>NW_028258327.1:30459930-31667294 GCF_053883595.1 Heterocephalus glaber
TAGCAGTTTATTTAACAAATATTTATTGTTTGCCATGTGCAAGGCACTGTGAGCAGAGACTTGAAGGAAGTGAAGAAGTGACCCATTGCATCAGTACATTCCATAGTATCAGAGAAAAACAGTATAGAAGGTAGAGATGCTAGGCCATCTTTGAGATATTGTCCCCTTCAACCATATTTGGATCTCATGCTTTTTAGATTTGTGAGATCCACCTATCATAGGAAGCTTCTGAGTTGTTATACCAGCAGTGAGAAATTATAAAAAGTTATCTAAACTTTAAAGTATTTTTACAGTTATATTTTTGAAAATTTGAGCATGTGCACATTTATTACTGACCAGTTGAGGCAACCCAGTTACAGTTGATTCTTGTTATTCACAGTACCTGTGACCAGTAAAGTCACCAGAAACACTAAGTTAGCAAATACTAAACCATTCTTCCCAGGAGGAGTATAGGTTTAGATTTTTGCCACTCTCTGGTCACAACATTTTTGATAAACAGTGCATAACCTTGTTTAATATATATTGCTAACTCATTAACATTGAGCACGTGGCCAACAGGCATATAACCCATGCCTGAATGAAGCTTATTTAATACACATATTTTTTTCCATAGGGCATGTAACAGCCTTCTTGCACTGGGGACTTTAATACTGTACTATTTTAAACATCAAAATCACCAACAACAGCAAAAAATGCAAAACTTATGGCATTATACAAAAAGGACACTTGTGTACAATCTGAAACTTGGAACAAGAAAGCAGAGCTTCATCTTGCTGTATCTCAGCTGAGAATAAATATATTTGGCAATGCAAATCTTTGGCACTATATACCTGTCTGCAAATGACAATTTACATATTGACAATAACTGACTTTGGGGTTACAAATATATTTTAGCAAGTACAGAAACTCATGAATCTGGAATCCATGAATAATGGAGATCAATGTACAGTATTTTAATAACATGTTTGATTAGAGCTGTATATTTGAGATACTAATGACTAGATTAAATTATATTTTCAACAATCTAAAACTTACACATCTGGGTTAGGGCTGTAGCTCAGTGATAGAGTATGCCTTTCATATGTGAGACTTTGGGTTCCATCCCAAGTACCACCAAAGAAAGTAAATAAATATACTAAATAAAATTCATTAGTTACTTTCTTGTCACTGGGACAAATTACCCAACACCTGTAACTTAAAGGATGAGAGGTTTATTTTTGCTCACCATTTCCTTGGGTTAAGTCAATGGTCTGCTGGCTCCAAGCCAGAAACTGTTTGGCAGAAGAACATGAAAGAGGAATACTGCTCAACCCAGTGGCAGCCAGGAAGCAAAGAGACAAAAGAGAGAAGCAAGGGGACAAGAATACACCCTTCCAAGGCCAGGGATTTGGCTCAGTGGTTCTGGCACCTGCCTCACAAGTGCAAAGTCCCAAGTTCGATCCCCAGTACCAAATAATAAAGAAAGAGAGAAAGAAAAGAAAGAAAGAAAGAAAGAAAGAAAGAAAGAAAGAAAGAAAGAAAGAGAGAGACAGAAAGAAAGAAAGAAGAAAGAAAGAAAGTTAGGTTACTGACATAAATTTAAAAAAATACACCCTTCCAGGTCGCCCCTCACTGACCCATTTCCATCCAGGCCCCACCTCCTAACAGGACTTTCAGCCCACACGATCCATTCATTTTCCACAAGCTCATGAGACTTTTGGAGGACACTTTGGGTCTAAACTGTAGAATAAAACAGCCAATTTCATGTTCTTCATTTGGGCTGGACCTATGAGTGGGTAAGGCAGATAGCTGTCTTTATGGGATGATTTGAATAGGGAAGCACTACTATCCTCATCCCTTGCATGCTTTTCTAAATAAAATATAAAGCCCCAGAAACTGCCGCTTTAGAATTTTTTTTTGTTGAATCCTTAGTGCTAGTGGAGCAGATATGAATACTATTCCACAAATGCTAATGTGTAGGAAATACTGTTTTTTAAAAATAACGTAAAACCAATTGAGCCTAAATACAATTAGGGCCGCTGTAACAAAAATACATAGACTTGGTGGCTTAAACTGCAGAATTTTATTTCTTCACAATTCTGGAAGCTATAACTCCGAGATCAGAGCTGCCACCATGGTTGTTCCAGTGAAGGCCCTCTTCGTGACCTGCAGACAGCCCACTTCCCCCTGTGTGCTCACATAGCTTTTTCTTAGTTCATGTATCTTTCTGGTGTGTCTTATAAGGACACTAATCCTATTGGATCAGAGCCCCACCCTTATGGCCTCATTTAACTTTGTTTTAATGAAGGCTCTATCTCCAAACAAGTTATATTTTAGGTTAGGGCTTCAACATATGAATTTGAGGGGCACGCAAATATTCTGTATAACAGCTCATGTTCCTAGTCATTCCATTCTGCCAGTGATTCCCAGCCCTAAACATAGTAAGAAAACAGCTCCACTCCTGGGCTGAAGACATCATCCAGGCAGGGCCCATATTGTGCAATGGCCAGGGGCTCCTTCCTGATGCTTGGTACTAGGTAAGATCCTGGAACTCAGAAGGCTGAGACTGGATGGTCCTAACTATAGCTGCACATGTGCTCAGAGCACTCTCATGGGGGATGTGTAGGGCCCTGCCATTCTTAAACCCACCAACCTGTGTCCTTTCTAGTCTGGGGAAATTTCCCTTTCCTCTTATTGCCTCAAAAGCATTCCCCTTTTTCTTCCTGCTTTGGGATACTTTCAAATCTCTTCAAAATGTTTAGATTTTTCTAAAACGTAGGAAAAACAGTCAACTTCAGGAAAATGTCATTCCTGCCAGAATCCCTAAAGTAAGATTAAAAAAGGGCCTGATTGTCTATTGGGTGAAAGAGAAAGGAGTAAAGTAAAACATCCATTAGATTCCTCAATCAATTATGCTGTTATTCTAATCCTTTATTTCAGGGGAAAGTTTTGTTAGTCATTAACTCCAACTCAATCATTTAAATACAAGGTAAAATTGTAATATTTTTATAGTGAACAGATACTGGAGACTGCCTAATAAAACTTTAAATAATCTGTCCACAAGCTAAGTAGCAGCAGAGCTATCACTGGAACCCTAATATTTTGACCCCAGGTTCTGTGTATCTTCTGTTGAATTGTCCAAAAGAAAACTGCACACTTCCTAAAAGAAACCCAAAGATTTCTTTAGGTTGATTTCTAGTTACAGAATATAAGGTTATCATAAAATTATTCTTTTCTAATTATCAACAAAGGTATAGGGTGGTGCTTTTAAGAAGATTAAATGTCAAGTTGTATTAAAAGATATAATCCTTCTTAAATTATATATTTATGATTAGCAAAATAAAAGTGAAGATCTTGTCAAATTCAGGTGCTTTCTTTTTATTTTTCTAGTGGGCTTTGAGCACTCGGCTTAAACTTCCTATTTTGCTCAAACATTTTCTGATCTAAAATAACTAGTGGGTGTACTTTGTTTTCTTTTTGGTGAGGGAGAAAAACTTAGTCATATACTTGTTCTAAGGGAGTTAGAAAAGTTGGAATATGATTTCAGTTTAACTTGGGCATTGTGCACCTTGCGTCCATACCAAGTATGAATTACTTATTGTTTGAAAGCATTGTTAGGTTCCAGATATTTACTCAATCTTAGAACTTACTCTGTTCTTGGGAACCCAACTTAATTGCTTGATTGGTCTACATTTACATCCAAATCTAATTTCTTTTTTTTTTTTTTTGGTACCGGGGATCAAACTCGGGTCCTTGCGCTTGCGTAGCAGGCTGCGAAACCACTGAGCTAAATCCCCGGCCCGCAAATCTAATTTCTTTACCAGCCTATTTTCCAATTAGCTTAGCATATTACCAGTGTCACCATATTAGATTTTTTTTCCTTTTTTTTTTTTTTTCCTTTATTTTTAGTTTGAGACAGGGTCTTGCTAAATTACTATGTTGCCCAGGCTGCACTCAAGTTTGTGTTCCTTACGCTGTAGCTGCCCTGAGTGCTAGGATTACAGGTGTGTGCCACCACACCCAGCTAGCAATTTTATGATATAGAATACTATACTTCAGGAAATTATCAATTATAATCTGCATTATATAATTAAGTCAATTGGAGACAGTATTTATTTCTAAGATGAGCTTAAACTGAAACTAATGTTTAATTTGAGCAATAGCATAGAAATTATTATTACACTTATTTTTATACTGTCAACATATCACTTTAAGAAACTCTAAGAAGTATGATCATTATTAATTTGGAAATATTTAGGAATTTTTAGAAAGTCAAGGAATTGAATTAAATCCACCAGAGAAGATGGTCCTTGACCCTTACACTGAGCTCCGGAAACAACCTCTTCGCAAGTATGTCACCCCATCGGACTTTGATCAGCTCAAGAGATTTCTCACTTTTGACAAACAAGTAAGTGACCTTGGCCAGGAGGGTTACTTGTTGGCAAGCCTTCTGTGCTGAAACATTGTACCTATAGTTTAACCATATGTGTACAGAGCTATCTTTCTGGTTTCCTCTAGCATTAGTTAAGAGAAGTTAGTTAAGAAGTTAACAGAAAGAGAAGTTAAGAGAAGGGTTAATTAAGAGATGTCTAAGTTTTGTTTTTTTTTAAGCACTTGTAAGTTATATATACCTTGCTCGCGAGCAGTGTGCTCTAAGTTTTTTATTAGATCTTTAGACATTGTAGAATTAAGTCATATGAGTCATGTCAAATATTTTCATCTTAAAACACTCGAGGTGTGTCTGCTTCTCACTACATTTCTGTTGACCATTTGTTTTCCCCCAAATAAGTTAATCTCATGGAATCCTTTGGGAAACCTTAAGTGAATTAATTGGGAAATATCAAAGCTATTGTGTATTTGTCAGTCTCTGATATCAAAATAGTTAATTTCAGAGAAAGGATTATAAATACTTTCTTTTTAAATGTCATATTATTATTTCTATTAGTACATATTAGTACAAAATTGTTGTGCACTTTCCAACTCTGTCCCAACATTCTTAATCCTCCTCCTTATGAACAGATTTAAATCATAACAGATTTGAATTCTCTTTCTGTACTAAAGAGAAAGAGAAGAAGGATGCTGCTCTTTTTTTTCCCCCTTATAAATTTAACTTTCTTTAGTTGAGAAAATTTTACCTAGTGCTAGCATGGTCTTCTAAGGATTTTGTTAGAAGACCATGTTATTAGTTATGTATATGTTATTACTTTGTATTTAAAGAATGTGTTGATACAGTTACTACAATATGTGTGGGAGCAAAAAAAAGAAGACTGGCTAATAAATGAAAATTCTTTCCATACTAATTATATATAAACCATTCACCTGTATCTTTTTTTTGTTTTTTTTAGACAGGGTCTTGCTATGTTTAATCTGGCCTTGAAGTCACTATGTAGCCCAGGCTGGCCTCGAACTTGTGGTGATCCTCCTGCTTTAGCCTCTCGGAGTATTGGGATTGCAGGGGTGCACCATCATCCCCAGCCACACCTCTGTTTTTTTAAATGCATATAAACCACTGTATAGAGAACCCCATTGCTCTTTTAATTCAGCTTCTCATTCATTGATTAATGTTTCGGGTCAGAGTAAGTTCTTCTTGGCACAAAGTTATAAATCTTTTATTATTCTTTGCAGTTGTTGACATCTGGTACATAATTTCCAGTGTTTTCATATCTTTGATGAATATTTCTTTTTTCACTTTACCATCTGAGATTACTTTGTAGTCTTTCCAGTTAGTCTTTTCATCATTGTCTGATATATAAATGCCAATGTAGCTGAGTTAAACTCTTCACTTTTAGGATTCTTACTTAAGTCACTACTCTGGATTCCTCAAAGGTTCTTCGGTTCTATGCGATCTGGGATGATACTGACAACATGTTTGGTGAATGTCAGAACTACATTATTCATTACTATCTTATGGATGATACGGTGGAAATTCGAGAGGTCCATGAACGAAATGATGGGAGAGATCCTTTTCCACTTCTGATGAACCGCCAGCGCATTCCCAAGGTCTTGGTGGAGAATGCAAGTATGTTTGATTTAATATAAGGCTTATAAATTTATCCTCTGTTACTTGAGGCTGTTTTGGATCTTAAAGGAGTTACTTAATCAGTGTGGTTATTTCTTTACCCTTGAGAGGCTCTCACTGTGTTTTCCTGGGTGCTCAGCAAATGTCTTTCTCACAACTTACTGCCTTTGTCTTGCTCCCCACTTAAGCCATGCCTCCTGGTAGGGATGATTGATATTCAGAACAAGGTAACAAAAACAAAATAGCAGTAGGAGATCCGTTTAAGAAAGGTAGACAGAGGATTAAAAACTGAAGCAATCTAAAATTAGATTTTTAATGTATTTTTCAAACAGCTCTGTTTTCATCTAAGAATATAGCTTAGCATTTCCTTACATGCTTTCCTGACTTTGGTTCTTATCTTAACTACTTTCTAAATGGGAAGTTTCTGTATGAGTTAACTTGAGATCAGGAAAGGCATACCAATGTCTTGCAAAGGTAGAGTCTCATGGTGTAGACTCTGGCTCTTTCTTTGCTTGTTTAAAATAACTTGGTATGTTGGAGAGTGGGAAGGCAACAAAATGTAAGTGGATACCTGCTGTTACTGTTAGGATAAGTAGTCTTGAATTAGTTATCCACTTAGCAGTTAAAGAATTTTTCTCCCACAAAAATGTCTTCTTGGTCACATGTAATAACATCTCTCATGTTTGGTTGGGAGACAGAATTCTGTAAATATTTTCTTGATTTTTTTTTTCTTTTTACTGTATTTTTGGGAAATAGAAGATAAAAATTCTACATATAGGGCCAGGGATTTAGCTCAGTGGTTCTGCCACCTGCCGCCTCAATCCCCGGTACCAAAAAAAAAAAAAAAATCTACATATAGAATAAGAGATTTGTGTAGGTTAAAGGCTATAAACAAATTTGACAGTCTAAAGGCTAAATTCAACCAAGCCACATGTGTTGCTTGGCCTCCTGCAAGTATTTTATTTTAAAAGGGTGTTATTTGTGGACGGGAAGTTAGGAGGGTTTTATCATTGAGAGATAAGATAATCAAAATGTAGTGAAAGTACATCTTGATGAATATGCAGTAGTTAGAAGCAACAAACAAGATGTATACAGAAAACAAATAGATGAGTGTTAAAAGCATAGTGCTGTGTAAAAAAAAGTAAAATGAAATAATACAATAACATTTACATAATGTGAAATCTATGTACAACATAGTACACATGGTACATATTCAGTCAAAAAGCTGCACATTATTGGCACAGGGGACTGTGGCTACCATGGTGATTCTGCCCAGATCTAGTGAGAATCCCACAGTGCTTGACCACAGAATTACTATGAATGAGGCACCTGGACCCACCCTAATCCCAGACAGAGGCTTGATGAGGATGGATTACCGTTTTTTAGGTACTCTCTACTTCATGCTGATCTGAAATGAACTATGCTATATCTCAATGAACTAGGAAAATAAGAACAAACTAAACCAAAATTAGTAGAAGGAAAGACTAAAGATCAGAGTAGAAATAAATGAAATGGAGACTTAAAAACTAAAAAAGATCAATGAAAGACTGAAGATCAGAGCAGAAATAAATGAGATGGCGACTTAAAAACTACAAAGGATCAATGAAAAAAAATCTGGTTCTTTAAAAAGATGAACAAAATTAGCAAACCCTAAACTAGATTAACTGAGAAGACTCAAATAAAATCAGAGATGAAAACGGACACATTAAAATTATTATGCACAACTATATGATCACAAATTAGATAACCTAGAAGAACTGGACAAATTTGTGAACATATTCATCCTACCAAGATTGACATGAGAAATACAAAACTAGAATAGACCAATAATAAGTAACAAGTCTGAAGCATTAATAAAAAGTCTCCTACTAATGAAAAGCCCAGGAGAGGAGGGCTTCACTGCTGAGTTATACCAAACATTTAAAGAAGAACTATACCAGTTATTCTTAAATTATCCTCCCAAAAATTACAGAGGAAAGAATTCTTCCGAACATAATCTTTGATGTCAGCATTACACTAATAGAATAACCATTCAAAGATACACACAAAAAGAAAACTGCAGGTTATTATCCTTATTGAACATAGATACAGAAATCCTCAACAAAATACTATCAAACTAAATCTAGCGGTCATTAATAAGATGACTATGATTAAGTTGGATTTTTCCCACCAATGCAAGCATGGTTCAACATATACAAAGGAATAGATATGATGCACCACATCACAGAATGAAGCCAAAAGCCATGTGATCATCTCAATAGATGCAGAAAAAGTACTTGATCAAAGTTAACATCACTTTATAATAAAAACACTGAATAAAATTGATATGGAATGAGTGTACTTCAGCTTAATAATGGCCACTTATTATAAGCCAATAGCTAACATTATCCTGAATGGAGGAGAAGCAGAACACTCTCTAAGTTCTGGAACAAAATAGGGATCTCCACTTTTACCACTTTTAGTCAATATAGAGTTGAAAATCCTAGTCAGAGTAGATCAGTCAAGACAAAAAAAAAGCATCCAAATTGGAAAATAGTAAGTCAGTTTGTCATTTGCAGATGTCATGATCTTAAACATATAGAAAACCCCAGACACTGCCAAAAATTACTGTAACCAATGAATGAATTCAGCAAATTTACAAGATAGAAGATAAACTTATAAAGTCAGCAGTGTTGCAATGTACCAATGACAAATTATTTGAAATAGAAATCATGAAATCAATCATAATTACAATAGGTACAAAAAAATCCTAGGAATAAATTTAACCATCCCATGTCCATGGATTGGAAGACTCAATATTGTTAGAATGTCCATAGTGCCAGGCATGGTGGCACACGTCTGTAATCCCAGCATTCAGGAAGCTGAGGCAGGAAGATCACTGTGACTTCAAGGCCAGCCTGGTCTCTGTGGTGAGTTCAAGGCCAACCTGAATTACACAGAGAGACCCTGTCTTCAAAGAAAAAGTCCATGGTACTCAAAACAATTTACAGATTCAATGAAATCTATCAAAATACCAATGGCATTTTCCCCAGAACTAGAAAAAAATCCTAAAATTTGTATGGAACTACAAAACAAACAAAAGCAAATATCCAAAGCTGTCTTGAGAAGGAATGGAACAGGAAGCAGTACACTACCTGATGTCAAAATATACTGTAAAGCTGTAGTACTCAAAATAACATAGTATTGGCATAAAAACAGATGTATAGACCAATGGAATAGAATAGTGAGCCTAACAACCCCCCCCCCCACACGCATGCATACCTCTAGCTATTTTTGACAAAAGTGCTAAGAATACTTGGAGACAGGACAGATCTTAATAAATAGTTCTGGGGAAATTGAGTGTCCATGTGTTGAAGAATGAAATTAGACCTCTGTCTCTTACTAGTTAACAAAAATCAACTCAAAATAGATTGAAGACCTAAATGTGTAAGACATGCAACTATGAAACTTTTAAAAGAAAATATAGGGGAAATACTTTAAGATATTGGAATGGCCAAGGATTTGGGAAGGACAAGACCCCCAAAGCACGGGGTTGCGGGGGGGACTAGACAAATGAGATTATGTCAAACAAATTTTCTGCACAAAGGAAAAAATCAACAATGTGAAGAGACAACCTATAGAGTGGGAGAAAATATTTGCAAAATAAACTTTGACAAAGGGTTAATATTCAGAATATATAAGGAACTCAAATTCTCAATAGCTAAACAAACAAATCCATTAAAAAATGGACAGTAGAGTCTCACTGAAACTGAATCCTTTGAAATCTCAGGTTCCAGATTTGTCTCTGCCTCATCAGTAAGTATTATTCATCAGAGTTGTATGGAGAGGCAGCATGGTGACATATGTAGGGTTCAACCACTGTGGAAATCAGTGTGGAGATACCTCAAAGAAGTAGGACTAGAGGCCCTATTTGACCCAGCTATTCCCCTGCTGGGTATCTTCCCAAAAGAATTAAAATAATCATACCAGAGCGATATATGTGCACCCATGTTTATAGCGGCACAGTTTGTAATTGCTAAAGTTTGAAACAGCCCAAGTGCCCATCAACTGGAAACTGGATAAAGAAAATGTGGTTTTTTTATAAAATGGAGTACTACTCAGCCATGAAGAATGAGAAACTAGAGACATTGATAGCTAAATGGATGCATATTGAGGCCATCCTCGTAAGTGAAATAAATAGGACACACATGTGTAAATACCAAATAGTTTCTCTGATGTGAGAAACTGTAAGTATAAATAAGGATTAAAATTATTAAAATGAATAATTGATAATTTGAAATACGAAGAAAAGGTCCAAATGGATAGGGGAAGTGGGAGGGGAAGGGGAAAGGAAAGAAGAGAAAGGAAAAATTATAAGAAAAGGAAAAAATGGAAACAAAGTCTTTGTAAATAGGGAAGGGTGGAGGATAGGGAATAGGGAAAAAATAAGAACCAAGATACATCATATACAGGTACAAGTACCCAATGATAAATGTAAATGTATTGTATACCTAAAATGTACCAATAAAGAATTTAAGGAGCCAGGGATTTAGCTCAGTGGTTCTACTGCTTGCCTCGCAAGCACAAGGTCCAGAGTTCAATATCCGATACCAAAAAAAAAAAGAATTTAGGGAAAAAAAAAAAAAAGAGGTAGGAAACATCTCTTTTTGCAAGTCATTGTTAGTCATAAGGCAGCAGTATAGAAAATGCGTACGCTCCTCTCAGTTAAATAACTCCTTTAACTAGAATGGTGGTGTAAAGAAATGGCATCTAAGTGAGTCTGAAAGGCATTTATCCAATGGTTGATTTTTATTAAATTCAGTTAAACATAAGTAAAATACCTGCTATAGCAACCATTTCACATGCTAAGAGCTATAGAGGATAAAATGAAAATTTAACTCCTACACCTACAACTCCAGTCCTTCAGATACTTTTGTTGTTACTGGAGAGATAAATCATATAAATACATAAAGGTATCAAGTAATAACACAAGTTTACCAGATTATCTAATTATGTAATTAATTATCTAATTATGTATCTAATTATCTAATTATGTATCTAGTTATGTCATGAAGAGAGATATGGGCCAGAAAGACTAAAGAAGACTTTGTGGAAGAGCTGATATTGGACCCAGATTGAGAGTGGCAGAGAACAAAGGGAAAGAGCACTCTAGAGAAAGCAACAAGAGCAAGGGTTGGGAATTAGGAATAGTATGGCATATTTGGGAGTGTCCAGGAGATAGCCTGGCAGGAAATTTTTGTTTGGCAGTACACTCATCCCTCAGTATCCAAAAGGGATTCGTTTCAGGATCTCACTGAGGAAACCCAAATCTGCAAGATGCTCAGGTACCTTATAATAAAATAGTTAAAATAACCTACTACTTGCATATGACCTATACACATCCTCTCATATATTTAATAGCTCTGAATCATTTAAACTACCTCATACAGTATAAATGCTATGTAAATAGTTGTTATTTTGCATTGTTTAGGGAATAATGATAAGAAATAAAGGTCTGTCATGTTCAATACACATGCTATATTTTTGAAAACATATTTCCAGTCTGCACTGTAATTGAATCCTCAGATATGGAATCTGTAGATACCAAGGCTCAACATTAATAGAAAATTATGCAAATATCTTTCAAAATTTCTCTGTTCCAGGACCTTCTTTTACATAGTTAAGATGAATCAAAGTTATACATTTATTGTGGATGGAGTTATAGTATCAAGGTTTCTAGTTCTCTGTTGAGGGTAACTACAGGTTACCATTATGTTGTAGGTAAGGTAAAGTGGGTATTTATTTGGCTTACATGAAATGCCTTCTATATATTGCTGAATACAGGGCATGAGGTTCTGAAAGTCTCAGTATGTTGTTAGACTGGCTCAATCTGAAAGAAGATGAACAATATAAAAGGTTTAAGATATACGGAGAACAGAAACATAATAGGTCTAGTTGGAATTCTAGTTGGAGAAACTAATGAAAAATAAAGGAGAAGCAGTATATGCTCAATAATGTTGCATAATTTATACACACTAAAAGAAAAGTAATGACAGTAAGTCTAAAGGAATTTAAGTGAAAAAAATGAAAGAAATAATAAACCTGAAAAAAAATGAAATTGAAAACAAATATAACAGTGATTTGTTAAACCAAAGGTGGTTTCTTTGAAAGGACTAATAAAATGACAAACTATTGATAAGATTTTCCAGAGGGTGAGGGAAAGAAGGCACATACATAAAAAATATTAAAAATAAAAAAGGAGTTATATTTTGAAAACGCAGCAGGGATTAAACATAAGAAAATACAAAGTTTCTGCCAATAAATTTGAAAATGAAAATTTTCAAAAATTTCTGAAAAATTTTCAGAAAACTATACTGTAACTTGCTCAAGAAGAAATAGAAAACCAATGTCTGTAACCATTAAAGAAACAGTTTCAGTTTTTAAATTCCCCACAGAGAAAACACCAGATGTAGATAAATTTTATAGATAGTTTTTACCAAACACTCAAAGAAAATTTCAAGCTTTTAAGCTTAACACGAGCCCTTTCAGAGAAAAACAAAAAGAACTCCTTAGTTCATTTAAAACAGGTGAGTGAAACCAAAGGCATCATAGGAATGAAAAACTATAGTTAATATCACTCATAAACATAGATGCAAAAATCCTAAAGTAACTTGTAAACCAAACCTGGTAATACATGAAAAAAATAATTTGTTGAGCAAAAAAGGCAAATGGCTGGATAGGATACACACAAATACCAGATCTCCTAGAACACTGTATACTGAGAAACTCAAGCAGTTATGAACTATGTCTGCTGTTGCCCATTGCTTGCTGGGGCTACTCAAAAGGATCTGGTAGGGTTAGGTATTAGACACCAAAGAAAGATCCTTGGATTCAAGAGCTTTTACAATGCATGTTTGGGAAAATAATAGCACCTCCTTACTATGAAAACAGACTGGGGATCAAGTCTTATATTTCTGATATAGCAGAAACAGTCTTTCTCTTGTTTTTCTGTCTTAGCAATTACCACTTAGGAAAATACAAGTCTACTTTTCATTCTCATTGTGATCAAGGTTCTGCATTCAAACTTGCTGGTTATAACTTTAAGATGTAGCACTCTACCAGAATTTATTGACTCATGGTTTCTGTGAAGGCCAAGCTGTAGGGAATCAATCTTAAACACGTTAACCTTTAGTTCTCATAAGACACTCTGACAAAACTAGATTTATTCCAAATATGCAAGACTGACTCTACATTTAAAAATCTGTTGATTCTCACAGGAATGGATTACTGTAATCATCTCATTAACTGTCTCTGCCCTCTGCCTCCAGGACTAGGTCACACTGTCCTAACAGCAGTGATTACAACTGAAATGAAACCGTTCTTTATGTAATTGTTTAGTGTCTGTTTCCCAAACAGAATATTTTCTCCACAAAGGCAGGAATTGTGTCCATATTATTACTTGTTCTAATTCTAGTATTTAGCAATATATTTGGCATATGAGTAGTTACTAAGAATTGTTGCATGCACACGTGAATGAGTGAGAAGTCAAACCAAGTAACTTGCATCCTTCCTAGATCTGAGACTCTTATGTGTCCTATAAAAGTTCATTTGTTCTTTCCTCCTTTAATGATTTCTTCTAAGAATTAATTCTGCTAAGCTTAGTGATTTGTAGTAGTAGATCTAGCTGAATATGGGAAAAAGACTTTACAAAAACCATCTGGGATATTATTTATGTGTCCTGTCAACAGATGCAAATATATAGCCTTACATTCTTGTGAGAATGTAGGAGAGTCCGTGCCTCTTGACCCGAGTGTACTTCCCTAGTCTCAAGAATATTGGTGCTTGTGTGTCAGTCCTTCTTCTTATACTCATTCCTTCTTCTTTTCTCTCCAACCCCACTTTATGTTAGAGAACTTCCCTCAGTGTGTGCTAGAGATCTCTGATCAGGAAGTGTTAGAATGGTACACTGCCAAAGACTTCATTGTGGGGAAACCGCTCACTATCCTCGGGAGAACTTTCTTCATTTATGATTGCGATCAGTTTACTCGACAGTACTACAGAGAAAAGTTTGGAATCCCTGATTTACCACGCATAGATGTAAGCAAGCCGGAACCACCTCCTGTAAAACAGGTAATGGAGTAGTAGTTCTGAGTGTGATGAGAAGATAATTTCCTTTATGTAGAAATTAAAGAAAATGAACCCCTATGTGAATACAGTATTTAATAAAAATGGACAAAGTATAGTAGCAGAGTAGTTCAGAAAAGAAGAAAAACAAATGAAAAGCACCTCAGTCTAATTTGTGATCTAAGAAATAAAATCAAAATAATGAGGTTTATTAAAATCTATTCAATTTAAAAAGATATACCGTATCTAGTGTTTTCCCAGTGAAGAAATGGTAATTTTCATATACTATTAGTAGGAAAGCCAGTCAGAATAACCTTTCTTTTTTTATTTTTAATTTTTGTTAGTACATGTTTGTAGTACATTATGATTACATTCATTCATCATCATGGAGAATTGACATATGTACATAACACATCATAATTCTTTTTACATCCCTTCCTCTCCCCACCTTTCTAAAGGGTAACTTGTCATCATTTTAATTTTTTGAATAAAATGTTGCATATCTTTGGCCTAGAAAATATGCTCTGAGGACTATAAAGTGATACATTTTATAGTGAAATGAAGTATAAGAACATTGACAAAATAAATTATATTTATCCATAAAATTAGAGTATAAGGCCTATAAAAGAAGAAGTAAATCTATGCATATTAACATGGGGAAAGTCCATAATATATATTTTTTAGTATATGCGCTGCCGAAGTGAGCACGACCATAATATATTTTTAAATGAATATGTATCTATAATGTGGTCCTATTTTTATGAATTTCAGCATATTGTATCTGCTTATGTATGGTTAGGAAAAGACCCGGAACAGTATTTACCATATTATTAATGGTAGTTGGTTCAACATGCAGAAATGGGAAGGAGAAGAGGGAAATGACCAGAAAACTTCCTTTTTATGCTTTCTGTGGATTTTTTTCATAGCAAAGATTATATTACTTTTTTTTTTTTTTGGTATCAGGGATCGAACTCGGGTCCTTGCGCTTGCGCAGCAGGCGGCGAAACCGCTGAGCTAAATCCCCAGCCCCTTATATTACTTTTTTTTAAAGTTTTTTTTCCTCAAAGAATTGGGGATTGAACCCAGGGCCTCTCCCATGTTAGGAAAGAGCTGTACCACTGAGCAGTCTCCCTTTCTGTTTTAATTTTAATTTTGAGACAGGATCTCACTAAGTTGCCTATGCTAGCCTGGAACTTGTGATCCTCTTGCCTCAGTTTCCCAAGAAGTTCGGTTTACAAGTATGTGCCACCATGCCCAGCTGAAAGTTTTATTTTATTTTAAAATTTTCCAATTTTTTTTGTGATCAAATATACACAATATTCCTTCCTTCTTAACTATTTTAAAGTGTATAGTTCAGTGGTATTAAACAGTCCATGCACATTCATTTTCTAATTCTCCTCATATATGCAGTTATTTTTGAATATCCTACTCTTTAATATCTAGCTTCCAAAAGAGGAAAATAATACAACGAAATAGTGGAAAATAGTATGCCAGCCCTTTAGTTCCCCCTGAAAGTCATTTCAGCTGTAGAGGAAGAGGCTTGCAGCCACAGGTGAGGTGTAAAACAGTGGCCAACTGCCTCTCATCTTCACCTCTCTGATCAGAAGTAGCAATTACTGATCAGAGCACAGATCACCAGTGTTTGGAGGACAGAGCGCTTTTTTGCCCAATCTGGCTCCCGCTGGCTGTGCGCAGGTTTCATGGGCTGCCTACCATAGTCTAGGGGTATAGGATGGGTAGAGCTGTGTGAAAATTAACTGCAGTTGATTGTCCATGCCTTGCCCTGAAAGTTAGAAGCCCCCAGTAGAGTACAGAGTTTTGAAATGGTTACTTTGGGTAGATTCTGCCAATCCGATTGCTGTTTAGATAGGGAGATGGTGCTTCCTACTCCATCATCTTCTTAGCGTTTTCCTTTGTATTACTTTTATAACATTCTAATTCATTTTGATTTTTAACAAAGACATCTTTTGAAATTACAGACTCCATGGCATTTCTTTGTCCTTTGCCCATTTATCAAATCTTTTCACTTAAAAAATGGGAGCAAAAGAAAGACTGATTAATGTTGGAAGATGTGTTTCTTTCATTGCAACGTAGCTGTCCTTAGAACCATACAGAGCCACACAATTCAGTTCTGTGCACCACAAAATTGCCCTCTGACCTGAGTTTTCATGCCAGTTTTAATGCTCCAAAGTAGTAATCTGATAAACTTGATCCTTAATAATTTTAGCCAAGACACATATTGTAAAGAATTTCAAATAAAAATTATATGTAGGATGGTACAGTATCATGGACTAAAAGCTATAACAGGGCAGGAGCAACTCGTACAAACCTATGTCTCTTGCCTATGTATAAAATAGGATATGAATACCTGTGTTCCATATTTTTACTGCTGCTATCTACATAAAACTATGTCATTGGATTTTTCTCATGAAAAGAAAAGATGAAAAAAGGTGGAATCATTGAATTCCTCCAGCCCAAGACCTTGTCTTCTACCACATTTGCTTCCTGCCTTGCTTGTGCTTAGCCACCAATCATTCTGAATTACATGTGATTCTGTTCTGTTTCTCTGGATTTTTTTTCTGGTTCTCTTCCATCTGCTTGAACTGCCTTTCCATCATTCCTTCACATGGCTCTTTTTTATACTTCAGTACTTAGTACTTGGGCCTCTTCTCCTCCAAAAAGGATTCCCTAAAGCTCCAGGCAAGGCTAAAAGCTTTCTGTCTCTGTTCTTGGGAATATTGTCTACCTCCCTCCAGTAGCACTCATCTATTGTATTTAAGTATCTGCTTAAGAATCTTTTCTACCAGACTATAAGTTCCTTGAGGCCAGGTCCTATGTCCTAGTTTTCTTTCTGCTCCTAGCACCTAATATAGTATCTCACAAACAGAAGGCAGGTGATGTGTTTCTTCAACTGGACCAAGGAAAATTGTCTGTGCAACATGTACAGTGTTTCCCAGAAAGGTAGTGATGTCCTAGGCAAGAATTTTATAAACAAAGCTTCAGAAAAACAATTACAAAACCAAATTATTGTGTTTTGGTATGCTGGTAGTTCCCAGGGGCAATAAAATTTCTGGAAGGAAGTGTGGTACCCCTGTGCTGTCAGGCTTTTTTCTCTGATAGAACTCTTTATCAAAAAATGTGCTCATTATTTAAGAATTATAATAAGCCCTTTGCCCCTAAATTTGTTTTGCAGCACATGATGTACTCTCCAGGGGAAAATAGCTTAGGAATAGATCTAGATTTTGATCAAGCAGCCTATTCTACCAATTTAGTTTATAGATAAGGCTAGGGTGAGATAACAGTTTAAGTTCTCTCTTAACTTCCCTAGGGTCACAATGTAAGGTACAAGGACATTTCTATTATATGTCAAAAATTAATACAAGAAGGAAGTAAGTTGGGGAGGGACTGCCACATAGCAACACTCTTTTATCCAATGAAAGCTTTTGCATCTAAGAACATTTTGTCCCTCATCCTCATTACTTATATCTTCTAAGGAATGAAAAGGGAGAGAAAGCTTATTTTAGAGATAACTAAAGAATCTCTGTAGATTTTGCCTGGTTTGTTTTTCCCCATCCAAGCCCCTCTGTTTTAATAAATCTAAGTCTATATAATGAAACATTCAGGCTTTATTTCTAGTGACTTCTCCACAATATGTAATTCTAATATAAATAAGCTATCTCAGGTCATCCTTGAAAATCTTTGTCAAAAAGGAGTAGGAGAGCACTGCTTACCAAGAAGCCAATACTTTTTAAGCACTATGTTAATGTCCCTAGTCATTACACTTCAGTCATTTTAATCCTAACCAATATAAACAGAAACCAAGGATGGGAATGGACTGGGGATGTAGCTTAGCAGTACAGTGCCTGCCTGGCAAGTGTGAGGCCCAGAGTTCAATTCCTGGTACCAAGAAAAAAGAAACCAAGGATGGGAATCTGTAGCCAGGTCAAGAGAGAAAGCTAGAGCCAAGCCAATGATCAGGAACAGAAGTGAAGATAAAATGGGTATATTTAATTTGAGAATTATGACAATTTTGTAAGTCAAACTGATTTGCTGGGTCCGCAGTAAGTAAATGTGAATGTGGACAAATATGTTTTATCTTAGGCTTGCTCCATCTGGAGGAGGAGGAAGCTAGAGCCAAAAGAGCTTATCTGTGATAGGGGTAGCCCCTAAAAGAGTATCTGAGGGATTATAAAACTCAGGCTGTAAGTGTACTAGACTAAGAAAGCTCAGGGAGAAACACTGGTAGGTGGATCATATGAGCAGATGTGTGATGATGTCCACAGTCAGAGTGGCTTATCTAATTTGGAACAGAACCCAGGCAGTTGCTGAAAGTATAAAAAAAACAAAGGAACCAGAACCTCAGGCATGTGGACTTATGTTTAGGGATAGTCTTTACCACAGGCTAGGGAAGTGAGTTGTGATTCAGGAAAAACAAAGTAGCAATTTGAGGAGAAAACTCAGAAGCTTAAAATCCTTCAACTCTCAGGCCACCTCCAACCATGATATGCTCATTGTATGTTGGTACAAATGCAAAACAAGTTCAGGTTACACTACCTTGCAGTTTCTGCCTAACCTACTAAGAAACGCAAATGTTTAGCATGTTGTATCTCAACCCTGGGTCCCTTTCTTCATAATAACCTGTATCCTCATTGGGTAGGTTTTACAACTGATGCAAATCAGGTCAGTGTCCATCTGCTGAGTCCACTAGTCATATTCTGGTCATAGTTAACTATAGTCCTTGCAAGTGGATGAGGGAGGTCAGTATTCCAACTAGTATACTTTGAACGAATGTGGTTAGATCATTTGTTCTCGAGAGGGAATATCCTATAATGAATGGCACTACAAACTGTATGGACTAATTTGATGAAGTACCTGAAAGCAATATAAAACTAGATTTTGAGAAAGTTATCTACAAGTAAAAGGGTATACAAGCTGAGGCTGCTGAGAAAGGACAGCCAAAAAGAATCAGGGAAAAAGAACCCTGCTGCTCTTTGCTGAACGCTGGTAAGGAAGAAAACAGCCTTTCACCTAAAGATTTTAGGTAAATGAATCTTAGTTTCCTACAGGGATGCTTTAAGCACTTCATGGAACCTGAATGAAACATATAAGCTCAATGTATACCTTCACAGCAGCTTGTCAAATAACTTTTGTGTCTGAAATTTGGATTCCTTAGGAGAGTCCTATGTGGACAAAGGGTTCAAGATCCCAAAAAAGTTTATCTGTCATCTTCTTCTATGAGGCAAAAACCAAGAAATAAAAGTAATAGAAATATGGAGGCAGAAAAAAAAAGTATGAATCAGGTTATCAACCCTTCTCCAAATCCAACACACACACTTGAGTGATCTGAGAGAACACTTTCCAAATCTGCCAGGCTAAAACCCCACACCTCAGAACAAAGTGATCACAGACAAACCCACAGACCTCATTGTCCTAGGATGACTCAGGGTCATCTGCATTTGGGGGAGAAGTTGGGATCAGGCCTGCTTTGATAGGAAAGGGTCAGTGGACAGCATCAATAGCTTCCACCTAGCCCTAGCAATTGCTTTGTGGCATCATTAGTCAGCCACTTCAGTCATCAGTGAACATGATGAAAATCATAAAGAAGAAAAGAATAAGTGAGGTCATGTTTCCTGACTACATTTGTAATATATAGGAATTGTTTTTGAATGTGTTTCCTATAATTTTTAAAAGACACTTATAGTTATCTTTAATATATTTGAACACAAATGACTTCTGTTTTACTTCTTGCTCCCTATATTTCTCTAGGAATTACCTCCGTATAATGGTTATGGACTAGTTGAAGATTCTGCTCAGAATTGCTTTGCTCTCATTCCAAAACCTCCAAAAAAAGATATTAAAATGCTGCTGAGTGACAACAAGGTGCTTCGTTATTTGGCTGCACTGGTAAGGCTAATTTTAAAATTTTATTTTTCTAATTAGCGCATATTGGTTATACAAAATAGTGTGTTTCATTTTGGTACATGTGTACACGTATATAACATACTTACAGCTCCAGAATCCCCTTGCCCTTTCCTCTCCCTCCCCAGTCCCCTTCCTCCTCTACTTGCCTGTCATTTTTTTTTTTAATTTCCCCCTGATTCTTCTTATGAGAAAACATACGCTATATTTGACTTTCTCAACATGGCTTATTTCACTTAACATGATAGTCTACAGTACCATTCATTTTTCTATAAATGACATGATTTTATTCTTTATGGCTGAACTATTCTATTCTGTATATGTACCACATTTTCTTTATACATTTATCTGCAGAAGGGCACTTATGCTATTTCCACAGATTAGCTATTGTGAATTGTCCTGCAATAGACATAGGTATACAGATAACTGGATAGTATGCAGACTTTAATTCTTTCAGGACTATAACAAAAAGTGATAGAGCTAGATCAAATGGTAGCTTTGTTTTTTAGCTCTATTTGTTGAGGAACCTCCATGATGATTTTTATAATGGTTGTACTAATTTACATTTCTACCAACAGTATAGAAGAGTAGTTCCTCCACCCACCCCATCCTTGCACTTTGCTCTTGCTATTGCTAGGATTGCTTTTCCTATTCTGGGTCTCTTCTGATTCCTTATGAATTTTAGGACTGTTTTCTCCAGTTCTGTAAAGAATGCTGTTGGACATGGGCACTGGGGAGCCTTCTAGCAGTGAAAGGATGCCCAGGAGAGGGCTGAGGGGCTGTCCTGGAGAGTGGCTTCTAGGCTATTGGCTCTGATTCTGTAATTCCAGTGGTCTCCAGTGTGGGGCATTAGAAATAAAGGGTCAAAATGCCAGGCCCTGGGCAGAGGTCTGGGAAAGCAGGCAGTTTGACAGCCACTTTGTGTCTGTGGAGAATACAACCCTGCAAGCCCCACTTCACCACTAGCAGACTAAAGTCCTCCAGAGCAGACTGACTCTGACCAGGCCTCTGTTCCCCCTGGATCATCCCTGAAAATCTCCACCCAGAAATCTGTATCTCCTACTATACATTCCACCTACTGGATCATCATCCTTGTCCCCCTTGGGAAGGGCTGAAGGCTCTGACTTCCCTGTCCCCACTGGAAGGAGCCCAGGGACTCTGGAGGGGATAGGTACTGATACTGGGGCTCCCTCTGCCCACCTGCAGGAGGATAGGTCTGGGCTGTGAGAGCAGTGCAGGAGAAGCTGAGGGCTCCAAGGGTGGTCACAGGGAGAGGAAGCGGACAGCGCAGGTGGGCAACCACACACTTGGCTGGACCCATAATTGTGGTCTATAGTCCTGGCCAAGGTCACAAGGGAAGAGCTAGAAGGGACAGAGTGGCATGACAAAAAAAAAAAAAAGAAAAAGAAAAGAATGCTGTTGGAATTTTGATTGGGATTGTGTTAAATCTGTATATCAATTTAGGAAGTATGGATATTTTGACTGTCTATCCAAGAACGGGGGTATCTTTCCATTTTCTGATGTCCTCTTCAGTTTCCTTTTCAGAGTATAGTAGTTTCTGTTGTAAAGCCTTTTACTTCCTTAGTTATGTTAATTCCTCAGTATTTAATTTTTCTTGGTGCTCTTGTGAATATTTTTTCACTGATTTCTTTCTCAGTGGATTCATTGTTAGTGTACAGAAATACGGTTGATTTTTGTGTGTTGATTTTATATCCTGCTACATTGTTGAATTTGGTTACTAATTCTGAGTCTTTTAGTAGATTTTTTTCTATGTAGAGGATTATCTCATCAGCAAATAATGATAATTTGACTTCTTCTTTTGCTATGCATAACCCTTTTATTTCTTTTTCTTACCTAATTGCTTCTGCTAATGTTTCAAGTACTGTGTTGAACAGGAGTGGTGATGTAGGATATCCTTGTCTTATTCTTGATTTTAGAAGGAAAGCTTTCAGTTTTTCCCCATTTAATATGATATTGGCATTAGGTTTGTCAAATGGCTTTTATCAGATTGAGATGTCTTTCTATACCTATTTTCTTCAATGTTTTTATTTTTTTACTTTTTTTTTTGGTACTGGGGATTGAACTCAGGACCTTGCACTTACAAGGCAGGCAAGGGGCCACTGAGCTAAATCCCCAGCCCCTCAATGTTTTTATCATGAAAGGACGTTGGATTTTGTCAAAGGCCTTTTCTGCATCTATTGAGATGATCATGTGATTTTTGTCCTTGCTTCTGTTTATGTGATATATATTGCATTTATTGATCTGTGTGTGTTGAATTGTCCTTTCATCTCTGGGATGAAGCCTACTTGGTCATGATGAATGATTGTTTTGATGATTCATTGCATGCTGTTTGCCAGTATCTTGTTGAGGATTTTTGCATCTGTATTCATTAAAGAGATTGGTCTATAGTTTTCTTTTTGGTTGGATTCTTGTTTGGTTTTTGAATCTGGGTAATGGTAGCTTCCAGGAATGACTTTGGGAGTACTCTTTCCCTTTCAATTTCATTAAGAATCTTCAGGAGTATTGGTGTTAGACCTTCCTGAAGTTTTTGTAGAATTTAGCAGTGAACTCATCTGGACTTGGTCTTTTCTTGGTAGGTTATTACTGCTACAATTTCATTGCCTGTTATTGGATTATTCAGAGTTTTAAAATTTTCTTTCGGTCTTCATGATTCATATCTATCTAGGAATCTATCCATCTTATCTGAATTTTCCAGTTTATCAGTGTTGTGGCTTGTGTCTAGATGTCCCCCCAAAGCCTCATACAGTCATAAAGGGGGACTTTTTCAGAGGTGGCTGGACCTAGAGTTTGTGATGCTGGGATTAAGAGTGTGTGATTACTAAATCAGTCCACTGATTGGTTTGGCACCCACCCTAAACTCAGTAGCCTAGATCGACTATAAAAGGGACAGAAAGAAGCTGTTGAAGTCACTTGGACTTCCTTGCTGCCTTCTGCCTTCTCTGCTTTGCCACAAACTGTTTCTCTTCTGTGATGCTCCTCTGTCATGTGCCACCCTGCCTTGGAGCCAGCCAACTGTGGACTGAAAGCTCTACTAACTATGAGCCGAATAAACCTCTCCTCCTTTAACTTTGGGTTTCAGGGATTTTGTCTCAGTAACAAGAAAAGTAACTAAAACAATTGCCATACAGGTTTACAAAGTAATTGTTAAGTATGTTTTTTATTTTGGCAGTGTCTATCATGATTTTATCTTTTTTATTTCAAATTGGTTTGATTTGGGTCTTTGCTCTCTCTTTTTTGTTGTTGTTAGGTTGGTTGTTTGTCTATTATGTTTATTCTTTCAAAGAACCAGCTCTTAGATTCATTAATTCTGTGTGGTTTGGTTTTTTTTTTTTTTTTTGGTGTCAATTTCATTGATTTCTACTCTAATCTTTATAATTTCCTTCTTTCTACTTTTGGTTTGGATTGTTCTTATTTTTCTGAGACCTTGAGATGCATCATGAGGTTATTTATTTGGGCTCGCTCTATTTTTGTGATATGGGCATTCATAGCTATAAACTTCCCTATTAGGACAACTTTCATTGTGTACCATAAGTTCTGGTATGTTGTACTGGCATTATCATTTAGTTCTAAAACTGTATTATTTCTCTCTTGATTTCTTCTATAACCCATTGTTTAGCTAAGAGTATATTGTTTAGTTTCCATACATTTGCATAATTTCTGTGTTTTCTTTTGTCATTGATTTCTAATTTCATTGCCTATGGTCTGATAATAAGCATGGTATAATTTCAATTCCTTCACATTTACTTAATGCTGGGCCAGGGATTTAGTTCAGTGGTTCCACCGCCTGCCTCGCAAGCACAAGGTCCCGAGTTCAACCCCTGGTACCATAAAAAAAAAAAGTCCTTGCACCCACATTTACTTAATGCTGATTTATTGACTAGTATATTGTTTATTTTGAGGAAAGTTCCATGTGCTGCTGAAAAGAATGTACATTCTGCTATTGAATAGAAAACTCTGTCGATGTCTATTTAGTTCATTTGTTCAAATGATTTGTTCAACTCTGACATTTCTTTGTGTCTAGTTGATTTATCTATTTATGATAGTGAGGTATTTAGACCCTACCCCAGGAAGGCTATTGATTTTTGAGTGTTGACCTTGTATCTAGCTACTTTACTGAATTTGGTTATTAAGTCTAGAAGACTTTTGATGGAGTTCTTAGGGTCTTCTATATAAAGTACCATGTCATCTGCAAATGATGACAATTTGACTTCTTCATTTCCTATCTTTATTCTTTTTATTTCTTTCTCTTGTCTAATCCCTGTGGCTAATGTTTCCAAAACTATATTGAACAGAAGTAGTGCTATTGGACATCCTTGTCTTGTTCCTGATTTTAGTGTGAAGGATTTTAATTTTTGATCATTTAGTATGATGTTGGCTGTTGGTTTTTCATAGATGGCTTTTATGAAGTTGAGACAGAGACCATCTATTCCAGTTTTCTGCAGGGTTTTTATCATGAATGTATGTTGGATTTTGTTGAATGCTTTTTCTGCATCTATTGAGATGATCATATGGTTTTTGTCCTCGGTTCTATTAATATAATGTATTACATTTATTGATTTGTGTATGTTGAACCATCCGTGCATCCCTGGGATGAATCCCACTTGGTCAGGGTGTATGATCTTCTTGATTATCTTCTGCATTCTGTTTGCCAGTATGTTATTTAGGATTTTTGCATCTATGTTCATTAGTGAGATTGGCCTACAGTTCTCTTTTTCGGTTGGGTCTTTCTCTGCTTTTGGGATCAAGGTGATGCTTCCAGGAATGAATTTGGCAGTATTGCCTCTCTTTCAATTTTATTGAAGAGTTTAAACAGTAGTGGCAATGGTTCCTCTCTAAATGTCTTGTAGATTTCAGCAGTGAAGCCATCAGGACCCGGGCTTTTCTTAGTTGGTGAGTTTTTAAATTACGTTTTCAATTTTGTTGATTGATAATTGGGTTGTTTTGAATTTTTAGGTCTTCTTTGTTCAACTTGGGTAATTCATATGTATCTGGAAATCTGTCCATTTATTCTGTGTTTTCCATTTTATTGGCATATAGGTTCTCAAAGTAGGTATTGAAGATCCTCTGGATTTCTGCTGAGTCCATTGTAATTTCACCCTTTACATTCCTGATCTTCTTTCCTTTTTTTAATAAGGCTGGCTAAGGGTTTGTCAATGTTGTTTATTCTTTCAAAGAGCCAACTCTTTGCTTCATTGATTTTTTTGTTTCATTCTCTTAGTCTCCATTGCATTGATTTCTGCCCTGATCTTTGTAATTTCCTCCCTTGTATGAGCTTTGGGTTTGTCCTGCTCTTCATTTTCTAGAAGCTTGAGTTTCAGCATTAGGTTGTTTATTTGAGCTCACTTTGTTTTCCTAATATGAGTATTCACTGTTATCAATTTCCCTCATAGAGCTGTTTTCATTGTGTCCCATAGATTCTGATATGTTGTATTGGCATTGTCATTTAATTGTAGAAACTGTCTGATTTCTTTAATTTCCTCTGTGACCATTGGTTGTTCAGAAGTGCTTTGTTCAATTTCCATGTGTTTATGAAATTCTTGAAGTTTCTTTTGCTATTGAACTCCAGTTTCATCTCACTATGACCTGGTAATATACAGCGGATAACTTCAATTCCTTTGCATTTACTTAAGCATGTTCTATGAGCAAGAATGTGGTCTGTTGTGGAAAATGACCTGTGTGCAGCCAAAAAGGATGTGTATTCTGATTTTGTGGGGTGGAAGACTCTGTAAATATCTGTTAAGTCTATTTGTTCAAGAGTTTGGTTGAGTTGTAGTATTTCATCATTTATTTTTTGTCTAGTTGATCTATCTATTTGTGACAGTGGGGTATTAAGGTCCCCTACTACTATTGTATTAGTGCTTATTTGATTTTTCATGTCCATTAGTATTTGTTTTATATAGTTGGGTGCACTAGTATCTGGTGCATATACAGTTATGATTCTCATTTCTTCCTCTTGGACGTTTCCCTTTACAGGGATGTTGTGTCATTCTTTGTCTCTCTTAATTAATGCTGGTTTGAAATCCATTTGATCTCCAAATAGGATAGCTACTCCTCCTTTTTTCAGGTTCCTGTCACATGGAGTATTGTTTCTACCCTTTAACTTTCAGTCTATGAGTTTCTTTTTTAATTAAGTGTGTTTCTTATATGCAGCATATTGTTGGATCTTGCTTCTTGACACATTCTGCCAGTCTATTTCTTTTGATTGGTGAAATGAGACCATTAACATTGATGGTTATAACTGATATGTATTGACTTATCGTTGTCATGACCTTTTCATGTTGTTGGATTCTCCACTTTTGCATTTAATTTCTCATCTTGCATGATGGATTTATTCTGCTGGCCTTTTTAGGGTTGTGATCCTCATTGTCTTTCCTAGGATATTGTTTGAAATTTTTTTAGAGTGCTGGTTTGTTATTCATGAAGTTCCTCAGGTGCTCTTTGTCATGAAAGTATCTTATTTCTCCATCAATTTTGAAAGACAGTTTTGTAGGGTCCATCAATCTGGGTTGGAGATTGTTTTCTTTTAGGGCGTGCAGTACTTCACTCCAGGCTCTTCTTGACTTGAAGGTTTGTGTTGAGAAGTTTGCTGTATCCTGATGCTCTTTCCTTTGTATGTGATTTGTTTCTTTTCCCTAACTGCTTGTAGTATTTTGTTCTTCTGTTGGATTTCTGGAATCTTGACTACTATATGCCTATGTGTAGATTTTTTTTTTTGATCAAGGCTAGTTGGAGTCCTATATGCCTCACTTATCTGTATGTCAAATTTTTTCCCCCTGCTTGGGAAGTTTTCTGCCATTACTTCTGTGAACAGTTTTCTTTATGTCATTTGCACTATTTCCTGATTCTTCACTGACTCCAGTTAGTCTTATTTTATTCTTCTTTGCATCCTCTAGCAGCTGCTGGATTGCTTTCTCTAAGAAATCTTTCTTTTCCAGGTCACTAACTGCAATCCTGTCTTCTATATCTGATATTCTGTCCTCACATTGGCTCATTCTGCTGTGTAAACTTTCAATGGAGCTTTTAATCTCCTGCATATTTGTTTGCATCTGCTTTATAGATTCCATTTGTTTCCTGTGCTGGGATTCCATCATGTTCCTCAGCTCCTCTATTTTTTTATTTGTGTCTGCTCTAGAGTGATTAATCATGTCTTTCACTATGGATACAATCTCTGTTGTTATCTGAGGAATTATTTCTGATTTTATTTTTTCCAGATCCTCTTTCATTGCCAGTTCAGAGTCCAGATGGTTGAATATCAGATTGTTCCATTTTGTTGCCCCTTGGGGTTGCCTTTGGTGATCAGGAAGTCTGGTTTTGCATCTTGTTTATGTGTCTTCTCATTTCCACCTTTGTTGAGGTGACTCTGCTCACCCAGTGGGCTTCAATTCTTAGCAAGCCTAAGAGAGGCCTTCTCTCTGCTGCTCACCACTACACCAATTCCTGGGTTCAGAATGGTGGCCCATGGGCTGGGGATTTAGCTCAGTGGTTCCACTGCCTGCCTTGAAAGTGCAAGGTCACAAGTTTGATCCCCGGTACCAAAAAAAAAAAAGAAAGAAAAAGAGCTGATGGGAAGAACACCAGAACGATGGCCTTCTGGATCCCTGTACTGCACTGTTTTCCAGGCGGGCCTCTGGCTTGGGCCTGCTCGCTTGCATAGTTGTTGTTCCAGAGGGCCTTTGGTTGAGGGCTGTGCACCCAAGTTGCTGGAGTCTGATCGGGCTTCTGGCTAGGACCTGCACACACTTAAGGAAAGCTTATGAGTTTATGGGCAGGCTTCTGGCAGGGGCCTACACACCCAAGCCACAGGTGTCTGGGCAGGGCCCTGGCTGTGGCCCGATCACCTTTGCCCCTGTTGTCCAGGCCGACTTCTGCCTGGGGTCTGCATGCACTTAATGATGGTATCTAGGCGGGGCTCTGGCTGGGGCCTGCTTGTCTCAGTGCCTGCACATCTCTTTTCCAGGCAGCTCTTTATGTGCTCTTTATCATGAAAGTATCTAATTTTTTCATTAATTTTGAAAGATAGTTTTATAGGATATGTCAGCCAGGGTTGGATATTGTTTTCTTTTAGGGCTTGAAACACTGTAGCCTCTCCTTGTCTTTAAGGTTTGTGTTGAGAAGTCTGCTGTAATTCTAAAGAGTTTTCCTTTTTAAGTGATTTGCTAGTTTTATCTAGCCACTTTTAAGATTCTGTTCTTATGTTAGACTTCCAGGAGTTTGACTGTAATGTGTCATAGAGGGATTCTTTCTGGACGATGGCTATTTGGGTTTTTATAAGCCTCATTTATCTTATGTTAAATTCCTTTACCTTATTTGGAAAGTTTCAGCTATTCAGTAAACAGGTTTTTATGCAATTTTGTTATTTTGTGATTTGTCACTAATTCCAATTAATCTTAGATTAGTCTTCTTCACATCATGTAGAAACTGTTGGCTTGATTTTTCATGTTCTCTTGTTTTTTAAGATGCTTGTCAGTAATTGGTCACTGACGACAGAGACTCTGTCCTTACATTGGTCACTTCTGTCAATACTTTCAATAAAATTTTTTTTTCATAACGTTTATTGGTACATTTTAGGTATACAATACAATGACATTCATCATTGGGAATTTGTACCTTTACATGATATATCTTGGGTCTTATTTTTTCCCCATTCCCCTACCCTCCCTTCAACCCCCCTACCCCTCCCTGTTTACAAAGACTTTGTTTCCATTTTTTCCTTTTCTTATATTTTTTCCTTTTGCTTCTTTCCTTTCCCCTACTCCTCCCACTTCCCCTTCACCTTTAGACTTTTTATTCCTGTTTCACATTATCAATTATACATTTCAATCCTTATTTACACTTTCAGTTTCTCACACCAGAGAAACTATTCAGTATTTACACATGTGTGTTCTATTTATTTCACTTAAGAGTATGGCCTCCATGTGCATCCATTTAGCTATAAATGTCTCTCATTCTTTAGTTTCTCATTCTTTATGGCTGAGTAGTACTTTCAATAGAATTTCTAATCTCCTGATTTTCTATTTGGAACCTTTTTATGGGCTCTATTCCTTTTCTATGGTGGTGATGGATGTTTTCCATCATTTTGTTTAGCTCTTTTATCTTTTTATTAGTGCCTTTTTTAGACTCATTAGTGATTTTAATTGGCCCAATATCTTGTGTCTTATATCTATTATGATCTTGCCACTTGCTTTATTGAACTGTTTTGTAATATCTCTTTTTTTTTTTTTGGTACTGGGGATTGAACTCAGGTCCTTGCGAGGCAGGCAGCGGAACTACTGAACTAAATCCCTGGCCCCATGCTTTGCAATATCTCTTGATACCATTTTGGGTAATTTGAGTGCGAGGCTTTTGGTTTCTTCCCCTTTGATGCCTCATAGATCAACTTTGGGGGAGTTAAGATTGTTTGGAGGCATTTTGTTGGCTTGTCTTCTTATGTTTCTATTTTTGTTTGTTTTGTGTTGAGGCTTGTGGGTTTATTGTAGTGGAAATTTTTGTTTCTAGTACGGTGACCTCTTTATTTAGTGTCTACTTTTCAGTGGTGTTCTGTAGGTGTGGCTAACTACTGGCTTTTGCCTCTGTCCCAGGATCCATCAATCTCTGTTTTCTTGAGATGGGAGGTTGCAGCATGTTTGGCCCAATACCCAGTTCTCCTGGAATGGGTCACAGTTAATGACACCTAGACAGTGTCAATATTGGTATCTTGGGCTAGGGATTTAGCTCCATGGTGCCACCACCTGCCTCACAAGCATAAGGTCCCGAGTTTGATCCCTGATACCAAAAAAAAAATTGACATCTCAATAAAACCAATTAATAGCAGCAGCTATGACACCTTGACTATATTAATAAAGTCAGCATCAATTGTATCATTAAGTACAAACTGAATATTGACAAATCCTAAGGACCAATAAAGTACTACCCTTTTCCATAGAAAAGGTATCAATAATTACAATATGAACATAAAGGATTCCAAAAATTGACCTAATGTTAACCTACAGTAAATATCCAATAAATAAAACAACTTTATTTCTACTAACAATAACAGTGGCATAAAGTTAAGTATTTATCTACAGATTCATAAAGCTTAGTAGTTATGATAGTTAAGGGGGGGTAGGAAATTGGCAAATGAAAAAAAGCATAATTTGAAAAATTAATGGGATATGAGAAGGAGGAGAAAAAGTAAGATGGGGGGTCCTATTAAGGAATAAAAGGAAATTAATAGTGATAAAGAAAAATTTTTGAGTTTTTTGTATATTCTGTATATTAAGCCTCTGTTGAAAGAGTAGCTAGCAAAGATTTTCTCACATTCTGTCAGCTGTCTCTTCACTTTGTTAATTGTTTCCTTTGCTGTGCAGAGGCTTTTGAATCTAATGTAATCCCATTTGATTCTTGCTATTATTTCCTGTACTACTGGAAGTCCTATTCCGGAAATCTTTGCCTGTACCTATGACTTCAGTTGTTTTCCCTGTTGTCTTCTAGGAGTTTCAAAGTTTCTGGAATCATATGTAGGTTGTTTGATCCATTTTGAATTGTGTTTTTATGAGATATAGGGTGAGATATAGGGATCTAGTTTCAATCTTTGACATATGGATATACAGTTTTCCCAGTACCATTTGTTAAAGAGACTGTTTTGTCTTCAAAGTATGTATTTGACTTCTTTGTCAAGAATCAGTTGGCTGTAGTTTATGTGGGTTTGTTTCTGCATCCTCTATTCTGCTGTCAAGTCTCCCCGCCACCCCTGGTACTGGGGATCAAAGTCGGTGGCACAGCACCACTGAGCTAAATCCTCAGCCCCACTGCACCCTCTATTCCATTGGTCTATGTGAGATTTTTTTTTTTTTTTTGCCAGTACCATGCTATGTTTTGTACTTGTATTTGGTTTCAAATATATTTTGAAATCAGAAATTGTGATACCTCCAGTATTGTTCTTTTGTTTTTTTGGTACCGGGGATCAAACTTGGGTCCTTGCGCTTGCAAGGCAGGCAGCGGAACCACTGAGCTAAATCCCCGGCCCTGGTATTGTTCTTTTTTACTCAGTATTGCTTTGGCTATTCTAAGTCTTCTGTGTTTCCATATGAATTTTAAGATTTTTTTTTTCTAGTTTTGTGAGGAGTATCATTGCTATCTTGATTTGAATTGCATTGAATCTGTAGTTTGCTTTGGCCATTTTAACAGTATTCATTCTGCCAATCCATGAACATGGGAAGTTTTTCCATCTTCTAGTGTCTTCTTCAAGGTTCTGTAATTTTAATTTTAGAGGTCTTTTACTCCTTGGTTAGGTTGACTCTTAAGTATTTTAAAGCTTTTGAAGCCATTCTGAATAAAAATGTTTTCTTGCTTTCTTAGCAAATTCATTGTTGGTGTATAGAAAAGGTATTTAATTTTTAATGTTGATTTGTACCTTGCCACTTTGCTGAATTTATCAGATCTAAAAGTCTTCTGGTGGAATTGTTAGGATCTTTTTGGTAAAGGATTGTATTGTCAGTAAAAGGGATAGTTTGACTTCTTCCTTTCCTATTTGTATTCTTTTTTCTTGCCTAATTACTCTGGCTAATTTCAAGTAATATATTGAACAGAAATAATGAAAGTGGCCATCCTTATCTCGGTCCTGACTTCAGAAGAAATGTTTTCAGTTTTTTCTCATTCAGTATGATGTTTTACTTTTTAGATAGTAAAATCCTATTCTCTATCCATATTGTACAATTGTCCATTTTGTATCTAAACTGTAGAATAACAGCTGCCAGAGTTGTGTGTTTTCTCAAACAAGTATTAGACCTAGTACCCAGCCTTCAATAAGGTTCTACAGTATTAGGTATAGTAACCCCAAACCAAGAACCTGTACAAGTCCAAGTACTGTCTCCCCCATAAACCTTTCCTAGATCATTAATTTCTCCCTTGTACTTCTCAAATTTTGACAAACCTATATTAAGCATCAGTGAAATTCTGAACTACTTTTAAATAATTTGTATATATATGTGTGCCTTTACAAGGTACTGTAATTTCCTTAAGAGTAGACACCACGTCTTATTAAATTTTAGCATTAGCTGTGATACCAAGTGTAATACATTTTATACTTACTATATGTAATAAATTGAATTAGACTAATTTAATAGACACTGCCTTTGAGAGGTTATATAATCAGTGGTTAAGAGCATGAATTTTGGAAACAGACATGTTAAATTAAAACTTAAAGTTTTTTTTAAATGGTGTTCACTATGTTTAAGGTGATAAAGAGTAATATTGAAAATTTCAGCAGAAAATGAAAATCCAAAAATGTCTCTTTCAGTTGTGAAAAATTAACACATTGATAGAATAAAATAGAAAAAAATAGGTTCCAAAAAGCATTTGGTAAAATAATCTTTTATGATTTTAAAACAAGTCCCTTAATAAATAGAGAATAAAAGAGAATTTTCTTAACCTGATAAGGGTATCTACCAAAAATCTGCTATACACATAACAGATAGTGATGACATGTTGAGAGTACCCTCTCTGAGGTTAGGAACAAAGCAAGACTATTACTATACCTTTTGTTCAACATTTTTCTGGAGCTCCTGGCTACAGCAGTAAAACAGGAAGGGAAATAAAAATGTATAAATATTGAAGAAGAAATAAAACTTTATTTAAAATAAATTATATATGTAGAAAATAAAGAAGAATCTATATTCAATGTTAGCAAAGTCATTAAACAAAAAATAAAGTTTAAAAGTACCATACATTATTATAGCATCAAAAATACTGAATTTCTATGAATAAATAAAACAAGAAGTATGTACTACCTAAAACTTTTAAAGAGAAAATTTTAAAAGATTTAAATAAATGAAGGGACATATCATGTTCATTGGGTAGAAAATTCAATTTTATAAAAATATTTGCTCCAAATTGATCTGTGTATTCAAAGCAGTTGTACTGGTTCACACCTAAGCTGACATTTGTTCTTTTAAAACTTTTAACTTCATCTCCCTAATGAGTGTATAATTCAATCTTGTTATTGTACTGATTAGTATTTTTCTGATTCTAGTGTTGCACACCTTTCTGTGTGCTGTACTGGCTATTTATCATCTTCTTGTGTCTACTTTTTAATTGGGTTGTCTATTAATGAGCTGCAAGTGTTCTTTATATATTCTGGTCATAGGTTATTTGCATTATAAATATGGTCTATTTAAGGACTACTTTTCATTTTCTAAACGATGTCATTTGAAGTTCTAAATTTTGATGGAATCTCATTTATCAATTTTTTTCTTTTATACATCATGTTTTTTACATCCTAGGAAATTCTTGCCTACCCTAAATTCATAAACATTTTCCCTTACAATTTCTTCTTAAAATTTTATAGTTTTAGTCTTTCATACTTAGGTTCATAGATCCTTCCAAGTTATTTTTATGTATGGAAATAAAGAGTTGAGGTTAACTTTTTATATACAGATACCGGGTATTCTAGTGCCATTTGCTGAAAATACTATCTTTTCCTCTGCTCTTGAATTGAGTTTATGTTCTCTAAAATGTTACTGTTAAATAATCTTTCAAAACTCAGTGGACCATATATGTGTGGTTCTATTTCTAGATTCTCTTTTTTATTTCAATGATCTGTATGTCTTTCCTTACACCAACACTGCCTTGATTACTGTAGCTTTAGAGGAAGTCTTAAAATGAGGTAATAAATGTCTTCCAACACTGTTTTATTTATTTCTTTTTACTTTTCTAGGTCCTTTGTACTCCTACGTAACTTTTAAATTTCAATATCCAATTCTTCATTTATAGCAAGTATACATAGACCTGAATTTTTATATATACCTTGTGTTTTCTCATCCTTCTAAATTCAAATACAAGTTCTAGGGGCTCCTAGAGATTTCTTAGTATTTTCTCTGTAGATGATCATTTCATCTGCATGTAAAGATTTTACTTCTACCTTGCCAATCCTATCCTAATTGTGTCATTTTATTGCCGGACTATTTTGGTTTGGGCCTATATTTCAAAGTTTAATGGACAGATGAAGAGTAGGTATATCTGCCCTTGTTCCCCACCTTAGGGAGAAAGTATTGTATCTTCTCCATTCATATAAGGCGTTTTTGCTGGAAGTATGGAGTACATGTCTTTGATCTGTTGAGAAGATTCTGTTCTACTTCTAGTCTCCTGATAGCTTTTACCATGAACAGCTATAGAATTTAGTCCAATACTTTTTCTCCAACTAGTGACAGGATCATATGGCTTTTTCCTTTCCTCTGTTAAAATGATGACTTTTGGGGGTGGATCTTCCAATGCTGAACCAGCACTGCCATCCCTATAATAAAATCACTTTCTACATACTGCCAGATCTGACTTCTAGTAGTTTGTTTTGTTAAATAAATTTCTATCTATGCTCATACTTTTTTCTTCTATTATCTTTATCCAGTGTTAGGATTAGCACAATGTTGATTTCCTAAAATGAGGGGAGAAGTATTCCTTTGTTTTTCTGCTTTAAATGTTTGATATAATTTATCAGTTAAAATGCATATGAGCCATATAGGTAGGTTTTCAAGGTAGGAATATACTTTCTTTAATAGGTGCTATTCAAATTTTATATTTCCTCCAGAGTTAGTTTCATTAATTTGTCTTCCAAGGTACTTCTTAGAAGTTGTCAAATTTATTTCAAAAAAGATTTTTGTAATATGCTTTCTATATCCTTTTAAATTCTGTAAAATCTGTGATAATATCTTCTAGATCTTGATATTGTAATTTGAAAAATGTATAATTGATATTGTGTAACAGGAAGAAAAGGTCTAAAGGAGTAGGGGAAGTGGGAGGGGTAGGGGAAAGGAAAGAAGGGAAAAGAAAAAATACAAGAAAAGGAAAAAAATGGAAACAAAGTCTTTGCAAATAGGTAAGGATGGAGGGGGTGAAGGGAGAGCAGGGGAAGGGGAAAAAGATAAGGACCAAGATACTCATATAAAGGTACATGATGCCAATGATGAAAGTAACTCTATTTTATACCTAAAATGTACCAGTAAACTTAATGGGGGGGGGGGGAGCAGTTGTAACCAAAATCCCAAAGTTTTTATTTTTTCGGAGTTTGACAAACTGATTCTATAACCTGTATGAGATGCAAAACACTAAGAACTGCCCAAACACTGTTGGGAAAGAATAAGATCAGTGGATGGAGCAGCTTGGCCAACCAAGGGGTCCTGGCCTGGGTGAGACCCTGAAACCCGCCCTTGTGTAGAAGTTCTGAGCTCTGGGCCAGGCCTCACCCTGTTGGCCACCTGCATTGCTCTTGAGGTGGTTGAGGGCTCCACAGAGCAGAGCCTGGCTGGGCCTGGACTGAGTGTGGTAAGATCCCGAGCAGCCCACCCACTGCATGGGTAGATGTAGCTCTGTGAAGATGGACACCCTAGAGGAAGAGAACTTGGCGCTGTCCTCCTTTGCAGCTGATGCAGAATTTGATGTATTTGGGTATTTAGAGAACATTAGCATGGATGACAAGTTTTAGTTACTACAGAGAGATTTCACGGGCAAGTACAACCAGGAATTTGAAGACATAGAGGAGAATAAATTCATCTGCACTCCCATTTTTAATGAATATATTTCTCTAGTGGAAAAGTACATTAAAGAACAGCTGCTGGAGCGGATCCCAGTATTCAACATGGCAGCTTTAATGACTGTGTTACATAAACATAACTTTGATTGTAAGAATCCAGACACAAATGAATATATACATGTTATGTAATTCCATTTATATGAAGATTTAAAAATAGGCAATACAGATGGGAGGAGGACCTTCTGTGACCTATTGGTCCTGTTTTTCTGACTTGGGTGGTCACTGTAAGGAAATATTTCAGGCTGTACCTTTGGGGTTTTTTGAAGTTTTCTCTATGTCATAGTTCACAGTAAAAAGATTTAGAACTATTAAGAAATAGTGGATATTTTTGTATGCCCAGGATAAAAGAAGTGATATTCTGGGCATGGTAATTTGCAGATGTTTTTCCCTGACCTACATGCAGAAATAGAAACTGTATTTATTAGGCTCATCACAAAAGTTCTGCAGGAAGAAAGAAAGGGGAAAAGGTTTAGGAGTGAAGTGAGACTTCATAAGATGGAAATATTTTTTAAAAGGGGGGTATATTGGAGAAATGATCAAAGACAGACATAATTAAGTCCTATGGGTTCAGACAAGGACACCAGACATGTTCTGAGAAAACAAAAGATACTGAACTCAGACAGACAATTGGTGCCTAAGTAAAAATACGCTGGTGAACTGCCTGGGGCTCAGAGAGGAGTGCTGGATGAGGGACTTGGGGAAGCATTAGAAGAGCTTAGGAAACATAATTTGAGCACAAGAGAGAAACTGTGCCACCACACAAGAAAAATCAGTTCTGATATGTGTCCTACCCACCAAGGAATCACTGAAGAGAAAAACATGGAAGAAAGCTGAACAAAGCTCATTTACACTAGATACTACACGTTATTTTGATGGTTTTCCAATACAAATTTGAAATGTGCTGTGTTGTGTCCTGCCCAAAATATATAATTCTATTATTCACAAGTGAGGGGCAAAGTTCAATCACTCAAATGGCTAAAACAAAAAGTCTGCAAAATTTGTTTTGCATATTAGCTAAAGAACTTGGGGAGGCATTACAGGGACATAAGAAATATGATTTAAGTGATAATCTCTAAAACAGTATGTATACCCTCCAAGAGGCATACAGGAAAGTATCATCTGTGGTATTAAGAAAATATTATAGGCTCATTTTATCTTACCTCTTATTTATTATAAGTATGCTTATTTCATTGCCCCTGATATGTTATATATGCTTTGTAATGCACAAAATGTACGGACAAATATGCTTAATTATTAGTTTATTCTTCAACAGATATAAAGTGTACAGGAGAGAACAAGATAGAAAAACCTCTGCCCTTATGGAGTTTACATTCTAGTTGGCATTACAGTGTAGTCTATAAAGAAATATATCATAAAAGGACAAGTAGTAACACATGCTATAAAAAAATTAAGTAAGAGACAGAGAATGGTAGGAGGGAAATTGTTTATACTGGCAAATTGGGGAAAGCTCCTCTGAGGAGATCACAGGTGAGCAAAGATGGAATGAATAACTGAGTGACCCAACCAGAAAAGGTGTGAGGAACTGCATGTCAGCCAGAGCAGTGTGCAGTGTGTGGTAAGTGAGGGGTAGAGAGGTAGAAATGGCAGGACAAGAGCCAACACCATGCCGGGATTTAGCTCAGTGGTTTCGCTGCCTGTTGCGCAGGTGCAAGGACGGGAGTTCAATCCCCGGTAGCACCCCCCCCAAAAAAATTAAAACTAAAAGAGCCAGCACCAGGCTTCATGATCCATGGTGTAGCCAGGCTGAAGGCTAGGGTAGTAACAGCACCCTGAGTAACTAAGGCTGCAGGTAACAACAGTATTGCAGGGAATTTAAAAATAAAACCAACTCAATGTTGCTTTTTATTGTCATGTGATCATATTTTATACATCAGTAGTAAATGATGTATCAGTAGTAAATACTCATCTTCAAAGAGACAGCTCCTCCATACAGTAAAATTTTAATTAATACATGTGAGAGAAAAGAGGGAAATAGCAAATTACCATTAGTCACATGCCACAGCAATAATCACTAGAGATGAGATCCATTCGTGAATGTATATTAAAGTTAATGGGAAAATTAAGTAAGATGCTAACATAAGAGGAAGGGTGGTGAGGAATATATAATTCTTCATATTATACAACATTTCTATAAGTGTAAACCAAGTTCAAAATAAAAAACTTATACCCTTTTAAGCTTTGAAATATTTCTCCTACCCTGGTAAACCATTGCCCCTACTCTCCAACCCTCATGATGTGCCCCTGCGTAGAGCTTTGTATTTTGTTTGAAGTATGATGGAAATCCTCTGATGCTTGAAGAACGGAGGAGCAATGTGATTTGATTGATTGATTGATTGATTGATTTTTGGTACCGGAGATCGAACTCGGGTCCTTGCATTTGCACAAAAGGCGGCGAAACCACTGAGCTAAATCCCCGGCCCTTGTGATTTGACTTTTTATTAAAACTTTTTTTTTCTTTGGTACCGGGAATCGAACTCGGATCCTTTCGCTTGCACACCAGCCGGAGAAACCACTGAGCTAAATCCCCGGCCCTTTTTATTAAAATTTTATTAAATTATATCATAATGTTTGTTTAAATTTTATTTTTTATTACATGGGCATCAAATCAAAAGTAGACTAGGGAATTGTATAAGAAAATTATTTTACTAAGGAGAAACCTAAAGACTTTTTTTCAACACATGAGAAATTATTGCTCTAATTATTGCATAGTCTGAATGAGGATATATGTGATGAGTCGCAATATGAGAGGAAATATGAGAGGATTTTAGTCAGGAATAAGCATGACTGTATTAAGACTTGGCTGAGACACAATTTATCCTGTAAGAGTTGTGCAGTTGCTCTCAGTGACATGATTTAGTAAAAGTCTTGTCTCCAAATAGTTTCTCTGGATCACTTTCTTTTTTTTTTGGATCACTTTCAATTTTGTGATTTTGTATTACTCACTCCTCTGTTGTCAAATTTTATTTCTAAAGATATATATGCATATATATACATATACATATATTCCATATATATATGGAATTGTTTAAGAAATGGTAAACTTTACGTAAGTCGTTTTAGTGTCCAGGAAGTTAGATAAAGCATTAGCCACAAGATCTCAAACTGGCAGCCTGTGGGTAGAATGTGGCCCACATGTATGTTTTGTTTGGGCTGCATGTTGCTTTAAAACAGTTGAGTCACTATTTTTCTGGTACCGGAGATCAAACTTGGGTCCTTGCGCTTGCGCAGCAGGCAGCAAAACCACTGAACTAAATCCCCGACCCCGAGTCAGTATTTTTAAAAAATCAAAGGTTTTAAATTGTAATTTGAATTTCTGTCTTCCCTTGAAAAATGGGAAGATCTAACAATATTGGGTCTACATTCCCGTAAAGCAGCAATCAGCTAGAGATGAGTTGGGCAGCGCCCTCAGGAGGTCTCCATAGATGAGGCTGCCTTCCCAGTGTGCCCATCGCCCCACACAGTATGTTTAGATTACTTGAATCCAAATTGCGTCTTTTATATGTTACACCTGGCTCCTGCAGGCATTTAAATTTGGGGCATCTGGATAGATGATGAACCCTCATAAAATCCTGCTTTCTTCCCTTTTCTAGGAATCCCCTATTCCAGAAGACAAAGATCGTCGATTTATCTTCTCTTATTTTCTAGCCACTGATATGATCAGTATCTTTGAGCCTCCTGTTCGGAATTCTGGTATCATTGGGGGCAAGTACCTGGGCAGGTCTAGAGTTGTGAAGCCTCTCTCTCCAGTGGACAACCCCATCTACTATGGCCCTGGTGACTTCTTCATTGGTGCTGTGATTGAGGGTGGGTCTAAATACAGATCAGAATTTCCTACTGGCGGGGCAAATAGGTTCTTCTTAATTGTGATTTAATTCACTTAATCTTTGTAAGAGTCATTTGGGCTATATTTCAGCAGAGATAAAGCTAATATTTTTATATAAATGACATAATGTCTTAATCTCTTTCCTTTTTAAACAAACTCTGTATTTGGTGCATTTCCCCCCGCAAAATCAGTTGCATTTATTGGTTACATTTATTAGATGTTGATACTGAACTTCCTAAACCCTAAGAAGACTGCTGCATATAAATTTATACAGCTATTGAAAATTCTTTAGTCTGGGCCACAAATGCATATCTGTGGATTTGTCATTGAGGGTTCCTATTATTTACTCCTGATTCCATGAGAGAAACGTAATCAAACCAAGTGTACTGCTATTCTTTCTCAGTATTTGGCCACCGGTTCATCATCCTTGATGCAGATGAGTATGTTTTAAAATACATGGAGAGCAATGCTGCCCAGTTTTCACCAGAAGCATTCTCATCAGTTCAGAACCGTATCCAAAAGCAAGAAGCTGCTGCACCAGAGTTGGAAAAGTATGTCTGACTGCTGAGGGTCCTTTTTGGCTTCAGTACGCACAAGCTATTCAGGAAGTAATTCTTGCTAAAACAGATTGGTAATCATTTTAGATTTTCAAATTTCTTTCACGAGGTGGGAGTTATTAGACCTACACAGAAGGTTTCCTGGGTCCATTATAATGACTAATAACTTAAAAATGTTCAACTTCATTTGCTTAGTAAGTAATCATAATGGAATGACTGTGTTTCAGATGCTATCACTAGGCCATTGGGCTTTATTAACAAAATAGACAAGTTGCTGCCCTCGTGGAGCTAACCTACTAAGGAGCAGGAGCTAGACAGTCACACAAATAAGTAAATTAAGTAGATCAAGTGATAACTGGTGTGGAAAAATGGAACCAACATAGATGATATGAGTTTCTGGGGCCAGGGATTTAGCTCAGAGGTTCTGCTGCCTGCCTCGCAAGTGGAAGGACCGAAGTTCAATCCCCGGTACCAAAAATAAATAAAAGAGTTTCTGGAGAGTGACAGTGGGTTGCAGTTGCTCAGGGTGGGTGGCTCCACCTTGAAAATGTAACATTGAACAAACACAGGTAAGGGATGAGTTGAGAGTAAGAATACACCCTCCAGTGGCCTTCCTCAACCAGGCCCCACCTCCTTATAGCACAGTCAGCTATGAACTCATCTGTGGATTAATCCACTGGTAGGTATAGTGTCCCTATGATCCCCTCACCTTCCATACACATGAGACTTTAGGGGATGTTTTAGATCTAAACCATAACACACAGCCACTCCTAATTGCTGCTCCAAATGTATTAGGAAGAAGCGGAAGGATGAATATTGGGAAGGTAAGCACCACCGTCACTCAGTACACCCACTGCTGCTTACCTACTCCTCCACAGTACCTGCTAACTAATCTTACCATGTTTGCTCTTCCTTAACTCATTACACACTTCTACTGGACCAGTCATCCTGGAACTTGGCTCTGAATTCACATTTAAGAAGTTGCCAAATAGAATGCAGAAGATCATCAAGAAGGTCATACACCCTGACCAGGTGGGATTCATTCCAGGGATGGAGGGATGGTTCAACATACACAAATCAATCAATGTAATATACTATAGCAATAGAGCCAAGGACAAAAACCATATGATCATCTCAATAGATGCAGAAAAAGGATTCAACAAAATCCCAACACGCATTTATGATAAAAACCCTACAGAAAATTGGAATAGACGGTCTCTACCTCAATCTGATAAAAGCTATCTATGAAAAACCAACAGCCAATATCATACTAAATGGTCTAAAACTGAAATCCTTCATACTAAAATCAGGAACAAGACAAGGATGTCCACTATCACCACTCCTGTTCAATATAGTTTTGGAAACATTAGCCACAGCAATTAGACAAGAGAAAGAAATAAAAGGAATAAAGATAGGAAATGAAGAAGTCAAATTGTCATTATTTGCAGATGACACGATACTCTACAGAAGACCCCAAGAACTCCACCAAAAGTCTTCTAGACTTAATAGCCAAATTCAGTCAAGTAGCTGGATACAAAGTCAACACACAAAAATCAATACCTTTTCTATACACCAACACCAGACTCACTGAGAGAGAAATAGGGCAAACAATTCCTTTCACAGTAGCATCCAAAAAACTGAAATACCTAGGAATCAACCTAACAAAAGAAATCAAAGACCTCTTCTCTGAAAACTATAGCACTCTGAAAAGAGAGATTGAAGATGATATCAGAAAATAGAAAGACATCCCTTGCTCCTGGGTAGGAAGAATGAACATAGTGAAAATGGCCATACTTGCAAAACTGTTATATAGATTCAATGCAATCCCAATGAAATTCTAGCAGCATACTTCACAGACCTTGAGAAAACAATCCAAAAATTCATTTGGAACAAGAAGAGACCGAGAATAGCAAAAGCAATTCTAGGCAACAGAGCCATGGCAGGGGGTATCACAATCCCCAACCTGCAACTATACTACAAAGCTACTGTGATAAAAACAGCATAGTACTGGTGAAGAAACAGACCTGAGGACCAGTGGAATAGATTAGAAGATGCAGAAACAACTCCAGACATGCTCAGCCACCTCATCTTTGACAAAGGAGCCAAACACCCTCACTGGAGGAAAGATAATCTCTTTAATAAATGATGCTGGAAAAACTGGGTTTCAAATTGCCAAAGATTAAAACTAGACCTATATCTCTCACCATGCACTAAACTAAAATTGAAATGGATTAAAGATCTAAATATTAAAACAGAAAGTCTGAACTGGCTGAAACAGAGGTTAGGTAGAACTCTTGAAGACATTGGTGTAGGAAAAGATTTTATGAACAAAAACTCAGTTGCCTATGAACTAGCACAAACAATCAAGAAGTGGGATCTCTTACTATTAAAAAGCTTCTGCACAGCAAGAGAAACCACCAACAGAGTGAAGAAACAACCCACAATGTGGGAAAACATTTTCACCTGCTGTTCCTTAGACAAAGGTCTACTATCTTGAATCTATAAAGAACTTTAAAAAATCAGACCTCCCACATTTAAAGACTCAATCCAAAAATGTGCATCTGAAATGAACAGACATTTCTCAGACAAAAAAGTAGAAATAGCAAATAAACATATGAAAAAATGTTCAACATCACTGGTCATTCGAGAGATGCAAATTAAAACAACGTTGAGATTCCACCTCACCCCAGAAAGAATGGCTGCTATCATGAAATCAACCAACAACAAATGCTGGTGGGGCTGTGGGGAAAGAGGAACACTGCTCCACTGCTGGTGGGAGTGTAGACTGGTGCAACCACTGTGGAAATCAGTATGGAGATACCTCAAAGATCTAGGACTGGAAGTCCCATTTGACCCAGCTATTCCCCTGCTGGGGATCTTCCCCAAAGAATTAAAAGAATCATACCACAGTGATATATGTGCGCCCATGTTCATAACAGGACAAGTTGTAATAGCTAAAACTTGGAAGCAGCCCAGTTGCCCCTCAACTGGAGACTGGATAAAGAAAATGTGGATTTTTTATAAAATGAAGTACTACTCAGCCCTAAAAAATGAGAAATTAGAGACATTTATAGCTAAATGGATGCACATTGAGGCCATACTCTCAAGTGGAATAAATACGACACATGTGTAAATACCGAATAGTTTCTCTAGTGTGAGAAACTGAAAGTGTAAATAAGGACTAAAAGGTTTAATAGATAATGTGAAATAGGAAGAAATGGGGCAAAGGGGAAGGGGAAGTGGAAGGGGTAGGGGAAAGGAAAGAATGGAATGGAATTAGTATGAGAAAATGTAAAAATGGAAACAAAGTCTTTGTAAATAGGGAGGGATGGAGGGGTTGAAGGGAGGGCAGGCGAGGGGGGAAAAATAAGAACCAAGAGAGATTTTGTAAAGGTGCAAATTTAATGTAACTATTGTATATCTAAAATGTACCAATAAAATTAATTTTTAAAAAAGTTGCTATCACTTAAAAATAAAATTCTGAAGTTCTTAGTCTAATATCTAAGAATCTCCATAATGTGTTCCCAATGACCATCAAAATTAGTGTTCTATTTCACATTTCCACATACTCTACACTCCAGACAGATGGGTTTGTCGCACTAACTTCAAGCATTCTTAGGCTGTTGCTGTCATTTACAGTGTATTTTATTCTGAACATCCAAACCCTCACATCCTTTAAGGTCTAGGTCAGGTGCCACCTTCTTGGTTCAGCTCTTCCCAGCTTTCCTATCCTCTTTACCCATCTTAAACAGAATTGTTATATTTCTTCCTTTGGTGACTTTTAAATCTGCCTTAACTCCCCTACTAGACAGGAAGTATCCTTACTAAAAAAAAAAAATGCTATCATACTCAATAGTTTTTTCCTTTCCCATGTAAAAACTAGCACGAACCTAACATGTCCAATAAATAGTTGTTAAATGAGTGAACGGATATTTCTACCAAGGATGTCAAAGAAACTGTGTTAAACACTAACATTTGTTATGTTTCTGCCATGTCAGGCACTAAGTGATTTATATGTAATAATTTATTTATTTAATTCAACAATCTTTATGAGGTGGCTTCCTTTAAAAACCCCCACATTACAGGTGAAGAAACTGAACTAAAGAGTCGAGATCATTCAGCCTTTTAGTGGCAAAGCTGAGACTTTGAACCAGGTGGTCAGTTTGCAGAGCCCAGGCTCTGTACTACATACAATCTTCTGCTGTATCAGAGAAAAGCACCAATTAATTGGGGTTGCTTTTATTTAGCAAAAAGTCTTGACCACACATCTCTCAGCAGATGACTGCCTGTCTTGAAAATGGGTTTGACATCACTGGAGCATGTGATTCATGCTGAGTCTTTGTAGTAGAAATGGTCATTTTAAAGCTCTCACACAGTGTTGGTATCAGAGTTGCCTGCCACCAAAAAGAAATACTGTTGTGGCCAGGTGTAGTGGTGCGCACCCGTAATCCCAGCACTTGGGAGGCTGAGGCAGGACGATCACCTTGACTTCAAGCCCAGCCTGGGATATATAGTGAGTTTAAGGCCACCCTGAACTACATAGTGAGACCCTATCTCAAAAAGACCAAAAAAAAAAAAAAAAACAGTTCTTGCTAAGTGGAAGACTTTGTCAAAGGTGCTTATAACAGAATATTATAGTAGATTAAAAAACCAAGACATCCCTCTTATGTAGAGTCACTCAAACTCACGTGCTCTTTTACAAAAAGAAGGGTAGCACATTGAAGGCTACGTTTGTGCCAAAGTGTTGGCACAGTTTTCACCCACCATGCTGGGACCCCCAGTCCCTTCTCGTTGGCAGTCCCTGATGCACACAGCCAGCTGGCCCCTGTGCTCCCTTGTTGGCTCCTGAGAACCAAGCCTTGCCCCAGAGCTTGGAGCTCTCACAAAATGGGCCCTGGCTTGGGTCCTGACAATCGAGTAGGGGCTGTGACTTTAACTGACTCTGCCTCATACAGTGCCACCTGTTGCCATCTGTCTGCACACTTACTCCAGCTTGCTCAAAGGCAGCTGATGCTGTGGGATTTTCCCTGCTGTGCGAAGGGTAATAGATATCTGGCTTCTTTAGGGAGGGAGAGTTATTGTCTTTGTTATTTGCCATTTTCCCAAAAATGGTGGAATGATGACATTTTTGTGCTGCGATTTTCTCACTAAGAGTAGTCTACTCTTCCTGCAGCATTGCCAGTGATTACATTATTATTCCATTGCTTGATTATAGTATAGTATAGTATAACTTACTATAGTATAATTCCATATTTTTGAACATTTAGGCTGTCTTAAAATAGTCTAATAGATTTATCTTTACATCCAATCCATGACTATTTCCTTAAGATAGATTTTTTTGAAATTCCATGCTGGGCTTTTGTTCCTTTTTTCCAAATGGCTTCTGAAAAGTTATGCCACTCTTTGCCTCCCTTAGCAGCAGCCATGAGCAGGTAAAAAGAGCAACTAAGTTAAAAAGAAGTTATTTGCAGTTATGAACTTTTAAAATATTTTGTACATGAAAAAATAAGAGCAAAAAAGTAATGGTGGGGCCAGTAAGAGGGAGCTGGGCATATTTGAAAAAATATGTTGGGAGTAGAATGAGGGGCCCTGGCTGGGATGAGTAGAATGGTCCCAGCCCTGGCTGGGATCTGGGATGAGTCACTTGGTCTCCAAGTCTGTTTTCTCATGGTTGGAGAAGGGAAGTGTGCTTACAGGGTTTAGCTTGGTCACTTTATTCTGTAAAGATTTACAAATATGAGGGAGTCTTTTCCAGCTCTAAAAGTCTTTAATTTTGTAGCAAGGCATGATGGCGCACGCCTGTAATCCCAACACTCAGGAGGCTGAGGCAGAAGGATCACAGTGAGTTTGAGGCCAGCCTGGGCTACATAGTGAGTTCAAGACCAGCTTAACTACATAGTGAGACCCTGTCTCAAGAAAAAAAAATTTAATAAAAATTTTAATTTTATAACTGTGGCTTCATTTTCAAAGGAAATAGAAATTGAGCTTCTCCTTCTGATGGCTGTGTTTTGAAAGAATAGACAACCCCCTCCCCTTGCTAGTGCTTTGTGTTACTAATCTCTATTTTAGGAAATGCTAAGCCTAAACTCACCACCACACAGAGTGGTCTCTTCTAGAGATGACTTTTCACAAAAACCAGAGAGAATTTGAGAGACAACATTAAAAGAGATTCCTGGTTGCATAGTTATATATAAATTTTTCAAAAGTCATGCATCTATTTTTACATGAGGTAATGCTAATCTGCAACAGCACTGAGGGACAATCATGTGATTCCCACAAATTCCGGACTTGGGGTGGTGCTGGTGCTAGTTTTGGGCCTTTATGGTGCAGTGATTTAATAGATGGCAAGAAGGGAGAAGTTCAAAAACTGCCCAGTCAGGCCTTCCTGATGCAGGGGTGGTCATCTGGCAGCCTCTGTGGGCAAGTGTTTGCTTATTGGTCACCTCAGTGTCAAGCTGTTTGTCATCAGACGCTTCCTCATCTTCAGTGAGTAAGAACTTTGGTTACTGAGATAAGATTTGTCAGGAATAAATACCAATGTCCAGTCATTTCCTTCCTTTTTTTACAGCAAGCAAACTGAAGAGGATCCAGGCACACAAGAACTAGAAGCATTAATAGACACAATCCAGAAGCAACTAAAAGATCATCCATGCAAAGACAACATTCATGAAGCATTTCAAATTTATGACAAGGAAGATTCAGGATACATGGACAGAGAGACATTCTTCAAAATCTGTGATTCTCTGAATGTCCCAGTTGATGACTCTGTGGTCAAGGAGGTCAGTATGGATTGCTGTTTGGGTGACACTCACATGTGTATTTATTTTAGCTGGGGAAGATTTAGGATGTTTTAATCAGATCTCCTATTTTGTCCTTGATATAGCTATTTCCCTAATTCTAGCATTGACTTTTTTTTAAGTTGCTACTGGAGAGCATCTCTTTAAACAGGCCCAGGACTAGACAACACAAACTGGTTGCTAGACCAACATGCCAGGACCAAATAGGGCAGCAGAGATGATCCTCCAGGGACAGCTGCCAAGGGGACACTCAAAGACAAGTTGATGAAATGAGACAGTCGGTGGCCTTTGATACCCTTCATAGCCAGAACCTATCTGAGCCTGTCTGTAGGCTCAGCATGAAGGACAATGTGGCCACTGTCCAAATGGGCAACAAGTAGCTGCAGATGTGGAGAAGGCATGAAGTTTTACTCCAAGAATTCTCATAAGTGAGTTGAAGAGGGAGTTTCATGCCTTTCTTGCTTTATAAATCTCTTTACTCAGGGTTCCCCTTGGAAGTTAGAATAAAATCCACCCTCCCAATTGTCAAGGACCCTGGTTTACTTTTAAGACATTTTTACTGATTAAGAAGAATAAGGTTATGCAGAACTTCTTAAAGGTTTTTAAGCATAAAAAAAAATCAGAAGTTAAGGGCTGGGGATTTAGCTCAGTTGTTTCTCTGCCTGCTGCACAAGTGCAAGGACCTGAGTTCAATCCCCGGTACCAAAAAAAAAAAAATTCAGAAGCTAAAAATCTACTTAGGCAAGTTTTGTTTGGGCTAAATGACCAGCTTGGAGATGATTTTTGGTTTTAATAGACAGGAACATTTGCAGGGAGTTGGGGAGGGGCTGTGGAGGGATATTTGTTCCTGTGAGCCAAACCATTTAGTCCCCCAAATGTGAGATTGAATACATGCCTAGTTTTTTGTTGTTGTTGTTGTTGTTGTTGTTGTTATTGTTTAAATTTTCAAGAAATTTTAAGACACGGAACTGACATGGGAGATGGGAAGCAATCATAGAAAGTGGGACAGGGATGGAAGGGGTGGGGGCAGATATGCATGTATCTTATAGTGATGACCACAATTATTCTGTTACCAGTCACAGCCGAGTTCCGGGGGCATGGGTTAAGCAGTAACATAATTAGATGTTTCTATTAGGCTGTGATAATAGAAACTTGCTTTTTAAGAGTGTTAGTTCTTCATAGACAAAGTCTTATATTTGGATATAAAAACAGTTACAAAGGACAAAACCTTTATGAATATGGATGTAAACCCTGAATTCTCGGGCAAGCCATTTACTCCATCCAGCTTTGGTTTCATTAAGTGTAAGACAAGAATAATGTCTAACCTACCTACCAGGTTCACAGGATCATTTCAGAATCCCGAGGATATAAAACCTGAGCTCTGCTTAAGTACACTGTGCAGTAAGTGGAAGGAAGCCCGGCATGTCTGTCTTACTTCTTTTCTCTGCTCTCTTCTGCAGTTAATCAGGTTGTGCTCTCCTGGAGAAGGCAGGATTAACTACTATAACTTTGTTCGTGCTTTCTCAAACTGACCTGGATGGTGAGAGAACACAATACAAATTTTTGATGTTGGACCTAAACTTGGAAATATGTCTTGTGCTCTTCATAGAGGCATCTATAGAGCTCCTGAAATTGTATTTCTTTTTTGGTTCTTGTTTCACAACTGCTGAAGTCTAAATTAAATTGATTCTAAGATTAAATATTTTATACTGGTGCCTCTTTAGGGGTAGTTAGGGCTATTGTAATGGTTAATTTTGTCAACTTAACTGGGTCATAGGGTGTCCAGGTATCCACCAACATTATTCTGAGTGTGTGTGAGGGTGTTTGGGATGGAATTAACATTTGAATAGGTGACTAAGTAAGGCAGATAGCCTGACCTAAAGTGGGTGGGTCTCGTTCAGTCCTGAAGACCTGAATAGAACAGGCCAACTGACCATCCCTTGAATAACAGGATTCCTGCCCCACTGCCTTCCAACTGTGACTTGGCCTTTTCCTGACTTCAAAGCAGCTCTCCTGGGTCTCAAGCTTTTGGACTCAGAATGGAACTACACCCTCTGCTTTCCTGGACCTCCAGGTAGCCAAGTCACCCTGCAGATCTTGGGAACTGTCAGCCTCTGTGATCACAGGAGCCATTTCTTATAATCAGCCAGTCTCTGTGTGTCATACACACACATTTACCCTCTTGCCTCCTAAATTCTAGTAGTTATGTTTCTCTGGAAAACCGTGATAAAGATGTAGAGTAATTAAGAGCAGGAGAAATGGTGGATTTTTTTGTAGAAACATTTGCAATGTTGGAAATAAGTGCACAGTATCACTGCTGCTACTAGCCAGTGGCCTACCACTATCCGTCTGCTTCCCCCAGTATTATAGGGAAGCAGGGCCGGGCACTTAGCTCAGCGGCACTGTGCCTGCCTTCCAAGTGCATGGTCCTGAGTTTAATCCCTGGTACAAAAACTAAAACAACTAAGTCTTTTAGGGCCAGAGATTTAGATCAGTGGCACTGCACCCAGCTCAGAAGTGCAAGGTCCTGAGTTTGATCCCCAGTAGCAGAAAAAAGAAAGAACAAAATATTATAGGGAAGTATTCTACATGTTTTTCAAGCTGTGGTTCTAGACTGATCAGCACAGTACACATGGCATGGTGTATATTTTTATGAAACTTCACTTGAGTTCATGTTTACTGATTATGATGTAAAGTGTATTTGTTTATGTCAGTTTCAGCAAAGAAAGAAAGAGAGAAAAAGAGAAAAAGGAAGGAAGGAAGGAAGAAAGAAAGGAAAGAAGGAGGGAAGGAAGGAAGCAAGGAAGGAAGGAAGGAAGGAAGGAAGGAAAGTCAGACACTGCTTTTTGAGAACGTGGCCAGAAAGGAAAGACTAGTACCAGTTCTCTAATGAGCTCTGACTTTTAGAGCTAGGACTCCTCTTTAGTTGGAATCAGCCACCACCTTCATCTTTAAAAATGCCATCTCCTCAGGAGTTGGAGGCAAGAGGGTCACTGTGTGTTCAAGGCCAACCTGAACTACATCGCGAGACCCTGACTCAAAAACAAACAAACAAGGCTGGGGATTTAGTTTAGTGGTTCTGCCACCTGCCTTGCAAGCACAAAGATCCGAGTTCGATCCCCAGTACCAAAAAACAAACAAATAAAAACACACATTTCAAATTCCTCCCATGTACGCCAAAATGTGAAATGAATAAGAGTTGTGGGCCGGGGATTTAGCTCAGCGGTTCCGGCGCCTGTCTCGCAAGCGCAAGAACCCGAGTTCGATCCCTGGTACCAAAAAAAAAAAGAGTTGTATAGGATCCAAGATGCCTGGGTCCCCTTGCAACTGCTAGAGAGCTTCCATTGCTTTTTCCTTTCCTTTAAGGGCTATAAATATATTGACTCCCTTTCTGTTCCAGATTGGTACAGTACCTCAGGAAGAACCCGTATTTCATTTCACTTTTATAAATCACTCATAACTATTTTTAAATTTCATGTATTTGGGCTGGGTGTGGTGGCACATGCCTATTATCCCAGCACTCAGGAAGCAAAGGCAGGAGGATGGCTGTGAGCTCTGTGAGTTCGAGCCTACCCTGGGCTACATAGTGAGTTCAGGACCAGCCTAAAACTACAAAGCAAGACCCTGTCTCGAAAAACAAACAAACAAACAAACAAACATTTTCCTGTATTAAAAAGTTCATTTCAATCCAGAAAATACTAAATGCTGAAGTGGGGACATAGCTCAGTGCCCGAGGCCCTAGGTTTGATTCCAGCACTACTAAACAAACTAAATACTCAGCTGTACCCTGCCTATCCCAGGCCTGGAAGGCTCTAGTAAAAAGAGTGTGCTGTATGTGTTGAGATAGAGGAACAGACTTACTCCTTTCTCTGGCTTCTGCTCCCCTTGTCCATATTCAGCCATGCTGCTATTAGGGTCTGGGAATAGTTAAAGGGCAGAGAGAGAGACAGAGAGACTGATTCAGCTGTGCAGTTAAGCAGCTCAACCCCTGCCCTTCAGACTTGTTTTAGGTGAGAATCAGCTAGCCTGCATGTTGTGCTCTCCAAGTCCAGGGGACACGTCTTGCTTTAACAAAAGCATCCCCTCAGTCACAGATGCCGACAGCCTGACCAGGAAAATAGCACTCTCAGTTCTCTCTCCATCACTCCTGCCTCCTGCGGAAAAGTTCACCGAAGCTTCAGGCCCCTCTTCAGAACATCCACCCAGTTGGCAGCATGTGGAAGTACTTCCCATTTTCATCCTCAGCTTTGGGCCTTAGCTGAAAGGGAGATTTGGGAAAGTTTCATTTAATACCCTCTTACCCTCACTTTGAAATCCAAGCATTCACAGCCCTTCCACTTCAGTTCTGACCACTCATTTCTTTTCCTTTATTTTTTCCACTAGGTACAATGGTGACTGCAGTGGGGCCTAGTATTACAATGCCAGCCCCACTGTCAGAAGCTCCAGTTGTTAGAAGTCTTAAGCTTACTTTCCACTCCTTGTCTTCCATCTCCTTCCGAGTTTACCCATGATTGGGTGCTAAGCTCTCATAGCACCATTTTGAGGTATGAAAGCTACTTTGGGAAGGACCACAGCCAGCAGGACATTTATGTGGCATCCTCATACTCACTTATCACCTGTTAGTTTATACAAGGCAGCAAGTATAGGAACCACCGAAGTCAGGGCAAATTAGATATCACTAGTCACCACGTGCTACAGTCACAGCTGTCATACATCTGGAGTCCTGAGCTCAAGTGATGGAACAGAGCTGAACATTGGCCTGCACCAATCAATGCTGTGGGAAGAAGAAATGATCACATTAAATTGGCCACCTGGGACTTGAATCAGAGCATATTAGCATTACCAGTTACTGTTTTCAGTGGAGAAACACTGGTAGCTCTGGCTATCAAATTTACCTGAAGGATGTTATCTAAAACTGACTGGGGTGGCTGAAGGCTTCAAGGGCTTCAGGCCTAAAAAAAGAAAAAGAAAAAAAAAAAAAAACTGCCTGTGGAGCTTGGCGGGTCAGGCAGAGATTGGCCCTGTTAGCTGCTCTGAGTCGTGAGGCTGTACTTGAATGTAGCACTAGAGGCCTCGAAAATAGCATCTGGTAACTAAGGTCTATCAAATCTGTATCTATATGAGACCAACAAGTAGAGAAAACTTCTCTAAATGTTGGGTAAGTGACCACGGAGCAACCTGATGACACTTAAGTATGAATACATTCATTGAAAAAATATATTGACTGTTTAACTTGTGCCATGAACTTAGTATTCACTATCACCATTGACCATTCCCCAGATAACAAAAACGAACCGAGAAGACACAGATGAACAAACAGGCTAAGAAAGGTTAACTGCTGGGTCACCCAGCTCCTCATGCAGTGCAAAGTCTGCACCAAACTGTGCCTGGTATTAGTAGCACTCACCCTCACCTGAAGTAAGCGTGTCCTGTCATTCTCACGCCCTGTGAGTGTCCCCCTTGTAACCGCACTCATCTCCTAAACTCTCTCACATGGTTCTGGAAAACAAAGCAAAACAGCTCTGGCTATTTAAGTGACAGCAGCAATCCCCACTGCCCACCAGTATTACTAATACTGGGGCATCTTCTGGTAGTCACCAACATAGTGCCTTTTCCATATACATTGAACCCCATCTGCTCCAAGGCAAATAACTCCACAGCACATCAGGCATTAAACTTGGACTTCCTTCTGGAGCATCCTGCCCACATTAAGAAAACCCCCCTTTCCACTTTACTGTTATGCAATAAATGAAAATGCCTATTACTGTCTAGTACTTGATATAACTGACTCTTCATCTTTAATTCCAATTCCCTGATTCATATTACTGCAATGGACAGCCATATCTCAATGTAAGAAATGACTAGTGGGGGCTGAGGATTTAGCTCAGTGGTGCCGCCGCCTGCCTCCCAAGCACAAGGACCAGAGTTTGATCCCCGGTAACAACAACAAAAGAAATGACTAGTGGAAAACTTTGGACAACAGGGCTAAAATTGATGCAAACTCATTTTTAAGTAAAAGCCAAAAGCATTATATAAAAGCATGTGAAGGAATTAGACCAGAGAGAACAGACTGATGATTCTATGCCTTTTATTGTTATTTCAGAAAATATTTGATTTGTTTAAAAATGTACATTTAAAAAACCCATACAAAACTGTAATTTGCTGTAAAACCAGACAGAAACAGTGGAAAAAGGATTTTGAAAAAAGTTCACCAAAAGTAAAAAGATGCCCCTCCCCCCAACCCTTTTACACGAAGGCATAAATACGGCAGGTACAAATGTTCCTTGAGTTCCTTGTTGCAATTTGGTCCATAACATGAAGAGGCTAAAGTAGAAAAACAATGTGCCCACGTTTGCATTATGAGTTGCTCTGGGTACCAGCAGCCTCAGCTCATCCTTCAGGCGTTTATTAAACAGAGGAACTGAAAAGTGAGGTTTATAGTCTCATCAAACACTGGAATCTGTACCCAGCAGATGGTGGTACCACCACAGCCAGATCCTAGCAAGTGGACAGGGCCTGCCACCCATGGCCAATTCTCAAAAGACATCTCCCATCTTCACAGGAGCAAGAAACCGTGGAATGTTCTTAAGCAGAGTGGTGGTGATGCCAGTGGCATCAAAACAGATGTTAGTCCCAGACACTGACTTAGGTCCCATCCTGAGGATGGTTTTTTCCTTTCAAAACATATTTTTTTAATGTAAGGACTTCTAATAGTACATGTTCTACAATAGTGCCACAGAAACCCTCCCAGGATCATGAGAATGACAGCAACAAAGGAAAAGCGGTTGACACATCTTCTGTAAGGAATAATGGCCCCTCCCATGGGTCCCCTTTCCCCCTACTGCAGGGTGTTATAAGGGACAGACATGCCTGTGGAAAGACCACTGGCGGGTACAGTTATTGCACAACCCGGAGGAATGGGAACAGGCAGGCAAGGGGCAGGAAAGGGCTGCTGCTACACAAGTCTACCTAACTCGGGAGTCAGCAGGTTTGCAGCTGCAGTCCAGACCCACCGTCAAACAGGTTATCTACATGCAGCCCCTGGACTAGGGAGTACCAGTAAACATCCTCCTCGTAGGAACTTTGGGCTGTTTAGGAAGTGATATGGGTGGGAGGAGGATATAGCAAGGCCACCTTTGTTTCTACCCTGGGATGGAGGGACCATGCAGGGCCAGAGGCACAGGGGGCCAGGTGTGCTGAAGCCTCTGAGCTTCAGTAAAAAGTACAAGGCACAGGGCCCTACTTTGAGCTACCTAACAGGCTTCTTGGCCACCTGGCCAGGTTGGGATGGTGGGGCGGTTCCAAGGGAAAAACCAGAAACAATGCAGGGATCACACCAGAGGCTACTGCTCTGGGGGGAGGGGACAGATGAGGTGACACTGTCAGTCACTATGTCCCTTTCCTGCATTACCTCTGCTGAGGTACGGTGTCTGTGGCTGCGTGCACCCAACAGCTCTATGGCCCCCACAGCTGCCAGCTGGCCACACAGTACAGATGAAGGCACACAGCAATGTAAGGCACTTTTGATACAAAAGGAATGATTTGTCAGGACCAGGACAGAAGCCCCGAGCATGAAATGATGACAGCCTCTGGGTCCCACTGCCCCATGGCTGTGAGGATGGGTGACCTCTGTACAGTGTGGGGTGGAAGGTACAGGAGCTGGAACATGGAAGTAATCCTCATGCAGGAAGCAGGGTGAAGGGTGAAAGGCTACAAAGGCTTCCTAGCAGGGCCAACCACTGGCTGGAGAGGGGTCCTATTGGTACTTAAGTGATCCAACAATGACCTCATTGTCCAGTAGCCCCAAAGGCCTCTCACAAGGAAAAGGGCTGTATACTTGGGAGGCAGCTAGGGCAAAAGACCACCCAGCTCGTTTTCCACTCTCTAGCAAGAACAGGAGGCTAAGTTCTGAGGTCTGTCTACCTTGGGACATGGAGGCTCCTAGGCAGAGAAGGGAAGTTAGCTAAGTCCAGACTCCCAGGCCTTCTCCCACCTCAGCAAAACCAACTGGGAAAGCTGAAGCACAGAAAATAAACCCGAAGGCCTTCCCCAGCCACAGGGGGCCAACAAGCCTCTTTTAAGAAAAGCATCTGTGAAACAGTATAATGATGGAATTTCCGTAGGTCACTGTCTCTCTGTTCCTACCTCTTATTTACCACTTAGAAAAAGGTCAAGGTGGATTGAGGAAGGAGGTCCCAAAAGAAAACCTAGAAGCACATCCTTAGAGGTCCCTGGTGCCAAGGGCTCTCAAGAGTCCCAGGATTCCAGCTGAGAATAGCATGAAGGTGGCCAGAGCACAGGTGTCTAAATTGGTTTCCTAGGAGTTGCTTGGTTCTGCTTTGGGACAGGAATAGGCAACCTTCTCAGCAACCTTTATGTCTGGTGGCCCAGGAACACTCAGGGCTAGGACTGACACCAGGGGGAGAGACAGCTTCCCTCCTGGCTATGCATGCTCCCCTTTCCCCCAGAGCCACCCAACCTTTAAGAGGAACACAGAATTATTAATAGTGCAGCTATCATAGCCCAGATGCTAAAAATAACTTTCCCATCACTGAACTCCCAAGAGGGGAATCAACACTAGGGAGTGCTCCTTCCACCAAAGGCCAAGCTCTCCCACCACTGCCATCTGCTGGTGTCCCCACAGGTGGGCCAGGGAGGGATGTTGAGAGGCACCTTGGCTGCTGAGGTAGATAGGCATCTTCTCCCCTTGGTAGATGGTGCTGCGCTGGCCTCTCAAACCGGGAGGGGTCCGACAGGGCTTTCACAAGAATGAAGAAAGTAGCCAACATGCTCAAATTGGTACAAGCTAGTCCAACAAACTCACAGGATAAAGTGGAATTGAGTGACTTAAAGCCTGGCTGGTGCCAACTTGATAATGACTTGGCTTTGCTATGACATTACTGTGCCAGGGAGGAAGTAGCCTATAATTACCCTCTAAGCGCCCCAAACATCTCTGAGGCCCAAGCTGGTGAGCAGTCACTCTTATTCATGATCTCATGGCTTTTTCTTTTAACACAGGAAAGATTTTACCATCTCCTGTCACTGAGCAAATACTTGTCCTTTAGGGAACAGTCCCTAAGGCAACCCTGGCCCCTGGGTTTGTGGTACCACACCCAAGGCACAATAAACTGGTAGCACCAGATGCTTGTGGAAGACTTAGGGAGAATGAAGACATGTCATCTCTAGTACCCAAGTATCCAGGGACAGAGCAATGGAGATCTACATGCACAATGGGGCTGCTAGACCCAAGATGTCAGTGGCTGACTACCATGAAGTCCCCTTCTCACAGAACATCACCAGCATACAACAGTAGCTCAGCTAGGCTCCTAGGGGAGGAGGGGGGTCTAGAGGCTGCTGGCTGCACCCCACCTCCACAAGCAGTTCCAAGCAGGGCAGGGAGCATGTGGCTAAGGGGCCCGTCAGCTCTGAGTTCATACCAACCTGAAGGAAAGAGAGGGAAGCAGGAGATGCCTACTTTCAAAAATGCTATCCTGCTTCCTAAAGATAATCAAAAGAAACCAAGGGTATTCTTCCCAATTCTATGTGCTTATCCTGAGCAGAGAGATAACAGTCTAAAATGGTGTCTGGAAACAAATCTCTCAGTTACTGGTAAGTCTGACTTTGTAATGCAGGTGACAGAGAAGGGGAGGTCCCTTGAGGAAAAGATCCATCTCCTCCTTTTTCAGTAAAAACCCAAGGTCTGGTCTCTACTATGATGTCAGCTAGAGCGCTAGTATGCCAGGTGACATTAACATTCCTGTGCCACCCTGTGCTCCCCTTTGCCTCAGCACAGAGTTCAAGGTTCTTAATCAGGATCTCTGAAAGCCTACCTCCCCTCTGGAAGTCCTCACAAAGCACCATAAGGACCTGACAGCCCCATCTTTACATAGACAGGGAGGAAAGAATACTGGTGGGAGGGGACAGAAAGATTCCTGTCGACATGGCTCCATCTGCTCATCCAACCAAAAAGTGACTCTGAATCAGTCCTAGTTCTACACTGTGGTGTGCTCAACACACATCAGCAAATGACAACTCCAAAGAGCACTCAACAAGTGAAGCCAAAGGGAAGGTGGCCAGGTGACCCTCCCTGGGACACTGGGGACTGGTGTGGGGCTTAGGGTCTCTGCAGATAGAAAGATGAAGTCCAAGTAGCAAGGTTGGCCCTGACAGGGCTGGCTGGTTCTAGACTTTAGACCGGCACATCTGGGGCAGGTTGCTAACAGCTGTTTGGTTTGGTTTTGAATGCTGGTGAATGGTGGAAGACACATGGCTGCTGGCACCAGTGGAGAAAGGCCCAAGTCGACTGTGCAGTCCTTCCTGTCTTGTCCGTTACATTTCCAGAAGTGCCGGCTGCTTACCACGCTTGGCTCGTGCTGTACAAGTGGGAAGACATGTCCTCCTTCAGCATGTACCCCCACATCGAGGGCAGACGGTTTCCAGCCCAAGCCCAGCACTGAGGAGCTCTCTGCAGTCATGAGACCTACAGAACGAACAATGTCCTAGATGGAGTTGCTGGAAGCCAGAGCCAAAGGCCTCAGCATCATTCCCAACCAGCAGCAGCTGCCACATCTCTAGCTGGTTCTCACGGGACCGGAATCATACATCTCCACATCAATCAGCACCAAGGAGGTTGTGATCCAGTAGGGCGGCCCTCCTCTTCCTGCCCCTCCACACAAGGACTACTGCAGGGCCAGCCACTGGCCCTAGGCAAAGCTCCTTGGCATGAGGCTTCCAGATTGACAGCTCCTGCAACTCACAGGCAGGACTGCAACCGTAGCTCCCTCCCATTGTAAAAATCAGACAGAGAAACTGCACGTTAAGGTAAAATTAAGAAATAAAAAGAAAAAGAAGCAGCCATGAATGAAGAGAAAGAAGAGGTAAGCTGAAGGAGAACCATGAGAATCTAGGCTTCAAGAAAACCCAACACAGGACAGAGGTGAAGCCTTGAGGTGGCTTGAGGGAGTGAAAGAGAAAGATTTTTGGCTTTATTGAGAAAGGTATGTGGAAGAAAAAGAAGAGAAAGCCAAGAAGAAAGAGAACCCCCTTTGAAGACAGGTTCCTGCGGACTGAGATGGAGCACTTCGAGGAGGAAGGAGGAGGCAGTGCGGGGCCCGGGCTCTGCCTCCTGGCCAGGCCCCCACTAAGGATTCCTGTTCTCAGCACTTTGGCCTTAAGGAGACTTGAGTTTCTTAGTCCGTGGGGAGGTTCCATTCTCTGCTTTCACTACTCCATTTTCATGGTAACCTGGGGAGTGGAGAGAGAGAGACACATGTGGGCTTTCTACTGGGACTGTGGAGGAGAATGGAGAGTAGCCTGCGCCAGAGAAGGCGTGTGGGGGTGCCGGAGGGCACCAGGCTGTGGTTCCCTGCAGCAGTGGAAGCCAGCAGACCGCTCCCAGCAGGGCCCTGCTTCCCCTGTGTCTTGGATAAGTGCCTCTGTTTGAGGAGCCTGGTTATCTGTCCTTTAGCAGTGTGGCCTCAGCTGACATACAGAAACCCAGAAACAGCCCTGGACCAGGGCAGAAGCTGGCTGGCATCACTTGGAGGCTGCCAGTATCCTCGGTTCCTCTCAGGTCCCTCAGGGCACTAGCAACTCAGAACAGTGGCAACAGAAAAAAAGTAGGCACAGGAGGCCACAGGGAAAGGCCTTCCTTGGATGCCCAACACTCTGGCAGAAACAGCGTGCTATCTTTTATTACCGTGAAACACCTCCATGTGCTAGATCTGCTGAGCTCACACCCTGCCCCTGCCCAGGCTGCCTCCTCAGCACACCCAGCTATGCACAAGTCTGCCTCAAACACAGGAGCCCTTGCCAAGCAGGTGGCCACTTGGAGAAGAGCAGATGAGTCAGAAAACATATCCTGCTGCAGACAGGCCCCCAAGGCTGGCCAGGAAGTACACAGCAGAAAAGCACACACTCCAGGTAATTACTGGAGTGTGTGCAAGGGCCAAAGAAGTGGGTGTCCCACCCCTGCGGCCCACTAAACACTGTGTCACCGTGAGTCATTTCTGCATAGAGAGGAGCCACCCACCCGGGAGGCAGGGGCAGGCCCAGATGTAGGGCACAGGGGCAGATGAGGACACAGCTGGCTGCTAGAGTACAGTGCATGGGCGGTGGCAGCAGCAACAAAACTTGGCTGGGCTCCAGGAGCTACCCTGAGGACACGCTTCCCGCCAGAGGTCCTCACCCATTGCTGCCCTGCCCAGAAGTACCAGGGCTCTGGGCCTAGTTTGGGCCAGCCCCACCCACATTATCCCTGGCCCATGCCCAGCCACACGCCACTCAGGGAGCCCTAGGCCCGGGGAAGCAGTCGGGAAGGAGGAGCAGGAGGACTGGCGTGAGAAGTGCACAAGAGCCCTGGGTCCTCCCCACCATCCCAACAGTCCTCACCCACGCTCTTCAGGCTGCGGGGGCTGGCACTCACCAGATTCCCTCTTGGTGAGCCTGGCTGGGAGCCTGGGGACAGCTGGGACTCTCCGTTTGGCATTCTGCTCATTCCAGTATTCCCGCCAGTGTCGCAGCTGGGAGTGGATGAAGCGCCACATAAGCCAGGCCTGGGCAGCACACACCAGCAGCAGCATGCAGAGCCTGCAGAAGGCAGAGGGGCGCTCCAGGGAGGCAAGGCAGGGACCCTGCAGCTTGCAGGCTACTACTACCAGGAAGAGTGGAGCCTTGGCGTAAGGCTGTGCTCTGCCACACTGGCAGTGTGAAGGGACTATCCTATCCGGGGAGATGGGAAGGAGGCAGTGACAGGGGCCCTCCAGGCCCACAGCCCCATGACTCCCATGCCCAGGGGTCCCCAGCCACACTGCTTTAGTATCCACAGTATCACGTAAGGCTGATACAAGCTCCACAAATATTGGTGGGCTTCAAATGAACTGAATTATGATATGGCAGAAATAATTCTTCAAAAGTAGCTTCTTGTCTGGCATGTCACTCAAAGGTAGAGCAAATGTGGACAATCACATACTCTCTAGGGCCTGTGGGCTCGTGGAAACACATGCCTCCTGGCTGCCATCCTTGCTGGTAGGGAAGGCCACTGGCCAAGCCATGGATACCACAGGTTCCTCCCTATACACAATCTTTGATTATTTGCATACTAGCTGTACATATTAACGGGTTTCATTTTGGCAATAAAGAGCTTATGCATGGTTGTAATGATCAGGTGAGAGACTGGATGAAAAACTCCTGACAAACTGGGCATAGGTAAGGGAATCTGCACTTGACTAAGACCCTGACTGAAGCCTGAGCAGACCACAGCCAGGGAGTGACAAGGGTTTTGAAGGAAGGACAAGGCATCTTCTTCCTTTAGGCCTGATGTCTGGAGATTTCCAGCTAAATATCAGTGTATGGGAGACTCAAGGGTCTGCCACCTCCTGACCTTTTATGGAAGTTGTGCCAAGTTCAGGAGGCTCCTGGCAGGGCTCCAGGGAACCCTGATTCACCACCTTAGGCTTCTGTCCAACTTACCTGCAAAGCAAGGTGTTGAAGTTCCCTTTCTCAGGCTCAAACGCCTGGTTTTCTGTGCGAGCCAGTCCAAAGCCGATGGCCAGCACGGCGAGAGTGAGGATGAAGAGGCGTGTGACCCCAAATACAGCAGCCCAGGCATTAAACCTGCTCGCAGAGGCAGAGAAGTGACATCAGCATTTAGGATCCTTGAAGCAACCCTCACCTATGTATCCAGAAGCAACCCTGAGTAGGAAAAGGCCTCAAGGGTGGCCTGGGAAGGTGTTCAAGATATCTAGAATATGATGCTCCAGGAAGACAGTAACCTAGGGTGAGCAGCTTACACCCAGGTGGGAGCCTCCAATGCTCAGCCCCCCCAAGTGGCCCCCAGCAGCCTCACTTACAGCTTCTCATTGTTCTCATCTGCAAAGTAGAAGAGTCGAGCCATGTAGAAGAGGAACTCTGTCGAGTACTGCAGCAGCAGCAAGATGAGGCCCAGGCGGCTCAGGCTGCAGAGGGGAAAGGCAGGGAGGAAGCCATCACACTCTCTGGGCTCATGCTGAACCCTGTGCCTGGACTCCACTTTCTCACTGGCCCTGTCCTGTCCTTTAGGATGCAGTTTAGCTGTTGTACCTTTAGGAATTCTCCCTAAGACTGCCCCTGGTCTTGCTCATCCCATCCAGGTCTGGTTCCCTTGCCCGATTCCAGCCTTGGCTGAGGCTCTGCACCTTCCACTCAGCACCCTGCCAGAACCAAGACCATTACAGAAGCTCAGATCAAGTCTGCTGAGCCCTGACTGTGGAAATACAAAGGGTTCCTGCTGTGTGGCTTCTCATTATCCCAGTCATCCCACTTGCAGAGCACCAGGCGACCTCCTACGTGGTCCTCAGTACACAGTGCCGGGGGAAGCACAGACCAGCTTCCATAGACCCACTCTGCATTGACCATGTCACCCAAAACCAGAGCAGAGCTGGGCCACACAGCCTGTGCCCCTCCAAGTCCCATCTGGGAACTGACGTGGCTTTAGGCCTCCAGAAAGGAGACAGAATGGAAGCTGAGGCTTCTAAGACTCTGTTAAGCCAAGTCAGTCATTTTCACAACACACCACCATGAAGACCCTGGAGACAGGTCCAGGGACCTCCAGGCCCTCAGCAAAAGTTACACATAGCGAGCTCTCAAGTCCCAGCCTACAGAAAATACCAGCTGTTCTCCTACCCTGCAGGGATAAAAACCAAGACAACTCCAAATTTGTCAATGGTGCAGCCTATTCATCAGTATGATTCTTTTCATAAAAGCATAGGTCAAACATTACAGTAATGCTTTCTACTTCTAGAACCACCACACAGTGAACTACTTTCCATTTCATTACAAACCAAAGAAAAGAGAAGCCCAGGGCTATGAACTCTAGTGGCATCTGGACCCTGTGAAGCAGGAATCCAGCTTCAGCTGCCTTCAATGTTCAAAGTTATGGTTCAAGTCCAACATCCATCAGAAGTCTTCCCTGGCTCCCCATGGCCAATGATACATGCTTAATCACAGGGCCTCTCGAAGTAAACTGTCCTGACCTAGTCTGTCTGTCCCACTAGGTGGGGATGAACCACTGAAAACAAAGCAATTGTTATCTCTCTTTGTACTCCTAAGTCTTAGCATGGTATCAGCACACAGGTGGCACCTACTAAATGCCTGCTAATTGAATGATTGTATGGATAGACACAAGGGTGTAAAAGGGCAAGGAAACCTGGCTGCTCAGGGCCTCACTTACTTTAAGAGGTACGCTCCGGCTATGTGGACCAGGTACAGGCAAATATACTGGAGCTGGCGAGGAATTTCCTCCTAGAAACAAGAGCAGACAGTGACTGCTTGTTCCCTGCTGAAGATGCAGGGTATGGAGGGGAAATGTGAAAGGACGAAAAATAAAATAAAAATTGCAATTGCAAAAAAAAAGCCTAAAGACCAGCTACTGGTTACATCTACAAAATGTAAAGTGCTATTGTTACCAGCCACTTTACAGAACAGTCCAGAGTGGTCAAATACTGACCAATAAAGTTTCTTCTTTTTTCTCCTTCTTCTGCATCATTACTACTCGACGAGTCTCATGACAGCCTGCATAGACGGGGGCAGCCTAGTGGCCTGGCTTGGTGACCAAGGACAGAGGCTGGGCTTGTAGCAGAGGGAGGGCCTGTTGAGTGTGGAGCGCGGCGGGGAAGGCAGGGGGTGAAGCCAGCAGAGCAGCAGGCATGGACCCCAGCAGGAGTGGCTGCGACAGCAGGGGAGGCTGGCTGGATGTGATCATCCTTTGATGTCTTGTTAATGCTTGAGATGTTTTCGTAAATTATACGGAAAAATGTGTAAGTACTTTTCAGTTTTGCTTTGGTTGAGTTCTATTATATTTGAATATTATTATAATTTTTTTCCCTTGCAATGCTTTTCTTTGAATAATTTTAAATTTTGTATATGTGTGTGTTTAGTGAATGATAATAAATTTATATGTTTTTTAAAAAATTTAAAGCTGCGAAAAAGGCAAAAACCCTCTCCCGTTTTTCTAGGAGTCAGGTTTCCCCAAAGTCACATGCCTAGTGGAAGATGCAGACTATGGACTGACACTGGTGTTCTACTCTCTTGGGGGTCTCTGTGGCACTTCTACAGGGCTCACCCAGAGTTTTCCTTAAGCCCCGCACATCCCATCCCCCGCCACACTCCTGCTTCTGGAAGAAGGGAAGGGGGTACCACAGGAACAGCAGGAGGAACGTGGAGAACAGGGCCTCAGGAGGATGGGCAGAGTACTCACCTTCCGTACCTTCTGGAAGTAAAGCTCAGGAAGGGCATGTAGCCAGTAGGCCATCTGGCATAGGTAGAAAAACTTCACCTGGAAGCTGGAGGCAGAAAGCAAGTCACATGGGTGGGATCCAGTAAAATGCCCCCAAAGGGTCTACTGAGTGCACAGAGAAAAGATGGCCAAGGCTGAGTGAAGACCCAGGACCATATACAGGGACAAGGAAAAGCCAAGGAAAAAATCAGGAGTACTTTAAAGTCTGTGGGGTCGCGGGGGCTCTACAGTCTAGACAAACATATTACAGCATACTGCTAACACAGAACCCCCCACTCTGAATATAGTGAGCCACTGTGGCCCTTGTAGCAATGGAAGGTTGAGCCCAGCTCTCTGTTTTTTGCTACTGTTGCTCTGAAAGGCCTTATGAGAAACACAGCACAGCCTCTTGAGGGAGTCAGGACAGGTCCTGGCAGCAGCAGAGAGGCCAGGGATGCTCCATCTGAGACAGCAAAGACTGCTATGAATGTGAGGGGTCAGCAAGGAGGCACAAAGCCAGAGGCCCTTACAAAGGGTTTTGCTTTACATCTGTCCCATGCACTTAAGGTTCTGTGGGGGCTCTGTACAGTGCAGGTGACATTCCACCTGGGGTTCTCCTGTCAAGCACACTGATGGGCCTACTGTCCTCACGCCATGCCCTGATAGGCTCAGGTCATGATCTGGTCCCCACACCAGCTGGCCACATACTGAGAAGCCAAGCTCAGCTCACCCTTCCCTGGAGACCAAGGCAGGCAAATACTCACGAGAGGTACACATGTGGATAGTCTTCCCAGAGGCTTCTTGGGTTCGTTAAGTATCCTTCCTGTGATAGGAGAGAAGAGAGGGAATTTACAGATGTGGACATGTGACCAGTCCCAGGGTCATAGATGCACTCAGCCGCCACCTGCTAGAAAGAGGAAGGAACAGACGTGACAAGGCAGGACCTGTCTAGTGGTGAGAGTCACGATGCAGTAGGAAGCATCATGCTCTAGTGTCTGAAGACCTGTGCCTCAACTCAAGTTTGACATTTGCCAGCTGCAAATGCTGAACAAGTCCACGAGTAACCCTAAGCTCCCATGAGCTTGTCTGTAAAATGAGGATAAAAATACCACCCTCACAGTTATTGTTGGAAATAAATGTGACAGTTTGTGTGGCAGTCTCTAATACTATGCCTGGCATGAAGGAAATGCTTACAGAATGAATAAGCAGATGCACTAGAATCTCCACCCACTGGAAAGCTGAAAATCCAAGCCAAGCTTTGCACATCACCAGGATGAAAAGAATGGCAGGACCCTGCAGGCCTCCCCATCCATCCAGATGCAGAACCCATCACACTACATCAGTTTCACCAGGTATCTCTACTGCTGTGAGTTCCTTCACACTAAGGCATATTTTTTTTGTCTTTATTTACTTGTTTATTCATTTAGTGGCACTGAAGATTGAACCTAGCACCTTCACCCTGAGCTACATCCCCGGACCTTTTTCATTTTTTATTCTGAGACATGGTCTTGCTAATTTGCTAAGTTTGAATTTTTGATCCTCTTGCCTCATCTTCCCAGAGTGCTGGGATTACAGGCATGGATTACCATATTCAGAGCCAAGGTTTCTGTGCCCAGGTCAAAATAGAAGATAGTACTGGGGAGGAGAAACCCAAGACCCCAGTGTAAAATCAGGACCCTTTAAAGGGCTTCAATTTCAGAGAAAGAATAATGTAGAAAGTGTTTATTGATAAAAATAAACAAACAAACAAATAAACAAATAAAAAGATGTCTGCTCAGCCAGGCCTAGGATGAAAACAAAAACATGCACTTTAAAATCTTGTGACATCAAGTTATAGGTCTAGAGTTTAAATAGACACCAGAAACCACCAGGCTACTAAATTCATATCAACAGTGTTGTGGGCATGATATCTTAGGTATACACCCTCACCCAAGCATGCACAGATGTCAAAGATGAGCTTACAATCCAAGATTACAAGACACAGGAGGAAATAATACTCCTCCAGCAAGAGTCAGCTGATACCACAAGACACCAAGAAACACGTTGGGTGAACCAATGGATGATGAAGGTTTTAGGCAATTTTTTTTCTTCTAAAGAAAAACAAGAGCTTTTGTCACTCAGAGAAGGTCAGATTAATATGACCTCTTATAGGAAGAAGGAAATGAAGGAACCGATGGGAACCATCCCTGAAATGAGATGATGTTTCAGCACACCTGAAGTCTAGCTGACCTGCCAACGTCCTGGTCCTAGAACCTCAGGCAAGTTCCTTCCACCAATCAAAAAGTCAGCTAAACTCCAGCTTTGAGGAGAAAGGTGAGAACCTCAACTGTTCAACCTGGGATTAATGGCAAGGGGCTTTATAACCTTGGGAGAAAGAGAAGCTCAACGTGGCTTAGTGGGAAGCCCTCTGGGCATTGTGTCTGGGAGGTGCAACTGGATTTCCAAGGGAAAGCTGATCCAACCACCCTTGAGTCACTAGGTGCCCTCTGACCTGTAAGCATACATTCCATTTACAGTCCACAGCCCTGGTGCCACACCCTTGGGCCTCCAAGAGCACAGTGACTAACTAGTAGGTTCAATCAGATGCACTGAGCACTATAGTCACTCTGAGACTGCAAGGAAAAGGTGTCACCCAAATCTTATGGCCTATCATCTCACTATCATACCTTCCTCCCTGGAGTGCAGAGGTGGGAGGCTCTGGGTGCTAGGGTGGTGGTTTGTGGTGGCAGAGTTGTAGTTGTCCTACAACTACATTGTGGCTATTTCACCACCCCTCTGTGCCATTCACACATCTGCCTTCATGGATCTCTGACCCCAGGCACACAACACCTGGTCTTACATGTTCTTTGCCTCCTTCCAGGGAAATGGGGGGTTGTCCCTTTCTGGAGGAAGCAGCAATGTGTTTCACAGGAAAAACGGCACTTCTGGGACTGAGAAGGGGGGTGTATTTCTGCCTTCCACCTCCCCTCCCAAAAAAGACTTGGCCAAGAGCAGCAGCTTGCAAGAACTCTCCAGCCTGAAGGGACTTAGTTCTTTAAACAGAAGCCCTCTTGGAGTGGCCTCCTTACTTTGGAGACAGAAGCCAGAACTCTGACAGCAAGGCAAGAAAACTCCCCAGGAAAATACTGCCTGTTTGCAAGAGTCCAGCCTGCAGGGACTGCAGGAGGTGGAGGAGGGAGGACAGTGGGGGAGTGGGAAGAAAATGACTCACTGCTCTGAGAACAGCCTTTTCTAGCCCTCTCTCCAGGCAGCTGTCTATGGGACACTGGGGCTGGGCAGCTTCTGAGCTCAGGCACAAAAACCAAGGTACCTGAGTTCCCAGGCCGAATGTAGCACAGTGCGTGCCCACAAAGCCTTCTATAGTCCAGGCCTCACTGGATGGTTTGGAGGAACTCCTGAAGTGCTTTGTTCTCTTGATTCCCCACATGACCCCATGAGCTCAGCAAGGCCTCAACACATTGAAGCGATCCCTCCTATTTTCCCAGCAGCATTCCTTGCTAGTCTATGAACAAAAAGAACCACAAATACAGCAGAAATCAGACAACACAGGCAGCCACTACCTAGATGCAGATGTACTCTGTATCATCTGAAGAACTATGCACCTAACCAACCTGCTCCAAAAGTGACTAGTCTGTTAGCAGCAACCAGTTCTGAACAGTGGGTTCCTTCCACCAGGTTCTCATCAACGAATGGATTTTAGGTTTTAAAATATGAAGTCAGGGGCCAGGGATTTAGCTCAGCGGTTCCAGCTCCTGCTGCGCAAGCACAAGGTCCCAAGTTCGATCCCCAGTACCAAAATACAAAAAACAACAACAAACTATGAAGTCAGACACCCCAAGGAAATCAGACAAGAAACCAAATGTCCACCCACCCTGCACTCTCCAGTGGAAGAGTTTTACTGTTATTTTTCCCTCTACTTTCTTGAACAATGAGTGGTATATTGAAAACAGATTAAAAGATACAGGTTGACATTCTTAGAAAATCACCCCATAGTCCTGTTACTGCCCCTGAATCTATGCTGAGAAAAACATCCAAATCAAACACCCAAATGAAGCTGGTATTTTTGGTGGGTGGGATTTGGGGTACATTTTTGCTTTGGGGGGCGGGTACCGGGGATCAAACTCGGGTCCTTGTGCTTGCGCAGCAGGCAGCGAAAGCACTGAGCTAAATCCCGGGCCCTTGCTTTCTTTTTTGAACTTTCCTGTATTCAAAAAAAATAATAATCTATGATGTTTATGGAAAACATCAATTAATTATGAACAAGCTGTTGAAAGTTGGAGAAAGAAGACACACTTGTAACTATTTATCATCCTCACAAGAGCATTTAGTATACTCAAGTTATTATACTGGGGTACAGCAATCAGCATGGTGCCTGCTAGCTAGTAGCTCAGGGGCCAGTGTGGGAGAAACAGACACAGAGAATAAACACAGAAATCAGAGAGATGCCAGTAATAGAGGCAGTACAGAAAATGCAACTCTTAGGTGGAGACTGGATGGCAGGAAGAAGCTGGCCATACTACATCTGTGCCTGGAGAACCTGAGCAGAGGAACCTCCACTGCAAAGCCGAGGTGGCAGGAATGGCCAGGACAGCAGGAGGAGCAGGGGTGAAAACACCACAGCTGTGTCCACTCAGCTGAGACCACCAAGGCTGGCAGGACCCAGGACACATGAGCGAGGAAGAAAAAATAATTTCACTGAAGCTGTGAAGGAAGCTTTTAAGCAGGAAAATGCATGATTTGACTTATGTTTTAAACAGACTCATCTGGCCAAACAGACAGTGGATGTGATGGGAGAGCCCAGGGTGGAAACAGCCTCCTTCTGAAGGAAGATAATCAGTGGTCCAGGCAAGAGATGAGGGGGGCTTAGGCTTCATATCTTGTGAGACTACTGACATCTAGGGCCAGATGACTGTCGTGGAGCACAATGAAGGACATCAGTAGCACCCCTTGCCTCCACTCAGGGAATGCAACTAGCATATGCCAGATGTCCCCTGAGGGGCAAACTCTCCCCACCACCCCAGGGTACTGGAGCAAGTAGAAAGCAATGGACAGCATCCCAGAACATTCTGAAGGTAGAGCTGGCAGGATCCGCTGAAAAACTCACTTTGCTGGAGAGTGAAAGAAAGAGAACTGTGAAAAATTTGCCGCATAACAGAAAAACCATGATGTAAAAAAAATCCGCTGTTTTAAAAAATCTCATTTACAAACTACCTCTCTCTGGTTCATCACTTTCCTCCTAAACAGATGATGTGGGCAGAGGAGGTGAGACAAGGAATAATGGTGACACTAGGAGTTGGGGGTCACTGGAGCTCTCTCTTGGCAAGGTTCCCTGGTCCCCATGTCCTACAGAACAAGCTGGTAAGGAAATGGCTCTCACCAAAACAAGGCTGTCAGCAGCTTTTCTGAGAAAAGCCCTACATGCTCCCCACCTAATTTTCATCAAGGTTTTCAATCCTTAAGGGACTGAAAGAAGCAAACAGAGCAGCTGAGCATGTCACACGCTGGAAGGGGTGTTAGTAACTTGGCTCTGGCCTCCAAATCTGGTCTCCATGTGTCACAGCTTGGGTGGAATGTCTAGGAGTGAGGTTGACAGGGTAAAAGTGATTCAGAGATGAGGCAGTGCTTCTCATAAACATCAGCTCAGTGCCCTTTGGTATCCAAAGGCCTTTGTGCCTCAAACAGCCCACATCTCAAGGTGGCCATGAATTCATCAGGGGGTTGGGAGACTCCTGTGCTCTGTTCAAGGCAGAAGCACCCCTCAAGCAGTGTAGTCCTGTCTCCCCCAGGAGGATAACAAGGTACCCAGCTTGAGAGGAAAAGAAATTTTAGTTCCCAAATTTAAAATTCCTAAAGTATTGCTTAGAAAAACTGTTCTGTAATGAAATGATATTAGGCATGAAACCAATACACAAAAAGACATGTTGACTCCTGCTTTGAAAATAAGAATTCCATGTTCAGCTCTGGAAACAAGAGTTCCTTGTGATGAGAGCTTGTCACTGTCATAAAGGCAGAAAAAGAAGGTACAGGATCTGCAGGAGGCAGGAAGGAAAATCTCAGAAGTCATAGGGTCACTGAATTTTCCAAGCCCCAGGCCTGAACTTCTCATTGGACCAGGTTAGACGGAAGAGGCTCCAGGTGAGGGTGGGGTTAATTAAACACTTCCTACTATGACAGGCAGAGTCTTGTTACAGCAAAACCCGGAGGACTGTCCATATTCCTTTGTATGAAGGAATTGTGCTATATCAGTAGTCACTTGAAATATGAATCCTACTGCAGAAAGGCAAGGTAGATAAATCTTCTGGTCCTGCAGGCAAGTGTGGGACTGGCACTGACGCTCACAGGATTTGGCGTGTGAACAGGGTAATGCTGGCCTTGTCTAGGGAAGGCCAAAGCAGGAAAACAGAAAGTGTGTTGAACTTGGAGCTGGACCTCCAAGTCCAGGCCATCCTTGCCACTTCAAAAGCATATGGCTGTGGCCACACTGCAAAATCTGAGCTTGGGACTCTTCAATCTAATAATACAGGTAATGGCGTGAACATGATATTTACCCTCTGATAGCATGTATACACAGGCAAGTAAAACAATACAGCCTTAAGTAGATACATGGTATGCTTATTGCAATATCAGGTTAGCAAGTGTTTATTTTGAACACAGTGACTCTTTCCAGCTATAAAATAGCACCATAACACTTGGCCTCTCACTGCAATACCACAAGGAAGCAAATAGAGTTTCAGTCCTGAGAAATGGGCTCTTTCTCTTCCCTATAAAGGTTTTGCAGGCCTTTTATCAGCAATCTAAGAGGTAAGGCTGCCTCGTGCCTGGCTCTCACTGTCCTGCAGTCCTGGGGACCACTCACCGTCACCACCACATAGAAGCACCATATCACTGAGCTGAGATGAAAGACGACCAGCTGCCCGGATTCATTGAACTTGTTGTGTTTGACCTTGGAGAGATGAAGTCGTTTGCTGATTTTCTAATGAATAAAGAAAACCCAACACATTAATATACGAGTATATCCATATTGGCCAGATGTCCAAGTCCTGTTTCCTCCCCACAAAGTGGGTGAACACTGTTAAAAGCTTGAAACTGTCTATAACCCAAGTCATTTATTGTAAGCCTGGTTTAAGGCAAACATTTTGAAATAGAGGCAAGATTAACATCTTTAGCTTACACATGAAGAAAACATCCCCCAAGTATGCTATGTATGACAGATCCCTAAGGACACTGTCTTGTCATCCTTCAGACAATGTAATAAATACTACTGTTCCTGTGCTGATTAAAGAAGGCTGTAGAAGGGGGCAGAGACCAAAATGTGCTGAGGGAAGCTCAGTCAATAGGACCCGCCAGAGGGTGGCACCATCTAGACATGTCACTTACATCTAAAATGTACTCCTGAACCACAGCGTGCAAGATGATGGTGATGAAGATGTAGAACAAGATTGTGACCAGGTCTTTCAGGCCGTAGTGGTAGTACACCATCTCACTGTCTGTGGGGTGAGAAGATCCCGTCAGACCCCAAAGTGAAGAGATGAGAAGTAGAATGTGCCATCAAATACCACCCACTTGCTGTAGCCCTAAACTTCAAAGAAAGTTTCTTCCCAAACATCCTACCCAAACTCTGGACTTGGCCTTCGGGAAGCACCAATGGGGAGGACGAAGTGTCTCATGGTATTATGACCATATGTCTCCTGGGTCTGGGCACAAGAGCTCAGAAGTTAGGAGCCAAGGAGCGGAGGCAATCAACACTCCCACTGGGTCCATGACTCCTTGGATGTGTGACTGTGGAAAGCAATAAAGCCACTGAGTCTCAATCTCCTGCCCAGTAAAACAGGACTACAGCCACACTTCACTGATGAAGCACAGTATGGGGGTTCAAAGTGTGGAATCAGAAGCTGAAGTGCCTGAGTTTGTATTACAATTCTGTCCTTTACATTCTATGTGACCTTGAAGTTCCTCTATAGATAACTTTTCTGTGCCTCAGTTTCCTCACTTGCAAAGTGAGAACAGATCCTGTATTATAGGGTTATTCTGAGAAATAAATAAATTAATAAGTGTAAGGTATTTAGAACAGTGTCTGCCACATGGTAAGTGCCATGTATGTATCTGCTGTTATTTTTCCTGTTGGAATAGTATAAGGATTATATGAGATAATTTGTAGTGTGGATGTTTATCACAGTACCTTTAACTTACAAGAAGCTTACAACAAATGGGGGCTTATCATCTATATGACAGTGATATATTAGAATCCCAGGGACTGAAGTCTCATAATACCCTGCCACTGTGGCCTCATTTGCAGAGGACAGATGAGAATTCAGCCCTGGCCCCAGCAGCCAGCTGCAGGCCAACAGTAGATGGGAGAAAGGCCGCCTGGGCTTCACAGTGCTGTGACCACGTCCTCTTATGCCTGGCCAGCTGTGCTGCTTCACCCTGAGTCACACGCATATGAGTCATCCCTTTGCCGGGATGCGTTTACCAGAAGGTAGGTCAGGTCATTTTGTCTCTGGGTGGCCAGAGAACAAAGTAAAGCCAAACTGAATTTCTCTGGGAGTCACCTCTAACCCCAGCCACCCTGGACAGGGAGAACGGGACAGTCAGCAGAGTAAACAGCAGAGAACATGAACTCTAAAATCTGACAGACTTTCCTTTTCCCTCTCCCTGTTCCTTTCCACTGAGACCTACTTTGGGAGAGACCCTGGGCTTACACAGCTGAAACAGGAAGATAAAAGTTGCTGCCCTTAGTGGCCAAGTTCAGCAGAGGGGTGGACAAATGGACAATCACCCTACAGACAGGCCAGACTGTCAAGAGGCAAACACAGTGGGCGGCACAGTCGGGGCTCAGCTCTAGCTGCGGTGAGCATACGGGTGGGCATTGGTCAGCATGAATAGGATGTCACAGAAGCCAGGGGATGGGCAGGTAGTAATGGAGGCATCCTAAGCTCAGGAAGCAGCGTCTGTGGGGGTGCTGGGGTAGTGCGGAGAGAGGCAGGGGGTGCAGTGAGGCTGACATGAACAGCCCATATAGCATGGAAAGGGTGTGGCCTTTACCCTGAAGACAACAAAGAAACACCCAAAATTCAAATTAAACAGGAAAATGAAACTTGTGCTTGGTAAGGTTTACTTGCCAGCTGTGAGCAGACAGCAGCAATGCCTGGAGGTCAGGCCACCCGAGAGGAAGCTGCTCAGTGATCCAGGAAAGGAGCAACAGGGCCTGAATCATGTCAGGAGACAGAGGAGGGCAGAGGAAGGCAGTCCACGGGATAAAACGGAGGTGACATGACAGCTGACCTACCTGACAGGGTCAGACACTGGAGGTGAGGGAGAAGAGACGCCTGTGACTCAGACTCTTGCCTCTGCCCACCATTTACACCATTACATTTTCCATGCCTTCTTAAGGGAGGCTCAAAGGACACTAACTAGATGGTAGTGTGAGTGTGTGTGCATGTGTTTTACTGGGGACTGAACCCAGGACCTTCACACTGAGCTACATCCCTATCCCTTTTTCCCTTTGTGGTTTTCTTGTTTTTGTTTCTGTTTTTTGAGACAGTGTCTCACTAAGTCACTAAGTTGCCCGGGCTTGGCTTGAACTTGTGATTCTCCTGCCTCAGCCTCCCATTACCTTGGGCTATGGGAACAGCACAGTTTGGAACTATACTACACTTGATCTTAGCCAAAAGGCCGAGAAGTGATTGGAACTATAAAATAACCAAACACATGCGAAGATTCATCATTAAGCCATCATCATTATTATTAGGTAAAATTGGATTTATATTCAACAAAACAAGCACTGTCTGAAATTGGGAAATAATGCCCATCACAGGCTTTGAGTTATTTGTTCTAATGCCTTTTGAGGGCTACCTGCCTTTCTTTATTCCAGATACTATGGTTCCAAAGTAAATCTTTCTTGAAACAAGAGTGAATGTATGGGGGCTGAGGATACAGCTCAGGGGTAGAACATTTGCCTTGCATTCTCAAGGCCCTAGGTTCAATCCCTAGGCCCTCCCCCAAGTAAAATAAAATAAAACAAAATTAAATTGAATTAAAACACACACACACACACACACACACACACACACAAATATTGTATGAACAGGCCCATGCTGTATTTCCCTGTGAGAGCTGCATCCATGTGTACTCATCAGCCACACAGGGGCACACACAGGGCCCTGGGCTGGGAGTGGAGATGGCATTGAGCAGTGGGCACAGCTCCTGCCTTCTCAGAGCTCAGCAGCACACATCAAATTCTCACGTACTTCAAAACCAGTGGCCAAGAAACTTCAAATCGAAGCAAAAACAAACCAACTTGATTAAAACATGGGCAAGGGACTCATTTTTCTAAGGCAGACATACCAATGGCCAATAAGGACATGAAAGGATGCTCAGTATCACAAGTCACTGGCACATCAGAACTACCTTACATGCACTAGGATGGTTACAATTTTTTTAAATAGACAATAGCAAGTATTGGTGAGGATGTGGAGACACTACAAGCCTTGTGGCCTGAAGGGAATGAAAACTAGTGTATCCATGACAGAAAACAGTATGGTGGTTTCAAAAAACAAAAAATTAAAACCAGAATTACAATGTGATCCAGCTATTCAACTTTTGAGTATAAAAGTGAAAGAACTGAATGATATATTTATACATCCATATGTTCAACATTCTCAACAGCAAAACATTAGAAGCAACTCAAGTGTCCATCAATGGGTGAACAGATAAGGCAAAATCTGGTCCATATACATATCAAATATTATACGGCCTGAAAAGGAAAGGCAACTCTGACACCTATTGCAACATGGGATGGATCCCACTGCAGGATCCCACTGATAAGAGGTCCCCAGAGGAATCAAATTCATAGAAATAGAAAGTAGAATGGGTGTTGCCTGGGGTCAGGGGTAAAGAAGAAATAGCTGCTGTTCAGTGGGATACAGAGTTTCAGTTCTTCTAGATGCAATTAGCTGTGCAGATTGGTGCAACCACTGTGGAAATCAGTATGGAGATACCTCAAAGAACTAGGCTTAGAGGTCCCATTTGACCCAGCTGTTCCCCTGCTGGGTATCTTCCCAAAAGAATTAAAAGAATCATACCACAGCGATATATGTGCGCCCATGTGTATAATGGCACACTTCGTAATAGCGAAAGCTTGGAAACAGCCCAAGTGCCCATCAACTGGAGACTGGATCAAGAAAATGTGTTTTTTTAATAAAATGGAGTACTACTCAGCCATAAAGAATGACAAACTAGAGACATTTATAGCTAAATGGATGCATATTGAGGCCATCTTCTTAAGTGAAATAAATAGGACACACATGTGTAAATACCAAATAGTTTCTCTAGTGTGAGAAACTGAAAGTGTAAATAAGGACACACATGGATGAAATGGCCTAATAACATATTTGTCAGATTGTGTTTCCACCGTGTGTCATATGACTATATCAAAATTTAAATTAGGGAGAAGTTTGGCTTATGTGGAGTCTGCTACCTAACCGGAGTTTTTTTCCAGGTCATTATTTGTTCATTGTTGGTTTTGGGAATCTTTCTGAAACAAATCACATCCTCTGGTGTCTTGTTGGTGCTTAAGATGCTTTTTTAAGTTATATGGAAAAATGCTTAAGTGCTTTTCAGTTTTGTTTTGGTTGAGTTCTACAGTACTTGAATATTATTGTAGTTTTTATCCCCTTGCATTGTTCTTCTTTGAATGGTCTTAATTTTTTCTATATGTGTGTGTGATAATAAAGTTATTTAAAAAAACATGGTTAAGATGGTAAATTTTATGTTACATGTATATTACCATAATTTAAAAAACACAGTCGAAAAACCAGCAGGCAGGTGTGATAAGCGATCTGTGCCAAGGCTGGGGTCGGTAGGGCCTGCAGGAGTGGGACATTCAGAAAGTCTCCTCAAAGATCACAGGAGATCAGGGAGTGAGGACACCCCTACACCTCTTGGAAAAAGGGGGCAGTGGACAGGAGAGACAGGTTCATCAGATGGATCTGGGTGATGGAATCAAAAGAATCGGCAGATGGACCAGGTGCGGGTCATGATTCTCAAGTCCCTGCTGGGATTTTAGCTGTATTCTGCAGCCCTCCTTTTTTACTTCAGAATTCTTCAACAAGTATTATCTCATTTGATCTTTGAAATCATCTCATGTGATGGGCAAAGGAAGTGGAAAAAGAGACAGAGTTCAGAGACAAAAGGACATGGCCCATTTCTCAGGTCTCCCAGTTTCTGGCCCCAGTTTGGCCTCTACCCCTCCCCAGTCCCTCACAACTTCATACTCAGATTCGGAAAACTGTCCTCTGATTCACACAAATTATCTTAATTGCTTTCACTCTTATCTGCTATCTTCCTTTTTTTTGTTGTTTTAATCAGAATAGGAAAATAAATTCTGCTTTCTAGACAGCTGGAGTGATTGGAACTTTGTTTAAACAAACTGACAACTGGTGATTTTAATTTTTAAAAATGGAGGGTTTTTTTTTTCACTAATTCTGATAAAACTGCTCTCATGATCCAAGTTAGAGCTCCTGGTCCCCAAAGATGGTCCCTTTCCTGCACAGGCTCTCAAAAAGAACATCAGTTGCTTGGGAGTAACCTATTATAAATGTTCAAAAGGTAAAATTTCAGCAATACAAATGAACACAGTGGTCCAGGAGTCTTAAGAGATGTCCTTTTAACAGGGAGGCCCACTGCAGGGAGCAAGCCACAGTCTTCCTTTCCACAAATACGCTTTTAGCTGTTCTTGGTCCATCTTTCACATCTCCACTTGAGAGACAAGTTTAAGAAATACTTAGAAATACATCAGTTAAAACTGGGATAAATGGCAATTGGTAGGCAGCCTCAGTGTCAAGGGCACACCAGAGAGGAAAAGCAACTAGAAAACTCCAAAACTCATGTCCCATGGAGTGCTGGAGGTCCTGGGGAAGCTGCTTCTCAGCCACTGTGGCCAAAGGAGAGGTGCAGCCCAGTGTGGGCAGATGGCAAAGCAATCTTGACAAGAGATCATCTGATTTTTAAATATTGGTGACTAATTCAAAATGTTTAAAAACATCATACGGGCCAACACTAAATTGCCCAAAGGAAACACACCTATGGGCCAACTTTGACCACAGGCCATGAATTGTAACCTTTGGCCAAGATGACCCTGACACCTTCCCAACACCAATAGTCTGAGTCTTCTTCCAACACCTCCCCGCAGGATACACAAATGCTTACTACTGTAGGAATCAATCTAGCCTTGGAACAAAGTGCCTTCAATGAGCCTGCCCCTGTAGAAGGCCTACCCCACTTCCTATTAAAAGTGACACTTGGCCTGCTTATCTCTGATCATAGTTTTAAAAGACCTGAAATAATCAATAAGAGCCTTGGCTGTTTTGATGACCTCTGTGAGCAGCTGTCTCTTTTGGGGAGTAACATTCTTCCTGACCTCCTGTTTTGTTTCCTATGACTAACAGATATTTTCCTATTTCCTTCAGATATGCACTGTAAGCAGCTTCACCTGCCTGCCTGGCCTCACGTTTTCCAACACTGTTTGAATATTACTGGACAGCCTCTGGCTTCCTCCTGACCTGAGCTGGTGATTACTCACTGCCATTGTCCCATCTGCTTTTCAGAACTCATTAGACTCTTGGCATCTGCACAGAAAGCTTCTCCCTTTGTCTGAAAAACTGGTTGCTTGAAGAGCATCACTGAACTTCTTCGATCCTTCGATCTCTCCCAGCTTTGCTGCTAATCCTTGCCAATCTGGATTTGTAAAATTGACTTCTATAGGTTTCTGTGCTGACGGCCAACTCTATTTTCCTATGATTTCAAATCTCACTTTTCAAGAATATAGATAAGAAAAAAATCAAGAACCATGAACAAAATCAAGAGACAAATGGAGCTGACTGGTAGCAGAGTGGTAGAGTGCTTGCCTAGCATGGTCAAGGCCCTCTAGGTTCAATCCCCAGCAATACTTGAAAAAAAAAAAAAAAAAAAAAAAAGACAAATGATCATGTGGTGACATATTTACAATTCAGATCAGACATAAATGGCTTATCTTGCTAATATGTAAAAAGCCTCTAGAACTTAAGGATAAAAAGATAAAAAACCTACAGTAAAATAGGCAAAAGAAACAGACAATAACATACGATTCACAGAAAAAGGAAACACAGATGGCTCTTTCACATTTATGCTCAGCCTTACACAGAAGAGAAATGCAAATTAAAACTACACAGAGACTCCATTTGATACCTATCAGATTGGCAAAAGTCCAAAGCATGACAATACACTTCTTGCTAAGGTGGTGGGGAAACAAGCTCCCTTACACTCTGGTGAGGATGTGCAAAATGGTACTACCTCTTTGTAGGGCATTTGGCAATTTCTGTGATTAGAAATGTATCAACCTTTGATGCAGCAATTCCACTTCTGGAAATTTATCCTATAACTAGTACTTGCCATGACAAAAATGATATGTGTACAAAGCCATGCGTGATAGCAGTGGTGGCAAACCTATGGCACACATGTCTCGGTGGGCTATTTGTGTCACTGAAAACTAAAAGGTCTGCCATCACTGAACCATAGCACTGTTTTTGTTTGTTTGTTTGTTTTGTGGTATGCAGACTGAATGGGGTCTCTCCCTATCCCTTTTTTTAAATTTTTGAGACAGGATCTTGCTAAATTGTTAAGTTGTCCAGGCTGGGCTTGAACTTAAGATCCTTCTGATTCAGCCTTTCAGTGCTGGGATTATTACAGGTACTTGCCACTGACAGCATTCCTTTTAACAGTAAATGTAATGAAAACAACCTACCATGTTTTAATCTATAGGGAACTGGTACATAAACTACACATATATAGGGTAAGCACCTCTTATCTGAAAATCTAGAATCTGAAATGTTTCAAAATCCAAAATTTTTTGAGTACCAACATGAAGCCACAAGTGAAAAATTCCATACATGGCCTCATGCGACAGGATAAAGTTAAAACGTGAGCACACTAAAACTACTGGATAAAGTTACCTTCAGGTTATATGTATAAGGTAGATATGAAAAATAAATGAATGTTGTTGTTTAGATTTGGGTCCAATCGTCAGATGGCTCATTACACATACGCAAATACTCCAAAATTTTTAAAAAATCTGAAATCCAAAACGCTTCTGGAGTTTCTGTATTTAACCCAGAATCTGTGTTTAAACAACACCTCTAAGTGATTCTGACCCATTTAAAAATTAAAGAAGGACTAATGCTGACACCGCCCCCCCCCCCAGCAAATCAGAGACAAATAAAAAAAATGGGTAAAACTAATTAGGGGACTTAGAACAGCAATTGCTTTGGGAGGTGGTACTGCCTCAAACAGGGATAAGGAAGCAGGGGATGTGGTGTCTCGATCTAGCTTCTGATCATGTGGGTGTGTATGTACTAAAAATTCAGCATGCTGTACTATTAAAAATATGTATACTTCACCAAATGTACTGTATGTTGTTATAAAATGGTACCCAAGATAATTACTTAGTGGAAAGAAGTGATATACCTAAGAAAAAATACTATTTCACCTGCAAGAAAAAAAGAGAAAAAAAAATAGGTATTTGCATTGTGTGCTGTAACATTAGAGGCAGAACAGAAATCCTGGAATGTGCAACACATAAGAGGAAGACATGACAGAGTAGGAACAAGACTTTTCTCTGCTCCTTTTCAAACAGGCTTATACTTGAACCGCGTGAGCATACCTTCTGCTCAAAGAGTAACTTAAAATAAATGCATCCACGGATTCTCCCTGATGTGCACAAATAAAATTTTAAAATGATGTCTTCTCACCTTATTGCCTTCCTCCCCTCTTCCTTCCTCCCTCCTTCCTTTCCTTCCTTTCCTTCCTCACTCCCTCCCTTCTTTTCCCATAGTGGCCCGGAACATGAGTGACAATACCTAATGCTCACTTCTGGAGCTGCCACTACCTAGCATGTGTCCCAACATCTTTCTCCTCAGATATACTTCTGGACAATGGGAATAAGACTACCTTTTCTCACAAGCTGTAAGAATAAAATACATACCTGACTCATAAACTGTAGTGCTGTGCAAACAGATAAATCAGTATGACTGTTTCCAACAGAAAGAATCAGAAGATAAAGGACAGAGCAGTTATTATGCAGCACCAACCCCCTCCCCTCAAAAAACCCTACCACCTATTACAGTTTTCATGTAGGGTACATAATACAAATGGCAGTTACAAGCCATTTATTGGCCATGCATTCTACTGGCGTGTCTAGAAAATGACATCATGTACTCCTCACAGTAATCCTGAGTGTTATCCCTGTTTACTGACACAGCAGCTGAGGCTCAGAGACAAGCAGCAGATGAGCCCACAGGACCTGTGGAGGTCTCAGGCCTGCCAGTACCAGGGGCCAAGCCCACCAGGTCCCCACCATGCCCAGGGTGGGAGGGAGGAGAGGAGCACAAAGGATGAGCAGGGCACACATGCTTCAAAGGGCAGCATTCTGACCTCAATTCAGGTCCCTTAGCCCAGGCCCCAGGCCACTTGGTCACGCTAGCCTCCCTACCTGGAAGACACAGCAGGGACATTTTAACCACAGGCACGGTGATGGTCTCAGCCACACATGTGCACACAAACACACATACACACAGGTACACGATCATGGGTTGCATTGCTCTCCCGTCCTCCCAAAGAAGTATGTACACCTTTAATCCCTACCACTTTATTTGGAGGTAGGGTCTTTATAGGGCTAACAATTTTAAATGAGGTCACTAGGGTGGGAGCAGTTCAAATATGACTGCTATCCTTATAAAAACAGGAAACGTGTCAGGCACAGTAGCCCGTGTCTGTGATCCCAGCTACTTGGGAAGCTGAGGCAACCGGGTGGCAAGTTCAAGGCCAGCCTGGGCATCACAGACTCCATGGAAAGAGGAGGAGGCAGAGGAGGAAAAGGGATGAGGGAGAAGGAAGGGAGAAAGGAGAGGAGGAGAAAGGAGGAAAAAGAAAAGAAGAGAAGGAAGAGGAAGAAAAAGAGAAAGAGGAGGAAAGGGGGGGGGCTGGCGCTGTAGCCTAGTGTTAAGAGGGCTTGCCTAACATGTGAAAGACCTGGGGTTTGATCCTCAGTACCACAAATAATAAATAAGTAAACATGGACACAGAAGGGAGCCAATGTGAAGGGACATAGGGAAAAGACAGCTATCTACCAGCCATACAGAGGCCTAGAAGGGACCTTCACCCGATGCCTCCGAAGGAGCCATGCCTGCTGACACCTTGATTTCAGACTTGTGGTCTTCTGCACTTGCAAGAAGATTACTTCGGTTGTCTAGGCCAGCCAGTCTCCACTCTTATCACAGCACACACACACACTCATGCATGTGCACAGTCCAGTCCAGAGAATTAAAGATCTCACTGACAGGTTTTCAAAGCTACCATTTTAACCTCGTGCTGGTGCTCTGGAATACATTTTCTCCAGTTTTATAGTACCATAGGGAGATTTTTTAAAAGCATATTTTTACACTGTGAAAAGATGTAGCAAAGACGAGAAAGGGGTTAAAGAGAATTTGGAAAGCTGATAGGTTCTGAACTGTTTTCTTGAGGCTCCATTCCTTTGTACAGAGTAATAATACTCTCTGTTGCCTTCGAGAAAGAAATACAATAGCTGGCCACAGTGGGACCGGCCCATAATACTAACTACTTGGGAGGCTGAGGCAGGATGATCCCAAGATCAGTCTGGCAATCCAGGGAGACCTTTCTCAAACTAAACTAAACTAAACTAAATTATAAAATAAAATAAAATAGGCTGGGGATGTAACTTGACACTCCCGGGGTTCAATTCCCAATACCACATAAAAAAGGGAAGGGAAAGGAAAGAAAAAATAGGGTGGAGGGAAGGGAAGGGGACAGGAGGGCAGTGGAGGGGAGAGGAAGGGCAAGGAAAAGCAGAAAAGAGAAAGAGGGGAAAGGAAGGAAGAAAAAAGGAGGAGGGAGGAAAAAAGGAAGAAAAGGAGGGAGGGAAGAAAAAATGGAGAGAGGAAGGGAAAAACATCACTGCAATTTACAAATCTGCATGTTCTTAAGACCCAACTGGACAGGACAAATGCATTCAGGAGGCTGTAACATTTGAAGAACGCTTACAGATGTAGGAAGGGGTGAACTTTCAGACAAATATTCACTAAAAGCCATCAAGGAAAAATAATCTCTCAAAGATCACATACAATAGCAACAAAAAAACAAATCAGGGCCTGTATAAAAATAACAATTTAGGGGAAAAAAATAGAACCAAGATATATCATGTAAAGGTACAAATTCCCAATGATGAATGTCATCGTGTTGTATACCTAAAATGTGCCAATAAACTTAATGAATAAAAATAAATAAATAAAAATTTCAACAAACCCATTGTTAAACTAAGGACAAAAATTTCAGTAAGAACAAAGTGATTAGCCAAAATAAAAAAGATGGTAGTTGGGCAAGAGAAGTAAAGATCTGATCAGGAGAAATGGGGAGGTGAAGATCAGCCAAAAATAAAATCAGGCTGCCGATAAGTCCTGGATAGAGGCTCCCACAGCCAGGCACACTGATTTATTTTTCTTTAATCATACAGACAGGACTTGAGGGCCAGAGGTGATCTCAGTGGCTATCTGGCACAACACAGCCAGAAGACAGCCAGGTCCCTGCCTCCCTGATCAGCGTCCCCTTATGCCCACTATGCCACCCACAAACCCAGCCTTTCTGAAGCTTTCCAGGACCTGGTGCTGCAGGGTTGTGGGCAGCCCAGACCCTCCTCTGCTCTCACCCGTGCATCACTGGGTACATCAATTAACTCTGAAACCACTTCCCTTGGGGCCAGGATAGATGAGACCCAAGTCTCTTCCAAGCTACAAGGGCCCCAAGTCCAGATTGGGTAGCTTTCATCTGTAATCAAGTTCAGCTTCCATCTCCAAAGCTACCGCTGCCCACCTGTCTCTTTCCTTTTTTGCCCCCCATGAGCTCATCTTACAAAAAGAGCTCAGTTTGGTATGTGACGCCAATCTTTCAAGGGTATGACACAAGCAGGAGAAAACACCAATTCCTGCCAACCAGCAGAGGAAACAAGAACCACTCTGAGCCCGAACAAAGGCCTTTGGCTGAATGGGGCTTTAAAGAAAGCCATCTGCCTGAGCTTTTCATTTAATGGGCAGCACATCTCAGCCTTAAAGGAGCTGTGAGAACAAGGGCCAAGGCTCCTGGGCTTTTCATCTCTAGCTGCAAAATGCAACACAGCAGATGCTAGTGATAAAACCAATGGGATCCACAAAGCCAAGGGAGGAATCCTATCGCCTTTGATCCCTGCAAAACAAGCCCTTCTCTGCCGGCTTTAGGCTGTAGGTGTCGAAGAACAGGCAGGCTCCGCAGCACTCGGCTGAGCTACCAAGACTCTGACCCAACCGTCCCACAAACATGCTCATGACTTCTGAGGGGGCTGTAGCCCTTAGTGGCACCTAATGCACTCAGATACTCCCCACCTCCCCCAGCCTCCCCAGACCAAATATTTATAGAAAAATCAAAACTCAAATGAGACAGAAAGATGCAAATGACTTACTGGATTTAGTGGGTTTATCTTACTTGGAAGTTAAAAACACAAGATTATATGAAAGCCTAACAGGAGCTTTTCACCCATGCAATTTAGAGCCAGCTTCTCAAACTTTAATGGGACCTTGAAGACCTTGCTGAATATAACTCGAATGTGGGGGGTATGTGAGGGCACTGAGAGTCTGTTTTTCTAACAAGTTCCCAGGTTGTGCTCATGATACTGGTCCATGGAAAGTCTCAGGAGCACACACTTAAGAGGACTCCACGGCACCTTGCCCTTCGTAACCCTTGGGTGAGGCAGTGACCACTGCTCTCTACGATCACTGTAGATGAGGGATGGAGCCCCACATGCTAATCATTTGCCCAGGACAATTCAGCACACAACCCAGTGCAGTATCCATGTAAATAAATGCTTGGTGCCCTGTAAGCTCACCCGTTCTGTAACGGGAGAGAGAGGCCAGCAGGGTTGTGGGAAGAACCAAACTCCTATTACTTTCTGACCTTTTAGTCTATATATTTCTGACCATAATACATAATATCCTGGGATACTTTAAGCAGAAAGAAGAGCCTAATGACTCTAATGGCAACATGGGAAACCTGACATTTTATTTCTTTCCAGAGCCGGGTAGGGTGCATGGTTACTGGACAAAACTCTGAGGTGGCCATTTAAATGTGAATTTCTAGTGTAATTCTGTTCCATATATAACTTGGGATATACTCATCCTAAAAACAAAAAAAAGTATTTGTTTATCTGAAATTCAACCTTTTTTTTGAGACAAAGTCTCACTATGTAGTTTAGACTGGACTTGAACTCACTTTGTAGCCCAGGCTGGCCTCCAACACTCAGCAATCCTCCTGCTTCAGCCCCCCAAGTGCTGGGATTATAGGCATGCACCCCACGCCCAGTTTGAAATTCAACTTTAACCAGCAGTCCTGGATTTGTAGTTGCCAAGTCTGGTGACCCTGACAGGGTAGCAAGTAAAAATCCAGAGTAAGGATTTGGCTTAAAAAAAAAAAAGACCTTTCTTCCTTCATCACTATTGACCTTAAAGATCCCAGAAGGATACAAGCATGGCAGGCACTCTATTAGGATGTATGGCTGTATCACTGTCACTACTCTGTCTGTCTCTGAATGGAGCTTAATCTTAATTTGCTAATTACAATGTAACAAAAACATACATTTATAGCTGGTGGTGTGGACTGAACTACATCCCTCCTAAAATTCACATATTCATGTTCTAATGCCCAGCATTCTCAAGTGTGACCTTATTTGGAAACGGGTGTTTTGTGGTTTTTTTGGTACCAGGGATCAAACTTGGGTCCTTAAGCTTGCAGGGCAGGCGTCAGAACTGAGCTAAATCCCCACCCCTGGAAACGGTTTTTGCAGATGTAAGATGAAGCCCTAATGGAGTAGGGCTACTTGGACAGAGAGATGGATGTGTACATGGAGAGCATCACGTGAAGACTGGTGGGCAGGGCTTCCACAAGCCAAGGAACCACGGGAAGCTTGGAGAAAGGGCTTTTCCTAGTCTCCCAACTGTGAGACAATAAGTTTCTACTGCTTAAGTCGCTGAGTTTGTGGTACGTTTGTTACACCAACCCTAGGAGAGTATGAATGGGAGTTGGGAAACAGCAGAGAAAGAAAGTTACAGTGAAAGCATTCACAAAAGAGCCTCATGGACACTGCCATGATAGCTTTTCACCTTAGCACTGGACGGCCTCAGCTGAGGAAGATTCAGGGATTTAGAAATGACAGACCATTTCATATGAAAACAGTTCCTATGTTACTAAAATTCGATTTTAAATGTTGAGTTGAGCAAGTTACACACTATTTAAAGAAGAAATCTTAGAAGTCAGAATTTACCCGTTACACAAAAAAGGATACATTTCCAAGTACTTCAGGCCCTAAGGAGATCTTTAGAAATCACAACCTTAATAGACCTCTTATTTAAAGTGTTGTTTGGGGGGTTTTTTTCCCCATGAGAAGTTTGCTTTCCTTCAGTTCTTACAAACCAAACATTACCATATTAGGTTGTTGATTAAGGAGCTCCAAACAAAATTAAGCAGGCTCTTCTGATTTCATTGTCTCTCTTGATTATTTGCTTGTCATATTTCAAATAACCCCAAATGGCAAGATTCAAACAACAGATATACTATTTAACACTGCTTTTTCTTCTTCTACAGTAACTGAAACCCCCTCAATCTAGCATGGCTTCTAATGTATCCTTACCAAGGCCTCTTGTAGGTAGGGAGAAGGATCCAGAAGCAGAATTCAACAGTCTCACCCTGAAAAAAGGCTCCAGGCGCACAGGCCTGCATTCCATCTCTGCAGCCCACCTGGTGTTTATCTCACTGAGGGCTTCTGCAGACCCTGTGCCCTGTACCAGGGATGTTCCTTCTTCTGCCCAGACTCTTTCCTATGCTCACAATGCAACCCTCCCTAAGCCCCTACAGCTCAACAGTCAGCTTCTGAGACATCTTCCTCTCATCACTCTCATTTTTGCAGATCACATAGCCTTTCATATTTCCTTCACCACCCTGTCCCATTACAGTATAATTTACCTGTTTATTATGCATCCTTCCCTTAAATTACCTTACACACAGGCACACAACAGGCACACAAATTTTTGTCTAGGTTGATCAATTAATTAGATAGATAATGAAGGTATTTTAACAATGCATATATAAGATCTTTAACATCTACATGCTACTGAGCCCAGAAATTCCACTAATGGGAATTTATCCTGAGAAAATAATCATGAATGAATGCAAAAATTTAGCCATGAGACTCTTCACTGTAGTTTACAATAAGAAAACTAGAAATGTAAATATCCAATAATATAAAGGTGATTAGATAATTTATAGCAGTCTCTGTTTAAAATACTCTGAACCTTTTCAAAATGTCTTGTTGAATGGAATGGTAATTAATGACATGAGGAAAAGTCCACATGGGAAAAAAGTGTTATAAACACCTCAGTTTTTGTTGAGCAGTGGGGTCATGTGTGGTTTTCATCTTATGTTTTTCTGTATTTCATATATTTTAGCTATGTCTTTTACATGGCTTATGTAACTTTATTTTTAAAAAAATATTTATTTAAAAATAAATTCTTAACCAGTTCCAATAGGACAAACACGTATGGTTCTATGCATATGAGGTACCAGGTGTATCTGATTCAGAGACAGAAAGTGGAATGGTGGTTGCCAAGGGATGGGGGGAGAGTGGGATAAGGAGTTATTGTTTATTGGCTATACAGTTCCAGTTCTGCAAGACAAAAAGAGTTCTAGAGATGGACGGTAGTACAATGTGAATGTACTTAACGCCACTACAATATAATCTCAAAAACAGCTAAGATGATAAATTTTGGTCGGGGCACAGTGGTATGTATCTGGAGTCCTAGCTACTTGGAAGGCTGAGGCAGAAGGTTTGCTTGAGCCCAGGAGTTCCAGGCCAGCCTGGGTAACATAGCAATACCCCATTTCAAAAAAGAAAATAAAAATATGGCAAAATATACCTAATGTTAAACTTAATCTTTGATTCTGAGATGGGCTCTTGCTGTTCTGCCCAGGCTGACTGGAACTCCTTGGGCTCAAGTGATTCTCCTAACTCAGCCTCGCAAGTAGCTAGGAGTACAAATGTATGCCAATGAGCCCAGCTATTTTACCACAATTAAAAACAATTTTTAAAAATAATCACTAAAGCATAAGTACAGCCAAATCTACAGATTATCTTAGGATTTTTCAAGTAACAGGAATAAAAGAAGTCTGACTTTGGGGCCGGGGATTCAGCTCAGTGGTTCCGCCACCTGCCTTGCAAGCACAAGGTCCCGAGTTCGATCCCCAGTACCAAAAAAACCCAAACAAACAAAAAAAAGAAGTCTGACTTTGACCTTGGGTCACATGACACAGAGCAACAGAATCCAGTTTCCACCAGTGCTGGAGTGGGTCAGGGCGTGGGCAGGCAGCTAAGAAAGAATGAAGCCTGGTTTCTGGGGTAAACCTGAGAACCCCAAGGCTGAGGCCCACAGTCCAAGGGCTGGACTAGTGTGCGGATGTGCTGGTTTAGTCCATCTAATGCTGGGCCTCAGGATGTGCACAAAATTCCTAAATTAACTGTCAATATTTAAAAATAGGGGTATTTCTACCTAAAAAGAGATTTCTTCCAATTTTCTTGGGAAAAAATATGAAAACTCATAGCCACTCTGTGTTTACAACCACTTATATGCCAACGAGTGGCTGGCGGGGAGTAGTAGCTGCCCATTTAGATGGACCCCCTCTCTCCCCAGCTCAGCCCAGCTCTGCACCTGCCTGGCCCTGCTGCTCCAGAGCTAGAAACTACTTGGAATGACTGTATGATGGCTGGCACCAAGCTAGCTAGCTCCCTGGTCTCTTGGAAATATTTAGAAACCACAGGCCTGCTTATGATGCAACAGCTGGGGTTAGTTAGTGGCCTTCATGATGGTCTTGTGTCAAGACACATGTCTAGGCCGGGGCCTACTCCTGATCTTGCTCAGTCAGAAGGCAGCACTATCCCCAAGCCACATTTCCATGCACCATCAAAGTAAAACACCCTGCTCACCCTCCTCATTGAAAAAATTTAATAGGAGACCACATTCTTAAGAAGAAATCAAAGATCACAGTGCCAAAAGTTCTGTTCTCAACAGAAGCCAACACAGGATGCTTTTGGGCAGAGGTGGCAGGGCTTTTCCTCTGATTGCTGCAGCTGGTAAACAGGGTAAAATTCCCAGCTGATGCCACTATGCCACTGCTACAATGGTGGGAGGAGGACACTTGAAACTCAGGTTGTATATCTATCCAATTGCTGGGGGGGGGGGGTTCCAAGTCCTGTGGGGTTAAGTGGAACAGGGGAGATGGAGACCAGCACTTTTCTTACCTGCTGTAGGCACGCTAACATTATACTGAGGTAAAATAAATAGGAAGGCAGTCTTGGCTGTGACCTGTAAAACAAGGGAAAAAGTTCCAGTTTAACTTCTTAGCCACATGGAGCCATCTACCACTGCAGTTACCCATTCCTTCTACGTCTTAGACCATATACCTCTTGGAGGAGGGACTTTACCTCCTGCCGAGTTTTTGTTCCATTTTTCTTTCATGACTCCCCTCCTAATACTTGCACTAAAAAAAAAAAAAAACCCAAAAAACAGAACAAAAAACTTTGGGCCCTAAAGTATCTATATTCACTACAGGTGGAGAAACAAGCTGTGCTTGACAGTCCAACAGCTCCAAGCAAGGGGTTCAAAACTGCCTGCCATTCATTCACTCATTCACTCAATCACGGAATTATCAAGTGAGCTCTGTGCACCCAGAGCTGTAGAAAATGAAGTAACAGCTTCCCGGGGCTTAGGACCAGCTGGGTTTCCCTAGCACTTTCGTTGCTGCACACTGGTCAGCAGCATCAAAAGCTTCAATCTTAGCTTCTGGAATAGAAAATTGTAGCTGCTAATTTCATATCTGTTCAACTAGGGAATATGGGACAAGACAGTACACTCAACACTGTTGGTCTGCTTATTTCGAAAGCTTCCTTTAAAATTTTAGTTGTACTGTGAAAAAACTGTGGTTGTCACTTGGTTATTAATAGCCAAATCAGTACTATGACAGTTTCACAAGTAGGGGAGAAATAACAATGGAGGGCTTGAAGCTTAGACTCTAGAATCAACTGCCTGGGTTCAAATGCTGGTTCTATGGCCATGTACCTATGAGCAAATAACTTCACACTCTGTGCCTGGGTTCCTTGCCTACAAATCAGGGATATTTGTAGTACCTCAGCTGGTCTGGGCACTGCAGACTGTGGTGGCACTGGCCCAGTTAAATGTTGTTTACAGCTCCCCAGATGTGCAGCTGTGGCTGAGAACACCACCCACACTGTTCTGAGAAATGGCCCAAGGCCAGGGAGGAGGAGGCACCTTCCCCGGTGGCCTCTGAAGATACCTCTCCCACGAGGGGTTACTGGCTCTTCTCTAAGGACAGAGGTCAGAAGGATGCACACGGGGGGTGGAATTGCAAATAAAACTCTGGACACCCAGTAAGAGGTGACTGTCCTCAGCTTACCCTGCAGAGACAACTCTCTTCTTTGAAGAGAAAAGCTCTCCCTAGTCAACAAGACCTGTGACTCTGCAGCGGGTGTTATGTACTTCTCACAGGCAGTAATGCTCAAGGGTCCTTTCTGTGTATTTGTGCCAATCCCTTAAACATGTTCAACCAAGCTTGCAGGGAAATCCCAAATGAGGTTAGGCATGAGAAGGACTTTTGGAAATCCAAGCACCATCTATACACACAGGTCTTCCCCAACCCCCACCCTAAAATTTAGTACTTTGGTTCTTAAGACCTTTTAAAGTGTTCCTGACCAATTCTCTGTATTTTCTTTAATAGATGTGCCTGGTTTCAGCCACTGTTCCACTCACTATATCCTTTTAGGGGCTTTGGCCCCTCTCACTTTGTTTCCTCCTTCTATAAACCCCTCCCCCATGAATCAATCAGAATCTCACTCCTCCTTCCTGACCCAGTTCAACGGGGAGCTCTTCCACAAAGCTTCCTAGCTACTCCAGAGAATGACCTCATCACTAGAAGCATGTGCATCATGCTTCTGCTGGGTCATCATTTCCACAGAGCTGCCAACAGCTCTCACCAAACTGTCACCTCCTGCAAGGAGAGGTCACACTGCCTCCTTATCCTCATATGTCCCCTCAAGTAACAAAGCAGATACATACAGTAAGTGCTCAGTACCTGCTTACTGAATAAGATGAAAAATAAAGCCTGCTTCGCAAAACTGTATTTGTTCCCAATCTCCAGGAGGAGTTGCCCCCAGGGCTGTCACTTGAGCTGTCCTCTGTCATCAACAACTTTTCTTGGAGAACTGTCCAGCTGTCACACCACCTCGACCTAGCTCCACCGTGAAGGCCCTCCTGTCCATTCCTGCCACAGTGGCCCTCCTCTCTGAACTCCTCTCATCCTGGACTCAATCATCTAACTCTGTCATCTGCCATGACTCCTTTGAGGTTACACTTTGTGTTCACAGACTAAAATCTCTGTGAGGGTGGGTCAGAGGAACTGATGGAAATGAGAGAAAAGAGAGAGGTGAAAGATGGGCAGGCAAAACGAAAATATTCGCCAAACACTCTACAAAGCATCAGCTGACGTCTTTCATTTGGTTCAATTCAAGAAATGCATGTCTTTTAAGACATGGGGTGGAGGCTCTCCTGCAAGGTTGTGCCTATCTGACAGCTACTTTCCCCTTCTAACAGCACTAGTTCCCCGGGAAACACCTCCCCCAAATGTATTAGGGCACAGGCTATGTGTCGGCTCACTTCTGGTGCCCACCTCCTTCCTGAGAGGATGAAGGGAAGAGATCCTTTTCCCAGGTCAGAGCCCAGCCAGGTGGACACCCTCTCCTGAGCTCTGGGTCTGCTGGGCAGGACCAGAGAAAGTGCTGACTAGGGCCAAAAGCCTATGGAGTTCTCCTGTGGTTTCTGAAGTACTGGCCCAGGAGTGCCCTTGGGTCATCAGCCTCCCATCAGCTGTGTGGGCCCCTAGAAAGCCTCCTTCAGATGGCCAGTGTCCATTTGTAAGAAGCATTATTTGACATGCAGAATACCAGTGTTCAACCTTGGCTTCAATGAGAATTCCTGGAGGAGCTTTTAAAATCTCTATGTCAGGGCCATACCCCAACAAATTAAATCAAACCCATGAGAGCACTGGCATTTTGTCCAGCTCCCCAGAGCATTCCAACATGGAGCCAAGTTGAGAACCACTGCCTTTTCTTAGAGAGATATTTGGTATGGGGGCTCCACATGTAGTCTTGCTATAACCCTGCATACAGTACATAGCCAATTCTCATTATTCATGGTAGCTACGGTTCATGAAGTCACTACAAAAACTGAATTAGGGAATATTAAAGTGCTACATCTAGGAGTAATACAAACTTAAGTTCCTCTAAGCCTCTGGTCTTTGCGCTTGTGCAGCAGGCGGCAAAACCACTGAGCTAAATCCCCAGCCCTCTGGTCACATTTTTGCCAGTAGATCAATACAATATATAACCTTTTGCTACGTGTGCTTCTGTCCAAAGACACCTAATTTAATATATATTGTTGATTCATTAACACTGAACTCATGATAAATAGTTGTACTATATATAGCTCAGGCCTAACTGCAGCTTACATAACACACTTTCTCCAAAAGGCACATTGCAGCCTTCTAGCACTTACCGCAGAACACTAGACAGCACTTCAGCACTATACTGAGGAGGGACCAGATTAGTGAAATCCCAATAAAAAGCACAAATATGCAAAAAAAAAAAAAAAAAAAAAAAAAAACCCTTGTGACACTAACTAGACTGTGAAAATGACACTGATTTACAGTATGAGACCTGGAACAAGAAGATAGAACACTGCCTCCTTTACCTCAGCTGGAAGCACTCATGTTACAAAACTCAAAAGCTTTTGTCTCTCTGTGTATATTTGTGACTGACCTTAAGAGCCAAGTATTGATATTGGGGGTCACAAACAAATTTTAACAAGTAAGCAAATTCTCAGGAATAAAATCCACAAATAATGAGGATCGAATTTACTAGGGCAAACCTGAATGTCAGTTCCAGGAGGGCCAAGTTCTTTTTTAACAGCTTTATTGAGGTATAATTTACACATCATAAAATTCTCCCATTTTATATGTACAGCTCTAAGGGATTTACCTTCCTTTTAAAACTGTCTCTTCCTTCATGGGCATCTAAGCTGTAGGAGAAGGAGAATAGGGCGAAAGACAGAGCTGACTCAGTAATATATGCTTATTTCCAGGACACAGCAATTGAGCAGGAGCATGAGAGCTGTGCTCAGCTCTCTGACCCTCAGCCTGTCACCCACCTGCATTTATACTTCTACACACGTGTTTTCTCTCCCTGGCTCCATCCAGTGCTGGGCATGTAGTAGGTTATCTTATAAATGCCCATTTGATGAACTCATGCTGAAAGCAGCCATAATATTTGGTAACCACAGATGAATGCTTAACACATGTTTCCGAACATGAGTCTAAGAGAACAGGATTTGGGGTTCTGAGTTAAGGCAAAAAATAATAGATTCCAGTATTTTTCCATCCCTACCCTCCTGGCAGTGGCAGCAGAAATCAATTCTAAAATGTGCGTCTTTCCTTGTGAGCAGTTAGGCTTGCTCCCATTTCACCATTTCTCAGCCAGATGGTGTCAGTTTCTGTTTCATAGATGAAGAAACTAAACTTGGGGCATAGAGAAGTAAAGCAGCCTCTCAAGATCTCACAATGACACAAGCAGAAAAGGCAGCAGCCAATTTGGTTTTTTACAAACTTGTTCCCAAAACAAATATAGCGCAAATGCAATACAGAACATAACATAGAACAGTAACATAAAATGGAAGAGAGGATCAAAAGGAAGACTAGCAAAAATAAGATATATATCAAAGGCAAAGAGAAGGAGCAAAAACTGAGGCTGATACACAAAAACACACTCCAGGAAGTCCTATTCATTGGCTAAAAGTGGCGAGAAATTTGGCTGTTAGCTTTTTCAGTCATCCAAAGGAGGAAAAAGTGATCATATTCTAAATTCATCACATCAACTAATACACACAAAAAAGAAAAAGGCACTAGCCAAAAAGAGCAATCCTACTTGCACAGCTATAGCATAAAAACCATTTTGTGCTTTCAAAGGCCCTGTGGCACTCCAAATCTTCATTCCATAACCTTTTCCTGACCCACAGCAGGGACCAAATAATTAGCAAGTCCCTCTCTACAAGTGCTGGTTGGGTTTATACAGCACAAACAGCTAAGAAACAGAGGCTATTAAAAATGTCACTCCAATTATCTCTCACCCCTATAAGGCTGTTTATAGGAAACATTATTGAGTTTAATAGCATTTTAAATGCCAAGCTCAGTAGGTGAAAGGTTAAAAGTGACAATGTGCTAATACACTAATGCAAAGGGAAAACACTAAATTACGTAAGAGGGGCCACAAGCTACACACACACAGACACACACACACACACACACACACACAGAAGGCTTCCTTAAACTTTTTAACTCAAACAGGGCATCAAACACAAAGGCAGATGTATTATGTGTGCTAGTACAGCTGTAACACAACCCAAACTCTTCCACATGCCACGTTCTAATACAGGCACATGAACCTGAGCTTTTGGTTACAAAATGACTTTAAAATGCTGGTGAAACTGCTGCTGCTAGCTCAGTGTACTGGATGTGGATTCCACTCCCAGGTCTGCTGTTTGCTAGCTGAGTCACCTCGAACAAGCTATTTTACCTCTGTGGACCCCAGTTTCCTCATCCATTAGCAGTAACAACAGTTAACGTCAAGGGCTCACTCAGTACTAGGTACAGTTCTCAGGACATTGTAAGTTATCGTGTGTCATTCTCTCAACAATGCTACAAGGCAAATACTAGAAATGGCTCCATTTTACAGACAGGCTCAGAAAAGATAAGGCTGAAGGAGTGCACTAGAATGAATGTCCTTGAAGACCCTTCCCACGCTCAGCTTCAAAGATCATCATTTCCTCATTCCACATGGCCTTCAATGCCCAAAACACAGCCTCCGGTGGGTAAACTTTCCAAAAGTTCACAATCTATTGTTGCTTCTGTACCTAGTAAAGATGGGGTCTGGTTATCATCTCTGTGTGACCAGGAAGGGGAAGACCTCTTGGGCTGACCTGCTGGCCTGCCAGCCCTGGGCACCAGAGTACCCTGGCTTCCAAGTCCCTGGTCCATTCTCCTTTCCTTGCAAGCTGATAATGGGGTACCAAAGACAAGAGAGAGCCTGGATGAAAGCAGTCTCATGACTTCCCTGTAGGAATTAAACCCTGTGTGCAGTCCAGTGTATCCTGCTTTTCTCTCAGCAGACACATCCACACACTGGCCCTGGGAAGAGGCTATGTGGGCGGAACAGACTAGGATGGGAAATGAGGACCTACTGTCACAGACGCAGCTCCAGTCTGAACTATTCTGTCATACGTCAGGGGTGACATACAGTGGCACGGTTTCATCACTGAGAGCAAGGGCACTCATTTTCTCTTCATCAGAAGCACAGGTTAAAGCCAAGTGAACTGTCCCACTGAGGCTGGCAAAGGAAGCACTTAAAATTCCCCTCTTCCCCCAGCTGAGCCTTGTTCTCAAGAAGCCAAAGGATCTCCACTCAAGTTTTCCCAAAATGGATTTTGCATCTTTCTCCTGAGCCACTGGATAGGAAAATTTCAGTCAGACAGAAAACAATGGAAAGTTATACCCAACTAATGGACTTTTTTTAAAAAATAAGTTTTAAGTAAAATCTTTCTTCCCCTGGAGAGTTTGGCACTCTGAGCTTTTTGCTTTGTATGAGAGCCCATGGGTCCACTGATCACCTCCATGCACAGTGTAGGTGGCAGGACACAAGTATGTGGGTGTGTAGCCTTCTGGTGCTCAATAAAAGGCAGAAAGCTGTGACAATGATGCTTTTCACTTACTTTCTGAAGATCTGTTTTGGATGAGGAGCAGCTGACAGGAAGGGCCGAGTGTCTGAAATGCAGGGGCCAGAGTTCTGACCGGACCTTTCTGTGTGGCTGTTAGCAACACCTGGAGATTCTGGTGTCCCTGCCTGAAAAACTGCCTTGACAGAGAAAATGGGGCAGAGGAAAACAGCTACCCCTCAACAAACTCTACCAGCTGGGATCACAACGCTCCATACACTCGCTAACAACAGCCAGGGTGTAGTCTTGTACTAGACTAAAAATGACAAGGTAAGGCTTAAGAAAACTTGCCAGAGGAATAGCCACAATAAAACTATATCACTTGCTTTATTGTATTCACTGGTTCAAAGTCTAAGCTTTATGGTAGGATAAAGAGGAATTTAGAAAGGGACACAGGAAGTTTTTAAAATCTTTGTGACATGAGACTTTAAAAAGAAGATACACATGGAGCTCAAACTTGCCATTTTATATGCTCTTAATTTGGGGAGTTAATCAAGTATTGAAAAACAGAAGGTTACCTGGGGACAGCCCATCCCCACTTCCTTTGTATCCACAACTTAAACTTTAAGACTCTGTATCAATATCATCTATTCTTACACAAACTGAACTTAACCTATCTGCCCCATAGATAGCTTTATAAAATATATGCATTTGCACAAAATGCATTCCTTCTCTGAAAGCCTTGTAAATATCATGCTTTATAAATGAACACTCTGAAAGCCTATGTATATATGTATATTATGTATATATTTTATATATGCACATATACATGCCCTGATACATATACACATGTATCCTCATTGTCCTCAAATAAAGAGTCCAGGATAGGTATTTTCATTCATTCATTCATTCATTCTTTTTTTTTGGTACCAGGAATCGAACTCAGGACCATACGCTTGGCAGGCAGGTGTGGAGCCACTGAGCTAAATCCCTGGCCCTCTGGATAGGTATTCCTAACACTCATTATTTATTTATATTCACTCTCCTTCATTGCCTCCTCCCATAGCTTTTTCCCTTATTTGGATAGCACAACATGCTTATAAACCATTCCTTTTGGAAGTTAAACACTAAAAAAAAGAAAGAAAAAGGCTTTGGCAAAATATTTTTAATAATTTTAAGTATATCAATGTTCTTTTTTTTAAGAGTTTCTTAAAACATGGCTCTCCTGCCTCACATGTTAGAGTTCAAATCTAAGCATGTGGATATTAATAAAACACACAGTGGTCAGGACAAAATTTTACTTTATTAGGTCAAAGGCCATCTAAGAATATCACTATCAGCTTTAAAATGAATTAAAACTTAAAAACAGAAAAAAATGTTTTAGCATATACAATATTCACTTGTAAATGACCTTTACAATTAAGATTAGATAGCATTTTAGACCTCACTGCACTCCACCAATATATCATAGTGTCATTTAAATTGCAGTTTTAAAGCCACTGGCCCCATAAGGTAAGAAGCACAAAGCAAGGGTAATTCTAATCATTATAGGTGATAGGGGACATCCAGTCAATCAGAAGTGTTAAGAGTGAGTGCCAGGGAGAATCATCCCAAGGAACTTCTGGCATTCCCTCATACTCGGTGAAATGAAAAGTTTATTCGAGGGCTCTCCGACCGCATTGCTGGGCAGGGAAGAGGGCCTAGGTGTATTCACCTGCATGTGTGTGTCTGCACTGTGGGAAGGTGCAAGTCTGCAGACCATCATCTACGATCATTTTCAAGAATTTTCTAGCATCTGGAAAGTCTACTACTTGGAACATGAGCATGTGCATTCCAGCTTGCCAAGAAAATGACCCTTAAGTCTACCAAAAGGGAGCAAAGTGACACCACTGCAGGGGCCATACACTGGCCTGGTGGCAGGACTGAGGGTGACTCTCACAAGAAGCCTTGGGGTCCTCCATGGTAAGGTTTAACCTGAGTGAACTGGGGCTGGAAGGCAAATATACACGTTTTTGAAATGTCAGATGTAGTCTCTATTGTCCCAGTCCCCACATCCCTCCTCCACTGCAGGTGTCAGTAAAAGACATCAAATGATGGATCCGTGATCGCCCCCCCAACCATTCTGGTAGCATTAGAAGATGCCATGGCCCAAGAGCTCTGCTCTGTGTGCTTTAGCCTGCATCACCTCCAATATCTACCACTCTGTGTGACTACAGCACATTCGCTCCTTAAGGAAACACCGGATCGGTCTGGGCTGGCATGAGTGAGTCCCTGAGTCTACAAAGACCCAACAAGCACCACCTGCCTTAGGGCACCTAAGAGTCAGAACTTAACGGCAATGGTCTGATGCAGGTGATTTACACTAAGGCCAAGAAGGTTGGTGAAAACCATCCAGGCGCTAGGGTTATAGCTCAGTGGTAGAGCACTTGCCTAGCACGAGGGAGGCTCTGGGTTGCATTCCCAACACCATAATAAAAGAAAAGCATCAGATACTCGAACATCCCTAGGGGTTCCTCAGCAAATGGTATTCACAATGAGATATTCTGAACCACCTTCAAAGAGGAAACGGGAAAGGACATCATAAAAGGCAGGAGCTCCCAGGAAGCCCTCTACAGAGGAACAGAGAATACAGATCTACTGCCACCTGCATGGCTCAGGCAAACACCACCCACCCTCTGCCACAGCCAGTCACCCTGAACCCCTAAAGCCAATAAGCTCAGTGTGGGCAAGAGTCAGTATTTAGATTAAAGGCCATATCCCAAGATTTCTCTCTCTCTCTCCCTCTCTCCCTCTCTCTTTCTCTTCTCTCTCTCTCCCACAGACACACACACAGTTATATACATTACTATAAAATATTATATTAACTTCAAAGTGATGTTATAAGTAACATCTAAAAAGACTTGGTGCTTGTTATGGCTTTATCTAGATGTCCCCCAAACCTCATGCAGTCATAGCTGGGGCTTTTTCAGAGGTGGTTGGATCTAGGGTGTGTGATGCTAGGATGATTGGTTTGGTACCCACCCTAACCCAAGTAGCCTAGATAGAATATAAAGGGGGCAGAAAAAAGCTGCTATGGCCTCATCTTGCTGCTTTGCTACCTTCTGCCCACCATGAACTGTTTCTCTGCCATGCTACCCTACCTTGGAGCCAACCAACAATGAACTGAAATGTCTACAAACTGAGCGAAATAAACCTTTCCTCCTTAAACTTTGGGTGTCAAGTATTTTGTCTCAGCAACAAAAAAAAAGTAACAAAGACAGTGCTCTTCCTCAGCCTGGTGCATCCAGGCTCCGCCTCAGCCCCTCAGTACCCTAGCAGTCTGGCTGTGACCTCAGAAGAAAGCAGCTCAGGAAGAAAATCAAGCATCACGGGACTCATCTGAACTTAGTGCTGCTCCTCAGGACTGATGAGAGACGTCAGAAACCCTCATCCAAGGCTCAATGTGCAAAACCCCCTTGATGATGAATGTAGTCTCAAAGCAAGGTCCTTCAGGAAGCCAGGTGTCCCGACTCTGGGCCCATGTAACAACACTAGTTCAGGGAGTATGGGTAGAGACCAAACTGTCTGGCCACCAGAGACCTTAAGCTTTCCTCAAGAAGGACAGATAATCTCTCTCCAAGACAACCATGGTGAATGCCTGAGGAGAGGAGATACACACAGAAGGGGAGGGAGAGAGTGAAGAATCTCCCCAGCCAATGTCTTGAAAGCCTGGGAGGAGGCAGGCTCTTTCTGTTCTCCTTCAGTCACTGCTATGGTCCCCCACCCTGGCTGCATTCATACCCCTAGACAGGAACCAAGGCCACAAAGCATGCACTGGGCAGGTTAAAGAACTACCTTTGGATATAGTTTCTGCCATCTACTTTGATCAGGCATTGGGCTACACACGATCCTGTTCCATAGTCCTCCATGCCTGCGTTTGCAAGAGAAAAAAATCAAGAACCCCACCTGGCATCCCAGGACTCCACAGGAGGCTCCCACCTCAACTTCTAGACATCAGAACGCTGGCTCTCTCACTAAACACTAAACACCACCCCAGGCAGAACAGGCAACAGCAGCCAGATTTGGAGACCAGTCAGATAAATCAGTATGCAAAAGATCATTTACAATTGCTACAGCTTGGGTGTAATTTAAATATCCCCCAGTCCCATGTATCACAGATTTGGTCCCCAGGATGGCATTACTGGGAGGTGGTCTGGCCTTTAGTAGGTCAGGCCTACAGGGAGGCCTCTTCTCCTCTCCTTCGGACTCACAGTCCCACCACAGTGCTGCCCCCACCAGAGGCCCAAACTCCATGACTCCAGAGCCATGAGCCAAAATAGACATCTCTATACTTCACACATGGCCTACATCAGGAATCTTATTATCCTAACTAATACATAACCCAAAAGAATCAGTGCTATAGTTTGGATCTTAAAATCCCTTGAAACCCCCACGTGTTTGAGGCTTGCTCCTCAGGGTGGCATTAAAGGGAGCTAGTGGGACTTTTGGGAGGTGAGTCTTTTTTGCCAATTCTCCTTTTTCTTTTGCTCCCTAACTCTTAATGAAGTAGGTAGTTTTGCTCAACCATATGTTCCCACTGTACTGTGCTGTCTTACCACAGTCCCAAAGCAAAGTCATGGACTGGAATCTACCAATGTAAGAGCCAAAATAACCACCTTTTTTTCTTTATAGGTATCTTGGGTATTTTGTTACAGAGATAGAAAGCTATCAATCATCATTATGAGAGGACACACTCAGGTGGTGCAGGAGACCAGCAGAGAGGCCAGCCCAACAAAGGGTTTGAAGCCACCCCATCCCTCACAGAAAATTTCACCCAAGAGATTCTACCTGACCTGAATCCTGAAGCAAAAAGGAAACAAGAAAAGCACTGCAGGCAGAGGGAACCAGCATGAAGGCAGAGAAGTGGAAAAATAAGACTCCTAGGGAAATGGTCTGTGTGTGTGAAAGGAGAGGAAGCTTGGAAGACTGGTGGGAGCCAGGTCCTAGGAAGAGCCCTTGATGGCAGGTATGAATATTGGACTTATTCTACACAAGAGAGGTAGCCATGTAGGGTTCTGAAGCATTCACAATGTTTAATATATTGTGATTTGCTCTGCAGAGAACTCATCATGGCCCCAGTATGCAGGATGGCTGGAGAAGGGAGGTAAGGGAAGTGAGGACCAGCTGGGAGGCTACAAAATAAGGGACGCAAAGGCAGCGACACACTTGGGACAGTGTTGGGTGATTTTCAGAAGACTCGGTGGCACATGAAGTTAAGTGTGGTCAAGGATGGTGCTCAGATCTCGAACACAGACAAACAAACATGTAATTTTAATAAAAGGTGAGGGTGTGATGACAGTCATTCACAGGGTACCATGCAGCTAGGGGTGGCAGAAGGGAGGAGACAGTTGGAGAAGCCAGAGGAACATCAGAAGGGGGTCTCGCAGCCAGGAAAGGACAAGGTTCCAGGAGCCTGCTCAGCAGTGCCAGATGTTCCAGGTGCTCTGGTTAACCTCAGACACTGATGGGGGCTGCACCAGGGCAGGGTTTTTATTGTGTTCATGGACAGGTCCCAATATACCAAACAGTGCTTGGAACACAGTGGGGCTTCAGGAAATACAAGGTGTAATACAAACCTATAGTGAATGCTTAAAGAATTTACTAAAACAAAAGACACATTGCCATACTTTACTTCAAAATACTTTATTCCCCTTCTCTCGAACATACTTATCCTATTGTTCATGCCACTTTCTGATGCAGTTCTGGAAGTCCTCTTTTCTGAGTGCCTTTATGAGGTTTGATCAAAAATACAGTGGATGCTGCGGCCAAGTGCCATCCAACAGAAAGGTGGCCTTGTAAAAACATTACAGTGTGCCCTCCTCCACCTTACTCAACAGATCTGGCAGCGTGCAACTTCTGGCTCTTCTCCAAAGTCAAAATGGCCATGAAAGGCAAGCATTTTGAATTGATTCAAGACATTGAGGCAGCCATGACAGATCAACTCAAAAAGAAGACTTCCAGAACTGCTTCAGAAAGTGGCAAGAAGGGCCACGGATTTAGCTCAGTGGTGCCGCCACCTGCCTTGAAAGCCCAAGGGCCTGAGTTCAATCCCCAGTACCAAAAAAAAAGAAAGAAAATGGCAAGAGTAAGTTCGTTCAGAGTGAGGCGGTGTGTTTTGAGGAGGATCAATGGCAATGGATCTTTCATTGTAATAAATTTTTAAAAATTTAAACACTATATCTTTCTATCACACCTTGTGTTTGTGGATGAAGGAATACATGAGGCATCCATCAGATGCAGAAGCTGAAACGTGTGGATGTGCACAGAATGGGAGGCAGGGAGGGTGTACACTGCCTGTTAGGGCAGCCCGACTGAGAGAAAGCCAAAGAGATGGGGAGCAGAGGCGGCAGGGGAGAAGCCTGAGCCTGTGTGCTATAGGGAGAAAGGTACTTTATTATTTTTTGTTGTTGTTGTTGTTACCAGGGATCGAACTCGGGTCCTTGCGCTTGCGCAGCAGGCAGCGAAACCACTGAGCTAAATCCCCAGCCCTTTATTATTTTTTTTAATTCCGATACCCATGCTATGGAATATTTTTTTATGGAATATTATTTGCACTTCATTGTACAGATAAGGCTCAGAGAGATGAAGCAACTTTCCCAAGGTTATACACCTAGTAAGTGGAAGAGCAGAGGAAAGGTTAAGTATTCAGAGAAACAAAGGGCTGGAAGGAGGAGCTTCTCTGAATTACATTCACACCAGAGCTACTTCTCTAGAAAGTCCAGAACTGTAGGGAAAGAATACCCAAAGGACAGCATGGCCCTCCAAGGCCCCTGCTCCCTCTACAATTCTGACACTTGTCTCATCTCAATGTATGAACTAGATATACAGAAAATTTAGCTGAGAAAACACCCCTTAAACTGATGTAATTCAGCAGGGAGCTGAGGAGGAATATAGGCATTTAGGGGGAGAGAAGCAAAAACAAAATTAATGTTCTCTTCCCATTATAATAACGAAAGGTCTAGGAAAATTGAATGAATTCTTTAGAACCAATGCATACAGCCACTCTCAGCAGCCTTGACCTCACTTTCATTCCTCCTCAGAGGGAAGGGCAGGGCCACCAGATGGATTCACAGTGTTCCCAGGAGGAGAGATTAGGATGCAGAGGGCCAGGACCATGAGAGGCCTCCAGTTTCCCATCGGTCTTCAGCAGTAACTGCCTTCTGGCCAGACTGATCGGTCTGGAATCAGAATCCTCAGACAGGCAGATAAGCAGCTGGCCATGAGCCACGGCCCAGGCACTAAGGTGGCTGTGATTGCCACCGTGAGGCTGCCAGCTTCCTCCTGGACCTCATAATAGCTACATTACATTTTCTCAACAGATGCATCAAGGAAAGCATTAGAAGTAAGAAAGTGTGCGCCCGGGTGTGCACGCACAAGTGTATGAACATACATGCGCAAAGCTGGCCATTAAGACACCGTTTCACCTCCCAGAAACATGTCTTCATGTAATACTCTCTATAAAATGGAATTTTAAAAATGTAGAGCATAACCTCAGCATTCCAGGAGGCTCAAGCAGGAGGATCATGACAAGTTCAAATCTAACCTAGGCAACTTGCTGACTTAATGAAACCTTGTCTCAAAATGAAAAATGAAAGGGCTGAAGATATAATTTAGTGTGAAGGCCCTGGGTTCAATCCCCAGTACAAAAATAACACCAGCAACAAAAAAATCAATCCTTTAATCACAAAATACTTATTAAGATGTGCTCTGGGCAAGGCACAATGCCACAGGGGGTGCAAAAAATTATAAGACCCATGTCCTTCTTTCAAAGGCTCAGAGACAAGCCAGGTGTACTGGCATATGCCTTCAATCCCAGCACTCGGGAGTCTGAGCCAAGAAGATCACTCCAATTTCAAGGGTCACCTACACTACATAGTGAATTCAAGACCAGCCTGAACTACAAAGTGAGACCCTGTCTCAAAAAAAAAAAAAAAGAGGGCCAGGGATTTAGCTCAGTGGTTCTGCCACCTGCCTCAAGAGTGCAAGGTCCTGAGTTGGAATTCCGGTACCAAAAAAAAAAAAAAAAAGAGCAAAGGTTCGGAGACAAAAATCAGGGGCTATGCCATCAATCTAACTTTCCTTTTAAAGAAACAAACCAACCACATTTCCTTGAACATTTATTCCAAGTCTAGCAAAGTTATGGTTTTTTACATAATTACCTCAAATAATCTGCCACAACCCCCCAAAAAGTAACAATGACATCTAATGTGTGAGATCTTACAACATGCCAGGCACTGTGCCTACCACCAGAGATGACCTCATTCCCCTTCCAATTCTACAAGGAACCACTCCACTCCTAGCTACTGAGCACCTACAAAAGCCAGGAAATGCTCTGAACACTCTGAGACACAAACGGTCTCATCTAGTCCTCCCAGATGCCCTAATGTACAGAGAAAGTGAGCCCCAGGGAGCTAAAGCACTTGCCCAAAGGCACAAAGCTAATAAGCCCCAGAAGAGTAATTGAAAGCCACGCTCATCAATCTGTGACAGCTGGTCTCCTAAACACCATGCTACCTGCAGGAAGAGTCAGTTTTAAGATTAGAAAAGATGTCATTGGTCAAGGCTGGATTAAGCAAAGAGCAAATGGAGACTTCCCCATGCTGAGGAGTGGAGAACATGTGTCCATTTGTCTTTATATTCACAGCTGTGCTTGGCACAAAGAAAAAACACAGTAAATATCTGTCAGTGTTCTGGGTTTGCAAGGGACTCCTGGATCTCCTCTGCAAGATTCCTAGGAAGAGGTGAGCTAAGGCAGGAGGATGTACAGAGTACAGGGTGAAGGTTAGACCAGCACCGGAGGAGACCTGGAGATGGAACAGTCCGGCTTCACACAGTCACAGTGGTTCTGGGGGACTGTTCAACATGTGGTCCAATTTCTGATCTCTCCTGCCCATCAGTCCCAAACAACCTAGTCTAAAGTGGGAAGTTAAAGGAATCCAGCCCTCGGACCCTTTAAAGATTGTATTCATTCATTCATTTATTCCTTCCTTCTTTCCTTCCTTCCTTCAAAAAACTGCTGGGTATCATTATCTTCAAGGCACTACTCAGTATAAGACACAACAATACACAGTGTAATAACTGTTGTTATTTTCTTATTATTTGGTTATGAAAATTTGTTTCATTTTTTTCATAAAATAAAAAATTTTTTTAAAAGCTGCTGGGCCACAAGGCAGACTGTCTTTGTCTCAGAGTTCATTAGTGAGGACACCATTAAGCACCTTGCACACTTTAAAGTTTGGCTTCCCCAAATGACTCAACACCAAGACATGACTATATCGTTCAAAGGAGATAACACTGTAATAATTTAAACTCTTCCTTTGTAGCCACTAAAACCTGTTCCATATTTCATAATTTACTGATTAAATTTTATCAGTTTCCTAATGGACCAGTGAGTCTCAGCTCCTCTATATGAAACTGTCAAGGAAGCAGTTTCCTGTTAGACAAATATTCAAAGACCAGTGGAAACTGGATACAGTGATTAGAAACCCATTTATGCTGCACTGGAAATTCTCGTTGGTCCCTAAGGGCTGAGTGTGGGAAGCACCAGGGTAAGAGAAGGAAATGGGTTTAAGTGGTACTTGAGTATTATCTGAATCAGCAGCAGAAGCAGGAAGAGGAGGCAGTGCTGCCTCTTCACGAACCAGGGGTATTTGGGGCTCACCAGAAATCAGGGCAAGGAGCTTAAAGTAGATGTGTTAAATTATTTGACTTATTACATCACAGATTGTAGTATTTGGGGAACATTGGTTTTGCTTTGCCACCCTTTCCAACTGTATGTCATTATCCATGAGACAGGATTCAAACAGGAGGCAGAGCAGAATCTGTATGTGCTCCCGGGCAGAATGATTCTCCACCCTGCCCAGTGTCCCTGGGCACACAGTGTGGCTTCTATGGAATACATCCATGGGTTTTGGGTCAGATCTGCAGAGGATCAGAGGGCACAAGGAAGGTATCCATTACACAACCTCCTCCCTCCAGGGCAGCTTTGGTAGTGATCCTCTTCGGCCCCTTATCTGCCCCTTGCCCAGCCCTTCTCCTTGTTTGTTCATTTGTTTTATGAGACAGGGCCTCGAATTTGCATTGATCCTCCTGCCTCAGCTTCTCAAGTGCTGGGATTACATGGGTTCAGCCCTGCTCCTTTAACTACAGCTCTCACCAGCATTACCTCTGGATCTCTCGGTTCTCAGCCTTAGTTCCTTGTCCACTCCACACACTGCCCCTCCAGGCTTAGGTTATCTCCCCACTTCTGCAAGCCCTGGAGTGTTTTACTGTTCCCTATCTGTTCCCCCTGATTTAATCCATGCCCTATTTAACAGTGCCCCCTTCAATAACCATTCCTCAATAGCCCCATCTCTTTTCTAATAGGACCCTACTGCAGGCAGGTTCCTCAAATTAAAGGCTTAATGCCAACACCACATGATAATAACTAACCTCACCAACAGAACTCCTGGCAATACACACTGAGAAAAACTTCCTTCTATGTACACTTGCCAGTATTATCCCTCATGAAACCAGTGGTCAGCAGACCAACAGCCACTCTTAAGGTCACCTAAGTTCTCACACCCACATGTTGATAACCAATGTCTGCAATAGTTCTGTTTGTGCAGAACACCCCAAAACTGGCTGTTCCCACACTGATCGAGATGAACTACCACTGTGGCCAGAAGCCTCATGAGTGTTTTGGGGTAGGGGTGGGGGGGATCTCTGCTAAGGAAATGAGGAGATTCAGGATCACAAAGACCCTACTGACCTCGGGCTGCAGTGATAAATCAGTCCTGGGTTCGTGGACACTTAGCTGCATACCTTTTTTCCCCCCAGCACTGAGACTGAACCCAGAGCCTTCACGCTGAACTACATCTCCCCCCCTTTTTTTGGAGACAGGGTCTCACTAAGTCACTAAGTTGCCCCAGGCTGGGCTTGCACCTGTGATCCTCCTGGCTTAGCCTCCCAGAGTGCTGGGATCACAGGCAACTGTCAACATGGCTGATTAGCCACATAACTTTTATTATTATTTTAGAAATAACCACACCCATTATGAGTGGGAACTGGCTTTATGCTGATGAATAAGGTCTTTTAAATAATATCTGATCTGCTGCCAGTCAGGAAGTCAAGGACCTCAGATGCTCCATAAAGGGTAGCTGTACAGAAGGGATTACTCAGGGAGTCCCCAGCCCGTCACTTCCTTTTCACAAAGGGAGTCTTCGCTGGAGTTTTTTAAGGGCAGAGCAGGAAATGGGCTGAGGGTGGGCATTAGGGGGAGGGTGACTGAGGAAGGAGGGAAAGTCTGCAAACAAATGGGCCACTTATCTGGGGATGTCTTTCTACCTTTTCCTACAGCTGAGTAGCTTGGGGGCAAGTTGTCTGCCAAGCTCCCCGCCTGTGTAAACACTCTGGCACCAGCTGGGGTTTGGAATCTGCTGAATCTCTGCCAGCTGGCGACCTGGAGATGGGTCAGATTAAAGGAATGCATAATGAGGGAGGGGGTGGGAGACAGAGGCTGTATTTACACAGAGAGGGTCTGGGGGGAATCAGCAATGATGACCACAGGAGGCTCACTCAGCCTGTGGAAAAATACGAAGGGGTTTCTACTTGCCTAGGCACCTTGCCCCACCCGAACAGCCCCAGATGGTTATGTTCATGTGTTCTTTTTCCTTTCAAAAACTGGCTTCTTTGTCCCTGTCTCAGTCCCCTGCAGCATCTCCCAAACCAATTACACACAGCCCTTTGAAAAGTTCACAGCTGGTAGCTGGAGAAGGCTCAGTGTGATCAGACTACTCCGGACACTTGATCTCCTGTGATCCCAATTTGGGAACGTTAACGTGGAAACCCAAGCCACGTGCTGACAAGGAGGCCTTGGGCCACAGCCGGCCCCAAACCAAGGCCAGTGACAGGGGAGGGCACAGACAGCTGGCAGTCCCAGGCAGCCAGGCTGGCTTCCAGCCTTACAGAGAGACTTCAGGCCTCCCTGGCAAGGTCTAGAGGACAAGGATGCAGAGGGGACAGCGCACAGGACAGGGCCTGCCGGCTACTTAGCCCTTCCACTGCCCTGAGAAGCTAAGCGGCTGTCAACAAGCAGACTTCAGTCAGAATGCTGGTGGGCCTGAAGGCCACACCTGTTTGAAAGCCACCTAGGCCCACGGAGGCACCTGTGGATGTCTATCTACCTCAAAGGGCTAGACGTGTATCATCTGGAAGAGGAAGCAGGCAGCACAGCAGGGACAGCCAAGGAAAGAGGAAGGGAGGATTCAGGAGGCCTGCTCTAACCGCTCCATGCAGCTTCAGCCACTCCCATCACCCTCCTAGACCTTCTTATCTTTGAAAGTGGGTTCTCTGAGGTCCCTTTGCCCCCATGTATTCATTCCCAGGCTTCCAGGACAGTGACTCATCCCCAGACCTAGGGTTCAAGCCTCTGATCCTCTTGCTCCCTTGGGAACTCCTGCTTCAGCGGCCACCTCCATCCCAGAGAGGCTCGAATCTAGTTTTCCTACCAAGCCCTCTGACCTAGGGAAAGTCCAACAGTGTACCATTAAGGACCATTCCACTCAGCAAAGCAGGTGCAGAGCAGGTATACCAGTATCAGCGCAAGTACCCCACCTTCTACTACAGGCTTCCATTAGCTTTTTTCTTCACTGTTTTATTAAATCCATCATCTCTACTCCACTGCTACAGAAGAGCTGCACACCCTCATCTCTCAGCAGGCTGTAGAAGAGGTTGGATTTTCTGCCCAGGACTCAACCCACTTCCTCCTCTCCAGCCACTATACTAGCTAGAACTGCCAGGCAAAATATGTACATATACATACACACATACATATACACATACACACACACACACACACATATACACACAACAGACAGCCCCTCCCATGTCTCTCTGCTGCTTAAAGGATAACATCTAACTCTTCCATCTTGCATTCGTGAACCTCCCTCCCTCTTTATTATTGATAGGACAACTTTCCAAACAAACTCAGTACAACTGCCCTGGATGGCCTAAAGGATATTCTGACATTATTCCATGAAATACTAAGGTCAACAAACATGTTTGGTGCAGATATACAATTATTCATTTCCAGTACACTAAAGGCTCTTCACCAGTCCTGATGCAAAGAAGCATGTTTGGCCTGGCATTTCTGTCCCAGGAATCCTTCCATAGCATCACACCTGTTAACTGTTTGCAATCATTCTCTGAATCCCTCTTCTTGCCTGGAACACCCCCTCTCTGTTCTCCCTGCCACATGTTCTTCTGCCTTGACTTACCCTTGAAGGTTAGTTTTTTTCCCCATCCTGACCTCAGCCCCTTGTCTGCTTTCTTCCCTCACACCAGAGCATTCCCTGGCCACACTTCCTTGCAGGGAGTACAAAGCACCCTGGATTTTGCATTCAGAAAGACTTGTGTTAAGTTCCCAATTCTGCCCACACTCAGGCTAAAACAGAAGTGTTCAGCTTGGTCAGTGTAGATAGAGATGGGATCTATGAAAAAGCATTGTTGAGGGAATTTATGGGATTAGAAACTCTAACCTAGCACATCACAGATATTCAGTAAGCAACAATTATTCACTTTTTAAAAAAATTGTTGCTGTTATTTATGATTTTCAATATCATCTTCTATATAGGAAGTCCAAGCCTGAGCACTTTTCATTTCCCTGCCCTCTCTACATAAACTGGCTTTAACAAATACATGTTGATAACTAACCACCAGCAGCTCCTCTTCCACACAACAGCAGGTAAATGTGTACCTTTTACCTGCTGGAACTGCACTACCCATCCAAGGCTATCAGCCCTGGGCATCCGGAGATCCTTTGAGGCAATCAAGTCCTCTGACTTCACAGAACTCCCAGCGCCTATCAACGGACAACAATGGTCTAAGTGTTAGGGTGCCAACTTGAAATTTTCAATTGCTGTTTTTAAAATCTTAAAATTTTACTACAGACCATTTCATTCATGTGACTTGTGCTATTAATATGTAGAACTGAGAAGTTTCATTTCCATTTCTCATCAACCTTGAGTTTTTCTTGATGCTTTTGTAAAGGCTTTGCTGAACGGTTTAAAATACTTGTTTTCACTCTCAGAGCCACTCTTCAAAAGGCATCTGAAAAAGCAAAGCTGTCACCCATCCATGGTAGGTGAGAACCTACCAAGGGCGCGGCTCCTCTCTCCAGCACCTAGCAGCTGCTCTGCTGCAGCCCCTTCTGCTGCCCCATAACACCCACTCTGGGCCCCTGAGACAGCTCCTTCCTGACTCCCTCCAAGGTCCTTTCTTCCTCTCCAAGCAAAGGGCTTTGCCACTAAGCCAAGCTTTCCATCTTTCCACTGCCAAAATGAAACAGCCTTAATGTGCCCCTTTCTGATCGTCCATATATAAAACAAATATATATGTATATGAGTGGATAGAGACAAGCATGGAAAAACTAAAATTATCTAAAATTCTATCACACAAAGAAAACCACTGACACTATTTTTTCCTTCCTCCCTTCTTTCCTTCTATCCTTCCTTCTTTGTGCTGGGAACACAACTCAGGACCCCACGAGTGGTAGGCAAGTGTGCTACCACCGAGTTACACTCCCTAGCTCTCACTGATATTATTTGGATGATCATCTATAAAAATGTGAAAAAAAACAAAAACACTTTTTCCAAAACTATTCACATAAATATGGCACTCTCTAATCTGCTTTTTAAAAATGACTCTATTTTAGATATCACACATAGATTTATGTCAGCATTTTAAATTCATCTAACCAATCGCTTACTAGCAGGCATTCAGAAATAACTTCATCTTTTAAGAATGCTCACATCTCAAACTATTTGAATTTTCTTTCTTCTTTTTTTGGTACCAGGGATCGAACTCGGGACCTTGCGCTTTTGAGGCAGGTGGTAGAACCACTGAGCCAAATCCCCGGCCCGAATTTTCTTTTTTTAAAGACAGGGTCTGGCTATGTATTCCAGGCTGGCCTTGAACTCATTATGTAGCCCAAGGTGGCCTCGAACTCATGGCAATCCTCCTGCCTCAACCTCCTGAGTGCCAGGATTACAGGTGTGCACCACTGTGCCCAGCTGGATATACTACTGAGTGAGGAAAAAAGAATCAGAATTCAATCTGTGCATTTTTATTACAACCCTGAAAAGCCATAATGTTTGGCCATAAAAACAGCAGAAATTAAATCAACTGCATTAAGTGGAAAAGCTTGAGGAAATCTGTTTTATAAGTTATATTTAAACAGCAAAAAGAGTCCTTTAACAACAACTTGTAAAACGCAATAGCCCTATTATTTTAAAAAATGTTATGGTGGTTAGGTCACGCTTCAGTATAAAGGAGTTCAAGCAGCTGATCTCCATGTAATTTAACCTCATAGTTTTCTTCCCTGTGGGAAAGGGAGACAGCAATACCAAAGCTCTAGGATCCTTGAGAAAGGGAAGAGGCCAGGGCTGAACCTGGGGCTCGGCATCTGCAGGAGCCACTGATGCAAAAGGTCATGGGCTGTGGGGCTTAGGCTCAGAGGGGCAACAGAGAAGGGGCTCCAGGCCACCAAGGAGAAGCCCTGAGCAAACTGACTCATCCTGTGCATTTCTGAACAGCCTTGGTGCTGCAGGCAGCAATGTTTGGCTATGGAAGCCATTTCTGTTGAGGATGGACGCACCAGGATGTGCAGACTACATATAATCTATAATATAAAAACTAGAGGTGCAGGGGCCAGGGATTTAGCTCAGTGGTTTCGCCACCTGCTGCACAAGCACAAGGACCCGAGTTTGATCCCCAGTACCAAAAAAAACCAAAACCTAGAGGTGCAGAAAAGGGCTGCTTAATGACAGCTGCAAAATTCAGGGAATTAATTAATATTCATGTACTACAAACATCGGGCTCTGTAAAAATGCTATGTATGCATTATTAGCTTACTTGATCCTTCCAAAAGCCCAATGAGGTAGGTACAAGTATTTTCATCCCCCTTTTAGTAACAAAAAACTGAGGTACAGTTAAATATTTTAACCAAGTTACCTAGTTAAGTGAAAGAGTGGGTGAAAAAATCAGACAATTTGAAGTCAAGACCTGTACTTGGGTTGTACACATGTACCAGTATTTATAAGCCAGACAGGACATGGAAACATGTAATAGAGAATCCAAGTGCATCTGCAGACAAGCAAGTCAATGGAGTCTCATATCTGCAGCCTGTTTTTCTGGAGAAGAAGAGCTGTGAGTTAATAATCATAATACACCTTCTCAGTAAGAAGCTCTTTGCCGAGGTCGCCATGGAAATGCACAAAACCAAATGCAATCTGGAGCCAGCCCTCTCTGATCTGTTTAGCTTTACACGTCACTCCTCTGAGACTTTGGCCACGTCACCATGGTCACTTTCTCGATGAGAAAAGGAGAAAAGCCACTTGGGGATAATCACAGAAGCCATTCCTGAAGGAAGCTGAGCTTGCAAGCTGAAGGGCAGTATATTTAGCTTAAACATGATGGTAGAAAGTCAGGGATACTATATTTGGGCAAACCGTTGATTTGGGGTTTGGTGCAGTTCTGGCTTTGGCAGTGGTGCCCTTCCCCTGCCCCGCCCCTGCCCGGGCCACATGGATCCAGCTACAGAGCAGTTCTCACACAGGCAAAATCTGCCGACTTGGTCTCCCTGGGGGTCTGGAGAGCTGAGATGGCACAACTCCTCCAGGGAGCAATGGGGTGAAATACCCAGTCTCTAAGCAACTAGGCAGAAAGCCCGAGGAGCAGCAACTCAGAAGCACTGGGTAGGTATAACTCGTCCTGCCTGCAAGCATGGAATCCCAAGAATCAAGGAGCACTCACCACTCCAGCCATAATGAACTGTTACCGCTGGTTTTCCAATGCTTCTTCCCCATCAGTCTGAGCAGGGAGTGTATCTTAATCATCTCTGAGTAGATGCTCAACAAATGTTTGTGGAATGAATGAAGAGTTCTGGAGACTGGCTGCACAATGTGAATGCACTTAACCCTACTTACTATACATTACAAAATGGTTACGATGGTAGATTTTATGTTACAAGTATTTTATCACAATTTCAAAAACCACAATAATGACAATTATAGACCAAAAAACAAAACAAAAGAAACAAGAGGTGTTGGTCCTCAAATCCTTCCAATACTCACTGTATGAAATTTGGTAGAGCACAGGTTGAAAGATTTAAGAACTATCAGGAAGGTTAATTAGGCAACTATTACCAACAGTGAATTGTGATTTATTGAAACAAAAAGTCACAAAGAGATGGCAACTGGGACTCTCTCACCTGGCTTTCCTCCATATCCTACAGCGGAAAGATTCAATAAAATGTGTTAAGAGGCTAGAGATGGGGCTCTAAACCTACCCAAGCAATGCAAAGAACGAGTGACAGCAAGAGGGAGGAGGTTCATGAACCTGTACTAGGAGCTTCCTGGTAGGATGCTCTTACCTACCACTTAGAAGTGATGGTCACACAGATCTGAGAAAGCTGGCCACTGCTTTCAAAAATGTGTATGGCATGTGAATGTCCCAGCCTTCCACTGCCAACTCCAGGGATTGCAACAGCCTGGACCCCACATCAGGAAACCTCAGTGTCATAGACATGATGCTGAGACCACGCTGAGTTCAGATCCTCGCTCCTGATTTACAGCTGTGTTATCCTGGGCAAGACAGTTGAATTCCCTAGATCTCGGTCTCCTGTTTAAAATGGTGTATAAGGCTCTGACTGTGAAGTCCGACACAGGGTTCTGAATTCTGGCCCTGGCCTTTCTAGCCAGGTCAGGTCAGGCTTTCTAAACCTCAGTTCACTCATGTGTGAAATGGGAGTGATCACAGTATCCACCTCCCAGGGTGACTATGAGGTCCAGGCCAGAAAACAGACAAAGTGCTTGTTACCATGCTCAGTCAGAGGAAGCACTGAAAACACAACAGATGTTTGTTATCCTAGATTCTACAAACTGTCAAGTGCTATATAAATGCTACATTCTTTAAGGGCCAAGCCAAGCCCCATTCTCTCAGGAAGATTCCCTGAGGGCTAAAATCTAAAAACTCTCTCACTTCTGGACTTGAGTGCTTTAAAAGCCTACTTTGCTCACCACATTCATACAGGCATTAGTTGTATGCCAATACACAGTATTACATTCTACACTGCTACTTAGTGCTTAAGATGGAATTCTTAGGTGCATTTTCTTCAAAATAGAATTACGAGGAGTCACATAAATTTAAAAGCTATATGCACTATTGTAAAAAGAAAACTTTTCAAAAGAGAAACACAAAGTTAAACGCCAAGTCTTCTACAATCTACCTCCTTAGAGATAAAATCAATGTTGACAATCTGCTGTGATCTTTCTGGGTTTTACCTTTGCATAAGTAAACATGAGTTCTTTTATTAAAATGGGCTCATCCTATACACGCTAATCTGAAACCTGTTCTTTTCTAGGACATCAGTCCATGCCAATACATAAAAGTGGAAATCCACTTCTTTAAATAGTGAGAGTGTCCCATTGTGTGGCTATACCATAATTCACCTAATTGGTTCAATGTAGATGCATATATAGATTATTATCAAATGAATTTATGGCATCAGAGCAAGGAACAGTTTGGGATTTCCACAAAGTTAGCACAGGGCACATGGTTAGGTTTCAGTAAATTCCATCCTATGAACTCTGCCATTTTCCTGAGTCACAATTACTGTCCCACAGCCCATCAAATAAAACTCCAAAAACTGTTGAGTGAACCCAGAATAATGAGCAATAGTAGCCTATGATAAAACTCTTACATCAAAAAGGCAAACTTTAATATAGTTACCCTGCCTATATTAAAATTATTTAAGGACCTAGCAATTCTATTCTAGGTGGAATATACCCCAAGAGAACTGAAAACATGATACCCTCACAAAAGAGTTGTACATGAATGTTCCGAACAGCATTATACACAATTTCCAAAAAGCAGAAACAACCCAAATGTCAATCAATTGATGAATGGATAAACAAAATATGGTATCTCCACGCAATGGAACATAAGTCATAAAAACGAAGTACTGATACGTGCTACAACATTGATAAGCCTCAAAAACATTACGCTAGTGAAAGAATCCAGACAAAAAAAGGACATGTGTTGATTCCATTTACATAAAATGTCTAGAATGGTATGTCCAGAGAGAGAGAGTAGAGATCCAGTAGTACTGGTTGCTGGGGTGGGAATGGGGGTTGAGGTGGAAGCAATGAGAAATAGATGCCCTCAGGCTTCTCTGGGGGATAATGGAAATGTTCTGAAATCAGATAATGGTGATGGTACAAACCTTGATGAATATACTCAAATGGCTAATGGTGAAATAGCTCAACTAAAAATGCAGGAAAAAAAAAAACTCTGAAAAGCAGTTATCAATATAGTATTTTACTTTAAGGTTTGCTTACTAAAAACATGACACAAGAGCCACCAGAATGCCAAGTGCTGCGCTGGGGGGCTGGAGATACAGTGGTGAGCAAGCGTTGCTGCCTCAAGGAACTGATGGGAAACCTGTGTGGGGAGATGAGGCCTCACACAGAGTGGGGTTATCAGAGCCATGATAAGGCTGGGCATGATGGCAAGTGCCTGTAATCTCCGCTGCTCAGGCAGGAGGATCACATGTTTGAGGTAGGCAGCTAAGCAAGACCCTTTCTCAAAATAAAATTAAAAAGTCTGCAAAAGTAGTTCAGTGTATGCCTGGCATGTGCTAGACCCTGGGTCGAATCCCTGGTACCACAAAAAATAAATTAAAAAAAAAAAACCCGGAAGTACAACACAGGAAGCACACAGAATTTGGATATCTGAGGCAACAGCAAATGCCTGAGGATGGGGGATGCTTTACAGAAAAGGTGGACTGTGGTCTAGTAAATGAGGAACAGCTGCCAAATGAAAAGAGGAAAGAACTCTCATATGCAGAGCCATAGGCACGAGAAGCATCATGGAGGAGCTGGAAGGTAAATCAACAGGTAAGAGTTCCATTATACAGGTGTGCCAAACACTGTAATTTTTGTTTGTTTATTTATTTTTTTGGTATGGGGGATCGAACTCAGGTCCTTCCGCTTCTGAGGCAGGTGGCAAAACCACTGAGCTACATTCCCAGCCCCTAAGGATGGAAATTTGGGGGGGGGGGGGTACAAGGGATTGAACTCGGGTCCTTGCACTTGCGAGGCAGGTGATGGAACCAGTGAGCTAAATCTCCAGCCCCTGTAATTTTAAAAATCCAACAAGAATTTGATTCCCATTATATACTGGGCATTGTGCTAAATGAGAACACATGAGCAAGTGAGACAGATCTGGGCACTGGTAGAGCTTCTAGTGTGTGTGTATATGTATATATATATATATATTTTTTTTTTTTTTTCTCATGGGTAAATGATAAAGTCTATGGCTAATGATTTGAACCTGGTATTTAAAAGGACAAGGACAGGGGCTGAAATGTGACTCGGTGGTAGACTGCCTGTCTGCCATGTGTGAGATTGTGTTCCATCCCCAGCACCAGAGGGCGGGGGCTAAGGAGAAAGCGGTAGGGAAGGAGCAAGATAAGCTAGGCAGGTGTACTGCCACTGAGCTACATTCCCAGCCCTGTTTTTTAATTTTTTTATTTTGAGGCAAGGTATTGCTAAACTGCACAATCTGGTGTTGAATTTGCAATCCTTCTGCCTCAGCCTCCCAAGCAGCTGGGATTATCCATATCTAGCCCCCACACTCAGCTCACTGCAATGTTCCTTATAAGAACAAACACTAGGCTTTAATCTGTTGAGAAGGTTCTGTTCTACTTCTAGTCTCCTGATAGCTTTTACCAAGAACAGCTGTAGAATTTAGTTTGATACTTTTTCTCCAACTAGTGATAGGATCATATGGCTTTTTCCTTTCCTCTGTTAAAATAGTAACTTTTGGGGGTGGATCTTCCAATGCTGAACCAACACTGCCATACCTAAAACAAAACCCCTTTCTACATCCTGCCAGATCTGAATTCTAAGAGTTTGTTTTGTTAAACAAATTGCTATCTATGTTCATACTCTTTTCTTCTATTATCTTTATCCAGTTTTAGTATTACCACAATGTTGGGTTCCTAAAATGAGGGGAGAAGTGTTCCTTCTTTTTTCTGCTTTAAACGTTTGATATAATTTATCAGTTAAAATGTATACGAGCCTGTTGTCATATAGGTAGGTTTTCAAGCTAGGAATATACTTTCTTTAATAGGTGCTATTTAAATTTTATATTTCCTCCAGAGTTAGTTTCATTAATTTGTCTTCCAAGGTACTTCTTAGAAGTTGTCCAATTTATTTCAAAAAAGATTTTTGTAATATGCTTTCTATATCCTTTTAAATTCTGTAAAATCTGTGGTAATGTCTCCTAGATCTTAATATTATAATTTTAAAAATGTATAATGGATATTGTGTAATAGGAAATAAAGGTCTAAAGGATCAGGGAAAGTGGAAGGGGTAGGGTAAAGGAAAGAAGGGAAAAGAAAAATATGAGAAAAGGAAAAAAATGGAAACAAAGTCTTTGCAAATAGGGAAGGGAGGGCAGGGGAAGGGGAAAAAAATAAGAACCAAGATACTCACATAATGGTACAAGATCCCAATGATGTATGTAACTGTATTTTATACCTAAAATGTACCAATAAACTTAATGGGGAAAAAAAAGAAAAGAAAAGAACAAAAGACTAGGGCCAGGGATTTAGCTCAGTGGTTCCACTGCCTGCCTCAAAAGCAAGGAAGGACCCGAGTTCCATCCCCAGTACCAAAAAAAAAAAAAACTGGGTACAACCCAAGTGTCCATCAAAGGGGGACTGGTTAAAGAGTTAGGTGAACTTGCACAATGGATGACTATTATGCAACTTTACATATGAATTAGGAAATTGTCTGCATACTAACATAGGAAAACCTCCCAGATACTTGGGAGTTAATTGAATAGGCAAGATGTGAAACTGGAGACAATATGCCTTATTTTATATAAGGGGACAATATGTACGTGGGTATAGATACTGATAGACTATATATACCTTACATATTTATAGTTGTTTATATCTGCATAAATAAACCCCACCAATGAAGATGTGTAACAAAACTAATAAAAGTGGTTATTTGGTGCTGGGAAGAAAGAAATGGATGAGAACAATGCATTCTTTTTTTATATGACTTTGATTTTTTGAGTCATGTGAATGTACCAACAAACAGTACTTATTCAAAAACATTTTTTTTTTCTCAGCTTAAAAGATTACGGTTCTCCATGTGCAGGCACAGGCTAAAGAAGCCAGCATTCCTGATGTTCTCACAAGCATCTCTTAACTGGTTACCTGACAACCCAGGAGAGACAGAATGGATATCAAAGCATCACATGATCAGCAGCAGTAGGGAGGCCACTTAAGACACACGCTGCTCTACGGATAACCAGGACTGAACCCAGCAAATTCACATCAACTATGCGTTCGATACAGAGGTTCTGGGCACACTGAGAAAGGGTAAAACAATTAATTCCTTTGGGGTGAGGGGAAACAAGCACACAGCAAGTACAAGGAGCTATTACCGACCTTATAGAGCATAATCTGGTCATGTCACTCCCAGGTACACACACTTCAGCAACGCGGAAACCCCTGCCCTGTCCCTGGGGGCCCTCTTCCTACCTAGAACACCCCCTCTCCCCAGCTCATCTGCCTGGCCTCAAGGCCCAGCCTGACTTCTCCTGTTTCAAGTACATTGTCCTTCACTCTCCCAGAAGGGGCTATGCTCCCTTCCTGGCGCACAGCACATATGCCCCCTTCCCACAAGTGGGCTCATCTCCCTAAAGCCTCTGGGCTCCCAGATGAGACAGCGGGATCTTGGCCTTTCTTCTTTCATGCCCAACCCCAAGCACAGCACTTAGCAAGAGCACTCAGAACAAGTCTAGAGGAATGAGTAAGCGAGAGAGGCTGAGGCAGGGAGTTCATAGAACATAGGAGGGACAAGGACAAGGAAATGTGAGACAGCAGTGCCTAAACAAAGGCAGAGAAGTAGGTGCTCAGAAACAGGGAGGCTGGCTACAAGGAGGGCTGGGCAGGTCGAGGGCTGAGGGGGCCAGAGGAGTCCAGAAGGAAGGCTGGTGGGACGGCAGGAAGCCTCAAGCCTTTAGGTGGCACCTGGGAGGAGTCAAGTAGGAGAGCTGCTTGCTCAGCTGTGTTTAAGGACAATCTTCGGAAGCTGGGTACAGGGAGGGCCAGAGAAGATGAAGCTAGGAGCCCCGGCCCCAGGCCATTTGGGTGAGGGCTGGAAAGTGTCTGAGCTAAGTTAAAGAGCATTTAAGGGCAAGACCAGACAGGAACAATTCAGGAGTAAAACCAACAGGCTCAGGCCACAAACATGGGGTACAAGGCAAGGGAGAATAAGTGACGGTTTCCATGGCAGCCCTGGAGACTATGCAGAGTAGAGTTCTGCATCAGAGTGGGAAGCTAATAGAAGCGAGGGTGTCATCACTGGCTTTGATAAGAAGACCCCTAGAGCCAGGAGTGGTGGCGAATCCTTGCAATCCCAGCACTTGGGAGGATTGCTGAGAGTTCAAGGCCAACCTGGGCTACATGAGACCCTGTCTCAAGAAAAAAACGGGGAGCTGGGGAGGTAGCTCAGTGGCACAGCACCTGCCTGACAAGCTCGAGGTCCTGAGTTCCATCCCCAGTACAAAAAAAAAAAAAAGAAGACCCTAGATATTCAGCTAGGGTGAATTTCTATCTGGCAGGGGGAAACCTCACTGCATCTATTTCTAGGGGCCTACAAAAGTTTAGGGATGGGGGCCAGGGATTTAGCTCAGTGGTTCAGCCGCCTGCCTCGAAAGCGCAAGGTCTGGAGTTCAATTCCCAGTACCAAAAAAAAAGTTTAGGGATGGACAGCACATGACAGATCACTATGTCAAACACATTTCAAAAAAGTATTTACTGACACCTCCATTAGGTACTGTCAGGTACACAACAGACAGAACCCAACATATGGTAAATGAAGGCTACAACAGGCTATGCCTACATTCTTCTGCCCACCAGCCACACTGTGTCTCCTTTCATCCCCACTAGCCCAAGAAACACTGCCACAAAGAAAGTTCCCATTCCTTCTGCACCCACTTAGCACTAGAAACAAAACCAGCTTCCTTGGGTAAGGTCAAGATACATGCAACCTTCTTCATGGCTTATGTAACAAAAAAATAAAAGGTAGAGGGAAAAGATGTCCTAACTCACTAAAATCTTACCTTTAAAAAAAATCAGAAATCACACTACATGCAAACAAATATCTTAATAAGCCTGAAGATTTAGTGATAAGGCAAGCAAAAGCAACACATAACAGACAGTCAAGCAGGATGATATACATATTCAAGGTCAAGACCCACACCGATGCAGCCTGTGTTTTAATTATGTCTAAGGAAAAGCTGTTTCCTCCCAGCTTTAGGCATCATGTCTGCCCCACATAAGTGCCTTGCTGCTTGCTTGTGTCACATGAAATGTATGGGGAAGAGAGCTGAGAAGCAATACCAGTGCACGTGCAGGTGTGTGGGTCCCTGCTGTCCCCTGGAGCTAACTTCCTGGCTGGACATCAAGACAGAAAGGTCTCCAGGTGGAAGTTCTCACATGGACCAGTGCCATAGCCTCCACTCAAGATTCCCTAGCTTCATGCAATCTTACAAGCCATTTTCATGGTAGCCTCCAGAGCAATCGTATTATATCACTCTCCTCTCCAACACGCTAAAGCTCTCCATTACCTCCAGAATAAAGTCTGAACTGCAAGGCAGGACCCACAAGGCCCTCTGTGATGGGTCTCTACCTCCAGTGCATCCTGTATCACTCACCTGCTGAGCACCCCAATGCTCCACACCAGCCCCAGCCTCTTGACATGCTGCTCCCTGTCCAGATCCTCCCATATCTCCTCTGACTCTGTCTTACTTAGCATCTACCTATTCTGATTCTGAGCTGGGAGCCCTTCCACCATGTTCCCAAAGCAGCCCCACTGGAAGACCACCATGTACTGAACCCACCATGTGCAAGGCAGAGTGACCAGTGAGGCAGCTCATCTGGAGGACTCAGCTCAAGTGACTGTGCTTGTTTCTTTCCTATCTCCTTTATAAAAGGGAAAAGTAAGATCCTTGTGATTAGGCGTTATGTCCTTTTCCCCTGTCTCCCCAACATCTAGAACATGGCTCTCACAAAAGCTCTGTTTCATCAAGGTTTACACTGAGGGGGCAAGAACCAGCTCACCTCCTGGAGGCCATGTGCACCACACCATAGAAGGCTGGGACTGAGAAGCCAGCGGCACCAGCCAAGTGACAGTTGGCTACACTGCAGCTGGAGATTAAAGGTGTGGTAAGCTGTCAGTGACATCTGGCAAGGCCATAACTGCTGTGCCTGGAGTTATCTGGACCCAAGAAATGCAGGAAAGAGTAGCCTCGAGGCAACACATTCTCTTCTTTCTCAAGCTCCAGTAATGATCACAGCAGAGCAAGCTGTATCAACAAATGCGTCAGCTGCCTTCCACTTCAGATTTCACAGCCTCAAAGACAGAAGGTATATTTGCTGAATGACTTAAAAAAAAACAAAAAACTGAAAGGTCAGGTGGTTGAATAGTGTTGAATGAGGATACTTCTCTGGCTGGGTACTTAGAATGCCAAAAATGCTTCTTTCACATTTCTTGGGTGCTATCCATATTGTATATTGCAGATCAACTCTGCTTTTATTTCAGGGCTATAAAACTGTAGCTCCTCAGAAATGTCTGAAGATGACTCACTCTGGAAAGCCAAATTCTCCGTATGACTAAAGATCTAGGCTTGAAACTTTAACATTAGTTACTGTGGATGTGTATCTTTCTAAAAATCTATATGAGTATACAGGGTGAGAAGTGTTCTGGGTTTCAGATTTTCTCAGATTTTGGAATATTTGCATATACATAATGAGAAATCCTGGGAATAAAACCCAAGACTAAAAATGAATTCATTTATAATGCTTAAAGATACTTTTATAAATAATTATTAATACTTATTCATGAAATTAAGCTTCATTCACGGTGTGCAATTTTCCATTTATGTCATCATGTCAGTGCTCAAAAAGTTTCTTCAGCTCCGAGGCATTTTGGGTTTTAGATTTAGGGAGTAGAAATATTCAACTTGTGCTGCATGCTCTTTACTCGTCATGGAACTACAGCATCACTATGAGCAAGTATTATACTGTACTAGTCTATCCTAACAACTTAAAAAATCTACTGTAGCTGTTTGTTCATATACTAAATGATATCAAATAGTCTTGGGGTTTTTTTCCATTTCTTATGACTTCCAAGAATTCAATAATGGATAACCCTCCCAGCTTTCAGCTACCACTACTTCCTATCCTACCCCAGCCACTTTCCCCATTTTCTTGTTCTTTTCTCTCTTATAAGCTTGGAAAATAGATAACCATGCTCTATCAGGCTGTGTGAAGTGTGTGCAGGTGGAATACACGGCACCCAAGGACAGGTACAGGACCATCTTTCAGGCTGCTCCATCCTGCATCCTGTTTCTCAGCTATGGCAGTACCTTGGTACTTATCCTTAATTGTTCCTAGTACTCTGATTGGTTTTGGTCCTCCGTGACGAGTAGCAAAAATGACGAGTTCCACGCAAATTGTTTTGGTTGGGAAGAGTAGCTAGTTACGAGGCAATCAATACCAACAAATTCAATGGGAAAGGGAACAAGAGAGAGAAGGAGGGAGAAAGGAAGGAAGGGACAAGAAAAAAAAGTGAAAATAGAAGGAAAAAATGGAAACAAAGATTTTATACAAAGGGAGGAGAGGGGGCTGGGGGGGGATGGGATAAAATAAAATTTATTTTTTTAAAATACCAGTAAGTTTTAATCATTTTAACCCTTATTTGCACTTTCAGTTTCTCATACTAGAGAAACTATTCGGTATTTACACGTGTGTCCTGTTTATTTCACTTAAGAGTATGGCCTCGATATGCATCCATTTATCTATAAATGACTCTAATTTTTCATGAATAATTGATAATCTGAAATAGGAAAAAAGGTCCAAAGATGTAGGAGTGAAGGGAGGGGAAGGGGAAAGGAAAGAAGGGAAAGGAAAAAATATGAGAAAAGAAAAAAAAAATGGAAATGAAATCTATGTAAATAGGGAAGGGTGGAGGGGGTGAAGGGTGCACAGGTAACGGGGAAAAAATAAGAACCAAGATACATCATGCACAGGTACAGGCACCCAATGATAAATGTAAACGTATTGTATACCTAAAATGTACCAATAAAAGAATTTAAGAAAAAAAAATACCAGTAAGTTCTAACTTGTGTTTTAAGTACCAAAGGATGAGTATCAGATCAAAATTTTCCTATCAAAATGCGTTGACTACCAAGTTAGAAAAGTTTTAAAGCAGTCAAGCACCAAGGTATGACTGTATATTCCCAATAGATGAGGCAGCCACAGAAAGGAAATGCACACAGCTAATGTATTATTCCACCACTTTGCAAATGTAGTAATAACAATAAGTAACATGTATTGGGCTCTTAGCTGTACAAAGCCCTCTGCTAAGTGCTATGTTTGTATTAACACTTCTAGTACTCTCGACAACTCTTTGACATACTGTATTCCCATTTAACTAAGGAAGAAACTGGGGCACAGAGAAGTTAAGTAATTTACCTAGATGGCACTGCTAGAATGTAGAACAGATTTCAAACTCAGGCAGTATTAGGGCCATGTGAGCTCTTAACCACTGTGATCCATGGCCTCTAATGGTTTCTTTTTTTTTGGCACCAGGGATCGAACTCGGGTCCTTGCACTTGTGCAGCAGGCGACAAAACCACTGAGCTAAATCCCCGGACCCCTCTCATTCTCTTAACAGAACCATATCACAAGAATCCCTTACTATTTGTTATTATTAAAGCAAAATATAAATTGTTATAGGTTGTATTTAGATAACCCCCCATGCAGTCATAGTGGGGCTTTTGGAGGTGGCAGGATCTAGGATGTGTGATACTGGGATTAAGGGTGCCCCGCCCTGGGTGTGAGTGCTACCTGCCCTTTGGGCAGGCAGCCTGAATGGAATATAAGGGACAGAAAGAAGGCAGCAGCTGCTGCTGCTTCACTGTTTCACTGCTTTTGCTGTCTTCTGCCTGCCAAGAACTGCTTCTCCTCTGTGACGCCCCTCTGCCATGCCACCCTGCCTTGGAGTCAGCCAACTATGGACTGAAACCTCTATGAACTGTGAGCTGAAATAAACATTTCCTCCTTTAACTTTGAGTGTTGGGTATTTTGTCTCAGCAACAAAAAAGTAATTAAGACAGAAATTCATAGACAATGTGAAGATCAGCACTGTCTAACAGAATTGTCAGTGATAACCAAAATGTTCTATATCTGTACTACCAAGTATTTGAAATGTGGCTAGTATGACTGAAAAACTCCATTTTACTGTAATGAGTTTATATTTAAATAGCTAAATCTGAAAGTAGCTACTACATTGGTCAGTGCAGGTATGGAGAGTCAACAGCACTGATGCAGCCAGGCATGGTGGCACACCCCTGTAATCCCACCACTTGGGAGGCTGAGGCAGGAGGATCCTCATGAGTTTGAGTCCAGCCTGGGTTACCTAGCGAGACCCTGTCTCAAAAAAAATTGTACTGATGCATCTCTGCCACAGTATTTTCTCCACTCTGGTACTGTTTATAATTCACTCCCATCACTTTTGAGGAAGAAAGCACATTATTTTTGGTCAGAGCAGTTGAAGAGAGATGGGAGATGAAGTGGGAACTTGCAGAAGTAACAGTATTAGATGGTGAGCAAAGCCTTCAGAACACTACTGGAGGTGTAGAGTTGGGGGGATAGAAGATCACAGGTCAGGTTCAGTCACTAGGTTCACCCTACTGATCTCAAAAAATAAGCCACAGAAGTGCTTGTGTGTATGTGATGACCATTTCATCAAATATGAAAATAACTCCTTCCAGCCCAGGGCCCCACACCACATTCAGAGGGCTAGGGTGAAAAAACCTGATTTAGCTGAGCAGAAGCTATGGGCCACGCCGGGCATGATGACATACACTTGTAATCACAGCACTCAGGAGGCTGAGGCAGGAAGATCATGGCAAGTTTGAGGCCGGCCTGAACTACAAAGGGAGACCCTGTCTCAAAACAAACAAACAAAACAAAAATAGAAACCATGGACCAACCTACCCACGCAAAGAGCACCATTTAGTCTTCCCAGGTGCCCTGGGTGCCTAACATGAAAGTCATAAAGCCAAGTCCACCAACCCCTTATCCCAGACAACAATTTCTTTTTTTTCTTTTTTTTTTTGGTACCGGGGATCAAACTGGGGTACTTGCGCCTGTGCTTGTGAGGCAGGCAGCAGAACCACTGAGCTAAATCCCTGGTCCCACAATTTCTTTCTAATCTATGGGGTTTTTTTCCTTCCCCCAACCTGAGTTCCACTAGGCTGTAATTACATGCCAACCCTAAATTTGGGCTAGAACCTCCGTTCAACTCAAATAAGCAATGAAATCAAGATGGGAAAGTGAGCCTCCTAACCTGACAGAGGCATACTAGTTACTAGTCCTGAGTCTTTGTACAGCTAGAGGAAGGTGCCTCCTTCAGTCTCCTCCTAACTCCTGACTGGCAACTTAAGCCCTGTGCACATTTTCTGTCCCTGCTATATCTGCTCATGGTCCAGAGGTGCAACCAAGCCACAGGACAGTCAATACTCCAGTGAAGCAGGTGCAGCCAGGAGGGGTGAAGGTGTTGCATGGGCCACACTGCTATTTACTGGAAGACTCCAGGCCCAGTCCTCACCCCTTCTATCATACACCTCCCATGGTGGGCCCTTATGGGGCACTAGCCACAACTCCACCTTGAAGACTCTGGAGAGAAGCACATGCTCCTGCCCTCATGCCCAAACCAGAGACAAAACTGCTAGATTAGAAAAAAAAATTTTTTTAAAGCCATCACCCACTCCTTTCCATCTCAACATCCCTCTTCCAAATAACAGTCACAAAATCCATACAAACAAGCTACTCCTTGCCCACTGAGGTCAAAAGTTGATCTGGTACAAAGTCAGACTACAAACTAAAAAACATACCCTAAACTCCAGAAGTGTAAGAGCTAAAAAGTTCAATTCTGGTCCAAGTTCCAAGGAATTCTTCCCAGCCGGAAACCAGGCATTGTGGAACAGGCCCTGTGATTTCCTGCAGGACTCCAGGAATGGCTGGAGGGGAGGCCTATTATCCAAGGACTGCTCCTTGAGCCAGGAGTCCCAGGCTGCTCTAAACCTTCAGGAAAAGCTGCCCACACATCACTGGCACCTCAAAGCTCAAGTCATGCTCTCACTCACTCTGAATGCTACTCTCTCGAAGATTCTGGCCCTACACCAGGCACCCGGACCAGAACGCTGACACGTGCTGCCTGGTCCTGCAATCCCTCAAATCACCAGGTGGCAGTCCAAACAGGAAGCAGGGGCACAACTGCACACATTCCATCACTACCCATTGTCCTGAGCAAGACAGACCCTTCTCCCTTCCCAATAGCATAGAAATCTCCATAATGGTGGTGAGTTGCTCAGTAAACCCTTTAGAATTCTCCTTAAAAAGAAAAAAGTCAAGGGCCAGGGATTTAGCTAAGTGATGCCACACCTGCCTCTCAAGTCCAAGGTCTTAAGTTTGATCCCAGGTACCCAAAAAAAAACAATTAAATGCTCCCTTTGAAAGAATATCTACTGCACCTTTATAATAAAGATGAAGGAACACATTGATTAAATAAAACCTCTGTCCTTGCAAAATTCAGGTGCTGTGCCAGGGATGTACCTCAGTGGCACAGTGTCTGCCTGGCAAGCTTGAGGTCCTAAATTCAATCCCTGATACTAAAACCAAAACCAGGGCCGGGGATTTAGCTCAGTGGTTCCAGTGCCTACCTCGAAAGTACAAGGTCCCAAGTTCGATCCCCGGTACCAAAAAAAAAAAAAAAAAAATGACATCCAAAATGAAAACAAAAAACAAAAGAAGAGGGCTGGGGATTTAGCTCAGTGGTTCCGTTGCCTGCTTCACAAGCACAAGGTTCTGAGTTTGATCCCCGGTACCAAAAAAAAGAAAGAAAAGAAAATTCAGGTGTTTTATTAAGAAGTCCTCTCCCTATTTCAAAGGCAGAGCAGTGGAGACTCAGAGAACTTTGTCCTTCCCACCTACATATGATGATCATCTCTGACAACCCAACAGGAACGTTACAGATAATGTTGGGATTTGATGGTCAAAACCTTAAGAAAACATCTGGATGAGCCTCCTAACTTCAGCCAGGTTTTCGTTCAATAAAAGGCTTCCCAGCACATGGATGCACACACTGGCTGTTACGGATGGAATGTCTGTGTTCCCTTAAAATTTCTAGGTTAAAATCCTAACCCCCAGTGTGACAACATATGGAGGAAGGTCTTCAGGAAATTAGACCATAGGGTAGGAACTTTCATGAATGGGATTAGTGCCCTTATTAAAAAAAAAAAGCCATGGAGATTAGCTTCTCCCTTCCCCTTCCCTCCCTTCTTTCTGCTATGTGTGAATACAAAGAAGAGATGGCTGCAACGATCCACGTAACAGATCTTTTCCAGACACTGAATCTGCCAGGCCTTGAACTTAGACTTGCTCAGACTGCAGAACTGTGAGAAACAGGTATTGGTTTCTTGAGCCTCTAAATCTATGGAATTTTTGTGACAAAGCAGCCCCAACAGACTGCCTTAAGAGTACCAGCTGAGCCAGGCATGGTGGGCACACACCTGTGATCCCAGCACTTGGGAGGCTAAAGCAAGAGGACTGTCTTGAGTTTGAGGCCAGCCTGGGATACACATGAGTTCAAGGCTAGCCTGAACTACATAGTGAGATCCTGTCTTCACTTGATCTTAGCCAAAAGGCTGAGAAGCAATAGTGAGATCCGGGCTTAAAAAAAAAAAGTACCAATGGTGCCTCACAGGGTATCTTGGCATAACCACCACTCTTCTCTGAATGGTGACAACCCCATGTTCAGAATGTTAGTCTCAATTTAATAAGACACCCCTTCCACCAAGGGCAGTGACTTAAGTTGAGGCTTAAGTGTCTACGGTTGCACCTGCCACTCATATCTCATTTAAGACCTGACTCCTACCCACAAAGAGGGTAGTGGTTTTTAATTTGTTGGTTGGTTTTAGTTTTGATTTTTTGAGACTACTTGCTATGTAGTTCAGGCTGGCTTTGAACTTACTATGTAATTCACAGTGATCCTCCTGCCTCAGCCTCCCAAATGCTAGGATTACTGGTATGTACCACCACATCCAGCCAGCTATCAGTTTTAATACACTACGCTGTAATCTCTCTGAGGACAGGTACCACTCAATTCGTTTTTGCATTCCCAGATTTCAACACAGTCACACAGCAGGTACTCAGGCACTCAATAAAAAGATGCTAAATAAATAAGCATAGAGCTCTTTAAAAAGATATAATTTCAAAACTTCTACACATAGCCTGGCATTCAAAGAATTGAGAATTCCAGTGAGCACAGGCGTAGAAAATGCATGAGATGGGTCAGAAGATGTAGCCCCCATTTTTTGCCAAAAATTCATATTAGTGTCCTAGGCCAATCTCCCAAACCAGGAGTGGGAAGCATAATTTTCTCTTCTGTAAACATTAGGTGACCTCTTGGGTTTCCTTCTAAGGGAAACCTATGTAAGTTTAAGAGTTTGTAAAGTAAGGAAAAAGATGTGCCCTTGAGTTACAACCACAATAGCAACCTGAGGATAAGGGCTGTGAACATATGACAGCCAGAAGCACCTTTTCTTATACAGATGTTGGGTATCAGCAGGCAGTAACCTCAATGGTAGGTAAAGCTTCTGCCCATTCACCCATATTCACATGTGATAGACACATACATTTGAGTTATTTTCTGTAACCCTTTCAGGGAGATGCAAATTTCAATGATTATTCCAGGCAGAAAGCCTCCATGTGGAACAACAACCCACAGATATTACTTTCAGGTAATAAACAGATTCCACTCAGACAAAGAAAAATAAAGCAGCCTGTGGCTACATTCCATAGACACTCCATTCGTGGAAGCATCAGGCGGAGCTCTAAATGTGAGCCAGACGTTGCTGAATTCTTATTTTGGCTCCGTCTCTAACGCAGAGTGGATGGTCCTTGGCCAAGTCTCTCCTCTAGAAGCCAGGCTCTGGATGGTTATGACAACCCCCATAAACCATCCCGATTACAGGGTGAGGCCAGTAAAGCATTTCACAGATGTAAAATGCTGCCAACCCCTCCAGCCAAACAAGGGAAGACATCAAGAGGCAACGTGGCTGTGGTGGCAAACCACAGAGCAGCCCCTCTTCTAACCCTGGGCTCCTACAAACTCACAGAAGGCCTAGAGGCCTCAGAGCCCCTCACCTCAAGACCCGGCCCCCATTTCTTCCCTGCTGAAAAGCAGGGAAAGCCATGTGAACTTATACCACCCAGAAGAATTGCTTGCAAAGCTCTTTACACCATAGTTAAATTGTAACATTAACCAGCTATAACAAAGTTAAGTTTGGTTCTCTTCTACTGCGAGAGATTTGAGACAGTGACGATAAATTGAGGCAAAGTAGCAGCCTGGAAAAAATAAAGGTCTGGTTGTGAAACAAGAAGGGCTTTTCAGGAACAACGTTAGTTTTACTGTTTACTCCATCACCACCGCCCCCTCCCAGTCCCACTCTTTTTAACTATTAGGTACCAATGGATACCAGATACACAGCGCTGGAAAAAAGGTTAAGAGATAATATCACGAAAGTTTCCCACCAAAGCCTGCTAATAGTGCTCCCACTGATTAGAAAGCACTTCTGTCATTTGGGAACTCTAATCCACTCTTATCAAACCTCTGGCTTTGTCATTTATCAGGGTGGGAATGAGAGGTACATCAGCTATGCCACAGAGTGATTTCTGGGGCCCCTGCCCATGAAGCAGCAGATCAAAAAGGAGTTCATGCCTGCCAGAGTGAAGCTTTCACCATAGCAACACATGTTATTCTACAAACAGTCAGGACTAAGGCGCTCTGTTGTGACCAGTCTGGATAGTGCCTCCGAGAAATGCACGACTGAGGTTCAGACAACAGAGCAAGCAAGAGAAAAGTGGCACCTATTTAGCTTTTGGGGCAGTCTCCTCATGGTTTTTACTCCTCTGCAAAGCTCACAGCAGCAGCACAGAGGACCCTCCAGAACCCAAGGCCTGTATGCTGGATGTCAGAGAAAAATGATGTTCTGCATAAAGCAGCCACACCGCAAGGATCCCTAGGGGAAAGAGGGGCTCAAGGTACAGCCAGTGATCAGGCCACTTGAAGAGTAGATGGCCAGGGCTGGAGAACTTGGGGGAAATGTCTCCATCTCAAAACATGTCATCCTTAAGAGAAACATAACTAGGGTGGCCCGGTGAACCATCTGAGGGTGGGAGGTGAACACCCCAATCCCACGATGATGGCAGTAACAACATCCATCATCAGTGTGGCTGTTGGGACCCATGGAAGAAGTGCCCGTGTGCCAGCCACCATACTGGGTGTTTTCAAATGCGTGAGTCTTCATCCTGCAATTAGGGTCAAAAACTCACAAACTGATCAATGCTACCTTTCTGGCTATCACATTTTTTTTTCTGCCAAGGGAAGAAACAGGAATAAGCCTGTGTCTTGCATACCATAGGCTAGGGCTACAATGAAGGCTTGACCAGATCAAAATCTAGCTTCAAATTTCTGCTCTGTTGCTCAAATCACTGAGCTATGCATATAGAAATCCACCCACCAAACAAGAGAATCCAACACCAAACCCAAGAGAATGAAGTGACCTCTGACTGTTCTATAACACTCATGAATGACATCACAGGCTAAAGAGCAAGGTGCACAAAATCAGGAACTATAAATACTGGCAAAGAAGCTTCTTCAAATGTGCGTCAGAAGTTAGGCAAAGAAAGACAACTTATGGCCATAGATGCATGTCTGTGCCACTTACATACATCTCACAAGACAGAGCAGAATTGTTTCACAATGCTACCATTAAGAGACAGGACTGGGAGCCTCATTTCAGGTTATGAAACATACAGGTATGTCCAGGAGATTGTGAGCAGAGCCAGAGACCCTACACACTAAAGGCTGTGACGCAGGCAATGCGCTACCGTTGTATATGCTGCAAACTCTTCACTCTGACAAGTAATCATGGTGTGAGGAATAGGGAACAAGATAGGTCCTGGAGAAAAGGGAGATCTGCCACACCTGCCTCCAAAACAATTAAAAAGCAGTCACAGGCTCAAAACCCAAAAGCTCCTCTGGGTCCTAAACCTTCAAGGCATCACAGACCAAACAGAAACCAACCTACAAATGACAGGCTCAGAATTTCAGAACCATTTCTCTGCAGCTGCAGAGGCAGAGACTGAAAAAAAAAAAAAAGAAAAGTTTCTGTCTTGAAATGACATTTAAAGGTAGTATATAAATTGCTTCCTGTCTCTCTTCCTGAACCCCCCTTTTTCTCATGCTCCATCCGCTAATGAAAGAGTTTTCCTCTTCTCCTGTCTCTCTCTGTTGGAAATATGGCACAAGACAGGACCCTGAAAGGAAAAGCAGAGGGGAGGCTACTTTCAAACTGATACATACACACACCCCACTGGATACCCGCACACAGCTGGATCCACTGCCCTGACTCCTCCTAAGAAAGAACTGAAGGACAGAACTGTGAAAGAAAAACCTCCCCCTTGTGCCACCTCTCCAAAAGTAAAGTTAAGAAAGAGAAAGCTGGAAAGGAAGGAGGGGGAAAATAGAGTTCCACATTCCTGACATTTTTTAGCCAAGTGCTGTGGCTGCACAGAACAGCTCTATTCCAAACAGTCTGCATGACAGAAGAAAACCTGGGTTCAGGGGGAAGAACCTGGCCTTGGAAACAGAATGACCCAAAACTAAAGCAAAATGCGCGCGCGCGTGTGTGTGTGTGTGTGTGTGTGTAGTTAGGGGGCTGGGTATTCCCAAAAGGAAGCGATCCCAAGGGAAGGAACTTGTAGTCAACCTCTCCCTGAAGACAGACAACTGAAGTCCTAGGGTTCCAAGGAAATGAATGCCCCCTGAACACTGCTGAGGGCTGAGATGGGCATGAAGGACTGTGACTGCCCAATGAAGGACTGTGCACTGGTACATGACATGGGGCCCAGCTCATTGACAAACTGTGCAGGGACCCCAGAAGAAGGAGTAGTGGTGGGGAGTGGGGGTCACTCTTGGTGGGAAGAATTATAATCGAGTTTTCCCCAGTCAGCTTCTGGATGAAGGAACTGTACCTAGCCTGGCCCAAAACAGAAAGTCAGGAGGCTACTGGCCCTGCCTTCCTCCTATTCCCCAGCACCTCCTTCTGGCCTCCTTCTAGGAAAAACTGTGTTAGGTTCTGGACTCCAACCCTCCCCGCCACATGCATCCCTACACATGCACACATATACCCACACACCCCTAGGGGAGAATGTGGAAGACCCTGCGTAAGATCCAGTCAGCCCTGTGCTAGGTTTTGAGGCACCTCCACATTCTATCCTCTTACGAGCCCCATTTTACTGAAGATGAAGTGAAAATGTTCACATCATGTCCAAGATGCTTATGTTGTTGTTTTGAGACAGGGTCTTGCTATGTAGTTCAGGCTGGCCATGAACTCACTATGTAGTCTTCAAACTCACAGCAATCCTCCTTGCCTCAGCCTTTCAAGCGCTGGGATTACAGGCATGTACCACCACACCAGGCTCTGCTCTCACTTGGTAGGAGTAGCAGAGTTCCAACCCCAGCCCATACACACACACACACACACACACACACACACACACACACACACACACACAAAGTCCCTATCTCTGCAGTCAGTTGGTGGTGGAAACAGTGAGGACCTATGTGCCCAGCACAAAACACAAGCCCTTCATACTGGAGGTTTGAGGCAAAGCCTGCTTATTCCTAGACCAGTCCAGATGATCCTATAACATCTCCAAGGAGATACCTGCCCTGTACATCCTGCACATCCAAGGTGCTACAGAAAGAGAAGCAGGGATGGTAGCCCTTTCCATACTCCCCAGTCCATTTCTAAGGGGGAGAGAAAGCAGCTGTGTTTGTTTTTCCTCACCACGGGCCTCTCTCATGCATCAGTACAGGGCAGAACAGTTCCTACCACCCTTCAACTTCCACAGACAGGCAGGTTTAATACATAGGTCTTTCCACAAGACTGGGGGGTGGGGGGGTGGGAGCGCGGGTGGTTATGAAGCTCAAATGCTAGGCGGCCTTTTCTTGCACACAGACATAAAGTCCTAGGCAATGTAAGAGACATGGCCAGCCCCAGAGCCAGTAGGTATGAGGTTTATGGCTGACACGTGTGTCTTTCCAGCCATACCCTCTAAACCTGGAGACATGGTACTGAGAGGCCACTTAGAATGGAGAACAGCAAACAGACACAAGGATATTAGCTGGGTAAAACAAATCCTTGGTTATTTCATTAAGCTACTATGGTTATAAATAATATCAGGGCTCTAGGAAAAAGAAACTGACTCTCCTACTGGTAGGAAACAGGTCTCTTTGGCTGACATGATCTTAGTTAAAACCTTCCTATGAGGAAAACAGATTTAACCAATGTCTTCAACAATGGGGGAACTGAGGCTGCAGTCCATTTTCAGGCGCATCAATGCAACAGAGAGTGGGACCCAGACCTATCCCATACATGACAGAGAGCCATGGAGTGGAGGAGGAGAAACACTGAACTGAAAGAGCACCGTCAAAAACAAATCAGGATTATTTCCGATACATCCTGAAGCCTAGGCAAGCCCACATGCACACATCCAACCCTCACCTGGCCACAAGAACATTCCCAGCTTGAGGGCAGCTCCACCAGCCAAGTAGGGCCCTTGTCATCTGTAACAAGGAGACAAGGAACCCAGCAACTGAGGGTCATGGAAGGAAAAATAAGTCCCACGGGAATCCTTCTTATCTACACCAGCTTGTAAATGGTTACAGCTTCCAGACATATCCCCCAGAAAGCAGATAACAACCTGCCCAAAGGAAGGCCAAGGAGTCCTCACAGAAGAACCAAACAGACTAGGGAAGCGTCACTTACACATCTCACTCTGAGACAAGGCAGACCACCTCAAACTCATTCCTGATTTCCTCCAGTTCTTCCAACTTCTGGGTAACTCACTTACTCTGTAGGAGTGCAGAGTCCTTCCCATCAGTCCCCTTGGATTTTGAACCCTAGCCTACTAGAGTTTCCTGTGCTGTGGCCTACACTGCTCTCTGAGAGGGATCCCATCCTCTGCCCCCATCCCTGCAGCTACAGTGGAGACTGTCCCTGTCCCTCTCCTCCACCCCGTAAATAGGGTGCAGCTCTGGGTCCGCCACACATGGACCTAATCGGACAGTCTACAAAGTGACATAGGGTTTCTCACAACTGGCCTTTTAGACCATGGTAAAAAAAGAGGACAGCAGAAGGCCAGACTGGGATGGAGCCAGGGCCACACGTGAATACCTGCAGCTCGGTCCGGAGGCGGCAAGGATGCAAACTACCAGAAAATGAGAAGGGAGATGGGAAAGGGCCAGGGTTCCGCCCCCTGGAAGAACTCAAGATAGCCGGTGGCCCCTACTTGGGGGGAGGGGGGTTGTGCAATGACTAGAGTCTGGGAGTCTCAGGGCTTGGCTCCCGGACGCCAGAAAGGAAGCCATACGCGTCGGGCCAGGGTGGCAGAGCTGCGGCTGGTTCGATACTAGGCTAGGGTTTCAGGGCTACAGCGAGCTGCAGAAATAAGGTGGGTGCCCGAGGGGGCGACAGAGCACGGCACCTCGTGCAGGGAGCTGAGCCGTGAGGTGCTCTCTGGGCTGACCTGAGGACAGGCCGGGGGTCACAGTGCACAAAGCCAGAGGCACAGATAACGTGCAAGGCACCAGACTCCCTGGCTCGGATGAGGCCTGGGGACCTAAAGGAGTGCGCGCCGCGGCGCACCAGCACCCCTCCCCAGTCCCGCTCACCTCGAACATAAGCCCGATGAGGACGCACAGCACCAGGCAGAAGCCGATGTCCGCATGGTTGTGGATGACGAACTCCTGGCTGAAAAGCGGGTAACTTTTCGTCCTCCTGCGGAAAGCCATGGCAGCGGGCGCGCACAGCCGGCGGGGCCCGCACCCTGGCTCCCAGCGGCAGCGCAAACTTCCCCAGCCCCGGATCCGTCAGCCCCAACCCGCCAGCCCCGCGCCTCCCGCCGCCCGCCGCCCAGCACGGAACAACTTCGGGCCCCGCCCCCTTCCTCCGCCCGCTCCGCCCGCTCCGCCCCACCCCACCGCTCGGAGCCGGCCCCGGGCCTCAGCCCCCGCCCGCCGCCCCGGCTCTCTAAACGCGACTCCCGCGGCCCCGCCCCCGGGAGTTTAACCCTCGCGCCACCGGGGCCGCGCGGGAGGCTGCGGCCACGCTGCGGGCTTCCGGGCGTGACTCTAGTGTCCCCCGCTCCGCGCCCGCCCCGCGCCCGCCCCGCGCCCGCCCCGCGCCCGGCCGCATGTCCGGGGCGGTGCTCAGCCCACCGCGCGCGCCCCTCCGGACAGGAAGTGGGCCCAGACCCGCTCCGCGCTCCCGCTCCTCCTCCGCGGGAAGGACCGGAGGCCGGGGCCGGATATGCTGGGGAGCCTGCGGGGGGCTGAGGGCGGCGCGGGGTCGCGGGAGCTGGGGACCTCGGGCGGGCCTTCAATTGGCCGCCGCGCCTGCACTGTCGATGAATGAATGGGCAGCCAACCCAGCCCCGCAGAGCTGGCTGTAGGCAAGGCGCGGCTCTGGTGTTGCGCTGTGCAGCCAGCAACAAAGGCCCTACCCCAGGGCCGCTGCGTTCCGCTTCGGGGAGAGCGAGGAGGCCTGCGGTTGCCCTGTGACCTGGGAGACCCGCATCAGTCTATGCATGCTACCAGGAATTTGTGCTCCAAGTCTCACCCCAATTCTACCGTCAGTGCCAGGTGATCTGAAGAAGTGTAGGAATAAACACTACAGAAGAAAAAGGAAATGTCCTCATTTTTCGTTTCTTTTTTTAGTATTAAGTCTTAAAAGTACTCCTGGAAAAACAAACGGACTTTTTAATCATTTATATTGGCAAATAGTGAATTTAATCCTACTTGTAATGAAGGAGCCAACTAACCCATTTCTAGATGTATAGAAATGCAAATGAACGAAGAAGTATTTAATTTCTATTCCTTTAAAAAAAAATAGTTCCACGCTTATTCTTCTAAGTAAATATAACTCTTAAAAATGACAGTGTCTGAAATGTGACCAAGACTGGATGGAGTTCCTAGAGAAAGTTTGCTTCCAAACTCCACATTGTTCTGTGCGCATTTAGCATACAGTCTTAGGTCTTTAATTCCCCTATCGGGCTCTCAAGGAAATTAAAACGTACAGTAATGCCTATGTTGAACTAAATCTCATTAAACCTCAAGACTTACTTTTCTTAAAATTGGCCCTTAGCCTTGTGAGGAACAGAAAGATCACTGATTTTGGAGTGATTTTCTGTGAAGAGCTGTGTTCAAATTTTCAACTGGCATCCTTGTCAATTAGGTTGAACCCTAAGAAATTTGTTTCTTTATAGGTCAAAACTGTGGAATCCCAGTTTTCAGAATGTTTCAAAGTAACATTTCCTCCATAACAACCTATAGATAATAATGGTGGTGGTAATTTCCTGCATAAGGTGGTATGTTGTCAGTTTCTTCAGGCCCAAGGTCCTAGAAAATAAGTATTAATATCCAACACGTTTATAAATGAGAAACCTGAGGTAAGGGGCTGGCATAGACATTGGCATGCTGCTGACAACCAGTCTGACCTTTGAAGTATAATGAAACAAGATTCTAAGAGGCATGGTTTGCCATTTTAAAGCCCAGGGAGGGGGTACTAGATGCCTACTTCACCCATCATTGATATCTCTTCAAGTTCAAGTTCCCAAAAAACATTTCAACCCATATGATTGGTTAACTTTCCCAGGACTTTTAGCCTAAACTTGCAATGCTGAAAAATTGACAACACCTCACCTCTTGGAGAAATTTCCAAACTTTTCCTTTCAATCACTGAGTCCCATGAATTCTTTTTTTTTTTTTTGGTACCAGGCATCAAACTCAGGACCTTGTGCTTGCAAAGCAGGCAACGGAACCACTGAGCTAAATCCCCAGTGAATCCCATGAATTCTTACCTCAGAATCTTTCCCACCAACCACTACTTCCACCTTTCTACATGTACCCCACACAAGTTACCCATGGATCCCATTGTTTACAGTTATCTCCCTTTCACATTCATTCCATTAAGAAATGTCTGTGGCACACTTACTATGTACCAGACACCATGCTAGTTGTAAGATATTAAGATACAAGACAATCCATATGTGGTCCTCAAATTCTTTGATACTTCTCCCTCCTCTTCAAGAACTGGCAATTCATTCCCTTTCCCATGAGTGGGGGCTGGAGTTGGTGGCTCACTGCTAACAAATAGACTGTGGTATAAATGATGGTGTGTGACTGTTATGGCTTGTGTTTCAATGTCCCCCCTAAAGCCTCATGTGGTCATAGGTGGGGCTTTTTTAGAGGTGACTGGATCTAGAGTATGTAATTTTAGAATTGATTCATGGTACAATGCTAGGCTCAAGGGCACTAGGATTAAGGGTGTGAGTGCCACCCACCCTAAGTAGTCTGAATCAGATAAAAAGGACAGAAAGACTCTGTTCGGGTCCCTTGTTGCTTTTGCTGTCTTCTGAATGCAATGAACTGTTTCTTCTCTGTGACACGGCTCTGCCATGTGCCACTCTGCCTTGGAGCCAGCCAACTATGAACTGAAACCTGTACAAACCGTGAGCTAAATAAACCTTTCCTCCTTTAACTTTGGGTGTTGGGTATTTTGTCTCAGCAACAAGAGAAAAGTAACTAAGACTGTGACTTCCAAGACTATTCTACAAAAGGCATTTGGGGTTTCTCCTCTCTTTCTCTTAGATCACTATGGAGGAAGCCATGTGCCACATTGTGAGAATACTTGAGGTCCTGTAGAAGGGTTCACATAGCAAGAGGTGAGGCCTCCTGTCAACAGCCTGCACCAATTTGCCAAATATGAGAGGGAGGCCATTTGGAAGCAGTTTCCATCCCCAGGAAGCCTTCAGATGACCAGCCCAGACTGATCTCTTGACATCTTCTGACACTCTACACCAGAACAAACCAGACCTAAGCTACTTCCAAATTCCTGACCTGTGGCAACCATGAGATAATAAATGTTTGCTGTTTTAAGCCACTAGAGTTTATGTTTTGATATGTAGTAAGAGGAAACTAATACACACTGATGGAGCTTGTAATATTTTCAAAGAAACAAAGACATTACAATTTGGTGCAATGATGGTGACTCTTAAGAACAATTAGAGAAGTGTACACTGTAAGTACAAAGAAAGTCAGTTCTCTCTAATGTGTAGGGAAGAGGATATTTGGGCTGAGCCTTTATCTGACAGATTTTGCTAGTACAAAGAATGTAGAATGAGTTTTGAATGCCATAAGAAATATGACTTTATTCTAAAACAATGGGAAGGAATAGATAATTTTTAAGCATGACTAGCTTTGTCTTTGGAGGAAAACTATCAGGAATGTGGAAGATCACTTTGACTTAAGTACAATGATGTCAAGAAGATCACTTGGGAAACTATTACAACAGTTCAGCAAAGAAATGAGCACTGGGGCCAGGGATTTAGCTCAGTGGTTCTGCCCCCTGCCTTTCAAGCACAAGGTCCTGAGTTCAATCCCCAGTATCAAAAAAAAAAAGAAAGAAAGAAATGAGCACTGGCCGGGTGTGTTAGCACACGCCTGTGATCTCAGCTCTCGGGAGGCTGAGGAAGGAGCATTGCTGTGAGTCTGAGGTCACCCTGAACTACATAGGAAGACCCCTTCTCAAAAAACAAAGTCTTAAAAGTAAAAGATAAGTGTATTATTTTAGACGTTTCAAGGATTAGACAATTAGATTTGATGACTGCTTAAATATATGAGGGAATTGAATGAATAAAAATTTTAGGATAGGATGGCATAAATGATGGTATGAACACTAAAAAAAGTGTATGTGTATGTGTGTGTATACACAAAGATAATATATATATATATATATATATGTATATATATGGGGGGAGTGGCTTTAAACAAGCTGGAGTTGCCAGTGTGGTGGTACATGCCTGTAATCCCAATGCTTGGGAGGCTAAGGCATGAGGATCACCGCAAATTTGAGGACTGCCTGGGATACATAGTGAGTTCAAGGCCAGGCTGAACCACATAGCAAGAGCCTATCTCAAAAAACAAAAAGCAAATCAAACAAACACACACAAAAAAACCAAACTGGGGTTGAGGAATCACAGAACATTCAAATCCATACTTGGACAATTTATTTGGAAACTACTGGGGAGGGAAAACCAGAACTAAAGCTATTTGTGGCTCCTCTTCAGTGTGACTGTTGAAGCTATAGCATTAAATAAGTGTTCCTAGGTGAGAGAAAAAGCCTGAGGTGAGCATAATGCTAGTGAACCCTAACACTCAGAAGGGAGAGAAAGAGGAGGAGGAAAGAAAGAGTGGGTGGAAAGGCATGACACAGGCATTGTAGAAGGGTGAGTTAAATGAGACAGGACAAGAAGATGAAGACCCTAGATTCATCCACCAATGGGTTTTTGTTTGGTTTGGTTTGGTTGGTTTTTTGTCAAGGGCATGCTTTGTTCCAGGCTGACCCCAAACTCTTGATCTTCCTATCTGAGCCTCCCAAGTGCTGGAATTACAGACATGTGTCACCATGCCTGGCTTACTAATGACCTCTGAGTGACCACTTTTAATTGAACATTGGAATAGACTTAACTCTGGGCAGAAGATGAGAAAGAGGTAGGATAGTAGTCTTTTTTTAAAGAGGTTTCATAAGAAAGGGGAAAATGAAGAATGGTGTTTTGAGGAATCTTGAAGACCTAAGAAAGGATTTCTAAGTTGTATTTAATTTTTGAGATTGGAATATGTTTGGAGATACAGAAGAATAATCCAGGAAAGAGACAAGGGAAGATACTGCAGGTACTACAAGTGTAGGAGGACACTGGTGAGGTCAAAGGGGAGGCTAAAGAGCAGCTCCACAATAGAACCAAGACACAAACTCTGAGACAGGCACAGGACCTAAGAATGGGTAAATATCTAGTTACATCTGGAGGTGGAAGAAATAATAACCCACCACATTTATACTGCACTTTACAGTTGCCCCGTGAAGGAAGCAAGACAGCTACAATCAAGCTCTTCTTGTAGCTGTTCTAAGACATGCGAATGACTCAGGGCCACATAATTAGTAGGTAAATGAACCTGGCCTCAGACGAGAGTCGGGCTCCCAGCACCTAGTTCCCTATGCTGGATTATGCCGTGGCTTCTCGAGCTTCCCAAAGCATGGCACTGTCAGGTAAACTCCAGGTGCTCCTCTGTACCAATCCAGTCATGGCTGCCAATAAGTCAGCTGTATCAACTCTTACCTAAACTGAACTGTTCCCTCTTTCCAGAACAGACCTGTAGCTTCTAATCTCTCTGTCTTTGTTCCCTCACAATTGCCTTGTTCCATTTCTCTTTGCCTAACAAGTACCTTTCAGTATAGTGTGGACTTTTTCCTTTCCTAAACTTCAAGGCACTAGTCTGGAGGCTTCCACAGCATCTTGTGAGTACAGTATATCTAACGTAATAACAAGACTCCTGTAATCAGTGTGCTTGCCTCTGCGTTTTAGCCCCATTGGATGGTGTGGCCTTTCAAGGCAGGAATCCTTCCCTAGGATTACAGCAATATAGTACTCTCATATTCCTAGAATACCAAGCACAATAGTCTCACACTCTGTGTTATCATAGTGTTGGTTGAATGCATGATTGACTGAGAGATGCTGCTGCTATGGGCTCTAAAACTACTGACCGCCATCTCTATCCTTGTCAACATGGAGCACAGCATGCTTTTGTGTTGATGAAGCCTTTCCATTTGTTGTCAATAACCACAGGTTCCTCAAAAAGAGAAAAATGTGTTTTCCCATATAACAAGAAGTGGAGAGTTAGTTCATTCCCAGAAATAAGTAATGCATCAATGACCAGAGTCTCATTTTCCTTCCACTTTGGACTGGAGTTTACTTTTGTTTCAGGCTTGTCTTTCATGTTACAAAGTAGCTGCCACAGCTATAGACATTCTATTCTTCAACAAAGAGTAGCCCAAACACCAAGACCAAAATTTAGGCAAGAAAGAGAGGGCATTTTGATTAGTGAAAGAAAATTTCCCAGAAACCCCAGACCTCCCCTCACCTCATTGGCTAGAATTGCATTCCAAGCCCATTCCTAAACCAATATTGCAGGGTGAACAAAATAAGAATTCCAATGACAAGGGAAAGGGAGAAATGGTATGGAGCAAGCATTCAAAATATCTGTATTGCGGTTGTTTTTTTCAATGTTTCACCTTTCACATTTTTGCCTCTTCGTTTCACGGGACATGTGCACTTTTGCCCCAAAGCCTTGCTTTCTGATTTCCATATACTAGGCACATGATCCTTGCAAATATCGCCTACCTAACAGTCATAGTCCACGTAGACAAAATAGAAATGCTTGTACTCTGGAAGTTGACTATACTGTATCAGACTCTATAGCACCTTTCACCAAAGGGTGAGTCTCCATGTTTGTCAGATCTCCTTACCACACTATCACTAAGGTTTCATGGAATCAATGGTGCACCAAGGAATGGAGGAGCTTGTGGTGGGTAGCTCCCAGAGCAGACAACAAGGGATTATAGACATGTAAATGGACTTCAAAAACAGTGACAGACATCTTAATGCAATGCAAAATGCTAGATTGAACCTTGGGGTAGAAAGAAAATATATTAGTGCAAACACTGGTACAATCCACATAAAATCCACAATTGGATTAATAGTATTGCACTGATGTTAATGTCTGTGTTTTGATAAATACACCACAGTTACATAAACTGAGTGAAAGGTATATGGGAACTCTCTATACTAACTTTTTGGCGCCCCTGTAAATCTAAAATTATTTCAAAATGAAATGTTTTTGAAAAGTTAAAGTTAAAGTAGGCTTTCTTTTTCTTTTCTTTCTTTTGGTACTTTGGGTTGAACCTAGGGCCTTTACACCGAGCTTCATTCTCAGCCCTTTTGACACAGTCTCACTAAATCCTCCAAGGTGGATTCAAAGCTGCAATACTCCTACCTCAGGCTTCCAGAGTGCTGGGGTTGTAGGCATGCACCACCGTGCTTGACTAAATCTGCTTTTTTGTTATCACCATGCATTGACAATTATAAACAATGATAAAGTACTCTTTCCCCTCTACTTCCCCAAATGGTCTAAATTCTAAATTTTCTTTTTTTTCCTTTTTTCTTTTTGCCACATGTTACGGAAGCACTCTATCACTGAGCTATACCCCTAGCCCTTTTTATTTTTATTTTGAGATAATCTTGCTAAATTGCCTAGGCTGGCCTCCAATTTGTAATCCACCTGCTGGGATTATAGGCCTGTGCCACTGCTTCAGCTTCTAAACAATTGTTGTAGATACTGTTGAGTCATATATGTATACATCCTTCAACCTAGCAGATTCTAGGGACTTATCATATGATAAACATTGCATTCTTCATGCACTGAATCCTAAGAATTGTCATTTCTACAGTCAGCTGAGATATATGAGTATGAAGTCTCAGATGCACACATTTGTTCAGATCTGACTGGACTTATCCAATTTGTGTCTTCAATCCATGGTACTATAGATTCTTGCAGTTTATATTACTAATTGAAAACAAGCAATGATAGCACAGTGATTGTGACAATGAAGAAACAACTTAAATTATTTTAATTCTTCCATTAAACAGTTGAACTTTTCATTTGTGTTTAAAATTTAGAACCGTGAAATGGAATACACACTCCATTTTTTTTTTCATGGCATGATTGTTTCTGGAATTCTTTTTTTCTTCTTTCAGAGATGTAGAATGTTTAAAAAAGTACATGCTCCAGATATTGTTACCAGATTTTGGGTGCTGGAATCCCCTTCTGGAGGTGATTTCTAGGTTCTTTCTGTCCTAAGAAAAGAACTGATCAAGTCAAACATAAATGGTAGCAAAGTTTTATTAAAAATAGGAAAAGAAACAGGCTCTGCACAGTGAATTTGGGCCAAGTAAAAGTAGAAAAAGAAGTACACCCTACAGTGTGAGAGTGGGCCACCATGTGAGAGAGAACACAGAGGCAAAAACTCAATATGGACTGTCCTTTTTGTATCACCCACTCCTCAGGCTGATGTCAGGTCTAGGCCACCTCATTGAAACCTGCCTGACTTCTCAGGAGAAGACCACTTGCAGGGCTTTGGAACTGTTCTGCACTTGTGTCTTGGAATTTTGTAATTAACAGCTCATACCTACTTCCCCAGTCAGCTTTCCCATGCTCAAATCTCCTGCCTCAGTATTAAATACACTAAGCATGAGAGTGAGTGAAACTAAGATGCATCCCATTCCCATGTCCACCTTCTTTTAGCAGACAGGCAATAACTCAGAAAAACCAAGTCCCTTATCCATGTGGGCTAGTGACTCAGTAGCAGAGTAAGGCATGGGAATCAGGACTCCTGCCAGTACCAAGACTCTAACCACTGCCCCCCACTTCCCTTTTCCAAATTAATTCCAAACCACTAATGAATGTACCATCTGACTTTCTTTCTTTCTTTCTTATTTCCTCAGTTCTGGGGATTGAACCAAGGGCCTTGTGCTTGCTTGGGTGGCATTTTTAGAAGGAAACACAACTTGACATTAGAGACAGTAAACTTCAATCAGAATTCTCGTAAGAAAAAAATACTAAAATACAATATTTGAGAAGACAGGGAACAATTTCAGGCACTGAACTCCCCAATTTGGGGAGCATCTTTGGGTGGAAAAAAAATGGAGAACTTTAAACTGCCCATGAAAATGCTTGTACTTAATTTTTCTATGTACAAGGGGAAAGTATTAATGACCAGAGTGGCAGCAGTGTGATGTAGTGGGCTTCGCATTGGGGAAAACTAAAGAAACAACTCTGTAGAAAGAAAATTTTCAGTGGCAAATAGAATTCAGGAACCCCTGTTACTTGATTTTCATGCTGTCTTCTCTGAGCAGCTGCCTCATATACTGAGAGAAGCTTATCCTGATTAAATGCAGGCACCTCCTTCTGAACTTTGTTACCTGTCCTTGAAATTTACCCGAACCCAGCTTCTCAGGTTACAGCTCTGTGTTCAGGAGCTGTTCACTTGTGACTGTCAGGTGTAGACACTCCATGCAACTACCAGGGTCCTGTCTTTGCACGGCTCCCTACCACAATAATTGGTTAGGTGTGCCCTGACCCTCACTGACTAATTGACTTTAACCACATCCTTGGAAGGATGCTGGATAAGTGACTAGTGCAGAGATGGATAGGTAGGTGAACAGATGGGTAGGGGGTAGATGGATACACAGATGCGTGAAAGAGTGGCTGAGTGGATGAATGGGTAGGTGGATGGATTAATGAATAAATGGATGGTTGGAAAGATGGATGGTGGATATATGGAAGGGTGGATGGGTCAATGGATTGATTCCTGGATCAAGTGCAGGAGTGTATTATCACTGTCACTGTATGCTTGTTTTTGTTTTATTTTATATTTTTTATTTCTTTTTTTTTTTTTTTTTTTTGACACAGGGTCTTGTCATGCAGTTCAGGCTGGCCTTGAACTCATTATGTAGGCGAAGCTGGCCTCTAACTCACAGTGATCCTCCTGGCTCAGCCTCCAGAGTACTAGGGTTACAGGTGTGTGTCACCATACCAGGTATATCATTGCGACCTTATATTGATACCCAAGGTGGGGCCAGGGGTTTAGCTCAGTGGTGCCACCCCCTGCCTTGCAAATGCAGTTGATCCCCAGTACCGAAAAAAAAAAGTGATACCCAAGGTTATTCTGTAGTGAAAGGGTCCTAAGGATTCTGCTTTCACACAGGCAATAAGTTCAGGACCAAAGCTATGTTTAGGTTCAGTAGAAGTTTACTCTGGGATGTCTTTTCAGGCTCTAAAAGGCACAATCATATCTTTCTGTCTCTGTGGCTTAGGAAGCAGCTTATTCCCTGCCACATAGTAGGGACACAGCTGATAGTAGCAAATAAAAATGAATGAGTGAATGAATGATTTGAGAAACCCAAAGATAGCTTCCGCTGACTCTGAAATCCAACCCTATATGCTGACTCTCTAGTCTTATACTCCAACACTAAAATTTCATTACTTTATAAATCAATTTGGTATCCAGAAGTATCTTTCTATGATGCAAAATATTCCTAGATGTTAAAAACATTAAACCCTTTCCATCTGATTTTCCTTTGGAAAGAATTAGTGGATCACATTCCTTGATTCTTCCCTGATGAAGTTGGGCATGGGGCAGATCCAGGGGTTTCTCTAACTGGGATGATAGACTCTGACTGGCAAGTAGGAGGGGCCCTTCATTCAAGAATCACCAGGACTGAGGAAGGACTCACAGGCTTCCCTCTCTCATGACCTTAGCAGCCGGCCCCTGGCCACAATTCTTTCTCTCAGTCCCTGCTTCTCACACTTTTCTACAAACTGAGCAGAGCACTGAGATGTGGACAGAAATGAAGAGAGAGTAGGAAAGCTGAATATAACAAAGGAAACATGAGAAGAAAGGAGACACAACAGTGAAGAAAGAAGAGAGGAAAAGGAGTGAAGCTGGGTATGAGCAGGGTGGGAGAAATAAAAAAATAGACTGTATTTGCAGCACAGTGCCTCAAGTAATAATATGACCATTATCTTGCCTGAACAGATGTGCAAGGACTCCCATCTACTCATTATACAACATGAAAATGGAACACATTTCTATCAGCCTCATCAGAAATCTTGGCAGATGCTGTCAGAAAGTACACGCTATTTCTGAGACGTGATTTTTCAATAGTGCATACTGTATTTTTTGATTGGGATTGAGGAGAAAAGGAAAAGGAAGCTGATTGTCCTTTCTTTCTGTCCTGTTTTTAACCTTAAGGTTCTTCTCACCAGTAAAGGTCTTGCTTCAAACCATTCTGAACTCTTTTGAATAGCCATGGTCTGGGCTGGCCAGCAATCTCGGGGCCACACTAATGCCTTATGCTTAGGGCCCATTCCTCTGAAACTGTCCCGCACAGCTCTGAGTTCCCCATCCTACAGCATTATTTGTAGTTCCCAAGCCCTCTGTTCTACTCTGCCTTGACAGAAGTGTCCTTGTCTTGCAGAGGCATGAGTGTGTGGTTCAAGGAAAGAGCATGTTCATTCTTGGCTGAGCGAGGCTGGGGAGAAGCAGCACCAGGGAAGGAAGCAGGCACTGTTTGTGTCTGAACCAAAGCCATGTAGTACACAAGCTCCCAGAGCAAACACCACCTTGCCCTGGGAAGGCAGCCAAGGCCCAGAGCCCCGGGTAGGAAATCCCCTGTGAGAGGCCCTTCCTGAGCTCCACAGAAAATGGTCCTTTTCATAGGTTCTGAGTCTCCTTCCTTTCTAGCCATAATGCCCACATCACATCCCCCTTACTGGCCTTCCACACCCTGTTCCCATGCCAAGTGCGCCCACCCCGGTGCCTCATGGCTCATACACCTTTTCCCCTTCGTGCTTCACTCCCTCCCCCAGCCTCAGAAGCCTCTTCCCTTCCCAGCCCACGCCATGCCTCTCCCACAAAACTGCTCCATGCCGTGATCTAACATCTCCAGAGGCTCTGCTAGGGCTGGACAGAGATGAGTTGTTGATTTTGCCAGATTAGCAAGCAGAGCAAATTCCATAGGTGCCTCTGCCCCTAAATTTCAAAGTTCAGACCTGATAGCAGAATCAAGGAGATGGAGGCAGCCCAAGGAGACACAAAAGAATAACAGTGATAGCCACTCTCTGTGGAGCAATCCCCAGCTGGCTGGGGATAGCCTAAGCTCTGCATGTGAATTTTTAAATTTCATCATTGCAACAGTGCTCTGCAGTAGGCACTATCACTAGCCCTATTTTATAAACAAGGAAATGGAAGCACAGAGACATTAAGGAACTTGCCCGGGGCTGCAGGCTAGTAAGAGGCAGATACAGAGTGTGCAGGGATGGGATTTCTATATTACTCATTACCTCTCTGATGTGCCCTGGGGATAGCAGGAAACCTGGACTCCAGCCCAGCTCTGCAATTCCTCAGGTGAGTTACTTTTGGCCAGCCACATTGTTTTCTCAATCCTGTTTCCTAATCAAAAAAAATTAAGGATTTAAGGTGATTTCTTAGAGCTCTTACCTTACAATGATGGTGCGATTTTTTTTCCTAATTATAAAAGTACTCATATCTCCAAATTTTCCGGACCTAGCCAACTCTAGGCAAAGGGATGAAATAGAAGCTACATTGACCTTTGGTGAGCCCTAAAGCCTCCCATCTGTGCAACTTTTCCCATAGTCCAGATCAATCCCCTGCTGTCCCTTGGAGCCCAGGCAGAATCCCAAGGAAGGTGCAAAGATGGCTTGTCCATCATGTAATGACTCAAAGGACACATATGCCCTGCACTTCAGGGCAAGCAAACTGAGCTTGTTATTAAAAGACAATGGCCTCCTCTCAAACGTAACAACCCGAGTTTGATCCCCGGTAACAAAAAAACAAACAAAAAAAAGGCAATGGCCTGCTTGGCTGGTAGAGCACATGAAATTGAAGTATGAGTCAGAAAAGCAAAAGAGAGTCAGAATGAAAAGAAAGCCCCGAAAGGCTATGTCCAAACTGGGTCTTCAACAAGTTACAGGGGTTACTAGTCATTAGACGTCCAAGACATTCCTCTTTTTCCTCACAAAACTAGCTGTCTACAAAGAGCAAAGCTTCAGATACCAATATATTTTGGGGGAAGCCAAAATCAAGGATTTATCTCAGCAAGCAGCTGCTGAGAATTCAAAGTTCAAGATGAAGCTGTCTCAGATACTCAAGAAAACAGATTGTAGCTGTATAAGAGGAGAGTGAAGAGAAGGAGGTTGATGAAACAGGTGTGGAAGTTAAGGACATAATATTGGTTAAGTCACAAGCAAATTTGTGCAGATCAAGGACAGTCTGAGCCTGAAGCACAGCAGTTGTGACATCACAAATGCTGTTATGAATTTAACAGTGCTACCACCTATGCCAGTTAGGATGGCATTTCAACCTAATTGGCTTTGAGATCTCAGGAAATTGGTGGAGCACACTTCTGGGTACGTTTGGGTAGATCACTAAGCTGTGGCCTTGGGGTCTATATCTGGCCCCTGGTCCCTTCCTCTCTGGCACTCTTCCCCTGCTCTGTGTCCCAGCCAACAGAAAATAAGCCACTTTGCTTTACCATCCCCTTCCACCATGATGTCTCCGCCTTGGAGCCAGCAGATCAGGGACTGAATCTGTACCAAATTAAAACTTCTCCTCTTTTAAGTTATAAGAGGTTGGTATTATGTCTCAGTGACAAGAAAGCTGACTAATATACCCTCTGAAAATTAGGATCTTTTTTTGGTATTTCAAAAGAGTAACCATAGTAGCTTGGTCTGACATAGGTACTGTGTCTATCCTTAATAAAGTTATAACATCTTGACATCGTGTTGGGAGAGACAGAGAGAGGAGAGAGAGAGAGAGAGAGAGAGAGAGAGAGAGAGAGAGAGAGAGAGAGAAGAAAATATAAAGAAAGAAAAAAGGAAGGAGTAGAAAACTTTCCTTTGAGCGTGTCCTCTCCTTTGGGGCAAAGGTGAACATGCTGACCATGCTGTTCAAAGGTGATCTCAGAGTTGGCCTCTCCAACCATCTTAGGCAGTGGTTTTCATGCTTTGATCAGAGCCATAAATACTGTTTCCAATACCAAGGTCCATATGATCAGACACCAGCACCACACACTCTGTATTATGCTTTATAGCTAGAAATTCTCCTCAAAGCCTCAGGCCCTCATAGGCAGGGATTGGATTATGGGAGCAGTATAACTGACTTGCTGTTAGGAGGTGGGTCTGCTCAGAAGAGGTAGCTTACTGCGGATGTGTCCCAAAGAGTACATCTCCCTTCCCAGCTCCTCCTCAACTCTCTGCTTCAAGTCTCTTGTGCTGTGAGTACCTTCTTCTCCACTATGCCCCTCGGCTATCCTGTCCTGCCTTGTAGCCAGCTGACTATGGACTGAGACCTTTACAAACTGTGAGCCAAAGGATTGTGTCCTGGCAATGAGGGAAGTGACTAAGACACCCTGCTCAGAAGTCTTTGCTGCAATTAATATCATGTCATTATTTATTTCACAGCATTTTCCCCCTCATAAAATAATAGTGTGTCATATAACTGAAAGCATCTCAAGTTTGATGAAGCACAGTAAATAGAATTCTCCACATTTAAACTCTGGAAGCTCAGCTATAGGCTGAGAACCTCTATATCCATTCCCTGAGTTTTTAACTACAATAAGGGCTGGGTCCTAATGTAAGGGGGTGATCTCTGGGTCCTATTAGTATAGCCACCTAGCTGCAAACATGGGTAATAGTCAAAGTGTTTAACAACCAAATCAATTAGAACAGAAGACAGCTGAAAACAACTGGCATGTCTATCCTGGAGCTTATCTGCTCCTGTCCAACCCTTGCTACCATACTTCTTACTTGTTCATTCCTAACCCTTTACCAATTTGCCCTCATTCCTTCTTTGGATATTTGATAGCACACTCATATAATTTGGCCTGTCAGCCAATCTCAGAAGATAACTCCTAATTAGTCTAAGCCAAGCATGATTATCCCAGACTCCTTTGTCATCGCTGGCTTTAGTGGTAGGCCTGTGTACCAGTTTTCTACTCCTGCTGTAATAAATCACTATAACTTTAGCTTAAAACAACGCAATTTTATTTCTTACAGTTATGTAGATTCAGTGTCCAGGGTGGGTCTAACATGGCTAAAATCAAGATGTCCACAGAGCTATGGTCCTTTCTGAGGACTCTAGGAGAGGATTGTTTTCCCTGCTCTTTTAAGGAAAGAGCAAAATCTATTGGCGGGTTTTACTTTCTTGAAGCTGTAGAATTGAGGTCTCAATTTTCTTACTGGTTGTCAGGTGGAGGCCTCTATGAGTTCCTAGCAGTTTCTCTCTGGTTTGCTAGTTGGGCCCCTACATCTCCGAATCAGTAACAAATTCTTCTCATGCTTTCCTTTCCCTCCCGCAGCTGGGCTGGTGTTCTTAGATTGCGCACAGTAGATAACCAAGGGGAGCCTGCCATCTCAAAGTTCATGCCCTTGATCACCAAGTCCCTTTTGTGGTGTAAGGTCACATAGTCACAGGTTCCAGGGGTCTAGAATGTGAACATCTTTGAAGGTATTATTCTGCCTTCTACAATATGTGACTCATTCTGGCCAAAGAAATGAAAGGAAAATCTGCTGAGATTTGAAGGAAGGATTTTGCTCCCTGATTACAAAGAGAAACATTGCCATTTGCCCTACACCTATCTACTTTGATGAGGTGGCATGAGGTATGGCAGCTATTATATGACCATAAGTCATCAAGGCCAAGATAAGAGCTGACACACCAAACCCAGCAGTGAGAGGATCAGAGTGAAAAGCTAGAAAGAGCTTGACATTTTGATGCCAGTGGTGAGCCACTGAACTAACCTACAACCATCTACTTCTAGGCTTCTTGTGACACACTTAAGTGTCTTTATTGCTATTACCATAAATCAGATGTTCTTTTACTTATGGCTGAACTTACCCTAGCTGCAATTCAGTCCCTTCATTATTGGTCCATTCCAATATGCCTTGATTTGCTACTTGGCTGTCTCCTTGCCTGTCCTACCTAGTATTTTGAACATATTATAGCACTGATACCCACCTCCTCCCTCATCTTTGTAGATTTTTTCTTTTGAAACAGGGTCTCTCTATGTTCCCAAGACTGATCATGAACTCATTGACTCAGAAGATCCTTGCATCTCAGCCATCCAAGTACTGTGACCACAAGCGTGTGTCACCACACTTGTCTGGTTCTGACCTCCTGTCTAGTTCCTTTTGGCTCCCTCTTTAGCAGCAGAGTGTGTCCCTTATATTTCTGGTTATGCTTAGGGAATAGTCTTGAATGGGCAGATCTCCCACTACCCTTGACACTGCCTGCAGATTGTCCTGGGGAAAGGATTGAATTATATCTGAACTAAGGAAACATGGAAGAAATAAAGATAGGAAAAAAAGGAGACTAGGAAAGTTGTGATTTTAAAGTTATGCCTTTAAGAAGACTGCAACTTCAGGATACAGTCAGTCACTCAAGGTTATCCGTATCTGTACTTCTCATCTTTTATTCCCTAGGCTTTTTTTTTTTCCTATCCAGACCCATCACAACCAACTCCCTCAAAGATACTAGAAATCCATAAGTTAATCTAGTTGATAAGGTAAAGGGCAGCAACGTGACCTTAAGGCTGAAGCAGATTCAGGGTGTTTTGAAGACAGGAAGGGGATGTGGAGATGCAGACAGAGGTAGTTGGGGGGTAGTAAAAAGGGTCACGATGTGGTACATCTGTGTGCCAATCCCATGATGAATGTATTTATTACATGTTACAAACACAGACTAACAAATTAAGGAGGAAGCAAAAAGAAAACATACACAAATTTTTGAGAGTAATATATTCACTGTCCTTCTCACTCTGCTTCATCAGGCCTGAATATTTTGTTTTAATTGATCTGGCTCTTTGCTTCTGTCTTCTGTGCTCCCTCACCAGAACAGTTCTAAGAATTTGATATGAATTATTTGTATGGATGTTTGGATTCCTTTGCTATATATATAGTTTGCTGATGCACAATATATAATATTGGCTTGCAGTTTTTACTTTACATTTATGATATAGAATGTACATATCCTTCTCAACCAAAGTTTTTAGTTCAATAGTACAGTGTTTTCAATATTACATTTTTAAAATAGTTTTTTTTTTTGGTACCGGAAATCAAACTCAGGACCTTGCACTTGCCAGGCAGGTGAAGCACCACTGAGCTAAATCCTCAGCCCACATTTTATAAATAGAAACAAAAACAAAAACCAAGAGTGTTTTAGGAAAAACATTTTAGATCACTCATCTTGGTTTCTCTTTTGTTCTGCTTGTTTATTTTTGATACACTCTCACTATATACTATGTAATTTAGTCTGGCCTTGAACTCATTATGTAGCCCAGGCTGGCCTCAAACTCACAGCGATCCTCCTGTCTCAGCCTCCCAAGTGCTGAGATTGCAAGTGTGTACCACCACAGCCAACCTCAGATTGTTATTGGATAGATCCTTCTAAAAGTGGCTCATAGAGCTGGGTGTGAGGGTTCATGCCTGTAATCCCAGCACTTGGGAGGCTGAGGCACGAGGATCGATGTGAATTTGAGGCCAGCCTAGGCTACATAGTGTGTTCAGGGCCAGCCTGAACTACAAAGGGAGACCCTGCCTCAAAAAACCAAAAAAATGGGCTGGGGATTTAGCTCAGTGGTTTCGTCACCTGCTGCTCAAGCACAAGGACCCGAGTTCGATCCCCAGTAGCAAAAAAAAAAAAAAGTGGCTCATATAGTAGATATTGGGAAATGGGAAGAAAATGTTCAAATTGAGAAGGGGAACAAGGGGGGAGAGGGAAGGGAAAGAAGGACAAGGGGAAAAAAAAGAGAATAGAAGGATAAAATGGAAACAAACTTGTACATAAGGAGGGGAAGAGAGGTCAAAGGGAGGAGAGAAGAATAGGAAAAAAAGAAGCAAGATACATCATGTACAGGCACAAATTCCCTATGATATCATTAGGTATATCTAAAAAGTACCAATAAATGTTTTGCTTAAAAAAATAAATAAAACTGGCTCACTAATTAAATGTTATTGGGTTCTAAATTGGTCTCTTCTCCCTCAGGAGTTGGATTCCAGGTTCTTTTCATCTTGAACAAAGAACTGGATGAAACAAATAAAAAGCAGTGACAAAGTTTATTTGAAAAAATGAAAGTGAAGAGTAAGAGAGAAACTGGCTCTGCAGAATGAGCATGGACCAAGTAAAAGAGGAAAAAGCATCATAAAAGTACACCCTGGAGAAAGTGGAGTCGGGCTACTGTGAGGAAAGCCATGACAGCAGGCTCCTCGCGTATGCATCCTTTATATTGTCCAAATCTCAAGGAAACCCACCAGAACTTGTACATGGGCCCTGAGAGCCAGTGCTGGGATCCCACGCCTCAGACTGATGTCAAGCCTAGGCCATCCCATTGAAAACCTGCTCAGAGCCGGGTGTGGTGGCATAAGCCTGTTATCCCAGCACTCAGGAGGCTGAGGCAGGAGGATCACTGTGAGTTCGAGGCCAGCCTGGTCTATATAGTGAGTTCAGGGCCAGCCTGAACTACAAATGGAGACCCTGCCTCAAAAAAAAATGAAAAAAACCCCAAAACCTGCTCGGGTTCTCATGAGAGGTCCAGGTGCAGGGCTTTGGGAAGTGTTCTGTGCATGTGTTCTGGGATCTTGTAATTAACAGTCACATCTACTTCCCCAGCCAGCTTTGCCATGCCCTAATCTCCTACCTCAAGATCACCCATTTTAAAGGAAACCTCTAAGACTACAAAGAGGAGACTGTAGAGAAAAGTGCTATGGGCTGAGGTTGAGGATATTCCCCAAGCCACAGTGTTCCTCACTCTTGAGGGCCCTTGAGGCAGAAGGCTATGGCGTGGCTAAGGCTACCTGGGAAAGCAGGCATAACCTGTTAGTTACAAAATCCCAGGACATATGTGCAGAACAGTTCCCAAAAACCCTGCACATGGACATCTGGTGAGAACTAGAGTAGGTTTCTGATAGGATAGCATAGACCATAGGCCACTGCTGCAGTGGGAGAGAGAAGGACAGTTACCACTGAGCTCTTTGCTACTGTGTGCTTTCGCAGTAGCCCACAGTCTCCTGTAGAGTGTACTTATGCTTGTCTTGACTAATTCTTTGCTCTGGACAGAAAGAACCTAGAAAACACCTCTAGAAGGGAGATCTAGCACCCCCAAACCTAATAACATCCTTACTCTCTTTTCTCTGAATACTATTTATTTATACACAGCATCTTGCTCTTTACTACAGGCTGGATTTGAACTCTTATGTAGCCCAAGCTGGCAAGCTGGCCTTGAAGTCTTAATCCTCCTGCCTCAGCCTCCTTAGTGCTGGGATTACAAGCATGCGCCACAGGGTTAGTAAGTGAATACTTCTCTAATTCTGTAGAATAAAACCACTCTATGCTTCTCACTTATGACTTCCAAAATTCTTTTTCTTTGAGAAGAGTCAAGAATCTATTTGGCAGGCTTAGTTAAGGTTTCAGTCTCCTCTTTGGGGGACCTACTCTTGTTACTAGGTTTTGGGGTTCTGGAATCTCCTTCTGAAGGTGATTTCTATGTTCTTTCTGTCCTGAGCAAAGAATTGGTCCAGACAAGTACAAACAGTAGCAAAGTTTTATTAAAGGTAGAAAAGAAACAGGCTCTGCAAAGTGAGTTTGGGCCAAGTAAAAGGAAAAGAGGTACGACCTACAACATGAGGGTGGGCCACCATGCAAGGTAACACAGTGACAAAAACTCAATGTGGACTGTCTTTTTATATTAACCACTCCTCAGGCTGATGTCAGGCCTAGACCACCCTATTGAAAACCTGCTTGAGTTCTCATGAGAAATCCATGAGCAGGGCATTGGGAACTGTTCTATGCATGTGGTCCACGATCTTGTCACTCCTCCTTGCCCAGCCAGTTTTAGCCATGCCATACCTCCCTGTCTCACTCTCACCCATGCAGTGACAGAACTCACTGTCCTTCAAACATGGCTGTTTGGATGGCTAGCTGCCTTCACAGTGGCTCACTCTGCCCAGCCTTGTCCCATTCAGTCTTAGCTTTTCCCTCCTTGTTAACCCTAAATTTCCAGGGTCACATCATACCCACACTCCGTCCATCTCGACGTTCCTGATATTGAGGTAGGATAGAAGAAATAAAGCTAAGTACAATGAAAACAAGGAAATCAGGATTTTAAAAACTGTATTTTTGAGAAAAAATGCAGCATCAAGACACAATCTCATTTTTTTTCTCTTCTTCTAGAACATAGTAAACCTGAGCAACTCCCTTTCACCTACAAATGGGTTTGCCCATTCCCTTTTCACTTCTTAATGGTATTTTATCTATCTCCCATCCAAGTACTAAGCAAGCCTGACCCTGCTTAGCTTCTGAGGTCAGGGCTGGTCCTATTTTATCTGTGAATTGACCATCTTTTAGGATTTCCCATATGAATGGACCATTATCTTGCTATAGGTGGGCCACCCTCTGGCACAGACTGGACAAGACTAAGACTATAAATTATCAAATTCCACAGATTTCCACCACCCACAACACATAAAATATCCCCAGTTCTCAACTGTAGTGTCAATTCTCCAAGCACCCAGACTCTGCTCTCCAGTGCATCCTATCTCTGTCAAATAAAGACTTCTCTTGCCTCTTACTGATGCCTCCTGAAAATTTTTTTTTCTGCAATGAGAGTTGGCAAACCCACAAATTTACTCTACAAAAAGGGTTGGCTACATTCTTTATTTCAGCCTCAGGGACCCCCAGACCCAGCCTTAATATGTCTTAATATTCACATTCACTAAATCACTGGCCATTTTTTATGAGCAGAAAAGAAGGGACATGAACTCTACAATACAAGCTATTTTATTGCTAAACCTAAGAGGGCCCTCTTTGTGTGAGCAGAAAAGAGGTGTCTCATACAGACTTTTTTATAGTGTTTTTTGGGGGTAGGGCAGGCTTTTGAGAGGGTGGGTGAGAGAAATGTGCTTGTGGTTTGCTGATGTATTCTCTGTGACGTGCTTTGTATAGACAGCTAAGTTAGATAGTAATATTATAGCGCTGGGCCCTGGAGGGAGTCTTTGCAAAAGACGGAAAACACATCAAAACTGTGGCTAAAGGCACATCTGAAAAAGATTAAAATCACAATGGCCAGATTTACATTCTTCCCTAAGGGATAAACAAAAGCTTGAGATTTATTGGTACCACCTTTTTGAGATTTCCCATATAAATAAACCATTTTTCATTAGGGCTGGGCCATCTTCTTCCATTTACTAAAACTACTAAAACTATAGACTATCAACCAAGGTTAATGATAGCTTACATATGACTTTGCTACTATTGGATCAATATTAGTTAAGGGGCTATACTAATAATCTTATTGGTTGATTATAATTTGACACATTTTGTACCCACCTCATGATTTTGCTCTATAAAACTCTCAAAAGAGTGGGCTCTGTGGCAACCCACTTTTGGGTCCCTGCCTGCCTCTCAAGAGCTGTCTCTCAATAAATTTTCCTTCTCTTAATCTCCTTTGTTCCTTAAAATTCATTTTTTATTTTAAAGGACACAAACTCAGCGTATCTGACATCCTCAGGTTGAGAGTTGTATTTATTTCCCCTATATCATGCTGACATGTTCTCTATGGCCTACTGACATGTTCTCAGTGACCCAAGTGAAATGAAACCTGCATTTATCTAAGATGACAGGTGGGCTCATTCGAACTGGCAGTGCTCCTGTCCAGGCTATATCATTCCTACCCTTAAAAAAGGGGTATAAGAAAATGGGTCATCATTCTTTTCTTGGTTATTTCCTGTTGAGAGGAGGCAACAAAGGTTTTTTTTTTTAATGTTTTGGAGGAAGCAAAGGCCTTTTGGAGGTGTTCTTGAGTAGTCGTCTGCAGGATAGCCACTATTCATTCCTGCAAAAAGATCTTTGGAGTAGATTAATTATACAGGGGGGAAAAGTAGGAAAAGAGTAATACTCATTAAGGAGGTGGGGAGGGATAGGAGCCAACGAAGAGGAAGGGGAAACAGATAATTGGAAGAGCCCTCAAGGAGTTTGGAAGCCCGTTCACAAAGGCATTTTACCCTGTCTCTGACTAGATTTGTTGGTGTAAAAGCAGCATTGTTCTTGGTGTAGAGTACATATGCTGCCCTGTGAAGCTGTCAAGAGATCAAGGCCTCCGCGGCTTTGGAGGACAACTGAAGTCAGGGAGCCTACTTGGTCTTGCAAGTGTCCCAGTTGGTTGGAGACTTCTTTGAGTTCCTTGGCGAGTTCTTTTGACAGCCTGGAGAACTCTGAAAGAGAGACTTCTAGGGTCTTGATTCCTGTTACAGTTTCTGTGATCATTCCCAGGGTGGCCATTAAGGGGACTAGCTGTACAGTGCATTGTGTCTTGACATGGATTATGGTATTGTAGTCAGCTAAACTAGTTAGAAAATATTATGAGGCCAGGCCCTCAGCACTGAAGAGAATTGTGGCTTGAGGCTCATTCACTAAAGGCCAGGCTTCAAGCAAAAGAACAACTATATCCACATACTTTCTCTAGGGGTGAACAGCAGTGACTAATATTCTAAATAGGAATCAATCACTTTTTGTGGGACCCAAAACCTCCCTAGCCCATTCCTTCTGGGAAATCTTTGTTTGGTCCATGTACATTAGCTATATGACTAGCTTCCCCATTTGATTCCCATTTAATCATATTACCTAAGTGACTATACCAGTTGTAATCTTATTGGTTGATCATAGCTTTGTCCCACCTCATGATTTCCCATTGGATCAATATTACCTAAACAACTATACTTGCAATCTTATTAGTTGGGTGGAGCTTTGTCCCGCCTTGTATCTGACCCACCTCATGGCTTTGCTCAATAAAACACCTTTGAGAAGTGGGATGAGTGGGAAACCCACTTTTTGGTCTCCTTTCTGTCTCTATGAAATTCTTAAATTGTGTCTCTCAATAAATTCTTCCTACTCTTCATCTCCATTGTTCCTAGAATTCATTCTTTGATTTTAGAGAACACGAACTCAGCATGTCAGACATCTAGCGGGTTGGGAGTTATAATATTTCCCTTACATTATTTGGATTATTTGGAGGTCTTATATCATATGCCGTATATCATTGGGGGAGATAGGGATGGGTAGATCAGACGTTGCTTAGGAAAGGGTGAGAATGAGAAGGCGTAATGTACAGGTTCCAGTCCATTTGGTATGTAGGCAAATGTATGGCTTGTCTCCACACATCCAGAAGATGCCAGTCTCTAGGGAAAGACAGCTAATGTGATCAAATCAGGACAAGAGGAGGAGGAGGTCTGGGGGTGGTTTAGGGAGTAAATGCTGGACTGCCTCAAATTTGGACCATATATGGAAGGAAGAGCTAAAAGTTGCAACTATCAAGGGGGCAAGGGGTGAGGCTAGTTATAACAGTGCAGGACACACTTGGCTAAGAGTGGCAAATTTTTGGTTTAGGAAGACTCTGCCATCAGGTGCACTGAGGCATTTGCATTTTGGGGCACCTCCCTGGGCCAGGGGGTGTCTTTCAGGGGTATTTCCCCTATCTTGGCAATATTCAGATGTGATAGCATTTAAACTGCCCTGGAAGGAAGTGTACCTAGATACCTGTAAAGGAGTTCCCAGATGGTTAAAGGTATCCTGATCAGAAGGTGGGAGGAGATGGATAGTAGCTTTGTAGAGGGAGGGATCTAAAGAGCCAACTTGGGTAAAGTGATCTTATTTGCCTCAAGAAATCCACAGAGGATCAGGTTAGATGAGATGAAGTCTATTTTGGGAAGGACCAGTTATGGCCCACTGCCACAGTCAGTGAGACTTTAAGGCTTATCTGATATCCTTTAGTGCCCCTGGGGGGTCTGATGTCAGATCCTTCAGCTAGGGCTGTGCCCCTGTGATTGCAATCTGAGAAAGATGGAGACAGATCCAGCAGGGTGGTTGGATGATTCAATTAGGGGTATGGATGATTTTATTTATTTTAAATTCATTTTATTGGTACATTTTAGATACACCTAATGATAAAATTCATCATATGAAATGTGTACCTCTACAAGATAGATCTTAATTCTTTTTTTCTCTTTCTTCCCTTTTCTTCAATACCTATTCCCCTTTTTTTTTATAAAAGCTTTGATTCCATTTTTCTATTCTCTTTTTTCCTTCTCCCTTCTTTTTTTCCCCCTCCCTCCTATTTCCTCTTGCCACTTAAACATTTTCTTCCTATTTCAAAATATCTATTATATATTTTACTCCTTTTTTACACTTTTGGTTTCTTACACCAGAGAAACCATGCAATATTTGAACAGGTCTGTCTGATTTATTTCACTTAAGAGTATGGTCTCATAGTACATCCGTTTAGCTAGAAATGTCTCAAGTTCATCCTTCCTTATGGCACAGTGATACTCCATTATGTTAAAAGAAAACCCACATCTTATTTATTCATTTGTCAATTAATGGATATTTGGACTGTTTCCAAGATTCAGCTATTACAAACTGTGCTGCTGTTGGGCCAGGGATTTAGCTCAGTGGTGGCGCACCTGCCTTGGAAGCGCAAGGTCCTTTGTTCAATCCCCAGTACCAAAAAAACAAAAACAAAAACAAAAAAAACTGTGCTGCTATAAATATGGGTGTGTATATATCACTGTGGCATGATGCTCTTAATTCTATCAGGAAGATTCCAAGAAGGGGAATACTAGGATCAAATGAAACCTTTAGATTTAGTTTTTTGAGGAATCTCCACACTGATTTCCAGAGTGGCTGCACCAGTCTACACTCCCACCAACAGTGGAGAAGGGTTCCTTTTTCCCTGCGGCCCCATCGGCATTTGTTATTGGTTGATTTCATGATAATAGTCATTCTTTCTGGAGTGAGGTGGAATCTCAATGTTGTTTTACTTGCATCTCTTGAATGACCAGTGATGTTGAACATTTTTTCATATATTTATTGCTGTTTCTATTTCTTCATCTGAAAAGTGTCTATTCATTTCAGATGCCCATTTTTGAATTAGATTTTTTTTTTTCTGGTACTGGGGATCAAACTCAGGACCTTTCTCTTGCGAGGCAGGAGGGGTGCCACTGATCTAAATCCCTGGCCATGGATTAGATCTTTAAATTTGGGGGTTCTGATTTTTTTTGAGTTCTTCATATATTGTAGATAATAGTCCTTTGTCTGAGGAAGAGCTGGTAAAATTTTTTCCCCACACTGTGGTTTGTTGTGGTCTGTTGGTGGTTTCTCTTGCTGTGCAAAAACTTTTTTTTTTTTTTTTTTTTTCAGTACCTGGGGTCGAAATCAGGACATTGCACTTATGAGGCAGGTGGTGCCACTGAGCTAAATCCCTGGCCCTGCAAAAGCTTTTTAATGAGATGAGATCCCAGTTGTTGATTCTGATATTTCCTGTGTGATTGGTGTTTAGTTCATAAAGTCTTTGACTATATCAATGTCTTCAAGAGTCCTTCCTATTCTATTTTCCCAGAAGATTTAGTGTTTCCATTTTAACATTTAGATCTTTGATCCATTTTGATTTTGTTTAGTGTAGGGTGAAAGATATGGGTCTAGTTTCCATCTTTGGCATGTGGAAAGCCAGTTTTTCCAGTACCATTTATTAAAGCGGCTATCTTTCTTCCAGTAAAGATATTTGGCTCCTTTGCCAAAGATAAAGTGGCTGAGTATGTCTGGAGTTGTTTCTGCATCTTCTAATCTGTCCCACTGATCCTCAGGTCTGTTTTTCTTTTTGTTTGTTTTTTGGTTTTTTGTCAGTACAGTGATGGGTTTTTTTGTTTTTTTTTTGAGCCAGGGTTTCCCTTTGTAGTTCAAGCTGGGCCCTGAACTCACTATATAGCCCAGGTTGCCCTTGAACTCTCAGCAATTCTCCTGCCTCAGCCTCTCAAGTGCTGGGACTACAGGTGTAGGCCACCATGCCTGGCTCAAAGTGTGTTTTGTTTAGGGTTTTTTTGTTTCTTTTCAGTACTGGGAATTGAACCCAAAGATTTTCACTGAGCTACATCTCCAGCCCCTTCTTGATGTTTTGTTTTGTTTTGTTTTTGGTCCCAGGGATCAAACTCAAGAACTTGTGCTTGCAAGGCCATGCTGTTTTTATTACAGTACCTTTATAATATAATTTCAAGTCAGGGATTGTGATGCCCCTTGCCTTGCCTTTGTTGCCTAGAATTTCTTTTGCTATTTCGGTCTCTTCTGCTTCCAAACAAATTTTAGGATTTTTTCCTCTAATTCTGTGAGATATGCTATTGATATTTTGATCAGAATTGCATTAAATCTGTATAACAATTTTGGAAGTATGGACATTTTCACTATATTGGTTCTTCCTACCCAAGAACAAGAAATATCTTTCCATTTTCTGATATACTCTTCAGTCTTTTTCAGAGTACTGAAGTTTTCAATGTAAAGGTTTTAACTTCCTTCATTAGGTTGATTCCTAAGTTTTTCATTATTTTTGGGGTGTTATTGTGAAAGATGTGGTTTCTCTAATTTCTCTCTCAATGAGTTTGTTATTTGTGTACAGGAATGCTATTGATTTTTTTTTTTTTTGGTACTGGGAATTGAACTCAGGACCTTACACTTGCCAGGCAGGCATGGCACCACTGAGCTACATCCCCACCCCTTGATTTTTGAGTGTTGACTTTGTAACCAGCTATGCTACTGAATTTGGTTATTAATTCCAGAAATCTTTTGGTGGTGTTTTTGGGGTCTTCTAAAAAGAGTATCATATCATCCACAAATACTGATAATTTAACTTCTTCCTTTTCTTTCTTTCTCTTGTCTAATTGCTCTGGCTGATGTTTCCAGAACTATACTGAGTAAGAGTGATGACAGTGGACATCCTTGTCTTGTTCTTGATTTTAGAGTGAAAGATTTCAGTTTTTGACTATTTAATATGATGTTGGCTATTGGTTTGTTATAAACAGCTTTTAGCATATTGAGACAAAGGCAATCTATTCCAATTTTCTGTAGAATTTTTATCAGGAATAGGTGTCAGACTTTGTCAAATGCCTTTTCTGCATCTATTGAGATACTTTTTGGTTTTTTCCTTGGCTCTGTTAATATGGTGTATTACATCCTTTTTCCCCACAATCCTGCCAGCATTTGTTATTGGTTGATTTCTTGATATAGCAGCCATTCTTTCTGGGGTGAGGTGGAATCTCAGTGTTGTTTTCATGTGTATCTCTCGAATAACCAGTGATATTGAACATTTTTCATATGTTTATTTGCTGCTTTTACTTCTTTGTCTGAGAAATGTCTGTTCATTTCAGATGCCCATTTTTGAATTGGGTCTTTAAATTTGAGGGGTCTGGTTTTTTTCGGTTCTTTATTCTAGGTAGTAATCCTTTGTTTGAGGTATATGTGGTCTATTTTGAACAGCTGAGAAGAATGAGTATTCTGATGTTGTGGGGTGGAACACTCTGTAGACATTTATTCAATTCATTTGTTCAAAAGTTTGGTTTAGTTCTGATATTTCTTTGTTGATTTTTTGTTTAATTAATCTGTTTATTTGTGACAGTAGGATACTGAAGTCACCCATTATAATTGTATTAGTGCTTATTTGATTTTTCATGTTTGTTAATATTTGTTTCATATAGTTAGTGTGCTGGTATTTGATGCATATATATTTATGATTGTTATCTCTTCTTGGATTATACCCTTAACAAGGAGGTAATGACTTTCTTTGTCTCTCTTGATCAGTCTTGGCTTGAAATTCACTTTGCAAATAAAATAGCTACCCCTGCTTTTTTCTGGGTTCCTGCCAGATGGAGTATTGTTTTCTATCCTTCGACTTTCAGTCTATGACTTTCTTTTTGAATCCAATGTGTTTTCTGGATGCAGCATGTTGTTAGATTTTATTTCTTGATAAATTCTTCCAGGCTGTTTCTTTCAATTGGTGAATTCAGACCATTTACATTGATAGTTATAGCTGATATGTATTGACTTAACCTTGTCATGTTATTTTCCTGTTCTTGGTTCCCTTTCTTTCCCCTCTGTTTAATTATTTGCCTTGCCTAGTTGATTGATTCTGTTGAGGTTCATGGAATTGTAGTCTTTCTTATTTCTTTCTAGAACATTCTTCAGAACATTTCAAAGTGCTGGTTTGGTGGCTATTAATTTCTTCAGATGTTCTTTGTCATAGAAGTATCATTTATCCATCAATTTTGATGGATAATGTTTCAGAGTACATCAATCTGGGTTGGAGGTTGTTTTCTTTTAGGCCTGAAATGCTTCACTCCAAGCTCTCCTTGATTTAAGGGTTTACATTGAGAACTATGCTGCAAGTTTGATGGGCTTTCCTTTACAAGTGATTTGTTTCTTTTCTCTAACAGCTATTAATATTCTACTCTTGTGTTGAATTTCTGCAACCCTGACTATTATATGCCTTGAGGTATTTTTCTTTTGACCTTGGCTAATTAAAGTTCTATATGCCCCACTTATCTGTATGTCAAATTCTTTTTCCCTGCTTGCAAAGTTTTCTGCCATTACTTCTATGAACAGGTTTTTTATGTCATTTGTACTAGCTCCTGCTTTTTCATTGACTCTGATCAATCTTATGTTATTCTTCTTTGCATCATTTAGCAGCTGTTGGATTGATTTTTTGTGGTTCCTTGCTATTTTTAAGAAATCTTTCTTTTCATGATTGCTAACCACAATCCTATCTTCTAAATCTGACATTCTGTCCTCACACTGGTTCATTCTTCTGCATATACTTTCAATAGAATTTTTAGTCTCATGGATATCTGATTGAATCTGTTTCATGGATTCCATTTCTTTCCAATGTTGGGCATTCATGGTTTCAATCATTTTCCAAAGCTCCTCTATTTTTTAAAAAATCTGTTTCTTCTCTAGCTTCACTAATCATGCTCTCATTATGGTCATCATCTCTGAAGTTATCTGAGAAATTATTTCTGATTTAATTTTTTTTTTTTTTGGTACTGAGGATTGAACTCAGGTCCTTGCACTTGCGCAGCAGGTAGCAAAACCACTGAGCTAAATCCCAGGCCCTCTGATTTAATTTTTTTAGTGCCTCATTGATTTGCTTTGTTACTTCCACTGTTGCCACTTCAGAGAGTTCAGATGGATGCCTTTTGAATTGTTCCACCTCCTTGACCTCTAGATTTGTGTTTGGTGAGCTGGAAGTCTAGGGATGCAGCTTAGTTCCATGTTTTCTCATTTTCTTTTTCTTTTTTTAAGTTTAATTCCTGGGTTTATGCTTATAAATTGTTTATGGTAGGTATCTTTATTGCTAATATTGAGAAACCTTAGGAAACGACTACTTCTCAGAGATTTCTTCCAGATGTAGCTGGCTTTCAAGTTTTGAGTCTGTTATAAGATCCTATCTCTTCAATTTATTGGGGATGAGAAACTGCACCCTATTTGGTCTAGCCCCTGGTTCTCTGGCACTGACCTAGAATATTGTTTATGACCCTCAGGTAATCTCAGTCTTTGCATACAAAGAAGAAAAACTGATTAGAACAATTATGTCACCTTGGCTAAAACAGTACAATCAGTAACAACAATAGCATGAAACACTCCCCAGAAAATGACAAACTGTAGTAACTGTTAATTTGCCACCTTTAACCATATGAACAGGATTTATAGTTATATAACCAAATTTAAAACAAACCAGAAAATTGTGTACAGTAAAAATCCCCTCAGTATAGTGATTTTATCCTCAGGGGGAATAACTTAAAATGAGTTAGGGGAAAAAATAGAGAAATAGAAGAAGAGAAAGGAAGGAGAAGCAAGGCTGGAGATCAAAGGAAGAGTATACAAACTTTGGGAACTGGTGAAGAAGACAGGAAGGAAAGAAAGAATTAAAAAAACAAGAATAGAACAAAACAAACAAACAAAAATTCTAGAAACAATGTTCTTACTCATGTTAAAATAAGAGAAATCAAGAAAAAGAGAAAAAAATAGCCAAAAAATAAAACAAAAAAGCAAAGAAAGGTAGAAAAGCAGGGAAAAAATATTCTCTTTGAGCATGTCTCTGCTGTCCCTGGTTGACAGAGAGGGCAGATAGAGCCAAGATCCATGTTGATTGATCCCAGCAAACCAGCTGTAGAAGTACGGCTGTGGTGGACAATCCCAGCAAAACTGGGCCTTTAGTTCCACTGAAATTCAGGCTGCTTCTGGTTTCTGGCTGTGAGGCTGGGACCCAAGTTTTTCAGCATACAACACTCCAACTGACTCCTGCCAGTTTGAACTCAGCTCCCTGACCTCCTGCCAACTTGAACTTGGTTGCACCTCACCCTGACACTGAGACCTGATAGATGGAGCCAACCCAGAGCTGCTCTGAGTTCTGACTTCCCTAATCCTACACCATTTCTTATACTGGTCCCTCTATCAGATATATACATTCTACACCCTTGTATCTTTATCACTAAATTCTCTTAATGATCTTGTGTAGAGGTGCTATTATCCCTATGTTGCAAGTGATTTAAAAACACATGGTAACAACCAGGCATGGCGGTGCATACCTTAATTCCAGCACTCTGGGAGGCTGAGCTAGGAGCACAAGTTGGAGCCCAGCCTGGTAAATTTAGCACCTTTGTGACACCCTGTCTCAAAATAAGAAATCAAAAGGGGCTGGGCATGTAGTTCAGTGTGAAGGCCCTGGGTTCAATCCCTAGTACAGTGAAACAAAATAAAACAAAAACAAAATATGAGGGCACTTATCTAGGGTGTCACAGCTAGTGAATGGCAGAACCAGTATGCTATTATACGTCTCTCATTTGGATTTCTGGATGACTTCTCTTTTGTCCTCTCACTACTACCATCCCCATTTAGCATTTTAGAGGAAACTGTGCCCAGCCCAAGACTTGAAGGACTTGTTTTCCTCCTGGCACTCTGAAAGCAGGGTTTGAGCTTCATTTGCTATTGACCCCTAAAGTCAGTGGAAAGCTGGTATATGGTTAAGGAGCGACTTTTGTGGGGGGAGGGGCCACTCTGAACTCACATTTCCAAATCCCACTGTTACAGTTGAATGGGCCAATAAGAGTCCTGGTTCTTCTGCATGACGAAGAAAGAATTGCCAAGCATGCCCAGTAGCAAGTAGTACATAGCTATGTTTATTGAAGATCATGGGAAAAGTAGCAGCAGCAACAGGAAAAAAGGAAAAGAGGGAGCCAATAACTCAGGATTTCAGTCCAGACACCTCTAGTTTCAGGCGCCTCCTACTGAATCTTTCTTGGCACCAATGTCCTGCCACCTAGCATGGCAATCTCCTAGGCTTTTGTTATTTGATTTTGTACCTCTCTTAGGATAATGGAAGCAGGAATAACCATTGGGTGCTGTTTAGAATTAAATGGTGGGAAAGGAGTGGCTTACCCAGCTTCCTTCCTTCTTTTTTCCTTTCTTTCTTTCTTTCTTTCTTTCTTTCTTTCTTTCTTTCTTTCTTTCTTTCTTTCTCTTTCTTTTTTTTGTAGTACCAGAGATTGAATTCAAGACCTTGTGCTTTCATGGCAGGCGCAGTGCCACTGAGCTAAATCCTCAGCCCTTTTATTTCTAAGTGTACTGCCATTGTGGCTGTTTCTAGGTACTATTGTGATGTCACTGAGCAAGGAGTTGGGAGGGTATGTGCCGTAGCCAGTATTTCCACCATACAGGTATCATTCATGCGAATAACCTCAAGAGTGCAATAATTAGGATGTGGTGAGGTGGGATATTTATTACCTGTTTTAAATCTAATTTATTCATTGGTAATTTTATGCAGTGTAATCTTAAATAACTATATTTAACAATCACCTTGCAAATTTCCTGAAAATTAACAATGGGACTCACAAACTGGTTTGAGCCAGCTCCAGCACACTGCTGCTAGAGCCTAGTATAGTGCTTCACTTTTAATAGGTTTGGAATGGTGGTAAGGATGTTAATAAAAAGAACATGATTATCCACTTAAGAGCTTTGAATGCAGCTGGTAATCCGGATTTCAGTATTCTTTTCTCTGTCTGACATTTTCTTAGTTCTATTTCTCATACTGAACAAAAAGCCAAGCAAAAAATAGTTGAGGGTGGAGACCAAAGGATAACTAGGGCTTCAAGTATGGGCTGTGAATACTGACCTCTGCCTGAGGTCAGGGTGGGGCCCTGTGACTGCTTCCAGTTCAAAACTGTACTATGCACTTGAGTTTAAACAAGCCCCTAAGTGGAGCTGTCTCCTAGGGCATGCTCACAACAGGAGTACTGAAGAAAAGTGCCAGTCAGATGATTGTTGCATTCCAGAAAGTTCAGCCTCTCAGGAACTGGGGAGCCCAAGAAGGGAACAGTAAATTGCAGCCTCCTGAGGGCACAAAGACCTGTGCAGTAGCTGTCTTCACCTTTTGTATAGGTGCAGCAGTGACCTTAGGGGAAACCGGAGTGGGCCAGCACAACTCAGCAAGCAGAGGGACAGCTGGTGAACCAGCTGTGTTACATTACAGTCTGCCCTATCAGTGTCATGGCTCAGAGATTGTACCATATATGGACTTGAGCTCCGACAGGCAGTCATGCTGATTTGCATCAGGGTTCCTCTAAAATCCTAGTTTGGGATTAAGTCATTGTTACCAGCAAAAAGGAGACCCCAGATAATTTGGTCATCATGAAGAAATCAGGACAAATTGTGGTCTGGCAAGGAAGATATGAGAGAAGGAGGAAATAGCCCCTTGCAGACAGGCCAGGCTTGCGAAGGAAGGCTGAGCCTGAGAGAGCTGTGGGAGTGATTCACAACAGCGGTTGCCAGGGGAGGAAGGCACATAGCAGAGGACCAGCCTCTTCTGCAGAATTCACCCTACTGAAACTGGCAATGCAAAATGGAACTTTTGAAGTTAGATTTTTTTTTTCCTTTGGAGTTAAGTGGCTTCCAAACTTCCTCCGGCCTGGGGCATACATGGCTCCCCAACCTTTCCTCCAAGAGGAATGGGCAGAATATAAGCTCCTGACACCAGAAGGTCAAGTCCAATTTCATTCCTTTAGGCAACAGAGAGGTCTGGGTTCAGGAAGGGGTGAAACTAGCCTAAAAATGTCTATTGTCCCAAAAGACCCCAACACACTTGTACCTGATGAGATGAGGATTGGGAGCAAATAAGTCCCTCCATCTCCTTGGAGCTAGCTTTGAATACGTAAATATTTTTTCTTTTTACACAAATATATGGCCTCCTTTGATTTGGTTGGTGGCAAGCAGCTGAATCACTAGCGGCTGGTAACACTATCTATCTCTCACTAACCTGGGTCTGCCCTAGCCTTTTCCAAAGGCAAACTCTGACAACTGTAATAAGGGTCAAGAGGAATAACTCCAAAACTGCAAATGTACAAAGCAGCTTCTCTGGCTGTGGATGAAGGTGTCCATGATGCTGCTGAAGATGTCAGAACCCTACTGGCCAAGTGGGAGACAATCTAGGCCTGAGGTCCAGATGGGCTTACCCATGTGGAACACAGCTAGGTAACCTCCAGTCCCTTGCTAGGGTCAGTCTAGTGTGACACAGCTCTAGGAACCCAAGGAAATAGGAAGGAAAGAGGAATATGGGAGTAATCTGGGGAAAGCGGCTTTTAGTAGATGGCTAATAAAGTGGATCCAATTTGTAAATTCAACCAGCTTCATGTGTGTGTTTCAACAACTTGGTTGCTTTTTTTTTCCTTTAAGGGCACTTCTGTGTGTGTACATCTTGTTTTGGCTCAGAAGAGCAGAACTGTAGGATACTCTATCGCACAGTGAGAACGAACTACTTGATACGCAAAACACAGACAAATCTCACAAACATAATGTGAAGCAAAGAAGCCAGACACAAAAGAGTACTGTGAAATCCCATTTATAGCAAGCTCAAAAACAGGCAAAACCAATCTGCGATGTTAGAAGTCAGGATAGTGGCTTCTTTGTTGGTCAGTGGCCGGGAGGGGCAGGAGGACTGGTGATACACTAATTCTGGGTCTAGGTGCTACTCACATGGACATGGGCACTCTGGGCTGTCCACTACAGGTCTGCATACACTTTTTTCTTATTTCAACCAAAGCTTAGAAAAAAAGAAGGAACCAGAATGTAATCTTGTGAAATCAGAGGTCACAGGAAGAATAAACTGTTTGCCAATCAAAAACAAGCCTCTGAGGGTGGTTGAGATCTCTTTCCGTTTCTTCCTCCCGCCCTTCCTTCTTTCCTTCCTTCCTTTCTTCCTTTTTTGAGATACTGGGGATTGAACCCAGGGCCTTCACATTGAGCTACATCCCTAACCCTTTTTAACATTTATTTTAATTTGAGACAAGATCTTGATAAGTTCCTCCAGCTGGGTTTGAACTTGTGATCCTCCAGCCTCAGCCTCCCGGAGTGCTGGGATTGCGGGCATGTGTCACCATACTTAGCTTTCCAGTCCCATTTCTGTTCCTCACTGGTAAAGGGGTCTTGGAAACTTTGTTCCCCTGTTGCTTGCTTCTTTCGCTGTGGAACCAAAAGGGTCAGATTTGATTATATAAGAGTACATGATCTCAGAGAATTTTTCTCTTTCCTACCTTTTTCAGTGGAGGTCATATATGATTTAGCTTATGTGTCCTTGTAGAAGAAAGTGCTCCAGGCATGGCGAGCCCACAGATTGGCTTTCACACCATCAAGACACACACACACACACACACACACACAGAAATCTGGCTATCACACTCACCCTCTCCTCCCTCACCACTGCCTTTCATTGTCTTAGTGCATTCATTTTCATGGCTGACATAACAAAGCACAGTAAGTGATGGTTTAGGACAACAGAAATGTATTGTCTCACAGTTCTGGAGGCTGGACATCCAAAATGGAAGTGTCAGCTGGGCCTTCTCCTTCTGGAGGGCTAGGATGATCTCTTCCCCACTGCTCCTACCTTCTGGCAGCCTTAGTGTTCTTGGCTTGGAGGTGATCGCTGCAGTGCCCTATCTTCCCATGGCTCCTCCTGGTGTCTTCACAACATCTTGTCTTGGTGCATGGCTGTATCCACATTTCCCCTTTTTATAAGGTCACTACTCGTGTTGGATAAAGTCCATTCGATGACCTCATTTTAACTTGATTATTTTTTTTAACTTGATTCTATTTCCAAATGAGATTATATTTTGAGGGGCTAGAACTTCAACATATATTTTCTGGAACACAAACAGCAAGCAGTGATTTAAAGGCTTCAGGAATTTTTTTTTTTTTTGGTACTGGGGATCAAACTCAGGACCTTGCACTTGCAAGGCAGTTGGCGGCACCACTGAGCTAAATCCCCAGCCCAGGAAAATTTAAAGTAATTCCCTAACTCCATGACTTGCCAGGCAATATTCAGGATTCCAGTTGAAAATCAAATATCAAAAGAGTTGGATAAATAGTAATAGTCTCTTATACAGTGCTTCCCATTCCCAAAGCATTTTTTTATAATCATCACGCTATTCAATTCTTGGTAGTAGGAAGAGTAAGAATACAGACTCTGGGGCGAAACTGCCTGAGTTCAATCCCAGCTCCATTTGTTTCTAGCTGCTTGACCCTTAACCCTTGTACCTCAGTTTCCTCATCTGAAAAACTAGGATGCAGTGAAGATTAAATGAGTTAACACAAAATCACGTACACTAGTGCCTTCTACATAGTTAACAACTGATAAATATTTGCTATCTCTGTTTTATTTTTTGAGACAGTCTTGCTATGTAGTTCAGGTTGGCTTTGAGCTCACTATGTATCCCAGGCTGGCCTTGAACTCATGGCAGCCATCCTGCCTCAGCCTCCTGGGTGCTGGGAATACAAGTGTGTGCCAACAAGCCCAGCTTCTCTTTATTTTCAAGAGTGAAAAATTGAGGCCTAAAAATTCATAGGACAAAGCTGGATCATTCAGCTAAAGAAGAGGGAACTAGGATGTGAATGCAGTTCTCTGCTACCCCAGGGCCTGAGTTTGCAACCCCTGCAAAGAAAAAGACCAACATAGTTGCTTAGTTTATAAACAAGTGGGTTCAATTGGGTGATATTTGTAAGTTCCCCAAGGTCAGGGAAAAGTTGTCCTTATACATTCTTAGTCTGTTCCCTTGGCATCAGGCACTGAACCCCCACAAGTGTCACACATGCTCCCATGGAAAGATTTGCAAGTCAGTTTCCAAGAGCTTAAGAAGACAGGCCTAAGAGAGAGGAGAGGTGGCAAATGAAGGCTTGATAGTCAAGGTCAGGGCTGGGTACCAGCAGGATTGCCTGATGGAGCTGAAGAGAGAAGGGAAGACCAAATGCCGGAAGTCAGAAGGAGCCGCAGTACCTGGGCACATAGGCTGGGTGTTACCTGTCAAGTTTGTAAGAAGGCAGATGAGGGGAGCAAAAAGTGACACTGCCACTAGGAGCAGCTAGTGTTGGAAGGGGGGGTGCTGCTCTCTGCAGAGAGCTTCGCATGGCTGCCTGGGAACACTTTCTGGGTTCAGATTCCAAGTGAAGCCTTAAGGGAAGCAACCCTTGTGGGCCCATCCCTCTCAGACACACATCCTGAGGAACACACAGGGTTGTGACTGGAGACTGGACAGTTAGGAATGTTTTGGCTTCTGTTATTTCCTTCTCTCTAGCAGTGTGCTGAAGGTCCTTGATCTCTGCTCACTCACTTCGGGTTGGTCACCAAACACCCGCTTGGGCCTCCGGGGGCCCCCTGGTGGAAAAGCAGGGGATAAAGGAATCCTTTGGGGCAGGAACTAAAAGCCCGTATGGTGGAGAAGGGGTGGTGGACACTATGGCTCTTCCCCAGCAGACTTCAAAGAACTCTTTGGTGAATATCCCTCCTGCTCCCCACTGGCTGAATGATTTGCTATAACTTAAGGGGCCCGCAAACACACCAGCTCTGATCCTGAAATGGACTTTGATGGGGCGCCAAAATAAAAGAGTTAGTTTCGTCCCTTAACTTCTCTTGGGCACTCCCCCAAACTGTCAGGAGATTTAGAAGGATTCCCCAAAGAACCAGGGGCGGTGGCCCCAGAAAAAGGTGTTCACTGCCCCTGAGGTGGGACTTTTATTGCTAGTTTCGCCATTAAGGAGGTGCAAATCCTGACAACCCATAGCACCTGAAGAAGGCCGGGAAGGGGCTCCACAGGCCCATGTTTCTCAAAGGTAGGGGGCCCCCTTTGGGAGCATCTGGGGATTCCATAAAAAGCAGATTCATAATCAGTGGGCCTGGGTAGCAACTGAGGATCTGCGGTTCGAAAAGTTTTCTGCCACTCTGGCTGAAGGAAGACTGTATTTTTCTCAGCATCCTCTTCACACACCTGTTCAGACCCAAACCACAACAGAAGACACAAATGGGGAAACTGTGTTTCTTGGAAATGTCTTACCTGATTCAAAACAGTTGGGAAGGGACTTTGAGCTGTGATCTTGCATTAAATTCCAACTCTGCCACACCCACTCCGGGCTCAGAGTGAAGGGATCAGAAAACAGGGCAAAGAATTTTATAAGGAGAAAGAAGGAGAAACAGGCTTTGTATATACTTCCCTTTTTCTGTCCACACTTTTTTTTAGCAAAACATTTATTGGTACATTTCATAGCCTTACATAATGATAACACTCATATAGGGAATTTGCACCTGTACATGATACATCCTGCCTCATTTTTCCCATTCCCCCTCTCTGGGTTCAGATTCCAAGTGAAGTGAGCCCCCTCCCCTGCCTATGTACAAAAGCATTGTTTACATTTTTTCCTTCTATTTTCACTTTTTTTTCTTGTCCCTTCCTTCCTTTCTTGCTCCTTCCTCCCTTGTTCCCAATCCCATTTGAATATTTTCTTCCCATTTCCCAGTATCTGTTATACATTTTAGTCCTTATTTCCACTTTTGGTTTCTTACACCAGAGAAACAATGTGGTATTTAAATGTGTGTCCAGGGCCCAGGATTTAGCTCAGTGCTGCTGCCACCTACCTTGCAAGTGCAAGGTCCTGTGTTTGATCCCCAGTACTGAAAAAAAAAAAGTGAAGATTTAAACATGTGTGTCCAGTTTATTTCACTTAAGAATATGGTCTCAAGGTCCATCCATTTGGCATAAATGTCTGAAACCCATCCTTCTTTATGGCAGAGTAGTACTCCGTTGTATAAAAACCCCCACATCTTTATCCATTTGTCAGTTGGTGGGCCTTTGGGCTGTTTCCAAGATTTAGCTATTACAAACTATGCTGTTATAAACATGGGTGTGCATTTATTGCTATGGTATGGTGATTTTAATTCTTTCAGGAAGATACCAAGAAGGTGACTACCCGGGTCAAATGGAACCTCTAGTTTTAGTGTTTTGTTTTGGTTTTTTTTGGGTGCTGGGGATCCAACTCGGGTCCTTGTGCTTGTGCAGGAGGCAACGAAACCACTGAGCTAAATCCCCAGCCCTAGTTTTAGTTTTTTGAAGAATTTCCACACTGATTTCCACAGCATAGCACCAGTCTACACTCCCAGCCACAGTAGAGAAGGGTTGCTTTTCCCCCACCCCCACCAGCATTTGTTATTGGCTGATTTCTTGTTAACAGCCATTCTTTCTAAAGTGAGACGGAATCTCAGAGTTGTTTTAATTTGCTTTTCTCAAATGACCAGTGATGTTAAACAATTATTCATATATTTATTGCTGTTTCAATTTCTTCATCTGAGAAGTGTCTATTCATTTCAGATACCCATTTTTGGATTAGATCTTTAAATTTAGGGGGTCTGATTTTTTTTGAGCTCTTTACATATTCTAGATAGTGGTCCTTTGTCTGATGAATAGCTGGTAAAAAAAATTTTCCCACATTGTGAGTTGTCTCTTCACTCTGTTGGTGGTTTCTCTTGCCGTGCAAAAGCTTTTAAATGAGATGAGATCACAGTTGATTCTTTCTGATATTTCCTGTGTGATTGGGGTTTTGTTCATAAAGTCTTTGAGTACGTCAATGTCTTCAAGAGTCCTACCTATTCTATCTTCAAGTAGATTTAGTGTTTCTATTTTAACATTTTAATATTTAGATCTTTGATCCATTTTTATTTTAGGTTAGTGCATGATGAAAGATATGGGTCTAGTTTTAACCTTCAACATGTGGAAAGCCAGTTTTTTCAGTACCACTTATTAAAGAGGCTTTCTTTCAGTAAAGGTATTTGGCTCCTTTGTCAAAGATAAGTTGGCTGAGTATGTCTGGAGTTGTTTCTGCATCTTCTAATCTGTTCCATTGATCCTCAGGTCTGGTTTTTGTTGTTTTGTTTGTTTGTTTATTTGTGGGTTGTTTTTTTAAATTTTTTTGCCAGTACCATGCTGGTTTTTGGGGGGTTTTTTGGTACTGGGGATCGAACTCGGGTCCTTGCGCTTGCACAGCAGGTGGTGAAACAGCTGAGCTAAATCCCCAATACCATGCTGTTTTTATCACAGTAGTTTTGTAGTATAATTTCAAGTCAGGGATTTTGATGCTCCTTGACTTACCTTTGTTGCCTAGAATTGCTTTTGCTATCTTAGGTCTCTTCTGGTTCCAAATGAATTTTAGAATTGTTTTCTCTAATTCTATGAGAAATGCTATTGGTATTTTGATTGGAATTGTGTTAAATCTGTATACAATTTTGGGAGTATGGCCATTTTCACTGTGTTGATTCTTCCTACCCAAAAGCCTGGGATATCTTTCCATTTTCTGATACCCACTTCAATCTCCTTTTTCAGAGTAATGTAGTTTTCCATGTAAAGGTCTTTTACTTCCTTCATTAGATTGATTCCTAGGTATTTCATTTTTTCAGGTGCTATTGTGATTGGTGTTGTTTCCCTAATTTCTCTCTCAGTGAGTTTGTTGTTTGTGTACAAACTCACTAGTTTCTTGTAGAATTCACCAGTGAATCCGTCAGGATCTGGGCTTTTCTTTTTTGGTAGGTTTTTAATTACATGTTCAACTTCATTGACTGCTATTAGTTGTCAGGAAGGCTATTGATTTTTGAGTGTTGACTTTTTTTTGGTACGGGAATCAAACTCAGGACTTTGCACTTGTGAGGCAGGTGCTGCACCACTGAGCTAAACCCCCAGGCCATGAGTGTTGACTTTGTATTCAGCTATGCTATTGAATTTGGTTATTAAATCAAGAAGTCTTCTGGTGGAGTTTTTGGGGTCTTCTATGTATAGTATCATGTCATCCATAGATAATGATTATTTAACTCCTTCCTTTCTTGTCCTTATTCCTTTTCTTTCTTTCTCTTGTCTAACTGCTCTGGCTAATGTTTCCAGAACTATATTGAATAAGAGTGGTGACAGTGGACAACCTTGTCTTGTACTTGATTTTATTTCTTTTTTTTTTGATACTGGGGATGAACTCGGTCAGGTCCTTGCGCTTGCAGGGCAGATGGCAGCACCACTGAGCTAAATCCCAGGCCCTTGTTCTTGATTTTAGAATGAAAGCTTTCAGTTTTTGTCCATTTAGTATGATGTTGGCTGTTGACTTTTATCAGATTGAGATAAAGACCATTTATACTTGATTCAGCTTTGGTAATTATAAGTATCTAGGAATCTGTCTACATCTTCTGTGTTTTCCATCTTTTTAGAATACAGGTTCTTGAAATAGGTATGATAATCTTCTGGATTTCTGCAGGATCTGTTGTGATTTCACCCTTTTCATTCCTAATTGTATGGATTTAAGTCTTTTCTTTCCTTTTTTGGATAAAGTTGGCTAAAGGTTTGTCAATTTTATTTAATCTGATATGAGAGTAAATGTAATTGAATTAAAGACTTTAAAAAGGCCAAACATAAGGTTACTCATTTACCTATCTTGAGAGATCATATAACATAGTGGTTAATCCTGTAGACTTTGTTATCAGACATATCTGGGTCCAAATTCCAGCTGTACTTGCTGTGTGATCCTGGGCAAGTTATTTAACTTCTCTGGATCTCAATTCCCTTATCTAAAAGATGGAAATGATAATAATAAGAGTACTTTCTAAGTAGAATTATTGTGAGGGTTAAATGCATTAAGTACTTTTTTTTTTTTGAGGCAGGGTTTCACCATGTAGTTCAGGCTGGCCTTGAACTCATGGTAATCCTCCTGCCTCAGCCTTCTAAGTGCTGGGATCACAGGTGTGTGCCACCTTCCCCAGCACTGCATTACTTTGTAAGTGCTCAACAACTGTCAGTTGAATCTTATGAATATGAAAGCCTATCATTGTTTTAAAATAAAAGTCAAATTTGTTGAGTTCTAATTTACATAGGAAAAAATCCATCCATTTTATTGCACAGTTCTATGAGTTTTAACACATACAGGTCAACTATCCTTTATCTGAATTGCTTGGGACCAGAAACAATCAGATTTTGGAATTTTAAGATTTTGAAATATGCACATGGAATTTACTGGTTGAATGTTCCTAATCTGGAAATGTGAAATGTTCCGTCACACTCAAAAAGTTTTGGATTTCAGAACATTTTGGATTCTCGGGTTAGGGATGCTCAACCTGTGAAATCACCTAACCACCGCCACGATCACTCTGAAGAGCAGCTCTGCCATCCCCAAGCGTTTCTCTCTGATCCTTTGTCATCACACCTGCTCTCCACCCCCAGGCAAACCACGGAGCTGTTTTGGGTCCCTGTATTTTTGTCTTGCCCAGAGTGTGATATAAATGGAAATACATGAAACATATAGTACCTAGCAGAAAACTCATCGTTTTTAAAGGCTGACAGATATTTGGCATTTAATAAATTCCTAACTGCATTTGGATCTGAATCAAGTTAGAATTTTTTAATCCTGAACCAGATGATATATTTCCTGTTGGCTTGAAGAAGAGGTATACTATTTTAGAAATGTCTCTTGATGTAGCTCCTTTAGGGTAAGTGGGTCTTTCTCACATACTGTCTCTGTCCGTCATTAAGCTTCAGCCTGGAGATGAGTTGGCAAGGAAGGGTTTTGACATAGTGAAGTTTCAGGTATTCAGAAAGCGGAAAGAAAGGTTCCCTCCCACCTGAATGGACAGTGGAGGAGGGGAACATCATGTGAGGCCAGAAGTGAATTCTGTGATTCCTCATCTCTGCATTTTGGGGAAAATCTGAGGCATGTGGAGAGGAATACCCACAGCAGAGGCATTTAGTTTGTTTTTTCTAGTTTGTGCTTGGACTCTGGGAGGAGATCATACAAGTTCTGCAAGAGGGCCATTTCTGAGGAATCTGGGGTCACAGTGACCATTTCAGTTCCCATAAAATAGGGAGGGAGTCCAGATGTTCCCTCTTGAGGCAAGAGAGAAAGTAACTGAGTGGGGAGTGGGCCACTGTGACAAAGGAAATGACCCTACCACAGGGGCCATGTGGAGGATGGTTTGATACTAGCCAGAGGCCTGGAGGAGCGGAGCACCAGGTCTTGTCTCAGAACCCCGGAAAGAGGCCAGATGTTGGAGCATCTGTGTAGCTAACTTAGCTTCGAGGATCAGTGGGGAGGGGAGTCCCAGATTAACTGGGCAACAGGGGAAGGTAGGGTTGTGGAAGGACTGACCAAGGCACTCAGTGCCCTTTCTAAATCCCAGAACCCCTTTACTCTTAATTTCATGATGATTCAAGTAGCTAACATGTCCCTCACTCCCAGCTCCACTTTGTTGAAGCAGAGAAGAGGGTCAGGGATTGAGAAGGACTGAGCACTTTACCTCCAATACTATTTATTATTTGTTTGTTTGTTTGTTTGTTTATCTTGAGACAGAGTCTCACTGTGTAGCTCAGGCTGGCCTCAAACTTGCAGCAATCCTCTTGACTCAGCCTTTCAAGTGCTGGGATTACAGACATGCACCACCATGCCTAGCTCCAGCACTGTTTAACTCAGAGAAGCAGGCTAAGGTAATCAAGTGTCCAAGGGCTTCTGAGGAAGTCAGACCAATGGGAGGTACAGAGCAGGAGCCCTGGTTTCCTAGCCCACCTGTTTGGGCAGGTTACAATAACATAGTGATAAAGTAATTAGCAATTCCTATTTAAACAGCTTTCCCCAGGAGAAACTACATCAGCAATTGCATTTCCCATGTGTAACTGGGCAGGAAAAATATGAGACCCGAGAAGGCAGGAAAGCAACTTTTTTTTGTAGGCATCCATTGAAACTGAACACTGGAACATGAATGTACTCTAAAGTACATCCTTATTTTTCTATACCCTTTTATCACTCTGAAGCAAGGAAATCAATTTAGGGAAAAGGTAAGAATTGGCATTTTAAAATGTGTTGAGAAATTTTTAATTATGATAACTATTTATAAAGTTGGTATTTATATTTGGACTATCGACACAATCAAAGCCCACCAACCCATTCCAATTCATTAATGCTATTTCCATTCTCAAAGTAATTAGATTAACATAATCTGAGACTATTCTGCAGCTAAACATATGTGAGGTGAGACTCAAGCCAAGGGCCACTTGGATCAAGATTAAAATATAGACCATTCAAAATAAAGGTCACCAAAGCCAGACTGTACATTTCCCTAATTATAAATCAGATCCAAATTGGCATCATCAAGGATATATCTTTGATATTCATCTATAAAAACAAATTCTCATGAAATATGATAGGGCCCAGAAATATAAAATATCCGCTGACCTGGTAAAGTTCTGATTCCTAAAATTCTGAGAGTTTTTCCCTCAACTATACTTCTTTTTTGTTTGTTTGTTTGTTTGGTACCAGAGATTGAACTTGGGTCCTTGCGCTTGCGCAGCAGGCAGCAAAACCACTGAGCTAAATCCCCAGACTTACCTCAACCATACTTCTAGATTCTGTAGCTCAGAGAAACATCATCAGACACAAAGGATTAACAATTGTCTTTCTTAACACCTCTGTTTGCTTCCTCCAGTCTGAAGTCCCCCTTCTTTTGGCAAGGCCTTCAGTTTCTTTCATTCATTTGTGGATGTATTCATTTGTTTATTGTGTTAATTATTTATTGCTGTGTAACAAATTAACCCCAAAATTTAGGGGGTTTGTAACAAGCAGCAGAGGAATGAGACCACTTGAGCAGGCTAGTGAAAGCAAAGAGGTACAGACTTTATTTACCTGGGCAGAAGTGAACTGACAGCAAGCAAGAGGTCCTCAGCCCTGAACAAAAAAAAGTAGAAAGCTTTATAGGGCAGTGGAAGAGAGGTCTGGCATGTCTATCATGTATAGGGGTCAGAGAAAATATTTGTGGTTGGGGTTCATGCAGTGATCAAGCCAGATGTGTGGATATTTTCAGGTGACTTGGCATTGAAAAGATGCTGTACTTTGTAGTTGTTATCTCTATGTTGGGAACATCCCATCTTGTGTTCTGTGCTCTATCTGCTCTGAGATAGCACAGCTTTTGTGTGGTCGGGGGGGAGACAGCACCTGTATTTGGTGCCTGTTTTGCTGTGTTTTTTTGTATTTTGTCAGATGTAGCTTGGATTAAAGAGCATATTCATTAACCATTTCACAACCAGGTCAAGCCCGACAGACTTAAAGCTACACACTGATTACCTCTCACTGTGTGAGGTCCAACATCTGGGCATGGCTTTGTTGAGAGTCCTTTGCCCTGGCACCTGTAATGTGGCTGGGATCAGTGCTGGGATCTCATCAGAGGCCAACTGGGGAAGGGTCCACTCCTAGGCTCATGTGGTGGATTGCAGAATTCAGTTCCTTGTGGGTTGTTGAACCTCAGCTCCTCTGGAGGACACCCTCAGCACCTTGCCATGTGAGCTTTTCCAATATCACACCTTGCCTCATTGAAGCACTCAGGCCAGGAAGGTCTCTAGCAGAATGGAAGCTACCAACTTTTCTAAGGTAGTAATGGAAGTGGCACATCTTCAGTGTTGTCTTACTGTATAATTTAGAAGCAACTTGCTCAAGGTAAGGAGATTGCATAGGCTGTGAAGACTAAGAAGCTAGGAGTTTGTATGTGAACAAAAGGCCTGGTGGTGCCTGTCCTTGAGGATGTGCTCTTGCTTCTGAGACCACTCCAATCACTCTGCCTACTTCAGACCACAAGGTCTAGATGGATTCTAGAGGCCTTTTCTCCCTACTTTTGTCCAAGGTTTTAAGTAGAAGGTCTCAATTCCTCTCCCTGCTTCTATAGCATCCATGACGTCAGAAAGCTTGTACTGGAGTTTTAATTTCTCATGGTTTCTACATTGGAATAGGAGATGAGCAACCTTGTACAGTTCTGTACCTAAAAGTGTCTTTCCTGTGTGGGAGGAGGGGCTGGGAGCCTTCCCTACATTCCACCTTAGTGTGCTTCCTCCCTGCCATGCCCTGCACAGCAGAGAAGTGGCAGCCTTTGAACTCCTATTTGATTTTAGAGTCTCAGCACTGAGGCTGCTCATCAGGTCCAGCGTGTTCAGTTTTCTACTGATTTTCTGTTAAAGGGTCTTGAAAATCCAGAATTCTAAAATGCATTGGCTTGCATTTGCCGGCCAGTCATCCAGGTACTTAATTAATCATTCATGATAATAATCAAAAGCCCACACCTGCTCTAAAATAGTTCAGTAAGTTAAAGTCTTAAACCAGTAAAGGAAAGCTGGTCATGGTGGCACACACCTGTAATCCCAGAATTTGAGAGTCTGAGGCAGGAGAATCGCTGTGGGTTTGAGGCCAGCCTGGACTACATAGTGAGATCCTGTCACAAAAACAAAAACCAAACAAATGAAACAGTAAAGGGTACATTGGTAAGCTGAAGCTACAGTGCAATATCAGAATTGGCCATTCAGAGGAAGTCTACACACCAAGTGTGGGGTTGTACAAGCCTGGCAATCTATTTCTTAATTACTTTTATCTCCTGGTGACTCAACGAGAATCTTTTTGCTTAGCCTCAGTCCAGGTTTGCATAATAACAACAAGAATACAGCTCAGCTCTTTCCTCCATAACAGCTTTGCGATTGTCCTACAAACTTGAATCATCTCTTGATTTTCCAACACATTGTAAAATGGTAATATAATATCTTGGAGGCACCTCATAGTGTTTGGTTAAAATGTTATGCTCTTTGCCTTCCCAGGTAATACACTCTGTGGGTCAGAGCAGAGTGTAAGGTATTTGGGGATATTTTATCCATATTAGCCTTTATCATCCCCTCTCACCTCCAGAAGACAGCACAATGCTATACAAGAAGTAAGCCTACTGGGCATGGTAACACATGCCTGTAATCCCAGCGCTCAGAAAGCTGAGGCAGAAAGGAGGCTACAAGTTCAAGGTCACCCTGGGCTACATAGTGAGACCCCCATAAAACAAAAAGAAAACAAAAAGTCAAAAAGTAAGCCTCTATACATAGTGAATGAACAATCATGGCCATGAGTCTCCAGAATAGGAGAGTGACCTGGCAAGTTCATTTGTGAAAGAAAGGCCTTCTTCCTGCCTTCTTCCTCTTCCTCTTCTCCTCCCCTTTCTTCCTTCTCCTCTTCTCCTTCTTCTTCTTCTCCTTCTCCTCCTCCTCCTTCTTGTTCCTCCTCCTCCTCTTCCTCCTCCTCCTTCTCTCTTCTCCTTCTCCTTGTTCCTTTTCCTCTCCTCTTCCTCCTCCACCTCCTTCTTCTTCCCTTTCTCATTCTTCTTTTTTTTTCTTTCTGTACTGGGGCTTTTGAAACCAGGGCTTTCACATTGAGCTACTTCCCTAGCCTTTTTTATTTTTTACTTTGAGGCAGGCTCTCACTAAGTAGCTAACTTGCCCAGGCTGGCTCAAATTTACAACCCTCTTGACTCAGCCTCCCAGAGTGTTGGAATTACAGGTGTGTATCACCCTGACTGGGTTGGGGAAAGGCTTCTTTCTAGTTCCTGCAGGCAGTCTCAGTGGGTAGCATGTGGTTCACAGAAGCCACACAACGTCCGCAGACCCTAGGCCAAGTACGTATGAAAGTCAACTTTTTTATGCTTAAAGGAAAAAAATCTCAGATTAAAGTTGTATGGAGGGTAATTGCCATTTACCTAACTCCAACTTGGATTACATAGCTTACCAGGCTTTACTTGAACCCCTTCTTTTTTTTTAACTTTTAAAAATAACTATTATCAAACACACACAGATACAAAAAATTAAAACATTCAAAGAAGAACAATGCAAGGGGAAAAAAACTACAATAATATTCAAATACAGCAGAACTCAACCAAAACAAAACTGAAAAGCACTTAAACATTTTTCCATATAACTTAAAAAAGCACCTTAAGCACCAACAAGACACCAGAGGATGTGATTTGTTTCAGAAAGATCCCCAAAACCAACACTGAACAAATAATGGTCTGGGAAAAAACTCCAGTTAGCTAGCAGACTCCACATAAGCCAAACTTCTCCCTAATGTAAATTTCGATACAGTCATATGACACGCGATGGAAACACAATCCGAGAAATGTTATTAGGCAATTTCACCCATGTGTATCCTTAATTACACTTTCAGTTTCTCACACTAGAGAAACTATTTGGTATTTACACATGTGTGTCCTATTTATTTCACTTAAGAGGATGGCCTCAATATGCATCCATTTAGCTATAAATGTCTCTAGTTTCTCATTCTTTATGGCTGAGTAGTACTCCATTTTATAAAAAACCCACATCTTCTTTATCCAGTTTCCAGTTGATGGGCACTTGGGCTGTTTCCAAGCTTTCAGTATTACAAACTGTGCAGATATAAACATGGGCTCACATATATTGCTGTGGTATGATTCTTTTAATTCTTTTGGGAAGATACCCAGCAGGGGGATATCTGGGTCGAATGGGACCTCTAGTCCTAGTTCTTTGAGGTATCTCCATACTGATTTCCACAGTGGTCGCACCGGTCTACACTCCCACCAACAATGGAGAAGGGTTCCTTTTTCTCCAGAGCCCCATCAGCATTTGTTATTGGTTGATTTCTTAATAGCAGCCATTCTTTCTGGGGTGAGATGGAATCTCAGTGTTGTTTTCGTCTGCATCTCTCAAATAACCAGTGATGTTGAACATTTTTTCATATGTTTATTTGCTGCTTTTACTTCTTTGTCTGAGAAATGTCTGTTCATTTCAGATGCCCATTTTTGAATTGGGTCTTTGAATTTGGGGGTTCTGATTTTTTTCAGTTCTTTGTATATTCTAAATAGTAGTCCTTTGTCTAAGGTACAGTTGCTGAAAATTTTTTCCCACAATGTAGGTTGTCTCTTGGCTCTGTTGGTAGTTTCTCTTGCAGTACAGAAGCTTTTTAATAAGATAAGATCCCAGTTGTTGATTCTTTGTGCAAGTTCCCATGCCACTGAGGTTCTGTTCATAAAGTCTTTTCCTATACCAATATCTTCAAGAGTTCTACCTAACTTATCTTCCAGCAAATTTAGCATTTCTGTCCTAATATTTAAATCTTTAATCCACTTCTATCTTAATGTAGTGCATGGTGATAGGTATGGGTCTAGTTTTAATCTTTGGCAGGTTGAAATCCAGTTTTTCCAACACCATTTATTAAATAGGGTATCTTTCCTCCAGTGAGGATGGTTGGCTCCTTTGTCAAAGATGAGGTGGCTGAGCATATCTGTAGTTGTTTCTGCATCTTCTGATCTATTCCACTAATCCTTGGGTCTGTTTCCTTGCCAATACCATGCTGTTTTTATCACAGTAGCTTTGTAATATAGTTTCACATTGGGGATTGTAATACCCCCAGCCATATCTCTGTTGCCTAAAATTTCTTTTGCTATTCTGGGTCTCTTCTGGATGAACCCCTTCTTTTTGGTTGAACTTAACCATTTTCAATACATTTCACTTCTTTACTCAAGTTTTTTTTCTCAAAAAAAATGAAACTAAGGGTTCTATTAGGAACAGCATGGTTTTTATTTTCTTTTACTATTGCCATTTACCTAAATGACAGGTGATTAGAATTTCATCTCCTTCAACCTAGATGTGAAGCTGAAGAACAAGTAAAGTGACCAATGTCACAATGCCCTTTGCTTTGCTTTTCAGTGCAGTGAGTTTTTAGCCCTGGAGGGCATTAGGCTTGCATTCTTAGGACAGTCCCCCTGGCTTTATGACTGGGTGGCTCATTTCCCCATCTGGAGACTCTCCTCTGGCCACTACATGTGCCAGGGAGAGGAGGGATAGTATGAATTGTTTCTTGGGCATAAGGGTGTTGTGACAATGAATTGCTTTTCATCCATTGATTCAAGGAAAAAGATAAGCTGAAAAGTGTGTACTCTAAACTGGATCCTCTTCCTGTCTCCCCAGTTTCTAGCAACAGGACCATTTTCTACTCGACACCTTTCCAGAGGCACCAAACATTCAAGTCTTATCAAATCTTCCTTTCCAAAGCCTGTGCATCTGTCCTTTTTGATCTACCTCATCCATCCACTCAGTGACTGTTATGGAGACTCAGTAAAATGCAAGCCATGTATCAGCTAGGATGGATGGAAATAAGAATAAGACTTGTTGCTCACCAGTAAGAAGCTTCAAGAATCTTAAAGGTTCTTAAGAGCCACATCCTCAGGAGTTTTCCTGGAGTCTAATCCCCTATATGCAATCTCTTAGTCATTTGCTCTATCAAGCACTCTACTGAAAAATTAATACTCCCAATTAAACGTTTTAGTCATGTCATTTGGTGGAGTTAAACCTTTCCATAGTTCTTCACTGATCACAGGATCAAGGTGAATCTTTAATTTGAGTGTTTAAAGGCTTCTAAAATCTGGAATGAATTTGTTTGCTGATCCTACATCCCACAACCCCCCAGTATTATAAAATTTCTGCTTGGACATATTGGCTGTATTACTATATTAAAGGACATCACTATCCTTTTCTTGCACACCACTCTATTCATATAGTCAAGAAAGTATTAGATGGGCTGGGGATTTAGCTCAGTGGTTCCTCCACCTGCCTCGAAAGTGCAAGGTCCCGAGTTCAATCCCCAGTACCAAAAAAGGAAAGAAAGTATTAGATGCCTTTGTGTGGCAATGCTGTGATAAGAGTTGGGTCATCTTTTTTTTTTTTTTTTTTTGGTATCAGGGATTGAACTGGGGATCTTGAGCTTGGAAGCCAGGCAGTGGAACCACTGAGCTAAATCCCCAGCCCCTCATCATTTCTGAATTCCAAGCTTCTTGTTTCATCAAGGACATAAACAAGAGTAACCATGGCAATGACAGGAGGATTGGATGTAACAAAGCTCTAGCTATGACAGGAGCCCACAGAACTGTGTTTAACGTAGCCTTGGAGAAGTTAAAGAATGTCACTCTGAGAAAGTGACAAATCTAATAACTGAATGATCAAGTGACATAGTTTGAGCAGAAGTTAGGCAACAAGTTGAAGAAAATGTGTAACAGACAGGAAAATGGTATAGTCAATGGTCTGGTGATGAGAATATGATGGATTTGAGTAACTGAAGAAACCAGGAACATGGAATAAAGTGTGTGTGTGTGTGTGTGCGCGCGCGTGCACACGTGTGCATGTGTGTGTCAGGGCAAATGCAAGAGGAAAGGCTGAAGAGGGAATCAAGGCTACGTAACTCATAATCCAGATTAAGGAGTTCAGGCTGGACAGGTCTGGAGCAGCAGCGTCATGATCAGATTTGGCTGCCATCTAGAGAACGTCACATCCCTGTCCCATACATCATTACTGTTCCTATCGGCCCTTCTCTTTTCTCACTCTCTTTACACAGATCTTCCCCACTCTTCAAATTTAAGCCTCACATTTGTTTGTTTGTTGGTTTGTTGGTACCGGGAATTGAACTTGGGACCTTTCGCTTGCGAGGCAGGCGACGGAACCACTGAGCTAAATCCTCGACCCTCTAAGCCTCACATTTTGTATTCACTCTCTTTTAAACATTCCAGCATGCAGTCATCAATTCTTGTTTACTTGAGCACCTTGGACTAATAATCATACATTAGCTTGCCTTGACATTCAATTTTGCTTATATGTCTAATACTCATAACCCTAAAAATATCATGCTTATATATCTTCTTATAGGGATCAGCAAACTTTTTCTATAAAGGGCAAGATAGTAAATGTTTTAAGGTACTCAGGCCACAGATGGTTTCTGACACAACCATAAATAAAACATAAACAAATGGTCATGTTCTGATAAAACTTTATTTATAAAAATAGGCAGGAAGCTAGATTTGTCCTGCAAAATGTACTTTGCTAATTCATGACTTATAACATCCACACAATACAGCCACACATAATAGGTGTTTAGTAAATATTTGTCAGATGAATGAAGAGACAAGGATGGAATGTTTTGAAAAGTTACCAGATAAGGCTTTTCCTTCTAGGGTTGTTATTAATAACTTTAAAATCTCTGATCTATTTTTCTGTATTAGTCCACAAAGTATGAAAAATCCAACTGAATCATTCCTTGAAAATTCCAGCTCTCATAGAATCTTAGAAGAATCATATGGGAAGTTTTCCTAAAGCAATGCAGATAAGTATGTTACTGGTGGGACTCTCTACTAAATTCTTATGGTAAGGATTATATTTGCCACTGGCATCATCATACTTTCATGCCAGCCTATGTGAAGTATGTGTTGGTGTACCATTTGTCTAATGTTTTGCTACTTAGATGTTTTTTCTGCCAAGTATCCTAGCCCATTGCTCTTAAACTCCACCTTCCCTAAAGCCCTAGGACACCGGGGTGCAATTGCATAATAAGCATGGCCTTTACCTCTTTTGTCAGTGCCTTGTTCCTTTTTTGTACTGGAGACCTCTTCAGAGTTGTCTTTATTGTCTATCTTTCTACCATCATTTTTTTTTTTTTGGCTTTTTGAGACAGGATCTTGGTATGTATACAGGCTGGATTTGAACTCATTATGTAGCCCAGATTGGCATTGAATTCACAGTGATCCTCCCGCCTCAGCCTGCTGGGTGCTATGAGATTATAGGCTCCTACCAACATTCTGATCGTGACCATCTAAGTAATCTCTACAGAGTTTCAGACATTTCCTATAATTCTTCTCTTTCTCTGAGCCCTCACCAAAATTACCCTTAATATGCTTCTTATGGAAATCTAGACTTTTCTTAGTCTGCTCCTTCAAATTCTTCCCAGCATCTGCCTATTGTCCAGTCCCAAACATGTCTCCACATTATCAGGTATTTGTTATAGTAACAGTCCTACTTCCTAGTACTAAATTTCTCTTAGCCCACTTTGTGTTGCTCTAACAGAATTCCTGACACTAGATAATTTATAAAAAGCAGAGGATTTTTTTTTTCAGTACTAGGGATTGAACCTGGGGCCTTTGCACTGAGCTACACCTGTAGCCTTTTTAAATTTTTTTAAATGGAGCCTCATAAGTCACTAAGCTGCCAGGGCTGGCTCAAACTTGGGATCCTCCCCAAATGCTAGGATTACTGGCATGTGCCACCAGCTTTAGATTTATTAATATTTACACTTTTGCAGGCTGGGAAGTCCAAGGTAGAGAGGGCATGTCTAGCAAGGGTAGTCTTGCTGCATCATTCAATGGAAAGAAAGCACGTGCACATTAGGGTAGGGGAGCAAAGAAGGGGCAGAACTCATCTCTTACCAGGGATCCCCCCCATGATAACCAGCCCACTGTCTTGATAATGACATTAATCTATTCATTAGGTACCAGGGATCGAACTCGGGACCTTGTGCTTGCAATCTAGTCACTTCTTAAAGATCATACCTGGCAACACTGCTGCACTGGGGACTAAGTGTAAGACACATGAACTTTGGGGGGCACATTCAAACCATAGTAACATTCTGTAGATTTGAAAACTGAGTCTTGAATAAGTAACTGGCTTGGGGTTTTAGGGTTATGTTTGCTTATTATGAATAAATAAACCTGGTATTTGAACCTAGTACTATCTGTTGTCAAAGTACAAGGTTTTGTTTGGTTGTAATTTACTCTATATTAAACAAAGATACTTGAGAATCTTTCTTTTCCGTCACTGTGTCTCATAAGTCCAAACATGTAGGCTACCCTTCGGTTTGTCGGGGGCGGGGGGGTAGGTATGTAACAATACATACAGCACTGGACACAGAAATGAGCAAAGGAAGGGTCCTTCCTTCCAGGGAGGTAAGGGGCATTTTAGGGTGATTTGTATTACTGAGCTATTGGACAGAAGAATTTAAACTGTGAAAAATGAGTAGTTTAATGTTTCTCTCACTAACTTCATCTTAGACCCAAGTCTTCTGGTAATAACTAGTGGGGTGCAGTGAAATTGCTTCTCTCCCATGGCTCATTTGAGATGTGTCACGAACGGTTTCTTACATAAGGCTCCCTTGTATGGTTTAAGCAAGTACATAGAACTGAGTCCTCCAAAAACAGAGGCTTATGTCCAGGTTTTTAAAACCACCAACCAACCTGTATCCAGAAACAGTCATTCATTTAGATGTACAGGAACTGAGAGACTTCAGAACTGTTCCAAGTCAAACGGCACAGGGTAAAAAACAAACAGCAGCAGCTTGCTTGCCTATTTCCAGGAATCACCCTGCCCAGTAAAGAAAACAACTGCCAGGTCTGCGAGTTAACCAGTTCAAGTCTGGGAGTCCTACTCCAGGGCTTAACATGGCTTTACCATTTGAAAGTGCAAAAAAGAATAAAAATCCAGAACTCAAGACCTTGAAAATAGATTAGGAACCTAATGAAAAACCACAATATCTATTTCATTAATTACCATCAATCCTAAGAAGTAGGTACACAAATAAATACTGTAATAATGTATATAGTCACTAAAACTGGAAAACAACCTAAATATCCATTAATGGAAGAAGGCTAACAACTTAAGTACTCATATTGTGGAACTGAATGAACAAGAAAAAGGAAATTATAATGGATACTAGTAAGTACTCAAATGGATAGCTGTTTGTGTTATCTAGTTGAATAAGAAAAGCAAATGGAAGAAAATTGTGTATAGTTTGGCCATATTTATGTATCAAAAAACAGAAGATAAAACTAAATTTGCCCAGCCCTCTATCTTTTCTGAGAGTAAATGCACTGGAATACAAAGTAAACTGATTCCTTTGGATAAGGAATAAGGACAAACAGGGACTTTAGTTTTATTTATAATATTTAAGTTTTACAAGGAGATGTACTCATGCATTTGTTGCTTGTTTATAAAATAGTAATAAATATCAAATCAGTCTTAATAGTTTAAATTGAAAAGAACTTAGGATGAGAATCCCACCCAGATATCTGCTAAATCCATGTAAGAAAGAAAAAAATTGTGGTTTGGGGGGGGAGGGGTTGTTGTTTTTGGTGCTGGGGATTGAACCCCAGGGCTTCAGGCATGCTAAGCACATGCTCTACCACTGAGCTTTGCCCTTAGTTGCAGAAAGAAAATTTAAATAAGAAATTTAGACTTCTCAAGGAGAAATTTCAGTTGTTAGTGTTTTAAAACCATGAAACAAATAACTAAATGAAATGCAGAAGACTTTCTTACGGAAACTTTTATTACGAGGAAGTGTTTGGTGAATATATTTAAAGAATTAATAACCCTCCAAATTGACAGTGAATAAAATATCCAGTTATGGCTAGTTTTCTAACAGATGAACAATTACTGACTAGTAATTTAAAAGGTGAAAGAATTATCTTCATAATAGCAGCAGAAAAGTATAAAGCATCCTAGAGTACATAGGATCAGTATTGCAAAAATTTAATTAGGAAACATAAAATTGAAATAAATAAACATTATGTTGTTTGTTAGAAAACACATTGTTGTAAAGGATGAATAAGTCATTCTCAAATTAATTTATAAGATTAAGGCAGTCTCAATGAAAATCCCAGTGAAATTTTGTCTTATTGTTGGAAGTTGAGGACATAATTCTAAAATTGACTTCAAAGAACAGACTGATAAGAAAAATCAAGACTTTTTTTTTCAGTATGTGGGCCTTTACACTGACCTACATCTTCAGTCCTTTTTCTCTGCTTTGCTTCTTTTTATCTCAGCCCTTTTAATTTTTTTTTTTTTTTTTTGCGACAGGGTCTCTCTAAGTCACTAAGTTGCCCAGGCTGGGATCAAACTTGTGATCTTCCTGCCTCAGCCTCCAAGAGTGACAGACACTATGTCCATCTCAGACTTTTCTCGCTTTATTCTGTGTTAAAACATAGCACAAAGCTCATCCAAAACCCCAGCCCTTAGTTTTAAAATTTGGTGATATTGACATAAAAATCAAAAGAATTAGAGCAATAGAATAGAACATAGTCTAAAAGTCTATCTCTATTCACGTACAGCATTTGAGAGAAATATTCCAAGCCAGTGATGAAAAGAAAGATTATTCAACTCATTTTTTTTTTTTGTATCAGGTCCTTGTTGTTGTGAAGCAGGCGGTGGAATCACTGAGCTAAATCCCTGGCCCTGTTCAACTGATATTTTAAAAAATTGGTCATATGAAAATAACAACAAAATCAACATTTTTTTCCAGTGTTTCATCCTCAAAATTTCCATATAATCATAAATTACATATTTTTATTTGAAAAAAACAAGCAATGCAAACATGTACTAATAAAAATATAACTTCTATTCATAGAGAAGGATATTCTAAGCATAAAGAAAGAGATCATACAAGGAAAGATCATTTTGAACATAGAAAAAGTCAAACTCTTTCCCAGGCTTGAGTTGCACAGTTGCAGGGAAAGACTTGGAAATGCCTTAAGCCTGCACAGGGGCAGCAGGGTCTTGTCTGTGTAAATCAAAAACCACCATTATCCCATATTAGATAAAGGCAGAATTGAAAAGCATTTCAACATCTGTGACAAAAAGAATCTGACAGAGTCATCTTTCTCCACCCAGCAGACTCTTTTCTCTATCACATCAGTGGCTTCCATCCTACACCCCGCAGAAGCCAGAGGCTTCCCAGTGTCTCAGTATCCTAAGGCCACCTCTCTGACCTCTGCACTTTTCCTTTCCACTCCAGCTGCACTGGTCTTTGTTGCTTTAATTCCCACGCCCTGGCCTTTGCTTTGCTGTCCCCTCAGCCTTAGGGCTCTCCTCCTCACTTGCTTTTGAGATCCAGGTCTGAGCTGCCTCTCTTCTGGCTCTTGCTTTATTTTGCTCCACGGCACTGACCCAACTGACATATGTATGTACTTGTTTCTTTGTTTTCCACCTCCATGACTCTTGAACTCAGCTCCACAAGAGAGGAACTGAGTCATCTTTCAAGACTCCTAAATTTTCAGCATCTGGAGCAGTACCTGCACATATTCTGTATTTATTCGCTAAATGACTAAATATATATATTGGTTAGTACTTTTTATTACAAGTAAAAGTGAACCATTTGAACTAATTTAAGTTCAAAGGGTAATTTTAGCTCTGAGGGCAGGGTGGACCTCAGTTACTAAAACCAGAGACTAGAGCATTATAGGAGCTTCTCTGGTTCATACTTACCTTTCCATGTAACCCCCACCTTTGTTTCTCAGTGCACAAGTGAGCAAATGGCACCCAAGTTTTCCTGTAACTGGTCCACCTATGTGGAGAAAGGATGATTCATCTCTGTTGGTTCTCATTCCAAGTCCCTGGGGAAGACGGTGAAGGACTCAGTTTGGATTTATGCTCATACCAGGAGCAACTGACTGAAGAGTAGAGTGGAAATGAGAGTCAGAAGTTCACTGTGATATTGTGGTTGTCTCACGACAATCATACGGATAGAGGACAGTGCAATTCTCAAGCAGGGTATTAGTCAGAGAAGCCAGTAGGTGTCTGCCACACACAAAAGGAAATCTTTGAGTTCAGTTATAAAGCATACAAATCCCTAGTCAAATACAGTGGTGGATGTCTGCAACCCTAGCACTCTAGAAGGTTGAGGCAGGAAGATTGAAAATTTGAGCCCAGCCTGGGCAGCTTAGTGACTTAACAAGACCCTGCCTCAAAACAAACAAACAAACTGAACTGGGAATATAGCTTAGTGTGAAGGCCATGAGTTCAATCCCTAGTATCTTTTTTTGGGGGGGGGTACCAAGAATCGAACTCGGGACCTTGTGCTTGTGAGGCAGGCGGCAGAACCACTGAGCTAAATCCCCGGCCCTCAATCCCTAGTATCTTCAAAAACAAAAGAAGACAAGTAGACTCCCCAAACACACAAATAGCAACAACAAAAAAAATTCCTAATTTGAAAATGGAAAAGACATAAACAGATAACTTGTAAAAAAAAAAAAAAAAAAAAAGAGGGGTTATATATTTGTTCAACACAAGTGTTTGATCTCCTTTATAGTCCCAAATTATGGTATGAAATGATGGTATACTATAAAACACTTAGTAATGGCATGGAGATAGACATATGGACCAGTGGGACAGAATAGAGAGCCCAGAAGTAAACCCTTTTGTATATGGTCACATGACCTGTGGCAAGGGTGCTAAGACCACACAGTGTGGAAAGGACAATCTCTCTGAGTAATAGTGCTGAGAAAAGTGTGTATCTACGTCCAAAAGAATGATGTTGGACCCTAAATTTAAGCCATATACAGCCATTAATTAAAAATGAATTAAAGATACAAATATAACACCTAAAATATCTGAAATTCCTAGAAGAAAATATGGGGTAAATCACAACTTTAGATTTGGCTGTGATCTTTTGGATGTGACACCAACATCACACACTACAAAAGCAAGAGTGGACAATAGGACTAAACCATACTTAAAACTTCTGTATATCAAAGGAAACAATGAACACAGTCCAAAAGCAGAACAGGAGAAAATATTTGCAAATCATGTATCTGATTAGGGGATAATACACATGTCTCACTTTTTTCTCATTGCTGAGACAAAATACTCCGCACCCAAAGTTAAAGGGGGAAAGGTTCATTTAGCTCACAGTTTGTAAAGGTTTTAGTTTATAATCAGCTGGCGCTAAGGCAGGTTGGCATTGCAGAGGAGAAACAGTTTATGGCAGACAGAAGGTAGTAAAAGAAGCAAAGGGACTACCGCAGCTCTTTTAATCTCATTTCTTATCGAGGCCATTTAGGGCAGGTAGTGCTCACACCCTTAATTTTAGTGCCCTTGATCTTAGTATTGTACCATGAACAAATTTTAGTGGCACACACTGTAAGTCTAGCCACCTCTGAAAAAGCCCCACCTATGACCAGATGAGGCTTTGGGGAGACATCTAGACACAAACCATAACAATACAGAGAGTGTGAAGAATGACAAGTGAACAACAAAAGAAGGAAATAACCCAGTTTAAAAGTGGGTAAAGGCCAAGCATGATGGCACACACCTGTAATCCCAGCACTCTGGGAGGCTAAGGGAGGAGGATTGCAAGTATGTATGAATGAGCCCAGTCCAGGTATATAGTGATTTAGGAAGACTCTGTCTCGAAATAAAAATATCTTTTAAAAAGGGCTGAGGATGTAGCTCAGTGAGAAAGCATTGGGTCAATCCCTAGTAGCAAAGCATAAAATAAATAATAAAATAAAATAAAAATGAGAAAGAGATTTGGATATTTCTCCAAAGAACAATACAAATGAAAAATAAGCATATAAGATTCTCATCATCACTAATCATTAGAAAAATGCATATCTGAACCATACAGAAATATGTCACATCTATTAATATGAATACTATCAAACAAAACAAAACAAAACAAAAACCAGAAAACAAGAAGTGTTGGTGAGGATGTAGGTAAATTAGAACCTAGGTTGATGGGAATGTAAAACAGGCAGATGCTATGAAAAATGGTAGAACAGTCCTCAAAAAAATTCACAATAAAATTACCATACATTGTATTTATGGTCATGTCTCTTTAGTTTCTTTCAATCTAGACAGTTCCTTAGAATTTCCTTGACTTTCATGACCTTGACAAAGTTTTGAGGTTTTTTGTTTGTTTGGTTTGCTTTTTTTTGTTATCGGGGATTGAACTCAGGACCTTGTGGTTGCCAGGCAGGTGCAGCACCACTGAGCTACATCCCTAGCCCCACAATAAAATTACTATATGATCCAGCAATCCCCTTCTAGATGTATAGCCAGCATAACTGAGAGTAAGATCTCAAGGAGCTATTTGTGTACTGTTATAGTTTATATCTAGATGTCCCCCTCAAAGCCTCACACACTCATAGGTAGGGGTTTTGAGGGGAGGGATTGGATCACGGAGGCATGATATTCATCAGTGGACTAGTCCTAATAGCTAAATATGATGCTGGGAGGTGAAGCCCAGTCAGAGGAGGTGGATCACTGGGGGAATGGTATGGAAGGGTTGATTACCCTCCCTTGATCCCTTTCTGCTTCCTGTTTGCCATGACATGAGCTTTTTCTCCTCAGCCATGTTGCTCTGCCTTGGAGTCAGCCAAGTTTGGACTGAAACCTCTACAAATTGTGAGCCAAAATAAACCTTTCCTCCTTTAAGTTGTAGATGTCAGGTATTGGGTCTCAGCGATGAGAAAAGTAACTAAGATACACACCATGTTCATTGCAGCTTTATTCACAATGACTGAGGTGAAATTAACACAAATGTTCATCAATAGATAAACATACAATAGAATATTATTAGATCTTTAAAATGAACAATATCCTATCACATGCTACAGCATGGATGAACACTGAGGACATTAGGCTAAGTGGAATAAGTCAGTCACAGAAAGACAAACACTGTACGATTCACTTAAATGAGATACCTAGAGTAGTCAGATTCATAGAGAAAGAAAGTAGAAAGGTGGTTGCCAAGGACTAGGGGAAGAGAAAACAGGGAGTTGTTTTTCAGTGACTACAGAGCTTCAGTTTTGCAAGATGAAAAAATTCTAGAGATCTATTGCAAAACAATGTGAATGTACTTAACACCAGCAAACAAAACACTTAGATTGGTTAAGATGAAAAAATTTATTTTATGTGCGTGTTTTTTTAAACACACACACACGAACCTTACAACTTATCTTCTCTGTACATAGGTTTACGTAAATCATAAATTTGGATTATCCGGACATATTTCAGGAGAGAACAGGGAGGGTATGTATGCTTCCTTCATGCCCTTATTCAATTAAACTATTCTTAATTTAATGCTAAATCCCTTTTAAAATTTTTATTAGTACATTTTAGATATACATAATGCTCACAGTCATTGTATTAATTTCTTAAGAGTTGTAACAGGTACAATATAGTTTTGATTAGAAAATATAATGCTAACGTTTTTATATAGTAACTTGTAGATTTGTAGGTTTGCTGAAGGTGATGGGATATAGGCTGAATTAGCAGTATAAGGTGAGGTTTGTCTGGATTTATCAGCTACTGCAGGGGTCCTCAACCCACAGGTGATGGACAGGTACTGGTCCTTGGCCTGTTAGGAACTGGGCCACACAGCAAGAGGTGAGTGGTGGGCGAGGGAGTGAAGCTTCCTCTGTAATTACAGCTGCTCCCCATGGCTGGCTTCCTCCTGTCAGATCAGCAGGCCTGAGATTCTCATAGGAATGGAAATCCTACTATGAACTGTGCATGGGAGGGATCCAGGTTGCTAGCTCCTTATGAGACTGTAATGTAATAATAGAAATTAAGTACACAATATAATAACATAATAAAGTGGGTATAATAAATTTGATACACTCTAATCATCCCAAAGCTATCACCCCTCACCTCCCCACCTCTGTCCCCGGAAAAATTATTTTCCATGAACCCAGTTCCTGCTGCTAAAAGGGTTAGGGACCACTGAATCATAGAACAGACTCCTCTGTACTATCCCAGATACTAAGGACTTTGATATTGTAACCAGGGTTTCAAACCTTTTAAAAACTTTATTTTATTTATTTATTTTTGGTACCAGGGATCGAACTCGGGTCCTTGCGCTTGCGAAGCAGCAGCACCACTGAGCTAAATCCCCGGCCCTTTATTTTATTTTTTATAGCCCTGGGGACTGAACATAAGACCTTTGTACTGAACTATATATTCTCAGCTCTTTTTAAAATTTTAATTTTGAAACAGGGTCCCACTAAATTGCCCAAGGTGGACTTGGACTTTTGGTCCTCCCTACTCAGCTTTCCCAAGTGCTGGGACTGATATAGCAATGAAATAGGGGAAATAAATGTAATTCCCAACCTGCGAGATGTCATCTACCCCGAGTTCATGTTCCCCAAAGTCAAAGGATGAATTCTAAGGAACAATGAGGGTGAAGAGTAGGAAAATTTTGGGGGGAATAGGAATGGGGAATGAGAATAGCTCCTGAGAGACAGGAGTTGCCTGGTTTCAAACTTTGATACTTTAAAAAATAATTTTATAGGTGTTATCTGAAGAATATAACAAAACACTCCATCAAACCAATAAATCAGAAGAAAAGAGTTAAGTTGCAACTTTTGTTTTGTTTTTTGTTTTGCTGAGACAAGATCTCATGATTTACTTCCAGTTGGACTTGACCTCAAGGTGATGTCCTGCCTCATTCTTCCAAGTGTTGGGATAATACACGTGCTCTACCATGGCCAGTGCAACTTTCAAAAGTAGCATCTACCAAGAAGATTTAGTGTTGATTGATATATACACTGCAAATAGGACTTTCAGGCATATCCACCCCTTTGGCACTGAGTGGAGAGGAATTGCCTAGCCTCATATAAAATATATATTATAGTTAATGTATATAAGTAACAAAACTTCCATTATTTTTATATTTGTTATTATAATATTAAAGAAGGGGCTAGCAACCTACAGGCTACAGAATGGATACACCTGAAAACTCATTTCCACCAGAGTGGAAAATTTCAATTATTGGAAAAAAATTACCAATAGTCAAGTAAAGAAATTTGTTGATTCCTCCCTTGAACATCATGACTCACTTCATGAGATGAAAGAAAAATATATACTATTCCCATTACATTGGAAAATATAAAACATAAATAGAACACTAAAAGATTGAGAAATAATATATATACTCTAAAGGTCAAAAAACATTTTTTCCATACTGGGGATTGAATCCAGGGCCTTCACATTAAGCTTAGTATATACTACCCCTTTAAATTTTTCTTTTGGGACAAAGTCTTTTTAAGTCACTAAGTTACCCAGGCTGGGCTCCATCCTCCTGCCTCCTAGAGGGCTGGAATTAGAAGTACGTTCCACCATGCCTGGCTGGGACAAAACAGCTGAAACTCGTCGCTTAAAGAAGTTTATTTTGGCTCACAGTTTCAGATGGTTCAGTTCATGGCCTTCTAGCTCCAAGATACTAACATTATGGCAGAGGAAAATATATCTTTCCAGGTCACACTCCTTGGCCCACTACAACTAGGCCTCACCTAGCATTATGCTGAATTTATTTCATCTGTATTGAGTAATATCTAACCATAATGAACATTTTTCATGTCATACACTTGTACATAATAATTACATTCATCATGAGAAGGTGATACATGCACGTAATATGTATATTTTAATTTTTTCTACTTCCCCATCATGTCATATGTCTTTTTTTTTTTAAGACAGTCTTGCTATGTAGTTCAAACTGGTCTTGAACTCACTATAGAAGCCAGGTCTTTAACTGAAATACGTTGTACTTATTATTTTACTAATAATAGTGAAGTACTATATCAGTTTGAGATTTTAAAAAGTCAGAGCAGGGCTGGCAATATAGCTCAGTGTTAGAACACATACATAGCACATGGCCTTAGTGATTAAAAAAACACACCCAACTAAAAATCAGAGCAGATCCTGGATCACCCCTTTAATAGAATCACTCTCACTTCTGATGTAAGTGGCATGCTTTTTTTTTTTTAAGTAGAGAAAACAAGCACATATCTTGCCCTATTTTCTCCAAAGCCCTAAATTGGCCCTCACTATTAAAGTGTCATTGAAAATTAAGAAAACTGGAAATCACTATACCCCATTGTAGTTTCTTTTTTTCTTTTAAGTGAAAAACATGATCTATTGTAGGAATAAAAGATAGACAAAATATGCATTAAGTAGTGCATAAAAATGAATGATGTAATAAGCATTTATATTAATATATATAATTACCTAATACATGTAATTTTCAAACCAATGTTATGACTGAAATTTGCATTAATGCTATTATATTATTGTTTAAAAATAGAACAGATGGTACAGAAGTACTTTATACTTGTTCTTCAACCTAATGCTTTGCCTTGTTAATGTATCTATGGATAAATATACTGAAAAATAACTTGTCTTGGTTTTTAAATAAAGTTTAAAAATTAGACAATCCCAATATTTTCCATATTGTTATAATTTTTGAAATCCTGAGTGATCAGATGGATAAAGTGATTTTTTTGAATATTGAATAAAGACAAAAGGTCTATTGTACTAATTTCTCACTTTCCTATGAAAAATTTCTATTTTTTTCGATATTTGGGTAGTTCGTGAAAGAGTAGCATGCTTGTGAACATCATCCACCATTTGTATTGCAGCAGGAAAAAGATCAGACCTTTGGACCTATATTTGAATTACCTCTGAGGAGGTAATTTCTCCATCAGTGTCCCAATCATCCAGATTGCTCCCCAATCTCCAAGTAGTTTCTGTGAATTAGAATTTCAGTGGTGTAGATGGTATCAGGGCCTACAAAGATGTAGAGATGAATGGGAAAGAAGTGTAATCATGGATAGACTATGGCCATGGGTGAATCTGTGTGTTAGCTATCTTCCAAAGCTTCTCCACACACAGAGACTGACCATTTTTCAGGACAACTTCCTAAGTAAGTATCTCTTGCTACTCATGGCTTTACTTAGCTATCAAGGGACCCCAAAATATTAAAATGAGATAGCCTTCCATTCCCTTTAGATTTCATAGTGTTTTTGTCAACTCTAGAAAATGGTGTGCATCAAAAAGGCAAAAATCAAGAGCCAAAAGGAAAAACCTAACCCTTATCCTAAACTAAACTAAACTCAACTAAACCAATCTATGAACTAAACCAAGCCAAACCAATCTACTACACAATCAAAAACAACAAAGGCTTTCTAGTTTTTGATCTAGAAATGGTGTGTGTTCCCCTGATTCACTAAGAAATATCCTTAAGTGGAATAATCAGAATTTAGACAGATCAGAAATTTGGTATAGGTGGGATTGAGAATCCAGGGGATTTAAAATCTAGTTATAAAAGGAGCAGAGTTGGTAGATTAAGGAAGGTGAGGTGAGGAGAGCTACTTAGAATGAGGATGGGTTATTGATGGAGGTTATTCAAAGAGTATGTTCACTTAACAGACATTGAAACACGATAGCTGTCACCCCTCTGGGACAGCATAAATCAATTCTCAGAAAAAATCCAAATATCTGGGTATAAGATCTGGGCACTTGAAATTTTTAAGGCTCAGATGATTTTGAACCATTGTGGGCTTGTGTAAACTTGGATTAAGGGTATGTGATAACTAAATTAGTCCACTGATTGGTTTAGCATAGTTCTGAGTGCAGAAAATGGGACTCCTCACCCTAGGTGTGGGTGGGATCAACCAGTGGCTTGTATCCTGGATGGAATATAAAAGGAAAAGAAGGAAGATAGGCTGCTGCTGCTGCTTCATGCCTACCCTGCCATGAACTGTTTTTCCTCTGCCATGCCCCCTCTGCCATGCCACTGTAGGGGCAGATTAGAGGAACATAAAAATCAAGGGCAAAACACAATGACTAACATTATAAAGTCATCACATGCTTATCTGTGTACCATGTACTTCTGAAAACGTACCCTACTGTGTCCTTATATTGCTCATATTTACTGTATGATGACCTTGTCCCCTTTCCAGAAACAAAGGCTAAGACCCTGATTGGCCTGGACTACCCCAATCAGTGAAACAGTTACTTTTAGAAACCAATTTACCCCTATAAATATGAAGTACACTTCAAACTCACTGGGCATCCCAAGTGGGATGTCCTCTATTTTGTAGCATCACTCTGCTGCTAAGACAGCTCTTCTTCTCTTTTCTCTGCATTTGCCACACTTTAAATAAACTTTCACTTTGCACTATACCAGTCTTGACTCCCTACTTCTTGTTAAAAGCCCCACTTCTTCATTCCTTGGAGTGAGGGCAAGGACCTGAAGAGAGGCATAGGGTCATTATGGGGGAAACCTACCCCCCCGCCAGACCACCCACTGGACCCAACACCACCCGGCCTTGGAACATGCCAGCTATGCGCTGAAACCTCTAAGAACCGTGAGCCAAAATAAACCTTTCCTCTTTTAACTTGTGGGTGTTAAGATATTTTGTCTCAGCAATGAGAAAAGTAACGAAGATAGATCTGGAGCAATCATAGAATTACCATTGCCACTAACAAAGGAATATATCGTTTCATTACATTATAATGCATTTTTTTAAGAAAACCGCTTCCTAAGTGTTAACCATTCAGTTAGTATGTTTTTACATGTTTTCTACACTATAATATCTCTTAAGATTTTTAACCTTTAATTACATTACCCTTAATTACAGTATCAATATAACAATCTGTAATGCCCTTATTATTTGATTTACTCCTGCTTCAAGGTTCACAGTGGCATGTCATGGTAACCCCCAGCTCTGAGGATTTCTCCCTTTGGCCCCAGAGTTGGGTTGCAGCCTTCAGACCTTAGATGGTCCAGAGTGCACTGAGCAGTGCTTTAAGTGACCAATGGCCAAACTATTTCATTTACCCTAAGAGAAGGCAAGAACCATGGTGCTGAGCTGGGCTTGTGGCAATACTCACCCATAATCCAAGCACTGGGCAGGGTGAGGCAGGAAGATCACTGTGAGTTGCAGGCCAGCTTTGGCTACATGGTGAGACTCTGTTTCAAAAAATAGAAGGAAGAAAAAGCCACAGTGCCTAGTGGCTTTTGATTTTACTTTATCATTTGTTTAATACTTCAACTTAAAAACCAAAAAGGAAGCTGAAACAATATATTTGTTTGTCTAAGAAAGTAGATTTGGCCTAGAGGAGACCTGATAAGCAGAGTATTAGGTTTAATTCCACGTAGCTCCTATGCAGAAGGACATGAACCCAATAATCCTCCTACTTAAACTGGATGTTATGAATCATTTTAGAAAATGATTCTTGGAGTTTTCCGCAGACAGGCAGGTCTGTGCATGCCTTACTGAGGTCCCGAGTCGCGCGGAACACGCAGAATCAGCTCGCACCCCAGCAACAATCCACTGGACCCCCACCCCCTGTCCTCTATACAGCCACCTGGTTCCACACTACAAAGACGCAGAGGACACTGGACCACCAGACCATGGTACTGAGTCCTGCTGCTCCCTGCCCAGAGGTAGGGGCTTCTGAGCCGCCGTCCCACTGCTCCTGGTCCAGAGGAAGGGGCTTCCTGGCCACCATCCCTCCCGCTGCTCCCAGCCCACAGGAAAGGGCTTTTGGGCCACCTTCTGTCCTGCTGCTCCTGGCCCAGAGGAAGGGGCTTCCAGGCCACCATCCCTCCCACCGCTCCCAGCCCAGAGGTAGGGGCTGCTGTGCCGCCATCCCACTGCTCCTGGACCAGAGGAAGGGGCTTCCCGGACACCATCCTTCGCGCTGCTCCCAGCCCACAGGAAAGGGCTTTTGGGTCACCATCCCTACCGCTGCTCCCAGCCCCTGTCCCACCTCTCCCAGCTCAGAGGAGGTAATCTGTGCAGTCGTCAACAGCCCCCACCCCAGTTGAAATGAGAAAACATGTAAATAAGTCTCAAAACCAGACTTCCAGATCACCTACAACAACCCCAAAGGGAAATGAGATGGAACAATCTGATACTCAACCACCTGGACCCACTGAACTGGCAACAAAAGGGGATCTGGAAAAAATGAAATCAGAAATAATTTCTCAGATAACAGGAGAAATTGTGCCCCTAGTGCAAGACATGATTAATAAACCTAGAGAGGAGCTCAGGAACATGATGGAATCCCAACATAGGAAACAAATGGAATCCATAAAACAGATGCAAATAGATTTCCAGGAGATGAAAAACTCCACTGAAAGTCTACACAGCAGAATGAGCCAATGTGAGGACAGAATTTCAGATATAGAAGATAAGGTTGCAATTAGTGACCAGGAAAAGAAAAATTGCTTCAAAATTATAAGGGAACATGAGAAATCAATCCAGCAGCTGCTAGATGATGCAAAGAAGAATAACATAAGACTGATTGGGCTCAATGAAGAAAGAGGAGAGAGTGCAGATGACATAAAAAAACTCTTCACAGAAATAATGGCAGAAAACTTCCCAAGCAGGGGAAAAGAGCTTGACATACAGATAAGTGAGGCATATAGGACTCCAAATAGCCTTGATCAAAAAAAATCTACACATAGGCATATAATTGTTAAGATTCCAGAAACACAACAGAAGAACAAAGTTCTCCAAGCAGTCAGAGAAAAGAAACAAATCACATACAAAGGGAAGCCCATCAGAATCACAGCAGACTTCTCAACACAAACCATCAAGGCAAGAAGAGCTTGGAGTGACATATTCCAAGCCCTAAAAGAAAACAGTCTCCAACACAGATTGATGTACCCTGCAAAACTATCTTTCAAAATGGATGGAGAAATAAGATACTTTCATGACAAAGAGCACCTTAGGAACTTCATGAATACCAAACCAGCACTCCAAAGAATTTTACACAATAGTCTAGGAACAGACATTGAGGATCACAACCCCAGGAAGCAAAGCAGACTGAACCCATCTGGCATGACAAGAAATTAAATGGAAAGGGAGAGAACCAAACAAAAAGAAAAAGTCATGACAATGACAAGTCAATATGTTTCAGTTATAACCATCAATGTTAATGGTCTCAATTCACCAATCAAAAGAAATAGACTGGCAGAATGGGTCAAGAAGCAAAATCCAACAATATGCTGCATACAAGAAACACACTTAATTCAAAAGGAAACTCATAGACTGAAAGTTAAAGGGTGGAAAACAATACTGCATGTGACAGGAACCCGAAAAAAAGCAGGAGTATCTATCCTCTTGGCAGATCAAGTAGATTTCAAACCAACACTGATTAAGAGAGACAAAGAAGGACACTACATCCTTGTAAAGGGAAGAATCCAACAGGAAGAGATGACAATCATAAATATCTATGCACCAAACACTAGTGCACCCAACTATATAAAACAAATACTAATGGACATGAAAAGTCATATATGCACTAATACAATTGTAGTGGGGGACCTCAGCAGCCCACTGTCACAAATAGATAGATGAACAAGACTAAAAATAAGTAATGAAATACTAGAACTCAATCGAACTCTTGAACAAATGAATTTAACAGATGTTTACAGAGTCTTCCACCCCACAAAATCAGAATACACATTCTTCTCAGCTGCACATGGGTCATTCTCCAAAATAGACCACATACTCACACATAGAACATGTTTAAGTAAGTGCAAAGGAATTGACGTCATCCCCTGTACATTATCAGACCATAGTGTGATGAAATTGGAGATCCATAGCAAAAGAAACTCAAAAAATTTCATAAACACATGGAAATTGAACAACACACTTCTGAATAACCAATGGGTCACAGAGGAAATTAAAGAAGAAATCAGACAGTTCCTACAATTAAATGACAATGACAATACAACATATCAGAATCTATGGGACACAATGAAAGCTGTTTTACGAGGGAAATTCATAGCACTGAATATGCATATTAGGAAAACAGAAGGAGCCCAATTAAACAACCTGATGCTGAACCCCAAGCTTCTAGAAAAAGAAGAGCAGGACAAACACAAAGCTCATACAAGGGAGGAAATTATAAACATCAGAGGAGAAATCAATGCAATGGAGACCAAGAGAACGATACAAAAAATCAATGAAGCCAAGAGTTGGTTCTTTGAAAGAATCAACAAAATTGACAAACCTTTAGCCAACCTTGTCAGAAAAAGGAAAGAAAAGGCCCAAATCCATGCAACTAGGAATGAAAAGGGTGAAATGACCACAGACCCAGCAGAAATCCAGAGGATCATCAATACCTACTTCCAGAACCTATACACCAATAAGATGGACAACACAGAAGAAATGGACAGATTCCTAGATACATATGAATTACCAAAGTTGAACGAAGAAGACCTAAAAATTCTTAACAACCCAATATCAACCAATGAAAGTGAAAATGTAATTAAAATCTTATCAACTAAGAAAAGCCTGGGCCCTGATGGCTTCACTGCTGAATTCTACAAGACATTTAGAGAGGAACTGCTGCCACTACTGTTTAAACTCTTCAATGAAATTGAAAGGGAAGCAATACTGTCATATTCATTCCTGGAAGCAAGCATCACCTTGATCCCCAAAGCAGAGAAAGACCTAACTGAAAAAGAGAACTATACCCCAATCTCACTAATGAACATAGATGCAAAAATCCTTAATAAGATACTGGCAAACAGAATGCAGAAGATCATCAAGAAGATCATACACCCTGATCAAGTGGGATTCATCCCAGGAATGCAGGGATGGTTCAATATATGAAAATCAATCAATGTAATACACTATATCAATAGAGCCAAGGACAAAAACCATATGATTATCTCCATAGAGGCAGAAAAAGCATTTGACAAAATCCAACATGCATTTATGATAAAAACCCTACAAAAAATTGGAATAGATGGTCTCTACCTCAAACTGATAGAAGCCATCTATGAAAAACCAACAGCCAATATCAAACTAAATGGTCAAAAACTGAAATCCTTCACACTCAAATCAGGAACAAGACAAGGATGTCCACTATCACCACTCTGGTTCAATATAGTTCTGGAAACATTAGCCACGGAAATTAGACAAGAGAAAGAAATAAAAGGAATAAAGATAGGTAATGAAGAAGTCAAATTGTCATTATTTGCAGATGACATGATACTCTATATAGAAGACCCCAAGAACTCCACCAAAAGTCTTCTAGACTTAATAACCAAATTCAGTCAAGTAGCTGGTTACAAGGTCAACACACAAAAATCAGTAGCTTTCCTCTACACCAATGACAGACTCACTGAGAGAGAAATAGGGCAAATAATTCCTTTCACAATAGCATCCAAAAAACTGAAATACCTAGGAATCATCCTAACGAAAGAAATCAAAGACCTCTTCTCTGAAAACTATGGCGCTCTGAAAAGAGAGATTGAAGATGATATCAGAAAATGGACAGACATCCCCTGCTCCTGGGTAGGAAGGATTAATATAGTGAAAATGGCCATACTTCCAAAACTGCTATATAGATTTAATGCAATTCCAATTGAGATCCCAGCAGCATACTTCATAGACCTCAAGAAAACAATCCAAAAATTCATTTGGAACAAGAAGAGACTCAGAATAGCAAAAGTAATTCTAGGTAACAGAGACATGGCAGGGGGTATCACAATCCCCAACCTGCAACTATACTACAAAGCTACTGTGATAAAAACAGCATGGTACTGGCAAAGAAACAGACTTGAGGACCAGTGGAACAGATTAGAAGATGCAGAAACAATGCCAGACACACTCAGCCATCTCATCTTTGACAAAGGAGCCAAACACCCTCACTGGAGGAAAGATAGCCTCTTTAATAAATGGTGCTGGAAAAATTAGGCTTCAACTTGCCAAAGATTAAAACTAGACCTATGTCTCTCACCATGCACTAAACTAAAATCAAAATGGATTAAAGATCTAAATATTCAAATAGAAACTCTGAACCAGTTGGAACAGAGGTTAGGTAGAACCCTTGAAGACATCGGTGTAGGAAAAGATTTTATGAACAAAACCTCAGTTGCCAGTGAACTAGCACAAACAATCAACAAGTGGGATCTCTTCTTATTAAAAGGCTTCTGCACAGCAAGAGAAACCACCAGCAGTGTGAAGAGACAACCCACAATGTGGGAAAAAATCTTCACCAGCCCTTCCTCAGACAAAGGTCTACTATCTCGAATCTATAAAGAACTTAAAAAGATCAGACCTCCCAAATTTAAAGACCCAATCCAAAAATGGGCATCTGAAATGAACAGACATTTCTCAGATAAAGAAGTAGAAATAGCAAATAAATACATGAAAAAATGTTCAACATCACTGGTCGTTTGAGAGATGCAAATGAAAACAATGCTGAGATTCCACTTCACTCCAGAAAGAATGGCTGCTATCATGAAATCAACCAATAACAAATGCTGGCAGGGCTGTGGGGAAAGAGGAACCCTGCTCCACTGCTGGTGGGAGTGTAGACTGGTGCAACCACTGTGGAAATCAGTATGGAGATACCTCAAAGAACTAGGACTGGAAGTCCCATTTGACCCCGCTATTCCATTGCTGGGGATCTTCCCCAAAGAATTAAAAGAATCATACCACAGTGATATATCTGCACCCATGTTCATAGCAGCACAGTATGTCATAGCTAAAACTTGGAAACAGCCCAAACGCCCATCAACTGGAGACTGGATAAAGAAAATGTGGTTTTTTAATAAAATGGAGTACTACTCAGCCATAAAAAATGAGAAATTAGAGACATTTATAGCTAAGTGGATGCACACTGAGGTGATACTCTTAAGTGAAATAAATAGGACACACATGTATAAACACCAAATAGTTTCTCTGGTGTGAGAAACTGAAAGTGTAAATAAGGACTAAAAAGTATAATATGTAATGTGAAATAGGAAGAAAAGGACCAAAAGGAAAGGAAGTGGGAGGGGTAGGGGAAAGGATAGAAGGGAGTGGGATTAATATGAGAAAATGGAAAAATAGGAACAAAATCTTTGTAAATAGGGAGGACTGGAGGGGTTGAAGGGAGGGCTGGGCAAGGGTGAAAAATAAGAACCAAGAGAGACTATGTAAAGGTGCAAATTTCCAATGATGAGTGTCATTATATTGTATACCTAAAATGTACCAAGGATTAGAATGAATAATAGATAATGCAAAATAGGAAGAAGAGGTCCAAAGGGGTAGGGGTAGTGGTAGGGGCAGGGGAAAGGAAAGAAGGGAAAGGAAAAATGCTGAGAAATGGAAAAAATGGAAATAAAGTCTTTGTAAATAGGGAAGGGAGGGCTAGGAATGGGGAAAAAATAAGAACCAAGATGCATCATGTAAAGGTACAATTCCCAATGAGAAATGTAATTGTGTTGTATACGTACAATGTACCAATAAAAGAATTTAATAAAAAAAATAGTAAAAAATTAATTGAAAACAAATTTTGGGGTAATAAACGTTAATCAGAACCCTATAAATATGGAAGAGTAACCATACAGTTTAAAATATACCAAAATATATGCTTAATATTTCTGAACTATGTTAATTTTCTGCTGTATTTCAACTTACCAAAACAATGTTAAGAATGAATCTTTACGGTGTTGACCATGGAAATAATCTGGTAATGGACTACACAGGATGTTTATAATGAAGCCATATGTTTATCTGGATTTAAAATTTTTAAATAATCATTTACTATGTCATTCTGCTTTACCTTGAAGAACTGTAGACTTATTTCAGTTTACAAATCAGTAAGATCTTATTTATAGCAAGAAATATTGCATTAAAATGTACTGTGGGACAATGTAAAAAAAAAAGAAAGAAAAAAGAAAATGATTCTTTTCTACATGGCCTAATTCTATGATGAGAAGCAGCAGGGACAAAACATGCGGGAGATTCAAACATAATTGCACAATCCTTGTACTCTCCACTAGGAAATACCTTGTTTCTGCTAAGATATCAGGATCATATACACACTGTTGTTATTTTTGGTGGTGGTAAAGAAGTTTTTTTGGATACTTAAGTACATGTGTCAGGGAATAAAAATCCAACAGATGACCCGGAGGGAAGCTCCCCGCCTCCATCCCAGGCTCCTAGGGCAGTGAAGCTCAGCCCGTCCCAGCACCCAGAAGGAAGCTCCCCCACCGCCATCCCAAGCTTCTAGGGCAGAGAAGCTGAGCGGGTCCCAGCACCCGGAAGGAAGCTCCCCCGCTGCCATCCCAAGCTCCTAGGGCAGAGAAGGTGAGCCACGTGGGTGCCAGAAGCACACCCCCCTGCCCCGTGGAAATGAGAAGACACATAAACAAGCCTCAAAAACAGACTTCCAGATCACCTACAGCAACCCCAAAGGGAAACGAGGTGGAACACTCTGATACTCAACCACCTGCACTCTCTGAACTGGCAACAAAAGAGGATCTGGGAAAAATGAAATCAGAAATAATTACTCAGATAACAGCAAAGATTTTGCTCATGGTGCAAGACATGATTAATAAATCTAGAGAGGACACAGATAAAAAAATAGAGAATCTGAGGAACATGATGGAATCCCAACATAGGAAACAAATAGAATCCATAAAAGAGATACAAACAGATTTCCAAGAGATTAAAAACTCCATTGAAAGTCTGCACAGCAGAATGAACCAATGTGAAGATAGAATTTCACATACAGAAGATAAGATTGCAATTAGTGAGGAGGAAAAGAAAAATTGCTTTAAAATTGTGAGGGAACATGAGAAATCAATCCAGCAGCTGCTAGACGATGCAAAGAAGAATAACATAAGACTGATTGGAGTCAGTGAGGAAAGAGGAGAGAGTGCAGATGACATACAAAAACTGTTCACAGAAGTGATGGCAGAAAACTTCCCAAGGAGGAGAAAAGAACTTGACATACAGATAAGTGAGGCATATAGGACTCCAGCTAGCCTTAATCAAAAAAAAATCTACACATAGGCATATAATAGTTAGGATTCCAGAAATCCAACAGAAGAATAAAATTCTACAAGTACTGAGAGAAAAGAAACAAATCACATACAAAGGAAAGTCCATCAGAATCACAGCAGACTTCTCAATGCAAACCCTCAAGGCAAGAAGAGCTTGGAGTGATGTATTTCAAGCCCTAAAGGAAAATAGCCTCCAACTCAGATTAATGTACCCTGAAAAAGTATCTTTCAAAATTGATGGAGAAATAAGATTCTTTGATGAAAAAGAGCACCTCAGGAACTTCATGAATACCAAACCGGCACTCCAAAAAATTTTAGACAATACCCTAGGAAAAGACAATGTGGATCACAACCCCAGGAAACCCAGCAGAATGAATCCATTGGGTGTGACAAATTAAACGCAAAGGGGGAGAATCCAACAAAAAGAAACAGTCATGACAAGGCTTTTAAAACTTTTGACTTCATCTCCCTAATGAGTGTATAATTCAATCTTATTATTGTACTGATTAGTATTTTTCTGATTTTAGAGTTGCACACCATTCCTTGCACTATAGTGGCTATTTATCATCTTATGTCTACATTTTAATTGGGTTGTCTATTAATGAGCTCTAAGAATTCTTTATATATTCTGCTCATAGGTTATATGCATTGTAAATATGGTCTGTTTAAGGACTACTTTTCATTTTAATGATGTCATTTAAAGTTCTAAATTTTGATGGAATCTCATTTATCATTTTTTTTCTTTTATACATCATGCTTTTTGTGTCCTAGGCAGTTCTTGCCTACCCTGAATTCATAAATATTTTCCCTTATAATTTCTTCTTAAAATTTTATACTTTTAGGCTTTGTTATTTAGGTTCATAGATCCCTTCAAGTTATTTTCAAGTATGGAAAAAAAGGGTTGAGATTAATTTTTTATATACAGATACCGGTGTTCTAGTGCCATTTGCTGAAGACACTATCTCTTCCTCGGCTCTTGAATCAAGTTTATATTCTATAAAATGCTAATGTTAAATAATCTTTCAAAACTCAGTGGACCATATATGTGTGGTTCTATTTCTAGATTCTCTGTTTTATTCAAATGATCTCTATGTCTTTCCTTACACCAACACTGCCTTGATTACTGTAGCTTTAGAAGAAGTCTTAAAATTGGGTGCTAAATGTCTTCCAACACTGTTTTTGTTTTTGTTTTTGTTTTTGTTTTTGACTTTTCTGGGTCCTTTTTACTCCTACATAACTTTAAAATTTCAATATCCAGTTCTTCATTTATAGCAAGTATACACAGACCTGAATTTTTATATATACCTTGTGTTTTCTAATCCTGCTAAATTCAAGTACAAGTTCTAGGGGCTCCTAGAGATTTCTTAGTATTTTCTCTGTAGATGATCATTTCATCTACATATAAAGATTTTGCTTCTGCCATGTCAATCCTATCCTAGTTGTGTCATTTTATTGCCAGACTATTTTGGTTTAGACCTATGTTTCAAAGTCTAATGGACAGATGAAGAGTAGGCATATATGCCCTTGCTCCCCACTTTAGGGAGAAAGCATTGTATCATCTCCATTCATAGAAGGAGTTTTTGTTGGAAATATGGAGTACATGTCTTTGATCTGTTGAGAAGGTTCTGTTCTACTTCTAGTCTCCTGATAGCTTTTACCATGAACAGCTGTAGAATTTAGTCCAATACTCTTTCTCCAACTAGTGACAGGATCATATGGCTTTCTCCTTTCCTCTGTTAAAATGATGACTTTTGGGGGTGGATCTTCCAATGCTGAACCAACACTGCCATCCCTATAATAAAACCACTTTCTACGTACTGCCAGATCTGACTTCTAAGAGTTTGTTTTGTTAAACAAATTTCTATTTATGTTCATACCTTTTTCTTCTATTATCTTTATCCAGTTTTAGGATTAGCACAATGTTGATTTCCTAGAATGAGGGGAGAAGTGTTCCTTCATTTTTCTGCTTTAAATGTTTGATATAATTTATCAGTTAAAATGTTTATGAGCCTGCTGTTGTCATATAGGTAGGTTTTCAAGCTAGGAATATGCTTTCTTTAATAGGTGCTATTCAAATTTTATATTTCCTCCAGAGTTAGTTTCATTAATTTGTCTTCTAAGTTACTTCTTAGGAGTTGTCAAATTTATTTCAAAAAATATTTTTGTAATATGCTTTCTCTATCCTTTTAAATTCTGTAAAATCTGTGGTAATGTCTCATAGATCTTAATATTGTAATTTTAAAAATGTATAACTGATATTGTGTAAAAGGAAGAAAAGGTCTAAAAGAGCAGGGGGATTGGGAGGGTTAGGGGAAGGGAAAAAAGGGAAAGGAAAAAATATGAGAAGAGGAAAAAATGGAAACAAGGTCTTTGCAAATAGGGAAGGGTGGAGGGGGTGAAGGGAGGGCAAGGGAAGGGGAAAAAAAATAAGAACCAAGAGACTCATGTAATGGTACAAGATCCCAATGATGAATGTAACTGTATTGTATACCTAAAATGTACCAATAAAGTTAATGGGGGGGGGGAGAAGAAGTTTTTTTGCCTTTGAATGATAACTTTTTTGGAAAATGTAAACCTCTAAAAAAAAGTCTTCAAATTTTAAATCTACTGTTAATAAGCATAATGAATAAAATGTAAGACATATTCCTGGAGCATAACAGAGCTATGTAGAATAACTCCACCTATAAATTTGTTGTTTTTTATTCCATACAAGAAAGCAGATCAAAGCCAGGCATGGTAGCACACATCTGTAATCCCAGCACTTGGGAGGCTGAGGCAGGAAGATTGCCATGAGTCTGGGGACAATCTGAACTGCATATAGCAAGACTATGTTTCAAAAACAAAAAAATCAGATCAGAAATGAAGTGAGTAGAAATAATGTTATTAACGATCGAGTCTAGTTAGTAGCTCTGAAGGGTGTGCCTTGTCCATGGCCTCTCCTCTCTCTGGGTCTTCCTCTGTGTTCTGCTATCTGGCTGGCATGGAGTGAGAAGCTTTCCTTGATTGTCCCTTTCCAAAATGATATCTCCACATCTTGGGGCCAGCTGACTATCACCTGAAACCTCTGAAAATGTAAGCCAAAATGAATCTTTCCTCCTTTAAATTGTTTATCTCAGGCATTTTTCCCAGTGATGAAAAGCTAACATATCACACAAAATACGTAAAAGAGCTGTTTGCAGACCTTGATAGTAATCAGGGAAGACTGTGATTCCTGAAAACATGTACATAAACAAGATAAGCTGTGTGTGTGAACATGCACACACACGCATGCATGCACACACACACAAAGTGGCTTCACTAATGAGTTATTTCAAACATAATACCCACCCTACACAATACTTTTTCGAAAAAAAGAAGTGGTGGTAGTGACAGTGAGGAAACACTCAGCAACTCATCTATGAGGCAAAGATGATTATGATACATAAATCAGAAAAGAACATTGCAAAAAATAAAACTACTGACCAACAGTGCTATGAACATAGATGGAAACTCCTTAAAATTTTAGCAAATTGAATTCACCAACATGGAAAAAGAATAAATATAGTGATCAAATGGAGTTTATTCCAGAAATGCAATGTTAGTTTAACATTTGAATATGAATTGATGCAATTTAACAGAATAAAGAAGAAATGATCATCTCAGTAATGCAAGAAAAGCGTTTGACAAGTTCAACAGCCTGCATAACCACAGGAGGAAATTTCTTCAACATGATAAGGAAGATCTATGAAAAATTAGTAGCTAACAGCATATTCAATAGTGAACAATTAAAACATTTTCTCCCTAAGATTAAGATCAATGCAAATATGTCCCCCTTATCATGTATAGTAGAAGTTTTAGACACTTCTATTAGAGGTCTTAAACAATGCAATAATACTGGGAAAAGACACAAAAGACACAGCACTGCAAATAGGAATAAAGCTATATTCATTTATGACATGATCAAATATACAGAAAATCCTAGGTAACTTTTAAAAACTAGAGTTATATGTGAGTTTAGGAAGGTTGCAGTATGAGTTTAATAAACACAATGCAATTATATTTCTATATATTAGCAAATGAATGTCTGAGAGCTGAAATCTTTTTTCTTTGTCAGAAAAAAAAGGAGGTTTATTTGCATATAGGAGATTTTTCAGAGCATTTATTTATTTAGAAACACAGAATACAACCTGGGGTATTTCTCATGTTTCTCCTGTGCAAGTAAAGTTGATCTTCTGAAACAGAGATGAGATTTCTTAAATATGGTATTCTTAAAAATCAATTAGAGTGAAATCTTGATAACTACTTAGAATACCATAATAAAACCCCCAATACTTAAGAATGCACTTAATAAAATATAGGCCATATACTCTAAAAATTACAAAATATTGCTAAAACTCAAAAACAAAAATGGGCAGACATACCATTTATTATTAAGATGGAAATTTTCCCAAAATTTATCTATAGATTCAACACAGCCTAATCAGAATCCCAGAAGGCTTTTTAACAGAAATTGCCAAGTAGAGTGTAATTTTTTTCTAGAAAATTGAAGAGATAAAGCAATTCTGAAAACAAAAACAAAAACCAAAGTTGGAATATGTACACTATCTAATTTCAAGATTGCTTTGATGATATGGTAACCAAGACTGTGGCATAGACATAAAGACAGATGACAGATCACTAGATTACAATGTAGTACAAAGGTAGTCCCTATATATTTGATTTTTGATCAAAGTGCCAAAGACACAAAGGGGAAGAAGGTATTTCCATCAAATGGTGTTGGAACAATTGCCTATCTAGGCAGAAAAAGCAACTTCATAGCAAACACAAATACTAATTTAAACAGATCATAGCACTAAACATGATAGCTGGAATCATAAGGCAGTGGTCCCTTTTTGGCACCAGGAATGGGTTTTGTGGAAGACAATTTTTCCATGAGGGGCAAGGGGAAAGTTTCAGAATGATTCAAGTACATTATTTATTGTGCAGTTTATTCCCATTGTTATTACATGGTGCACTTTATTGCTCTTACTATTCCATTAGATTCTCATAAGAGCACCACATCCTAGCTCCTCCCACACACAGTTCACAGTAGGGTTTGCGCTCTTATGAGAATCTAAGGCTGCTGCTGATCTGACAGGAAGTTATAAAGCACCCCCCTGATGCCTTTAGGGTGCTGTCAGAGTTCAGAGCACTAGAGGAAAAGTCCTGGCTTTACTTGAGCCTCTGATTCCAATTGTTCAATCCATTATTATATGATGGATTATTGATGAATAACCTTTTTCAATCTAAATTATATAGGTTTAATCCAAATTGAAACTATTTTTGCTATGACCTAAACTCTATCATATCCTCTCTTACCTCAACTTCCTGTGTTTCCAGGCTCCTTACTACATTCTTGTCTTTTGGTGGTGGTTTTCTTTTTTGGTTGTTTGAGGTGGGGTGTCACTATGTGTCCAGACTGGATTTGAATTATGTAGCCCAGGCTGGGATTGAACTCTTGATCCTCTTGTCTCAGCCTCTTGAGGGCTGGAATAACAAGAGTTTCACTAGCCATCACTCTATGAAGTTTTTTATATAAATTAGTTTTTATTGCTATAAGTTTCTTGCAATATTCAGCTGCTCAAAATGTAATATTTCTTCAAATATCTGCCCCCCCCCCAAAAAAAGGCTGGTGAGCTGATGGATATGTTAACTAGCTTTCCTTAATCATCACAGATAGATAGATAGAGATAGATAGATAGATAGATAGATAGATAGATAGATAGATGTCCACAATTCTGGAAAAGATAGCCATGGTTGTGTTCATCACCTGATGCAGAGTTTGCAAACAAAAACAAAATTCGCCAAATGCTTCTCTTTGTGTACCAAATACATGCCACAGATCAAACTCACAGCCTCTTGCATGCTGTGCTCAACCACAGAGCTACGCTTCCAGTCCTAGAACATTTTCGTCACCCTCAAAAATTTCATCTTGGGGCTGGGGATTTAGCTCAGTGGTTCTGACGCTTGCCTTGCGTCCTGAGTTTGATCTCCGGTACCAAAAAAAAAAATTTCATCTTGCCTCTTGGCAGTCCATCCTTCCTTCAACTCTCAGCCCCAGTGCCTTTTTTGTCACCTTTTTAAAAAAATTAATTTTATTGGTACATTTTAGATATACATAATGGTAACATTCATGATACGGAATTTGTACTGCTTTTTTTGTCACTATATTTGATTTACATTTTTGTAAATTCTGATTTACATTTTTGGGCCAGAGGTTTAGCTCAGTGGTGCCAGTGCCTGCCTCGCAAGTGCAAGGTCCTGAGTTCGATTCCTGGTTCCACGAAAAACCAAAAAAACAAAACCCTGATTTACATTTTTTGGCTTAAACTTCTTTTACTCAGCAGAATCTTGAGTGAGGTTTGGCATGTAAGTTACAATTATTAGTATTCATTCCTTTGTTATTGCTGAGTAGCATTCCATTGTATTGCTGGACACCATATTTTATTTATCCACTCACCAGGTGAAAGACATTTGGATTGTTTCCAGTCTGGGCTTCTGAGAATAAAGTTGCAATGAATATTGATGGTTAAAAAAAAATAAAGACGGCATGTAAGAATATTTACTGATAGGGAAAGATATGTTATCAATTACTAAATGGAAAAAAGTTACAAAGAGGTTTATAACAATATGAATCCATTTTTTAAAAAATACATTGGTGTATATAAGTAAATGTGTAGACTAAAGTCCAAGATATTAATGAGGGTAATAGCTGGGTTGAGATTATGAGATTTTTTTAAGTTGAAAAACCAAGTGAGTGGAGCTGAGGGTAGCTCAGTGGTAGAGTGCTTGCCTAGTATGTGCAAGGCCCAGAGTTCTATCTCTAGTACCACAAAACAAAAACAAAAATGAGAAACAAGTGGGCAAACACCTGAATAGGTACTTCTCAAAGGAAAATGTGCCAATGAGCACATGAAAAAGTGCTCAACGCCTTTAGTCATTAAAGAAACGAAAATTAGCCGGGCATGGTGACACAGGCCTGTAATCCCAGCACTCAGGAGGCTGAGGCAGGAGGATTGCCATGAATTCAAAGCCAGCCTTACCTACATAGTAAGTTCAAGGCCAGCCTGGACTACACAGCAAGACCCTGTCTCAGAGAAAAAAAAAAAAAAAAAAAAGAGGAAGAAGAAGAAATGAAAAGTAAAGCCCTGATAAGATACCACTACTGATAGTACTAAATACTGGCAAGATGTGGAGCAAGAAGAGCTCTCATACATTACTGGTGGGCATGTGAAATTGTGTAACCACTTTAGAAATTGGTCTGGCAGTTTCTAATGAAGTTAAACACGCACCTACCCTATGACCTAGCAAATATACTTCTAGGCACTTATATGGGAGAAATGAAAATATTTGAACACAGAAAAGACTTGTAGATTGATGCTCATAGAAGCCCTACTCATAATACTGAATACTTCAGGAAGAAAATTATATTTCAAAAATCTTTATCAGCCTGGGATTATGCTTAGCTTGCATGAGGCCCTAGGTTTCATCCCAGCGCCAAAACAAAAACCAAGCAGCTCCCACCAAAAGAAAGCACCAACAGAAACTTTTACCTTATTCTTTTCTCTTTTCCCAGCTCTGGTCTCAACAACTAGAACAACAAACTAGAAACAGCCAAATGTCCACCAGCAGAGTGAAGAAACAAATTGTGTATGTTTATTCTATGGAATGCTACTCAGCAATATCAGAAATAAAACTCCTAATACACAAACCATGTGGATGAGTCTCAGTAATGTTATACTGAGTGAAAAAAAATTGGAAACAATAGGATATGTATTGTCTGATTCCATTTATAAGAAGTTCTAGACAGGCAAAACCAACTATGACAAAAGACCAGGTCAGTGGTAATGGGTGGGGTAGGAGTGTGCAGAGGTTGACTGGGATGGGATTATGGCAATATTCTTATATTGATGAGAACATTGTATCCAACATCTGTGACTAACTGAACTGTAGACTTAAGATTTGTTGGTTCACTCCATGTAAATCATACTTCAATACATATCGGAAAAATTAAAAAGAAACAAGTCTTTATTATGTAAATTTTCAAATACGCAAAAAAAGCAGAAAGTTAATCTAATGAGCACTCCATACTATTAAGAATATTTATTTGCTAACTTCAGTTATTGGCAATACATTGCTTAAGACACACATCACAACTGGTCCCCACAAGCTCATGAGCAAGAATGATTGTGTGCTCACTTTTTAATGAAAAGCTTTTTTGTTCCTCTCAACAGGTCTCCTGGCTTTATAAATGGTAGCATTTTCTTGCCTTTCCAGAGATTTCAATGGAACATCAGAATTGAACCCACTGGGACCTACTGAAAAACTTGGTCATTTTCAAGTGTCAGCAGGGCTCCATCTTTCAGGGTGTTTCACCAGTGAACCCTGCCTTTTAGAAGGGAGTGACCAGGATTGATTTTTGAAGCAAGCTCACTATGTTTTGCCATTTTATAAAGGAAGAACTACTTTGGCAGTCAATGCTACACTTTTCTCCATTTTTGTTTTGGAAGATGAATGAATGGAAAAATTAGACAGATTTTGGTTAGAATGTTGTTTTTCCCAATTATTTGTGATGTGACCTTGAATACATTTCTCACAGTTTCCACATTATTAGTCATCTAGCAATATCTAACCTATTTCAAAGTGCCCTGACACTACTTCCCTTAGGTTACAGCCCCAGTCCTTTTCATTATTATTGTTAGTAGTAGTATTTTGAGACAGAGTCTCACTAAGTTGGTAAATTGCCCAGGTTGGGCTGGAACTTATAATCCTCCTGCCTCGGCCTCCTACAGTGCTGGGAATATAGGTGATAGCCAACACACCTGGCTAATGTGAACTCTTACACATAAGTTGGAGATGGGTGAGTTAAAGTGGGTAAAGCTGGGAGGGCTGATTCTCACCTTTAATCTCCTTGGAACATCGTGAACATCTTAGAACAACTAATGCTGAAAATACTGTTTGCATTCTCTTCTGATCTCTGAGCGAGTCTCTGGATAGCCATTCCTTGTTGTTGTGTCTGTTTCCACTGCTTACTGGGAAGCACTGATCTTGGACTCAGCTGCTGTCTGGGAGGCCAGTGTTCGTGTGAGCTGGTGGCAGAGGTGTGGCAGTGACTGCCACAGCCTACTCTATGCTCCACAGTCTGTGCACAGGCAGCACCCAAACATGGCTCTCTCCCCTTCCTTGGTTTTGATATAGACAAAGGACCCATTTTTGCCTTTGTTACTCCCTGCAGGGCCACAAGACTTCATTCTCTGTAAAGTCCAGCCTTACCCTTGTAAAGAATGATTTGGAGGCCACGGCTGAAAAAAAGAGAAAAGAACAAGCTTGAGTGCTGTGAAAGTTGCCTTTCTTTTTGGAGTATTCAGTGTTATCTGCTGGAGGTGCCAAGTGAGAACTGGAAGGTTTATAGGCTAAAGTTTGTAGAAAAAGTTTGGTTCACTTTAGTCGTCACTTACAAATTCCTCACATTAAGCTTGATGTTCCCTAACTTAAAGATTCAAAGTGTTAAAAACATAGGTCATTTGTACATTAGGACCTAACCATATATTTCACTAAACCTTTGTAATTCTGTGAGGCAGACATTAGCATCAGTTTGTATGTGATTTCCCCCAAAGCTTCAAGTGAGAGAGGCTTGGTCTTCAGTAAGGCAGTGTTGAGAGGTGGTGGAACCTTTAATAGGTGGGCCCTAGTGGAAAGTGATTAGATCATTTCGGGTGTTGGCCCCAGTGGGGAAAAATGTAGTTCTCATGGACTCTGTTAGTTCTGAGGACAGTGGGTTGTTACCAAGGTCACTCCTTGGTTTGACCTCTTCTGCAAGCAGCCCATTGTTTTCCTTTTTGCTTCTCTTCTCTGTTATGACACAAAGGCAAAACAGATGAGGCTGCCCAACTCGGACTTTCAACCTCCAAAACAGAGAACTAAACACATCTCTTTCCTTTATAAAGTACCAGCACTGGGTATTTTGTTACAGCAACAGAAAACACACTAATAGAGTATCCTTCATTTTATAATGAGAAAACTAAGGCTCAAAGAGATTGTGTTTGCCTGGTATTATATAGAAGGTAAAGAATAAAACCAAGTCTTAAACCCTGGTCTTCTGGCTCCAACTATTTTCCCACTAGACTGGCTACCAGGGCCGGATGCCACTTTCAAGTTCTCTGAGAGCAGTCTAGTTGAGTAGCCAGCAGAACAGACTTGAGTGCTTGTCCCTCAAGTATCGCCTGTGACAATAAAGATCCAGAGAGTGATGATGAGAAGTGGAGATGCAGGAACTGGACCTCAGACTCTGCACATGGACCCCACAGCAATTGTTTGCAGAGCAAGGATTCATCAATCCACACTTTAGGAAGTCTCTTGAGTTGGATCCTCCTCTTCTCTCTTCTCTAAGGTTACATCTCTTCTCCAGACAGGGTACAAATAAGAGTGGAGAGCAGAAAAAAAGACACACGTATCATTTCTGGAGGATGTCAAAGTACCATCAAAACAAGGAAGAAATTCATAAAGGTAGATACATAATCACATAATATTCTCCCTTCCTCCCTCCTCCTGCCCTCTCTTAGATTAAAAACACTGTCCCAGAAGCCAGGTAAACTAGACTGCTGGGCCGGGGAAAGGGGAATGGGAAGATGCTACTCAAAGTGTACAAAGTTTCATTAATGGAGGGTAAATAAACTGGATATCCAAAGTACAGCATGATGAATATAGTCAGTAAGATGGCTTACATATTTGAAACTTGAGAAAAGAGTACATTTCAAATGTTCTCTCCACAAAAAGAAAAATGGCAACTTTGTGGGGGGATGGAAATGTTGATTAGCTTGAATGTAGTAATAATTTCACAATGTATGGCAGGGATTTAGCTCAGTGGTGCTGCCACCTGCCTCACAAGTACAAGGTCCCGAGTTCTATCCCCGGTACCAAAAAAATACCAAACAAAAACCCACAATGTATACATACATCAGAACATTTTGTCAATTATACCTCAATAAAGCTGAGAAAATTATTCAACCCTATGCAACAGATTGAGAAATTATATAGCAATATCTGAATATGAATTCAGCAAGGCTTTTAAATATATTTGTATTTTGCTACTCATAAGAGGGCCTCAGTACCTTTGAAATTAAATTCTTCAATATGGAGAAAACAAACACCATATCCCACTGAGCACAAAGATTGTTCAAATTTTTTTGTCAGCTTGATGTATTTTTGTTAGCAATGTTGACCACTGCAATGATTTCCTTAGCAGATAATTTTTTTAGCAAACTTCCCACATTATTGCAAACTTCCTGTTCCTAACTATTGGTCTTCTTCTCAGAACACTCATTACAGCCTGCAGAAGAGCTGATAATCAGCAGAAAATTAACATGACATGGTGTGTGTTTACAGACATCAACTTCTGAGAGAGAAGTTTTGATTTTGTGTTATAAAGCATTGCTTTTTACTTATGGTGTGTCTTTTGAAATTAAAGATTACTTTTTGAAGACAGAAACTCCTAGTTTGCACTACAGGTGAACATCCCTAATCCAAAATCTAAAACTTCTTGAGCACTGACATAATACCATTGTGGAAATTTCCACCCTTGATCTCCTGTGACAGGTGAGTCAAAATGCAGGTCCACTACAAATATTGTATAAAATTACCCTCAGGCTATGTGTATGAGATATAAGATATATATGTGTACAAAATGTGAATGAATTTCATGTAGAGACCTAGTTCTCATCCCCAAGATGTCTCATTATGTGTATGCAAATATTCCAAAATTTAAAAATCCCAAATCCCACTCTTGATAGCAAGAATTTTACAAGGCACACACAACTGGCACCTGGGAAATACTCAATACATATGGTATTGTTAAACCAAATAAAGGACCTTTTACCTATCCCCCCATTGTTTTTTTCTTTTAATTTTAAATAAGTTTATAGGAATAGGAAAGTTTAAATTCTGGGTCCTGAAACATACTTTCAAAACAAGGGCCTCTGTCCCTTGGTGAAGTACAAAGTAAGCACACAGGTGATGTAAACCTCCTCCTCAGACCCTGGTTCCCAGGTCTTGCTGCACAGTGTGGCCCCCTGGAGTGATGTGTGGCAGAGTTTTCAAAGCACTGCTACCTGGGTCTCAGACCCAGACATTCTTCATGTAACTGGTCTAATCTATAGATTGGGCTTCTAAGTTTTTTGAAGCTTTTCAGGAGATTCTAATGGACAATCAAATCTGACCACTACTGTCTTAAAATTAATGAACATATTTAATTAGCACCCAGTACCAATCACCATACTGCATATCATGTTATTTTACTAACATGAAAATTGGAACTCAGAGGAATTAATTTGTTTACTGTATTAGAACTCATAAGTGAGAGGCCCGCCATTCCATTGGTGAGTGCGTGCAGACCCCAGAAGTAGCTGTGTGGCCCAGATCTGCACAGCTGCAGGCAGATCCCGGCTGGGGGTCCTCCCCAATCCCAGAGGCTTGGGCACACCTGCCCAAGCCAATGTCCTGCCCAGAAAGGGGCTGCAAAGGTGCACTGGCTTCAGCCTGAGGTCCGCCATACCATTGGCCACAGGCAGGGACCTGCCTAGAGAAGAGCTGTACAAGCACACAAGCAATACCCAGAGGCTTGCCTGATACCATTGATAAGTGTATGGTGACCCTAGCCAAAGCATGTGCAGACAACAGGAACTGGGGTGCACAAGCCCCAGCCAAAGGCCCTCCCAGACAATAGCTACATATGGGCCCCAGTGAGAGGCACACCTAGATACCATCTCAAGTGTGCACAGACCCCAGCCAGAAGCCCACCCAGGCAACAGGTCAGCTCAGGGATCCAGAAGGCCAGCACTCTGAACCCAGGAATTGGTGTATTGGTGAGCAGCAGAGTAAAGGCTGCTCAGTGGCTTGCTAAGAATTTAAGACCACTGGGTGAGAAAAGATTCACCTCAACAAAGACACAGCATGCTACATCTGTTGAAATGAGAAAACATGTAAATAAGTCCCAAAACCAGACTTCCAGATGACCTAAGGCAATCCCAAAGGGAAAGGAGATGGAACAATCTGATACTGAACCACCTGGACTCCCTGGACAGGCAATGAAAGAGGGCCTCGAAAAAATGAAATCAGAAATAATTTCTCAGATAACAGCAGAGATTGTGCCCATAGTGCAAGACATGATTAATAAATCTAGAGCAGACACAGATAAAAAATACAGGAGCAGAGGAATATGATGGAATCGCAACACAGGAAACAAATGGAATCCATAAAACAGATGCAAACAGGTTTCCAGGAGATGAAAAACTCCATTGAAAGTTTACACAGCAGAATGAGTGAGTGTGAGGATAGAATCTCAGATAAAGAAGACAGTGTTACAATTAGTGATGAGGAAAAGAAAAATTTCTTAAAAATAGTTAGGGACCCAAAAATCAATCCAACAGCTGCTAGATGATGCAAAGAAGAATAACATCAGACTGACTTGAGTCAATGAAGAAACAAAAGAGAGTGCAGGTGACATAAAAAAACTGTTCAAGAAGTACTGGCAGAAAACTTCCCAAATAGGGGGAAAGAACTTGACATAGAGATAAATGAAGAATATACGACTCCAACAAGCTGTGATAAAAAACAATCATCACTTAGGCATATAATAGTCAAGATTCCAGAAACCCAATAGAAGAACAAAATTCTACAAGCAGTTAGAGAAAAGAAACAAATCACACAAAATGGAAAGCCCATCAGAATCACATCAGACTTCTCAACACAAACCCACAAGGCAAGAAGAGCTTGGAGTGACATATTTCAAGCCCTAAAGGAAAACGGCCTCCAACCCAGACTGATGTACCCTGCAAAACTATCTTTCAAAATTGATGGAGAAATAAGATACTTTCATGACAAAGAGCACCTTAGGAAATTCATGAATACCAAATCAGCACTCCAAAAAATTTTAGACAATATCCTAGGAAAAGACAATAAGGATCACAACCCCAGGAAGCACAGTAGAATGAATCCATAAGGCACAACAAGAAATTAAACACAAAGGGGGAGAATTCAACAAAAAGAAAAAGTCATGACAACAATAAGTTAATACATATCAGTTATAACCATCAATTTTAATGGTCTCAGTTCACCAATCAAAAGAAATATACTGGCAGAATGGGTCAAGAAGCAAGATCCAACAATATGATGCATACAAGAAACACACTTAATTCAAACAAAAACTCAAAGACTGAAAGTTAAAGGGTGGAAAACAATACTCCATGTGACAGGAATCTGAAAAAAAGCAATAGCTATCCTCTGTGGATCAAGTGGATTTCAAACCAATAGTGATTAAGAGACAAAGAAGGACACTGCATCCTTGTAAAAGGAACAATCCAACAGCAAGAGATGATAATCATTAATATATATGCACCAAACACTAGTGCACCCAACTGTAGAAAACAAATACTAATAGACATGAAAAACATATAAGCACTAATACACTATTAGTGGTGGACCTCAATACCCCACTGTCACAAACAGATACATCAACTAGACAAAAAATAAACAATGAAATACTAGAACTCAATCAAACTCTTGAACAAATGAACTTAACAGATGTTTACAGAGTGTTTGACACCACAAAACCAGAATACACATTCTTTTCAGCTCCACATGGGTGGTTCTCTAAAATAGACCACGTACTCACTCATAGAACATGTTAAGTAAGTGCAAAGGAGTTGAAGTTATCCCTGTATAGTATCAGACCATAGTGTGATGAAATTGGAGATCAATAGCAAATGAAACCACAAGAATTTCATAAACACATGGAAACTGCACAACATACTTCTGAATAACCAGTGGGTCACAGAGGAAATTAAAGAAGAAATCAGACAGTTCCTACAATTAAATGACAATGCCATTACAACATATCGGAAATTTATGGGACACAATGAAAGCAGTCTTATGAGGGAAATTCATAGCAGTGAATACTCATATTAGGAAAATAGAGCGAGCTCAATTACACAACCTGATGCTGAACCTCAAGATTCTAGAAAAAGAAGAGCAGGACAAACACAAAGCTCACAGAAAGGAGGAAATTACAAGATCAGGACAGGAATCAATGCAATGGACACTAAGAGAACAATACAAAAAACCAATGAAGCCAAGAGTTGGTTCTTCAAAAGAATGAACAAAATTGACAAACCCTTAGCCAACCTTATCAAAAAAAGGAAAGAAAAGGCCCAAATCCATGCAATTAGGAATGAAAAGGGTGAAATTACAACACACACAGCAGAAATCCAGAGGATCATCAATACCTACCTCCAGAACCTATACTCCAATAAGATGGACAACACAGAAGAAATGGACAGATTCCTAGATATGTATGAATTACCAAAGTTGAATAAAGAAGACCTAAAAATTCTAAACAACCCAATTATCAATCAATGAAATTGAAGACATAATTAAAAACTTACCAAATAAGAAAAGCCCGGGTCCTGATGGCTTCACTGCTGAATTCTACAAAACATTTAGAGAGGAACTACTGCTACTACTGTTTAAACTCTTCAACAAAATTGAAGGGGAAGCAATACTGTCATATTCATTCCTGGAAGCAAGCATCACCTTGATCCCCAAAGCAGAGAAAGACCCAACCAAAAAAGAGAACTATAGGCCAATCTCACTAATGAACATAGATGTAAAAATCCTTAATAAGATACTGGCAAATAGAATACAGAATATCATCAAGAAGATCATACACCCTGACCAAGTGGGATTCATCCCAGGGATCCAGGGATGGTTCAACATACACAAATCAATAAACATAATACACTATATCCATAGAACCAACAACAAAAACCATATGATCATCTCAATAGATACCGAAAAAGCATTTGACAAAATCCAACATGCATTTATGATTAAAACCCTACAAAAATTGGAATAGACAGTCTCTTCCTCAATTTGATAAAAGCCTTCTATGAAAAACCAACAGCCAATGGTCAAAAACTGAAATCCTTCACACTAAAATCAGGAACAAGACAAAGATGTCCACTATATCCACTCCTGTTCAATATAGTTTTGGAGACATTAGCCACAGCAAATAGACAAGAGAAAGAAATAAAAGGAACAAAGATAGGAAACAAAGAAGTCAAAGTGCCATCATTTGCAGATGACATGATACTCTATATAGAAGACCCCAAGAACTCCACCAAAAGTCTTCTAGACTTAATAACCAAATTCAGTAAAGTAGCTGGATACAAAGTCAACACACAAAAATCAATAGCTTTCCTGTACACAAATAACAGACTCACTGAGAGAGAAACGGGGCAAACAATTCCTTTCATAATAGCACCCAAAAAACTGAAATACCTAGGAATCAACCTAACAAAAGAAATCAAAGACCTCTACTCTGAAAACTATAGCAATCTGAAAAAAGAGATTGAAGAGGATATCAGAAAATGGAAAGATATCCCTTGCTCCTGGGTAGGAAGGATCAACATAGTGAAAATGGCCATACTTCCAAAACTGCTATACAGATTCAATGCAATCCCAGTTGAAATCCCAGCAGCATAATTCACAGACCTGGAGAAAACAATCCAAAAATTCATCTGGAAGAAGAATAGACCTAGAATAGCAAAAGCAATACTAGGCAATAAAGACAAGGTAGGGGGTATCACTATCTCCAACTTGAAACTATACTACAAAGCTACTATGATAAAAACAGCATGGTACTTGCAAAGAAATAGACCTGAAGCCCAGTGGAGTAGATTAGAAGATGTACAAACAACTCCAGACACACTCAGCCACCTCACCTTCGACAAAGGAGCCAAACATCCTCACTGGAGGAAAGATAGCCTCTTTAATAAATGGTGCTGGAAAAATTGGGTTTTAACTTGCTAAAGATTAAAACTAGACCTATATCTCTCAACATGCACTAAACTAAAATTAAAATGGATTAAAGATCTAAATATTAAAACAGAAATGCTGAACTGGCTGGAACAGAGGTTAGTTCTAACAGACATTAGAACTCTTGAAGACGTTGGTGTAGGAAAAGATTTTATGAACAAAACCTCAGTTGCCTGTAAACTAGCACAAACAATCAAGAAGTGGGATCTCTTCTTACCAAAAAGCTTCTGCATAGCAAGAGGAACTACCAACAGTGTGAAGAGACAACTCACAATGTGGGAAAAAATTTTCACCTGTTGTTCCTCAGACAAAGGTCTACTATCTAGAATCTATAAAGAACTTTAAAAAATTAGACGCCCCCCCAAATTTAAAGACCTAATACAAAAATGGGCATCTGAAATGAATAGACATTTCTCAAACAAAGAAGTAGAAATAGCAAATAAACATATGAAAAAATGTTCAACATCACTGATCATTCGAGAGATGCAAATGAAAACAACTCTGAGATTCCACCTCACCCCAGAAAGAATGGCTGCTATCATGAAATCACCCAATATTAAATGTGGGCAGGGCCGTGAGGAAAGAGGAACCCTGCTCCACTGCTGGTGGGAGTGTAGACTGGTGCAACCACTGTGGAAATCAATATAGAGATATCGCGAAGAACTAGGACTGGAAGTCCCATTTGACCCAGCTATTCCCCTGGTGGGTATCTTCCCCAAAGAATTAAAAGAATCATACCACAGTGATATTATGTGCACCCATATTCATAGCAGCACAGTTTTTAATAGCTAAAACTTGGCAACAGCCCAAATGCCCATCAACTGGAGACTGGATAAAGAAAATGTGAGTTTTTCTTTAATAAGACGGAGTATGCCTCAGCCATAAAAAATGAAAAATTAGAGATATTTATAGCTAAATGGATGCACATTGAGGTGATACTCTTAAGTGAAATAAATAAGACACACGTGTAAATACCAAATAGTTTCTCTAGTGTGAGAAACTCAAAGTGTAAATTAGGACTAAAAGGTATAATAGATAACATGAAATAGGAAGAAAAGGTGCAAAGGGGAAGAGGAAATGGGAGGGGTAGGGGAAAAAGAACAAAGGGAATGGAATTAATATGAGAAAAAAATGGAAACAAAGTCTCTGTAAATAGGGAGGGGTGGAGGGGTTGAAGGGAGGGCAGGGAAATGGGGAAAAAATAAGAACCAAGAGAGATTATGTAAAGGTGCAAATTTCCAATGATGAATGTCATTATATTGTATACCTTAAATGCACCAATAAAATTGATTTTAAAAAGCACATAAGTTTCAAAGTTGGAAAGCAAAAGTTAATTAAAGTCTATGACCTTATAATCGTTTTGACATTTACAGTGTAGTAATTAAAGGATATGCTGGTGACTCCAGAAACCAACATTCTGATCTTTGAAAATGAAGGGACACTTAAATAAAGAATAATTGTAGTCAAGGTTAGACCAGTCCTAGGGATAGAATGTGAAATTTCAAAAGCCATATGAAAATAAAATCAGTGTGCAAAACCTGTTGGATATACATTGCCTTCTCCTGCCCCCATTGTATTTTTATAACCTAGCAATGTCTCCTATTACTTGGAAATTGTGGGTCAATGCTAAGAAAAGCCCAGGTTAGCCCTCATTGATTTGGGCACCAGAGATGTGTTTAGCCACAAAGAAGCAGGACTTGAACAACCACCACAAAAAAAACAGGGGCTGATTTATGACCAGGGTCGGACTTCCAAGGGTGCATTGTGGTAATATTAGCTCAAGGTCCCTTTTGTATTCTGGTGAGCTGCAGCACCAAGACTGTATACAGCTACAGATGTCCAAACTGTTTCATCCACGTAGCAGCTATTCAGTAAAGGAAAACTGAACTAAGGAAAACAAAACTTCAACCAAACCCAACTTTAATTGTGATGGAGACACTCAGTGCCTGCTGAAAGGTGGTTTATGACTCTAACATGTATGTGTGCTATGTAGTTTTGCACTTAAATAACCCCTGTGCCCGTCAGTGCTTCCTTTTCCTAAGTTCCCCTCCCTTCAGGATTGCTCCTGTATCCTCATGAAGTGTTGGTCTGTCTGCTGATAAACATTTGGAACAAGCAGGACTTGTGGACATTTTCAGAGTCCTATCTGGACTCTAAAAAGAAATGTTGATTTTAAAAAGAAAGAAAGACAGAGAAAAGCAGAGAAGGGGAGATAGACAGAAAGAATGCAGTAGGAAGTTAGAGAAAGTGACAGGTAGGTCCTTAGGGGCCAGAGATACAGAACAGTCAGACAAAGAATGAGGCAGAGATGGAGAAACCCAGAAAAAGGATAGAGATGGTGGGAGGGAGTCATGAAAAAAGGGAGAACCAGAGCAAGGTAGCAGAGAGCCAGACAGGAGATAGAGTCAAAGTGAGAGAGACTTGCTGAGCACAGACGACAGATGGGATGAACAGCAAGTAGAGGGAATAGGCAGGAGTGTGGAATAATTTTGTAGGCTTGTTTCACAAGGATATGAGGATCAGGCAGGACTGCTGAAGGTTATGTGTGTTGTTATCCTAAGCAGAAGAAAGAATCCTTCCTCACCAGCCTGGTTCCTGCGCTTTCAGGAAGGCATCTGGTGGACATCTATGCCAGCACTCTGGGCCATGGCAGGACTTCACAGAACTGCTGAACACTGGAACTGAGATCTTTGTGGTGGATTAGTGTGGCTTCTTGATCAACCCCTATCCATTACCCTGCTTCCAGTAACAGCCTCGAATGTTTGTGGGGAAACCAGTGCTCCTCACTTTCAGCCCCTGTGGCTTTAGTTGAGTTGATGGTACCTCCCTCTCCCACCCATTCCAGGGATAGTTTCTCCTGTGGTCAGTGACTGCTCAGGGATAGGTACATACATTATTCAAGGGAGGCAAATCAGAGCTAATCAGTCTCACTTTGGAGGTTTGTTGGGACTCTTGGGTTTGTCCTCAAATCCAGACGTAAACCATGTAGCCATGCTGGCTGGCGTTGGGGTACCATCTTGTCACCATGTGGTCTGAAAATGAAGCTAACACCCATGTCAGCAGACATTGAAATGAATAACTGGATTCTTTTGGCCTCTTCTGAATGCTTGTCAAGCTGTTTTGGAAGTTGGAACTATCTCTAGACTTTTTATTATTATAAAAGTCAAAAGATTAATTTTTTGCTTAACAGTTTAACCAGTACAGATTGGGGTGGGGGGTTTTGTCACTTAAAATTAAATTCTAATTGATATAATGTCTCACATATCATGTACCACCACATTTTATTTGAATAGAGTTTAATAAACCAAAGGCTATAGCTAATTAATGGCAGCATATGAACTGATATCTCATCTACAATGTGTCTCTTTCATCTCTGAACCCACTATTTTTTTTTTTTTTTGGTACCGGAGATCGAACTCAGGTCCTTGCGCTTTTGAGGCAGGCGGCAGAACCACTGAGCTCAATCCCCAGCCCTCTGAACCCACTCTTTCAGTCTCTCCATTTTATTTTTAAATTAATATATAGGGCTCAATTAAAACTTGTCTTTGGGGCCAGGGATTTAGCTCAGTGGTTCCGCCACCTGCCTCAAAAGCGCAAGGACCCGAGTTCAATCCTTGGCACCAAAAAAAAAAAACAACAAAAAAATCAAAACCTGTCTTGCTCTAGTGATGCCATAATCTCTAGAAATGCCAGCCTTCCTAAAATTGCCACCTAGACAACACTCGTCTTTGTTTAGCTATTTCCCTTTTCTGTGTGTCCTCTCTCTCCTTTCCTAGGCCATGGTAAGCAAAATATGATATATATCATGGGTACTTTTATGTGAACTTAATAAACAGAACCATTATCTTTAAAAGAAAACAGTGAAAAGATGTCAAAGAAATACATTTCTAATGCAAGAATTCCATGCATTGTGGCATGTGGTTAGTGGCTAGACTTTGGAGTTGCCAAACCTTCTTAGAATGTTCTGAACTGCCAACCCTGAGTACTAGGTCCAATATTTGTTTTAAAAGATTATAAATGAAAACTTACTGAAGAATCCTGAAATGTGTCTCCCATCTAACACAGTTTAGAGCAGTGGTTCTCAAGCTTCTTTGTGCATTAGAATTATTGGAGACAAAACATGGATGGCTGAGCTCTACCCCAGAGTTTCAGATTCAGTGAAGCCTGAAAGCTTGCATTTTTAACAAGTCCCCAAGTGGTGCTGGTGTGGGTCTGGATGCCACACTTTGAAGATCATTGTTTATATTTAAACATACAACTCTGAAGGAGGTTGGCCAGGTAGCATAAAGCCTCAAAACTGTTCTGCCTCAGTCCCAGAAGTTAAGGACCACCCAGCATAGATACGAGCAAGAGTTCTATGGTGGGAGGACAAGGCAGGGGCTTTGCTGTTCCGAAGGCGAGCCCACCTGTGAATCAAATGCCAGACTATATACAGGAGTTCAGAAGTGCTACAATCAGCTGATGCTTGGGTGGTAGGAAAATATTTTTTGAATTTAGGGTTTTTTGCTTTCGCATCATTGCTACTACTTCAGGAGTTATCCCTACTTTCCCTGCCCAGTCCCCCATTCCAGAAAATAGTTGTTTTTCTTTTTTTTTTTTGCATGTGTGTGTGTGTTTGGTCTTTTGATACAGGATCTTACTATGTAGTTCAGGCTGGCCTTGAGCTCACTATGCAGCCAAAGTTTCAGTGATCCTCCTGCCTCCGCATCCTGAGTGCTGGGATTACAGGTGTGAGCGATGACGTCCGGCTCCAGTCAACAGTTGGAACTGTTCTCATCTCACTGCATCAAGGAAGAGAAGGAAGAGATGGCACAGTACATGTAGAGAAATGAGGATTCTCTTTCTTGGCTCTTGTGTGTTCAGGAAAGAGGAGCAGGCATGTGGCCAGTGCAGATACATAGGGCACCATGCTCAGAAAAGGGTCCTGCACTCAGGTGTAGGGGTCTTTGGTGAATGTCTTGAAATTCTTAGTCTTGTAAAGTCTAACTGGACAATATTGTGAACTCTAGGGACTCAAAGCCTTGGCTTAGTGCAGTCTTGCCTCCCACTGCCGCCTCAGATGGGTTCTCTGCCATCTGTTTCCCTTTCTCCTGGTACAATATGCCCTCCCCTCCCTTCTTGACTTTCCTCTGCCTGGCTGCGAATCCTCTGTCTTCCTCTACATCTGGCGGGGATCTGGACACAAGTGCATGGAAGATCAGAGTCTATTTTGCATCTGGGGCTGGGGTCAAGGCAGTGGCTTTTTGGCCCCAAACTGTGGGTCTAACAGCCATCTGGTAAACAATCCATAGAGCATCTTGCCCATCCCCAATTCAGGGGCTAAGTGCATACAGCAGGAAGTTTTATTTCCTTTTGGGTTGCCAGTCTTTTGTAGGCCCATGGAAAGAGGAGGTTCATTCCCCCAATATCCAGCCCCAAATTTGCATTTTACATCAGGTTTGAAAATGATGTGGCTGGACCTGCACACAGGCTGGAAACAGCCCTCAGAGACCTCTGTGCCTCAGAGTTTTAACTGTGGCTTTCACTCTCTCCAGCTTTATGTGGAAAGAGAAGATCCAACCTTTGCATCTCAAAGAAGTAAAGAATTGAGCTGAGAGAGCTGGAAATGTGGGATCCTTGGGTCACTTATCAGTGATTTGAGAAGTGAGACTAAAGGCCAGGAAGGAGCAGGGATCCCTCAGGGGATGCCTTCGTGAACAGAAGGCATCTTGGCCTTGTCTCTGGAAGTCTCCCACATAAGTACAAAAGAAACAGAATACAATATTTTAAAGAGTAATTTGTGCATACTCAACCCTCTTCTAAGGAAGCTTTGCCTTGCTACATCTTGCCTGCTTCTTTGGGAGGCTCCCTCTGACCAGCCTCAGTCCTTCTGTTTCTTGACTCCTGGGTAACTTGGATTTCGTGGCCGACTTTTAGAATTCCCTTCTTAGACCCCTGTGCTTGACCAGTCTGTCCTGCCTCTCTCTCCTGTGAAAGGTTTCCTTTCCTTGAACGTTCTAACCCCTATAAACTCCACTTGTACGTAGCACATACAAACCTCAATCTAAAAATTCAGGAATGTGAGAAATTTAATACTCTTTGTTTTATTATATAACTCAACTTATTTTCTACTTCAAACCTCCATTGCATCAATGACAGGATTTGTCAACGTGGGGCTTTCATACATGCACCCCTGGGGGACTCACCTGGTCTCCATCACTTTTGGTGCACGCAAGGCATCCCCAGAGGCATCCCTGCTTCCCTTTGGCCTTTAGTCTGAGGAAACTGTGTCTTCAGAAAGACTGAACAGTGAAGCCTGATTTCTACTTGGGAAATCTGGTGGCGGGGTGGGGGTTATGGTCTTTCATTTTTATTTTCCTCTCTTTCTTCTAATTTTTCTGTAACAAATGTGGCATAATTGTGGATTTTTTTTTTTTACAAGGAAGGAAAACCTCTACCATGAAAGGGGACTCACAATGCTCATAGTAAAGATGAATTTATGATTCTAATCTCCCTTTCTCTGCATTTTGGAAAAGAAGTAAAGGGAATAATAAAAAAAAGCACAAACCATGAAAGTTTTATTCTCTTCCCCATTAGCTAAATCCAGACAGAAAGAATGAACATTCCCAGGGAGCAACCAGCATGGAGCAGAGGCAGGAAGGTCCCGAAGGGACCAGGCCTTCAGAGGACCAAAGATCTCCTCAGGTTGTGACTGCAGATGAAATAATAGCCTGCCTGGACGATGACCTCAGCAGGTTACTGTGCTTTCGAGAGGAAAGTGGATTTTGTGACCAAACTAATCTTTTGTCCATAAAAATTCTTGTATAACCAAATAAGTTCCAGGTTGCAGCAAACCTCAAGAAGCTCAGATAAAACAAAACTCACTCTGTCAAAGTACTTGAATGAAGCCAGGCATGGTGGTGTACATCTGTAATCCCAGCTCTTAGGAAGGTGAGAGAGGAAAATCATCACAAGTTCAAGGCCAGCCTGGGCTTCATAGTGAGCTCAAGGCCAGCCTTGACTACATAGTGAGACCCTGCTTCAAAACACCAAAAGCCAAACAAACAAAAGTACTTGAATGGCTCCCTGGAGCTCCTTGGAACTGGAGTTGATTTATGGAAAATTGTAGCTTCTCTTTGTGGTGCCAACCCTGCCGTAAGAGCGGACTCCTGATATAAATGCAATTTGTACTTGCGGTAAACAGAGACAGAACGTGCTATTCAAGAAGCTGAAGCATCCCCAGAAGAAAAAGAAGCAAAGAAAATCAGACTCAGAAAAAGCATGGCACTTAATGACTCAGAGTAGATAACTGATTTATTCTTATGGAATCAGACAGAGTGAAAGGTGCTTCCAAAAGAAGTCAATCCCTGAACATCCAGAAGAGTGAACACCCTACTTGGCTGGGTGCCTTCTCCATTGATGTAGCCTCTGGTCAAAGGGGTATGGGTCCCAGTTCTCAGATGCTCAGGTTTCCTCACCATCAGGGACCCTATTAGTACTCAATGGGAATTTTGTGCTTATCAGAATAATTTTTCAAAATTCCTCACCCTGATGCAGAATCAAAAGGGAAGAAGACTCCCTTTGGGATGTTTTACATCATGACTCACTAGTCCCTTCCTCACTCTCTGGGGAATCTCATCCATACACATAGGTCCCATTGACTCCTGTGATCCCTGTCAAAGCCACATTCGAGAATGGAAAAGTTGAGCTGCAGTCTATTTCGTGACAGACTCATTGGCTAAGTTCTATTGCAGTCACAGGTCAGAGCAGCTTAGCATGAAAAAGGCAGAAACAAAAGAGCCTCCTGTTCAACTACATGGGGCTTTGGAAGTTCTGATGGCAAATGGGTCCAATAATTTATATGCAGACCTCTGAGAAGGCATGAATGAAAAGCAAGGCTCCATGATGTCATTTTTGAACATGCCGTTCAGCCTACTTTTGGCAAAAACTATAAAGTGTGCCATGGAAGGAATTGCTGGTATCAAAATGCTGTGTCAATTTTGTTTCATTTTATTTTAATACTGGAACGGGGAAGGAAATGAATTTAAGAAAGCTTATTCAAAACCGGTTTTCTAGAGATATATCAGCTTTGGAGTTTTCAAAGGCTTATCTGATTTGAGGATTCAACAATAAAAAACTTGCTGTTTCTTTTTTAATTAACTTAAGCTAGAGTCTCTCTGAATAATGTCCCTCATTCTCCCAGAAAGATAATGGAGGAAAATGGACCATGGCATGGTTAGCGGAAATTTGTTTTTTGGAACAAGAGTATTTTTATGTTATTTGTAAATAAACCACAAGACTTTGATTTGTTCACTCCTTCATTAATCTCATTTTGTTTATTCAAAGAACATATATTAACTCCCTTTCATGTGCTGAGCACAGGATGTATGAAATCAAATAATACAGAGTCTACCAGGCATGGTGGGGAATGTCTGTAATCCCAGCATTCAGGAGGCTGAAGATCATGAGTTCAAGGCCAGCCTGGACAACACAGAGAAACCCCATCTCAAAAAAAAAAAAAGGATTCTGGTTGTACATAAGATGGTATGAGATGGACTAAGTAACCTTGTTATTTCATAAAACTTGGACAGACTACATATACAAAGTATTTAAATATCATGAAAAGTATTTGATAGATGAGTTGGGGAAAAACAAGAATTTGAGATGGCACTAAACTGGAAAGACTGACAAGTTTTTTCCTTTGGTATTCCCTAGCCTGGACTCAAGGCAGCCCAAAGTGGCCATTAGCAGGGACAGAGAGAGGTATGAGAGAAGCCCTTTAGTTCTGACAAGAGTGGGGAAAATTCCTCATTTCCACTTTCTTTTCTCTAAGCTCTCACAATGCAGACCACAATGGCCCAGAAGCACTGAATCCCTGGGGGAGAGGAAATTTCCTTTCTGCTTGGAAGACCTGTGGTCCCAAAAGGCTGGCACTTAGCCCCTGCAGTAAAGAATATGATTCTAGTTTTGATGTTTGCTGAAAGATTTCAAGTCCTCTCCCTTTCATCCCACAGCTGGTGTGACAGTTGAGCTGCTCCATTGGCAACAGTGAGAAGTTCAGACCATGCAAGCCCCACCTACATGTACACACACTCACCCCAGCCATCAATGAAACCAAGCCAGCCTCTTTCCTTGACTCTTTCCAGCCATGTTTAGATCAGCTTGGGGGTCATCCTTACCTCTCAAGAAAGCTTCATCACATGAATGATAAACTTTTCTAAACCTTTTGCTGCATATGCAACATCATCAGTCTCAATATCTAAGCCAAATTTGGTGTGCTGGGTCCATCTTGCTTATGTGAGTGACCACAACCACCCAAGCATGGGCACAGTTGGGAAATGCAGAGCAGATGGGGAAAACATCAGGGAACCAGAACATAGCAGGGAGATCTCAGTCACTAGGGAGCTGGAAATCTAGCAATCAAGTTATTTAAGAATGTGGGCTTATTTTTAAGCCCTGTGTGCATGGATCTGAACTTAAGGACCATTGGATAGACTGTGGAGAAGGAACTAAGGGAGAGAGCATTGCCCAAACACAGACTTGCCACTAGGCAGCAATTACATCAGTTGGTTCTGAGTAGCAATGCAAGGGCTTTCAAAACAGCTGACAGAAACTACAATTCACAAAAAGATTGGTCAGAACTTGCATCTTGAAACCAATTGAGTCGATTGCTTGTTAAAACAAAAAATGTCAACATTCCATAAGATTTAAATAAGACCCAGAGTCTATTAAGATGATTTTTCAAAATATTCAGGATATAGTCCAAAATTATTCAGCATACAAAGAACCAAGAAAACTTTAATTTTAATACATATGGGCATGTGTTAAAATATGTGTGGGCCAGGGATTTAGCTCAGTGGCACTGTGCCTGCCTCGCAAGCACAAGGTCTTGAGTTCAATCCCTGGTACCAAAAAAAAAAAAAAAAATATATATATATATATATATATATAGTAAGTGTACATCCAAAAAAACTCTGATTACATTTTAATTTAAGATATTTAAATATTCCTACAAGAAGCACACAATCCAGTGTGGCAAACAGAACCATAAATTGATGACATAGTGTTTAGTACCTATGATGGTAGTGACCTAGGTTGGATAATGTGGAACCATGTTAGGGGTACCTAACCTAATTTAGGGAATAGGGATCAGGAATTTGGAATCAGCTTCCAGAAAGAAAAGATACTTGAATTAAGTGTGAAAGAATGAGTTGACAAAGAGGAGTTGGAGAAGTTGAAGAATGTATTCACAACTAAGTAAGGCGAAGTATGGGCAAAGTATCGGGAAAATGGGCATGGAGAACTATAAGCAGTTCTGGGGGTTTTGGTAGTGGTGGCAGGTGGCAGAAAAAGATGAAGCAATGTCCAGGACCAGGTCATGGAAGATTTCAAATACCATCATCTTAACCCTTATAGGTTATCCTATCAGGAATCTGATCTTAGTTCCGTCAACACTAATACAAGAGTCATAGTAAAATCATAGTAGCCTTTTGGGCTTTGGTTGCTTGTGGTACAGATACCTATCTCTGTATGGTCTTCCCTGTTTCCCAGCCTCCCTTGCAATTATGTGGGCTGTGCAACTGACTCTGTCTATGGTTGTGAGTGAGAGTGATATATGTCACAGTCCAGGGTGAGATACCTAAAGTATTTACACCTTAGAGGCCATGTATTGAAGGGTCATGAGGCAAGATGGAAGGATCCTGGATCACTGAGTCAACTCTTGGAGGACAGTTCCTGACTAGGGACATCCATGGTAGAGTTTGCACAACTGTGAAGTAAACTTTTCTTGTATTAACCCACTGAGATTTCATAGTTTATAAGTGCTTAATAGTCCAGCCTATCTGACTGACCAGTTTCTCCTCATCTTTTATCAAGAGATGGATTCCCCCCCTAAGTCGTTTCTTACTTCCATAAATCTAACAGAATATAGAGAAACCCTTCTCCCAGTCATCTGGCTCTTTCTTACTGCTTTGCCCAACTTTATTAGTCCCGCCTGTATTCTTCTCCAAGATACTTCTGAATCTTACTGAATTATATCCTAGACATTCAGGATTACACAGGCTCTCAAAGTTCATCTAGTTTACCTTTCTTTCTAGTGCCTGACTTACTTTTACAATAGCTCTGCTAAGTCCAGATTCTGGTTGAAAACTTCCAGTAACAAAACTCCTTGCTTTGCCCATACAAAACTTCTTCCTCTTTGAGATTCTAAATAATGTCCATAAATCTTAATCTCCATGAACTGTGCCTATGTTTTCTCTGTTCTATTATTCAAATGAATAAGTAGTACATCCATTTAAATGAATGAATAGTATCTCCAATTGGGATATTTGAATCTTCTCCTGATCTCTTCTCATAATGGCAAGAATTCCTTTCTTTTCTTTACACGATGAACTATTTATTTAGTGAGGTTGTATGGCCTGTGTGCGACAACCCAGTATCTATCAACTTCATATCCCCACAAATAGAAAGCTCTTTCTTTGTTAGGAGTTTTTCTGTAATGTCAAGAACAAGGTCTGATGTTAAGCAATAGCAGCCTCAAAATTCAAATATTTGGAAGGTATAACCTACCTACAATCTCATGGGAGTCTCTGAAACCACAAACATATTTCAAAAGCCAATACAATAAAACAAAGTAGAAGTAGACATCCTCATCTGCTTGGGAAGTTTCAATATGAAAACTATTCATAATGAGGGACTTTTTCTTTGATTCAATGGTTGTTCTGTATATATATAATGCCAGAGAGTTAAGTACAATCCATAAAAGGAAAACAAAAATTCCAAAATTGTACTATATCAAAATTTAAAACTTTTGCTCTGCAAAAAATTCTATGGAGAGTGTGAAAATAGAAGTTACAGACTGGAAGAAAACATTTGCATATCTTATGTGTACTACTGAAGGACTAGTATCTAGCATATACAAAGAACTCTCAAAGCTCAACGGTAAGGGCCAGGGATTTAGCTCAGTGGTTCCAGCCCCTGCCTCACAAGCACAAGGTCCCGAGTTCAATCCCTGGTAGCAAAAAACCCCTCAATGGTAAGAAAATAAATAAGCCAATTAGAAAATGGGCAAAAGATTCGACACAGCTGAAGAGGAGTCATGTTGGACCTACTCAGAGACAAATCAACTAAAAACACAGGTAATGGAAGCAAGAGAGGGATATACATCCTGATGACAAAATCAACCTGAAATAAGAGACTAGTAGATCAAATAAAACATAGGCACAGGACTCCATAAAAAAAAGCATCAGCCTGCAGGGCTACCAGCTGTGCAGGCAGCATCAAGCAAGAATCGCCACACTGGAAGTCCCCAAGAAACTGAAGGACTGAAAAACTGCAGCTAACTCAAGCCACAGGATAGATTTGAGGAAAAAGACCTCTTCCCTCTTTTGCCTTTCTCCATAACAGAGAATCCTGCAGCCTGGCAGCAAATTTCGCTTGCACACACAGAGGGCAGCGACCAGAAATCTGCTCCCTCTCCAATGGATGGGCTGCCAGCTCCTCTCCTTTTTTTCTTCTGTTGTTTGTCATAGCAGTTAACTGGAAAACCTACCAACGACAAAGTTAGGGACTGCAGAGCAACAGAGGCAGGGAAAGAAGTGAGTGGTGACCAGTGGCTTGAGAGAAAGACACAGAAGTATGCACAGGATTTAAACAGCCTTGGGAAGTCAGCACTTAACCTACTGGAGAGGAGATTGAAGGAGAACCCAGCAGCCATTCCTACCCTCAACCCCCAACCTACAACAAGCAGTAGGACAGGATAGAGAAGCACCAGTGGGGGTGAAACAGAGGAGGGTGTGCAAAGACCAAGTGGAGCCAACTGTACATAGGACTGGGAGCAGCCCCAGGCTGTCCCTCCCTGAGGGCACACAACTCAAGGTAGGAGGGTTGGGTGGGATGGAGAGAGACATGCAGAAAGCTGCTGGCTGAAGACCAACCCCAGCTCCCACAAGATCAACGAGTACCCAGCACTAATCCTACTGCAGACTTGGCAGGTTTACATAGCACAGTTTTGGGACACTACCTGCCTTGGACACCACCACAGAACTGGACTCCAGAGGAATTTTTTTCTTTGTTGGTTTTGTTTCCTTTTTCTGTCTGTTGTTTTTTCCTTCGTTACTTAGGTTTTTACCTTTATTTTTATCTTGTTCTACTCATCTTCTTTCTCTCCTCAACTAAAGGTCATTTTATGATATTTTCATGTGAGTGAAAAGCAATTCTTGTCTTTCTGTTCACTTGATAGTCTTTTGCTTTATCCTTCATGCTTTCTCTCCTGACCCCTTCTCCAGTTTCCCAAAGCTTGGGTGATCATCTGTTGTCCTCCAGTATCTCTCTGTTTTGTTCCTTATTCCTCTTAAATCCACCCCCCATGGACACACAGGGTAAAATCACTCGACTAAGGGGAAACTCACTGCATATAAGTTCCTGGTTTATGTTGGATTGAGTTATGTAATGGTAGATCTTGCTCATATGGTTAAAGGTAACAAATTAATAGTTACCACAGTTTGTCAGTTTCTAGGTTGTGCTTGATGCTATTGATAATGCTAACTGTATTACTTTAGCCACTATGTCATACCTATTGTAATCAGTTGTTCTTCCTTGTATGACAACACTATGATTGTCTTAGGACATAACTACTACCACAGTCTAGTACCAAAGGACTGGATGCTGAGCCACATAGATAGCAACTTCTGATCTTTAATAAATTGGGAAGGTAGGATCTTGGGACAGACATAAAGACTAAGAACCACATATGCCCAGAAGACACCTGAGAGGAATACACATTTTGTAGGGAAGCCTAGATATTAGTGATAAAACTATCTGGCATAAGAAATTTACAAGCATCAGCACAGATAACAAAATAAAACAACAACAAAAAAAGAAAATGACATGACACATAAGCAAAATGCAATCCCAGACCACCAACCCACCTAGGACAAGTCTAGGGGACTACAAGATAGAGGAATTTGGAAGCTACCCACCTGAATTTTCTGAAATGATAGCAAAAGTAAAAAAGAAAAAAGAAAAAAAGAAAAAAACCCCAGATGCATGAGGTTATACAGAGAATGATCTCTCAGGTAAAAAAGAAATGATGCTCAAAATGTAGGACAAGCTCAATGAATCTAGAGTAGACACAGATTAAAAAAAAAACAACTACAGGAGCTTAGTAAAATGATGGAAACTATGAATGCCCAACATAGGAAAGAAACAGAATCTATGAAACGGAGTCAAACAGACATCCAGGAGATTAAAAATTCCATTGGAAGTATATGCAATAGATTGAATGAAAGACAGAATTTCTGATATAGAAGTCAGGACTGCAGGTAATGACCATGAAGAGAAAGATATTTTTAAAATGACAAGAGACCATGAAAAATGAATCCAACAGCTGCAAGATAATACAAAGAAAAATAATATAAGATTGACTGAAGTCAATGAGAAACCTGGAGATAGTTCAAATGCCACAAAAAGCCTGTTCAAAGAAGTAATGGCTGGAAACTCCCCAAACTTTGAAAAAGAATTTGACACAGAAATAAGTGAGGCATATAGAACTCTAATTTGCCATGACCAAAATAAATCTACATCAAGGGATATAATTACCAAGATCCCAGAAATTCAGCACAAGAACAGAATATTAAAAGCCATTAGAGAAAAGAAACAAATCTCATAAAAAGAAAGCCCACTAGAATCACAGCAGGCTTCTACAGGCAAACCTTTAAGTCAAGGAGAGACTGGGGTGAAGTATTTCAAGTTCTGAAAGAAAATAACCTCCCACCCAGGTTCATGTATCCTACGAAACTATCTTTTAAATTCAATGAAGAAATAAGATACTTCCATGACAAAGAACAACTGAAGAAATTCATGACCACTAAATCAGCTCTAGAAAATTCCCTGAAAGATATTTTAGACAGAGATAGTGAAGACCACAATTTCAAGAACACCAATAAAAAGAAGCCACTAGGCAGGGCAGGCAATTAAACAGAAAGGAAAGACAGGGAACCAACAGCCGGAAAATAATACGACAAGGATAAGTCAATACATATCAGTTATAACCATCAATGTAACTGGTTTCAATTTGCCAATTAAAAGAAACAGATTGGTAGAATGGATCAAGAAGCAAGATCCAAAAATATGCTGCATACAAGAAACATGTAATTCAAAAAGAAATTCATAGACTAAAAGTCAAAGGATGGAAAACAATACTCCATATGACAGGAACCTGGAAAAAAGCTAAGGTAGCTATTCTGTTTGCAAAAAAGTGGATTTTAAGACAAGACTGATTAAGAGAGACAAAGAAGGTCACTACATCCTTGTGAAGAGAACAATCCAAGAGGAAGAAATAATAATCATAAGTATAAATGCACCAAATACCAGTGCACTAAAACAAATATTAACAGACATGAAAAATCAAATAAGCACTAATACAATTGTAATGGGGGACCTCAACACCCCACTGCCACAAGTAAACAGATCAACTAGACAAAAAAATCAACAAAGAAATATCTGCACTGAACCAAACGTGAACAAATGGACTTAGTGGATGTCTACAGAGTGGTCCACCCAACATCAGAATACACATTCTTCTCAGCTGCACATGGGATGTTCTCCAAAATAGACCACATACTAGTCCACAGAATATGCTTAAGTAAATGCAAAGTAATTGAAATTACCCCATGCAGGGCTGGGGATTTAGCTCAGTAGCACCATGCCTGTCTCACAAGCACAAGGTCCTGAGTTTGATCCCCAGTACTGCAAAAAAACAAGAAGAAGAAAAAGAAAAGAAATTACGCCATGCATATCTGACTGTAGTGCAATGAAACTGGAAATCAACAGTAAAAGAAACCATAAAAACTTCATAAACACATGGAAATTAAATAATACCCCTCCTGAACAACCAAGGGGCCATAGATGAAATTAAAGAAGAAATTAGACAGTTTCTACAATTAAATGGTAATACCAATACAACATACTGGAATTTATAGGGTGGAATGAAAGCAGTTCTAACGGAAATTTATAACAGTTAAATCTCACAACAGGAAAACAGAATAAGCTCAAATAAACAACCTAATGTTGAACCTCAAACATCTACAAAAAGAAGAATAAGTCAAGCTCAAAGCTTGTACAAGGGAGGAAATTAGAAAAATCAGAGCAGGAATTAATGCAATTGAGACTAAGAAAATAGTGCAAAGAATCAATGAATCCAAGAGTTGGTTCTTTGAAAGATTAAATAAAATTGATAAAATCTTAGCCAATTTTATCAAAAGAAGGATAGAAAAGACTCACATCCATGCAATTAGGAATGAAAAGGGTGAAATCACAACAGATCCTGTAGAAATCCAGGATGTCATCAATACCTACTTTAAGAACCTGTATTCTTTTTATTTTTCATTAAGTTTATTGGTTCATTTTAGGTATACAATACAGTTACATTCATCATTGGGATCTTGTACCTTTACATGATGTATCTTGGTTTCCATTTTTCCCTTTTCTCATGTTTTTTTCTTTTCCCTTCTTTTCTTTCCCTACCCCTCCCACTTCCCCTACTCCTTGGGACCTTTTCTTCCTATTTCACAACATCAATTATACATTTCAATCCTTATTTACACTTTTAGTTTTTCACACCAGAGAAACTATTTGGTATTTACATATGTGTGTCCTATTTATTTCACTTAAGAGTACGGCCTCAATGTGCATCCACTTAGCTATAAATGTCTCTAGTTTTTCATTCTTTATGGCTGAATAGTATGCCATTTTATAGAAAAACCACATCTTCATTATCCAATCTCCAGTTGATGGGCATTTGGGCTGTTTCCAAGTTTTAGCTACCACAAACTGTGCCGCTAGAAACATGGATGAGCATATATCACTGTGGTATGACTCTTTTAATTTTTTTGGAAAGATACCCAGCAGAGGAATAGCTGGATCAAATGGGACTTGTAATCCTAGTTGTTTGAGGTATCTCCATATTGATTTCCACAGTGGTTGCCCCAGTTTGCCCTCACACCAACAATGAAGAAGGGTTCCTTTCTCCCCACATCCCCACCAGCATTTGTTATTGGTTGATTTTTTGATAGCAGCCATTCTTACTGGAGTGAGGTGGAATCTCAGCGTTGTTTTTCTCTGCATCTCTTGAATGACCAGTGATGATAAACATTTTTTTCATATGTTTATTTGCTGCTTTTACTTCTTTGAAAAATGTCTGTTCATTTCAGACACCCACTTTTGAATTGGGTCTTTGAATTTGGGGGGGTCTGATTTTTTTGAGTTCTTTACATATTCTAGATAGTAGACCTTTGTCTAAGGAACCTGTATTCTAATAAGATGGAATACACAGAAGAAACAGATTCCTAGATGCATATGAATTGCCAAAGCTGAATCAAGAAGATATAAAACTTCTAAATAATCCAATATCAGTCAATGAAATTGAAAATGTAATTAAAAACTTACTAACAAAGCAAAGCCCAGGTCCTGATGGTTTCACTGCTGAATTCTACAAGAAATTTAGAGAAGATCTAATAGCACTACTTTTCAAACTCTTAAATGAAATTGAAAGGGAGCAATACTCCCCAAATCATTCCTGTAAGCAAGCATTACCCTAATACCAAACCCAGAGAAGGACCCAATCAAAAAAGAGAAGTACAGACCAGTCTCCCTAATGAACACAGATGCAAAAAGATACTGGCAAATAGAATGCAGGAAATCATCAAGAAGATTATACACCATGACCAAGAAGGAATCATCCCAGGGATGCAGGGAGTAGTTCAACATACGGAAATCAATAAATATAATACTCCATATCAGCAGAGCCAAAGACAAATCATATGATCATTTCAATAGATGCAGAAAAAGCATTTGACAAGGTCCAACATCCATTCATGATACAAACTCTACAGAAAATTGGAATAGTCTTTATCTCAATCTGATAAAAGCCATCTATGACAAATCAATAGCCAACATCATACTAAATGGTCAAAAACTGAAAGCTTTCACTCTAAAATCAGGAACAAGACAAGAATGTTTATTCCTAGTAACTCAGATTGTTACACTGTGGTCCACTAATACTACTAAAAGGAAGGATCCTTGTGGTGACGGAAATGTTTTGTATCTTGAGTTATCTAACTATACTGTTCGTGAGACAGTATTATAGTTTTGGAAGATGTTACCATTCAGGGGAAATGGATAAGGAATACAAGAGTCTTTTCATGTGAATCCAAAACCACACGTCCACCTACAACTATCTCAATATAAAAAGATTAACTGAAAATATCTTCTCAGGCCTAGGTCATAGCATTCAATTACAATGTCTGAGGTTGAGAGCTAGGCATTTTTCCGAGGTTATTATCATAGGGAGCAAATCTGTGAATCAGTAAATTAGGCATGTCAGAAACTTCCAGAGAGAGAAAATGGGCCGGGGGTTTAGCTCAGTGGTTCCACTGCCTCCCTAGCAAGTGCAAATATCTGATTTTGATCCCCGGTACTGAGAGAGAGAGAGAGAGAGAGACAGAAAACTTTTCTAAAATTCTATCTTTACATATATTTTTGTGAAAGGGAACAACAAAGAACCATCCCATTACTTTACGGCCAAAGCCCAAGTCAATATGAAGGAAACACTTCTTATTTTTCTTATTCTTATTGAACACTTGTTTTTCTTCTGGTAGGCTCCTAACCTTAAAACTTCACTAATCAAAAACTTAATCCTAATAACTAGTGTCATCAACTACTCCATTACTGGAATAATTCACTAAAAATGTTTCTAAAAGTCATTTCATAAGTACCACAGTCTCTGACTATCCATCTTCTTAAGTATAATACTCCATTAAGTCCAGGCTGAGCTGTGTTACATAAGTGCTGTTAGGTGTGCCAGAGTCTGCCCAAGGTATTACAGATGTATTGTTCTGTTCTTAAGGTAATGCTCCACCCATACCTGGCTAGCATTTCAGGTCCCTGTAATATTTATTTACGCCTTCTTTTCAAGAAATTTCTTAGAGATCCCATTTGTTACAACAAGCAGCCTCTTAGACTGAGCTGTAAAAAGAAAGGAGGGAAAGGGCGGGGATTTAGCTCAGTGGTTCTGCTGCCTGCCTCACAACAAGGTCTGGAGTTTGACTCCCAGTACCAAAAAAAAGAAAAAAGAAAAAAGAAAAGAAAAAAATAAAGAAAGGAGGGAGAAAGAGATTGAAACTTTCCTCTTGTTAAACTTGCCCCTAATCTGAGCTTTACAGCAAGTCCCACTTGTATCATTGAGAGGACTTTTAAAAAGGTTCCTCAGTTGCATGTTTTCAGGTATTATTATGCTCTACTTTTTTTTGACAGGGTCCCACTATGCCATTCAGGCTGGCTTTGAACTCACTATGTAGCCCAGACTGGCCTCGAACTCACAGCGATCCTCCTGCCCCAGCCTCCCAAGTGTTGAGTTTACAGGCATGTGCCACCACACCTGGTACACTCTACTTTTTGGCCTAAGCCTTCTCTTGGGACTTTTTCTTTTAAATTAAAATACTGATAAATGTATTTGTACAGTAGCATTAATGTAATGAGAAGAGTTGGCCTTATCAAACATGATAATCTGCTTTTCCTGAAGGATGCCATTTTTATTGCATTAAGGTTCCTTTGCTCGAAGAGGCCTGAGAAAGATACAAGGATTAACCCTGTCAGTCAAATCTTCTTTCTTACCAAGCTGATTTTCTAAGTGATTTTTACACTCCGGGAATCAGAAGTACAGTAGTGGCTCCATGGGGACTAATGGAATAGGAAAGTTTGAGCTATCTTTAATATTTGTTTTTTTTGAATTTCCAAGGAATCTCTTTTGGGTAAGACGAAGTTGTGTTGTCCATGTGTTCTAGTGAATGCATGAAAATCCATTTGCCATAAAGAAGAGCCTAACTCTTTTATCGTTAAACAAAACAGAGGAGCCAGGAGTCACTTTGTTCGAGACAAACTCTCCGGGCCCTACACATACACAGATGCATAATGTTAAGTTCAGTTAATGACAACCAACAGGAAACAAGCTGCACATGAAGATTACCTTTCACCCCATGATGTAAAGTTTCCACTCAGCAACATCTGGAGACTGCGCGGTCCAGAAGATGTAACAGACGACTTAGAGGCAGGAAAACCATACTCAGCCCTGGCTCTCTGTGAACACAGCTGTTGCTGAACCAATTCCCTCTGCCCAGAATTCAGAATCCTCCAGCCCCAGGTACCTTCATTTTGTTCTCGAAAGTCCTGGAGACCTCTCCCCACCGACAGCCTTTCCTTGGCCATTTCTCTTGCCCAAAATGTGGTTCTCCCAGCTGCTTGCCAATTGGCTCCCTCTCAGACTTCAGGGTCCAATTAAAATAATTTCCCTTCACACTCCCCCACTGCAGAGTTAGTCTCTGAATTGCACCCCGTTTATTTCTGAGCCTTTCTCCAGGGCTTGACATCTCTCAGAAAAATATCTGTGAAGATAATGTTTTTTTCCAAAAGTTAATAAATTAATGGATGCTTCCTTTAGCCAGAAACAAAGCAAAGCCACCCCCAAGTTCCCAGAGGTCACACCGCTCCTTCGCTGAGTTTTAGTAACAAATATTTTTAAACACACACATCCACATGATAATAAAACACAAAGAATATAATGATTAGCTCAGAAATTCAGGTCAGAGGCTGCATTCTACTAGTGGTGTGCAGGTTGGCCACACAGAATTTTAAGCAGGTACTCCACTGAGCAACCTGTGATCTAGACCTGAGTGTTCCAGTTCACATCTGTTCCTTCTTCTGACTCCTCATGTGCACCTGTTATCTGTCCCATTCATCCATTCAATAGGTATCTCTACTGCTTTGTGAGTTCTGCCAACCTCTTCAACTAGAACTTGAGCTGCTGGGGAAGAGGCATCACTTTGTTAATAGTAATGGCAAACATAAATGTGCATTTCCTACCGTTAGACATAATGTGATGTGGTCTCTTCAATTAGGAATAGATGTGACTCGTGGTTTCTCTTGTATGAAAAACTCAGTGTATAAATAGAGAGTGAAATAAAAGATGATAGGAAATGGGGAGATAGATTTTGTGGAGATGGGAAGAGAATGTGGGGAAAGGGGAAGGCAACAAGGAAGGGAGGAGAAGGGAAATAAAAAGGATCAAGATGTAATATGTGTATGTACTAATATCCTATGATGAATGTATGTATTATGTGTCACAAAAATATACTAATAAAAATTCAAAACAAAACAAAGACTGACACTAGAAATTGTGGAAGATACCTCAGTATTCTTTTCCAGCAAAAAAGAATTCTCTCCAGTAGATTCCACCTCAAATAAGGGTTATAGCAATGTGTTTCTGTGCAGTTAGGGACAAAATAAAGTATTTGGAGCATAAGAATAAAAGAGAAGGAAAGAAAAGAATGAACAGATGCAGTGGAGCCATAGTTCACACCCTGGCAGACCAACCACAGGGCCTGAATATACTCTTTTCTTAAACCTGAATCTGACATATCTTTGTGTGACCTTGGGCCATTTGCCTCAGTTTCCTCCTCTGTAAGATGGGAGGATAGTATCAGCCTCTGGTGGTGGTTCTGAAGAATGGATACCCATAAAACACTTAGAACCATGGCTGGCACACCGTAGCTATTCATTGATGCTAGCTGTTGTTACAATCATTGCTTATTCGGTAGGAAATTCCCATGTCCAGGGAAACTGTTCAGTCTCAGTCTTAACATAGAAAGTCCGTGCTTAACTTTCCCATAGAAAGTGTCATGGGGGTCCAGATGGCCGGCCTAGGCCCCAGAGTCAGCCTGTATTCTAATGATCACTCTCCACTTCCCTCCCTCTCACAGCCCACCTCAAAATTCCCCATCAGGTACTATAATTGACCTTTTCCTGCTCCTGTCACAGAGTTTTGGGAAACTGTAATCAGTAGTCTACACGATGTGGTGCAGGAATTGTTCTTCTACATAGCTTTCCCCATCTCTAAGAGCAAACTACAGTATGATGGTTGAGAATTGCTCTGCTAAGGCCCAGATGAATGACGTCCTGGCCTCTAGTGCCCCCTGCTGACTTTCTATAGGAAAGGCAACCGAAAGAGAAAATACGTGCTTGCCAACCCAGGTCCTGAGAGAAATAGGTATAAATGAAATTAAATTCATGTTTTTCTTTTCTTGGACTCACCTCTTTAGTTAGTTGTTTGCTTTGCCTTTCCGTAAGTCGGTTTTTGCTTAATTATACTTTTCTCATTTATATTTGCTTTATTTGTTTTAGGGCTGTTTTGCTCTGGAGCTGTGAACTTTTATCTTTTTCACTTTGGCGGAGCTTGACACCGGCGCGCGAGGGCAAGAGGCTGCTATCTCAGCCGGCGAAGGGAGGGAACTTGGCAGGTCTGGACTCTGGGGTCGTTCTGCCACGCTGGGTCAAGCGGAGCAACAGGAGGCAAATCCGCCCAGGTTTGGAGCGCGTGCTGTTATGACCAATGGGACGCTACTGCACGGCTGAGTGGCACGCAGAACTTACCAATGAGATTGCGCTTTTGGCGGTGTGGTCCCGCCCAGACCACTCCGTTAGGCCCCAGAGCCAGGCTTTCCCGGTTGGAAGGAGGGTGTGAGGCTGAGGGCGAGCAGCCCGGGGGACGCTTCGCGCCACGCGGATCCGTCACTCAGCCGCCCCCGAAGGTAGGTCGCGGGTCCGGACCCCGGCGTCTCGGACTCGGGCGGAAACGGCGCCGAGGTGACCGGGGGCGGCAGCAGGGCGGGGAGGCAGGGCAGGTGCTGGGGCGTGGCGGGAAGTGTCCGTGGAGTTAGCGGGGATCCGGGGAGTGTGCGGTCGCACGGGGCCCAGGCGGGTCGGGACCGGGTCCTGCGAGATCCACACCCCGCACCCTCTCCATCCATCGCTGCCTCGCTCTGTCCAGGTGGATGCCGCGTGGGCTCCTGTCACGAGAGAGAGGGAGAGGGAGGGGAAGGGGGAGGGGGAACTTTTATAAGTGGGTGTTTAGGCACACTGAGTTCGAGTATGTCGAATGCCCAGGGCCAAAGCTGTGGCAGGTGCCTTTGTTTTCTTTTTCCCTGCCCCTGGGTGCTGCAGGCTTAGATTTTGTTGTCTTCAAGGGCAGGGGTGAAATCTCAGGAAAAAGGTAGTGCAGATTTGTGAGCTGCTTTCAGAGGAAGCGTCAGTACCAACTCTTTACCAAAGCATCTATACCAAACATGTAACCTTTGTCTCATTCATAGTGGTTCTGTCAGTAATTCTTTCAGTTAAAATTTTGGGAATCCATCTTTCCTAAGTTATGTAAGACTTTCTAACTTGTAAACTCATAACCTCTTTGTAAGATTTGTCACTGTGTCTGACCCTATCGTTGCGGATACGTTTGTTGGTGACGAGAGCTGGCGTACCAGCAAGAGAGTCTTGAAAGACCGTTTTTTCCAATTTAAAGAGATTGTTGACTTTATTGTAAAAATGGATGCTAACACCAGAAGATCAAGAGGATTGCAATTTCTTCTTTTTAAAGAGAAGCCAGTGTGGAGAGGGTAAGCGGTGTGCTCCATCAAGGTTCCCTGTGTATGGATTTGATTTCTGCAAGAATTAGGATTGCTGGATCATGATCAGATTGTCTGAGCTACATGTAGTCAAGTGTGCTGGAGGAAGCAGAGCAAGTTTAAGACCTAAGAAATAGGAAAATCTGATTAAATTCATATTAGCCTTGAAAAAAATTAGAGATTCTTTTGAAGAAACAGAACCAAATCTATCCTAAACTTTCTGAAATTTATTTTTGAATCATCACTTTGAGTTAAAACTTTAACACAAAAGGATTGTAGAATATCATAATTCCTGATACACATTTCATTGGTTTTTGTTTAATGACTGCAATCCTTTCTTCTTCAGAAAATATTATGTATCTATGTGATTTATTAAATAGTCACTCAAGATTGTTAGGTAAGCATTCCAGTTACTTTTCTGTGATGAAATAAAAAGGAATTTTATATGTTGCATGTAAAAATAAATCATGTATAATATTTATATTATACTACAGATCAATATATTTATTAAATAATTAAATATTCCATTTAATTATTAAATTTATATTTAAATGTATTTAAATTTATATTATATTAATTTATATCAATTTATATTTGAATGTTAAATGTATATTATAAACCCTAATATTTATTTATAACATTTATTATTTGTTTATAATAAATTCTAAAATATCTTTAGGCCCTTGTTTATAGGACATAAAACTTAAAAAGAATTTTCAGCCAATCTCGTTAGCTTTAAATGATGCATACTACAAACAATACTAAGCTAAGAACTGTCATTACTTTCAAAATTTAAGTTTCTAGAAGTTTTATTTTTATTCAATACAAAAATGATCTTCCTCACAGTATTAATTGCCTAAAACTTTTAACATACTAAAATGTTCTTGGTTAAAGAGCAGATTACAAGAAATATTTTCCGTGTTCTTATTTTAAAAACAAGATTCTGGTAAACATTAAGAAACGAAATCACAAATGGTAGCTGAAATCTTGTCAACCTTCTGCCTAATAAAATGTAAATCCACAGTTACTATGTGTAAACAATTCAAAATTAAAGTTTATAATGGAAATATCAACAAGTTGTAAATACTACATATCACTCCTGATGGGTTTCATTGTAGTTCACCCAGGCACAGAAGATGTGCGCATCTGATAAATGGACTGCTTAATTAAAGCTCTCACACAAAATCCAACATGCATTTATGATAAAAACACTACAAAAATTCAGAATAGACGATCTCTACCTCAAGCTGATAAAAGCTATCTATGAAAAACCAACAGCCAATATCATACTAAATGGTCAAAAACTGAAATCCTTCACACTAAAATCAGGAACAAGACAAGGATGTCCACTATCACCAGTCCTGTTCAATATAGTTTTGGAAACATTAGCCATAGCAATTAGACAAGAGAAAGAAATAAAAGGAATAAAGATAGGAAATGAAGACAATTTGACATTTTTTGCAGGCGACATGATACTCTATATAGAAATCCCCAAGAACTCCAAAAGTCTTCTAGACTTAACTAAATTCAGTAAAGTAGCTGGATACAAGGTCAACACAAAAATCAATAGCTTTCCTGTACACAAAAAACAGACTCACTGAGAGAGAAATGGGACAATCAATTCCTTTCACAATAGCATCCAAAAAACTGAAAAACCTAGGAAGAAAAGGGGAAAAGGGGAAGGAGAAGTGGGAGGGGTAGGGGAAAGGAAAGAAGGGAATGGAATCAATATGAGAAAATGAAAAAATGGAAACAAAGGCTTTGTAAATAGGGAGGGATGGAGGGGTTGAAGGGAGGGCAGGGGAAGGGGGAAAAAATAAGAACCAAGAGAGATTATGTAAAGGTGCAAATTTCCAATGATGAATGTAACTGTATTGTATACCTAAAATGTACCAATAAAATTAATTTTAAAAAAGCTCTCCCACAGCAATACCAAAGCCATTAAGCCCTAACTCATTAAGGCCATACAAAAAATTGAATAAGATGGGATGTAAACATATCTGTTAGTTCTCTCTATAAAGCACTTTCCATTGATTTACAAAGCTATGGTTTCATAATTCATTTTGTTTTGTTTTGTTTTGTTTTGTTTTGAGACAGGGTCTAGCTATGTAGTTCATACTGGCCTCGAACTCACTATATAGGCCAGGCTGGCCTCAAACTCACAGTGATTCTCCTGCCTCAGCCTCCTGAGTGCTGGAATAAAGGTGTACGCTACCACAACTTTTTAAAAGGAAAGTTTTTGTACACTGCCACATACAGTGATTTCACTGTACATCCTTGACTACAACGCAGTCTTCAAACTCTCTTACAGAGCTTGACATATCACGATTCCTCCAGAAAGTCAGCTTGTTGTATTTTTAGTAGCATTTAGTGCTTCAGTAGCCTTTTTTCCCATTCACTTTTTTAAAAACTTTTTTTTTTTAAGTGCTGGGGATAGAACTCAGGAACTTGCACTTGCGAGGCAGGAATGGCACTGCTAAGCTAAATCCCAGGCCCTAAAAACCTTTTATTGGTACATATTTGCCATACATAGTGATCACAGTTATTATAGGGAATTTGTGCCTGTATATAATATGTTTTAATTCTTCTTTTCCCATTTCCCTCCCCTCCTTTCAAGCCTTCTTACCCTCTGTAGGAGACCAGCTTAACACTACACTGAGCAGGTATTAGATATTATTAATTTGGCTTATAATTTGGCTATTGATCAAAACTATGAATCACCACAAGGCCTAAATGTGAATCGCTAATTGACTTTTCTGCTGGTGTTTGGAGATAGACTTCGCTATGCCAATGGTCACAATTGAGGTCTCAGTGATCAATGAGACTGTGATGTCTCCATAGCAAGGAAACACTGCAGCTCGGGAACTATGACTCTGTGCAACCATTCTCTAAGATCAAACATTAGCTAAAGATTACACAGGTGGCTCATTAGCTGTGACCTCCAAGATAGCACAGGTGCCCTGTTAACTGTGACCTGGCCTTCACAAGAACACTCGGTTATTCCCCGTTTACAGCCTGGCTCATTAGTGTATTAGTTCTGTTATTCTTTACATCTGTCTTCATGCCCCCTTGATATGCTGTATAATCATAAATACTGACTAACCCAGAGCTCATGGTCTTTAGCCAGGAGTGATCTAAAATCAATTCCTGGCCCCTCAGGTAATAAACTATCATTTGTTATTCTTTATTCCTTGTTCTTTTTATACTATTCTTTCATCCCCTGCTGTACTCTTGATTCAAGTGACTGGGCATCCCCTGTAACTGCTCGAGCTATCAACCCGACACCCCTCCCCATTTACAAATGTTTGTTTCCATTTTTTCCCCTTCCATTCTCTTTATAAATCTCCTTTCCCTTCCTTCCCTTTCCCTGCTCCCTCCCTTGTTCCCTTTCCCATTTGAACATCTTCCTACTTCCACATAGCTACCTTCCATTTTGCCTCTTATAAACCCTTTGGGTTTCTCGCACAAGAGAAACAACATAATATTTAAACTTGTGTGTCTTATTTATTTCACTTGCCATCATGGTCTTGAGGTGCACCCATTTACCTAAAAATGTCCTGTTTATCCCTCTTCATTACAGAGTAGTACTCCATTGTGTATGAGAACCACATTTTCTTTATCCATTCATCTGTTGATGGGCATCTGGGCTTCTAAGATTTAGCTATTAGAAATTATGCTGCTACATCCTTGATAATTTCAAAAACTATCAGTTCTTTCTTGGTGCAAACATGAATCCAGATGGCATGGTTGCTCTCCTGGACTACCGTGAGGATGGTGTGACCCCATTTATGATTTTCTTTAAGGATGGTTTAGAAATGGAAAAATGTTAATGGATTTGGCAGTTACCTTGGATCTATCACTTGTCATAACTGGCTGCTGCTTGTCATCCACACAATACCAAGATTTTAGACAAATGGGACTGATATCATCTTGAATGCTTCGTTTATTTGACCGTGATTTATTTGGAGTGGAGGCATTGTTTTTTAGGGAAAAAGAGCGTGTCATGTAGGTTGTCTAAAACTAAAGTGCATTTAAAGTCATTTGAGAGAATGCTTCTTAGTTTAATACATGTATAAACTAAATCCATCATAGTGTTCATGGAGAAGATAGAGGCTGGTCACAGACCACTGCTAGAAAGCATAAGACCGTCTTCAGATAACTTCTGCAGTGGAAACTACTGGGACTGAAATATAAGACAAGAACCAAAGTTTTAATTCTGAGTTTCAGTGAAGAGGAAAAGACTATGCTCATAGCAGTGCCAACATTTGAAGTGGAGGCTTATGTATTTCATCATCTACAGTGGAAGTAGTTAACCTTGAAGAGATTACCAAAAGAATAAAAAGACTAACTCAGTTGGAAGCAAAAAAAAAAAAAAAAGAAGAAAAGAAACAAAAAAAAGAAATTGTGCTGCTATAAACATAGGTATGCATATATCACTATAGTATGATGCTTTTAACTCCTTTTGGGAAGAGACCTAGAAGGGACATTGCTGGGTCAAATGGAACCTCTTCTTCCATTTGAGGAATCTCTGTACTGATTTTCATAATGGTTGTACCAATTTACACTCCTGCCAACAATGAAGAGGAGTTCTCTTTTCACCATAGCCTTACCAGCATTTGTTATTGATTGATTTCTTGATGATAGCCATTCTTTCTAGAGATAGAATCTCAGTATTTTTGTTTTTTTGTTTTTAGTTTTCAATTCTTGAATGACTAGCGATGTTGAGCATTTTTTATATATTTATTTGGAGTTTGTGCTTCATCATCTAAGAAGTGTCTATTCATTTCAGATGCCCCTTTTTGGTCTGAGTCTTTAAATATGAGGGATCTGATTTTTTTTTTTTGGTGTGGTCCATCTCACAAACTGTTTATTAAGTCTGGTTTTCCATGTTACATCTGGGGAGGAGGGGGGAAGAACAGGGAACACGTTTCCAAGGATGAGATTTCCACATTTATTTTTCTTTCATGTGCATAGAAAATGGCAGTGAAGTGTCCCATGAAAGAGGCAGGGAATGGGCATGGTGCTGCTGTATCAGACCGGACTTTGTGCTTCCAAAGTACACTGTTCATTGTGAAACAGAAGATGTCATGGTTTGTTTTTAATTGTTAACACTTCCTTGGGTTTCCCATTTTTAAGCTGTCCATTCCTCAAATCTCTTTTCAAATGACACACTGCATTACAAATGATGGCACTTAACCAATGTGGCATTTTCATATTTACACCAACAAAAGAAATTTACAAGACATAATAGCATACAATCTTGACATTTAGTAATAGCAATAAAACATGAAGGGCATCCATTTTATTTTTTTTCTGTACAAACTATCAGAACATAACTTTATTCACATTAAAAAAAATCATCTTTAATTTGATTTGACCTACACATTCCCCATCTCATTTCACCCATTTCTCAAACCTCTCGTCACATCACCCACACCTTCACCAGACTATAGAATCTACAAGTAATTAGATCTAACACCTAAACAGAGCTTAGAAAGTCCTCTCCCAAAAGTTTTCTTACTTCCCTGAAAATTCCTCAAAATGAAAAAAAATACGCTCTTCACTCATTCCTTTCATTTCACTTTCACATTTCATCATCAGATCAGCATGACGGACTTTTCCTCTCCATCCAAACAAGGTTAGAAAGAAAGTTCCTCTGTCGAGCAACCATCTTTACGCTACACCCATGAGTCTGGGGACCCTGGGTACTGTTCTGCTCTATAGGAAGGTCGTTTAGTAGAATAAAAGTCTACGTAATTTGTGGTTGATTTCAGTCCATACTGTGTTGAGTAATCAGTAGAAGCTGGAAAGTGAACTCGGTCATCAAAATAAGGATCTTCATAGCTATGAGGAGACTGCAAATACAATCTGTATGCATCAAAGTTCTTTCTGTTGGAGTCATCTTGACTATAATAGAGCTGTTGATGCTGTAGCCATCTATTTTGTTCTCTTGCTGGTGAGGAATAGGAACTGATGTAAATTGGTGAAGGTTTGCTGGAGCCAGGGTACAGGCCTTTGTGTGTGGCATCCCCTTGGCTATTGTAATACTGCATAGGTGGCTGAGTCCTGTCGTATTCAGAGCGAGGCTCTCTGATTCCTAACAGTGCTGGTGAGGAAGAGGTGCTGCCAACTGACTGAATGATGGGTGACATCTGTTGGTTGGTAGTGGACAAGGAAAGATGTGATTTGAATTGGTCTCGCTCTAACGTTGACACAGGTGTAATAAAATGGTTCTGATTCCACCCATCCTTTTTATAAATGCTCCGGAGGTCCTGATATTGCCATAATGTATTCAAGACCTGGCCTGCTGCCTTCACCACTTTCAGAGAGGATCTGTCACCTCTGCCTTTGGTTATGTTCACCAGCTTCTCTATGCCTCCCGAGTCAGAGCCAAGGCTTTTGCGTTCTCCATGTTTTTGCTCGTCACCTCGTGCAGAGCACAGCAGATGGCCGCCATCGTCTCGTCGGACAGTATGCTGGGGCCGCTGCCACCAGGGAGCCAGTTGACCAGGTCTCGCATGGCGTATTTACCTATGAGCTCCTTGTTGCGGACATCTAGAGCCATATTCCTCAAGACAGTTGCCACAGAAGAGACAACTGTATCGTTATCCATCCTCAGAAGTTCAACAAGGATGGGGAGCCCTTTTTCTTTTCGGACAGCTGCCTGGATGTACGCTGCAAACTTCCAATTTCCGGCAGAGAGGTTCTGGAGAGATCCGGCAGAGCCTTCCAAGGGGCCTGGGTTAGAGCTTTCAGCTAGAAGAGTCAGATATGGTTTTACCACCGATGGATGCCACAACATCTCAACCCCTTTGGGGGACTTTGACAGTCCTGGGATAGGACCAACTCCATCCCATTGATCCTCTTGTGGAGTTCTCTTTTTCTTTTTCTTCTTTTTCCCCCAGCAGCTTGGCTCAGAGTCTTTGCTGGGAGACTCTTTCCCTAGTAAGTCAAGGGATCTGATTTTTAAAAATTCTTTATATATTCTAGATGTTAGTCTTTTGTCTGAGGAGTAGCTAGTAAAACTTTTTTCCCATTCAATAGAATGTCTCTTTACTCTGTTGGTGGTTTCTTTCACTGTGCAAAAGCTTTTTAATTTGATGTGATCCCAGTTGTTGATTGTTTATAATATTTCCCATGCAATCAGGGTTTTGTTCATGAAGTCTTTGCATACACTTATGTGTTCCAGAGATTTACCAATCTATGTTCCAGCAAAGTAAGTGTCTGTTATTATATTTAGATCTTTGATCCATTTAGATTTTAGTTTAGTGCATGGTGAGAGGTACAGGTCTAGGTTTAATCTTCCACATGTGGAAAGCCAGTTTCTCCAGCAACACTTATTAAAGAGGCTATCTTTCTTCCAGTGAAGGTGTTTGTCCCCTTTGTCAAAGATAAGGTCAATGAGTGTGCTTGGAGTTGTTTCTGCATCTTCTATTCTGTTCCATTGGTCCTCTGGTCTGTTTTTGGCTAGTACCATGCTGTTTTTATCATAGTAGCTTTGTAATATAACTTCAAATTGGGGATTATGATGCCCCCTGCCTTATCCTTGCTGCTCAAAATTGCTTTTGCTAGTCTAGGTCTTTTCTGGTTACATACAAAGTTTGGGATTGTTTTTTCTATTTCTGTGAGGTATACTGTTTGTATTTTGATTGGGAGTGCATTAAATCTGTTTAACAGTTTTGGAAATATGGCCATTTCCACTATATTGGTTCTGCCTATCCAAGAACAGGGGATATCTTTCCATTTTCTGATATCCTCTTCAATCTCCTTTTTCAGAGTACTGTCCTTTTCAGTGTATAGATCTTTCACTTATTTTGTTAGATTGGCTTCGGTAGCCTCGAGAAACTCTTTAACAAGAGATGATAAAGCTTCTGGGTTAATACTACAGAGTTGTACACAAATATAGAGAGTTTCCATATCTAGGCCAGTATTCAAACTCAAGCAGAGCATCGGTAGTCTCTCTCCCTGCACTGAAGTTCACCACCTGGCTGCCCCTGTCACTGCTCACCATGACCAAGCCCAACGGAGACAAGAGAAGGGCCCATTTCCTGATTCCAGTGAGCACCTTAATCAAACTGGAGAGGTCATAAATATTGTTGATATTTCATCTAAATACCAACTGCACTTAGCTCATCTATCCGTAAATTATGTTGTGTTCTATTCCGTCTATAAACTTCTTAACAAAGAAAAGGAAAAGATCTACCTGTTCGATGTCCAGCACACACGAGCGCGTGCGCATACACACATATAGCAGTATTAAAAGGGAGTGTGATTTGCTTAAAGGTGATATTGAGACTTGTTATGAAAGTTTTTGGTTACTTTTCAGTTTCCTGAAAAAGTAGAGAACTACTTGAGGAGATTTTTGGCTTTATAGAAGTGGAAGGAGATAATCTCTTTAGACCTGTAGGTATGATGCTGCCAACCATACAAAAGATGCTAAAATACTGGCCTACCATAAAATCATATTTTCAAAATGTAGGCCCAAAGAATGTCCTCTAATTTGGGAGTATATTAACAATGAGGATATTTGGAAGGATTATAGTACAACAGAAATTTATATGCTGCTTTTGCAACACTGGTTCTCTTTGAAAAGGCCAGAAGAAGCCTAGAAAAGGATGGACTGAGAGCTCCTGAATTACCTGGTATTATGGATAGATAGTTTGAGACAGAAGCTCGTGCAACAGATAAAATGATTCATTTTTTGGATTCAAGACTGCTTTGGAACTTTAAAAAATGTCATCAGAAAAGTGCAGCCAAGTCAGCAGGACTTTCTCAATTTTCTAACTAAAATTGTAATTTACTTGGACTCCAACTTTGATTTCATCAGTTAAATTATTACCTCTGTGCTTTTTTTTTTTTGAGACAGGGTCTCACTTTGTAGTTCAGGCTGGCCATGAACTCACTGTGTAGCTCAGGCTGGCCTCAACTGCAGGCAATCCTCCTGCCTCTGCCTCCCGAGTGCTGGGATTACAGGCATGAGCCACCACACCCAGCACCTCCGTGCTTTAAAACCATTCTCCCTGAGATATTTGATTAGTAATTACATCCATGAGATGGACATTTTAGACATGGATCGCCTCTATGATGAGTTTATACAAAGTGGACCTTATTTATAGTTGTTCTGTCAAAGCAAGCCTGTGGATACAATGTGGGTGGACACCTTCAGAGAAATGAAATTCATTCCTACAAGCCTACAAACTTGCCGTTGCTAGTAAGTAAATTCCTAAGAAACACTTTTGTTGAGAGGATTTTTAGCTTAATGTCATCCCATTGGACTGATAGTAAGAACCAGTGTAACATGGGTTGTAAGAGCAGAGCTGCAGGTCAGAGTGGATTTAACATTTAGCTATGTAGAGTTTTACCAGTATATAAAAGAAAAGAAAGTTGTCCTAAGGCCTGCAGTTTAGATAAGTATTATTTGAAAAGGAAACAGAAAAAGTAGAAACATTCTTCTGTAAAGACAGAAGGAACCATGTCATTGTTATTTTTTATTAAATATAAATATTTGCTTAATCCTACTATATCCATGTCTTCCTTTTAGATCTTATTTTGATGTATTTGTATCATAATATCCATAGCATGTTAGTATAGCATCAAATTTAGTGAGAAACTCTGTATACATAACACATATGCTTGGTTGCTTGCTCAAAATTTCCTTTACTGATTAACAGAGGCTAAATGATAATTATCACATGGGATCTGAAAGAAGAGAAGAATCAAAGATCTGAAGTGGGCTTTAAAAATAAATAAGTCCCTGTGATTTTGGTTTTCACCTCTTAAAATGAGGGCAATCCTGGAAGAGCTGAGAGAAACTGAGTTTCTGAACATTTGACAGTGAGGACAAGGCTCAGGACCCCATAGCATTGGCCAAGCTGTGGCGACACTGTGGAAGACCCTGTGTGGGGAGCCAGCCTGTCAGTTGGGATGTTGACCTTGCTCTACCTTTTTCCAGTTCTACCTGTATATGAGCTAAGAAAACTTACATTACCATAGATTGGGAATTTTGATCTACAAATCCCAAGGGGCCTGAGGACAGAAATCAGGATATCCAGACACTTCAATGGAAAACAGAAATTTCTATTTTCACTAACCTCCAACTGAAATATAACATTTTTTCTAGGCAACAAACCACAGAAGTGTTAGTCCCTGTATCTGTCATCACTGGGAATCACAGATGTTTGCATGTTATAGTTACCTTGAAATATTTATGTGGAGCTGAAAATGTGATAATAATTAGAACTACCCCTAGATCTTACAGTATGTTCATAACCACAGATTTAAATGTTAGTAATTTGGTAATATCTTTCAATAAAATTGGCTTCCTTTGCAGCCTCATATTGTGCATTTCTCCAGCATGACAAAGGAGTTGATGTCACACTGGAATTTAAGAATCTGCTGTGGATCATGAATAGAAAGCTTTATACATAGCCCTCCCTTTAGGCTGCAGCCTTAGCAATTGCTGGAGGAGGTAGCAGCTAATGGCCTATGAGTGGAGAGAATGTGGTCCCTTTGCTAAGATCAATCCTGCTTCCACATATCTGAGAGTATGGAATTCCCACAGTATACAAAGTTTTTCTTTCAAGTTAGGTGAGATGCCTTGAAGAGTATCTTGAGGCTGCCTGCAGCTCCTAGTACTTTAGTGGCAGCATGGAAGGGATCTCAGAGCATCTAGTCTGAGCTGCATTTTCAATCTGAGTACCGAGGTGCAGGGGGAATTATTTACCTAGGTCATGTCATTGGCATAAAGAGGCATTTCGAGAAGGTTTTCATCTTATCTTCATTAGGGAAACTGCTCTGGGAGTCTGCACAGACAGGATGAGGAGGCTGGGGAAAAGAGTGCATAGGAAAGGATGGAAAGAGGACTGGGGAAACTGAGGCAAACTTCAGGATACCTCTTCCTCCACATTCCAGCGTCTTACCATCAACTCTCCTGGGAATCTTCAGGGATTTTATAACTCCCCAGAACCAGGCTGGACTTTTCGTGAGTTAAATACAGTCATGTTGCTTCCCTAAAATACTTTATGTGCAAGGGATAGACCCAGCAAACAATTTTCATAAGATTTAATGTGTGTCTTAGGGTTCTTTCTTTACTTTTTGTATTCTGAGGAATTCTTATATTCTCAGCCCCATAAAATCCCAGAGCTGCTTGGCTCCTAGAAGACAGCGTTCAAATTTCTGAAGGACTGTTGTATAAAAGGGTTAGAATTACATACCATAAAAGGCAAAACGAGATGAGAATTTAAGGTTCCTTCTTGGGGACAGATTATCCTGTGCTAGACAAGATTTAAAGTGCTTTCCAAATCTCAGATTGCATACCATTCCTCCTAGATATCAAACTCCAGCAGTCCCTGGCTTGATGTATAAAAACCACAACTTTTATTTCCCAACCACAGCTACATGACCCTATCATGTCAGGAAGGGCATTGGGGCTTCAAAACCAGACAAACTTGGGTTCTGACTTTGGATATCTTAGTCATATCACTTCCCTGATCTTTGGTTCCCTCTACTGAAAATGGGAACAATCTGCTAGACAGTATGTAAAATGCTTTGGTTATGTAGAGCTCCCATGAGTCTCTGGAGTGACGAATGAACTTCACTGTTTAAAAATCTCATTGTTAAAAAAAAAAATCTCCTCACAGGCTGCAGCTCAAAGGTAGAGCACTTGCACAGCGTGCAGGAGAGCCCAGGTAAGATCCCCAGCACGGGGGAGGGTTAAGGAACAAAAACAACCCTACAAAATACCTCTTCTTCTCGTCTTCTGGAATCCTTGCTACACCCAGCCAGTCCCGCAGCGGGCAGCAGAGGTCTTCCCTGGGCTCCGGGGCGGGGCGAGAGCGGGCGGGGCGTGGCGCAAGCGCATAGCGGAGAAGCGGGGCCTGGTCTGCGTGGGCGGGGCGCGGAGCTAGACCGCGTGGGCCGGATCGGACGTCAGGTACCGCGCATTCCGCTGGTAGGCCCCTACCTCTTGTCTTTACAGCTGCGGGGAGGGCTCGGGGCTGCGCTGAGCTGTGCGTTCCCACAGTTGGATTTTCCTGCAAAGGCACAGAAATGAAAGGGCGTTTGCTGAACATCCCCACCCGGACAAACTACAAGGACAACCCCCCATCCCCCCATCGCTCTTTCCCTCTGGGAATTCTCTGAATTCTGTCTTCTCTTGGCCCTAAATCAAGCCCCCCCCCCCGCCCCCCGCCCCCCGCCCTGCCTGCCTTCTACCCACCACTCCCGAGCTGGATTGGTGGTCACGGACAACTGCAAAAATGCCTGGGAGGGCTTTAGCCTTTACCTTCGCTCAAAATTGTCTTTCATGCTCAGGGAGTAGGTAATTGCTATACTCTTAGCATGTAGAGATGTTTTGTCTATAATAGTGTACAGGAAATCTCTTAATTCTCCGAATTTTGGAGAACTTGGTGCTCGGGCCCGGGCATGGCCTTGCACCTGGTTTGGAACGCAGGGCGGTAAATCATTTTGCCTCTTTGTGGCCAAGATGTTTGCCACTGGAGCGTGTGATGGGCTCCCGCCCTGCCGGCCGCATCCCTTTTATCCCTCTGCCTTTAATGTGGTTCTGGCCTCGCCAGTTGGCCTCTCCATGGAAAAGGAGCAAGAGGTTAATTGCTTTTTGTCAGTATTTCTCTGCGAGAATGGAAAGGTTTTGCAAGCATTGGAAGTAGATGTTTTTTGCCTCCTTAAAACAGCAGTCAGCTCACTAAGGACATTAAGGAGCTATTTGGCTCCTGGCAGTATAGCTGCAGGGTGGGAAGGTAGAGACCCATGGTCTCCAGGCAGAAGCTGCTCCTTTGATCGTTCACCCAGTCACTCGATATATACTCAGCTCTGACTGGTGCAGGGCAGCGTGCTAGAAGCTGCGAGGAGGACCAAGATGAACTGAACTTAGATTTGCCTGCAGGGCACTTGACTGGCTAAGAGGAGAGAGAATCCCAACAGAAGTAGCCCTACCCAGGATAAAGAGAATGTGTCCTCAAGAGAGGGCACTCAGTGGACAGACAGGAAATCTGCCTTTCATCCTGCTTGGTGTTAGGAGAAAATTAAGCCCCAAATAACATGCTGTTGAGTGACCAACTGCTGAGCTTCAGCTCTGAAGGAAGGGTGTTTTCCTGTCTGTTGACCAAATGGCTCCTGTCCTCTCCGGCCAGCTCCCCTCTCCCCACCATACACCTCTGTGTAAAAGAATAGTTTCAGGGTTCTCCACTCCTGCCTCTCCTGATGGACCTTCCCAGCCAGAGGCCAAGGGCTGTGTCATTTCTGATTTGTCCCCACATCCAGGCCTGTTGATTCTGCCTCTTGAACCTGAGTCCACTCACCTTGTTCTACCCTCATTGCCAGCTCGCTAGGCGAGGCTCCCACCTTCAGCTAAGCTCTTGCTCAGTTCATCACAGCCATGTCCCAGTTTCTCATCTGCCCTGCTCTAATTCATCTCCCACTACTGCAGCCAGGATGCAGTCGCTGGAATTCAAGTCTGAGTGTGAGGCTAACCTCACTAATCCCTTGCTGTCCTTAGGACAGAAGCCAGGCTCCTGTTCAAACGAGGACTCACCTGTGTGTGCAGCCCTGGGTTTCTCACCTGGCCCTCTCTTGCCGACCCCCTGGATTTGTTTTCATTTGGAGGAGTGCCCTGCTTTCTTTCTCATGCCGAGAGGCTGTGTGCACTGCTTCTTCCTGGCACACAGCTTTACTCAGCCTAGTCCTGCTTTCCTGAGCATCCTCTCTTGGGCATCTCATGAGGCTCATTCACATCTGCCTCCTCCTGCTGCTGCACCCTACATGGGTCCTAAGACCAAGGCCAGGTGTGAGGGCTTTTCTTGGCTTTTTACTGCATTGACAAAGAAGATGCTCAGTAAATGTCATTGAATGGAAATGAGTTTAAATGTAAGCTGTGATATGGTGTGATTCATTGAATGTCTGACTCACAAATTCACCCTACTTCTGTTTTCTCAGTGTGCTGAAATAGAAATGACCTGACCTACACCAAGCCTAAATATAGGTGAAAGAGAAGGTAGTTATTATTATTGGAGCAGTGGGCATATGTGAGACTTGCCTGCCTCTGAAATCTTGGCTCTGCTGTGTGACCTTGGTGCATTGCCTGCCTTCTCTGTGCCTCAGTTTCATCACCTAGAGAGTGGGGATAGCAAAGGTAGCACTTATTTTGCAGTGTCACGAGGTAGTAATTATGAGATGATACATACAAGGCCTTAGAATGGCACCTATCTCCTGGTAATTGCTCAAACACGTTATCATCCTCATTATTATTATAACTACTTGTTTATCGAACATCCAGTCAACAGTGATGTTGAATCCCGGTCCTTCCTACACATTAGGTCCCTCATTGCCACCTCTTGGGTATAGATGAGTTCTCCTGTGTTCTTCCTATTCTCAGAATTCCCCTCCTCCTCAGACCTTCCTCATAGGAAGTTGTCCCTGACTCCTTGAGGTGAGCTCAGTACTTCTTTTCTGTTCTGAGTCAATTCATTACTAGTTACCACAGGGAATAAAAGCCTGGTTAACCTAACTGATAAGCAATGAGAAAATTGAAAAAATACACAAGAGGGCCACGGATTTAGCTCAGTGGTTCCAATACCTGCCTCACAAGTACAAGGACCCGAGTTCAATCCCCGGTACCAAAAAAAGAAAAAATACACAAGAAATCTCATATACACCATTCCTCGTATTTACAAAGATAATTTTCCCATGGAAGAAATAGAGATGTTAGAAAGTTAAGATATTAGAGTACCACTAGAAATCTTGGGCTTTAAAAGGCTGCAAGGAACCGGCCTGGTGGCACACACCTGTAGTCCCAGCACTTGGGAGGCTGAGGCAGAAGAATCACCACAAGTTCAAGGCCAGCCTGAACTACATAGTAAGATTATCTCAAAAACAAAACAAAAAGACTGCAAGGAACTTTAGATTAGTCTCTTTTCCTCACTTTGGAGGGACATGGTGATAGAAGGGGGTGGCCTGAGGAGCAACATCCAGTGGCCACTTCCCTGGCCTGTGGCCGACAAACTGCTGCATCATAAAGTCCAAGGCAGGAGTTGAATGGGACTTCTTACTAGGGATTAGCCTGCTGCTGTGACACACACAGTAGGATTCACTGCCATTCAATTAACTCATTGCTAGGACTTCATTACATTTTTTCAGTGATTGCCATTAAGTGTGAATGTCTGTGTCACCACAGAAGAGCTGCAAGCAATGGAGCAAATGACAAAGCAAATGTTTAAAGTGAATCTCTGCTTTGGTCTCTGAACATCCATGTTACCCCTTTTTTGTCCTCCAGTGAGGACAGAATGGAAGGATGAATATCTGCACAAATATGGAAGAATTATAAGATGGAGTGGTGGAAGTCAGGGAATTTAGAGGAGGACGAAGCCATTTGCCCCAAACTGGTCTGCCGGAGCAGGCTGGAGTGCCAAGGAGAAGGGGAGAAGTTTTAGAGGGCAGGGGTGCAGAGGGTAGCAGAGATTCTGTAAGGTGGAGGGGAAGAAGACATCACAGGCACAGAAGTGCAGAGTGAAGATGGTAGTGTTAGGGTCCGGGGTCCAGGGAGGAGGAGACCCAGCCAACCAGGGCAGAAGTCTGAGGTGAGCGCAGCACCTCTTTTCCGATCTTCTGAGTCAGTTCGTGACCAGCTACTACAGGGAATGAATGCCTGGTTAACCTGACTGATGAACAGTTGCCTGAGTGTGAGAAGGATGGGAGGACAGTGGCTAAATGTTGGGAGAGGTGAAGGTTGAGCCTCCCTTTTTTTAGTAGAGCAGAGAAGTTGATTTCTGTAATTCTGTGGGGTACCTATCACCTTTATGTACACTGCTTTTATTCTGTGTATTTGTTCCTTTCCCCTTGCTTTAGAACTGCTGCCTCACCCATGGACCTGATCGGTTTTGGTTATGCAGCCCTTGTGACGTTTGGAAGCATTTTAAGATATAAGCGGGGAGGTAAGCCTTAAACAGCATTTTCTTCAAAGGGAGCTTGTGGGCAGTTGGTAGTTGTGCTAGGATCATCTGAGGGTCTGTAAGTGGGACAAGAGGCCAGAGATACGTTAGAGATGACTGAAGACCAGCTTGTCATGGAAGGGGTTTGTGGAGGGAAGGGGTTTTGTTGGGCTGAGCGTGATAGAGCCTTCCAACCTGGGGCTTCTGCGCCTCCGTCTGCCATAAGACTAATTTAACCTGCCATTATGAATTGCACAATTAATTGATTTAATCTTCTTTAGGGCCACTCATTTCTTACTAAATAAGAATTGTTTTGTTTACATAATGTGTAAAAGTACTGACTTACGCTGATACTGTGGGTCAATACAGTTCTTAGAAATTACATCCAAAGTTGTCTTTGTATCTAAAAGAAGAGAAAAAACCCTAATTGATTACTTGAAAGATTTATGGAAAAAAAATGCAAGGTCAAGATTTTATACTTTACTTGGTTTTAAGGTAGATGCCTTTATAGTCATGGTACCTCCTGTTTCTGTTTCTTAAATGAAATTTTAAAAAATAAAGATGTATTTCAGTGGGAGTTTTACTTGCGACATTGGTGAATTTGAATTTGAGTGAAAAAGCAGATTACCCAGCTACAAGTTAACTTACTTCCTTAGAGAAGTAAGACTTCAGAACAGGTTGTTGTTCTCTGAGAGTCCCTGCTGCTGTTTGTAATTCACCTTAGAGTTCTGTGTGGTATTCTTCTCTGAGTATGTACATCACTGTGATACATATTGGAAGGACAAACAAGGACAGTACCCAAGGAAGACCTGTAGGTCCTCACAAGATGATGTTTCATAATCTGCTTTAAAGAGCACCCAGTTCAAAATCCTGATAAGATTATTACTGAAAAATATTTTTTTATCAGAGACATGTCTAAATAACTTCTATTACAAACCCAGAAAAGAACAGCTAGATATTTTTGCCTACCTTTTTGAGGGATTTGAGGAAGGTTGTGTGCATGAGTGTGTATGCACACACACATGTGTGTGCATGTGTGCATGTACTGTAATGGTTCTTAAACCTGGTTGAATTTCCCATGGATATTAAAAAAATTAAGATACCTTGGTCCTACCCTCAGAGATTCTAATCTGATAGATTTTAAATAAGATGATTGCTATGAAGTAATGATTGAGTGTCACGTCACTAGCATGTCACTAGCTATGTCATAGTCCAGTGCCGGAGCAGTGCTTAGTATGTGTTGTGGTGTCTGGGGTGGGTGACTTGGGGGCTGACTGGCTGGGTCATGTGCTGGGTCATCCTTTCTCTTGATATGGTCTCTTCTAGTCCTTGAGTCCTGATGAGGCTTGAAGATTTGTTAATTATATGGGACCAAATCCTTCCTTGCTTTGTGCATTGTGCTTTTCTCCTTTTACCTCTGTGAGCTAACAGTACCATCGGATCTCATTGGACATCATCACAACCTCCTAGTAAAAAGATTAAGCCAAAGTGAATAGGGACAAACAGAAAGTAGCATAAAAAAAGTCAATTGATTCCCCAGGATCATGCAGTGGCAAAGCCACTGTCACAAGGCACGGTTCCTTCCTTCTCCCCTGTGATTCCTACCCTCGCCCTGGAGTGTGCTGTGACAGTCCTCTGCTTTGCATTTAGGGCTCAGCATGAAACAGTCATTTCCTAGAAACTTATCTTTTGGTGCTGTCCGGTTCTGATGCCCAACTAGAAATACATTTGGAGGTGCATGCATTACCCTTGAAATGTAAGATGAATTGCTTTTGTTTTGGAACTCTCTTTCTGAGCCCATACTTTCTCCCCACAGGTGGTGTTCCATCTCTGATTGCTGGTCTCTTTGTTGGGTTTTTGGCTGCTTATGGAGCTTACAGGGTATCCAGTGACAAACGAGATGTTAAACTGTCATTGTGTGAGTAACACATTTGCCCACTTATAGAAAATCAGACCTTGAGAAAATGTGTTGTAGATGTTAAGTGGCCATGTGCATGTGCACAACTCTGTTTCTTTCTTTTTTTTTTTTCTTTTCGGTACCGGGGATCAAACTCAGGACCTTTCGCTCAAGAGGCAGGCGCCAGAACCACTGAGCTAAATCCCCGGCCCCCAACTCTGTTTCTTGCTAGACAAAACTGATAAAAAATAGTAGTGCTGCTACTGTGCCTTCCAACTCAATTTTCTATAAAACTTGTTACTAGAAAAATGAAATTAAATTAGAAAAAGCAAGGAATTATTCCTGGACTTCCTACTTATTCTTATAAATATACATTTAGCATAATTTTTACACTGCCAAGAAAATACTGATTCTAAAAAGGTGAACCTATGGCATACATGTTACTTGTTTTTCTTTTTAAAATGAAAGATGTTAACGTATGAATTGTTTTTTCTAAACTAGAAATGCAGTATTCAGGTTTAATTGCTGTGTTGGCATGTTTTGATAAGTAAGTGGGTTTTGGGTTGCAGTTTGGGCACTCATCTCTAAAAGATTTGCCATCACTGCCCTAACCACTTACATAAAACCACCTCCATAGTCCTATTGCTGTAGTTTCTAGAAGGCTAATGCAGTGCTTCTGAATAACATATTATTAGTCTCCAGACATCAAATCCACCCAAAGGGAATGTTACAAAGAAAATATAGCCTTCTTCTCGGTATTAGTTTATAATTTGATCTTACTTTAAAAAAATGTTATTTTCCTTACATTGAATCACCGTTTGTGTGTGTGTGGTACTGGGATTGGACCTAGGGCCTTTTATTGTTTATTTAGAGACAGGGTCTTTTTTTTTTTTTAGTAGTAGTAGTAGTAGCAAAGTTTTATTAAAGGTAAAAAAAGAAACAGGCTCTGCAGTGCAAATTTGGGCTAAGTAAAAGTAGGAAAAGAAGTACACTCTACAGTGTGAGGGTGGGCCACCATGCAAGAGAGAACACAGTGGCCTAGAGACGGGGTCTTGCTAAGTCACTAAATTGCCCCAGCTGGGTTCAAACTCAAGATCCTGTTGCCTCAGCTTCCCAGAGTGCAGGTGTTGATAACGGAAAAGTTTTAGATAATTTAATAGATTGAATATTAAGGTAGTTGTAGAAGCAAAATAAGTAATGTGTTCTTTTAAGATTTGCTTTTCCTGTAACTCCTTGTTCAAGGTGAGGATTATCTGACTCTAACTAGTAACTTCATTAACCTAACAAAGTTACCAAGCCAGGGTGAATGTACAATGTATATGGCCTATCTTGTGTCTGTGACTTGTAAATAGGAACTGGAATTGAATTTACATATCAAAGACCACTAGGGATGAGATAATGGCTAAAAAGGATATAAAAAGGGAAATGCTGAACAAAGGGGGCGCAGATCCGGACCAGACTGGTTTCTGGCATTCCTGTCCACTCGGGAGAAGAAATTTTATTATTTTATCCAAATTCTGTGTCTCTGTGTATTTCTTTCTGAGATTTCTGCAACAGTGTTATAAGCATGCACCACTACACCCAGCTTAAGCATTTCTTGGGTGTCTCTTGTTGCCCAAGTATACCACCTAGTGTTTCTGGGGTTGGTTCAATAAGACATGGTTCTAGCCTTTCAAGAGTGTCCTATGAATAGAAATCAAGGCTAGAAAAAGACTTTTAAGGATATTTCAGGGATGAATTTTAGCATGTTTGTTTTTTCAGAAACTTTTTGACAAGCTAGCTTACAAAGTGTTTTAATGTAGTGCTTTAATGTTGAAGAAAACAGCAACTCAATACTATATAAAAGAGTTATATTGAAAGCTTTGAAAAATGATATGCATTCGTTTCACAAGCAAGAACTGATAGCATGTTTGAAGCTCTGGTTCATGGATTGGCTTGGTTTTCAGTTACAGCTTTCTTCCTGGCCACCATAATGGGTGTGAGATTTAAGAGATCCAAGAAAATCATGCCCGCTGGGCTGGTTGCAGGCTTAAGGTAAGAACTATTTTTATCTACATTCTTCTTCTTCCATTTTGAAGTGCTGATTTTTTTCAGTACCAGGGATCAAACTCAGGACCTTGTGCTTGCAAGGCAGGTGTGGTGCCACTGAGCTAAATCCCCAGCCCAAAGTACTGATTTTTTAAATCAAAAATTAGTTTTAATTTAAAAGGTCAAAGTAATTTTTATCATAATATGCATAGCTAGAAAGACTTATATCAGAGATCAGTGAGTCTTTGGCCTCTGAGTACACACGAACACCCTTACGGGACTCACATAGGTATCTGCATATCTGATCACTTGTCCTCATTTAACTTCTGCAGAATAAAGAGCTACGTTTAGCCTCATTTTTCCTTAAGATTAACTCATCTGAAGAAATAAATACCTTCATAAGTCTCATTTAGAGAGTTGGACAGTGACAGTCTGATGCCGTTATTTTGAGTTTTTAAAGGAGAAAAATTTAATACGTTTTAAAAAGATAAATAGCCTCAAGTTTCTCATATTTTGACCCAATAGTTGTATCTGTGAGATTAAGTACACTATCAAATGTAAAATTGGAGGTAATTTTTTTTTTTGGTACTGGGGATCGAACTTGGGTCCTTAGCTTGCGAGGCAGGCGGTGTGGAACCACTGAGCTAAATCCCAGGCCCTGGAGGTAATATTTTTAATTGATCCTAGAAACTGCCTTTAATATGTTGAAAGCTATAAACTTGTTCATTTTCTTTGATATATATTTTTACTTTTTGGAATTTATTTCAAAGAAATGATATGTACCTAAATACTAATGTTCATTGCAACTTTATTTTTCATGGAAAATATGATAAACTGAAAAATTAGGAGCAGCCTAGAAATGCACTGTAAGGCAATAGTTCAATAAATATTTTTCAGTAGACGTTTGTCCATTTGATGGAATATTGTGCAGATACTTGCATTCCACGTTTTCAAAAACTAGGGGCCTTGGAAAATCTTAATCACATGATGATAAATAAAACAAGATTAAAATCCACCAAATGCAGTGTGTACAGTTCTTTAAAAACCGTTATGTCTGTGTATAGCCAGGCATGGTGGCTCACACCTGTAATCCCAGCAGGGAGGCTGAGTCAGGGGGATAGCTGTGTGTTCAAGGCCAGCCTGAGCTACATAGGGAGGCCCTGTCTCAAAAGAAAAAATAAGTAAATAAAAAATAAAAATGTATGTAAAATAAGATAAAAAGGAAATACTTTAAACTGTTAGTGTCTTTTCTCTGAGTTGTAGCATAGTGAATAATTTTAATATTCTTTCTGTTTCTCTGTAGAATTTTTTTTTTTTTTTGGTACTGGTGATCAAACTTGGGACATTGTGCTTGCAAGGCAGGCAGTGGAACCACTGAGTTAAATCCCCGGCCCCGCTCTGTAGAATTTTTTAATGTGGCTATGTGTTAGGTCTCTAGGAAGAGGAAAAATGTGATTACAAAGGACAGCTTTCCAGTTATAAAAATGATTCTTGGTGTTGAAAAGAATCAGAAGTATGGTTTATTGACTAAGAAGACCCCAAGCAGAGGAAAGTAGCCGAGAGTGTAATAATAACCTTCTTTGGGCCCTCAGTTGTTCCTGGATATTTATTTATAGTGGTACTTAGACTTGAACCCAGGGCCTTTTCATTGAGCTGCATCTCTAGGCCCCTCCCCCCTTTTCAAAACCTTTGTTGAGATGGGGTCTCACTAAGTTGTCCAGCCTGGGCTCCAACTTGGGGTCTTTCTGCTTCAGCCTCCCTTGAGTGCTGGGATTACTGGCCTATCCCCTCACACCCAGCTCCCTGATTCTTTTTTTCAAGTTGCTTTATTTGATTAGCTTTTGAAAGTTGCTGTTTCTTCCCACACATTTCTCTCAGAAGTCCTCATCGCAGGTTTCCAGGACAGCGCGTTCTAATTTCTCTCATTTATTCAGTGAACCTTTTTCAGCTGGGTATGGGCAGGGATGATGGGGTCACTCCTGCTAGGAGAATGGAGTTGAGAGAGAGCCGCAGAAACCATGGCTGGCTTATGACTCCGTGTCCTGTGCGACCCTTCTGTCCAGGCCAGGTAAGAGTGACCCTTCCTTTGCCTTTCTTTTATTTTCATGCAGCCTCTTGATGATCCTCAGACTTGTCCTGCTGCTGCTCTGAGCTTCCAGAGGAGCTGCACACTAAATACTTGTCATTCTCCTGCAGTGGGCAGGGCATATTATCTGTACCTTAAAAGATAAATTCCAGTACAGAATGTTAAGTGTTTTATGTTAGAAACAAAGGTAACGCTATCACCTCTAATCTGAACATGAATCTGACTTTATTTTAAACAGAGTTTTAATTGTTTCTAATTGTCAAGCACTGTTTTCATTAAAGGTATTTAATAAATCATGATACACTTTCATTTGCTATGTCTAATACATATATGTACATCTGTTTATATATATATTATATTTTTGACAATTCTAAATACTCATGACTCAAATAAGTTAAACTGCAAATTATCTGATGAAATAATTCCTTATATGAACTTCACAGAATACTAATGTAGCTGCTACTTGGTGCTTGTGTTTTATTAGAAATTTTATTTTTCCCACTTTAATTGTATATGTTGCCAGTTTTGTCTTGTCTCGAGAAGAATTCCATTCTCAGCACACTCTGCATCCCAACAGGATGTATTCAATATTCAAATAAAAGACATTTTGTTTTAAACCTGTTTCTTTAATTTTGGTGTCTTCTCTGTATATGCAGATCATCTCTGACATGTAAATGTCCGATTATTAATGAAAGGAATTGCGAAAGGGGGTTATTTAATGCAGTACTATACTTCCTCAGGGGCAGATAATCTGTGTGTGTGTGTGTGTGTGTGTGTATCTAGAATAGTAATAATTCTAAGGAGAAAAGATTTTGACTCAAATCACTTCATTTTTAGGTATAGTTACAACTTTTAGTGTGCCACGTAGTTGTAGGCCCAAAATGAACATGAGTCTGAGACCAGTCCAGCTCTCCCACTGGCTCATGGATGCTTTGAAAGATCATTTCTCCCTTTCTCAGAGATTCAGTTTCTCACCCTTATGGAGGACTAATTTGGTCTTCCAAACAACTCAGAGAAGTAAGAACTTTTTTTCTTGGTACTGTGAGACCTAACTAAAGTTTGACTCCATCTTAAATATAAGACAGTAAAGTGGCCTTGACATAAATTCCACTTCACTGAAGTCAACTATTACCCTAGTCTCCTTTGTGCCCATAAACTAATGATAAAATGTCCTTGCTGTGGGACAACAGATAAAAAAAAAGAGACACAGCTCCTAACTCAATCCTCTGTCTGCCCAGAAAACAGATGCTCCCGGGCCCATTATCTATAGAACATTCTGTCAATGTGCTGATTGTTCCTTTTTCCCATAAACTCTACATGTAGCCACCCCTCAACCCCCCATGCTTGCTAAATATCAACCAATCATGTAACTGCTAAATGAAACATCCCCAAACCTTGCAGTAGCCACAATAAAAACCCTGCTGATTTGGAATTCGGGGCTCTCAATCCTGATCCGCTGCGTCGGTGACGGTTGAGTGCCCCTGCTCGAGCTTGAATAAACAACCCTCGTGTGTTTACATCGGAATCGGCTCCTTGGTGGTCTTTGGGGACTTTTGTGATCTGGGCACAACAGTACCAGGGATCAAACTGGGGTCCTTGAGCTTGCGAGGCAGGTGGCAGAACCACTGAGCTAAATCCCCAGCCCAAAAATAAATAAATAAATAAATAAGCGAGTTTGAATAGCTAGCACACCACTTTCTTTTGACAAGTTACTCTAGAAACTTCAGTGTCTCCAACTATAAAATGAGAATACTAAAAGAAGGCCTCTGAGACAGGCACAACTGTGGATGCCTCAGTGGGGTTCCCGGTCTCAGGGATCCCGCCCCATCCAGCCCGCAGTGATCCACTGGACCCCCCCCCCCCGGCCTCTTGGCTGTACTGCCACCTGGTTCCACACTACAAAGACACAGAGGACACTGGACCACCAGACCACTGTACTGGGTAAGTTGGCGCGATCATCACCTCCCATCGGAACCGGGACTATCTTTAGGGGAAGGGCAGCTGGAACCTGCAGTACAACCCTGCAGAGTTGAACCCTGCAGAAGGACAGGGAGCTCAACTTGGGACTTGCAGCCAGAAATCTGCCTGAATTGCACGGGTCTGTGACTGGCTTGCTGAGACTCATTGACTTACATCTGCACACTGCTACCCACGTTGTCTTTTGTGACAGCAGAGACACACCCTGAAGGAGCCCCTTCATTTTCATTTTTATTTTTCATTTCCAAAATTTAGTAGTATTGGTTTGGGGTTTTTTTTCTCCTCTTATCTTTAATTTTTTTCCTACTCTTTGCAAATTTTTGTTTTTCTCTCCTTTTTTTTCTTTCTTTTCTCTTTCCTTTCTCTCTATCTTACATTCACTCTCTTACTGTCCCACATTGTTTATCTTCCTTTTAGTTCCTGTTCTGGCCCTCATTTGGATTTCTTCTTTATTTTTCTATTATTCTCTTTTTCCTTCTCTCGCCTGTGTCCTCTGGCCTCACTGCTAACCTTCCCCTATCCTTCTACCTATTTATCCATCCCTCCCCAACTCCTTCTAACTCCCCATCCCAAAGGGTAAAGTTGCTATATTGAAGAGTTTATTCTCTATAAACTGTGAGACCCAACTTAGCAACTTAGCAATACCAGCACCATGTTGAGACTATTCTCCATTTTGCAAATGTGTGATTTCCAGCGGCACTCTTGTCTCCTGGGAGAAAACCCCAACCCTAACGGATGCATGTAACCACAAGGTAAAATAAACAGAAACTGTGTTTCAGATGATCTGCAACAAACCATTACCCAGGGGAATGGGAAAACCCAAACTGTGCTTATCTTGGCTTCTGTAACCAGCTTCTGCAACAATCCGTAACACAAGGAAATGGGAGGAGGGACTTTTTCTGTGGTTTTTCCCTTTAAATATGCAGTCCTCATTTCAGTTGGGGCCTTTGTCCTCCGACATGGTTGGAGTGTACATGGGTCCCAGCCAGAAAATAAAGTGCTCCAGTAAGATCCCAGGACTGTGTCGTGCTTTGAGAGTTCATCACTAATCTAATGTAGGGATGAGGTCCAACATAAACATGTTGGGTTGGTCCTCGATTTTGATTTAATTCACACAGTTAAAGGTGATAGATTAGTAACTACCACAAAATGTTATTTTCTAAGATGTACTTGATGTTATGGTGTAGCTGATTGTGTCACTTGGGCTAAGGTGTTGTTATTGATCTAGTCAGTGATCCTTCCTGGTATAATGAAAATGAGATAGCCTCAGAGTCATTAAAGACTCAAAACTTCAAGACCAGCTATATCTGGAAGACACCTCTGAGAAGTAATCATTCCATAAGGGTTCTAATTACAAGCAACAAAGATACTTACAATAAGCAATTTTGAAGTATCGACACAGGAGTTAAACACTACCAAAAACAAAAATGAGAAGATATTTAAGCAAGGCACAGACTCAGACTTCCACCCTACCAAGGGTAAACCCCAGGGGAAACGAGGTGGAAAAGTCTGATAACCACCTGGACACTCTGAACTGATAGCGCAGGAAGTAACAAAACAGATGAATGAGGCTCTAGAAAAATTCAAAGCAGAAATAATCTCCCAGATATCTATAGAGATGGTGAGCAGAGTGAAAGACATGATTAGAGACTCTAGAACAGAAACACATTAAAAAAAATAGATGAGCTCAGAAACATGCTGGAAGCCATGAATACCCAGCATAAGAAAGAAATGGAAACCGTGATTGTCCAACATAAGAAAGAAATGGAATCCATGAAATAGATTCAAACAGATATTCAGGAGATTAAAAACTCCATTGAAAGTACCCACAGCAGATTAAGGAAATCTGAAGATAGAATATCAGATATAGAAGACAGGATCGTGGTTAAAGACCATGAAAACAGAGATTTCTTAAAAATAGTAAGGGACCACGAGAAATCCAGCAGCTGCTAGATGACCCAAAGAAGAATAACATAAGACTGATAGGAGTCCATGAAAAAAACAGGAGAAAGTACAATTGACTTAAACTGTTCACAGAAGTAATAGTGGAAAACTTCCCAGACAGAGGTAGAGAATTGGACATACAGATAAGTGAGGCATATAGAACTCCAACTAGCCATGATCAAACAAAATCTACATCTAGACATATAATAGTCAAGATACCAGAAACCCAACAGAAGAACAAAATCCTACAAGCAGAGAAAAGAAACAAATCACCTACAAAGGAAAGCCCATCAGAATCACAGCAGACTTCTCAACACAAACCCTGAAGTCAAGGAGAGACTGGAGTACTTCAAGCCCTAAAAGAAAATAACTTCCAACCTAGACTGTTATATCCTGCAAAATTATCTTGCAAAATGGATGGGGAAATTAGATACTTCCACGACAAAGAACACCTGAGAAATTTCTTGAACACCAAATCAGCACTCCAGACAATTCTAACCAATATCCTAGAAAAAAACAATGAAGGTCTTAACTCCATAAGGCCCAATAGAGGGAAGCCACCAGGCAAGGTAAGAAACTAAAGGGAAAGGGGGAAAAATAAATAAAAGAGCCAACGAAAGTAAAACATCATGACAACGATGAATCAATATCTATCAATTATAACCATCAATGTTAATGGCCTCAATTAACCAATCAAAAGAAATAGACTGGCAGAATGGATTAAAAAGTAAAATCCAACAATATGTTGTATACAAGAAACACACCTAACTCAAAAAGAAATTCTTAGACTGAGAGTAAAAGGATGGAAAACAGTTCTCCATGCCACAGAAACCCGGAAAAAAGCAGGGGTAGCAATCTTATTTGCAGACAAAGTAGATTTCAAAGCAAAACTAATTAAGACAGACAAAGATGGTCACTACATCCTTATGAAGGGAACAATCCAAGAGGAAGAGATGACAATCCTAAATATTTATGCACCAAATACGAATGCCCCCAACTATACAAAACAAATATTAATGGACATGAAAAACCAAATAAGCACTAACACAATTCTAGTGGGGGACCTCAACACCCCTCTGTCACAAATAGATCATCTAGGAAAAAAAAAAACAATGAAATTCTAGAACTGAACCAAGCTATTGAACAAATGGACTTAAGAGATGTTTATAGAGTGTTCCACCCCACAAAATCAGAATACACATTCTTTTCAGCTGCACACGGGTCATTCTCCAAAATAGATCACATGCTAGCTCATAGGGCAAATCTAAGTAAATGTAAAAGAATTGAAGTTATCCCCTGTATATTATCAGACCATAGTGCAATAAAATTGGAGATCAATAACATAAGAAACGTCAGAACACCCACAAACACATGGAAATTGAATAACACTCTTCTGAACAACCAATGGGTCACAGAGGAAATTAAAGAAGAAATTAGACAGTTTCTACAAGTAAATGATAATGCCAGTGCAACATACAGGAATCTATGGTACACAATGAAAGCAGTTTTACATGGGAAATTCATAACAGTGAATGCCCATATTAGGAAAACAGAGAAAACTCGGACAAACAACCTAATGCAGACCCTCAAGCTCCTAGAAAAAGAAGAGCATAACAAATGCAAAGCTTGTACAAGAGAGGAAATTATAAAGACCAGAGCAGAAATCAATGCAATGGAGACTAAGAGAACAATACAAAAAATCAATGAATCAAAGAGTTGGTTTTTTGAAAGAATAAATAAAATCAATAAACCTTTAGCCAACCTTATCAAAAAAAGGAAAGAAAAGGTACAAATACATGCAATTAAGAATAAAAAAGGTGAAGTCACAACAGATCCAACAGAAATCCAGAGGATCATCAATACCTACTTCGAGAACCTGTACTCTAATAAAATGGAAAACATAGAAGAAATGGGCAGATTCCTAGATACATACGAATTGCCAAAGTTAAATGAAGATACAGAAATTCTAAACACCCCAATTACAATGAGTGAAATTGAAAATGTGCTAAAAAATTTACCAACAAAGAAAAGCTCAGGTCTGGATGGCTTCACTACTGAATTCTACAAGACATTTAGAAAAGAACTATTGCCATTACTCTTTAAACTCATCAAGGAAATTGAAAGGGAAGCAAGGCTTCCAAATTCATTCCTGGAAGCAAATGTTACTTTGATTCCAAAACCAGAGAAAGACCCAACCCAAAAAGAGAACTACAGGCCAATCTCCCTAATGAACATAAATTCAAAAATCCTCAACAAGACACGGGCAAACAATACAGAGGGTCATCAGGAAGATCATACACCCTGACCAAGTCGGATTTATCCCAGGGATGCAAGGATGGTTCACCATTCATAAATCAATAAATGTAATACACTGTATTAACAGAGTCAAGGACAAAAACCATATGATCATCTCAATAGATGCAGAAAAGGCATTTGACAAAATCCAACACCCATTCATGATAAAAACCCTACAGAAAATTGGAATAGAAGGTCTTTATCTCAACCTGATTAAGGCCATCTATGAAAAACCAACAGCCAACATCATACTAAATGGTCAAAAACTGAAAACTTTCATGCTAAAATCAGAAACAAGACAAGGATGCCCACTATCACCACTCCTGTTAAATATAGTCTGGAAACATTAGCTACAGCAATTAGAAAAGAGAAAGAAATAAAAGGAATAAAGATAGGAAAGGAAGAAGTTAAACTGTCATGATTTGATGACGATATGATACTCTACATAGAAGACCCAAAAAACTCCACCAAAAGACTTCTAGACTTAATTGACAGATTCAGAAGAGTAGCTGGATACAAAGTCAACACTCAAAAAACAATAGCCTTCTTGTACACAAATAACAGACTCACTGAGACAGAAATTAGGGAAACAATTCCTTTTACAATAGCATCCAAAAAAATGAAATATCTAGGAATCAATCTAACAAAGGAAGCAAAAGACCTCTACACTGAAAACTACAGCACTCTGAAAAAAGAGTTCGAAGAGGGTACAAGAAAATGGAAAGACATCCCTTGTTCCTGGGTAGGATGAACCAATATAGTGAAAATGGCCATACTTCCAAAACTACTATATAGATTTAATGCAATGATGATTGAAATTCCAACAATATACTTCACAGAACTAGAGAAAACAATCCAAAACTTCATTTGAAATGAGAAGAGACCTAGAATAGCAAAAGCAATTCGAAGCAACAGAGGCATGGCTGGGGGTATCACAATCCCCAGCTTGAAACTATACTACAAAGCTACTGTGATAAAAACAGCATGGTACTGACAAAAGAACTGATCTGAGGATCAGTGGAATAGATTAGAAGACGCAGAAGCAATTCCAGACATACTCAGCCCCCTCATCTTTGACAAAGGAGCCAACCACCATCATTAGGGGAAAGGTAGCCTATTTATTTATTTTTTTTATGGGAGGAAAGAAAATCATGATCTTTATTCACAGGTCATTTTTTTTTTTGCTTAAATTCTTTTATTGGTACATTTTATTTATTTTTTTGTATATCCTTTTATTGGTACATTTTAGGTGTACAATATAATGACAATCATCATTGGAAATATGCACCTTTACATACTCACTTGGTTCTTATTTTTTCCCCCTTCCCCTGCCCTCCCTTCAACCCCAGCATACCTCCCTATTTACAAAGACTTTGTTTCCATTTTTTCATTTTCTCATATTAATTCCATTCCCTTCTTTCCTTTCCCCTACCCCTCCCACTTTCCCCTCCCCTTTGCCCCTTTTCTTCCTATTTCACATTATCTATTATACCTTTTAGTCCTTATTTACACTTTCAGTATCTCAGACTAGAGAAACTATTCGGTATTTACACGTGTCTGCTGTTTATTTCACCTAAGAATATCCCCTCAATGTGCATCCATTTAGCAATAAACATCTCTAATTTCTCATTTTTGATGTCTGAGTAGTACTCCATTTTATTTTTTTAAAAACCCATGTTTTCTATATCCAGTCTCCAGTTGATGGGCATTTGGGCTGTTTCCAAGCTTTAGCTATTACAAACTGTGCTGCTATAAACATGGGTGCACATATATCACTGTGGTATGATTCTTCTAATTCTTCTGGGAAGATATCCACCAGGGGAATAGCTGGGTCAAATGGGACCTCTAGTCCTAGTTCTCTGAGGTATCTCCATACTGATTTCCACAGTGGTTGCACCAGCCTGAACTCCCACCCACAATGGAGAGGGTTCCTTTCTCCCCGCACCCCCGCCAGCATTTGTTATTGGTTGATTTCTTGATAGCAGCCATTTTTTCTGGGGTGAGGTGGAACCTGAGTGTTGTTTTCATCTGCATCTCTCGAATGACCAATGATGTTGAACATTTTTTCATGTATTTATTTGCTATTTCTACTTCTTTGTCTGAGAAATGTCTGTTCATTTCAGATGCCCATTTTTGGATTGGGTCTTTAAATTTGGGAGGTCTGATTTTTTAAAGTTCTTTATAGATTCGAGATAGTAGACCTTTGTCTGAGGAAGAGCAGGTGAAAATTTTCCCACATTGTGGGTTGTCTCTTCACACTGCTGGTGGTTTCTCTTGCTGTGCAGAAGCTTTTTAGTAAGAAGGGATCCCACTTGTTGATTGTTTGTGCTAGTTCACGGGCAACTGAGGTTTTGTTCATAGAGTCTTTTCCTACCCCGATGTCTTCAAGAGTTCTACCTAATCTCTGTTCCAGCTGGTTCAGCATTTCTATTTTTATATTTAGATCTTTAATCCATTTTGATTTTAGTTTAGTGCATGGTGAGAGATATGGATCTAGTTTTAAAAGTCTTTGGCAAGTTGAAACCCAATTTCTCCAGCACCGTTTATTAAAGAGACTATCTTTCCTCCAGCGAGGGTGTTTAGCTCCTTTGTCAAAGATGAGGTGGCTGAGTGTGTCTGGAGTTGTTTCTGCATCTTCTCATCTCTTCCACTGGTCTTCAGGTCTCTTTGCCAGTACCATGCTATTTTTTATCACAGTAGCTTTGTAGTATAGTTTCAAATTGAGGATTGTAATACCCTCTACCATGTCTCTGTTACCTAGAATTGCTTTTAGATAGCCTATTTAATAAATGGTGTTGGAAACACTGGATTATAAATATATGAAAAAATGTTCAACATCACTGGTCATTCAAGAGATTCAGATAGAAACAACACTAAGATTCCACCTCACCCCAGAAAGAATGGCTGCTATCAAGAAATCAACCAATAACAAATGCTGGTGGGGGTGTGGGGAGAAAGGAACCCTCCTCCATCGTTGGTGGGAGTTCAAGCTGGTGCAACCACTGTGGAAATCAGTATGGAGATACCTCAGAGAACTAGGACTAGAGGTCCCATTTGACCCAGCTATTCCCCTGGTGGATATCTTCCCAGAAGAATTAAAAGAATCATATCACAGTGATATATGTGCACCCATGTTTATAGCAGCACAGTTTGTAATAGCTAAAGCTTGGAAACAGCCCAAATGCCCATCAACTGGAGACTGGATAAAGAAGATGTGGGTTTTTTAATAAAATGGAGTACTACTCTACCATAAAGAATGTAAAACTAGAGTCATTTATAGCTAAATGGATGCATATCAAGGCCATACTCTTAAGTGAAATAAATAGGACACACATATGTAAATACAGAATAGTTTCTCTAGTGTGAGAAACTGATAGTGTAAATAAGGGTTAAAATGATTAAAAGGAATAATTGATAATTTGAAATAGGAAAAAAGATCCAAAGACGTAAGGGTAAAGGGAGGGGAAGGGGAAAGGAAAGAAGGGAAAGGAAATATTATGAGAAAAGAAAAAAATGGAAATGATTTCTATGTAAATAGGGAAGTGTGGAGGGGGTGAAGGGTGCACAGATAATGGGGTAAAAATAAGAATCAAGATACATTATGTACAGGTACTAACACCCAATGATAAATGTAGATGTATTGTATACCTAAAATGTACCAATAAAAGAACCTAAGAAAAATAAAAATAGAAGGCCTCTTAGGGGATTATTTCTAGCATAAAATAAATATAAATTTGTGAAATATTCAGTATGTTCAGCTCCATTTCATATAAAATGAATGCAACACTACCACTTTGCTAGATTATAAAATAAAATATAAGCAGTACAGGCTAAGCATAGACTTTCAAGGAGCAAGGAATTAGTGTCCTCTATGGGAAGAATCTGGATCACTTGAGGTATAATCAAGCAATTCTTGAGGACTAGTTTCTGCTTTTGATGGAATAAGTTCTAACCAACCAAAGAGTGAACAGTGCCATTGCTCCATCCTAGTTCTTGTTCTCAGAACAAGACTTTAAGGCTCCAGTGTTCCCTCCGTCCATGCACTCAGGGTTGTGGGAAACATCCAAGCACAGGCATATTCCTGAACACATTGGTGGATGAGGAAACCAAACAGACTGATTTTTGTGCTGAGGGAGACAGCAAAGGCAACTAAGGAATCCAGTGAACTTTCAGATCCACCCCTTCTGAAAACCACTTGGAACAGGCCTGGGGACTCACCCCAGTGAGCAGTTCAGCCAACTGCAGTGCCCTAATAGCTAATAGCCTGAGTTCCTCCTGGATATACTTCTCAGGGGATCTGTGAGTAGTCATCCCCCTCTCCATATCTATCTCTTATTGCTGTTTCCCATCCAGTCATTGCAGCAAGTTATCTTCAGAAACCATGGAGTATGGAGTGTGTTTATTCCATGACTTCTGATTCCTGGAGGTCAGCTTCAGCAAAATAAAGCCTCTACTCAAAATGGCTCCTAGTCCTATCACTTGAAGATATGGTGGATGGTCCAGTGGCTTTCTTCTCCAAAGCTAGCTTGTCATGTGAGAGGAATCACTTTCAGAGTACACCTCCACATTGGATTTACAGCTTGCAATAACCTTAGAGATTTTCTTTTTTATGTTGTTGTTTTGAAACAGGTTCTGGCTATGTAGTTCAGGCTAGTCTTGAACTCACTGTGTACCCCAGGCTGGCCTCAAACTCACAGTAATCCTTCTGCCTCAGCCTCCCAAGTGCTGAGATTGGACCATTATGCCCAGCTTGACCTTGGGTTTTTCTTGCAGCTAGCCACACAGATCTATTGTTTACTGCTTGTGCTTCTGGCCCTTTCTGACTGCTCCCTTGGAGCTAGTGAAGGTGTTGTGAATTGCTTTGCTCTTTTCTCCACTTTACCTTTCTATTTCTCTGTGATTTTTAGCTTCTCATCATCCTTTCTTCATTCCCAGAGCTCCTCTTCTTTCTCCTCATTGAGTAGCTATTTTCTGGCTGTCTCAATTCCAAGTCTTTAACTGCTGACTGTACCTACCCCACCTTCGTACAGATCCATGGTATTTCTTATCCTAATGTTTTGGACACAGTCATATGCCACTATCACTGATGCTTTGATAGCTAGAATAGTACTGTGAGATATTTCAGTGGTCACTCAGGTTGTACAATTTTTTCTTTGATCATTCTTGGTGAGAATGAGTAGTAGAGAAACATTAAATATTAACCAGAACACTGGGTCAACCAATCCTGACTATCAGATATAGTTTTCTGCTGTTTCAACTGGATTAATAAAGAACTGAGTCTGTCCCACTGAATAAACAGGATGAATAAGGAATAGAAATTAGTAAAGAGCAGAGGACTGAGGCAAATATTGAATTGGGTAAAGTCCAAGGATTAACAGTACTTGTTGGATTGAAAATAAGACAATTCACAATAAGAGAATTACTCTTTTTAATTTTGTTGAAATCATTTATACTGGAACCAAGTCATGTTCCTATATAAATTTAACAGTTGTACAGATTTACACTCTCCTTGAAGATCCTAAAACTTGTTCATAAAAAATTCTATCCAACAGTGAACACAACTTGACATTAAAGAAATACAGAAAACAGGGCCGGGGATCTAGCTCAGTGGCACTACGCCTGCCTTGCAAGAGCAAGGTCCTCAGTTCAATCCCCAGTGTCCAAAGAAAAAGAACAAACAAAACCAGAAAAATAGAAAAACCAATGACATCAACATTTGTTAACAAGTCACAGAGCATCTCTGTCAAAGGAAAGAGCTACTGTGTATCATAAATGACATCTAGCTGTAGGTTAGATTGTGCATAGTGGGCATGGGTATCTCCTCTTTCATAGGCAGCAGAGGCTGAGAAGCACTTGAAGGCATGAACTATGCAGATATAGGTCACCATCACTGGTCAGTTGGGGATTCCAATCATGTGATCTTAACAGTTTCACTTCATGATCATTTCATCACCACTGCTCTAGACAGAGTAATTTCAGCATAAACTCTTACCTTTTCCCTTTGCACTGCATACAAGCTCAGAATGTTTAACGTGCTACATCTCTTTTGTTTTCATATATCATTAATTGTTCTCACATCATTGGATTTTCATGCTATAGTTTTCTAAATTCTTCATTTATACATCTCTGTAGCAATGCACCCCAAAGCAACTCAATGAACAATTCTAAATTATTAACTATATACACCAACAAGGCCTTGACTTGAGTATAAAGCAGACTTTTCTTGTGCTAAGGATACAGTGTAAGGTGTTTTTCTAGTGACCTGAATGGGAGGGTGTGATTCAATGGAGAAGGGTGGAGACCAGTACTGACCCTGTTAAAGGATTTCTCTTTCTTGGCTCCAGAGCTCAATATGATCTCCTATGGGTTTTTGTGCCATTTGCTCATGTGAGAAACTCCTTTCCACTAAAGGGGGCAACGTTCAGCTATGGAAAAGGCCCTTCCTCTGTTCAGATGCCACAAGTTTCCATATTGGACTGCAAGAAGAGTTATAATTCAACCTATTCATCCCAAAAGAATTGGATTAAATGTGCCTTTTCAAAGCACCCAATTCAAAGGTTAATCATATTCAATCGACTCTCTCAGTAAATCATCATAGACTGGCTTTTCAAAGAAACTTCCTGCAAGGATTTCAATGAATTGGTTGAAGGTTAACAGCAGAGGGAAAAATCTCTATTCTTTGTGAAGCATTAAGGGATGTGTGTATAGAGCACATGGGTTGTTGGAAAACTTTGTTGCACTATTGCCCAGAAAAACAGTTATTTTCTGTGCATATGTGAGATCAAATACAAATTTGTAAACTTTTCTCTCTAATAGACTGTATGAGTGATATCATAGAACAATTTTTGGAAAAGTAAAGCAAACCGTATAATCCACACTTTTTAAGTAAAAATTTTATTTCCAAAAAAAGGACATTCAAAATCTAATTACATATCAGATCTTAATGAAAAAAATGTCTTAAGACTTCTCAGAGGAATTTTATTATGCAATTACCATTTGCAATCATAAGTGGCTTATTATCCCATAAAAGTCGTGGTCAACCTTTACGCAAAGAATTTTATTATTGAAAAATTTAGATGTTTGGTTCACGTTTGGGCTTGGTCAAGGCCAACCTAACTAAAACTTGAAAACCTTTCTGGCTTCTTCTATCATTTTTGCAGTAGTGGGAGGCTTCCTCTGGCTGCCAGGCTGCAGAAACTTCTTCACATTGGGCAGGTTACTGATTCTGGTTTTTAGAGCCTGCAACACACAATTACAGTCTCAGTGGTGGATCTTAAAGTCCAAATCAACTCTTAGAACACCCTGAAAATATTTCCCCAGCTCCCTGAAAAAAAGACCAGCTGAGTGGTTCTATTGTCACCAGTGTGGAGCTGGAAGCACACACTTATTCATAAAGACTGTAAGAAGTAGATTGCATGACTCAATAGCATCTGCCTTGAACACCTTTTGAAAATTTTTATTGAGGCATAGTCTTTCCTACCTTCTTTTTTAATTTTTAATTTTTATTAGTTTATGTTTGTAGTATGTAATGATCACAATCCTTGTGGGGAGTTGGTACGTGTATGTGACGAACTTTAATTCTGTTTTTAATCCCCTTCTCCTCTCCTCCCTCTCTCTTCCTTCCATCTCTTGGTGCTCTTCCAATTTGGAAAAGATCTGTCTCCTTATTTCCTGTTATCTATCTTTTATTTTGCGCTTTATTTATATTTTGGTTTTCTCATTAAGAGAAACCATGCAATATTTAAGCTGTGTATCACAGCTTAATTTCACCTAATTTATGCTATCAAGGTGCATCCATTTTCCTACAAATGATTTGAGTTAATCCTTAATTATGGCAGAGTAGTACTTCATTGTGTATAAATACCACATTTGCTTTATCCATTCATCTGTTGATGAACATACAGGCTGCTTCCAACATTTAGCTATCATGAGCTATGCTCCTATAAATATGGATATGCATGTATCACTACAATATGATGTCTTTACCTCTTTCAGGAAGATACCCTACAAGAAAATAGCTGGGTCAAATAGAATTTCTAGTTTCACTTTTTTGAGGATTTCCATCATGGTTGTATTAGTTTCCATTACCATCAACATTATAAAAGGATTTCTTTTCCTTGCAGCCTTGCCAGCACTTGTTATTATTTGATTTTGGGGATGACAGCAATTCTTTCTAGAGTACGATGTTTTAATTTGCATTTCTGTAATGGACAGACATGTTGAATTTGTTTTTCGTGTACTTACTGGCTATTTGTATTTATGAGAAGGATATGCTCATTTCATTGCCCATCTTTTGATTGGGTCTTTTATGTTGGGGAGCCTACATTTTTAATTTTTTTATATATTCTAGACATTATTCCTCTATCTATCCTTCTTAGACATGCACCCTTGTCATCCATTTTCTTTGTAACATAAAAAAGAACAGTGTGCCTGTCAGACACAAGCAGAGAAATGTACTTAAACAAAGAAAAGTAGAGGTAGACTGACTTGGAAATGAAGATAGAAAATATTGATCAGGGGCCAGACAGAACCAACTTTCAGACTAATGGTATTGATGGGTATTGGGTGAAGGGCAGGTTTACAGGGTGGGAAGCTATGGGCACAATAATACGTCTGACAATGGGAGCCGGAGTTAAGGGGAGGTAATCAAATGTATAAATGCTTACTCAAATGGACTCAGTATGCAAAGACAAGGACATCTGGGATAAAAGGATTCTCACGCAGATCAGGAGGTCCACAATGGAATGAGGGGGGAGGGAGCAGCAAGAAAGATGTAGGACCCTTAGTTCTACTCCTTACAAGGGCAAATATTCTTGGAGCAGCATTCATCTCTTATTTCCTTGCACAAATAATTATCTGCATGCCAAAAATCCAAGGTCTAGAAGGTCACTTTGGAGGCATAGGGGAAGGGGTTGAAGACATGGAGGAGGCTGGAAGTCAGGACTACACTATGAAAGCAAATATGAGATTCACTGTGGGAGATGTGGGGCCGCCTCTTGAGGGCAGTGGAATAGTCACCTGCAGCAGAGGGAAAGCAGCCAAAAGACTCGCATCAACCTCTTCAACACAGTAGAGAAGTTCAACCAGGTGAATGTCAGCCCTGCTCAGCTTGTTGCCAACAAGGTAGTCTTGTCCATGACTCTTTAACACCTGCAGAATTTGAGAAGACAGACTGTGAACAGGTACAGTCAGACTGGGACCTCAGCTTTCCCCTGGGCCTCTCATCCCAACTCAACTGTGCTGCTGCCTCCCTGATGGGTGTGGAGCTCCAGACCTTTTTCAGGGCCCTAACTCATGAGGGAGGTTGAGAAGTAGGCCCTGCTCACTCCTGTGTTAGAGCCCAGGCACCCCTTTCATTGTCATGTGCATACTGCCAGCCTTCTCTGCATTTTCCACATGTGCCAAGGACTCAGCTCCTGCTGGACCACATTTTCATCTGCTCACAACCTGAGAGTAACAGCCCTGAATCCTTAGGACACACAGCTTCCCTCTGCTCTCTGTGTGCCATCTCCTGTGGGCAGCATCTCCACCCTCACAGCACCCTTTACACATGCAGACCACTTTAATGCCATTTAAGGCCTAGGGTTCTCATCTCTATTCTCATTTTCTAATTATCTCTCTGGGATCTGAGATAAACCTAGGCTAACTTGAATTCATCATTCCTTTGCAAGATGAGCTCTGAATCCTTCTTTAGACTGGTATAATCTCCATGGAAGTTCCCTAGCAGTGAATAGTGCTGATATCTGCAACTTTGTAATGCATGGAAAGTTCTATATTTGACTGATAGAAGAGTGTCCAACAGACTTGGACACATGATAGAGGCAATATATCTGGGTGATGACTATGCATTCATTCAATATTATTTCAACTTTTGTGGATGTATAAAATTTGTATAATAAACTCCTGGCAAGGTATGCTACTATTTTTTTAAAGTATTCTAGCAGTGTGGAAGTCAGAGCAATTAAAAAGCAAAAATACACATGGCATACCTTCTAAAGAGATGTCAGTAAAAACTCCTGGTACAAAAACCAGAATACAATGTCAAACACCTTATTGTAACATACATGACTTATTTTTTTGCATGGAGCTCCTAGATTTCATACTGTACGTGATTTAAACTGCCAGAGAACCTTTCACCATGTGATATGTCCTAAACCACAAGGTCCAGAGTGGTGTGTTTGATTGTTCTTAAAATTATTCTTTTCATTGGGCAAATCAGCAATGAATTAACTTTTATTGAGGAGAATAAGTGAAATGAGTATTGATGGATTAGTTCTCTAATATATTTATGTAATTTTATGTCCCTTATAATTTTTTTGGTTCTTTATTTTTATTTAGCATAAGTTCAAGTGGTTTTTTCCTGAAATTTTCTTGCTTAACTTTCACAAAGAAATCTCAACTAAGGTAGAGACTACATTTATACATTTATAATGATGGACCTTTAATTCTTCAGTTTGGATGGCTTTCCTCTCAAAACTGAGAGCCATATTCCCAAATCCTATAGGGTTCTTTTGGGGGGGGCCAGGGATCGAACTCGGGACCTTGCACTTGCAAGGCAGGCACTGGAACCACTGAGCTAAATCCCCAGGCATTCCTGTAGGATTTTTTTCTTATCATCTCTTCACATCTACTCCTCTTCATCTCTTTACAATGATCCTTGTTTGGAGTCTTCACATTCATCCCCAAAACACTACAATATTCTCAAATTGACATCTGTTCCCATGTCTCTCTACACCCATGTCAGAATCCTTTGTGACATGCTGTTCTCATCAGGTGGCTCTAGAATGAAAGCCCAGGGCCTTCTACAGGATCTGCACAATCTGAAAATTTGCTCAGAGTCTTCCACTCACTAAGTTCTCCTTGTGAATGTAACATTCTGTAAAGTGGTAAATCCTAGGTTGAAGCATAAGATGTTGAACTTTGGCTCAAAAATTATACCTTTGGTATAACCATATAATGCTTTGTCCCAGTTCACTCTTAGATATTTCCCTGAGCCTTACTGTTTCCCTGCTGGTGTTCTGAGGGCTCACTGGAACATCAAGGCTCTAGGAGCACCCAGCTTTTCTCCAGACCTCTGAACTCAGTGCCCCCAAACTCTGAGCAGACTCACTTACTTTTTCAAAGGCAGGGAAGTAGCAATTCTTTGTTTTGTCTCTGATCAAAGCCATCTTGGTATCTGTTTGATCTGGAGGAGTCAGTGCCAGATGTGAGATCATTTCATATAAATCCATGATGCCTTCTATGTACATATCAATCCTGAAAGACAAACACATCCAGTCAAATGTTTCTTTCTTAGACTTTATGGTTTAAAATCTAAGTAAATAAGAGCATTAGGTTGTTACAAACTAACTCACTTCAGTGGGTACTTCGTATATGTTAATCATTATTCTATGAGTTTTACATATGCATTAACATTTACCTCTCACATCAATCCATAGGGACACACACACACACACACACATATATGTATATATATTTTTTTGCTATATCCATGAACAAATACACATACAAAGAGCATTGGTGGCTGCTCCAGATTCACAGTCAGATCGTTTCTCAGTGTTTTGGCTAAGATCAAGTGCAGATTCACCGTCATGAGAGACCTTTGAGGAATCACTGTATGTAACCACCAAAACTACAAACAGGATTTGCCATCTCTGTGTGGTTTGTGGACACTCTTATCTGCTTCACATGTGCCTCAAAAAAATGCAGATGACAGAGTCTCTGGCACAGCTTCTCGGGCTCATCTCTGTTTTTGTCAGTCCTGTTACACACTAGAGGCTCATTGTCATGTTCAGTGTTAGAAGTTCTGCCATTTATTTCCCCTGAAATACATTTCCACAATCTTTTAAACAGGCTATTTTCCAAATCTGACCTTATTTCCATCTCTAACTATTCTGCTTTAAATAGCCCCTTCATTGGTGCATTTTTAAATCCAGTTACAAACAGTGTATGCCATGAGACTTTTCTTTTTGTTCTTTCAAGCTGGACTTTCTACAATTATTTTGAAATTTATTTGACAGCTTTATTATTACATATTCATACATCTTAGCTGTCAATCCTTGAAAATATAATACTTGTGTTTTATTACATTCCGAGAATTCTGTAAACACTAGCATTCACTATTCAGAACATTTTTATTAATCTACTCTCAAAAAATCTTGTGTGCTTTGTCAATCATTCCCCAACTCCCCCTAATTTCAGCCTACCAGCCACTAATATATTTTTAGTCTTTATGAATTTTAATGGTCTGTATATTTCATGGAAAATCATGGACTATGTGACCTTTTGTGTGTCCTTTCCTTTCTACATACAATATAATATTTTCATCATTTATCCCTTATATAATACATCACCATTTAATCTCTTTTCATGACTATTATATTCCTCTAGTACATTTTTCCCTCTCTTCATCCACTCTTGGATCTTTGAGATGTTTCTACTTTAGATAAATTTTTTTTTTTTTTGGTACCAGGGATTGAGGTCAGGTCCTTGGGCTTGCAAGGCAGGTGGCAGAACCACTGAGCTAAATCCCTGGCCCTTAGATAAATTTGAATATTGCTACTAAGTATATTTCTAAACAAGTAAAAAGATATTTCCTTTTCCCATGGGCATATACCTAGCAGAAGAATTGCTGAATAACTGTTTTTAATTTTTTCAGGAACTGCCAACAATTTCATACAGAATTTTATTTTTCATCAAGCAGCTCCAGAAATTCAACATGGCTGAATGGAGGAGTCATGTTGGACCTACTCAGAGAGAGATCAACAAAACCACAGGTAGAGGGCCGGGGATTTAGCTCAGTGGTGCCACCGCCTGCCTTGCAAGTGCAAGGTCCTGGGTTCAATCCCCGCCTCCGCCCCCCCCCCCGTACCAAAAACAAACAAAAAAACAATTTTAAAAAAACCCAAAACCCCACAGGTAATTGAAAGAAAGGGAGGGACATACATCCTCACGCCAGAATCAATCTGAAATGAGAGACTAGTAAATAAAATGAAACATAGACACAGGACTTCATAAAACACCGCATCAGCCCCTAGGGCCACTAGCAGTGTGGGCAGCTTCGAGCAAGAATCGCCACACAGGAAGTCCCCAAGAAACTGAAGGACTGAAAAAGTGCAGCTAACTCAAGCCACACAGGATAGATTTGGGAAAAAAATCCCTCTGGCCTCTTTTGCTTTCCTCCTCATAAAAGACGCTATAGCCTGGTAGCAAATTTCGCTGGCAAACACAATTGAGCGACCAGAAATAATCTGCTTCTTCCTTGAAGGAGGGGCAGCCAGCCCTCTTTTCCCTTTGCGTAGCCACAGTGAAGTTAGGAATTGCAGCGCTGTAGAGGCTGGGAAAGGAGTGACGATCAGTGGCTTCAAAGAAAGACGCGGGCCGGCATGTGGCAATTAGCCCAGGTCCAGCACCTAAGCTGCTGGAGAAGCTTGAAGCGGAATCTAACAGCCTTGGACTGTATGCACAGCAGCAACAGCAACCCCTCCCCCAACACCCACCCTATGACAAGCCTTGAGACAGGATTAGAGAAGTGTCAGTGGGGGAGAAATACTAGAGGCTGTGCAAAGACCAAGTGGAGTCAACAGGACTGTCCTTGCCCAAGGGCACCACAGCAACCTAAGGTAAGGAATTGGGGGGGGGGCGGCAGGGACAGATATCCACAAAGCTGCTGGCTGAAGACCCGCCCAGGCTCCCAAAAAATCAATCCCATACCCAGCACTAAGTCTACTGGAGACTTGGCGGAGGTACACTGTGCGGTTTTGGGACATTACTTGCCTTAGACACTACCACAGAACTGTGGACTCCAGACGAATTTCATTTTTTTGTTGTCGTAGGTTTTGTTTCCTTTTTTCTGTCTTTTTTTCCTCTTTGTTTACAGAGTTTCACCTTTACTTTTATCCTGCTCTACTCATCTTTCTTTCCTCAACAATCTCTCTTGAGCTTATGATATTTTCATGTGAGTAAAAATCGTCTCTTGTCTTTCTGGTTGATTCTAATAATTAAAACAAAGCTGAGATTCCATCTCACTCCGGAAAGAAAGCCTGCTATCAAGAAATCAACCAACAACAAATGCTGGTGGGGCTGTGGGGACAAAGGAACCCTTCTCCACTGTTGGTGGGAGTGTAGGCTGGTGCAACCACTGTGGAAATCAGTGTGGGTATGCCACAAAAACGAGGATTAGAAGTCCCATTAGATCCAGCTGTACTCCTTCTGGGTTTCTTACCAAACGAAGTAAAAATATACCACAGTGATATATGTGCACCCATGTTTATAGTGGCACAGCTTGAAATAGCTTAATCTTGGAAACAGCCCAAGTGCCCATCAACTGATGAATGGATAAAAAAGATGTGTTTTTTAATATAATGGATTGCTATTCAGCCATAAAGAAGGATAAATGAGCTATTTCTAGGTAATTGGATGTACCTAAAGGCCATACTCTTAAGTGAAATGAATCAGAAACACATGTGTAAATATCACATTGTCTCTCTGGTATGAGAAACTGAAGGTATAAATAAGGAACAAAATGTATAATAGATATTTGTGAAATAGGAAGAAATTGTTCAAAATTATACCGAAGGTGAGATACTTTGTTAATAATTAAAATATGTTATACCCAAAAAGCTATACTATTATTAGGAAATGAGTTGAGAGCTAGAACAGCAATTGAAAATATATTCTTTTAAGATCATGATAAACAGTGTATTTACCATTGTTATTCTCTAATTATTTTTGTTATGAAAAACTATTTTTCCATGGAACTGTTTTTATATTTTCTTTATTAATATATACTTGTATTACATTAGAATAAAAAAGTAAATTTTTAAAAATCAAGCTCTATGGTGACAGGAAGGCCACACCCAAAATCCCTAGCCTTAGTTTTAAAACATCACTCTGCAATTTTAACCCACCATGAAATGCTTTAGGTAGCCCTGGTGTCATGAGTGCCACTAAAATTCATCAAGGTGACCTGTCCACAGAATAAGCAGGTAATTTAGGTCCAGATCATCATTTTTATAATTTCTGAAACTTGAAAATTAGGTCTTTTGGATCCTTCCATCTCCAAACTCCTCTTTCTCCTCTTCCAATGCTGTCAGTTGTCCCAAGCTGTTGGCCAAAATCCAAATTGTAAGATACTGGGCTCCCAGGGTCACAATTTCATCATCCTCATGATTTCATGCCTCAGCATTGTTTTAAACGTCTAACACTGTACTGTGTCTGAAAACATCATCCTCCGATAGAATCACAGTCATCTGAATCTACCCCAACTATAATCTTCCCTCATCTCCCAGGACTTTGTTATTGTCACCTCATTGTATATGTCTAGGCCCACATTGCTGCTGGTCATGATCTTCCTGCCTTGGTCCTGCTCAATCAGTGTGGGACCTAAATGTTCCCTGTATCACATACTCATGGAAGAACGAAAAATATACCGTACAGGAGTCTCTCTTTCATATCTTTCCCATAGAGGTTGTATTTGGTGGCAATGTAGTTGAGAATGGCTCTGGACTGCACCAGCTTCATCCCATCCATCTCCACCATGGGTACTTGCTGGAACATCAAAAGCCCTTCTATTGGAAAAAGGCAAATAAAAAGATGATGAAATGTTTATGAGTCCCGGTATTTGTAGATGAGAATATATTTGTGCAAATGACTTTTTAAAAGGGGGAGGGATATTACTTGGTCATCTTCAGGTAAAATAGCATTTTGTTCTTAGCTTCATGTAGTCCTTCATTTTCTTATCAACCTTTCTTTTGCTTTTTAACCTATTCATTATCTTTCATTTCCCATCCACATACATACAATATCTCTCTCATGTTTTTCTGTGTGTTTTATTCACGTTCAAGAATACTGTTATGGCTTGTGTCTAGATGTTCCCCCAAAGCTTCATGTAGTCATAGGAGGGGCTTTTTCAGAGGTGGCTGGATCTATAGTGTGTGAGGGTGAGATTAAGGGTGTATAATTGCTAAATTAGTCTACTGGGTGGGTTGGCATAATTTTGAGTGTGGGTAATGGGAAGGCCCACACTGGTGTGAGTGCTACTCACCCTTACAGTGTGTGGCCTTGATATATAAGGGACAGAAAAAGGATCACTTGCCGCTTGGTATTTCACTGCTGCTATCTTCTGCCTGCCCTGTTTTACCCTTGACTCTTTCTCCTCTGCAATGTCCCTCTGCTATGCCACTCTGCCTTGGAGTCAGCTGACTATGGACCCAAACCTCTACAAACTGTGACTCAAATAAACATTTTCTCCTTAACTTTTGGTGTCAAGTATTTTGTCTCAGCAATGAGCAAGGTCACTAAGACAAATACTATCGGAGTGTTTGGAGGTGAGCTCCAAAAGTGACATTCATGATGGTCATGACATTTGTCAAAGTTTTTAAGAAAGGTATCTACATAGTGATGTCAACCTGTGTTCTTCCAAGTGTGCAGTGTTGCTGGGATATCCACTCCCAACAAGCTATAAATGAAAAAGCTCATGAAATATTGATCTCCTGTTACCTAATGCATGTGCTTGTGTGTACATCAATGGGTGAACATTGTGGGATCATGAACTGACTATAGTTCATATAGAAAGCAAGCAGAGAGCATTTACAGAGCTGTGGGAGTTGTTTAGGGACAAATACTCAGAGAGATCTAGCCTTTTTTATTCCTGAGAGAGTTGGAAAAGCTCCTCAAGAAGCTACATCTCATATTTCATCACTTGCTGCTTCTCCATCAACCCCACTACCACTCTTGCAACATATGAGCATTGTGTGACATTTGTGAGTGTGAATTCTGATACACACTCAGTTTCATTGGATAAGAAGTGCCTAGCAGAAAAAAAAGAAATGCCTAGCAGAATAACAAAGCTTCCTCCTGGGTATGTCTGGGTGCATCTTGAAGATGTGGCCTTGGGTACTATATATGAGCCCTCACCTTTTCCTTTCTGGCACTATACTCTTGCTCTGTTTCCTGGACACCCTGAACTAAGCATCTTTGCTCCAGCAGACCCTTCAGGCATGATGTCTCTGCCTTGAAGCCAGCTGATGATTGACTGAATCCATGCACCAATTTAAACCTGTCCTTCTTTAAGGTGTGGGTGTTGGGTATTGTGTCTCAGCGACAGAAAACCTAGCTAACACAGGAAATTGGCACTCAAGAAGTGGGGTCATTGATGTGACTGTATCTGGCCATGTAGTTAGAAGCCTTTGGAACAGCTTTGTGGCAGGAGTTTGAAAGTTTTGAAAGGTTCAGAAAGGCCTAGAAAAACCTTAGAATATGGTAAGAAGAGCTTGATGGGTAAATCTGGTTGGAGCTCAAAAAGAGCAAAATGCTGATAGGAATGCAAACAATAAAAACCAGGCTTAAGAGGTTTCAGTTGGGAACAAGGACTCCACTTGTAGTTGTACTAGAGGCCATGTGCATTACACTCAGGCAGAAAAATTGTTAATATTTTGCCCATGTCCCGAGACTTTACAGGAGACTGAGAGTAACAGGAGTAGACTAATTAATCTGGCAAAAAGAAATTTCAAGACAGCTCAACATTCATGCTATGGCATATGCCCTGGTTAGCTGCTTTTAGCCAGATTCATAATGAGACTTGGGAACAAAAGGCAGTGCAGGAAATTTTGAAAAATGTAAATTTTGGCTCAAAAGGAACGACATGTAAGTTAGAGCACAAAATGTGTGGTTGCTGAAGAGATTAACACCATTAAAAAGAACCAAGTATTTTGTATAGAGACAAGAAGATGCCTTGAGCCAAGCATGATGGCACACACCTGTAATTCTAGCACTTGGGAGGCTGTGGCAGGAAGATAACCATGAGTTCGAGGCCAGTGTGGGCTACATGGTGAGTTCAAGGCCAGGCTGAACTAATAGTGAGACCCTATCTCAAAAAAAAAAGATTCCTTGAGAGGATCTGAGAAATCAGCACCTATTATAGGCTCAAGGGTATAAAACTAAAACTTTCATTTGAGAAGTGAGTGCTTGGGATGTCTGCTCAAGAAAGGCCTCCTAGGGAATTTGTTCCCTGGGATTCATTTCACTGTGCTCAGTCATTCAGGCACTCAGAGTCCACTGAAGCCATGGTCCAAGGGGGCAAGGCTATTGCTCCAGCTGGCAGCCACCCTTGGTATTGTCCACCAGATACTGCTTTTACTGCTACGCAGAATGCAAGAACAGTGAGGTCAGGAAGGCTTCCACTCAGATTTCAAAGGAAGGTGTGAGAGGACATGTAAGAACCTCCTGATAGGGGCAGTATGTTAAACTATAGAAGTCAAAATTACAGTGGAGATCCCAGAAAGTTAAAGATGCCAGGATCATGAAACATTAACTAAGAAAAACTGTAGGCCATGCGTACATCCGGCCCAAGAGAGAAGCCATGTGAACTACAACTGACAAGGTCATAGGAATGGGTCTCCCCAAGTCCTTCAGAACTTACATTTAACATAGAATTTCTCAGATGCCAGATATAGAGCTACTGGACTCTATGTTCATTCTGCTGGATTTCTGTTTTGATGTAGTCCTGCTCTTTTCTATGCCCCCTATTGCTCTTCTCTGGAATGGGAATGTTTACCCTTTGCCATTATACCTTGGGATTGTCTTACTAGTTTTTTTTATTTTTACAGAGGTTCATAGCTAAAAGTTTTCCTTGAGTCTCAGAAGAGATGTGGAGTTGCACTGCAGGAACTGCTGAGACTTTAGGGAAGGAATTATGTTTCCAGTTGTATGTGGAATAGTTATATTACCTTAGTTTGAATTGTGAACTTGGTATTTTCTTTATTTGAAAATTAAATATGGAGAATTACTTGATTGTGAAGTTGACAAAGGGTGGATTGTGACCATAAATAATGATACGTCAACTTCACTGGATTAAATACCTAGCAATAGACCATGCTCCCAGGTGTGTCTGGGCAGGTCATGGAGTTGTAGTTTGGGGTACTGTACATGGCCTGTTGCCTATTCCCCTCTGGCACGGTTTCTCTGTTTTGTTCCCTGTTGTCATGAACTAAGCAACTTTGCTCCACTATCCCCTTCTGCCATGATGTTTATGCCTTGGAGGCACCTAGCCATTGGCTGAATCTTGAAACCAATAGCCAAATTAAATCTCTTTTCCCTTAAGTTGTGCAAGTCAGGTATTGTGTGCCTCAGCAACAGGAAAACTGGCTAATGCAATGTTCAAAATTCATACTGCAAACCCTCATCAGAGTCATTTAGATACTTGATCTTACCATTTTTTAACTTTTCAAAATCTTCTGGACATTTTATAAGCTTCTCTTCAAACTGGAAGAAAATGTGAAAAAAAAAAAAGCTGCTTAGTTAATTCCATAGTATTATAGTCTTTTAAACTTGAATGGTCCCTGAAGTGATGTAATGAATACAAAAACGTTAAAGTTTCTGAGTCTGGCAGCATAAACAGAGGTGTCTGATCATGGCCGCCTGGAAATTTACATTAACTCTATCATGAAAATGGCATAGATCACCACACACAGCTGCTCATTTCTATAGTTCACCTCTCCCTGGCCCCAAAAATCCATGGTTAGGTCACAGTTTAGAGGGGCTGTCACAGGAGGGCAGGGACAGGGAATTTTTTCTAGTTATGAGGTTTTAGTATTTCAGCAGAACCTGTGATGTTCAGTGGGATCAAGTAAACCATTACATTCCTATCATGATGTATGTTGTAGGGCAGTGTCAATCTAAGATTTGTCACCACTGGACCGGTAATGTAATTTACATCACTCCTCTCCTTTTCATAGTTTAAGAGGAGTTTGTAATCATGAAAAGTTAGGAAAATATCTTTCTAGCTTGCTTGGTAGGGCAGCATTTGTTGTTGATTTCCATGATCTGATAGGGTAAGGCTGTATAAGTGATGAAGACTGTCTGCCACCGATTTGCACAGCATCTACAAAACCATTAGGGATTGTGGCTGTATGCCACAGGAGAATGACCAAGTGGAGTGGCAATGATGAGGCTGATAACCATGGATGAACCTGTAATTATCAGTTTTTGGCCATAGAGAAGCCAGAAGGTCTGAGTAAGTGTCTCCAGGCAGCCCTTGCCCATTACACTCCTCAGTGATTGTTGGATGAAGAGGTAGAAGCCTTCCATGCTGAGGATATTGCCACTACTTCCCCTTCTAGTGCTGAACATATCCTATCTGGAGGCTTCGAATGTGTCTCAGAACCCCCATCTGGTGTCTGGACCATGGTGAAATCACATCATTCATTTATAGAAAGAACAAAGCCTGGAATAGCACTACTACATCATTTGAATTTTTGTGCAGTTGTTTCTTTATGAAATTAAGAAAGAATCAGGCTAAAGTATTATACATTTATGCAGGATGGAGAAAGAGTGTTCCCCAGGCTTAAGAAAATACATTACTATGAGTCTATGGAGCACATTAGAAATTCCCTTCACAGGGAATGGAATTAATATGAGAAAATGGAAAAATGGAAACAAAGCCTTTGTAAATAGGGAGGGATGGAGGGGTTGAAGAGAGGGCAGGGGAAGGATGAAAAATAAGAACCAAGAGAGATTATGTAAAGGTGCAAATTTCCAATGATGAATGTCATTATATTGTACACCTAAAATGTACCAATGATTAGAATGAATAATTGATAATGCGAAATAGGAAGAAAAGGTCCAAAGGGGTAGGGGTAGTGGGAGGGGCAGGGGAAAGGAAAGAATGGAAAGGAAAAATGATGAGAAATGGAAAAAATGGAAACAAAGTCTTTGTAAATAGGGAAGGGTGGAGGGGGTGAAGGGAGGGCTAGGAATGGGGAAAAAATAAGAACCAAGATGCATCATGTAAAGGTATAAGTTCCTAATGAGAAATGTAAATGTGTTGTGTACCTACAATGTACCAATAAAAGAATTTAAAAAAAAAAAAAAGAAGTTCCCTTCATAGACCATAACTTCATGGTTATGACTTATATCTAGATGTCTCCCCAAAGTCTCCAATACACATAGGTGGGGCTTTTGGGATGTGATTGGATCATGAGTGTGTAATACTTACCAATGGGTTAGTCCACTGATGAGTTTATAGCTAAATGTGATGTTGGGAGGTGAAGCCTGGTTGGAGGAGACAGGTCACTGGAGGTATAACCTGGAAGGGCAGATCTCCCTCTTCCCTCCCTTGATCTCTCTCTCTCTCTCTCTCTCTCTCTCTCTCTCTCTCTCTCTCATTTCCCTCCCACCATGCCATAAGCCACTTTTTCTCTGCCATGCTCCTCTGCCATTCCATCCTGCCTTGTAGCCTGCCAGCTATGGACTAAAACCTCGACAAACTGCAAGTCAAAACAAACCTTTCCTCCTTTAATTTGTGGGTGTCAGTTATTATGTCCCAGTGACAAAAGTGACTAACACATCCTTTGCCCTTCCTTTTCTGCTGTCACCTGAGGAACAACATCCATAGAGTGTCTATAACCTTCTCTCCAGGAAACCCCTCACTCAGTTGCCAGGAACCTCTTGTCTGTCCTGAGAAGAGTTTTTTTCAGTAATCCCTCTAGAGGGAAGCAGTCACTGAGTCCTATCAGCATTTCCCTTCCTTTAAAAGCTACAAGGATGGCCTTAAAAAAAGCTACAAGGATGGCCATTCCCCTATTGAAATGTCCTATTTACTTGTCTCCACTCTAAGACAGCATCCAGCCTGCCAAAGGGCAAGTACCCAGTTTCTTGCTCACCTTGAATCCTTGGGACCTAGCACAAAGCCTGGCATTTAATGATTCACCACAAAATAATTGCTGAGTAAATGTATTCTATCTAAAACAGAAAGTTTGTTACTGTCCACTCCATCCTTTCAGTTGTGTTTTATAAGTTTAACTATACTTAGTTTTGTATATGTTTTTATGTTTTTTTGTGTAAATTTCTAGTATGTATAAAATACACATAACACACAAATCTTCCTTCTATCAGTCATCAAGGAGCTCTAGTAATTACCAACTCAAGCTAATCTAGATTCATCTCTATTCCCATCTTCTCTCCTATTCTGGTCATAATGTTCAAACAGTCCTAAGTATCATATGATCTCATCAGAAACACTTTGGTGTGTGTCTCTAAAACACAATAACTGTTTATAAAGTAACAAAAATGTCACACCTAAAAGCACACTAAAAATTAACTGTTATTCTTTAACATCACCTAATATTCAAGTTTCTAATTGCTGTATAAACGTCTTAAATTATATAATTCCATCCAAACAAATTCTACACAGTGTAACTATATAAGGTCTCTTTTGAGTCTTTAAAAAATATATTTGTTTATGTGCTTTTTGATGGAAAGATAATTATAATTTTATTTGACCAAATTGTTTTATTTTTTCTTAATAAGTAGGGATATTTTTATTTATGACAAAATTTTTCATAAGTTTTTGAGGAAGGAAGTCTTCTGGCGTAGAAAAATGTTTTGATGAAGTCAATTTTAGGTCTAACAGGTTGCGAGTCGACGATAGCGGCAGGAAGTTCGTACTGGGCAGAAGGCGTCGGCTCTGCAGCTCAGGTTTATCCCAGAGAAATAAAACCTGCCACACAACGCCCACCTCCCAGCGACCAGCGAGCTGAAGGTGAGGACCTCAGCCATGTGGAGCGGGACTCCGTCTGGCCCACGCCCCGTTTCCCCACTTCCCTAGCTTAGCTGTGCACCTGCAGCATTCCCCCACCCCCACCCCGCCGCCTCCTGGCTCTGCTGGTACCTGTTTCCACACTATAGAGGCACAGGGGGTCATAAAGGCCATTGTCCTGTGCTCCAGAAGATACAGCAGAAGTGAACAACAGAAAGAGAGCCTCTCTCAGACTCCTTGATGAAAATTGAAGCTCACTGGAAAAGTGAAGAGAATCTCTGCAATAAAGGTGCACCAGACCACCATACTTGATAAGTTGGAGGGATCATTAAGTCCCATCAGAACCTGGACTATCTTAAGGGAAAGGGCAGCTGGAACCTGCAGTAGAAACTTGCAGAGTTCAATGCTGCAGGAGGACAGGGAGCTCAACTTGGGACTTCCAGCCAGAAATCTGCCTGAATCTCACAGGTCTGCTACTGGCTTGCTGAGACTCATTGACATATCTGCACACTGCTGTCCATGTTGTCTATTGTGACAGCAGAGACATACTCTGAAGAAGGCCCTTCATTTTTATGTTTTATTTGTTATTTTCAAAATTATTTTTTCTCTCTTTTTAATTTTACTTTGTTTTTTTTTTCTACTCTTTTCAAATTTTTCTTGTTTTCCTGTTTTTCTTTTTCTTCTTTTTCTCTTTTTTTTCTCTTTCACTCTCTCATTCTCTCCTTGTCCCACATTGTTCTTCATCTCCCTTTTTGTTCCTGTTCTGGCCCTAATTCAGATTTCTTCTTTCTTTTTCTTTCCTTCTCTCTTGTCATCAGTTTTAAAGGAAAGTAGTTTCTAGCCTCCCTATTGCTATTGTTCTGTTCTCATATTTGTTCTTTCATTCTGTCTTTTCCTCTTGTCTTCAACAGTTTCCTAGAGTTTGCATGATCTACCTGTGTCCTCTGGCCTCACTGCTAACCTTTCCCTATCCTTCTACCTATCTATGCCGCCCTCCCCAACTCCTTTTAAGTCCCCATCCTGAAGGGTAAAGGTGCTATACTGAAGAGTTTCTTCACTATAAACATATGTTGGGCTGGTCCTTGATTTTGATTTAATTCACACAGTTAAAGGTGATAGACTAATCACTACCACAAATTGTCATTTTCTAAGCTGTGCTTGATGCTATGGTGTTGCTGATTGCATCACTTGGGCTAAGATGCTGTGATTGATCATCTAATCAGTTGTCCTTCCTGGTATAATGAAAATGAGATAGCCTCAGAGTCATTAGAGACTCAAAACCTAAAGACCAGCTATATCTGGAAGACACCTCTGAGGAGCAATCATTCCGTAAGGGTTCTAAATACAGGTAACAAAGATATTTACAATAAGTAATATTGAAGTATCAACCCAGAAATTAAACCAAGGACAGTACAAAAAAACAAAATTGGGAAGATATTTAAGCAAGGCACAAACCCAGACTTCCACCCCACCAAAGGCAAATTCTGGGGGAAACAAGGTGGAAAAGTCTGATAATCAACCACCTGAACACCCTGAACTGATAGCACAGGAAGTAACAAAACAGATGAATGAGGCTCTAGAAAAATTCAAAACAGAAATAATTTCCCAGATAACTACAGAAATGGTGAGCAGAATGAAAGACATGATTAGAGACTCTAGAACAGAAACAGATTAAAAAAAAAAATAGATGAGCTCAGGACCATGATGGAAACCATGAATGCCCAGCATAGGAAAGAAATGGAAACCATGAAACAGATTTGAACAGATATCCAGAAGATTAAAAACTCTATTGAAAGCATACACAGCAGACTGAGCCAATTTGAAGACAGAATATCAGATATAGAAGACAGCATGGAGGTCAGTGATCAAGAAAAGAGAGAGCTCTTAAAAATAGTAAGGAAGGGGGCTGGGGATTTAGCTCAGTGGTTTCACTGCCTGCTGCACAAGGACCCGAGTTCGATCCTCAGTACCAAAAAAAAAAAAAAAGAGTTAAAAATAGTAAGGAACTATGAGAAATCAATCCAATAGCTCCTAGGAGATGCAAAGAAGAATAACATAAGACTGATAGGAGTCCATGAAAAAGCAGGAGAAAGTACAAATGACATTAAAAAAAAACTGTTCTCAGAATTAATGACAGAAAACTTCCCAAACAGAGCAAAAGAATTTGACATACACATAAGTGAGGCATACAGGACTCCAACTTAGCCATGATCAAAAAAAATCTACACCTAGACACATAATAATCAAGATCCAGAAAACCCAACAGAAGAACAAAATACTACAAGCAATTAGAGATAAGAAACAAATCACATGAAAAGGAAAGCCCATCAGAATCACAGCAGACTTCTCAACACCAACCCTCAAGTCAAGGAGAGCCTGGAGTGAGGTATTTCAAGCCCTAAAAGAAAACAACCTCCAACCTAGACTGATGTATCCTGCAAAAGTATCTTTCAAAATGGATGGAGAAATAAAATACTTCCATGACAAAGAACACCTGAGAAACTTCATGAATACCAAACCAGCACTCCAAACAATTCTAAACAATACCCTAGAAAAAAATAATGAAGGTCACAACTCCATGAGGCCCATCAGAGCAAATTCATCAGGCAAAGCAAGAAATTAAAAGGAGAGGGTAAAAAAATAAAAAAGAACCAACAACAGGAAAATAACATGACAGTGATAAGTCAGTACATATTAGTTATAATCATCAATGTTAATGCCCTCAATTTACCAATCAAAAGAAATAGACTGGCAGAACAGATTAAGAAGTAAAACCAACAATATGCTGTATACAAGAAATGCACCTAGTTCAAAAAGAAACTCATAGACTGAAAGTAAAAGGATGGAAAACAGTTTTCCATGCAACAGGAACCTGGAAAAAAGCAGGGGTAGCTATCTTATTTGCAGACAAAGTAAATTTCAAACCAAAATTAATTAAGAGAAACAAAGAAGGACACTACATACTTGTAAAGGGAACAATCCAACAGGAAGAGGTGACAATCATAAATATATATGAACCAAATATTAATGCCCCCAACTATACAAAACAAATATTAGGGGACATGAAAAACCAAATAAGCACTAATACAATTGCAATGGGGGATGTCAATACCCCATTGTCACAAACAGATCATCTAGAAAAAAAAATCAACAGCAAAATACTAGAAATGAACCAAGCTTTTGAACAAATGGACATAATGGATGTCTACAGAGTGTTCCACCCCACAAAATCAGAATATACATTCTTTTCAGCTGCACACAGGTCATTCTCCAAAATAGACCACATACTCGCTCATAGAACATGTTTAAGTAAATGCAAAGGAATTGAAGTTATCCCATGCATATTATCAGGCCATAGTGCAATTACACTGGAGATCAATAGCATAAGGAACTGCAAGAACTTCACAAACATGTGGAAATTGAATAACACTCTCCTGAACAACCAATGGGTCACAGAGGAAATTAAAAAAGAAATTAGACAGTTTTTACAAATAAATGGTGATGCCAATACAATATATAGGAATCTATGGGACATAATGAAAGCAATTCTATGAGGGAAATTCATAGCACTGAATGCCCACACTAGGAAAACAGAATGAGCTCAAATAAACAACCTAATGTTGAATCTTAAGCTCCTAGAAAAAGAAGAACAAGACAAACCCAAAGCTCGTACAAAGGAGGAAATTATAAAGATCAGAGTGGAAATCAATGCAATAGAGACCAAGAGAATGATACCAAAAAATCAACAAATCAAAGAGTTAGTTTTTCTAAAGAATAAATAAAATCGATAACCCTTAGCCAACCTTATCACAAAAAGGAAAGAAAAGGCTGAAATCCAGGCAATTAGGAATGAAAAAGGTGAAGTCACAACAGATCCAACAGAAATCCAGAGGATCATCAATACCTACTTCAAGAACCTGTACACTAATAAAATGGAAAACACAGAAGAAATGGACAGATTTCTAGATACATATGAATTACCAAAAAGTTGAACAAAGAAGATATAAAAATTCTAAACACCCCAATTACAATCAGTGAAATTGAAAACATAATTAAAAATTTACCAACAAAGAAAAGCCTAGGGCCTGATGGCTTCACTGCTGAATTCTACAAGACATTTACAGAAGAACTATTGCCATTACTCTTTAAACTTTTCAATAAAATTGAAAAGGAAGCAATACTTCCAAATTCATCCCTGGAAGCAAGTGTTACCTTCATTCCAAAACCACGGAAAGACCCAACCAATAAAGAGAACTAAAGGCCAATCTCCCTAATGACCATAGGTGCAAAATTCCTGAATAAGATACTGGCAAATAGTATACAGAGGGTCATCATGAAGATCATGCACCCTGACCAAGTTGGATTTATCCCAGAGATGCAAGGATGGTTCAATATACATAAATCAATAAATGTAATACACTATATTAACAGAGTCAAGGGCAAAAAACATATGATCATCTCAATAGATGCAGAAAAAGCATTTGACAAAACTCAACACCCATTCATGATAAAAACCCTACAGAAAATTGGAATAGATGGTCTTTATCTCAACTTGAAAAAGCCTATCTATGAAAATCCAACAGCCAACATCATACTAAATGGTCAAAAACTGAAATCCTTCACACTAAAATCAGGAACAAGACAAGGATGTACACTATCACCACTCCTGTTCAATATAGTTTTGGAAACATTAGCCACAGGAATTAGACAAGAGAAAGAAATAAAAGGAATAAAGATAGGAAAGGAAGAATTTAAGCTGTCATTACTTGCTGACGATATGATACTCTACATAGAAGACCCAAAAAAACTCCACCAAAAGACTTCTAGACTTAACTGACAGATTCAGTAGAGTAGCTGGATACAAGGTCAACACTCAAAAAACAATAGCCTTCTTGTATACAAATAACAGACTCACTGAGAGAGAAATTAGGGAAACAACTCTTTTTACAGTAGCATCCCCAAAAAATCAAATATCTAGGAATCAATCTAAAGAAGGAAGCAAAAGACCTCTACATTGAGAACTACAGCACTCTGAAAAAAGAGTTCAAAGAGGATATAAGAAAATGGAGAGACATCCCCTGTTCCTGGATAGGAAGAACCAATATAGTGAAAATGGCCATACTTCCAAAACTGCTACACAGATTCAGTGCAATTCCGATTGAAATCCCAACAGCATATTTCACAGAACTAGAGAAAGTAATTCAAAAGTTCATCTGGAACCAGAAGAGACCTGGAATAGCAAAAGCAATTCTAGGCAACAGGGTCATGGCAGGGGGTATCACAATTTCCAACTTGAAACTGTACTACAAAGCCACTGTGATAAAAACAGCATGGTACTGGCAAAGAAACAGACCCGACGATCAGTGGAATAGATTAGAAGATGCAAAAACAACTCCAGACATACTCAACTACCTCATCTTTGACAAAGGAGCCAACCATCCTCACTGGAGGAAAGATAGCCTATTTAATAAATGGTGTTGGAAAAACTGGATTTTAACTTGCCAAAGATTAAAACTAGACCCTTATCTTTCACCATGCACTAAACTTAATTGAAGTGGATTAAAGATTTAAATATTAAAACAAACTAAACTTGCTGGAAGGTAAGTTACGTAGAACTCTTGAAGATATTGGCATAGAAAAAGCCTTTATGAACAAATCCTCAATAGCATGGGAATTAGCACAAAGAATCAACAACTGGGATCTCATCTTATTAAAAAGCTTCTGCCCTGCAAGTGAAACCACAACACAGCTAAAAAACAGCCTACAATGTGGGAAAAAAATTTTACCAGCTATTCCTCAGACAAAGGTCTACTATCTAGAATATATAAAGAACTAAAAACAATCAGACCTCCCCCAAATATAAAGACCCAATTAAAAAACGAGCATCTAAAATGAACAGACATTTCTCAGGAAAAGAAGTAAAAGCAGCAAGGCTGGGGATTTAGCTCAGGAGTTCCACCTCCTGCTTTGAAAGTGCAAGGTCCCGAGTTTGATCCCTGGTACCAAAAAAACAGACAAACAAACAAAGAAGTAAAAGCAGCAAATAAACATATGAAAAAATGTTCAACATCACTGGTCATTCCAGAGATGCAGATGAAAACAACGCTGAGATTCCACCTCACACCAGAAAGAATGGCTGCTATCATGAAATCAACCAATAACAAATGCTGGTGGGGATGTGGGGAGAAAGGAACCCTTCTTCATTGTTGGTGGGAGGGCAAACTGGTGCAACCACTGTGGAAATCAATATGGAGATACCTCAAACAACTAGGGTTGGAAGTCCCATTTGACCCAGCTATTTCTCTACTAGGTATCTTCCCAAAAGAATTAAAAGAATCACACTACAGTGATATATGCACACCCATGTTTATAGTGGCACAGTTTGTAATAGCTAAAGCTTGGAAACAGCCCAACTGCCCATCAACTGGAGACTGGATAAAGAAGATGTGGGGTTTTTTTTTCATAAAATGGAGTACTGCTCAACCATAAAGAATGAGGAACTGGAAACATTTGTAGCTAAATGGATCCACATTGAGGCTATACTCTTAAGTGAAATAAATAGCACACACATGTGTAAATACTGAATAGTTTCTCTGGTGTGAAAAACTAAAAGCGTAAATAAGAATCAAAATGTATCATTGATATTGTGAAATAGGAACAAACTGTCAAAAGGAATAGGAGAAGTGGGAGGGGTAGGGGAAAGGAAAGGAGGGAAAAGAAAAATTTCGAGAAAAGGCAAAACATGGAAGCAAAGTCTTTGTAAATTGGGAAGGGTGGAGGGGTAAAGGGAGGGCAGGGGAATGGGGAAAAAAATAAGAACCAAGATACATCATGTAAAGGTACAAGACTCCAATGATGAATGTAACTGTATTGTATATCTAAAATGTACCAATAAACTAAATGGAAAAAATTTTTAGGTCTAACATAAGAAGAACTGACAACCTACCTCTACTCCAGCTGCAGCCAAGAGCCACCGGATGGACTCCATCCTGCCCCGTCCATTGAAGTAGTGAAGCACCGGCTTCCCTGCCATATTAGGAGTCTTGGTTTCACTAAATGCAAGTGAGTGAAAGAATTAATGCATAGAAGCAAAATGTACTTTAGGATTATGACTAGTGATCCAACAGCACAAAGGAGTGTCTGCCTCTGCGTGGAAGAGTTAGAGAAGCTCCCTCACCTGGGTCCACTGTCCTGAAATTATACCAAACCTGTTTCACAATGCCATTTTCCCTACTTTGAGGATGTAAACACACAGCACAGGTCCCATCTGTTGGAAGGACCTGGGAACCTGAAAGGGACCTTAAAAACCAGAGGACATCTGACAGGGAGAAGGTGACAAGCCCAAGGTCCCTGTCCAGCTCTTTGGCATTCAAAGTCCCTCTCTAGCTCAAATATTCAATGAGGCTTAGTCCTCCCTGACTATAGCCACAATCTGTCTTCTCCCCACAGAAGCAGGTGCATGGTTTTTTCTTCTACTGAAATTGTTTTTCCATTGCTGGATTGAATTTTACTTTACACTCTAGGAAAGGAGTAATTGCTCCCCTAACTTGTATTGTAAGGGAAGTAACCTGTGTTATAAGAACTGCAACTGACCTGCTACATAACAGGCAGTTTCTTATTCTTTATCCTCATTTAATTGTAAAAATTGATATAGAGCCATTGTCATTCTAAAGTTACATGAGGATATCAATGCTACATTACTTCCATGATGTGGGAACCCAACATTCCCACTCTTCTTTGACACTGTCTTAGAGCTTCTCTGTAACAGTGTCTTACAAACTCTGAGCCATCGTTATCAGTGGGTTATAAAATCAACACCATAGGTTCTGAGTAGCATCTTTAAGTTCCAATGTCATAGAAATTTTCAGTGTCATCTATGGTAACACTAAGTACTTTTTGGTGAAGGTTTAATTTTAGTTGCATTGATATGACTATGCTTATCTGCCTGCATGTGCTCTGGGTTGTTGTACAATGTAAGAAATACACCCAACTGGGGCTGGCCAAAGTGTGACAGCTCTGTGTTGCTCTATTCCAAGGCTTTCTGCACTATGAACATTTTGAGCTGGGCAAGGCTTTGTTGTCATGGCTGTTCTGTGCACTGGGGTGTGTTCACTAAGCCGCATCCAGCCACATGGTGTGGTACTCCTCTCCACACCTGTTTGTGACAATCAAGGACAATTCTAGTCTTTGCCAAATGTCCTAAAGACACAGCATCACCGGTGGTTGAGAACCACTGTTCTGTTCCAAGCTGCTTGGGGGAAGAGCATGTAGAAGGGAGCCAGGAAGAGCCGCTCAAATGGACCAGTCAGGCTCTGCAATGGGGCTGGGTAAGTCGGATCAGGGTTGCCTACCAAATCACAGGGTTCAGTAAAAAGCAAGGATTCAATTACCTAATTACTTCTTTTTTATCTCTTTATCTGCTTATTTTTAAATTTTTATTAGTACACATTTGCCATATATAATGATTATATTCATCATGGGGAGTTGGCATATATATAACACATCTTAATTCTTTTTGCAAGAATTACTTCCTAACTAACAACTATTGAGCAGTTTCCCTGTGTCAAGCAATGACAAGGATTGGTAGGGAACAAGATACCTGCCTGACTTGGTCCCTGCCCTAAAGAGACCAAGCACAGGCTTGTAAACACTGACAGAGCAGAATGTGTCCTGTAATTGCTACACTTTATGGGTTCCTGAGAGTTCAACACAAATAACACCACTCCCTTAAGCAAGATAAAGTCATGGGAGAAGGCCACCAGGTTGAGAATCAAGGACTTGTCCTTTCTGCCCTGTAAGGCTCCCTCCTACCCACCAGTGTACCACCATCCAGCCTCAGCTGTTTTTGTATCCTTCACGTGTGTCTTTTCTTATGCTTACATTAAAGTTGTTCCCCATGGATATATAAAGAAGTATAAAGAAGCTGTCTGCAGCACATCATGCAGTGCATGTTCTCCATTACATTTCAGTATCTTTGCCCATAGGTATTATGATTTTTTGTCATAGGGCCTCTTATATTCTGGAGCTTTCCAGTAGAGTTGTATTCTCTTTTTTTTTGGTACCGGGGACAGTTGTATTCTTTTTATGCTTACAATGATTCCAAAACACTACTGACTCTCATTATGTTATGTCCTCCTTGGTGACTTTGGTACCTTATGTATTTGCTCTGTGTTTCACAGATGTATCTTTTTTTCCCTTCAGGACTTCCCAGGGTATAGAGGAAGGGAGGAACTGAGAAATCATCTGGTTCTCCCTCCAAATTTTTGAGAAATGGTTGGAGTGTTATAATTGACAGCTAGCCTGTACCTGAAAAAGTTTAGATTCAAACCCAGTTCTTCTGATATTCATACTAGTTTCTTCATGTTATGTCTTATTTCTGAATTTTCATAGCCTACAAAAGTTACAGGGTTTTTTATCCCTCCCTACAGATACTCACTTGATTGTGAGCTCTCAGGAGTAGAGAAATTGTCCTAATTTGTTATCGTGGCATATTTTGCAACATTCAGTTCATAGTCTGTTTATCAGACAATATGGTAGCTGAAGAGTCACAGATTTCTTTTTCCATTTCCTTTATAGGGCTCAGCATTTAAGAGTGTAGTTAGCATACAGATATTAAGTGCTAAGATAGGATTATGGTAATGAAATAATGAACCATTATGAATCATGCTGATTATTTTGATAATCCTGATAATTCTGTTCACAGAATTCTAAAAGCAATGAAAACTGCCTACATAAAAGAAGCAAATTGGATTAAAAAAATATTTGTTAAGAAATAACTCTGAAGGCAGGGTAGCCCAGGAGAATATTTAACTTGGCAAATAAAGGGAATTAGCCTATGTTCTTTTTTTTTTGGTACCAGGGATTGAACTCAGGTCCTTGCGCTTGTGCGGCAGGCGGTGAAACCACTGAGCTAAATCCCTGGCCCAACCTATGTTCTATTAGACTGCAAACATGGCAATTCAAGGGAAGGGCATTGTTGTTTTTAAGTTCGCCCAAGAATTAAATCCAGTTCCACCTGACTTACTATTCTAAAGTCTTATATATTTATATTCACTTGCATTTTGAGATTTTAAACACTGCCCATCCTTTGGTCTCAGCACCACTGAAAGAGGAAGAAGGGGAAGAAGAAGAGAGAGAAAGACAAAGAGAAGGAGAAAGAGAAGCACGAACAAGAGCAGCAGGAGATAGAAAAAAGGAAAAGGAAAGGAAGGAAGGAGGAGGAGGAGAAATGTCCTGTTCTTGGCCAATGACAAAGGAACCCACATGGCATTAAATCAGTTACAGAGTGTAATTTGGATTCAGATTGGCAGGCACAGATGGTTGGTTTCCACGCTGGACATTTGACTTCGAAGGCACAATAGGCATACAGCCACCCAGATCCATGTTCATTGCTAAAGTGATTTCCCAAATATGTGACCTTCCCAAATAGAAATCCAGTATTTTTGTGTGTGGTCTCCTGTAGGAATCACACTAGTGCCACCTCTTTAATGTCCGATACCACTTTAGTGTAAACTCCTGTGCACCTCCTTGCACTCCTATGGTTGTATTTTTAGACTGCTGATAATAACGCCACTCTTACTTTTCTCGTGTCATCAACTACTTTGTAAAGTAGTTCATTTTCTAATTTTCTAAGTTATTGATTATTGTTTTCCCTTGAGCTAAGAAACAATACTTCAATTGCTCCATGAGCACACAAAGAAAGCAGAAGACCATGAGGTACTCGCAAAAATTACCATATAGTGAAACAGACATGATAACATTTATGAAGATTTTAAAAGCCAACACTAACCTGAGCAAAGTCCTGGCTGCCTCTTTATTCAGCAGTTCAAGGCTAGCTGAATTTGGGTACCATAGCTGCTTAAATATTTTGATAACGCTTGCCCTGGAAGAGGCCTGGGCCCAACAGGAAACAGCCACTCCCACAGCTGAAGGTTCCAGAGTCCATGGCAGATTAAAAAGAAAATGATTAATCACTAATGTTGCGATTCAGGAGCTTGTTTTTGTTTTTTTGGGTTTTTTTTTTTGGTACCGGGGATCAAACTCCAGTCCTTGCACTTGTGCGGCAGGCGGCGAAACCACTGAGCTAAATCCCCAGCCCTAATGTTGTATTTCAGTGTTATCTATGAATGCACTAAAAGGGGTTTGGAGTCCATTAGGTTGCCCTAGAAGGTCACTTGAACTCTACTTTTGGAGGATTTCATAAGATAGTCTGCAAAGTTTATAGCATATGAAAAAATCTTGTGGTGATAAGAAGAGGGGCCACGGGGGAGTGGTTTCAGGAAATGAGTCTTGGAGAAAGCTGTGAGATCACAATCTACATATGTCAAAAGTGTGAAATTATGAATACAGCTGCATAAATATATAAGCACAAGGAGTCCAGCTGAGTTGTCCCAGCCCTGAATGCCAAGATCTCAGCTGCATTACTAGAGTCGTTTGCAGACCCTTCTCTTCTGGCTACACTTCAGCCTTTCTCTCTAGCCAAGCCCTTGCCTGCATGGAGCACACCTTGCCTCTCCTCCCAGCCATTCTCTGCTTTCCTTATCATATTGCTCTGCTCTGATAAGTTAGCTGTGCCCCCACTGAACTGCCCCCACTGCCCCTTGAGGGCATGTTTGCCAACAGCTGTCAACAATATTTGAATCAAATCCCAACTTCATTTTATTTCATCAAAAATAAATTAATTTTTGTCCTTTTAACTTTTTTTTGAAATTACTGAAGCTACAAAAAATTATTGAACTAGCAGAATTCAGAACATCCTTTATCCAGAAAACATCATATATAACCTGAGTTCAATGGTCAAATTGAGGGATTTCACACTGATGTGATATTGTTAATGGAACACCAGGTATTGCTGAAATGTCAAGACCACTTTTCTAATCCAGAGTCCCCTCCAGAGTCAACACTGTAGTTAATTGCTATTTTCTGCTTATTTTCCTCACTCTGGGGCTGGTCCTCAGGTTCACTAATGTTGCATTTCAATATTATTTATAAAGGCACTAAAAAGGGTTTGAAGTTCATTTGGTTCTATTGTTCATTTGTCTTCTGTGATCTTGACACTTTGGAAGAATACTGGTCAGTTATTTTATGGAATGTGCCTCAATTGGAGTTTGCCTGAGTTTTTTCAGTTTTTGATAAGGTTATTCCTTTTCTTGCAAAGTATTTCACACGTTAGGCCATTCCCTTCTCAATGCATGATTTCCAAACTTAGTATCACATTCCAGAGATAATGTGTTTCATTAATGGTAATGTCACTCTTGATCCCTTATTAAAGTCATGTCCGCCAGGCTTGTCGATTGTTACTATATCCCTCTGGAATTAATAAATTTCTTATTGGAGATACTTTATGACCATGAAAATATTCTGCTTCTGAATAAGTTTCCACCAACTAAGTTTAGCATCCATAATGGATCTTACTTGGGGCAAATATTACTAAAGTGTTGCTCTGATAGTAATTTTCAATTTCCCTCATTCCTTCCACTTTTAGTAGTTGGAATTCTTCTCTACACCAGTGCTATTCATCTTTCTTATTTAACTGTTTGTTCACCAATTATTTACTTACATTATGATAGACCTATAGATATTTTAATCTAAGGATTGCAAGCTAATACTATCAAGAAATATTTTGATGGAAAATTGTTCCAGCTTTGGCCTTTGAGAGTTCCTTCATGGTGGTTTCTGGCTTGTCCTTTACACAAGACCCTCCATTGTGAGCATTTCCACATATTTTCTGTACTAAAAATGTTGCCTGCTTATCTTTATGTCTTCTGTCCCAGCTCCACACTCAGCTGTTTCTCAAATGATTGTTTTTGTTTTAAATTGGGAACGTATTCAAAACTAGGCACTGGGCTCTGTGTGGTCCTCACTTCTGGGGGTTTGCATGGTCCTAGGTGCTTAACAGTTACAAATGTATGTATATATGTGTATTATGTCACCTATAGACCTAATTTTATATGTATTTCTGTATCTGTCTTCATGTGCATAATTACAAATCATGAGTTCATAGTGATACCAGGTATTTCAATTCAATAGTTATGTTTAGACCTTAAATGAACTTTCTCTGACAAGTGATAAACTTGGCTCTGATAGCTAAAATATCAAGCATTTATGTATTTGTTCACTCCTAATCCACATCAAGGAGTATCAGAACTGCTAATATGTACCTGCATCAGCAACAAATTTACTAAACAGAGTACAATATTTTTCTGTTTATCTTGGACGTTTATGTCTTCAACCTCACACTAGTTAGTCAAAATGATGTTTTCCAAAGATATCTACCTGTTAGTTTCTCCCTCACCACTTCAGTTTGGTTACATTATTCATTTGAAATGCTGTTAGATTGTTAGTGTTTGTATTCCAGTTTAGGTTTGCTTCACATTCTTGTTTCTTTCAATTAATTCTTTGCTCTCTGGCATGCAGAGTTTTAGCATGGTCATGTTTAATCAAAAAAATGTCCACAGAGAAACGTGGTTCCCTACTCATCAGTACTGTCCCATTCCCATTCCTTCTTTTTCTATTGTTTCTTCTCCCTCCACCCCCATAGGGAACCAGTGACATTGATTTTTAACTTTCTCATTTGTTTTTATCTTGTTCAATGTATATTTTCTTATAAACTGTTCTTCCTCACATGAAGGATAACATACTACAGAGATCCTTTTGCTTCTTAATTTGTTGTTGTTTTCACTTCATTTATAGATCACAGAAATCATCTCAAAGTTCAAAAAAAAATTTTAGTTTTTTACAGTTGCAAATTTGTCCATTGTTTGGATCATAGTTTGTGCCTCCACTTGCCGATGTGTGGACATTAATATTTTTTCCAGTATTTTGGAATTATAAACAACACTGTGATATCATTGTGCTTGTGTATTTGTGTATTGTTGCAAGTATATTTCACTATGCTTCTTTAAAATGTAAACATGTTTTTGTAACTATAACAATCAAATTCCACTCTAATTCTAAAAATTAATCGTTTCCAAATTTCATCAAATAGCTGCATATGAATATCCTCAATTACATCATAACACATGTCTTATAGTTGGTTTATTTGACACTACATTTTTAAAAAATCCATAAAAGCGTCTGAGTGATCTGAATAAACACATTTTATAGAAATGGATGCATGAGCATGAGTCAGGTCCTGAGAGAAGAGCTCAGAGCCCAGACCCTTCACTCAGGCCCTCTTGTTTTACCTGCACTTGTGTGGGAGATCACTATCCTTTTGTGATGTGTGCTATGTCATAGTGGGCCACAACTCACAGCATGGGCTCACAAGACCACGGAGAAGACACTTGGGTCTTCCAGGTCTTCTGAGAGGCCTCCTGGGGGCCAAGAGAGAGACATGCACTTGCTGGGAAGCACCAAGTTGAGAGGTTGTAAATGTGGCCAGGTAGAATTGCCAGGCAGGGCCCAAATCATACCCAGATCAAAGGGAAAAGGCCCTTCACAATAAGGGGAGGGATTGGGCTGGAGATCAGTGAAAGAGGTTGGGTGTGAGGAAGCATTCTGCAGACTCATCCTGAGAAAAACATGGACTCTGGCCTCAGAAAGACCTGGACTCTGGCTCTGTCTCCAGCTGGGTGGCTAAGCAAGTCTTTATCTTTCTGAACTTCAGACACTTGACCTATAAAATACAGGTGGCAGGTCTCTTTACACTGTATAGATAGAGCCAGGAACATAATGCATCCATTTGCTTGATTTTCCTGTGTGGTATTGATTATTTCCTAATACCTGGGCCCTGGCAGACATGGCTCCACCGTCCTTGGGGGTGAACTCCCCTCCTACATTGGCTCCAGAGAGTAAGATGCACATGGCCCTTATGAAGCAGACAGTGCCTGTTTCAGATATCATTTCCAACTGGTCTACCATGAATCCAGTTCTGAGTTTGCCAGCTCCTAAATGACAAATGGAGGATGACATAAATGCTTTACCCAGGTTACTTCCTGTAAACTGTGGTGATTATATGAATAGTTTTGCAACTATAGCACTTTTGTTTGAAGGAACTAATATATTACCATGAACTATCAACAATTTTTAATTACAGTATTTTAAAATGCATTTTAAATTAAAACATGTTTAGTTGTTATGAATTCAATGCATTATCCATAAATATATACTTTATTATTTCTACTTCTTATCTTTATCCTTTGCTTTGCCCCCTTTTCACGCTATTTCCGACACCAGTAGGGATCATCAGAAGTAAGGACATATATTCTATTCGAATTTTCTTTTCTTTTTTTTTTTTTTTTTGGTACCAGGGATTGAACTCAGGTCCTTGAGCTTGTGCGGCAGGCGGTGAAACCACTGAGCTAAATCCCCAGCCCATATTCGAATTTTCTTGTTGGTAACTAAGGAGACAGGAAGTTGATTTTGTCTGTAGTATTCTTTTTTCTCAAAAGGGAAAAAAGCAGATATTGATCTTTGTTTAATCTTAATTTTTACCATTATACAGCTATGTATTTATTTTTGTCACTGACACGTGACACTTCAATTTTGTTATTTTGCTTTCTCAAGTATTACTTCAGTGTGCATTAAAAATATGTTTACATTTAAGAAATGTGACACATGAAAGTCCTCTCTGTAAACATATTCCTTTTTCAATATATTTTCCTACTTTGTTTCATACATAAATAACTTAATCTACAAAATCATAAATAAAACCATCAACTCTTAAGGCCCCAAAATATACACAAAATTTGGAGTTTGAGAGAAGTGTTTTCTTTGATTTTATAAAGAACAACCAGTATTTTCCATGTTTATTATCAGTCAAATGCTTATCACAAGTTCTGTCTTTTAACTCATTCTGCAAAAAGTCTTTTCAGTTTAATTGGTAAAGATGCCATATATTTGAAAATTTGAAATAGCCAAAAGCCAACATTTATTTTTTAAATTTCAGAGAAATTTAAAAATGATTAAAATCATTCAGGTATCTGAACAAAAAGAAATGCTACTGAGAAGTAAATTCTTGTACCATCATTTGAATGGCATCTAACAAAACTTAAAATTTAAGAAACAAAAAAATCTGATTAAATCCTTATTAACTTTGCAAAAAAAAATTTCAATGAGATTCTGTTACAGGAACAGAACAAATTCTATCATAAATTTTCTAAAATTTATCCTTGAATTATCTCTTTGATGAGTTAAAACTTCAAGGGTAAAAATGAAGACAAGAATTTTCGAAAACCATACCTATGATTCCTGATTCACATTTAATTGGTTTTTGTTTAATGACTACAAATCCTTATTTCTTTAGAAAATACAATATTTGTTGAAACATACCTCCTACCTACTGATTTATTAAATAACCACCCAAGATTACTAGGTAAGCATTCCAGTTACTTTTTTTTTTTGGTACTGGGGATCAAATTCGGGTCCTTGTGCTTGCAAGGCAGGTGGTGGGTTCGCTGAGCTAAATCCCTGGACCTCCAGTTACTTTTATGTAATAAACGTAAAAAGGAATTTTGCATGTTGGCTACATTTCATTGTATAAATTATTTTGTCGGCTTTTATAGGATATAAAACTTAGAAAAAAATTCTCAATATTCCTATTAGATTTAAATGATTTAAACTAAAAATAATACTATGCTAAGCACTCAGTACTTTTAAAATTTTAGTTTCTAGAAGTTTTATTTTTTATTCAATACAAAAATGATTGGCTCACACTGTTAACTTCCCAAAACTCTTCAAACACTAACTATTCTTTGTTAAAGACCAGATTACAAGAAATGTTCTCTATGGTCTTATTTTTAAAACAAGATTCTGGTAAGCATAAGAAATCTAAATCAAAATTCACAAATGGTGGCTAAAATCCTGTCAACTTTCAGCCTAGTACAACATATATCCACAGTTGTTATGCATAAACAATTCAAAATTAAAGTTTATAATGGAAATGTCAACAAGTCATAACTGCTGCACATCCCTGCTAATGGGTTCCACTATACCTCAACCAGGCACAGCAGATGTGCACAGCTGCCAGACAGACTGCTTAGAAAATTAAAGCTATCAGAGCTATAAATAAGGAATACATAGCTATGAACACAGCAATGCCAAAGCATTAGAGCCATTAAAAAAAAAGAGTAAGATGTGATGTAAACACATCTGATAGTTCTCTCTGTAAGCCACTTTCTATTGATTTATAAAGCTATGGTTTTATAATTCTTTCTAAAAGGAAAATTTTTTTCTATACTGCTGCATGCAGTAATTTTACTGTACATTCTTGACTATAATGCAATCTTCAAATCCTCTTGCAGAGCTTGACATATCTCATCAAGATTTCTCCAGAAAGTCAGCTTGTCGTATTTTCAGCAGCCTAAAAAGTAACTTCTTAATGCCATATAGACACAATAAACTTAATTGAAACATTAGGCTTTTAATGTATAATCATATAAATGATTTCACAACACTATGAATCTTTAGTCCTTCAGTAGCCTTGCGAAGCTCCTCAGTGACCGAAGATGAAGCTTCTGGGCTAATGCCTTGTTCACAAAGTCGTACACAAATAGACAGCGTTTCCATATCCAAACCAGTATTAAAAATTTTTGAAACCTCAAGCAGAATGTCCATGGTCTCCCTCACCGCGTTGAGGCTCGCCGCCCCCGCCCCGGCGCCACTGCCTGCTTGCCATGGCGCACGCCGAGGGAGGCGGGAGCCGGGCCTCACAGCTATGTATTTTGGATAATTGCTGGGCAGTCAAAAATGTTATAGGAGTATCAGTTTTTGAGGTGCATTTCTCTGAGGTTTTGAATTTTAAATTGAGCTAACAGTATGTCTCAGGACCAAATGCTAACACTCTATATGCAGTATAGAGATTGAGTTCTAGTTAAGGAAATGATAGTTTTAAATAGTAAGATGAGTTTGAAACTAAAAATTACATCAGCTTGCTTCTCCTCAGTAAATAAGCCAGCATCTCTGGGATGAGGTCTCAGTGAGGGTGAGGGTCCCACACCATGAGAGTCTCACACCAAAGCAGGCAGAGATGGGAAGAGGCTCCATAGTGAAGACAGCAGGTGGGGGATGGGTGGTAACAGAAATTCACCCACCCAGAGAGGAGGGCATTCTACTGGGAATGCTCAAGAGTATGTGTGTGTTTGGAAAGATGAGCTCTAACGCTAGCTCTGTGGCAAATGTTAACAGACACATGAGTCAATTGGGGATCTTGTTAAAATCCAGATTCTGAATCAGCTGTGCTGGGTGGGGCCTGAGACTGCATCTCCACAAAGTCCCAGGTGCCCCTGTGCACCTGGGTAAGTGTAAGTGTAAGTGCACCTGTTCAGCGTTGCACTGGGTGTAGTTAATATGAGCACAAAAGCCAAACCTTTAATTGAGACCAGACCACATACTTTGCTGGTAAATTAGGTTCCTGGACCTTACTCTTGAAATGGCTGGAGCTTGAGAATCAAGTTCTTTCCATTTTTTTTCCTTCCCTGGGCTGCACCTTAAGACACAAAATCTTGTGTTGCTTGTCCCAAGCTGTTGGCTGTAGTCTAGGCTCTAAAGCACTGAGGTCGGGATTCCTCTGTCCTGACTTCATGATTCACCAGTGTTTGGAAGCTCTGTTGCTGTGGTGTGTCTAAAGATCTCATCCTGTGCTATAATCCCACACCTTAAAAGAAACCAAAGTTTACTCTCCCATCATCTCCATAGAACTCTGCCACTGTGACCTCAGTGCATATGGTCTGGCCCACCTTGCTGGGGTCCATGATGCACCAGTTATAGTCCTGCTCACCTACAGTGAGACCTAAATCCTTCCTGCTTCTGTTGAAGAGCAAACAGGAAGCATACTACAGAAGACTCTCTCGTTTCTGTTTTTCCTCTGAGGCTGTATTTTGTGGTGATTAGTTGAGAATGGTTCTGGTCTGTACCAGTTTCGACCCAATTATCTCCACCATGGCCACTTGCCAAAATATCAAACTCCCATATTTGGAGGAAAAACAAAAAGTATAGTTCCACTGTTTCATGATAAAAATGTTTGTTGAAATGTTTGGAGAGGGGCAGAGAGAGAGAAAGCAAGTGCATCAATGAAAGAAAACTTGCCTAGCACGCATGAGGACCTGTATTAGATCCCCAGTATCTCACAAACAAAAGTAGAACAATTTTAATTATTACTTGGTAATGTTTGAATTGATAGAGAATATTATTTTTAGATTCATATAATACTTCTTTTCCCCATCAATCTTCCTTCTTCTTATCATTTTTTATTGATGTTTTCATTTTCCATTAGGATTCATACTAGGTCCTTTTATTTTTTGTTTTTAATATTATCATGACAATTTTATAAGGAAATGGGGAGGGATTTCAACAGGTCTGCCAGCTGTGTGCCATTTCAAATGATAAGTTCCCCTTCTAATTCTCATGGTGGTCAGGGACATTAAAGGTAGGTCTGGGAGAGGTTTTTTATGTAAGGTTTTATTGTGTGCTTTTTCAAGCTTACTATATTGCTGAAATATTCACTTGTCAAAAACTATACATGAAAAAGATAAAGGTAATTGCCCCATGTCTCTGTGTGTCCTTAGATGGGAGGATATCATGGGATCCTGAGCTGCCTACAGCTCATTCTGGTGCAGAAAACATGAGAAAGCAGAGACCATTAACAAGGAACTGGAGATGGTTCCTTAGCAAGTATTCAGAGCTGTCTAGTCAGTTTTACTCTGCAGGAGTTTCCTGATCTGGTCTAAAAACCACATCTCTTATGAAAGACTTAAGGAAATATCCTAATATCTGCAATACTGATCCGCTGATTACTTCAAAGGAGAAGCTCTGGATAGAACCCACTGGAATTTCACATCTAGCTACTACAAGCTATTCACCTATTCCTCTAAAGGTCACCTAGTTTGTCAACATATTCCCCTTTCCTCTTGCTATGAAGATGAAACTTTTATGTTATGTGGAATTTAGAGTGTTTACTTTCCTTCAAGGGATGTTCCTATATATGGTAACAAATTTTAATGTTTTGTCTTCTGTGGGTTTATCTGTAGTCTATTTTAGATACTTGATTGTCAGTCCTGTCGAGGGAAAGCATAGCTCCTTTCCCCACTATATTTACCTACTATATACTCTCTCCCCACCATCCCCATCAACCTCCTACACACAGAGGAATTGCCTTATGGTAACACACCCACTGACCTACAGAACGTACAGAACACCCGCCTCAGACTCATTCAGGTATTTATTGTGACCATTTTTTAATTTTTTCACGTCATCTTGAGTTTCCATAAGTTGCTCTTTAGATTGGAAGCAGAACCAGTGAGTGAGTTTCTGTTGTCTCCATAGTATCATCTGCTTTTGAAATGTAATAGTTCCTGTCTAGTATGTAACATGGAAAAAGTAAGATTTCTAAGTTTGGCAGTGGACACAGAAGAGTCTGAACAAGGCTGTTCAGAAATTTACATTGAATCCAAAAAATAAAGAGCATGGATCACAGCAAACACCCCTTAATTCTTGTAGGTTCAGTTCACCTCCAACCTGACCACACCAATGCACATAGTTACGTTATGAATTTGATGAAGAACATTGCAGGAAGGTAGGAACTGGGAATTTCTTCCAGTCAATGAGTCGCACAATCCCAGGAAATCCTGTGCCTGGAAGTGAGGTCCAGCCAGAACTTGTATGCCCCCTACCTAGGGTACTCTATGGGCCAATGACCAGCTAAGAATACACTAGCAAGGGTTTCTTTTTTTCTTTTTTTTTTTTGTATCGGGGATCGAACTTGGGTCCTTGCGCTTGCACAGCAGGCAGCGAAACCACTGAGCTAAATCCCCGGCCCCATGGGTTTCTGCTCTAATTTATATTATTGTCCAGAAATCTAACTGTGTTCTAGTTGTTGTAAGGCTTTAATCCTGCAACTCAGAAAATCCCATTCCAAGTAAAGTTCCCTTCTACAACAAGGGAAACAGAATTAGAATCTAGATCCATTTGGGGATCGTTTGTGTTTTTTAAAACCTAAAAGTTTGGTTTTGATATAATTTCCTGGGTGTGAGTCTCAGATTTTTCAAGTACTATATTCTTGACCTAGGATACATTAATGAAATTCTCTGTGTCTCAGTATAATTTATAGAAGAACACAGGTATGCTTTGGTTGCTGTGGGATCAATGCGAGGCTTAGAGCAGAGGAAGTTACAGAAAGCTCTTAGTACCAGCTGCACATTATAGTTCAATTCATACCAACATCATTAGAATTTTGACAGATGTAAAAAAAATCCATTTAAAAACTTTAAAAATTTTAGACAATTCATCATCAGAAGAAATCTACAACTTTCTCAGTCTAAATATAGTTATTTAAATCTTCTATAAATTACAGCCCCTCCTGAGAGTAGTGGTCCGTGTTTGTTCATTTGTTTGTTTTTCTTTTTGGAATATCAACAAGGCTCTCTGTGAGAGTTTACGATTTGTTAATACATTGTGAAAATTCATTAGTATGTAATGATGCAGTGGTCTCATAGGCAGAATCCATCAAACCTAAATTGTAAGGGGACAGTCGTCAAGATTTTATGCATATCAACATTGATATATTTTTGTTCCTGCATCCTAGCTGTGTGATTGGGCATAACCATTTAACATCTGTACACCTTTTCTCATCTCTAAAATAGAGATGAGAATAAAGTAATAAAAAAAAAGGGTAGAGTATTTTCTTTGACAGAATAGTGTAGTGTTTTCAAAACACATAGTACAGGGCCTGGCCCACATAAACCAAGTAATAAAGAGTGCTGATGTTTTCAGTAGTTACGGCATTTTAATGAAGTTCTTTCTGTTGAAATGTTGGGAATATTTCTGTTTCTAACTTGCTCCATGGAAGAATGTTTCATGTGGATCTACTTGGGATCTCTCTAGAGACAGTGAAGTGGTGTGTGCATGCCATTTATGAAGCCTCATAAAGGATGGTTGTTGTCATAGGAGAGAGGCTGAGGAGGGACAGTTTTGGTGAGTATGACGTTGATGGTGAGGTTTCTGGCAATGGATGGGATTCTAGTGATCAGCTTTTGGGCACAGAGAACCCAGAAGGTCTCAGTCAGTGTATCCCAGCAGCCCTTGCCCACCGTCCTCCACAGTCATGAGGATGAGGTAGAGGAAGCCTTGGACTATGGGCATGCTCCCTGCTCACCTCCTGCACAGAACCCAACCCTCCCTGAAATGTAAAACAGACATTTGGATGACTGTGGAAACACATAACCCATTTATAGAAAAGGCACTCTCTGAATTTTTTTCTGTGCCTGTTTGTCCATTTAATGAAAAAAGAATCAGACTAAAGCCATATGCATTCGTGAAATCAATGGAAAAAGTACTGTGAAGGCAAGACACTAGAAATTCTTAAGACACAACCTTACCCCTTAACACTTCTTTTCTGCTTGCACTTGAGGGACAAGAACTCCTGAGAGTGTCCATGACTTCTTCCTCCAGGGAACTACTCACACAGAGGCTACATCCACCTAGTAGGAGGAATGTTTTTCTCAGTGGTGCCTCTAGAGGCAGCATTCAGTAGAGTCCCAAAGAAACCTGCTTTCTGCTCACAAGCTAGAGGGAGGGACTATGGTCCCTCAGCTCCTTGGCTATGAGGCTGTATTGGACCCAAAGCAGAAATTAACCCTCAGACTGGTTCATGTGTAATTCATAAGTCCAAAGTCTTTACACAGACAGTGCATGCTAATTCTTTATTTTAAATTATGTATTCTACTCCACTATTTGTATTTTATTTTATGACCAGGCAAAAAAGATGTTGCTGCACTTATTTACAATATGTGGAAGGGAGCTGACATTTGTTCGCTGCCAGTTACCCACTGGACATTTTCCCAAATACATCTTCAGTTCATCCTATAACAATGGCAGAAGGCAAATTTCATTACTATTCTTTTACTACTTACTCCCAACTTTACAGTTGGGAGACTGAGGTCTCTAGAGTAATTTGGCCTGAGTAAAGAGTGGGCTTGTCATTCAAATTCTATTCTATTCAAAACAAAAGCTGACTTTATTTTCAGTGTTCATGCATTTCAAAATATGCAAGAGAGTCTTTCAGAGAATTGTGAATTGTAATCAGTTTTTCAAGAGGAAAAGATCATTAAAATATTTGAATGCATTCACATGTAAGACTTTTTATAATGTTTGATAAGCTTTTTGTTTCAATTATGTGTATGTTGTAGGAATGGATGTGTGCACACAGTCCTGTACATGTGGTCCCTGTCCATAGGAATAGACACATTCAGTGGGTCCAGTCAAAGGCGTTTGATAGCCCTTGCTCCTTACCAGGTGACTTTGGGTGGGTCTCAGCAGAGAACCAGAGAATGTAACCCAGTAGCATTATCAAAGGACATAATTAATTGTACTTCCAGTCTGAATAGAAAGACACAAGACTCCTTGGAAGCAGAAGTCTCAGTGCCAAGACTCAGGGAGGGATGGTTACATTACCTCCTCAATCCTAAACTCCATCTAGAGCACATTCAAGACGTTCTTGATGTTGTAGACATTAGACAAAACTGTTTCTATTTCTCCAATGGAGGCATATCTGAAAAGGCATATGTGATGTGAATTTTAGATTTCAAAATGTTTTAAATTTTCCATATTTTTTAATGTGCAGCCCTGCAGAGAGTAAAAAGTCATTTAGAAACATAATTAACTCTTCTGTCTTGTGATTGGAGAGTCTATATATTGCACTTTCTTATCAGAAACAGGGAGATGGTATGATTCAACAAAAGAAAAGGGAGTGTAAACATCACACCAATGTGTGAGATGTGTGTAATTGTGAAACTAGGTTATTATAACTTTGCTTTGACCAAAGAAGTAATTAAAACACAGTTGTTTAGAACTGTGATACTGTAATATTACCTAAGTCATGAAGATTCAAAATTGAGATTTATTGTAATTCTTAGTCTACATATCAGAATTACTAGATTCTCATTTAGTCTTTGCAACTAATTAGCTTGAGTGCAAGTCATGTCCTCTCTCAGGATTTTAACCATCTCCTGGAAAAGAGGAGAATGGTTAAGGCAAAGTCTTTCCACGTCAGCATGGCTGCTCATTTGTACTGGATAATTCTTTGTTTGCATATAGGTTATTTTGAAGCATCCCTAGCCTTTCATAACCTTGTTCTGTGGTACTTCCCACCACCACCTGAGGTCATGACAGCCCCCCATCAACACTTAAAGTCCTAGCCACGGGGAAGCAAGATTACCCATGGTTGAGAATCCCTGATGGCATGACTTCTAAAGTGCTAACACAGAAAAGTCTACATGGGAAAACTTGATAGTCATTGGGTTGTATATGTAATTATTTAGAAGTACCTGACTTCACCTAGGTAGAATGTATAGCATCATTGTACTTAGAATGTAAGCATTAAATGTGACCTAGAATAAATGCTAATGTTGTTGGGAAAGTTATCACTGATAAGAGACTGACTCTCACAACTGGGAAGATAATGGTGTAAAATGCAGCAGTATAACACACCCTCTCCAAGACCTGTTCACAACACTTGGAACCCAATAATTTAGCAAAGAGAAAAGGAAGAAAAGTAATCCAAATCAAGAAAGAGTCACTATGAAAACAAGAAATCATAGAGAAACTGGAGAAACTGAAAACAGTGCAGAGAAAACGAAGAATCAGGCTGGAACAATAACCCGGCTCCCTGGAGGAGGATCTGTCCCCACAGAAGTAAGGGAAGTCTTGAGACAGCCAAAAGCCCCAGGGAGAAATGATAGACTGGGCCAACAGCACTAGCCCCTGAAAAAGCCCAAGGTTATTGTAAACGGCAAATATAGCACGAGGTTTTACTCTTAAAGTGACTCATTCCATGTGGCAGGCTAAAGTTGGAGAAGAAATCCATTGCAGCACCTGCCAAATTTTACAGAGATTAAATAGGGGACATTTTGGGAAAGGGTTAATTGTGTATGACTGAGCTACTCTGGGAATCAGAATCCACAGAACCACTGTACTTCAGGGTTAATGAGGTCACCTTAGTTGGGGGAAGCCACAAGAGACAATTGCAAAGCGGGTGCGGGCTAGAAATAGACCCCCTAAGAAGCTTAAGCAGCAGTGAGCTTAGCCTGGGAAGGACACTGAGTCAGGCCTCTGTGGTGAGATGCCAAGTTGGTCGTGCATGGGTTTTGGAAGGTGCTAAGTATGAAAGTGCTAGCAATAGGTCTAACAGTCAGTTTGACCGCTCTGCCCTGCTGCTTACATAGAGCACAGAACTCAATGGTCTATTTGACTGACCCAAGGATATGCCTCGGCTGGGATGGTTGTCCCAGGCTAAGGAATATGGACAGAGGGGCCTTTGGAGCAAGGAGGCACTTCACAAGGCCACAGGCCATGAAGGCGAGCTAAGATACAAGGGACACAGACACGGGGGGGGAGCTAGAGTGAATGCAGCCTTAGGAAGGACATCACATCATTGATTGACCCTTCCCAGCAAGAAAGGCAGGCAGGACTTGGCATTAATACATGAAAAATTGTGTGGGAATAAAATAGACTTGGAAGTGACTCATTATCTATTACCAATGTGGTGGATTCTAATACTGCAGGCTCTGAAAAGAACCACTCAGGCAAACACACAGAGGAATGTTTTCAACTAATTTCTCTTTTTCTTTGTTGAATTTGGAGGATCTTAGAGGTTTTTCTTTTTTTCTTTTCTTTTTATCTTTTTACATGTTTTCTTGTTTTTTTCTGTTAATTTTATCTGATTCTATTAATTTGCTTTTATTCATTAATTGGACCCTTTATCTCACCTTTTTTTTTGCTATTCAGTATTTTTTTTATTATTAATTTTAATGGTACATTTTAGGTATACAATATAATGACATTCATCATTGGAAATTTGTACCTTTAAATAATCTATCTTCATTCTTATTTTTTCCCCATTCCCCTGCCTTCCCTTGAACCCCTCTACCTCTCCCTATTTACAAAGACTTTTATCAATTGTTTCCTTTTCTCATATCAATTCCATTCCCTTCTTTACTTTCCCCAATCCCTCCAACTTCCCCTTCCCATTTGCACCTTTTCTTCCTATTTCACAATATCTATTATGCCTTTCGATCATTATTTACACTTTCAGTTTTCATACCAGAGAAACTATTTGGTATTTACACATGTGTGTCCTATTTCTTTCACTTAAGAGTACTGCCTCAATGTCTATCCATTTAGCTATAAATGTCTCTAATTTCTCATTCTTTATGGCTGATTACTACTCCATATTATAAAACACACACATACTTTCTCTATCCAATCTCCAGTTGATGGGCAATTGGGCTGTTTCCAAGTTTTAGCTATTACAAACTGTGCTGCTATAAACATGGGTGAATATATATCACTATGATATGATTCTTTTAATTCTTTTGGGAAGATACCCAGTAGGGAAATAGCTGGTAAAAATGGGATCGCTAATCCTCATTTTTAAAGGTATCTCCATACTAATTTCCACAGTGGTTGCACCAGTCTATACTCCCACCAACAGTGGAGAAGGGTTCTTTTTTCCCCACAGCCACACCAGCATTTGTTATTGGTTGATTTCATAATAGCAGCCATTCTTCCTGCGGTGGGGTAGCATCTCAGTGTTGTTTTCATTTGCATCTCTTGAAGACCAATGATGTTGAACATTTTTTCATATGTTTATTTGCTATTTCTACTTCTTTGAGAATGTCTGTTCATTTCAAATACCCATTTTTGGGTTGGGTCTTTAAATTTGGGAGGTCTGATTTTTTTAGATTCTTTATATATTCTAGTTAGTAGACCTTTGTCTGAGGGACAGCTGGTAAAAATTTTTTCCCACATTGTGGGTTGTCTCTTCACACTGTTAGTGGTTTCTCTTGCTGTGTAGAAGCTTTTTAATAGGAAGAGATCCCACTTATTGATTGTACTAGTTCAAGGGCAACTGAGGTTTTGTTCATAAAATCTTTTCCTACACCAATGTCTTCAAGAGTTCTACCTAGCATCTCTGCCAGTTTAGTGTTTCTGTTTTAATATTTAGATCTTTAATCCATTTCAATTTTAGTTTAGTGCATGGTGAGAGACATGGGTCTAGTTTTAATCTTTGGCAAGTTGAAACTCAGTTCTTCCAGCACCATTTATTAAAGAGACTCTCTTTTCTCCAGTGAGGGTGTTTGGCTTCTTTGTCCAAGATGAGATGGCTGAGTGTGTCTGCAGTTGTTTCTGCATCTTCTAATCTATTCCACTGGTCCTCAGGTCTGTTTCTTTGCCAGTACCATGCTGTTTTTATCATAGTAGCTTTGTAGTATAGTTTCAAGTTGGAGAGAGTGATACCTCCTACCTTGTCTTTATTGCCTAGAATTACTTTTGCTATTCTAGGTCTCTTCTTCCAGATGAATTTTTGGATTGTTTTTGCCAGATCGGTGAAGTATGCTGCTGGGATTTCAATCAGGATTGCATTGAATATATACCAGTTTTGGAAGTATGGCTATTTTCACTATGTTGATTCTTCCTACCCAGGAGCAAGGGCTATCTTTCCATTTTCTGATATTATCTTCAATCTCTTTTTTCAGAATGCTATAGTTTTCAGAGAGGAGGTCTTCCCTGCCCCCCATTAACTTTATTGGTACATTTTAGGTATACAATACAGTTACATTCATCATGGGGATCTTGTACCATTACATGAGTATCTTGGTTCTTTTTTTTTCCCCCTTCCCTTGCCCTCCCTTCACCCTCTCCACCCTTCCCTATTTGCAAAGACCTTGTTTCCATTTTTTTCTCTTCTCATATTTTTTTCCTTTCCCTTTTTTCCCTTCCCCTACCCCTCCCAATTCCCCTGCTCTTTTAGACTTTTTCTTCCTGTTACACAATATCAGTTATACATTTTTAGATTACAATATTAAGTTCTAGGAGACATTACCATAGATTTTACAGAATTTAAAAGGATATAGAAAGCATATTACAAAAATCTTTTTTGAAATAAATTGGACAACTTCTAAGAAGTAACTTAGAAGACAAATTGATGAAACTAACTCTGGAGGAAATATAAAATTTGAATAGCACCTATTAATGAAAGTATATTCCTAGCTTGAAAACCTACCTATATGACAGCAGCAGGTTCATAAACATTTTAACTGATAAATTATATCAAACAATTAAAGCAGAAAAAAGAAGGAACACTTCTCCCCTCATTTCAGGAAATCAACATTGTGCTAATCCTAAAACTGGATAAAGATAATAGAAGAAAAAAGTATGAACATAAATAGAAATTTGTTTAACAAAACAAACTCTTAGAAGTCAGATCTGGCAGTACGTAGAAAGTGGTTTTGTTATAGGGATGGCAGTGTTAGTTCAGCACTGGAAGATCCACCCCCAAAAGTCATCATTTTAACAGAGGAAAGGAGAAAGCCATATGATCCTGTCACTAGTTGGAGAAAGAGTATTGGACTAAATTCTACAGCTGTTCATGGTAAAAGCTATCAGGAGACTAGAAGTAGAACAGAACCTTCTCAACAGATCAAAGACATGTACTCCATATTTCCAACAAAAACTCCTTCTATGAATGGAGACGATACAATGCTTTCTCCCTAAAGTGGGGAACAAGGGCATATATGCCTACTCTTCATCTGTCCATTAGACTTTGAAACATAGGTCTAAACCAAAATAGTCTGGCAATAAAATGACACAACTAGGATAGGATTGGCATGGCAGAAGCAAAATCTTTATATGTAGATGAAATGATCATCTACAGAGAAAATACTAAGAAATCTCTAGGAGCCCCTAGAACTTGTACTTGAATTTAGCAGGATTAGAAAACACAAGGTATATATAAAAATTCAGGTCTGTGTATACTTGCTATAAATGAAGAACTGGATATTGAAATTTTAAAGTTATGTAGGAGTAAAAAGGACCCAGAAAAGCCAAAAACAAAAACAAAAACAAAAACAAAAACAGTGTTGGAAGACATTTAGCACCCAATTTTAAGACTTCTTCTAAAGCTACAGTAATCAAGGCAGTGTTGGTGTAAGGAAAGACATAGAGATCATTTGAATAAAACAGAGAATCTAGAAATAGATCCACACATATATGGTCCACTGAGTTTTGAAAGATTATTTAACATTAGCATTTTATAGAATATAAACTTGATTCAAGAGCCGAGGAAGAGATAGTATCTTCAGCAAATGCCACTAGAACACCTGGTATCTGTATATAAAAAATTAATCTCAACCCTTTTTTTCCATACTTGAAAATAACTTGAAGGGGTCTATGAACCTAAATAAGAAAGCCTAAAAGTATAAAACTTTAAGAAGAAATTATAAGGGAAAATATTTATGAATTCAGGGTAGGCAAGAACTACCTAGGATACAAAAAACATGATGTATAAAAGAAAAAAATTGATAAATGACATTCCATCAAAATTTAGAACTTTAAATGACATCATTAAAATGAAAAGTAGTCCTTAAACAGACCATATTTACAATGCATATAACCTATGAGCAGAATATATAAGGAATTCTTAGAGCTCATTAATAGACAACCTAATTAAAATGTAGACGTAAGAAGATGATAAATACCCAGCATAGCACAAGGAATGGTGTGCAATTCTAGAATCAGAAAAATACTAATCAGTACAATAATAAGATTGAATTATACACTCATTAGGGAGATGAAGTCAAAAGTTTTAAAAGCCTTGTCATGACTGTTTCTTTTTGTTGGATTCTCCCCCTTTGCGCTTAATTTGTCACATCCAATGGATTCATTCTGCTAGGTTTCCTGGGGTTGTGACCCTCATTGTCTTTTCCTAGGGTATTGTCTAAAATTTTTTGGAGTGCCGGTTTGGTATTCATGAAGTTCCTGAGGTGCTCTTTGTCATGAAAGCATCTTATTTCTCCATCCATTTTGAAAGATAGTTTTGCAGGGTACATTAATCTGGGTTGGAGGCTGTTTTCCTTTAGGGCTTGAAATACCTCACTCCAAGTTCTTCTTGCCTTGAGGGTTTGCATTGAGAAGTCTTCTATGATTCTGATGGACTTTCCTTTGTATGTGATTTGTTTCTTTTCTCTCACTACTTGTAGAATTTTATTCTTCTGTTGGATTTCTGGAATCCTAACTATTATATGCCTATGTGTAGACTTTTTTTCATTAAGGTTAGCTGGAGTCCTATATGCCTCCCTTATCTGTATGTCAAGTTCTTTTCTCCTCCTTGGGAAGTTTTCTGCCATCACTTCTGTGAACAGTTTTTTATGTCATCTGCACTCTCTCCTGTTTCTTCATTGACTCCAATGAGTTTTATGTTATTCTTCTTTGCATCATCTAGCAGCTGCTGGATTGATTTCTCATGTTCCCTTACAATTTTAAAGCAATTTTTCTTTTCCTTCTCACTAATTGCAATCTTGTCTTCTGTATGTGAAATTCTATCCTCACATTGGTTCATTCTGCTGTGCAGACTTTCAATGGAATTTTTAATCTCTTGGAAATCTGTTTGTATCTGTTTTATGGATTCCATCTGTTTCCTATGTTGGGATTCCATCAAGTTCCTCAGATCCTCTATTTTTTTAATGTGTTCTCTCTAGATTTATTAATCATGTCTTGCACCATAGCAAAATCTTTGCTGTTATCTGAGTAATTATTTCTGATTTCATTTTTCCCAGATCCTCATTTGTTGCCAGTTCAGAGAGTCCAGGTGGTTGAGTATCAGAGTGTTCCACCTCGTTTCTCTTTGGGGTTGCTGGAGGTGATCTGGAAGTCTGTTTTTGTTTATGTGTCTTCTCATTTCCACGGGGTGGGGGGGTGTTGCTTCTGGTGCCCACGTGGCTCACCTTCTGTGCCCTAGGAGCCTGGGATGGAGGTGGGGAGCTTCCTTCCGGGTGCTGGGACTGACTCACCTTCTTGGCCCTAGGAGCCTGGGATGGCAGTGGGGGAGCTTCCTGAAGAGGTCTTTGATTTCTTTTGTTAGGTTGATTCCTAGGTATTTCAGTTTTTTGGATGCTGCTGTGAAAGGAATTGATCGCCCATTTCTCTCTCAATGAGTCTATTTTTTTTGTACAGAAAATCCATTGATTTTTGTGTGTTGACCTTGTATGCAACTACTTTTCTGAATTTGATTATTAAGTCTAGAAGACTTTTGGTGGAGTTCTTGGGGTTCTCTATATAGAGTATCATGTCACCTGCAAATAATGACAATTTGTCTTCTTCATTTCCTATCTTTATTCCTTTTATTTCTTTCTCTTGTCTAATTGTTGTGGCTAATGTTTCCAAAACTATACTGAACAGGAGTGGTGATAGTGGACATCTTTATCTTGTTCCTGATTGTAGTGTGAAGGATTTCAGTTTTTGACCATTTAGTATGATATTGGCTGTTGGTTTTTCATAGATAGCTTTTATCAGATTGAGGTAGAGACCGTCTATTCCAATTTTTTGGAGAGTTTTTATCATAAATGCATGTTGGATTTTTTCAACTTTTTTCTGCATCTATTGAGATGATCATATGGTTTTTGTCCTTGTCTCTATTAATATAGTGTATTACATTCATTGATTTGCATATATTGAACCATCCCTGCATCCCTGGGATGAATCCCACTTAGTCAGGGTGCATGATATTCTTGATGATCTTCTGTATTCTATTTGCCAATATCTTATTAGGGATTTTTGCATCTATGTTCATTAGTGAGATTGGCCTATAGTTCTCTTTTTTGGTTGAGTATTTCTTTGCTCTGGGGAACAAGGTGATGCTTGCTTCCAGGAATGAATTTGGGAGTATTGCTTCCCTTTCAATTTCCTTGAAGAGTTTAAACAGTAGTGGAAGTAGTTCCTCTCTAAATGTCTTGTAGAATTCAGCAGTAAAGCCATCAGGACCCAGGATTTTATTAGTTGGTTTTCAATTTTATTGATTGATATTGGGTAGTTTAGAATTTTTACGTCATCTTCATTCAATTTTGGTAATTCACACAAATCTAGGAATCTGTCCACTTCTTCTGTATTTTCTATCTTATTGGTGGATAAGTTCTCGAAGTAGGTATTGATGATCCTCTGGATTTCTGCTGGGTCCACTGTAATTTCATCCTTTTTATTCCTAATTGCATGGATTTGGGCCTTTTCTTTCCTTTTTTTGATAAGGGTTTGTCAATTTTGTTTATTCTTTCAAATAACCAACTCTTGGCTTCATTGATTTTTTTGTATTGTTCTCCATTGCAGTGATTTCTGCCCTGATCTTTATAATTACCTCCTTTCTGTAAGCTTTGTGTTTGTACTGCTCTTCTTTTTCTAGAAGCCTGAGGTTCCGCATCAGGTTGTGTAATTGAGCTTGCTCTGTTTCCCTAATGTGAGTATTCACTTCTATGAATTTCCCTCATAAGACTGCTTTCTTTGTGTCCCATAGATTCTGATATGTTGTCTTGTCATTGTAATTTAATTGAAGGAACTGTCTGATTTCTTCTTTAATTTCCTCTGTGGCCCATTGGTTATTCAGAAGTGTGTTGTTCAATTTCTGTGTGTTTATGAAATTCTTGAAGTTTCTTTTGCTATTGATCTCCAATTTCATTGTACTATGGTATGATAATATACAGGGGATAACTTCAATTCCTTTCCACTTACTTAAACATGTTCTATGAGCGAATCTGTGGTCTACTTTGGAGAACAACCCATGTGGACCTGAAAATAATGTGTATTCTGATTTTGTGGGCTGGACTATTCTGTAAACATCTGTTAAGTTCATTTGTTCAAGAGTTTGATTGAGTTCTACTATTTTGTTGTTTATTTTATTTTTTGTCTAGTTGAAACTATCTATTTGTGACAATGGGGTATTGAGGTCCCCCACTACTTTGTATTAGTGTTTATATGATTTTTCATGTCCATTAGAATTTGTTTTATATAGTTGGGCACACTAATGTTTGGTGCATATATATTAATGATTGTCATCTCTTCCTGTTGGATTGTTCCCTTTACAAGGATGTAGTGTCCTTCTTTGTTTCTCTTAATCAGTCTTGGTTTGAAATCCACTTGATCTACAGAGGATAACTGCTCCTGCTTTTTGGGGGGAAAGGGGTCCTGTCACATGAAGTATTGTTTCTACCCTTTAACTTTCAGTCTATGAGTTTCTTTTTTAATTGTGTTTCTTGTATGCAGCATATTGTTGAATCTTGCTTCTTGACCCATTCTGCCAATTTATTTCTTTTGATTGGTGAATTGAGACCACTAACATTGATGGTTATAACTGATATGTATTGACTTATCCTTGTATGACTTTTTCTTTTTGTTGGATTCTCCTCCTTTGCATTTAATTTCTTGTTGTGCTTGATGGATTCATTCTGCTGGGTTTCCTGGGGTTGTGATCCTCATTGTCCTTTCCTAGGATATTGTGTAAAATTTTTTGGAGTGCTGGTTTGGTATTTATGAAGTTCCTAAGGTGCTCTTTGTCATGAAAGTATCTTATTTCTTCATCAATTTTGAAAGATAGTTTTACAGGGTACATCAATCTGGGTTTAAGCCTGTTTTCCTTTAGGGCTTGAAATATGTCACTCCATGCTCTTCTTGCCTTGTGCGTTTGTGTTGAAAAGTCTGATGTGATTCTGTTGGGCTTTCCTTTGTATATGATTTGTTTCATTTCTCTGTCTGCTTGTAAAATTTTGTACTTCTGTTGGGTTTCTGAAATCTTAACTATTAAATTCCTATGTGTGTAAAATTTTTTTGATCAGTTGGAGTCCTATATGCCTCACTTATCTCTATTTCAAGTTCTTTTCCCCTATTTGGGAAGTTTTCTGCCATTATTACTGTGAACAGTTTTTTTTTATGTCGTCTGCACTCTCTCCTGTTTTTTCATTGACTCTGATCAGTCTTATGTTATTCTTCTTTGCATCATCTACCAGCTGCTGGATTGATTTTTGTGGTCCCTTACTGTTTTTAAGAAATTTTTCTTTTCCTGGTCACTAATTGCAATCTTATCCTCTACATCTGAAATTCTATGCTCACATTGGCTCATTCTGCTTTGTAAACTTTGAATGAAGTTTTTAATCTCCTGGAAATCTATTTGCATCTGTTTTATGGATTCCATTTGTTTCCTATGTTGTGATTCCATCATGTTCCTCAGCTTCTCTATTTTTTTATCTGCGTCCACTCTAGATTTATTAATCATGTTTTGTACTATGGGCACAATCTCTGCTGTTATCTGAGAAATTATTTCTGACTTCATTTTTTTCGAGGTCCTCTTTCATTGCCAGTTCAGGGAGTTCAGATGATTGAGTACCAGATTGTTCCATCTCATTTCCCTTTGGAGTTGCTGTAGGTGATCTGGAAGTCTGGTTTTGAGACTTATTTACATGTCTTCTCATGTCAACAGATGCAGCCTGCTGTGCTTTTGTTGAGGCACCTTTGCTTACCCAGTGCTCTTGAGTTCTCAGCAAGCCACCGAGCAGCCTTTACGCTGCTCCTCACCAGTACACCATTTCCAGGGTTCAAAGTGGTGGCCTTCTGGATCCCTGAGCTGACCTCTTGTCAGGGCAGGCTTCTGGTTGGGGACTTGGCACACTTGGGATGGTATCTAGGCATGCCTCTCACTGGAACCCCTATGTAGCTGTTGTCTGGGAGGGCCTTTGGCTGGGGGATGTACAGTCCAGTTCCTGTTGTCTGCACAGGCTTCTGGCTAGGGTCTCCATGCACTTATCAATGGTATCAGAGTGAGCCTCTGGCTGTTGCTTGTGTGCCTGTGTAGCTCTTTTTCAGGTGGGTCCTTGGCTATGTCTGATGGTAAGGTGGGCCTCTGGCTGAAGCTTGTGCATCTGTGCAGCTCTTTTCTGGGTGGGCCTTTGGCTTGGGTGGGTATACCGAAGCCTCTGGGGTCAGGGTGGAGCCCTGGCTGGGATCCGCCTGCAGCCCCACTGGTCTGGGCCACAGAGCTACTCCGTGGGATCTTCATGCACTTACCAATGGAATGGGGGGCAATGTTTTTCTATTTCTAATGATATACTTGTTGCATTTAGTAGATATTTACTATATGTCGGTATTTGGTTTGTCTTAGTGTCTATATTATTACTATAGTTAAATTTCTATTGATAAAGGTGGCACATCAGTACTTTTATTGGTTCTTATAGTAGGTCAATATGTACTTTGTCTTTAATTCTATTATTGTTGCTGATTGCTTTGCTATTGCCAGTGTTTGTGTAGTTGTTCCTTTTTTTTTTTTTTTTTTTTTTTTTTTTTTGGTACTGGGGATCGAGTTCAGGACCTTGCGCTTTTGAGGCAGGCAGTGGAACCACTGAGCTTAATCCCTGGCCCAAAAGTTAAATGTTATTTTTTGGTACTGGGGATCAAACTCAGGTCCTTGCGTTTCGTATGCCAATGTCCAAAGAAGTAATTAAACCACAATTGTTTTGAACTGTGATACTATAATACTACTTAAGCCATGAAGATTTAAATTCATAAATCAACATTTCTGTTGTTTGTTTCTAGAGAACTAGATACTGGGCCAATTTGCTCCTCATGTTGATTCAGAGGCAAAGGCCTATAGTTAGCCATGCCAGAGTGCAGCTTGTTTTGAGATGCAGGCCCAAAGTACTATCCAGATCAATAAGCCTCTTAGCAAACAGGCAGGCAATTGAGCAAATCATGGTGGGTGGAAACAAGCTTTGAGACCTGCAATTGAACTTAGGCTGCAATGTAAAGGGGATTGGGAAATCACTTGATTCTGTGTTCTTGAAACAATGCAGGTTTTTTCTTTTTTTCTCTCTCTCTTACTTCTTTCTTCTCTCTTCTCTCTTCCTCTCTTCCTTATTCCTTTATCTTCCCTCTTTTCCATTCTTCCTTTTGATATATGGAGAATAAATATAACTTTCAATCTGTTAGGTGTCAGATATGCTAAGTTAGTGTTCCCTAAAATTGAAGAATGAATTTTAAGGAATAGCAGAGGTTAAGAGTAGGGAACATTTATTCAGAGAGATACCTCCTGAAAGACAAGAGGTACCTGAACGTGTGTTCCCAATGAGCCCATGTCTCAAAGGACTTTTTTGTGTGTGTGTGTACCCAGGATTGAACTAGGGACCTTGGGCTTGGGACACAGGTGGAGGCACCACTGACCTAAATCCCCGGCCCCTTAAAGGACTTTTTTCCATCATGTATTTCTTCTATTTTTACCATTCTCCTTTCCTCCCTTCCATCTGTCCACCCCTCCCTATTTACAAAAACTTTGTTTCCCTTTTTTCCTTCTTTTTTCCTATTTTTTTCTTTCCCTTCTTCCCCTTCCCCCACTTTCCCTTCCCCTTTGGACCTTTTATTACTATTTCATATTATCTATAATACATTTTGGTCCTCATTTACACTTTCAGTTTCTCATACCAGAGAAACTATTCAATATTTACACGTGTGTCCTATTTATTTCACTTAAGAGTGTGGGGTTAATGTGCATCCATTTAGCTATAAATGTCTCTAGTTTATCATTTTTTATGGCTGAGTAGTACTCCATTTTATAGAAAACCACATCTTATGTTTTATAGGGCAAAATCATGAGGTAGGTACAACGTAGGTCAAAACTATGATCAACCAATAAGATTATTAAGTATAACCTCTTAGGCAATATTGATCTAATAGGAAATCAGGTTATGTAGCAAGTGTAATGGAAAGAACAAAGACCTTTTTAGGAAGGGTTGGGTTAGGAGGTCTTGGTCACCCACCTGGGTGGTTGATGTCTCTCTAGACTTCATTGGATCAAGTGATACCACTTATCTTACCCCTTGGGGAGGTATGTTGGCCTGGTCATTTTGTCTTTATCTTGAAGCCTGACCTTCAACGGATGCACCTGTAGCCACAATTGTAATGTGTTCTCATCCTCTGCACTGACTCCCTCTAGGGACTAGCCTTCTCTGATTGCCTATTATATTTCTACCTAAGTTAACTGTCTATAATACTTTTATTATGTATGCAAAGGAGAATGGGAATTAACTAGTGCTTTAATTTAAATAGTACCTTTTATGGACAGGTCAGGGTAACCCTCACCAAAATTATACATAGATGATTTAAATGTAAGCTAATTATGAAAATATTAACAAGTTTCGACACTGTGAGGGCCTCTCTCAATCTCTGACTACACTTCCCTTCCACTATGTCCCCTGTCCCACTTTCACAAAGCCCTCAACACTACCCCTTTACTGGTAATATAAAAATAATTCCAACACAGTTGATCTCCTATTTTTCATTTATTGATATTTCCTCTTTCTCTTCTTCTTACTGACTTACCCCCTGCCCTTTTCACTTCTGTTTTCCTTCTCCCCCCCTTCCATATCACAGTCTACCTGTTAGTAGCACTGTAGCACAGTATATATGGAGCATTGGTATAAGGCTTCCTCCATGCTCTGTTTATCAGCTCTCCCTCTTGTCTTGTTAAACTTTTGTACCAGGGATTGAACTCAGAACCTTGTGCTTGCACGGCAGGTGTGGTTCCCTCCACTTTTAATACGTTACATCTGGGGTGAGCACCACTGCTCCACTGGGGTAAGCTGCCAACTGAGATTATAAACTCAGCCCCAAGGAAGAATTAGTGGGACAGAGTTTAAGAAAGGAAGACACTTTATGTGTGAGAAGGAAAAAGCAGAAGACAGAAAGCTGCCCCAAAGGGGTTTTGGAAAGATGGATCCCCATGGGCCCTTTGTCTTCAGCCTCTTTTATTAGGTTTTTGGGTGACCCTTCCCCCTTAGATGGGTACCTGGAACTTGTCACAACCTGATTGGCTCTCTGTACTGTCTTCAGATGGATCCCAGGCCACAAGACCCTAACACAGGCACCATTACCTACAATCACATTCTTTTGGCTTTGTTTGACTTTGTCCTGCTCACTTATCCCTCTCAGGGCCTTATCTCTTATATTTATAGGTTGGCTATGAGGAGACTTATAGACAAGGCAGCTTGGAATTAGCAGTTATGATAGAGAAAAGTTTTAAAGTAAGTTTAGTAGATTAGCTATTAAAGTAGTTGTGGAAGCAAAATAATGTAGTATATCCTTTTAAAAGCTTGCCTTAGCCCATTGCTTTTGTTGTTTTTAAGTGAAGGTTGTATAGCTCCTTTGATCTGTAACTTCATTATAGATAACATCTTAGCTCTGAAGAACAAAGTGGCAATCCCTGAACAAACTTGTGATATATATGCCATAAGTGTCATGTGTTTAGGACTGTAATCAGTGACAGAAACCACCTGTGTTTAACCATTAAGCAGAAATTGGAAATTTATTTACTTAACAAAGACCACTAGGGATGAGATGATGAATAACAAAAGTATAAAAGGTGAATAACAAAGAACGCAGCATGTGGACACTAACCAGACCAGTTTCTGGTGGTCCTGCCTGCTTGCAAGTAAAACTTTTATTATTTTACCCGAATTCTGTGTCTCTGTGCATTTCTTTCCATGATTTTCCGGAACAATTAAGTAAGGGGATGTTTGTTATCTACTGTAGCAATGTAGTGACCCCTTATATATTTTTTATACACTAAATAAGAGTTTTCCTTTATGATAGGTATCTCCTTCCTTCTTTTGTCTCCTTTGCATTTTACTGGAGGTGGGGAGGGGTGGCTATCTTGGTTAGCGCACCTGGCCTTCTCTATTCTCTGATTATTAGCTCTCCCTCTTGTCTTGTTAATTGCTCCCTCCAGTAAAAATTTGTTGGGTTTATTTTGTTTGGTTGGTTGGTTGGTTTTGGTACCAGGAATTGAACTCAGGACCTTGTGCTTGTGAGGCAGGCAGCGGCACCACTGAGCTAAATCCCCAGCCCTCCAGTAAAACGTTTTAACTCTGGTTCGTCATGATTAGTCAGAAAATCTAATGAGGCCCTTATTCTATTCTTTCCCTCCCTACAGACTCCTACCACTACAAATGTATTTTATTGGTGTCTGAATGGTGATCATATAACTGGTAAGGATTCTCTCATTGCAACACAGTGACTGGATCTGACCCTATCAGAGTAGGCTAAAAAGATTTGTAAACACCAAACTGCAAACAAAACAAAGATCACATCCCTGAAAGTAGACACTAAATAAAGAGATGTGCATATGACAAAGTCTTTTCATTCTAATCAACTCTCAAAGCTCAGCAAAAATACAATAGAAATATGAGAAATCAAGGCAATAAAATGCCTCCCCAAACTCCAAACTACCCCAAAACCAATTCATGGGGCATCAATGGGGAGGAAATAAAAAACCAAACAGGCAAATTATAAAGTGATAAAAGCAGAAACAAAAAATAGATCAATAAAGTTCTTTGAAAGCTCAAAAATAATATAACTAAACAGACAATTGACTTCATTTAAAAAATGATCAAGGAACACAAAGAAGACAAAAAAAGCTACCTGAGCTAACCAAAATGATACAAATCATGAATGAGCTGTTTAGTAATGAATTAGAATCCATAAAAGGGTACAGAAATCCAGAAGATAAAAATTTCTATTGCAAATATGGGCATTAGAAGTGATCAATATAAGCAGAGTGTTAGAACCAGAAGACAGAGCTGATGCAGATGACTATTTACTCAGAGATAACTTAAAAATTAAGAAGAGATTATGGAAAATGATCTGCAACCAACAGCTGCTAGATGATGCAAAGAAGATTAATGTAAGCTAAACTGGAATTAGTGAAAAATCAGAAGACAGCAAAAAAGTCATAAAAACCTGTTTTCAGAAATCACACCAGAAAACTTTCTAAGCATCAAGAAAGAATTCAATATATTGGGATATAAATCCCAAATAAGCACAATCAGAAAAGAGCTTCTCCACAACACATCATAGTCGAAGTCCAACTCAAGGACAGAATCTTAAAAGCTGTTAGAAAAAAGCCACAAATCACATAAAGCTAAACTCATTATGATAATAGCAGACTTTTCAACAAAAATTTTAATGACTAGGAAATTTTGAAGTATTTCAAGGCCTAAAGAAAACAACTTCCTTTCCAGACTAATACATCCTGCAAAATTATCTTTCAAAATTGATGGAGAAGGGCCAGGGATTTAGCTCAGTGGTACCACTGCCTGCCTCACAAGGGCAAGGTCCAGAGTTTGATCCCCAGCACCAAAAAAAAAAAAACTGATGGAGAAGTAGGGTATTTCCACCACAAAGAGCGCCTTAAAATTCATGACAAAAAAAATTAAGATGTGTTATGTACATGTACTGACTTCCCACAAGAAATGTAAATATTATGTACTATATAACATGTACTAATAAACTAAAATTTAAAAATAAAATAAGAACAAAATTCATCAAAGACATCATAGACAGAGACAATGAAGTTAATATTGCCAGAAAGTCTACTAGAATGAATACATCAGGGAAGATGAGCAGTGAAACAAAAGGGTAAAAAATGAATCAGAAACAGAAAAATAATGCAGTAACAGGAATAAGTCAACATCTTTCATTAAAAACTCTCAGTGTGAATGGTCTGAACTCTCCAATCAAAAGTCATGGACTGGGCCAGGGATTTAGCTCAGTGGTTCTGCCACCTGCATCACAAGCACAAAGTCCCGAGTTTGATCCCCAGTACCAAAAAAAAAAGTCATGGACTAGCAACTTGGATTAAAAAACAAAACTCAATGGTATACTACATACAATAAATACAAGTAATCTGAAAAGAAATTCATAGACTAAAACCTCAAAGGATAGAAAACAACAAGAGTCACAGGAGACTTAAAACAAAGAGGAGTACCTATCCTAATTTCAGATAAAGTAGAATTCAAGCCAAAACTAGTCAAAAGAGACAAAGAAGGTCACAACATATTTAGGGAAGAATTCAACATGAAGAGATAACAATTATAAATATATGTGGACCAAACAGTAGTGCATATAACATCATAAACACTATTGGATATAAATGATGAGATAAACATCAACACAATTAAAGTTGGGGAAGTCAATACCCAACTGTCACAAATAGACACATCAAGTAGAGAAGACAACAAAGAAATACTAGAATTGGGCCGGGGATTTAGCTCAGTGGTTCCGCCACCTGCCTCGCAACTGCAAGGTCCTGAGTTTGATCCCCGGTACCCCCCCCCCCAAAAAAAATACTAGAATTGAACTAGACCTTTGAATAAATGGACTCAATATATATCTAGAGAACATTCCACCCAACAGTAGAATATACATTCTTGTCAGTAGCACACGGAACTTTATCCAATATAAACCACAAACTAGACCATAATACATGCTTAAATAAATACAAAAGAATTGAAATTATTTCATGCATACAATCAGGTGATAGTGCAATGAAACTAGAAATTAATAGCAAAAGAAACCACAGAAACCATGCAATTGCATGAAGATTCAAAAATACATTGTGGGATAATCAATGGGCCCTAGAAGAAAGTAAGGAAGAAATTAGACAATTTCCAGAATCAAATAACAAAGCCAATACAACACACAGGAAACTATGGGACACAATGAGAGTATTCTAATAAGGAAATTTATAGCTGTCAATGTCCACATCAGAAAAAGAGTGAGCTTAAATAAATAACCTAATGGTGAACTTCAAGATCCTACAAAAACAACAGTGCAAATCCAAAGCTAGTACAAGGAAGGAAATTATAAACATCAGAGCAGAAACTAATGAATTTTTGAGGCTAAAAGATCAGCATAGCGGCTGGGGATTTAGCTCAGTGGTTCCGCCGCTTGCTTCGCAAGCGCAAGGTCCTGAGTTCGATCCCCAGTACCAAAAAAAAAAAACAACTAAAAGATCAGCACAAAGAATCAAAGAGTTAAAGAGCTTGTTCTGCAAAAGAATACATAAAATAAAGAATCCCTAGCCAAAATTCTGAAAAAGGAGAAAAGAATGAACCATTTCAATACAATTGAAAATAAAAAGACGAAATGACGATGGACACTTCCTAAACCTGAACAGGTCCATAATTGTGTCCATATTTTTTTTAAAAATACCAAGAAACTCCCAGAAGTCAATGTGTTTACTGCTGAATTCTTCAAGAACTTCAGGAAAGACCTAATACAAATACTCCTCAAAACCTTTAATGAAATTGAAGGGGAGGGAGTACTGCAAAGCTCATTCCTAAATGCTAGCATTAATTGATTCCAAAACAAGGACTGAATTAAAAAAGAAAATCAGGGATGAGGATTTAGTTCAGGGGTTCTGCCTCCTGCCTCACAAGCGCAAGGTCCTGAGTTCGATCCCTGATACCAAGGGAAAAAAAAATAACCCAATCAAAAAAAGAAAATCACAGGCCAATTTCATTAATGAACATAAGTGCAAATATCCTCAACAAGATAGTGGTAAACAGAATGCAACAAACCATTAAAGGGTTTACACATCATGACCAAGAAGCAGTCAGCCCAGGGATGGAAGAATGGGTCAATCTATGCAAATCAATCAATGTAATACGTCATAACAGAAACAAGGACAAAAGTCACATGATATTCTCAATAGAGGCAGAAAAATCCTTTGACAAAATTCAACATCCATTTATGATTTTTTAAAAAAGAACCTGAAGAAAATAGGAATTTACCTCAGTAAAAAAAGCTCAAAATCTATTTATGACAAACTCACACCTAACACCATATCAAATGGAAAAAACTGCAAACTTTTCCCCTAAAATCTGGAACAAGATAAGGATGTCCACTATCATCATTCCTGTTTAATGCAGTACCTGAAATGTTAGCCAAGTAATCAAGGATGAGAAAGAAATAAAAGGAATGCACATAGGAGAGAAAGAAGTCCAATTATTCTCATCCTATGACATGATCCTTTATGTAGAAGATCTTAAATATTCCACCAGGAGATCCCTAGAACTAATAAACTCATTGAGGTAGCAAAATACAAAGTCAACATGCAAAAATCAATAGCAAACCAGGCATGTTGGTGCACTCCTAGGATGGTACCACTCAAGAGGCTGAGGCAGAAGGAGTGCCATGAATTTTAGGCAAGCCTGGGATACATAGTGAGTTCAAGGCCAGCCTGGATTAAATAGCAAGACTGTCTCCAAAAACAAACAAACAAAAAGATAATAATGAATAGCATTCCTATATACCAAAATGAACCTACTAGGAAAGAAATAAGAAAAACAATACTTAAAAAAATTTAATACTTAGAAATTAACCAGACAAAGAAAGGGAAAGACTTCTGTAACAAAAACTAAGTACATTAAAAAAGGAGATTGAGAGGACGTCAGAAAAAGAAAAGTCATCCCCCATTCCTGAACAGGCAGAATCAATACTGTCAAAAAGGCCATACTACCAAAACCAACATATTGCTTTAATGCAGTCCAAATCAAAAAACTAACAACTTTCTTCTAACAAACCTGGAAAAAAATCCTAAAATTCATATGGAAACAGAAGAGATCCAGAATAGCAACAGCATTCCTGAGCAACAAAAGCAAACAAGAGGCATCGTAATCCCTTATTTCAAGTTATGTTACAAAGCTATGGTAACAAAAAGCAGCATAGTAATGACACCAAACAGACATGTGGATCAATAGAACAGAATAGAGGATGCAGAAATAACCCCAGACACATTCAACTATCTGTTCTTTGGCAAAGGGGTCAAAAACTTATGCTGGAGGAAAGATAGCCCCTTTAACAAATGGTGCTGGGGAGACTGGTTATGGACATGCAGAAGATTGAATCTAGACCCATACCTCTCACCATGTACTAGAATAAAATAAAATGTACCAAACTCTAAATGTTTTCTTAAAATAAAAATACTTAATGTTATGGAAAATAAAATATGTGAAACTCTTCAAGACATAGGCATAGGCAAGGATTTTTCTGAATGGAACCCCAATTGCATAAGTTATTTCTTATGTTTTCTACTGCATAAGAAATAACGTCAAAAATCAACTAATGAAACTGTATCAAATTGAAAAGCTGATCAGCAAAATAAACAACCAATAGAGTGAAGAGACAGCCTACAAAATGGTAGAAAAATTTTACCAGCTAGTCAGTAAGCAGGGGACTAGAATCTAGAATACATAAAATACTCAAAAACTAGACCCCTCAAATAAACACCCAGTGAAAAAATGGGCAATTGAAGTGCAGAGACACTTCTCAGAAGAAGTACAAATGGCCAATAAATACACGAAAAAAATGTTCAATATCTCTGGCCATTTGAGAAATGCATATTAGAACAGAGAGATTCCACTTACTCTAGAACAAATGGTTATCATCAAGAATCAAGTAATAACAAATGCTGGCCAAGCTGGAAGGAAAAAGAAACACTTCTACATTGTTGGTGGGACTGTAAACTAGTATAACCACTATGAAAATCAGTATGGAGATTCCTCAAAAAGCTAAAATTAGACACCCTACCGAGGTCCCCAGTCGCGCGGAACACACGCCGAATCAGCCCGCTGCAGACAGGCAGGTCTGTGCACGCCCTACCGAGGTCCTGAGTTGCGCTGAAGACGCCCAATCACCCTGCTGCAGACAGGCGGCCACCTGATTCCACACTACAAAGACACAGAGGAAACAGACCACCAGACCAAGGTACTGAGTCCCACTGTTCCCGGCCCAGAGGTAGGGGCTTCTGAGCTGTCGTCCCACTGCTCCTGGCCCAGAAGAAGGGGCTTCTGAGCCACCATCCCACTGCTCCTGGTCCAGAGGAAGGGGTTTCCCGGCCGCCATCCCTCCGGCTGCTTCCAGCCCACAGGAAAGGGCTTTGGGGTCACCATCCCTACTGCTGCTCCTGGCCCCTGTCCCACCTCACCCAGCTCAGAGGAGGTAATCTGTGCAGGTGCTAACAGCCCCCCGCCCCAGTCGAAATGAGAAAACACAAATAAGTCTCAAAACCAGACTTCCAGATCACCTACAGCAACCCCAAAGGGAAATGAGATGGAACACTCTGATACTCAACCACCTGGACCCACTGAACTGGCAACAAAAGGGGATCTGGAAAAAATGAAATCAGAAATAATTTCTCAGATAACAGGAGAAATTGTGCCCCTAGTGCAAGACATGATTAATAAATCTAGAGAGGAGCTCAAGAACATGATGGAATCCCAACATAAGAAACAAATGGAATTCATAAAACAGATGCAAATAGATTTCCAGGAGATGAAAAACTCCATTGAAAGTCTACACAGCAGAATGAGCCAATGTGAGGACAGAATTTCAGATATAGAAGATAAGATTGCAATTAGTGATCAGGAAAAGAAAAATTGCTTCAAAATTATAAGGGAACATGAGAAATCAATCCAGCAGCTGCTAGATGATGCAAAAAAGAATAACATAAGACTGATTGGGCTTAATGAAGAAAGAGGAGAGAGTGCAGATGACATAAAAAATCTCTTCACAGAAATAATGGCAGAAAACTTCCCAAGCAGGGGAAAAGAACTTGACATACAGATAAATGAGGCATATAGGACTCCAAATAGCCTTGATCAAAAACAATCTACACATAGGCATATAATTGTTAAGATTCCAGAAACACAACAGAAGAACAAAGTTCTCCAAGCAGTCAGAGAAAAGAAACAAATCACATACAAAGGAAAGCCCATCAGAATCACAGCAGACTTCTCAACACAAACCATCAAGGCAAGAAGAGCTTGGAGTGACATATTCCAATCCCTAAAAGAAAACAGCCTCCAACCCAGATTGATGTACCCTGAAAAACTATCTTTCAAAATGGATGGAGAAATAAGATACTTTCATGACAAAGAGCACCTTAGGAACTTCGTGAATACCAAACCAGCACTCCAAAGAATTTTACACAATAGCCTAGGAACAGACATTGAGGATCACAACCCCAGGAAGCAAAGCAGAGTGAACCTATCTGGCATGACAAGAAATTAAATGTAAAGGGGGAGAACCCAACAAAAAGAAAAAGTCATGGCAATGATAAGTCAATACGTTTCAGTTATAACCATCAACGTTAATGGTCTCACTTCACCAATCAAAAGAAATAGACTGGCAGAATGGGTCAAGAAGCAAAATCCAACAATATGCTGCATACAAGAAACACACTTAATTCAAAAGGAAACTCATAGACTGAAAGTTAAAGGGTGGAAAACAATACTGCATCAACCAGGAACCCGAAAAAAAGCAGGAGTAGCTATCCTCTTTGCAGATCAAGTGAATTTCAAACCAACACTGATTAAGAGAGACAAAGAAGGACACTACATCCTTGTAAAAGGAACGATCCAACAGGAAGAGATGACAATCATAAATATCTATGCACCAAACACTAGTGTGCCCAACTATATAAAACAAATACTAATGGATGAAAAGTCATATATGCACTAATACAATTGTAGTGGGGGACCTCAAAAGCCCACTGTCACAAATAGATAGATCAACTAGACTAAAAATAAGTAATGAAATACTAGAACTCAATCAAACTCTTGAACAAATGAACTTAACAGATGTTTACAGAGTGTTCCAACCGACCAAATCAGAATACACATTCTTCTCAGAGGCACATGGGTCATTCTCAAAAATAGACCACATACTCACACATAGAACATGTTTAAGTAAGTGCAAAGGAATTGAAGTTATCCCCTGTATATTATCAGACCACAGTGTGATGAAATTGGAGATCCATGGCAAAAGAAACAAAAAATTTCATAAACGTGGAAATTGAACAACATACTTCTGAATAACCAATGGGTCACAGAGGAAGTTAAAGAAGAAATCAGACAGTTCCTTCAATTCAATGACAATGACAATACAACATATCAGAATCTATGGGACACAATGAAAGCAGCCTTACGAGGGAAATTCATAGCAGTAAATATGCATATTAGGAAAACAGAGCGAGCCCAATTAAACAACCTGATGCTGAGCCTCAAGCTTCTAGAAAAAGAAGAGCAGGACAACCCCAAAGCTCATATGACAGTCATATGCCAGTATCATTGCACTGCAAGATGTTTCAGTGGTCACCCAGGCCCTACCATTTCTTGCTTTGATCTTTCTTGCTGAGAATAATTAGTATAGAAACATTAAATAATAACCAGAACACTGGGTCTACCAATCCTGGTTTTCAGACAGTTTTCTCCAACTTCAACTGGATTAATAAAGAACAGAGTCTCCCCCAATGATAAGACACAGAAAGAATAAAGAATAGAAATTGATAAAGAGACAATGATAATGAGACAAATATTGATTTTAATAAAGGGCTAGGACTAATGATAATGAGACAAGTGTTGATTTTAATAAAGGGCTAGGACTAATAAATGTTTGTTGGACTGAGAATATGACAATTCACAAGAAAAGAATTATTCTTTTTAATTTTCTCAAGATCATATAACCAGGTCATTTTCCTATGTAATTCCAACACTTCTACAGATTTATACTCACCTAAAAGATCCTAACAATTGCTCATGAAAAATTCTGCCTGCCAGTGGAGCACACTGACATTGAAGAAATGTAGAGGACTGGGATGTAGCTCAGTAGCGCTGCACCTGCCTGGCAAGTGCAAAGTTCTGAGTTCAATTCCCCAGTATCACAAATAAAAAAGAAAGAAAGAAAAAGGAAAAAGAAAGAAATATAGAAAAGCCAATGGCATCAATGTTTGTTAACCAATCACACAGCACCTCTGACAAAGAAAAGAGGTACTGTGTATCATAAATAACATCCAGCTGTAAATTAGATTGTGTGTAGTAGGCATGAGTAACTCCTTTCTCATAAGATGCAGAGGCTGAGAAGCACTTGAAGGCATGAACCATGCAGATATAGGTCACCATCACTGGTCATTTGAGGATTCCAATCATTGATCCTGACAAATTTCAGCACACAATCATTTTGTCATCACTTCTATAGACAGAGCAATTTCAGCATAAACTCCTACCTTCTCCTTTGCATTGGGCACAGGCTCAGATTTCTAACATACTATATCTCTTCTTTTCCTATGTCATTAATTGTTCTCACATCATTGAATTTTCATGCTCTAGTTTTCTAAATTATCATTTTTACATCTCTGTAATGATGTACCCCACAACAGCTCAAAGAACAACTCTTAGATTATCACCTATATACACCAAAAAGGTCTTGACCTGAGTATAAGGCAGACTTTTTCTTGTGCTGAGGATATAGTCTAAGGTATTTTTCTAGTGAAAATGGGAGGGTGTGATTCAATGGACAAGTGTGAAGAAGAGTACTGAATTTGTTAAAGAATCCCCCCTCTTTTCCCCTCACTCTCACTCTTCCTCTCTCTCTCTCTCTCTCTCTCTCTCTCTCTCTCTCTCTCTCTCTCGGCTCCAGAGCTCATTATGATGTCCTGATGGATTTTGTACCATTTACTCTTTTGACAAACTCCTTTCCACTGAAGGGGGCAGAGTTCAGGTAGGGAATCTATTCAGGACTGGAAGAAGAATTAGAAGTCAACATATTTCCACAAAGCAACTGGTTTAAATCTGCCTTTTCAAGACACCCAATTAAAAGTTAAAAATAAATCAAAAAAATTTTTTAAATAAATCAAATTTATTCCACTGTCTTTGCAAATCATTGTAGACTGGCTTTTTGAAGAAACTTTTTATAAGATTTTCAATGAAGCACATGAAGGCTAATAGCAGATGGAAACTCCTTTACCCAGCAGTAGGGACGTGAGTCTGCATATAGCTGATGGCTTGGTGGAAAGCTTTGTTATGTTATTTCTCAGAATTACATCCATTTTCTTTGCTTAGTAAAATTGTAAAATGAAAATTTGTAAATTTCTCTCTTTGATGGACTATGTGACAGCTATTATAGGACAGTTTTTGGAAAGTAAAGCAAAACATATAATCCTCATTTTTTAAGTAAAAATTTTATATCCAAGGGAAGGACATTCAAATCTAATTATATATCATATCCTGTGAGAAAAATGTCTTAAGACTTCTCAGAAGTATTTTATTCTGGCATGACCTTATGTAATCTGGAATGGCTTATTATCTCACAATAGTCAGAATCAATACTTAGGCATAGAATTTCATTATTGCAAAATTGAGATGCTTGATATGCATGAGCTTAGCTAATGCCAACTTTATTAAAACTTGAAAATCTTTCTTGCTTCTTCCATCATTTTCTGAATAGTGGGAAGCTTCCTCTCTGGCTGCCAGGCTACAGAAACGTCTTCACATTGGGCAAGTTACTGATTTTGGTTTTTAGGGCCTGCAACACACAATTTATAGCATTAGAGGGTATCTTAAAGTAAAATCCAACTATTAGAAAACGCTCAAAATCTCCCACCCCAGAAAAAGACCACCTGAGTGGCTATATTGTTACCAGTATGACGCTTCAAACAGATACTCAGTAATAAGGAATATAAAAGGGAGAATGCATAGCTCAACAATATCTTCATTAAACATTTCTTTTAAATTTTTATTAAGGTCATAGACCTTTCTACTTTCTTAGACATAATCTCTTGATCCATTTTTCCCTACAACACAAAGAACAATGCGTCTGTCCAATATAAGCAGAGATATACTTAAAAACAGAAAAATAGAGGTAAAAAAACCAAGTTGGAAATGAAGACAGAAAATATTAATCAAGGACCAGACACAATCAACTTTCACTCTATAACACTGATGTGGGGTGTTGGGTGGTGGCCAGCTGTACAGGATGGGAAGCTATGGAGACAGAAAGATAATGTCTGACAATGGAAGCCAGGGTTGAGGGAAGGACATAGGATGGACAGAAACCTGCTCAGATGGAATCAGTGTGCAAAGACAAAGATATCTGGGATAAAGAGGATCCCAGAGAGAGCAAGAATGAGGCCCACAAGGGAATGAGGGGCAGTGAGAGATGTGGGCCCCTGAGTCCTAATCCTTTAAAAAGTAAATATTCTTGGAACAGTGTGTAGCTCTTATTTCCTTGCACAGAAAAACTGTCCTCATCCCTCAAATCCAAGGTCTAGAAGGTCACTCTGGAGACATGGGGGAAGGTGTTGGAAGACCTGGAGGAGGCTGGAAGTCAGGACTACACTGTGGAACCAAATAAGAGATTCACTGTGGGAGATGTGGGGCCGCCTCTTGAGGGCAGTGGAATAGTCACCTGCAGCAGAGGGAAAGCAGCCAAAAGACTCGCATCAACCTCTTCAACACAGTAGAGAAGTTCAACCAGGTGAATGTCAGCCCTGCTCAGCTTGTTGCCAGCAAGGTAGTCTTGTCCATGACTCTTTAACACCTGCAGAATTTGAGAAGACAGACTGTGAACAGGTACAGTCAGACTGGGACCTCAGCTTTCCCCTGGGCCTCTCATCCCGACTCGACTCTGCTGCTGCCTCCCTGATGGGTGTGGAGCTCCAGACCTTTTCAGGGCCCTAACTCATGAGGGAGGTTGAGAAGTAGGCCCTGCTCACTCCTGTGTTAGAGCCCAGGCACCCCTTTCATTGTCATGTGCATACTGCCACCCTTCTCTGCATTTTCCACATGTGCCAAGGACTCAGCTCCTGCTGGACCACATTTCCATCTGCTCACAACCTGAGAGTAACAGCCCTGAATCCTCAGGACACACAGCTTCCCTCTGCTCTCTGTGTGCCATCTCCTGTGGGAGCAGCTCCACCCTCACAGCAGCACCCTTCACACATGTGCAGACCACTTTAGTGCCTAGATTTCTCCTTGTCTCTGCTCTCTTCATGTTCTGATTGTTTCTCTGGGATCTTAGATAAACCTGGGTTAACCTGAATTCATCATTCCTTTGCAAGATGGGCTCTGATTCCTTCCTTAGACTGGTATAATCTTCATGGAAGTTCCCTAGCAGTGAATAGTGCTGATATCTGCAACTTGCTTTATAATTCATGGAAATTTGTATGCTTGATGGAGAGAGGGGTACAGGCATGGACACATGATAGAGGCAGCATATCTAGGTGATATGCATTCATTCAATATTTATTTCAGCTCTTTGGATGTATGAAACGTATAGTAAACTCAAAGTATGTGATTATTTCTTTAAGTATTCTAGCAGTGTGGAAATCAGAGCAAATAGAGAGGAAAAAGATATATATGACATTACCTTCCAAAGAAAAACTAGTCTTAAAAATTTCATTAAGCACTCTATCAGATAACTACTTGGTACAAAGCCAGAGTACAACATCAAATACCTGTTATAATATACATTGTTCAATTTTTGCTTGGAGCTCTTTGATTTCATAGCACACATGACTTAAACTGTCTCGGCTGGAGAACCTGTCACCATGTTATGTGTCCTTAACTGACAACCACAAGGTTTACGGGGCTGTATTTTATGATTTGATTGCTCTTAAAATCATCATTCCTTTTCCTGGTAAAATCAACAATGAATTAACTTTTATTGAAGAAATTAAAGAATGATGTTTTATAAAATGAGTGCTGATGGAGTAATTCTTTTATTTGTATCATTCTGTGTCTCATGATCATTTTTTTTTTATTTCGCTTCAGTTCACGTGGTTTTGATCGTAAATATTCATGATTTACCTTCAGAAAGGAACCTTAATTAAGATAGGGTCTGAATGTATAATTATGAACCTTTATTTTCTTAGTTTCTGTGGCTTTCCTCTCAAGTTTGAGGGCCAAATTTTCAAGTCTTGTAGACTGTTTTTTCTTATCGTTTCTTTACATATTCTCCTCTCTGCTCCTCTACCACTATCCTTGTTTAGAGTCCTCACGTTCATCCCTGAAATACTACAATATTCTGATAGGCATCTGCTTCCATGTCTCCCTACACATGAGGCCAGAATACTTTGTGATGTGCTGTTCTCAACAGTTTGTTCTGCACTAGAAACCAAAAGGGTACTATAGGACCTGTATAAACTCAAGTATGGCTCAGAGTCTTCCATGCACAAAATTCTCATGTGAACATGAAATTCTGCCTAATACTAAATTCTACATTGAGGCATAATAAGTTGAACTTTGGCTCAAAAACTACACCTTTGGTATAACTATACGATGCTTCCTCAAGTCCAGTTTTATAAAACACCCTGAGACTGAGGGTAGGGTACTGATGTTCCAGAGGATTCACTAGACATGAAGGTCAAGGCTCTAGGATTGTGCAGCCACAGAATTTCTCCAAGCCTCTGAACTCAGTGCTCCCAAAACTCTGAGCAGGCTCACTTACTTTTAGCTCAATCTATTTTTACCCCCCTTTGGTACTGGGGATAGAACTCAGGACCTTGTGCTTGCGAGACAGGTGCAATGCCACTGAGTTAAAAACCTCACTTACTTTTTCAAAAACAGGGAAGTAGTAATTCTGTCTTCTGTCTTTGATCAAGGCCATCCGGGTATCTTTTTTATCTGGAGTTACTAGCACACACATAAACAGTTCATATAAATCTATAATGCCTTCTGTATACATATCAATCCTGAAAGACAAACACATCCAGTCAAATGTTTCATACCTTAGATGTTATGGTTTAAAACCTAGGTAAGGGGTGGGGATTTAGCTCAGTGGCACCACACCTGCCTCGCAAGCTCAAGGTCCTGAGTTCAATTCCCAGTACTAAAACAAAACAAAAACCTAGGTAAATAAGAACATTATGTGGTTGCAAAGAAATTAATCTCTGGGGGGTACCTTTTATAGATTAGTCATTACACTATGAGCTTTATTTATATATTAACATTTACTTTTTACAACAATCTATTGGGATAGATATATATCCAAAATTTTTGCTATACTCATGAACAAATATAGATACAAAGAGCATCTGTACCCACCTCAGATTCACAGTCAAGAGAAACTTTGGTGGAATCAGTGCATGTAACCATCAAACTACGGTGTGCAGCCTCTTAAGTGGTTTGTTCGTTCACAATCTTGTTTGCTTCCGAAGAGCCTCAATTTAAGCTCATGACAGAGTTCCTGGCACAGCCTCTCCGGCTCATCCCTTTCACATCCCATTATGCTGTACAGACTCATTGTCATGTTCAGTGTTGGAAGTTCTTCCAATTATTTCCCATGAAACACATTTCCACAATTGTAGCAGACACCTTTGTCCAGTATTAGCAAGATATAGTGGCACAAGCTTCTTGCCCCTCCATAATTCAACTGTGTTACATTGGAAGTAGCAGAGCTTGGCTGAGTTCACTCCCAGTCAAGATCAACTGACTCCAGCTAAATTCTTCCCTTCTGAATTAACTGTTCTCTTCAGCAAAGATACGCTTGTGTCCTCATCTGCAGTCCTGCCTGCTTGATACTGGTTATCAGCAGGTGTCCCAGGCCTGCCCAGCTTCCCCCCTTCCCACACTTGTAATGAATAAACACTGGACGTCCTGGGAGTCCTTTGTCTTTGCTGCCCAGAGCAGCTTATATCAGCCCAAGTCTCAGGTTCTCTCAAGTCTCTGTCTCTGTGTTTCTTTTAATTCCCACTTTCCTATTTCACAAGCATCATACTGGCTTGCAGGAGGCCAGAACCACTGCAGGGGTCTCTGGCAACTCCCAATACCCATTCCCTATACACAATCTTTTCCTCAAGCCGTTTTCCAAGTCTAGCCTTATTTTCATTTCTAATGATTTTGCTTAAAAGAGCCCTTCCTTGGTACATTTTAAAATTCAGTCACAACCAGTGCATACCATAAGAGATCTTTATTTCTGTTATTTCAAGCTGGATATTCTAGGTGTTTAGAAATTTATTTGACAGATTTATTGCCACATATTCACAGACCTACTTTGTCCTTGAAAATACAATATTCAAGGTTTTCAGCACTGCACATTTGTAGAATTCTGCAAACATTAACTTTCACTCTTCAGGACATTTTTATTTTATACAACATGCTCAAAAGATCTTGTATGATTTGGAATTCACTTGCCATCTATCCTTAATTCCAGCCACTCTATGAATTTTACTGTTCTGAACATTTCATGGAAAATCATAAAATACATGGCCTTATATGTTTCATTTTCTTTCTATTTTATATGTATATTCTCTTTATTTATTTATTTTTATTTTTGTACCGGGGATCGAACTCAGGACCTTGCGCTTGCAAGGCAGAGCGGAACCACTGAGCTAAATCCCCGGCCCTCTAATTTGAACATTTTGAATAATAGTGCTAAGTATATTTCTAACATATAAGGTTTTAAACTTTGAAATTGTCCTTGTTGTCTTTTTTTTTTTTGCTTTTGTTGCCTGTCTCATTTTAATTTCTAATATTAATTTCTTTCTTTCTTTCCTCCCCCCACCCCTGCTTTCTTTTTCTTTCTTTCCTGAGACAAGGTCTCACTATAACATGTAGGCTAGCCTAGAACTCCTGGCCTCAGGCAATCTATCTGCCTCAGCCTCTCCAGTGCCTGGAACTATAGCAGCCCACCACCACACCAGGCCTTGCTTGTGCTTTTGATGTCATATTTGATCCTCATTCTTGATGCCTTTGTTGGATTTAACAAACCCACAAAGTTTTTGAATAAATTAAATCATTCAATAAATAAATGCCACACAAAAAGGAATAGAAATCATGTTATTTATCTAAAAGGAAATACTTAATAGTGTGAAATGGGAGAAATATTTCCAAATCACCTATCTGATAAGGAGTTAATATATAAAGAACTCCTACAGTTCAATGGTAACAACAGAAAAACCCTACAAATAGTCAAAGTGAAAAATAGGAAATGAACTTCAATAGATAATTCTCTAAAGAAAATAGCCAAATGCCAACAAGCATGGGAAAAGATGCTTTATATCACTAGTCATAGTAGAAATTCAAATACAATTTAGGTGGTCACTGTTATGACTTATATTTAGATGTACCCCCCAAAGCATCATGCAGTCATAGGTGGGAGTTTTTTGGAACTGGCTGGTTCTATGGTGTGTGATGCTAGGATTAAGGGTGTGTTCCTGGGATTAAGGGTGCCCCCTCACATATGTAGATGGCACCAACCAATAAATTTGCATCCTGGATGGAATATAAAAGGATAGAAAGAAAGTAGGTGCTACTTGCTGTTTTGCTGTTTCCTGCCTGCTTGGCATGGGCTATTGTTCCTCTGTGATGTCCCTCTGCCATGTTACCCTGCCTTGGAACCAGCTGACTATGAACTAAAACTTCTACAAACTATAAGCTATAATAAACCTTTCTTCCTTTAACTTTGGGTATTGACTGTATGTTGTCTCAGCAATGAGAAAAGTGACTAAGACAGCCACTCTAAAAAGAATAAAAAACAAAAAGTGTTGGAGAAGATGTAAGAAAATTGGAACACTTGTATTGTTGGTGTACATCCATATGGACAACAGCATGGAAGTTCCTCAAAAAATTAAATTTGTATTACCAGCGGATTCAGTAGTCTGGATATGTATCCAAAAGAATTCAAAGCAGAATCTCAAAGAGATATTTGCACACCTATGTTCACTGCAGCATTATCACAACAGGTAGAACCAGCACAAATGTCCAGTGAACAGGGAATAAATAAAGAAAATGTGGTATATCCACAGAATGGAAATTATACAGCCTTAAAAATACCAAACTCCTGTCATGTGCTACAATATAGATGAACTCTGAGGACATTGTGCTGAATGAAATAAATCACTCACAAAAGGACAAACATTGTATGATTCCACTCATATGAATTATTCAAAGTAGTCAAAATCATAGAACTAGAACGTAGAAAGATAACTCCTAAGGGGAAAGAGGGATGAGCAATTAGTGTTTAATGGAAATAGAATTTCAGTTTTGAAAATTGGAAAAGTTCTAGAGATCTATTATTGCACAATAATGTGAGTGTACTTAAGACCTGTGATTTGTATCCTTTAAAATAGTTAAAATTGGGCGGGGGATTTAGCTCAGTGGTTCCGGCGCCTGCTTTGCAAGTGCAAGGTCCCGAGTTCGATCCCCAGTACCAAAAAAAAAAAAAAAAAAGAAGAAGAAGTCTAAAATAGTTAAGATTGGGCCAGGGTTGTAGCTCAGTGGTGCAGTGCCTGCCTGGCAAGCATAACGTCCTGAGTTCAATTCCGGGCTCCAGAAAAAAAATAGTTAATCTCATATAGTTCCTAAAATGATTCCCAAATTATATATTACCAAGCAACAATTTAAATGAATGAATGAATGTTATTAATTTGAATACTGTACTAACCTGAATTTAGTAAAGATGCATTTCAAAATTTAAAACAAAAAAATAAAGTTATTTCCATTTCCCATGCATGTATACCTAGCAAAGGATTTGCTGGATAACTCTGTTGTTAACTTTTTGAGGAACTGCCAACAACTCCATACAGGATTTTATTTTCAGTCAAATAGTTCCATCACAACAGGAAGTGCACCCCTGGCACCTCCAGCCATGGCTTTTTGAGATTTAGCCAGGCTATTCTACTCCTGTAGGAAATGTTTCAAATGGCCCTTGTATCATAGGCATTGACTGCCACTAATACTCATCAAGTTGACCTGTCCGTAGGCTTAGCTGGTAAATTAAATTCCAGATCATCATTATTATAATTTTTGCAACTTGAGAATCAGTTCTTTTGGATTCTCCTACCCCAGGATGCCTCTTCCTCATCCTCAAACACTGTGACACTTGTCCCAAGCTGTTAGATTAAATCAAAGTTATAAAGCACTGAACACCTGGGATCATGATTCCATCATACTTGTGATTTCATGGTTTACCAGTGTTTGAAAACTCTAACATAGGCCAGGGATTTAGCTCAATGGCACTGCGCCTGCCTCACAACCTCAAGGTCCTAAGTTTGATCCCCAGCACCAAAAAAAAAATCTAAAGCTGTGCTATACCTGAGCACATCGTGTTCTGATATAATCACAGTCATCTGAATCTATACCAATACTTTACTATACATTATTCTTTCATCATTTCCTAGGACTCTGCCATCATTACTTCACTGTATATGTCCAGACCTACCCTGTTGCTGATCACAGTCCACCTGCCATGGTCCTGCTCACTCAAATTGGAACCTAAATCTTCCCTGTGTAGTCTCCTCATGTAACAACAGAAAATATCCATACAGGAGTCTCTCCTTTATATTTTTCCCACAGACTTGGTGACAATGCAGTTGAGAATGGCTCTGGTCTGCAGCAACTTCATCCCATCCATCTCCATCACTGGTACTTGCTGGAACATCAAAAGCCCATCTATTGCAAAGTGGAAGAAAATGGAGAGTGAAACATCTATGGGGACCATTGTTTATGGATGAAAACATATTTGTGGAAATTACTTAATATAAAAAAGAGGAAAAGATTATTCCTTGGCCGACTTCAAGTAAAATAGCATTTTGTTGTTAGCTTCCCATAGTCCTTCATTTGTTAATCTACCTTCTTTTTGCTTCTTATTTCTCAATCTTATATTTAAGACATATCTTGTGTTTTTGTGTGTTTCATTCATCTTTATGAGTATTATCAGAAGGTTTGGAGGGGTTCAACAACTGGATGACATTTTAAATAGTAAGTGACCAAACTAAGTCTCCCTTCTAAGTCTCATGACGGTCATGACATCTATACAACTTTTTAAGAAAGGTTTCTACATAGTGATATCAACATGTATTCTTCTAAATCTGCAGTATTGCTGTGATAGCCATTCCTGATAAGCCATAAATGGAAATGCTTAAGATAATTGTTCCATGTATTTCCCCTCCTGATTTCTAGTTCATGTTCCTCTGAGTGCTCTCCATGAGGGAACACTGTTTAATTGTGAATTGTCCATAGTTCAATCATGGTACAGAAAAAAAGAAGGCCCTGGGAGGTTGTCTAGTACTTTTTATTTTTTAGATAGTTGGAAAACCTCTGTGAGAAGCTACATTCCTTATATTTTCCCACTTAATGATTCTCCATCATCTCCACTACCACCCTTGCAACATGTTAGCATTGCCTGATATTTGGGACTGTTAATCCTGTTACATATAATTTACTGGATAAGAAACACCTAGAAGATCACTACAGCATGCTCCTGGGTATGTTGCCCATTCCTTTCTGGTTTTGTACCCCTGCTCTGCTTCCTGGCAACCTTGAACTAAGCCATTTTTGCTCCATTGTGCCCTTCAGCCATGATACTTTTCTGCCTTGGAGCCTTCCAACCATGAACAGAATGCCTGAATCTGTGTGCCAACATAAACCTCTCTTCCTTGAAGTTGTGGTTGTTGGGTATTGTGTGTTAGTGATGGGAAAGCTGACTAATACAGAAAATTGGTACCAGAGAAATGGGGTTGTTGCAGTGACTATACCTTACATTGTGGTTGAAAAGTCTTTGCAACAGTTTTGAGGTAGAAGTTAAGAAAAGTTTGGAGATGTTGACTAGGGAAACCCTAAAATGCTGTAAGCAGAGCTTGACAGGTGACTCTAGTTGGAGCTCAAAAGTGGAGGAGGCTGATAAGAATGTGGACAGTAAAGTCCAGGCTCAAGAAGTCTCAGTTGGGACCAAAGACTCTATTGGTAGTTAGATTAGAAGCCATATGTGTTATACTGCAGCAGAAAATATGTTTACATTTTTTCCATGGAACATGGAACATCAGCCAAGAAAAGCTAGCTGCGGGTCGTGAGTGCAGTCAGCCCAAGAGAGAAGTCATGTATGATTCAACTGCCAGGAACATAAGAACAGGGTTGCCCAGGCCTTAACATTTTACCATTGCTTTTTTCAGATGCCAGATATTGAGCTACTGAACTTTATTCTTCCCCTGCTGGGTTTCTATTTTAATTTAGTCCTATTCTTTTCTATGGCCCTTATTTCTCCTTTCTGGAATGGGAATGTTTACCATGTGCCATTGCACCTTGGGATTATGTAACTTACTTTTTACTTTTATAGAGTTTTACAGTTAAGAGTCACTTTAGTCTCACAAGCAATCTGAACTTGGACTTCTGAAATTACTGGAACTGCTGAAATTTTGGGGAAGAGATTATTGCATTTCCAATCAAATATGAGATAGTTGTATTATGTGAGTGGGAAATATGAACTTGCTCTTTTCTTTATTTCAAGATTAAGTAGGGAGATGTGTTTGGTTGTAAAGTTGACAAAGGGTAGATTGTGACCATTAATTCTGATACGTCAACTTCATTGAATTATGAAACGCCTGAAGATTAGTAAAGCATGCTCCTGGGTTTGTCTGTGTGGGTCATGGAGTTGGATAATATATATGGCCCCTTGCCCATTCCTCTCTGGCACTGTTCCTCTGTTCTTTTCCTTGCCATCATGAACTAAGCAACTTTGCTCCACTACACCCTCTTGCCATGATGTTTATGCCTTTGAGTCAGCCAACCATGAACTGAAACCATGAGCCAAATTAAACTTCTCCTCCCTTAAGTCATGAGTGTCAGTTATTTTGTCTCAGCAACAGGAAAACTGATCAATGCAATGTTAAATCCTCATACTACAAACCCTCTTTAGAGACATTTAGATACTTGATCTTATCATTTTTTAACTTTTCAGAATCTTCTGGACACATTATAAACTTCTCTTCAAATTGGAAGAAAAAAAATGTAGAAAACAGTGCTTCCTAATCTATTCCTTAGTGTTACAGCCTTTTAAACTTGAACAGTTGCTGAAATGACATAGAAAATATAAAAAAATTAAAATTTCTCAGTTGGACAGTGTACACTGAGGGGTCTGCTCTTGGCCACCTGGAAATTCACATTAGATACAAGAAGAAAATGGCATAGATCATCATATACAGCTGCTCATTTCTATAGTTCATATCCTCACCCCAACAATATCCATGGATTTTGGAGGAATATCACTGGATGGCAGAGACCAGGAACTTCTAGTTATAAGGTTTTAGTATCTCAGCTGTGATGTTTAATGGAATGAGAATAGAACCATTGTGTACCTATCATGGTGTATGTTTTGGGTCAATGACTAACATTTTGCCATCACTGACCCTGTAATGTAATTTCTATCACTCCTGTCTTTTTCATAGTTTAAGAAAAGTTTGTAATCATAAAAAGGTTGGAAAATCACTTTCTAGCTTGCTTGGTGGCACAGGGTTTGTTGTTGATTTTCCTAGTCTGATAGAGTTAGGCTGTACAGATGATGAAGAGTAGACACCACCAATTTACACAGCATCCACAAAACTATTAAGGATCAGGATTATTCACCGAGGAAGGTAACCAAAGTAGGATGGGTTAGGGATGGTGCAGCTGATGGGCACTGATGAGGCCATAATTACCAGTCTTTGGGAAGAGAGAACCCAGAAGGTCTGAGCAAGGGTTTTCAGGGAGCCCTTGCCCACTACCCTGTTCAGAGTTGGTTGGATGGAAAAGCAGAAGCCTTCTGTGTTTAGGACATTACCCCTACTTCCCCCTTCTGAGCTCAACTCATCCTGCTTGGAGGCTTAAAATGTATCTCAGAAATACCAAACTGGCAAATGGTGAAAGCAGATCAGTTCTTTATAGAAAGAACAAAACCTAGAATGGCACTACTGCAGTACTTGGATATTTTGTGCACTTCCTTCTTTATAAAATTTTAAAAGGGTCAGATTAAAAAGGTCAGATTAGGAAGGACTGAGAAACAGTGTTCCCCTGGCTTAAGTAAACACATTGCTATGGATACTAAGGGAGTACCCCAGAAGTTCCCTTCTCAGGATATGACCACATAGCACCCTCTAACCTTCCTTTTCTGCTGGCACCTGTGGGACAACATCTTAGCATGTCCATGATTTCCTCCCCAGGCAACCCTTATTACAAAAATTTCTGGTCTGTATTGCAAAGTATGCTTTTACCAGTGATGCCTCTAGAGGGTAGCAGTCACAGAGTCCTACAAGTATTTCCCCTCAGAAGGTACAAAAATGTCCTTAAAAGGCCATGCTTTATATGATCACATTTTTGATCCTTGATACTATTTCTTGTGCCATTGGGGTTCTATTCAAAAAGTCCCTGCCTATGCCTGTGTCTTCAAGAGTTTTACCTATTTTATCTTCCATCAGACGTTTCTGTTTTAACATTTAGGTCTTTGATCCATTTTTTATAATTTCTTTACTTTTATGAGTACATTTGCAGTACATAATAACATTCATGTGGGGAATTGGTACATGTACATAACGCATCTCAATTCTTTTTTCCCCTTCCCTTCTACCGTCTTTTAAAAAAAAAAAAATTGCCAGTATCAGATTCATTTATTTATTTTATATGACCTTACCAAGTCAATTATCATAAGTACAGATAAATAGCCAGACTAACAGGCCAAAAAACATAAAAAACACGTAAAACAATTATATTAAATCAAGATACACCTTTAGATATATTGTCCATGCTGGATTATAATAACATTTTTTTCTCTCTTTTTTTCTATTGTATGTCTTTTATTTTGCACTTTATTTATATATTGGATACCTCATATAAGAGAAACCTGCCATATTTAAGCCTGTGTGTCTGATTTACTTCACTTAACATTACCGTCTCAAGGTGGATCCATTCTCCTAACTTTATCCTTCTTTATTGCAGAGTAGTACTCCTGTGTATAAATACCACACTGTGTATATATAGCACATTTTTAGGGGCCGGGGATTTAGCTCAGTGGTTTCTGTCACCTGCTGCGCAAGCGCAAGGACCCGAGTTTGATCCCCAGTACCAAAAAAGAAAGAAAGAAAGAAAGAAAGAAAGAAAGAAAGAAAGAAAGAAAGAAAGACCACATTTTCTTTATCCACTCATTTGTTGATGGACATATAGGCTGCTTGCAAGATTTAGCTCTTATGAATTGTGTTGCTATAAACATGGGTATGCACACATCACTATGATATGATGTCTTTAACTCTTCCAGGAAGATACCCAGAAGGAAAATAAGTGGCTCAAATGGAATTTCTAGTTTTAGGACTTTTTTTTCTGTTTTCTTTTTTGGTACCAGGAATCAAACTCAGGGCCTCATGATTGCCGGGCAAGTGTTGCATTACTGAGCTATATATCCCTAGCTCCTACTTTTAGTTTTTTGTTTTTTGTGGGGTTTTTTTTTAGTACCAGGGATCAAACTCGGGTCCTTGCGCTTGCACAGCAGGCGGCAAAACCACTGAGCTGAATCCCCAGCCCCACTTTTAGTCTTTTGAGGAATCTCCATACTGATTTCCATAATGGTTACACTAGTTCACACTCCCAGCCACAATGAAAAAGGATTCCTTTTACCCAGCAGCCTCTCTAGCATTCATCATTGGTTGATTTCTTTATGCTAGCCATTCTTCCTGGAGCAAAATGGATGCTCAGTATTGTTTTGGGGGGGGGGGTTGTTGTTTTTTTTGGTCCCGGGGATCAAACTTGGGTCCTTGAGCTTGCAGGGCAGGCGGCGCTGGTGGAACCACTGAGCTAAATCACCAGCCCTCAGCATTGTTTTAATTTGCATGTGTCAAATAGCCAGGGATGTTGAACATTTTTTTCGTATATTTATTGGCTCTTGTACTTCTTCATCTGAGAAGTGTCTGTTCAGTTCAGATTTTGATATAGTTTAGTACATGGTGAGATATAAAAAAGTATCTTCACAGCAAAAGGAACAATGAGAAGAGTGAAGAGACAAACTACAAAAATGGGAAAAAAAATTTTGCCAGCTACGCCTCATAGAGAAGACTAATATCTAGAATATGTAACTAACTCAAAAAAAATTGGACTCCATGTCAGGCATGGTAGTGCACACCTGTGGTCCCAGCACTCAGGAGGCTTAAACAGGAGGATCCCCATGAGTTTGAGGCCAGCTTGCGCTACATAGTAAGTTCAAGGCCAGCCTGAACTACATAGCAAGATCCTATCTCAAAACAACAACAATAAAACTAGACTCCCCAAAATAAAAGACCCAATTAAAAGATGGGCAAATGAGATGAATAGACACTTCTCAGAAAAAGTACAGATAACCAATAAATACATGAAAAAAATGTTTACCATCACTGGCCATTACAGAAATGAAAATTAAAATAATAATAAAATTCCATCTTACAACTGAAAAAATAGCTTTCAAGAAATCAAACATAATAAATCTTGTCAAGGCTGTGCATAAAAAGGAACTTTCCTATATTGTTGTTGATAATGTAAACTAGTACAGCCACTGTGGAAACCTGAATGGAGAATCCTCAGAAAACTAAATCTAGAAATTTCATTTGACTCAGCTATTCCCCTTCCCCAAAAGATTTTTTTTTTTTTTTGGCACCAGAGATCGAACTCGGGACCTTGCACTTGCAAAGCAGGCGCTGGAACCACCGAGCTAAATGCCCGGCCCATTCCCCTAAACATTTAAAGACATCATATTTTGCACATTTCACAATAACCAAATCTGGAAGCAGCCTATATGTCCATAAACAGATGAATGAGTAAAGAAAATATGGTAGGGCCAAGGATTTAGCTCAGTGGTTTCACCGCCTGCTGCACAAGGGCAAGGACTCTAGTTCGATCCCTGGTACCAAAAACAAAAAAAAGAAAATATGGTATTTATACACAGTGGAGAATTACTCTGCCATAAAGAAAGATGAGCTTGAGATATCTGTAGGAAAATAGATACACTTTAAGACCATAAATGTTAAGTGACATAACTCAGACATACAAGCTTAAATATTACATGATTTCTCTCATATGAAAAACCAAAAATATAAATAAAGAACAAACTAAAACTTAGATTATAGGAAGGAGGGAGATAGATCTTCTTCAAGGGAAAGGGATCAAAAGATGAAAAGAAGGGGAGAGAGGGAGGGGAAGGGGGTGAAAAACTAATTGAGATGTATTATGTACATATAATCCCCGCAAGAACTGTACATGTAATTATGTACATGTAATTTTCCCACAAGAAATGTAATCATTATATACTACAAACATGAACTAATAAAAAATAAAAACTGAATAAAAGGCAATGCTTCCTCCCACCTCACACTGAAATCATCTGGCACCCTGTCTCTCTTACTCACCTTGAGTCCTCAGGACCTAGCACAGAACGTGGCATTTAATAGATGCTCAAAAAAAATTTGTTAAATGATGTATTCTATTTTTAAAGACAGTTTGTTACCCTTTCCTCCCCCTTCTCTGTTGTCTAACTACACTTAGTTTCTTATATTTTTATCCTTTTTATCCTATAAATTTCTACTGTGCATAATGCACAGTAATAATATACGCAAAACACAAGAATTGTTGTTATATCAGTCACCCAGCTCCAGTAATTACCAATTCAATCTACTCTAGATTATCTCTATTCCCATCCTCTCTCCTACTTTAGTCATTATATCCAGCCAATTCTAAGTATAATATTATCTCATCAGAAACACTTTGGTGTGTGTATCTAAAACATAAGGACTGTTTTTAATTTTTTAAAAAAATTTTTGGTACCGGGGATCAAACTCGGGACCTTGTGCTTGTGAGGCAGGTGGCAGAATCACTGAGCTAAATCCCCGGCACAGGGCTGTTTTTAAAATAACAACTATATCACACTCAAAATCACACTAAAAATTAACTGTAAATATCTAATTTCACCTAATAACCAATATTCAAGTTTCTAATTGCTGTATAAAGATCCTAAAGTATGCAGTTTATTTAAATCTAAACAAGGCCGACACATTACAATTATTTGATGTTTCTTCTGATTCTTTAAAAATGTTTTTGTTTATGTGCTTTTTCCTGGAATGATAATTGTAATTTTGTTTGCCCAATTGGTCTAGTTCTTTCTTTATAAGTAGGGATATGTTTATTTATGGCTAAATTTTTCACAAGTTTTCTAGAATGGAAGTCTTCTGGTTTAGAAAAATGTTTTGGTAGAGTCAATTTTAGGTCTAACAGAGGAACTAACAACCTACCTCTCCTCCAGCTGCAGCCAAGAGCCACCAGATGGACTCCATCCTGCCCCGGACATTGAAGTGACGAAGCACCAGCTTCCCCACCATATTAGTAGCTTCTTGCTTTCTCTAAATATAAATGAATGCATGAATCAATGAATGTGTGCATAGAACCAAAATATTCTTTAGTACATTTTTATGCCACTGTTTTCCGAACTGGGGATCATGACATGACTGGATTATAAAATCAACTCCACAGGTTCTGGGTAGCATCTTTAAATTCCAAAGTCATAGAATTTTTCAGAATGTGTTATATGTGGTAAAGATAAGTACTTTTTTGTGGAACTTTAATTTTATTTCCATTGATGCTGTGACTATGCCTATCTGTCTGCATGTGCTCTGTGTTGTTGTAAAATGTAAGAAATATACCCAACTAGGGCTGAACAAAGAAGTGTGGCAGCTCTGTGTTGCTCTATTCCGAGGCTTTCTGCACTATGGACATTTTGGGCTGGGCAAGGCTTTGTCATGGTGGCTGTCCTGTGCACTGGGGTGTGTTCACTAAGCCTCATTCAGTGGCATATTCCAAGCTGCTTAGAGGAAGTGCACATAGAAGGGAGCCAGAAAGAGGCACTCAGAGGGACCAGGCAGGCTCTACTGAGGAGCTGAGCAAGTCAGATCAGGGTTGCATACCAAACCACAGGGTTCAGTAAAAAGCAAGGATTCAATTACCAAATTACTTCCTTTTTATCTCTTTACATGCTTATTTTTAAAATTTTTATTAGTTCATGTTTGCCACATATAATGGTTACATTCATCATGAGGAGTTGGTACATATGCATAATACATCTTAGTTCTTATTTCCATCTTAGTAATTATTTCCTAACAGTTGTTGAGCAGTTTCCCTGTGTCAAGCAATGACTAGGATTGGTAGGACACAAGATATCAGCCTGATTTAGTCTCTGCCCTAAAGAGGTTTAAACCTAGTCATTAGCACAGGCTCATGGACACCTAGAAGAGCAAACCATCCTGTCCTACAGTTGCTACACTTTATCAGTTGTTGGGAGCAATGCTACATAATTCTAGGGAAAAATCATTTGATTAGGCCTAGTTCCTCCATCTACAGGCCAGCTATGGCATTCTGAGACGTAATTCCATTTTGGCCTCGGGTCACAACTGAGACCTCAAGGATCCCATGATGCTGTAATGCTCCAGGACAAGACCACATCTTCGGGAGACACCCTGGGAGGAACCGAATCTTCATCTGTGTAGTTCCTGGGAGGAACCAAATCTTCATCTGCATAGTTCCTCATTGTTCTTAGATTTCCACCGCCCCCCAGTCTTTTGTTACACCTTGTTTATCCCAGTATGAAGTACTGAAGTCTACATATTCATTTGTTACATTTGTTTCTCCTGATGTACTGAATAAAAGGTGCTTCAAGCTAGGGGTTTTTGTCTTTGCTGCCCAGAGCAGCACTGATCAGACCCAAAGCTCAGCTTCTTAGTCTCATTTTTCTACCTTTCCTGTAATTCGCCGTGTGCTGCCGAGGCTTGCAGGAGACTAGGACTTACTGCAGAGGTTCTGGTAACATCCCCTTCCCCTGCTCCCTACAATCAGTTCCTGAGAATTCAGCCCAAATAACATCACTGTCTTAATCAAGCAAGTCAGAGTCAGGGACGAAGGCTGCCGGCTTGAGAATGAAGGACCTACTCTTTCTGCACCATCAGGCTCCTACCTACTAGGCTGCCATCATCCAGCCTCAACAGCTTTTTTCATCCATCAGAAGTCTCCACTAGAGTTGCTCCTTGTGGGTATCTGAAAAAGCTGTTTATTCCGTATCATTTCAGTATCTTCCAAGGGCACTGTGGTTTTTTTCACAAGGTCTAACATTCTGAAGCTTTCCTGTACAAAATTTTCATTGTATTCTTTTACTGTTGGCAATGATTCCAGAGCACCACTGATTCTCATTAAGTTACATCCCACTTGGAAACTTGTGTGCCTTGTAAGGACTTGGTATATACTCCACTGATGTACCTGTTCTCCCTTCAAAACTCTCCATAGTATAGAGCTAGAGGGAATTGAGGAATCAGCTATCTCTTCGTCCAATATGGATGTCCCCGTGGAATGGTTGAAACCCTAGACAGACTAATTTCCAACTGGCCTGCAAGTGACAAAGTCTAGATTCTTACCCAGTTCTTCTGACGTTAAGGCTAGTTACTTCCAACTGTGTCTTATTACTGACTTTTCATAGCCTTAAAAGTTATAGTTTTCTTGTCCCCTCCCTACACACACTCAATTGTGAGCGCCCACAAAGCAGCAAAGTTGTCCTAGTGTTATTGTGGCACATTACGCAATTGTTTTGGGGGTTTGTTTTTTGGGTTTTTGTTGTTGTTTTGTTTTGTTTTTTGAGATAGGGTCTAGCTATATAGTTCAGGCTGACCTCCAACTCACTATGTAGCACAGGCTGGCCTTGAACTCACAATAATCCTCCAGTCTCAGCCCCCCAAACTGAGATTATAGGTATGTACCACACACCCAGTCTATGCAATATTAAGTCCAAAGTTTATAATGTGACATGGCTTGGCAGCTCAAGAGTCACCCTTTTTTTTTTAGCATTTCCCTTATAAGGCTCACTATTTAAGGATCCAGTTAGTATAGGGCAAACAAACAGTAAGCTAGTATCATGGTTATGATTTAAGGAATTGTGATGAAATATGCTATTTCTGATAATCCTGATAAGTCTGCTCATGACAGAATTATCAAAACAGTGAAAGTCTTCTACATAATAGAAACAAATTGAATTTTAAAAATTGGTTAAGTGCTTTGGCAAGGTACCTGAGAAAAATATTTACTTGGCAAATCAAAGGAATTTGCAAATGCTCTGTCAGACTGGGATCATAGTGGGTCATGAGAATGGCACTGTTCTTAAGTTGGTCTAAGAAGTAAATCTAGCTCCACTTTCCTCAGTATCCTAAGAGTCCTATATATTCAGACTCATTGGCAATTTTGAGTCTAAGCCATGTCCACCCTTAGCTTTCACTACCACTGAAGGAGTGGGAGGAGAAATAAGAACAGAGAGGAAAACAAAAGAGGAGGAGAGAAAGGAAAAGGAGCAGGAGGAGATGGAGGGATGGAGGAGGAGAAGGAGATGAAGAGAAGAAACAAAGAGGAGGAAGAGGAGACAGTCTAATCAGTCTGATACTTTATGGGCAGTGACAAAATAACTTTCAGGAATATTAGCAACTGGGCAATCAGTTACAGAAGTGTAAATTTAGATTTTGATTGGCAAGCACAGAAAATTGATTTCCAAGTTGAACATTCCACTTCAAGAAGCACAAAAGAGGTATGCACTCACCCATATCCATGGCCTTTTCATTGCTAAAGTAGTTCCCCAAATATGTGCTCCTCGCAAATACAAATCCAGTTTTATTGAGTGCATACTCCTGCAGTAATCACTCTAATATCACCTGTTTAACAGACAACACAATTTTATCATAAGTTCCTATGCATCCCCCGGCACTCCCATGGCTGTATTTTTAGGTTGCTGACAATGACACCACTCATTTTTCTCATATCATCAATTACTTTTGCTTTCATTTTATAAATTTTTGCTATGATTTTTCATAAAGTATCAACAATACTTGAACTGTTCCCTGACCACACAAAGAAGGCAGAAGAACATAAAGTACTCACCCAAAGTACCACATTTAAAACCTTTCTGTGCCAGGTGTAGTGGTGCATGCCTGTAATTGCAGCACTCAGGAGGTTGAGGCAGGAGGATCACTGCAAGTTTGAGGCCAGCCTGGGCTACGTAGTGACTCCAAGACCAGCCTGAGCTATATAGCAAGACCTTGTCTCAAAAAGCAAAAAAAAAAAATTAAAAATAAAAATGTTTTTGTTATGACATGTATCTGGCTTCATGCGATCATAGGTGGGGCTTTTCAGAGATGGCTGTATCTAGGGTGTGTGGGGCTGGGATCAAGGATGTGATGCTGGGATTGATTCATGGTGCAATGCTAAGATTAAAGCTGCCCCAACCTGGGTGTGCTACTTGGCCTAAGAGGGGGCAACATGGATAACATATAAGGGAAAGAGGGTCACTGCTTGTCTCTTGTAGCTTGCCGCTTGCTGCCTTGCTGCCTCTACTTTCTGCCTGCCATGGACTGTTTCACTTCTGTGGTGCCCCTCTGCCATGCCGCCCTGCCTTGGAGCCAGACAACTATGAACTGAAACCTCTACAAACTGTGAGCTGAAATAAACTTTTCCTTCTTTAACTTTGGGTGTCAGATATCTTGTCTCAGCAACAAAAAAAGTAACTAAGACAATTTTCCTACTGAAACAGACAAGAGAACAGTTATGAAGATTTTAAAAGGCAACACCAACATGAGCAATGTCCAGGCTGTTACTCAGCTCAGCACCTCAAGGCCAGCTGAGTATGGATATGTTAGCTTTCTTTCTTTCTTTCTTTTTTTTGAGCCAGGATCTCACTATGTAGTTCAGGCTGGCCTTGAATTCACTATGCAGCCCAGGCTGGCCTCAAACTTGCAGCAATCCTCTTGCCTCAACCTCCTGAGTGCTGACTGTAGTTACTTTAATATTATGAAAACTCTTGCTTTGGAAGAAGGTCAAGTCCAATAGGGAACAGCCACTCCCACTGCTTTCAAGGTTCCAAAGTCCAACTACATTAGAAAACAAATGACAGGGCCAGGGATTTAGCTCAGTGGTTCCGCCACCTGTCTCACAAGTGCAAGGACCTGAGTTCCATCCCTGGTACCAAAAAAAAAAGAAAGAAAGAAAACAAATGACAAAGGGATCTTAGCCCCTTGTCAGTGGAAATGTATGCATATATATTTATTCACCTCTAAACTTACTTCTAAACATATTTCTGTATCTACCTGCAGTGCATTTGAAGGTACTCCATGAATGCACTAAAAGGGATTTGACATTCTTATGGTTGCCCCAGAAGGTCATTGGGATTCAGTTTTCCTCTGCTTCCAAAGGATTTCATAAAATAGGCTGTAAAGTTTATGGCATATTAAAAAAAACCAACAAACCCTTGTAGTGATTGAAGGAGACTGCCGTAGGAGAGTGGTGTCATGGAAGGCATCTTGATAGAGAAAAATGCAAGATAGCAATCTACATTTGTAAAGGGGCTAAATTATGAATACAGTTGCATAATTCAGAAGCCCACAGAATCTGGCTGAAGTCTCAGCAGCCAGTGGGAAGACCTTGGCTGGATTGCCTGTGTCATTTGCAGGACCTTCTCTTCTTGGCTGCACTTCAGCCATTCTCTGTAGCCCGAGGATTTTCATGCACTGGTGCTTTAGCTGGGAGCCCCCTTCTCCCCTCCTCCTAGCCATTCTCTACTTCCCCTTTCACATAGTTCTTCTCCAATGGGTTTCTATCTGGCTTCCCCCATCAACTGGGAGCCAGCTGAGGGCATGTTTGTCAACGATCGTAAGCAATATTTGAAGCAAATCTCATTTTATTTCATCAGAAATAAAATAATTTGTGTCACTTAATTTTTTTTGAAACTACTGAATCTACAGAAAAATTACAGAACTATTAGAGTTCAAAATATCCTGCATCTATTGTCCTCTAATAAAAACATCTTACATAACCTGAATGCAATCAAGAAATCCACAGCCTTGAGTATTTATTTTCTTATAACCTGTCCTTCCTTACTTGAAGGATAACAGACACCCTCTGCTTCTTGTTTTGTTGTTATTTTCACTTCATTATGGATCACAGAATGCTGGGGATTTAGCTCAGTGGCACTGTACCTGCTTGGCAAGCACAAGGTCCTAAATTCAATTCCTGGTACAAAAAAACAAACAAATAGGTCACAAAAAAATCATCTCAAAGTTGAAAAAGAAATTTCTATTTTTTTACAGCTGCAAATTTCTTCATTGTTTGCATCATAGTTTGTACCTCTGCTTGCCTATATGGGCATTTTGGGGTTTTGTAGTATTTTGAAATTACAAACTCAGTGATGACTATCACTGTGCATGTGTATTTATGTATTGTTGAAGATATAGTTTACTACGCTTCTTTGAAATGGAAACATGTTTTCTGTAGATATAACCATAAAATTCTGCTCTAATATTAAAATTTATCATTACCAAATTTCATCAAAGAGCTAGCATATGAATTCCTAAATTGGATCATAACACATTTGAATAGTTGGTTTATTCTCATCAGCGTTCAAGTGAGTCCACAAAAGCATTTCAATGAGCTGAATAAATGCATCTTATAGAAATGGATGAATGAGCAGAATCAGGTCCTAAGCAGAGAGCTCAGAGCCCAGACCCATCACTCAGATCCTCTCGTGGCTGCATGTGTGCCCAGAGTGATAGATTTCCCTCCAATTTAGGATGGCTGCTGTATATAATAGCTACCTTCTTTCCAACATGCCCCTACTCCCACCAAAAGAGTAGCCTAATACTTGCTCTCCTCCTGGCAACTAGTGACATCACAGGCTCCTCCAGTCCCTAGCCACTACCTCACTCAACCCCACCTCAGCTCCTACAAGCCTCTATAAAAGGTACTTGCTGTCCTGTCCGTATTGCTTTTGTCTCTCCTTTGTTCAGAGACAGCCCGGCAGATCTATTCCCCTAAAAAAGGCTTGTTGTGGCCTGGTCTGGTCTTGGTCTTCCGCCTTTTACCTGACATGGGGTCACTATCCTTTTGTGATGTGTGCTGAGACATAGCTGGCCGTAACTCACAGCACAGGTTCCCCAAATCACCAAGGAGACACTTGGGTATTCAGCTGCTCTAAGAGGCCTCCTGGAGCTCAGGGTGGAGGGCTAGAAGAGAGACATGCACTTCCTGGGAAGCAGCAAGTTGAAAGGATGTAAATGTGGCCAGGTGGAATTTTCAGACAGAACTAACAATGTTCCCAGGTCACAGAGAAGAGGCCCCTCACAGTCAGGGAAGGGGTTGGGCTGGAGATTGGGGAGGGAGGATGGGCGTGAGGAAGCATTCTGCAGACACTTGGACTAATGGCTTTAAAGAGAGGTGATGATGTTCAGATTTGTGACCAGAAAAACCCTCTGCAAGTAAGTGGGTAAGAGCTGAGAGAGGCTACAGTCAGGGACACCCTTGGCAACAAAAGAGGGATGAGACACCATGAGGCCCTGACCTCAGGCAGTGGAATAGAATGGCATGGGGAAGGGGGACGTGCAAGGTAATCAGAAGGCAGAGTTGACTCGGTTTGTGTCCTCTTCAGTGAGAGGCAAAAAGAGCCAAAATGAGTTCTGGAGCTCCTCTGGCCTTCATGCCACTAGTGCCTCTCACTCACACAGTGAAGCAGTGTAGGGAACAGGGAAAGGGGACATTACTAGAACCTCTGCAGTAAGTCCTAGTCTCCTGCTAGCCGCGGCAGCACAAGGTAAATTAACGTATTGTACAGGTGTTGTGCCCAGATCGCGAAGTCCCCAAAGACCACCAAGGAGCCGATTCCGATGCAAACACACGAGGGTCGTTTATTCAAGCTCGAGCAGGGACTCTCAATCGTCGCCGCCGGCGCAGCGGGTCAGGATTGAGAGCCCCGAATTTCAAATTAGCAGGGTTTTTATAGGGGTTACAGTAAGGTTTGGGGATTTTCCACTTAGCAGTTACATGATTGGTTGACATTTAGCAAGTATGAGATGTACACTTTTAATTGGCCAGGCCCATTGGGCCAAGACCGCGAACGACCGGGGCGGGGAGGGGGTTGTTCGAGGGGCAATGACATGGCGATTTTACGGGAAGCAGGAACAAAGGTTAGTAGCCGATTGTCATGTACTGACGGTCAGCACATTGACAGATTGTTCTATAGAGAGTGGACCCTGAACGTTCATTTCCTGGGCAAACAGATGGTTGAGTAATTAACTTAGGAACTTTGCTTCATTACCGATTGTGTCTTTTGTCCCAGAGCAAGCACATTTTAACCATTAATTTGTGAGGACAATAGAGACTAGGGGAATAGTGGATTTTAGCAAAATGAAGTCGCTTTGGTCTCACACAGGAAAGGTAGCGAAAATGAGACTTTGAGAAGAAGCTGAGCTTTGGGCCTGATCAGTGCTGCTCTGGGCAGAAAGATGGAAGCCCCCAAGCTTGGGGCACCTTTTATTGAGTACATCAAGAGAAACAAATGTGACAAAGGGACAGAGAGTTCAGCACATTGGGAGAAACAAAAGTAACAGATGACTGGGGGGTGGGGCAGAGGAAATCCTTGAATAATGAGGAACTATGCAGATGAAGATTTTGTTCCTCCCAGGATGTCTTCAACTGGTGTAATCTTGTCCTGGAGAATCACAGCATCACCTGGCCATTGAGGTCTCAGTTGTGACTGGAGGCCAAAATGGAGTTATGTTTCGAAATGCCATAGCTGGCCTGTAGGCAGGAGAGCTAGGCCTAATCAAATGATTTTTCCCTAAAATTATGTAGAATTGCTCCCAGCAAGGCAGGTTGGTATTCTTTCCATTCCCTGGAGTAGCCCCCAAGAAATGCAAAGCAACTCACATCCTTTTTCTCTTTTTCTTTTTTGGGTGGCGGATTGAGACAGAGTCTCACTGTGTAGTTCAGGCTGGCTTTGAACTCACTCTGTAGACCAGGCTGGCAAAATCTCATGGCAGTCCTCCTGTCTCAGCCTCCCAAGTGCTGGGAACACAAGAGTGCACCACCATGCTCAACTATCACATCCTTTTTCATCCTTACCCACATCACCCTGAGGAACAGAAAGGATAAGGTATCTCTAGCTGGACACATCAGCTCTCATGGGGGTTGGGACAGTTCTGAGAACAATTACAAAACCCACGGGAGGATTCCAGGAAGAGCTCCATGTTGGGCCTTTTCCTGGGCATCTGACCTCCTAAACATTTGTCTTCTGGACTTGTCCACTTATCCCCTCAAGTGACCATGTGCCAAACTGAATTCAAATTTTCTTTTTCTTTTTTTTAATTCAAGTTTTCCATACCAAAGACAGATGAGGGGGTCGGGGATTTAGCTCAATGGTTCGGCCACCTGCCTCACAAGTGCAAGGCCCTGAGTTTGATCCCAGGTACAAAAAAAAAAAAAAAGACAGATGAACCAAACTGTTGATGGTGCAGTAGCCCATGCTGGACCCCTGCCATCTCCTGTACACCTTTTCCCCATAGTCTCCCTTCCTTCTCTCTTTGGTGTCTCCCTGGAAAACAGCATGGGGGGCACTTTGTGTAAGAGCAGAGTGTCAGGCCCTTTCTAGCCCTACCGATTCATAATCTGGATTTTTAACAACATCCCCAAGTGATCCATGTGCCTCTTTATGTTTGCCACACAGCTTGTATGATTACTCATCTTTCCAAACACATTCATGTACTGGCCACTCCTACTAGAGTGCCCTCCTCTCTAGGCAAATGTTCTGTTACCTTCCATCCCCTACCTGCTGCCTTCACCATGGACCCCTCCCCCATCTCTGCCTGCTTTGCTGTGCGATCTTCACTTGCTTCCAGGCCTTGTGGTTTTGTTCACGTTCTCAAGCCTGGGGTCATGCTTGGCTTCCTCCCTTGCACACTGGTGAGAGGTTGTGACATGGTGAGAAAAGTAGGGACTCTGGCCTCAGAAAGACCTGGGATCTGGCTCTGTCCCAGCTGGGTAACTAAGCAAGTCTTTATCTTTCTGAACTTTAGAGGCCTCATCTGTAGAATGAAGATAGTAGCTCTCTTTACATTGTATAGATACAACCTATAATTTATCCGTTTGCTCAATCTTCCAAACTGGACCAGGTTATCTCTGGGTCCTTGAGGACCCTGGCAGGCACAGCTCCACTATCCTTCAGTGCACAGCTTCATTTGACATTGGCTCCAAAGATCAGGCACACCCAGCCCTTATGAGGCAGACAGTGCCTGTTTCAGATGTCATTTCCAACTGATGTGCAGTGATTCCAGCTCCAATTTGCCAGTTCCTAACTGAAAACTGGTAGATGACGGAGATGTTTTACTCAGGTTGCTTCCTGAAAACTGGTGATTATATGGATAGTTTTGCAACAGTAGCACCCTTTTGTTTTGTTTTGTTTTGTTTTCATCACAGACTCAAAGCTTTATTATCCATAGCTCACATAAGTTCAGACTCCTATGAAGCTCAACTCTCCAAGAAAGAGAAGGGAGACAGCAAGGGTTAGCTAAGTCCCCTTGCTGAGACAGGCCTGCTCAGAGCCCTCAATGCTCGCCTGGATGAGGAAGGGCCTAAAAGTCCCCAGCACACGCTCACTTGCCCTCCCTGGTGGGAATGACCAGTGTGCATGGGACCCCTGGTGCACACAGAACCTCCCAGGATACGTGGCATACCTACACCATCCTAAAACCATCCAGTGTACATGAAACTGCCCCATGTACACAGGACCCCCTGGCACATGCAAGGTCACTGGATATCTAAGGCTGTGCTTCAGTTGTGAAAATGGGTTTTTCTTATGTCTTCTTTGTGCTCCAAGTTCCAAATGTGGCCTGTCTCCTCTGCAGAAGGAGGTCTGATTGTTAGGAACTGAACTACAGTTGTACTCTGTGCTCCCAGGAAAGAAAACGCCCATTTAAACAAAAGCTTACCCCTGCCACTTGACAAGAGCAAAGACCCACTGGCTAGAAGTGCACTGTGGTAAGAGGTGCTGCTCTGCCTGCGTGGCATACATGTGTGCACTTATGTATGTGCACCTATCCATGTACACATGTGCATGTGTATGCACATAAATGTGTTAACATGTGCCCTATATGTGTATGTGTGTGCCTATGCACACAGGCAGGGTAGACCCAGGTACATTCTCAATGTATGGCATGCCTGGGCCTCCCCACGCCTAGCATCAGACTCTGTCACTCACCATTGGCACAAAGGCAGGCCCTAAGCTAGGTACAGGGACATGGACAGGTAACACATAGATCAGAGGGCCCTGGGCCTGAAGGACACTGGCTGAGTCATGGCCAGTGCAGTATGGCCATGAAGATTCTAGTCCACACTGGCCTTGAGGCAGGGCTCCCAGGAGCCCTGTTAGCTCTGTAACATGAACTCATAGGTGTTCGTCTCCCAGCAGGAGGGATCCTTGTCCAGCATGCTGCATTCTGTGAAGTTCACCTGGCCATTTGCATCCACAAGGATAATGGTGTTGCTTCTGGTGCCATAGTCTGGGCAACACACGGACACAGCTGCATACTTGTTCAGTATGGGCTGTATATACTCCTGGCGCTGGTCCTCAATGGCCAGGTCTAGCAGCTGTGCCTCCTCGTTGTTCAGCACTTCTAGGAGCTGGGCAACAAAGGCATCCTTAGGGAGCACCTGGCTCTGCTCCACAGCCTCCAGAAAGAGCTGCTTCTCAAAACACAGCTTCCTCCATGGTGTCTCCAGCAGTGCATTGCTCAGCCCATAGGTTCCTGGCATCAGGGTGATGGGCTCAGGCTCCCCCCAGTTTCCATAGTAACAAATGATATCTCCTTTTGCTGTGCTCAGGTCAGCTGTTGAGATTGAACCTATTGTACAGGTGGCCCTCCTGGAAGACCTTCTTCAGGTAGGACAAGCTGTCCATGTCAGTGGTCAGAAAGTTGGTTACAAGTTCACCTCTCCCACGGGTATCTCGGTCCAGCCTCAGCTGCAAGTAGTTAGTGAGCGCCCCTAGCTTCCCCCCAGTGCTGATGCCCAGCCACGTGGCTCCTTCCTTGCCCTCTTCTGTGTCGAGCCCACTAAGAATCTCATTGTTATTCCCGTAGAAGTCGGCTAGCTTGGATGGTCTGTGGTAGAATTCATCCCTGCTGGCTGCCAAGATAAGTCTGTATGTGTTTTTGAAAACAGGGTGAGGATCAAACTTAAAGAAAATGATGCACATGGGTTGCAAGGGGGAGCTTTGCTCACACAGGGTCACGAAGTCCACATATCCTTCCTCCTTGGTGTCTACTGTGTGCTAGGACCCCTCAGGAATGGATGATGGCCATTGGGAACCAATCCTTTGCCCTAGGAAAGATCTGGTGGCTGTGCAAGTAAGACAACACTGTGGTGATGAGACCATCTGCAGAAGCACAAGTTGCTAGGGAATGTGCAGTCCTTGAAGACAAGCATGCACTATCAGGCATCCATTATCTCTCATGGGATGGTGAGTCAAAGGGATGCCCAATTCAGAAGGGCTAGTTCACAGAAGTTTCAGTCCATAATCAGCAGACTCCAAGGCAGGGAAGACAAACAGGCATGGCAGAGCAGAAACATCATGGTGCACACAAGGCAGCAAAAGTAACAAGAGAGGCAGCCTTTTGTTTAAGGGGACCCAATATTACCATCAACTATGAACTACTTTTAGCTTTATTGGTTTAAAATACATTTTAATTAAAATGGTTTTTGCAATCAATTCTAAGCACTTCACAAAAGCATATATTTTGATCTTTTTACATTTCTGTTTACTTTCTTTCCTCTTTTTTTTACACTAACAGTGACTACACTAGAGGTCTGCAGAAGAAATAAGGCATTTTTTATTCAAATAATGTGTTGCCTGTTGGTTTCTTTGAAAAAGGAAGGTAAATTTTTAGTGCCATTCTTTCTTTTCCAAATTGGAGGGGAAAAGGCCAAAAAGGATTTGCACGATCTTTATTTTTACTAGGTATATTACACAAATAATATATTTGATAATTGCAGTCAAAAGGTTAAAGTAAAAAAAAAAAAAGGTTAAAGCAATATCAGATTTGAAGTGTATTTCCTTTAAGATTAATTTGATTTTCAGTTGAATTAGCAATGAGCCTCAGCACCAGGTTTTAACACAGTACATTCAGTACATGAGTCAGAGTTCTAGTTAAGGAAGCAACCTTTTTAAATAATAAAAATGAGGATGTTTGATTTAATAAAATTATATCTGCTTGCTTTTCCTCAGTCAAAAACCACCAGCCCTCAAGCAAGTGGGTCGGTCTCATGCTAGAGCAGGCAGAGACAGGGAGGGGCTTCCAGGGTGAAGAGGGTGGGTAGGTGATGGAAGGTAACACAACAGTCAGACACCCAGAGAGGGCACTCTACTAGGAATGCCCAGGTCACTTGAGTGTTTGTACAGATGAGTGATGAAACCAGCAGCACGGCAAACAGGTCCGCGATTGACCTGTGATTCTTGCTACACAACATATTCCGATTCTGATTCTGGTTCTGTAGGGCTGATTGGGCCTGACACTGTATTTCCACAAGGTCCTAGATGTTGCCTGTGTTGCTGTTCAGGTCCATATGGCAGGGGGCAGAGGGGTCTGAATGTGAACCACGGAAATCAAAACACTAGCTGAGATCAGTCCATATACTTATAAATAAGGTTTGTGAACATTACTCTTGAAATGGCTGAAACCTAGGAATCAGCTCCTCTTGATCTTTGCCTCCTCAGGCCTTCCTTTTCAGATACACTTGTCCTAAGCTACTAGCTGAATTCCAGCCCTATAAAGCACTAAACAATGGGATCACAATTCTCTATCCTGACTTCATCGATCATCAGTGTTTAGAAGTGCTCTTGCTGTGCTGTGTCTGAAGACATCATCCTCTGATACACTCTCACTCCCTGAATCCAGCCCAGTCCTGCTCACTCAAGTTGAGACCTAAATCCTTCCTGTGTTCTGTTGAAGTAAGAACAGAAAGTATACCATATAGGGCTGCCTCTTTTCTGCCTTTCCCACAGAATTCATATTTAATGCCATGTCGTTGAGAATGGCTCTGGTCTATATCGGCTTCATTCCATTTATTTCTACCATGGGTACTTGCTGGAACATCAAACTCCCATTCTTTGGAAAAAGAAGCACAACAGTACAGTGAAATGTCTGTGGGTCCCATTGTTTCAGGATGAAAAAATGTTTGTTGAAATGTCTGAAAATAAAGAGAGAGAGGCAGAGACAGACAGAGATTTACAGAGCAGTGAAAGTAGATCACTTTCCTGGAACATTGCCTAGCATGCACAAGGAAGATAGATCTCTAGTATCTCAAAAAGAAAAATATACCCATTTAAATTATTCCTTGGTGGTGTTTGAATTGGTATAGAATGGGGTTCTAAATGCCTCTCATACCATGATGCTGATACATATTAATCATTTTACTTTCATTGAGACAAAATACCTGACATCACTAAGCTAGAGCAAGAGCACTTGTGTACTTTGAGGAAGGTTCTCCCTGTGTGGCTCAGGCTGTGCTAGAAATTGCCATTCTCCTACCCCAGCCCCTGAGAGGCTTGGGATATCAGGTGAGTGGCCCTATCCTTGATCAGTGCCTCATTTTACTATGGTTCTGTACTGTGCATTCCTATTACTTGAAAAAAAATTTTTTAAAGAATGAGAATTAAAACAAATCTCACACAATGGTACATAAATTAAATAGGTAGTGTTTCTAGGGTAAATCAATTACTGTAATATTTTTCTTGCATTTTAAACTTGCTTGGATCCTGAGTGCACCGAAGCAGATTTTATTCGACTGGTAGTGTTCTCTTTTTTTTTGCACTCCACCCTCAACCCCGGCCCCGTACTGGGGATCAAACTCAGGACTTTGCTTTTGCAAGGCAGGCATGGCATCACTGAGCTAAATCCCTGGCCCCAGGTGGTGTTCATTTTTATGTACTTGCACAAAGGTTGCTTGAATGAGGGCTCTTGGAAAGCTGAAACTTTATACCAGGCATTGGGGCACAGGTCTGTCATAGGGATTGTTTTGGGAGTATAGAGGATTGATTTAGGAGAGTTATTTGCCCAGGATGACCTTGAATTTGTGATCTTTCCACTCCACTTTCTGACTAAGTGGGGTGACAGGAATCCACTGTCATGTCAGTCTACCTAATGCCCTTTTTAAATGTCATTTTTGGTATCAGGAATCCCTATGATGCCATGTGTATTTTAGGATGGGACGTGTTATTTTCCTCCTTGCTTCCCTCCTTTCCTTTCTTTTTCCCTCCATCCCCTTGCCCTCACTTTCCTGTCCTTCCTTCACTGGGGATTTAACCCGGGACCTCAGGCATCCTATACAGGAGCTCCAGCACAGAGCTACACTGCCACCCCATGTTTCATTTGTGAACACATTATGCTTTCTGCTCTGATGATCTATTTCCTATTAAATATTATTGTGTTACTGTTTGTTAATAGTTTGTCTTCCCGTCTTTTTAACGTTTTTTGGGTTGTTCTGTTCTCACTTTCTGTATTCCACATAATTTTTTGGTTAGTACTTGGAAATTTTAAATAATGTACAATGATACCTCTGGATACTGTTTCTGGCCTGCAGTATAGCTCAGTGATAGAGCATTTGCCTAACATGCATGAGGCCCTGAGTTCCAACTGTAGCACTGGAAAAGAAAAATAAATAAAAAGAAAACATGAAAACTGAGGTTTTGTTCATAAAATCTTTTCCTACACCAATGTCTTCAAGAGTTCTACCTAACCTCTGTTCCAACTGGTTCAGCGTTTCTATTTTAATATTTAGATCTTTAATCCATTTCAATTTTAGTTTAGTGCATGGTGAGACATATAGGTCTAGTTTTAATCTTTGGCAAGTTGAAGCCCAATTTTTCCAGCACCATTTATTAAAGAGGCTATCTTTCCTCCAATGAGGGTATTTGGCTCCTTTATCAAAGATGAGATGGCTGAGTGTGTCTGGCATTGTTTCTGGATCTTCTAATCTGTTCCACTGGTCCTCAGGTCTATTTCTTTGCCAGTACCATGCTGTTTTTATCACAGTAGCTTTGTAGTATAGTTCCAAGTTGGGGATTGTGATACCCCCTGCCACGTCTCTGTTACCTAGAATTGCTTTTGCTATTCTGGGTCTCTTCTTGTTCCAAAAGAATTTTTGGATTGTTTTCTCAAGGTCCTTGAAGTATGCTGCCCAGATCTCAATTGGAATTGCATTGAATCTATATAGCAGTTTTAGAAGTATGGCCAATTTCACTATATTAATCCTTCTTACCCAAGAACAGGGGATGTCTGTTCATTTTCTGGTATCATCTTCAATCTCTTTTTTTCAGAGTGCTATAGTTTTCAAAGAAGAGTTCTTTGATTTCTTTTGTTAGGTTCATTCCTAGGTATTTCAGTTTTTTGGATGCTATTGTGAAAGGAATTATTTGCCCTATTTCTCTCTCAGTGAGTCTGTCATTGATGTAGAGGAAAGCGATTGATTTTTGTGTGTTGACCTTGTAACCAGCTACTTGACTGAATTTGGTTATTAAGTCGGGAAGACTTTTGGTGGAGTTCCTGTGGTCTTCTATATAGAGTATCATGTCATCTGCAAATAATGACAATTTGACTTCTTCATTACCTATCTTTATTCCTTGTATTTCTTTCTCTTGTCTAATTGCCATGGCTAATGTTTCCAAAACACAAGAATGGACCTTGCACTTTCGAGGCAGGTGCCAGAAACACTGAGCTAAATGCCCAGCCCAGTATGATCTTCTTGATGATCTTCTGAATTCTATTTCCCAGTATCTTATTAAGGATTTTTGCATCTATATTCATTAGTGAGATTGGCCTATAATTCTCTGGGTCTTTCTCTGCTTTGGGGATCAAGGTGATGCTTGCTTCCAGGAGTGAATCTGGGAGTATTGCTTCCCTTTCAATTTCATTGAAGTGTTTAAATAGTAGTGGCAGTAGTTCCTCTCTAAATGTCTTGTAGAATTCAGCAGTGAAGCCACTGGGACCCGGGATTTTCTTAGTTGATAACTTTTTAATTACATTTTCAATTTCATTGCTTGATATTGGGTTGTTCAAAATTTTTAGGTCTTCTTCATTCAACTTTGGTAGTTCATATGTATCTAGGAATCTGTCCATTTCTTCAGTGTTGTCCATCTTATTGGCATATAGGTTCTGGAAGTAGGTATTGATGATCCTCTGGATTTCTGCTGGGTCTGTTGTCATTTCACCCTTTTCATTCCTAATTGCATGGATTTGGGCCTTTTCTTTCCTTTTTCTGATAAAGGTTTGTCAATTTTGTTGATTCTTTCAAAGAACCAACTCTTGGCTTCATTGATTTTTTTGTATTGTTCTCTTAGTCTCCATTGCATTGATTTCTCCTCTGATCTTTATAATTTCCTCCCTTGTATGAGCTTTGGGGTTGTCCTGCTCTTCTTTTTCTAGAAGCTTGAGGTGCAGCATCAGGTTGTTTAATTGGGCTTGTTCTGTTTTCCTAATATGCATATTCACTGCTATGAATTTCCCTTGTAAGACTGCTTTCATTGTGTCCCATAGATTCCGATATGTTGTATTGTCATTGTCATTGAATTGAAGGAACTATCTGATTTCTTCTTTAATTTCCTCTGTGACCCATTGGTTATTCAGAAGTGTGTTGTTCAATTTTGACATATTTATGAAATTTTTCCAGTTTCTTTTGCTATGGATCTCCAATTTCATCGCACTATGGTCTGATAATATACAGGGGATAACTTCAATTCCTTTACACTTACTTAAACATGTTCTATGTGCGAGTATGTGGTCTATTTTGGAGAATGACCCATGTGCAGTTGAGAAGAATGTGTATTCTGATTTTGTGGGGTGGAAGACTCTGTAAACATCTGTTAAGTTCATTTGTTCAAGAGTTCGATTGAGTTCTAGTATTTCATTACTTATTTTTAGTCCAGTTGATCTATCTATTAGTGACAGTGGGCTGTTGAGGTCCCTCACTACAATTGTATTAGTGCATATATGACTTTTCATCCATTAGTATTTGTTTTATATAGTTGGGCACACTAGTGTTTGGTGCATAGATATTTATGACTGTCATCTCTTCCTCTTGGATCGTTCCCTTTACAAGGATGTAGTGTCCTTCTTTGTCTCTCTTAATCAGTGTTGGTTTGAAATTCACTTGATCTGCAAAGAGGATAGCTACTCCTGTTTTTTGGGGGGGTTCCATTGCATGGAGTATTATTTTCCACCCTTTAACTTTCAGTCTATGAGTTTTCTCTTGAATTAAGTGTGTTTCTTGTATGCAGCATATTGTTGGATTTTGCTTCTTGACCCATTCTGCCAGTCTATTTCTTTTGATTGGTGAATTGAGACCATTAACACTGATGGTTATAACTGAAACGTATTGACTTATCATTGTCATGACTTTTTCTTTTTGTTGGGTTCTCCCCCTTTACATTTAATTTCTTGTCATGCCAGATGGGTTCATTCTGCTTTGCTTCCTGGGGTTGTGATCCTCAATGTCTCTTCCTAGGCTATTGTGTAAAATTCTTTGGAGTGCTGGTTTGGTATTCACGAAGTTCCTAAGGTGCTCTTTATCATGAAAGTATCTTATTTCTCCATCCATTTTGAAAGATAGTTTTGCAGGGTACATCAATCTGGGTTGGAGGCTGTTTTCTTTTAGGGCTTGGAATATGTCACTCCAAGCTCTTCTTGCCTTGATGGTTTGTGTTGAGAAGTCTGCTGTGATTCTGATGGGTTTTCCTTTGTATGTGATTTGTTTCTTTTCTCTGCTTGTAGAACTTTGTTCTCCTGTTGAGTCTCTGGAATCTTAACAATTATATGCCTATGTGTAGATTTTTTTTGATCAAGGCTATTTGGAGTCCTATATGCCTCACTTATCTGTATGTCAAGTTCTTTTCCCCTGCTTGGGAAATTTTCTGCCATTACTTCTGTGAAGAGATTTTTTATGTCATCTGTACTCTCTGTTTCTTCTTTGACTCCAATCAGTCTTATGTTATTCTTCTTTGCATTGTCTAGCATCTGCTGGATTGATTTCTCATGTTCCCTTATAATTTTGAAGCAATTTTTCTTTTCCTGGTCATTAATTGCAATCTTATCTTCTATATCTGAAATTCTGTCCTCACATTGGCTTATTCTGTTGTGTAGACTTTCAATGGAGTTTTTCATCTCCTGGAAATCTATTTGCATCTGTTTTATGGATTCCATTTGTTTCATATGTTGGGATTCCATCATGTTCCTCAGCTCCTCTCTAGATTTATTAATCATGTCTTCCACTAGGAGCACAATCTCTCCTGTTATCTGAGAAATTACTTCTGATTTCATTTTTTCCAGATCCCCTTTTGTTGCCAGTTCAGTGGGTCCAGGTGGTTGAGTATCAGAGTGTTCCATCTCATTTCCCTTTGGGGTTGCTGTAGGTGATCTGGAAGCCTGGTTTTGAGACTTATTTGTGTGTCTTCTCATTTCGACTGAGGAGCTGGGGAGGTGCTGTTGGCCCCTGGGCAGCTCACCTCCTCTGAGCTGGGAGAGGTGGGACAGGGGCTGGGAGCAGTGGGAGGGATGGTGGCCCAAAAGCTCTTTCCTCTGTGCTGGGAGCGGTGGGACAGACAGCAGCCCAAAAGCCCTTTCCTCTGTGCCAGGAATGGTGGGAGGGATGGTGGCCGGGAAGCCCCTTCTTCTGGGCCGGGAGCGGTGGGACAGACGTTGGCCCAAAAGCCCTTTCCTCTGGGCTGGGCTATAAGCAATAGTTTTTTAAAGTGTAGTCTGCAAGCTCAAGGTGCAGCTCGTTTGACTTTTGAACTGGTTGCTTAGAGCCAACTTATTTTGCCTGATTTGATTCTATCTTAATATTTAAATACCTCAAATATTTTTCAGTTTAAGATTTTTTAAAGAGTAGAGATTCCTTAACATACATGTGATTCTGTCAATGTATGATTTAATAATTTGGCCAATTAAGTGACTACAAGCAAGATAAACTATGAGACTTTGCTCATTATGCTCCTACTGAAGACAGTGAGGGCTGTTACTGAGTAACTCATTTTAAATTCCTTGTTCAGAAAGCAGAAAGTTTGTTCAGGATCCTTTCCCCAAACCCAGGCACCTTGGGCCTCTGAGGGCCTCCCTCTTCAGTAGGGAACTGCTCCCTTCTCTCAGCCTGTTCTCTTACCATGCTGCTCCATTATAACCTCCAGTGACTCCTTGCTTTTCCGGTCCCTGTATCTCATCACTTCAAACTCACCCTGTCCTCTGTCCCCATTCTCTGAAATTGTACTCCTTCCTTGTTCAGTCCTCATCAAACCCTTGCCCCCTCATCCAACTTTTCCTGAACTGTGGTGTTGAATGTTGCTCCCTGGTGTCACCATCCTGCAGTTCATCATGGATCACTATTGGCAGTTGGTTCAGGATAATCGTTCCTCACTTGGACTTACCTCCTACCTCAATGTTCCTACATGTCCCCTGCAAAACATACAATGGGAGGGGCATTAGCTCTAATCTCAGTATGTCAAATATTCAGGAGTAAAACTAGGAAAACAATAAAAAGGAAGTCTATAGGGCTGGGGATTTAGCTCAGTGGTTCTGCTGCCTGGCTCGCAAGTGCAAGGATCTGAGTTCAATCCCCTGTACCAAAAAAAAAGGAAGTCTATAGGCAGGAACAGCAGTGTAAACAGAGGCAGAGGACTGGAGAAAAGGGATGAGAGGAGAAATCTTCAGTTTCTTTGTGACTTAGAGCAGGAAGGAGGCAGAGGTACCTCGTACAAGAGACATCTTTTTCTGAGTTTCCCAGGGCTGACCTCCCTGCACTAAAAAAGAGGAGCCCTGGGTTATGGGGACAGAAGTAGGAAGTAGCTGCACCCTTGAAGCATAAGGGTTGAGAAGCTGCCCTTTTCCAAGACAGAAAGAGGGAGAGGGGGTGGTGTTAGGAACAGCGAAAATGACCCAGGCAGGCAAAGAGGGCTGTTATGATCAAGAACATCCCTGCAAAGCCTCGTGTGCTCAGATATGGGGCTCCTGGAGGGTGACTGGACTATGGGGCCTACAGCTGACTTGCCATTAGGAGGTGAGGCCTGGTGAGAGGCTGGTTGTTGGGGGCAGACCCGGAAGGGTACATCTCCCTCCCAGGCTCCTCCCTTCTCTTTCTGCTTTCTGATCACCAAGACAAGAGCAGGTTTCCTCTGACACGCCGCTCTACTGTGCCATTTCTGCTCTGGGGCCAGCCAAACATGGACTGTAACCATGAGCCAAAATAAACTTCTTCTTTAAATTATGGGTATAGGGCACTGGATGTCAGCTAGGGGAACAAGACTAAGACGGGCTCAGTCAGCCCCAATGTAGCCTTGAAGGGTAATTAGAGTGTCTGGTAAGGATCACAGTCCTGAGCAGAAAGCTCAGCTCTATCACTACTGGCTGTACTATCTGGGATAAAGTACTTCTACTCTAAGACTCCTTAAGTCTGTGACACAGAAGTTTCATGAGCATTCAATAAAACAAAACATGCTAGGCAACTGCACAAGACTTGGCACTGGGTAAGTGCTCAATAAATGGCAAGCTATTCCTTCTCCCTCAATGGCAAGGAGTAGATGGCTAAGATGATAGCAGAGAGTGACAAGGAAACATGCACAAGGAATAAAAGCACAAATGTGAGTCAGGTGAAACTAGACTGATTTTTTTTCCCCTCCAGTCCTGGGAATTGAACCAAGGGCCCTGGCATTGAACTATATCCCCAGCTCTTTGAGACAGCATCTCACTAAGTTGTTCAGGCTGGGCTTGAACTTGGCAAGCCTCCTGCCTCAACCTCCCAGAGTGCTAGGATTATAAGTGTCCACTACCACACCAGGTTATATGAATCAGATCCATTTTGATTTGGAGCTAGACTAGATACAGTGCTGTCTCTGACAAAATGGGGGGTTTTGATATTGCCAGGTCATCTTTGTGAGCCTCAACTTTCTCATCTTTAACAGAGGCTTCATAAATTGCACTTCAAAGGCTTTTTTTTTTTTTGGTACCAGGGATCAAACTTCAGCCCTTGTGCTTTTGCAGCAGGCAATGAAACCACTGAGCTAAATCCCTGGCCCTCAAAGGCATTTTTAAAGGATTAATGTAATTATTAGACATGTTGAATCTGTACCACTTAGCATAGTTTTCAGCCCAGATTAAATCCAGTAAATTCAAATCAATTATTTACACAGCCCTTTTCCTCTTGATTGAATTTTCTCAGGCTAATCTACCAAACAATTTAGCTCCACAAAGGGAAAAAAAAATTACATTCTTGTCATGAGTAAGGCTCTGGGCCAAGCACTGAGAAGATTCAAAAAAGAATAAGATATAAGCTAAGTATTGAGAAATTTCAAAAAACAGTAAGACATAATACCTGTTTTGGGAGTATGCACAATCTAATGGGATGCAATAAAATAGTCCAGTTGCAAAAAGAGGGGTTAACGCTCACTGGAGAGATCTGCAAGTTCTGGGGAAGCTGAAATTTCAGAGATACTTACAATGACTATGCAGCAACACTAGATAAGAAAATGCTTGGTGTGTTTGGAAAATAATTAATTTGGTCTATGTGTGAGGTGGGGGGTTGGAGTTGCTGAAAATAATTACATTTTGATTGTTTTACTGATTTTTTCCTTCTTTAATCAAAGGAACTCCTTTTCTCTCAATTGAATATTTTGTACAATCTCTCACAGTGCCTTGCACAAGGAAAGCACCTTTCCTAAATCCCTCAGTGGATTTATTTGCTTCTTCTACTGCACTTAGTACAAATCTAAAATCCCTGCCAAAGCCCACAAGGTTCTTTTTGATTTGTTGAGCCTTCAGAACTAAACCCAATATGCTTGTCAGCTTTCAATGTGCCATGGCAAAATACCCGAGAAAAACAATTTAAAGGAGGACTTATTTTGGTTCATGGTTTCAGAGGTATCAGTCCATGTAATGCCTGGCCTCATCACTTTGGGGCCACAGTCAGGCAGAACATCATGTCAGAAGGGCTTCAATGATGAGTCAACATGGGAAATGCAGGACAATGGTAAGCTGAATACAAAAAGAACCCCTACTACATTGAAATAGTGGACAGCTCTGTGTGCAAAAATTGCAAAGGAACATAATCTGAAATGCCATCACTGAATTATAGACATCATTTTTCCTTTATTGAAAAACAATATAAAGCTTCTACAGTGGCTATAAGTTCTTTAAAAGAAAACAAAAAAAAATCACAAAGGACAGAATAAATCAAGAACATGACTGAAAATAAATGTTCTGAGGGAGACACACTGCTGACATCATCCAGAGACAGATATCTACCTCTACTGGGAAGGGGTACCTGGCCCAGGCCGTTTTCATGAGAAGGATGCACAGAAATGGCCCTGAAAGCAGGGGAAGTGCCCAGCAGAATGCCCTGTGGCCCAGTCCCCACTGTTTTTTTTTCTTTTTCCAGTACCAGAGATAGAACTCAGGACCTTGCACTTGTGAGGCAGGCGCAGCGCCACTGAGCTAAATCCCCAGCACCCCCACTGTTGATGTTGCCAATCCTCAGGCCCTCATTTGTCCCTCTTGAATATTTTTATACAATATATATTTCTATGTTTAAGGACAAAACTCACATGAAATTGTATTTCTGTCTCCAGAAAAATCCAAATGCATAATTATCTCCTCATAATAAAGCAGTTTCAATTAACAATCCAGTTACATTGGTTTTTTTAGAGCGCTTTATCTATAGTGTTGAGGATCAAACCCAGGGTTTTGTGCATAGCAAGAAGGAGCTTTTTTCAATGAGCTACTTTCCCAGCCACAAGTTTCATGTTTTTGAATGACAAAAAATGGCATTAACTGTGTGCACATGTGACCATAATATGGCCGACTGGGTGATATCTACCAAAGTACCACTAGCCAGAAAATTACTTATGAAAATAGCACTCTTCAATAGAAAAGCAAAATATTCCATTTTCTATTTTACCATTAAGCAATTGGGGAAAAGACTAGATTTTTCTGTAACTATAACAGAATACCATTACAAAGGCTTCCCTACAGTCCCCAAAACTGTCTGGAATAATTTTGAAGGTTTCATAATGATATAATAACCTAGCAATTGTAGCTCTCTGAAAAAAAATACTTAACCAAGACTAAATCACACAAAGTACTATTTTCAAAGTTGCTTAATAACAAAATTTAAAAATAAATTATTCATAACATTAAATTATCAAGCATGTGAATAAGCAACATCAATAAATGCTACAATATAGCAGGTTACTAGTATATTGCAGTACGCTACACTATTATAAAAATAGTCATAAAGAGCTTAACACTTAGTATACTGATGATTTACTTTTTTTTGTACCAGGGATCAAACTCGGACCTTGTGCTTGTGAGCCAGGCAGGACCACTGAGCTAAATCCCCAGCCCTGATGATTTACTTTTTACAAGCCATGTATCTTTCAGTTACATTCTCCCAGTTGATTACATTCCAAATAGCTTTTAGATAATCAGGTCGAACATTTTTATACTGAAGGTAATAAGCATGCTCCCATACGTCAATCCCCAGCAGTGGAATAAGACCTATCAGAAAAAAGAAAAAAGTAAAAACTTTACATTTTAATCTAAAACGTTGCAGCTTCCTAATGTAAAACTTTTATTAGTCTTTACACACAAAATTATCCTATATAACAATCTCATCCACTTCTGTTTCTTATGTAACAGCAAATTCGCTTAACAATATTCCTATAAAGAGATTTTAGGCTTCACTTTGAAAAAAAAATGTGACAGGTAGTAAAAATACTTAAAAGAGACTCAGGAAAACCTCTACAGTATTTTAATAGCTCTTCTTAAAATAGCAATAGAATGAACCAAGAGCCAATTTCCACTCCCCTTTCTGCGCCAGTGCCCTCAGAGTCCACAGTAAAGGAATGCTATCTTTGGATCTTCCAAAAGGAATGCACTTCGCTCCCCAGGCTAATTTTTTAGAGTATATGTACCACTTATTAGATACCAATAAAAAAAAATTAACAAGGAAAGCAACATAGGACTAAAGAGAAAGACACAGTTTTCATAAGTTAAATAGTATAAATGAAAAACGTAGTTGCACCCATAAAACATTTTTTTAAAACTCTCAAACTCTCTTATGAAAACAATTCTCAACCAGGATGTCTTGATCAATTGTGATGTGTATCACCAATAATTTATTATTTGAACAATTTTTCCCATATTAAAAAGTTATAATGTCATGGGGCTGGGGATTTAGCTCAGTGGCGCAGTGCCTGCCTTGCAGGAACAAGGTCCTGAGTTTGATTCCTGGTACCAGAAAGAAAAAAAAAGTTATGACTTGTCATTCCAGTGGGGTTTTTTTTTTAATTTTATTTATTTATTTCTTTATTTATCTATTCATTTTTTTTTGGTACTGGGGATCAAACTCAGGACCTTGCGCTTGTGAAGGAGGCAGCAGAACCACTGAGCTAAATCCCCAGCCCCCAGTGGGCTTTCAAGTGGTAGAGAAAAAAAGGTAGCTGGGATTCCCATAGAAATCAGTCTTTCCATCAGGTACCTTAAGAGATACATCTGTCTCTACAGCAGTTGGTGTTCATAAATCTTTTGTAGATTTTTTTTTTTCTTTTTTGGTACCAGGGATCAAACTCGGGACCTTGTGCTTGCAAGGCAGGCAATGAATCTTTTGTAGATTCTTATGGCATCTCATTTTCCCCAAAGGACTGTTTAGACTCTGACAAATTCAGAGTATATGTAGGGAAATGAGCTGTATAAGGAAGAATCTTAAGTCATGGGTAGAGGTGGGAAGGGTGGCAGAGAACTGCTGGTGTCCAGTGGTAAGGTGTTGCTTTAAGTTCATTATATCAGAGATCAGTGGCCCAGCTGCCTATGACTTATGACTCTACTTCCTATACTCTTCAGTGGCATTTTATACACTTGATCTTAGCCAAAAGGCCAAGAAGTGATTTCAGTGGCATTTTATAAAGAGATTCTAATTCAATAAGGCTCAATTGAAAAATAAGATTTGCTGAAGGTGGCCTGGAGTTTCCAAGCCAAATATTTACATATACCAAAGGCCCCCAGAGAGGCAAAAGTCTAGAAACTTGAATTCTAATCTCAGTTTAAACACATGAGTTCAGCAAAGAGAGGAAGAATACAAGTTCTGAAGTTAGGCTCACCTTCTACTTCTTTTCCTTGCTCTTGTTTATCTAGCTTTAGTTTTTTTATTTTAGTTCATACAATTATTTAAACTCATGTTAATTCTCTGTAGAGCAACACAGGCTTTATGATTAAAACACTTTTGTTGATGTTATCTACAAAATTACCTGTGCTTATCTTACAAAACATCAAGGACTTTTACAGCATTTTTCTTAGACCAGACTCTGGGTATTACCTGCTAAGATGTGCTCAGGTTATTACATGTTTGTGGTAAGTTTAAACACTGCTAATTTTTCTTACTTCTACCTAAATGCTTTATAATAAATCATCTTCCAAATTATTTGAAAAATAATTTTCAAATCTAACCTGTTGTTCCTTGCAGCGGATCCTGATTAGAACAGGCAGCAATCTGTAAGCGCCCCTGCTCTTTATTGAAACCAAGCCAGCCCCACCCAGAGCCTTGGACGCCAACGGACACAGCTGTCAGCTTCTCCTTAAACTTGTCAAAGGAACCAAAGTCACGCTTGATGGCTTCCAGTAATTCCCCTATTTAAAAAAAAAATCCAAAACTCAAACAGATTTCAACAATTATGATAAAATATTCTATTACATATATAAAAATATCCCTGTCATATGGCCCAAAAAACTGGACAATATCATACAAAAGATATATATAACCCAATGCCAGGTGTGGTGGCACATGCCTGTAATCCTGGCACTCAGGAGGCTGAGGCAGGAGGATCACCTTGAGTTTGAAGCCAGCCTGAGCTACATAGTGAGTTCAGGGCCAGCCTGAACTACAAAGGGAGACCCTCCCTCAAAAAACCAAAACAACAACAAAAAAAGATATATATAACTCAGTGTATGTGAGTAATACTTGTGTTCCTCCTGCCCTGACACTAATACCTGAGGTTTCAGTTTTAATTCATGTATTTTTAATGAAGCTAGAGATTTCTTCACTCTGCTGTTTTCTTTTTTTTGGTATCGGGGATCGAACTCGGGTCCTTGCGCTTGCGCAGCAGGTGGTGAAACCACTAAGCTAAATCCTTGGCCACTCTGCTATTTTCATCAGGAAAGAAGTAATATTTTCCATTGCCTTTCTTTTATTTAATTTTCCCTCGACAGAAATTTTTACTTTGACTTCTACCCCATTTATCTATGTCCTCATTTGGAAATAAAAAGTTACTGCTGTTCAGTTCTTCTACAAGGGAACCTAGATCTTCCTATCTCGACCATATTTGACTTTAAAAGGGTCATTTTCTTTTCTGTTACTGAACTAAGGGTATATACTTTAAGAGCCCTAACTGCAGCCCAGTGGTAAAGCATTTGCCTAGTATGTACAAGGCCCTGGGTTTGACTCCCAGCACTGCAAAATAAAAGAAAAAAAAAGAGCTATAATATTTGTATTCTACAGTAATATAGAATTAATTCTAGATTGAGCACATTGACTAAATCTGCTGGGTCAAAAACCTCACTCCTCTTATACTATGAACTGAAAAGTAGTCATCTTTTATAAGCACAACTAGGGGAATCAAGTGGTACAGATAATGCAAAATGGGAGAGAATGCCAAAACCATCAGTTGAATATGAGCAGATCTGATATTGTGATCATTAACAAAACCTCAGAAGTATTAGGTATAATCCAAAGACCCCACGCACAAAGAGTAAATTATCCAATTTCTTAGACTTATTTCCCCATTTAATATCACTTCAAAGGAAATTGCTCTTTCTGGGGCATTAGATGGGATACCTTGAACAATACTGATTAAAAACAGACAATAAAACCACAGAAACTTAGGATACGTGCAAGGGGCCCACAAACAAGAGAGGAGAGCTGTATTCATGCCCCACATCAGACCTGGGGTAAGGAGGACAGTTAAAGTCACTTGAGCCTCACAAGTTACACAGGAGATCACACAACAAACACAATGAACCACACCAACTGGTTCTGTACACCCCTCATTACCTACACTTTTTAAAAATATCTGGAAACCTAATTTTCTGGAGCAGGTGTCTCTAGGTGGCCTGGAACTTGTATGTAGCTCAGGCTGGCCTCAAAGTCACCACCCTCCTACTTCAGCCTGCAAAGTGCTAGAATTACAGGTGCAACAAGTGACTTTTAATCAGGAAGAATAATATCCAACGCACTAGTCTACGCACTTTACATGTAAATCTGAAAACAGTCCCATTATTAACCCTATATCTTATAAACAGTACAGATGGTTAAGTATCATATCTCAGAGGTCCTGGGGCTAGTAAATATAAAGTTCATCTTTTCTTTCTTTTTTTTTCTGGTACCAGGACTCAAACTCAGGACCTTGCGCTTGTGAGCCAGGCGCTGGAACCACTGAGCTAAACCCCAGGCCAAGTTCATCTTTTCTTAAAACTAGATTGCTCAGTCTTTCCTTCATATTTTTTTTCTTTTGGTTTTTGAGACAGGTCTCACTTTGTAGTTTAGCCCTGAACTCACTAGTTGTAGCCCTGAACTTACTATATAGCCCAGGCTGGCCTCAAACTTGAAGTGATCCTCTGGCCTCAGCCTCCCAAGTGCTGGCAGGCAGGCGCCACCATACCTGGCTTCTTTCCTTAAGATTTAAACCATGTACGGGCCGGGGATTTAGCTCAGCGCTGCCGCTCCTGCCTGGCAAGAATAAAGTCCTCAGTTTGATTACCAAAAAAAAAAAAATTTAAACCATGAGATGGTTCTGTAAGTGTGTGTAAAGCCTGATGACATAAGTCCTTGAATGCATTCTCCATTCCTACTCTTTCCCTTCAAAAGTTACAACTTTGTTAGATGCCTTGCTATGAAAAATATTCCACTGATACCTCAGGAGAATTAAGGAAAGAAGAAATTAACAATCTGCTGGGGATATAACTCAGTGGTACAGTGAGTGCTCGACATGCAGGAGACCCTAGATTTGCTCCCAGCAACCTCCCAAAGAAAGATGAAAAGAAAAAGAAAATCAACAATCATTTCTATTGTGCACAAAATACACATAGGTTTGTACTGACATATACTAACCTTTAGGTTCTCCACCACCATTAGGGCTCAGGTTCGTCCAGAAAATGGTGTGATTGATGTGACCTCCACCATTGAACCTCAGTGCAGGCTGAAGAGCGACCTGAGTCGTAACATCTCCTGAAATATTAAAACGCAAACACATTTTTAAAAAATTCTTAGTCTTGCCAGGCATGGTGGTGTACCTCTATAATTCCAACCAGCACTTGGTATGCTGAGGCAGGAGGATCGCTGTGAGTTTGAGACCAGCCTGAGCTATAAACTGAGTTCAGTGCCAGCCTGAACAACAACATAGCAAGACCTTGCCTAAAAAAAAAAATCTTACTCTTTAACCACTCTATACATTGTTCGATTTTTTTCTTTTGTAAGGCATTAGAAAATTGCACTAGCTTATCTATAACATTCTTGTTTTTCCTAAAATTTAGCAATTTCATATTCTACAAAAAAAGGAGGGCCCTCCCAAACAACTTGTTTCAGATTTTCCAGTTCAATTAATTGTATGCTATATAACTGGCAAGGGTGGTTAAAGCTAGGAAAAAATTCACTTCTGATGACTAAGGGTTCAGGGTTCTCTTGGATACAAAAGATTTCAGCAAATTAAACACCAAAGCATTAAAATACAGAAATGAAAAGCTAAAATGCATGGCTCAGTATAGAACAAAGAAAACATTCAACTCTCATTTTCCAAGTAAGACAATTATTCACTGGGAAATGTTTCAAAGTGACATTAAAAAGAAAACTCAATAGCCAGGTATAGTGGCGCACGCCTGTAATCCCAGCCCTTGGGAGGCTGAAGAAGGAGGATTGCCATGAGTTCGAGGCCAGCCTGGGCTACATAGTGAGTTCAGGGTCAGCCTAAACTACAAAGGGAGACCCTATCTCAAAAAACCAAAAAAAAAAAAAAAAAAAGGAAGAAGGAAAGCAAGAAAACTCAACAAACTGAACTCCTGATTTTCAAACCCAAATTTACTCCTTCTATGGGGACATCTCAGTGAATGCCAACTCTGTCCTTCAGGTCACTGATGTCATCTTTGACTCCTCTCTCCTCACACTCCACACCCAATCCATCCCCATACCCACCAGCAAAGTCAGCTCCACCCTTAAGACATATCCAAAATCCAATCATGTCTTCCTAACTCTGCTCCTACCTGCAGGTGCAAGTGCACCAGCATCTCCTACCTCCATTAGTACCAGTCTCCTTCCCAATAGGTGTCCCTTCTCACCAGGTGTGACCCCTGCATCCTTACACTGAGCTAAAAAGAAGCACATCACCTGGCTGTCTACCCCATTCCAGAGCCACACTACATCCCTGCACTCACATGACACTCAGCATGTGCCCTGCTCAGGGCTGACCAGCTGTCTCTGCGGCAGCAGTTTCCCCCATCCAGCCTCATGTTTCATTCTCATTTCCCCTTCCAGTCTACCAGTTACATGTTCATCAGCCAGGATACACAGCAATTCCCCACCTGCTCTCAGACTTCGTAGTCTACTCCATCTTTCCCAACCAAACCTGTAACTCCTGGCACCCTACATGTACACATGTTCACCTGTGTCCCCACGAGCCTACACACGACAGTGAGGACAAAGACTCTGTGCACTGCTGTCGCCTCAGTGCCCAATATACACAGAACACTCTCAATAAGTATTTGTTGATTCATTAGATGACTGAATATATTAAATGTAGTTTCTTAAAAAAGGTCCTCTTGGGCCGGGGATTTAGCTCAATGGTGCCATGCCTGCCTTGGAAGCGCAAGGTCCTGAGTTCAATCCTCAGTATCAAAAAAACAAATAAAAATAAAAAAGGTCCTCTCTATAGTTCTAAAAAGAAGAATATCATGCTTGAACTATCTGAATGTATTCTCAAAAACACTGAGCAAAGTAAAGTGAAACCAAAGAGACTTCTTGCTAAACAAGTATTCAAATTATTTTCTTTTCTGTGCCTTCAAGAAGGTCTAGACTAACTTAAGTACTGGAAAAACTAGAAATTCCCTTGTTCAATAAATACAGAGTGCTTATGATTCACCATAACAAGGGAGGCAAAGTAAAGGACAGAACCACCAAGAGCTCTGCTCTGCAAGAACTGCACTTTTGGAAAAAGTTCACAATTCCACTTTGAACATCTATGTTAAGAACCTAGGTAAGAGGGCCTGGGATGTAGCTCAGGGGCACAGCACCTGCCCAGCAAGCTCAAGTCCCTGAGTTTGATTCCCAGTACCAAAAAAAAAAAAAAAACATAGATAAGAAATGTTACTTTCTGAAACAAGAAAGTAACATTAACGCCTCTCCTCTTTCAGAGAAGAGAGGACCAAGTGATACTGAGTACATAGATAATCACTTAGGTTTTCTTTTAGACACCAACCTTTTCTTCCTTTGATGTACTTACAAGGTAATTTTCTTACAGTTCAGTGTTTCCCTTATTTTTTCTGGAGTCACTCTAAAAATATAAATGTAGGTTTCATGTTGTTTTAAATAAATCAAAACTCAATTTCCCAAATGAGAAGGAAACATGCTTACTGAGAGAATTTAGTAATCTCAATATCTTAGGGGCTGGGGATTTAGCTCAGTGGTCCTGGCGCCTGGTGCAAGCTCAAGGTCCTGAGTTGGATCCCCGGTACCAAAAAAAAAAAAAATCTTAGTTTGCTTAACTATTTTAAATTTTTCATAGGAACTGTGCTCTTAACAATTTTGTAGAGTTCAATATTTTCTTTGGTTTCAATTCAAGTTTTTTCTTCAAATACAATAAAAGTTAAAAACTTTTGGTTGAAAAAGCATTTACATTAGTTATATGTGATGAGATTATGCTAGTTTACTTACACTCTTTCTTCCCAAGTTTCCAATTATGAAAATTTAACTCTTAATAATCTCAAAAATATAATTTTTAAGGAAAAGTTCTGCAGTTATTAACTTACAATAAATACAGTACTGCAGTAGGGGCTGAGGATTTAGCTCAGTGGTGCTGCGCCTGCCTCACAAGTGCAACGTCCTGAGTTTGATCCCTGATACCAAAATAATAATAATAATAATAATAGTAATAATAATAATACAGTACTGCAATGTAACGTAAAGCTCTTTTTTTCAGTGGCTGTCATTAAACAGGTAAAGTTTTGATTCCATAAGAAGAGGGCTGAAATTGGGCCAGGGATATAGCTCAGTGGCGCCATGCCTGTCTTGCAAGTGCAAGGTCCTGAGTCTGATCTCAGGTACAAAAAAAGGCGGGGGAGCTGAAATTAAGATTTTTAAAAAATATTGAAGGTGTCAGATGTTGCTTCCAGGAAATACTTTCACAACTGGGAAATTCCCCATTTTCGCTATTACCACATCTTCCACAAATCTGCTATTTCCTCTTTCCATATTCAAGGTTCATATAATTCCTGCAAGTAAATCTTCCAGAACATGCTAATTTTCTCCTCTTTTTACTAAGGTATTTACCTCAAACACAAGCTGAAATACTACATTTTTCCACTAGATGCCCCTACTCAACCAGATATCACTGTTTAAAATTACTCAACAAATTTCATAGGCCTGAAATTCAATAAAAACAGTTAAAGTATTTTTCTTAAAGAGTACATTTTCTTAGCTTATTAAACACAGATAGTCTGGCAGTATGACTGTAAATTATCTTCCCTGCCCAAACTAATGTATTAAAAGAACATACTATTTTGTATAGACATTAAAACAGTTACCCCAAGAGGTAAGAACACAAAAAAATTCACATGCTCCTGGTTTTGTCAAAAAAGCTCTTTTTAAAAAAAGTTAACTCCTTATTACATTAATTGAATTACAAATACTCAAGTTTCTACAAAAATGGCTATTTTTCTTATAAATTTTGACCCTTAATTTAAATCAGAGCAATAGGGCCTGACCTGTTTCACAGCCAAGTAAGTACTTTTTGGTAATGAACATCATAATGTTAACACTCTCGCCCACATAAAGTAAAACAAGAGGGTAAGTGCAATTCACCTGTATGGGCAGCTCAGGACAGGAGGAATCTGCAAGTCAAGTCCTCAGCTAGATTCCAGCCCTTCCCAGAACGATGACAATGACCAGAGAGCAGCTTCTTCTGCCAGTATTGGTTCAATACTGTCGTGCCCTTGGAAAAGGAGCCAGAAAGGCCCTCCTCTCCCACCTACTGCCCAGGCACACACTTGGGTTGCAGACAGCAAAGCCCCAGCCCACTTCAAGCGTTACTGTGACGCTCAAGGACACTAGAGTCTGGGCAACAAGCTTACGGTGCTCTCTCAGCTCTTCAGCAAATGGCTGGCAAGGCTACCTGAGAGATCAAATAGGTATCTCCAAGGGCTCATTATGTAACGAGCAAATTCTAAATGTTAATATGCAAAAAAGGGGTACATACTAAGTTTCCTTTAAAGCCTGCACAATTCACTAACATTAGCAATATGGGTAACAAAATTGGGCTAACACGGTCAAATTCAGAAACAAATTCCTCTACGAAATCCTAAGTTTTCTGAGATAATAAAAGAAGTTTATACAAATGAATCAGTAAGAGTCTGCTACAATAAAACAGGTCACGGTTTTAAAGGGGCTTTGCGCCTGGAAATCTCAGGACTGGTAGTGGGACCAACTCACGGTCGCATCTGCTCCAGGCGGCGACCTCCACTAGAGCCTGGTACCTACCCTTGACCAGCGCCTCCTGGTACTTCTCCTCGGTGGCGTTCAAATTGTTCACATAGGCTGCGTGGTGCTTGGAGTGGTGCAGCTGCATGATCTGGGCGTTAATGTGCGGCTCCAGGGCCCCATAGTCGTAGGGCAAGTCGGGGAGGCTGTGCTTCTGCCGTACGCCCAGGAGCCCCAAAGCCGGGGCCAGCCTCCGGCTAGCGCTGGAAGACAGACACGCCGGGGTCACGCCGCACGCGCCGCAAAAAGGACCCTGGCGGCCCCCAGCCCCTCGCCCCGAGACCCGCACCGCCGTGCTCCGCGCGCCCCTCCATGGCGCCTGCCTCTCACCTGCACGCCGCGTAGGGTAACATGGCACCGCGCCTCTAACCTCAGGTCTCTCCAGAACCGCCTCGCCGTCCAAGCGCAGGCCAGCGTGCACAGAGGGACGTACCGCCGCGCACAAGTACTGCCGCCGGCGGGCCCCGCCCTGCTTGCCGCGCCCAACCCGAAGGGGGGGAAACCGGGCGGCCGTGTGGGCTGTGCCCTGAGCTGGCCCCCAAGCCCTTGGCTCAAGTGATGCGGGAAACGGAGCTTCTCGCTAACCTGGACCGCAGCAACCGAGGTGCCTGTCTGCCACACTGCTGTGGCGTGCCGCCAAAAGAACGCTGCCCCCCGCCATGTGCAATTGGTATGGTCCTTAGGCCCGCCCTTACTCGCCCCTCGGCGCCCGCAAAGAAGTGCAGCGTCTGCCTCTGGCCTTCAGCTGTACCCTTGTGAACGGAATATCCAGGCCTTGCCCGGGAACGCCTCCGTGTTATTCGTTCCCTGGAGCCAAGGAAGCGTCCCTCGGCAAGACAGGGCCTGGGTGTGGGTCAGGGCTGCCCAGCGAGCGTGTTAGCAGAGGGTATAGAGCCAGTTTGGCCCTCTCACCCAGTACCCAGAGTGACCTTGCTTTCTGGCCTAGAGGTTTTCTCCTGGCCAGATCCAGGATAGGAGCCAGGCTGACTTGATCCCACTGGCTGCCTAGTGAGAGTGTATCCAGCCGGGCATGGTGGCACATGCTTGTAAATCCCTGCGTTTATGGAGGCTGAACCAGGAGAATCTCAAGTTCAAGCCCAGCCTAGACAATTTAGCAAGCCCGTCTCAACAAAAGGGGTTGGGGGTGGACTGGGGATGTAGCTCAGTTGAGAAGGCCTTGGGTTCAGTCCCCAGTAGCACATATAGAAGAAGATTGCTGTCAAATGCCAGACATGTAGTGGGAGTGCATTAAGTGATTTATAAATAATTTTTCTTTATTTTACTTCTGGAATTGGTATTGCTGGCTCCAGGTGACCATAAAAGCTCACTGAGGTTAAAGCAGCATGATTGGTCGCATGTTAATAAGTAGAAGAGTCGTGATTACTGCTGGGGATTTAGCTCAGTGGTGCCACCGCCTGCCTCGCAAGCTCAAGGCCCTGAGTTCGATCCCTGTACCACAAAAACAACAACAAAAAAAAGAAAAGTCGGGATTAGAATCCAAAGTTCATACTTTCCTGACTACTAAGCCCTGTCAGTCAAGTCTACATTTGCTCAGTGCCTTCTCTGAACCAAATTCCCAGGAGTGTTAAAAAAAAAAAGGACAAAAGAATTCTTCCTGTGCTATCTTATAGTCCAATAAGCTGTATCACATGTTTTCTCAGCAGTTTAAAAAACAATACTGAATTGTGCGAATCCTCCTTATATAAAAGCTAGGAAAGCTTTAGCTGCCAGTGACATGACCTGAGTCTTTGTTGAATAGAACAGTATCAAAAGAAGCAGCAGCAATGGTGAATAGATTTTCGTTTTCCTCCATCCCCTTTGCAGCCCTCCCAAGGATGATCAAGCTTCCAATTCAGGAAAAGAGGACCTGCCAAGGGTGTTGTTCAGCTGTTAGGAGAATTTAACTCTGGGCATGTGTTGGACTGAAGACATTCCGGGTAGGCCCTTGTTATGGATATCCTTAAAACTCGGAGAAGAGTTTATAGGTTTAATATAGTTGGTAATGGGAAGTTGAGATTCCTATTTGCTGAGGTAAGGCACCCAGAAAGTAATTTTTCAGGTGACACAGTCTGTCACTGATACCATAAGGGACAGGCTAGTTAAGAAGCTGTTGGATTCATTACAGCAGGAAGCACTAGAAACCATCTTTAGGGTGCTAGCTATGGCAACTAGGGGAAAATGACATTTTGAAGGATGAAACAGCAGAATTCAGTGATGGGTCAAGTGACTAATGAAAGGGCTTGATCTAGTGAAAATAACATGTAACTGTAAGGAGACAGTGTAGTCATGATGCCTCAAGGCACTTCTTGCTTATATAGATAATGATACTTTGAGGTTTAGAGTGACCCCTAGGACATGCCTTTTTGAGCAGGCAACAAATATTGGGGCAGAGGGAAGGGTGAGTGGCATCAGTAGTCAAGGAGCATCCAGGATTGAGACCAAGGTGCTAGGGGTACAGGAGCCAAAGAGAAGTTTATTGCCATTTTTCCTACCCTACCTAATAAACAAGCGTCTTTTTCCACTGGCTTCTGAAAGAAATCCAAAAGGCTCCGGGATTAGATTACAGTAGACCGGATTCTGTCCCAGATTCCTCCAGGTAGCTCAGAATGACCTCTGCAAAACCAAGTCACCATAAATAGGCATTTCCCTTGGCTAAACTTCTAAGGCTATTTCACAGCTATCCTTAGACCTGTCACAATCCAGACCTATGCATTTTTTGGAGGAGGCAACCGGAGTGGTTGAAATGAAATCACTTTAAGTCAGCTATTAATTGCATTCATATTAAAGTAACAGTGATCCAGCCACAGTGTCTTAAACACAAGAGTATGAAAGATATAGGGTCAGCAGTTCAGGGCTGGAGTGATCCTTCTGTGAAGTCATCAAGGATGCAAGCTCCTTTATCCTCAAACCTGCCTCGACCCATTTTAGCCATCTTATCTCCTTCCTAGGAAGGGAAAAGGACAAAAGGTTGGGCCCCAGCTGTCTCTCATTTAAGGATCCTTTATGGGGTATTCACCAACAAATGCTATTTACAGTTCACTGTTCAAAATTTAGGTACAAGGCTACACTTAGGCAAGAAGGGGGCTAGAGCCAGGGTGTGGTGGTGCATGTCTGTAATCCCAGCACTCAGGAGGCTGAGGCAGAAGGATTGCCACGAGTTTGAAGCCAGCCTGCGCTATGTAATGAATTCAAGGCCAGCCTGAGATACATAGCAAGACCCTGTCTCAGATAGATAGATAGATAGATAGATAGATAGATAGATAGATAGATAGCCGAGGCTTTAGCTCAGTGGTTCCGCTGCCTGCCTCGCAAGCGCAAGGACCCGAGTTCCATCCCCGGTCCCCCCCCCAAAAAATCACAAAAGATAGATAGATAGATACAGACAGACTGACAAAAAAATGCAGTGATTTAGCTGTGCACATTTTCAATCTGAAAAATGTGAAATTCCATAACTAAAGAATCTTCTATAAGCCAGGATCCTTGTAGTAGGATCTTTCTATAAGGAGTTATTTCCACATGCCTGGACATAAACTCTGATCATTAATAAAATGATTTCAGTATGTCTATTCCTTCTCCTCTTCTTCCTCCTCTTTGTCTCCTTTTCCTCTTCCTTCTCATTTTTCTTATTTTTCTTTTGTGTCACAAATCTTACCCAGGAAAGAATCTGAAAACACTTTGTACCTACTCTTGATCATAATCCTGAAAGACACAAGTCCCGATTGCCATAATCCCAAATGTTGAAATCCTAAAAAATCCCTAAAGTGTAAATTCCCAAAATTACACTCCTGAATGTTGAAATCTTGAAAGCTGAAATTTCCAAAATCCCAATTCCCATGGGGGAATTGGGTTAAGAGAGGTAAAAACCAAATCCTGAGAAAGTGGTTGGCCACAATATGGCAACAAGGAAAACAGTTTAAAAATGCATCATCTGGCTGGGGATTTAGCTCGGTGGTTCCGCCGCCTGCCCCGCAAGCACAAGGACCCAAGTTCGATCCCAGGTACCAAAAAAAAGCATCATCTATCTACATTGACATTCCTTCTAGCTGGCAAAGCTAAATGTTCCCTTCAATCACTTATCTTGGTGTCTTCCATCTTGAAGGGAGATGAGGCAGGTTAGGTAGATTTAGGGCTAATAAACCTTGTATAACCAGTTTATACACAGGCATTCTTTAAATGATTAATACACCTATATGCAGAGCTGACCAAGGATATTTTATATACATTCATATTCTAGGGCCATTTTATTCCTGCACTAGTTAACACGTATGCCCTGAATCACTAACTTTTGGTGGCCTTGTCTGTAAGGCTCCCCCTAACCAACCCATAAATCCCAGAGACAAGCAGGACAAGGAAAAGCAGGCAAGGACAAGCAGGCAAGGGAAAACAAACAATGCACACTTAGGAATGTTCATGTAGGCAGTGGTGCCCAGGTTAGGGTCTTGGGACCTGGGATCCATCTATAACAGTCCAGAAAACCAATCAGGTTGTGACAAATCCCAGGTATTGGGGGGGGAGGGTTCCTAAAACATGATAAAAGGAAGCTGAGGACAAAGGCCTATGAAGATTTGCCTTTCTGGTGCCCCCTACTCTGAAGAGTAGTGGTCTATTTCCCTTTTTCCCCTCTTTTCAAATAAAGTCTTTTCAAGCTCAAGGTGCCAAGCTCGATCCCCGATACCAAAAAAAAAAAAGTCTTTTCCCTTTTAAACTTTGTTCCATTCCATTGATTCATTGCTAGTGTAGAGTTTATAATCCTGGTGAGCTGCTCAGACAGTGGAGCTTTGGTACACACCCCTGACATGACACATCTACACTGGCACTTTGGCACTTTGTTGAGAATGTTACCAAAACAGGACTATTTTGCCCGCTTTCATTATTCCAATGGCTTCTCCCAGGTTCCTCAGTCTTAACTGTTCCAGTATTGCTCAAGAGTCCAAGTCTCGTCTTCTCTGAGACTCGAGGCAAACTTGGTTGTGAGCTCCTGTAAAAATCAAAGAATAGGGCTGGGGATTTAGCTGGGGATTCTGCCTCACAAGTTTAAGGACCTAAGTTCGATCCCTGGTAGAAAAAAAAAAAAATCAAAGAACAAGTTATATACTTCGCAGATAAGATTGCCTAAGGTAAACATTCACATTCCAAAAGAGAGAAATAGGAAAATGATAAGGAGTTGAACCAAAGCAAGACCAAAAACCAAGTAGGGTATTTACTAGGTCAAAAAATACGGTAAATATTTTTTTAATTTCTAAAACTTTATTACAATAAAAAACATGTTGTCATTAATCTGCCTGAAAATACTCCCCCTTGCTTTGAATACACTTATCCCATCATTCTTGCCACTTTCTCATGCTTAAAAGTGCTTTCATGCTTTGAAAGTGTTTTCTTCTGGAAGTTCTGTTTCATGAGTGTCTTTAGTTGCTGTTATGCTTATACCTAGATGTTCCCTCCAAAGCCTCACACACTCATAGGTGGGGCTTTTTGGGAGGTGGCTGGATCATAGTGTGTGGTAATAACTGGATTCGTCTACTGATTGGCTTAGCATAGTTCTGGGTGTGCATAATGGGGGGGCCCACCGTGGGAATGGGTGGCACCAACCAATAGACTTGTAGCCTGAATGGAATAAAAAGGGGAAAGAAGGAAGTCTCGCTGCTGTTTGTTCAGAGGAACTTCAGTCTTCACCTTTGCCTTGGACATCAGTCTCTTGGCTTCCAGCATAGAGTCTTCAGCCTTCCACCACAGATCCTTTGGCCTCCTGATACCAACTAGCATGGGACTCTACAGTAAGCTCCAGGCCTTCAGCCTTTGACTGGATACTTCAGATCTCCAGCAAACAGACAGCCCTTTTGCACTCTTCCATACTTGACTCTGCAGGTGGCCATTGTAATCCTAACTTGTAAATCCTTATGTATTTATATATTTTATATTAAATCTTTTTCTCTAGTGAGCACTGACTGATACAGATTTTGGTACCGAGAGTAGTGGGGTCGTTGCTGTGACACTTCCTGACCATGTGGTTCAGAAGCCTTTGGAACTTGCTTGGAGAGTTTGGAAAGGTTTGGAGATGCTGGCTGGAGAAACAGCCATAGAATACTGTTAGCAATGCCCCTCTGATGTGCCACCCTATCGTGCAAACAGCCAACTACAGACTGAAATTTCTACAAACTGAGCTAAAATAAACCCTCCCTCCTTTAACTTGTATTTTGACCCAGGAATAAGAAAGTAACTAAGACAGCTGTATTGTGGTAGCTACCTTGATGTCTGGAATATTAACCTTTCATGATCATTTTGACTTTGGGGAAGAGCGAGAAGTCACACAGTGCCAGATCTGGTGTATAGGTGGATGAGGACAACCATAAATGTTTTTACAAGCCTGCCTTTCTACTGGATGGCTCTTAGAGGCAACATTCACTGTGGGATTTTTTTTTTTAATCATACTCTGTAAAGACACTCACAAAAGAGGATTCCAAGAACTCCTTCAGAAAGTATCAAGAGTGATGAAACAAGTGTTAGAAGTGAGGGGGAGTACTTTGAGGAAGGTTAACTGCCTTGTGTCTCTTACTGTAATAAGCTTTTTAAAATTTGAAAATTCACTGTGTATTTTGACCAAACGTTGTAATCCCATAGCTCTATGTCTGGCATCCATGGCACATGGTAGTGTGATGTAAGCTCCAAAGGGCTTAGAGGGGTAGAGCCCTACCCTATGGCCTTGCTGGTTGCAGCCCACTTGGCCTCTCTCAGGATGGCTCTGCTAGCTACCTGCCGCTTTCCTTGACAAATATTCCAGGACTAGCTTTCTGAGGCCTCCATTACAGCTTTGGCTTCACTCATAGCTTCATGCATCACACTCTTAGGAGCTGCTTGTAGGGATTGTGACCCCGTTGGGTTCACTCGTAGCTCCATTACAGCTCATCACTGGTCTGTGTACCCATAACCATTTCTCGCAGTTCTTAGGGGGCCAGGGATTTAGCTCAGTGGCACTGCACCTGCCTCGAAAGCCCAAGGTCCTGAGTTTGATCCCCAGTACCGAGAAAAAAAAATGGAAACTCATTTCTCATGTTTCTTCATGAGACACATATCCAGAAATTTCCTGAGGGTATATTAGCATGATTTGAGGACTTTACAGCCTCCTGATGTTAAAAGGTCACCTGCTGGAAATCTGTGAAGAGTCAATGATTTTGACAAAAACGGCCTTCAGGTCCCTGAAAAGTAGCCTAGGCAACTGTTGTCACCATATCCCACACATCAGAGGTGTTATCTACATCAAAGCTAGTGGGAGACTAATAAAATATTGCTCAGCTATGTGACCTCCAAAATTAGTTATTTTTAAAATCAACTAAAAGCAAGTAACTACAGGGAGTGTGGAGGCTCAGAGTCAAAGAAGTAAAAAGTACAAAGGGTCAGTTAGTGTAAAGGAGACTAGGCCAGCTGTGCTTTTTGGCTAGTAATTATCAAAGTTAGGATTCTATCCCCCCATGGAGTCCTGGAGGCAGAAGTCTTATTCTTCTGATAGTTATGTTCCTAAGAGTGGCTCTCAAGTCCTTGAGAGATGCTTCTGAGCTGCAAAAGACACATATTTACAAGTATAAGGACTTTTTTTAGTAAAAGCCAAGTATAAGGCTATGGCCTAACAAGCAAGGCTCAGATTGTTGTTGTTGTTTTGGATTTTTTACTTTTGGATGATTTTTTTTTTTGCTTTATTTTTGAGACAAGGTCTCTTTATGTAGCCCAGGCTGGCCTTGAACTCGCTATCCTCCTGCCTCAGCCTCACAAGTGCTAAAGTTATAAGCATGCATCATCGTATCTTCCAAGAGCTCTATTTTAAGAAATTGGATGAAATTGTGCAAAACCAGAACTATAAGTGTTTTCATGCTAAGGATATGTAAAATAAAAGTTACAGCTATTATTGCTTTGGACTACATTCCTGTTCTGGGCCCCAACAAAGCAGGCTAAAAATCAACATGGAGTCACTCATGCTAATTAATATTCTACTTATCAAACTAAGAGTAAGCTTACCTGAACTTCCAAAAAATCAGGATTAAAGAGGTAACAGCCAAACTCCCCCCAAAGACCAATCTGAATAGACATGATAATAAAGTTCCCTCTGCCTTAATCCTTACACAAAAAAAGTTAACCTGCCTCCAGCCTGGATTATCTCAAAAAAATTAACCTGAAGTAAACTGATGTTAACCAAGCAATTATATTCCCATTATTCCTATTGCTTTTTCTGTCTCCGTATTTCAAAGAAAGTGACTTTGAAATAACCAACTGACTTTTTGTTTCTGCTTTCTTCAACTTTTCTGGGTTTATAAAGCCAACCTCTTTTGTTTAGCCAATGGAACACTTATTCTATTTTATGGAATTAAATGCTCTCTGATTATAGAATAAAAAAAAAATTAAGACTTTTTTTGGGGGGTGGTACAGGAATTGAACCCAGGGTCTTTGCACTGATATATATGATTTTTTTTTTTTAGATAGGGTCTCGATATGTAGCCCAGACTGGCCTCCAAGTCACAGTGATCCTCCTGCCTCAGCCTCTCAAGTGCTGAGATTACAGGCATGAGCTACCATGCCCAGCTCATATTTTTTATTCTGAGACAGGGTCTTGCAATCACTAAGTTGCCCAGTCTGGGCTCAAACTTACAATTTTCCTGCCTCAGCTTTCCAGAGTGCTAAGATTACAGGGGTATACCACCATGCCCAGCTCAATCAAGATCTTAAGGTGTTGTAATTTTGTTCTTTGACAGACATTAGTTTACAGAACTGTTGCCATGCAAAAGGCTCAGCCTGCTTGCCACATAATGGAAGCCAATTAGTCAAGAAGCAAGGTAGTGGTGATGAAAGAACTTTATTACAATGAGCCATCTTATCAGAAGACGGCAGCCTAAAGGACTGGCTTAGCTAATAATTGTAAGTGAAGGGCTGGGAATTTAGCTCAGTGATTCCGGCACCTGCTTTGAAAGCGAAAGGTCCCAAGTTCGATCCCTGGTGCCAAAAAATAATAATAATAATAAATGCAAGTGAAGAGCTTATACAGGAAATTTGAGGAAGTTTATTTTTAGCCACAGATGATTACTACAGCGTAATCAATTCTGCAATGGTTCATTTTTTTGACCCACATTCTGATGTTTTCTGAAGATCATCAGACATTCTGGGTTCTGTAAATCTAACAGTTACTCACCAGAAGGTCTTATGACCAATGTTTCTCTTGTTCCTTTTTTTTTTTTGATAGAATATCACTACATTGCCTAAACTGGTCTCAAGGCTCAAGTAACCCCTCTTGCCTCAGCCTTAGCGCTAGAAATCTAAGCAAGCATCACTGTGGCCAGCCTGGTTCACTTTCATTTGAATGGGCTTCACACACAGCATAGAGGAGTTTTTGTATAGGTGACTTGTCTGATAGCATCTTTTTTTTTTGTACTGGGGATTGAACTCAGGACCTTGCGCTTGCAAGGCAGGCAGCGGAAACACTGAGCTAAATCCCCGGCCCTTGTCTGATATTATCTTAAGCTTAGTTACAGCCCCAGAAAGCCTGTCACCAGGAAGGACAGCAGCATCTGACAGGATGACAAGAAGGCTTGAGACTGTCAAATGACTGAAGTCTGGGGTCAAAGCCCAGAACCTGAAGGGCAGGACTGCTCAATCTCAGTACTCCCGACATTTCCGACCATATAATTTTGTTGCAGAGGCTGTCTTGTATATGAGAATGTATTATCCACATCCTTACCCTTTATCTATCAGATGCCAATAGCATTCACCTACCTCTAGCTGTGACAACCAGCAACATCTCCAAAAATTACCAAGTGTCCCCTGAGGACCAAATCACTATCTGTCAGGAGCTACTGGAGCTACTGTCACAGAGGTAAAACTATTACAAAACATGAAGTACCATGAGTCAGCAATGGATGCCAGACCACGGAAGGCCACAGAGGAGCAGGATCAGAGCCTATGAAGGGTTCAGAAGATCAGAGGAGTCCAGGTTACAGCGAAAGGCACTGGGTGATGATACAGTGGGTACAGTTTGCTCATCACATTTGATGACACCCCAGTTCCTGTGTCCAAAGCTCAGTCTCGAAACAAAAAGGCCTGAGCTAGGCAGTTGCCAGTATGATGGAGAGAGAGAGAGAGAGAGAGAGAGAGGGAGGGAGGGAGGGAGGGAGGGAGGGAGAGAGAGAGAGAGAGAGAGAGAGGAAAAGAAAGGGGCCTAAAGGTGGTCTGAGAAGCTTACAATTAATAGGGAAATAAATCACCTCTAAAGGAAAATGAACAAGTTCTTAAGATCTGTTATGAAGAAAGGATGGTTGGTTAAAATGAATAAATTAGAGCAAAGTCAGGCTGAATGATGACAACCATCTTGGAAGGAATTAGTGTACCTGAAAAAAAAGTAGGCACATCGTCACTGTGTTACTCAGCTTCCTGTCATTGTGACAAAATATCTGAGATAAACAACTTTTAGAGAAAAAAGTTATTTTGGCTCGTAGTTTCAGAAGTTTAGTCAGTGGTTAGATGAACTGTTGTTTTGGGGACTTTGGTAGGATAGTACATGGTAGGGAGAGTGCATGGCAGGGGAAACTTCACCCCATCACAGCCAGAAAGCAAAGGGAGAAACAGGAAGGGGCTGGAGTCCTTAGCACACCCCCAGTGACCTAGGCCCTTTGACTAGGCCCTACCTCCTAATGGTTGTACTATCTCCCAATAGCTGGAGATCTCCAAAGGTTGGGGACCAAGTCTTTAGGGCCATCTAAGATCCACACTAAGTGAGCATGGTTGTGCACAACTGTAATCCCAGCTACACAAGAGACTGAGACAGGAGGATCACAAGTTTGAGGCTAGCCTGGGCAACTTAGCAAGACTTTATCTCAAAATAGAATTAAAAAGGGGCTGGGACAAATACAAGACCCTTTGTTCAATCCCCAAAACCACAGGAAAAAAAAAATAAAGAAAATCCAACTTATAGCACTGTAAAAATAAGTTATGGGGGGCTGGGGATTTGGCTCAGTGACAGCCTTGCCTGCCTTGCAAGCATAAGGTCCTGAGTCCAATCCCCAGTACCAAAAAAAATAAAAGCTGAAAAGTTATTAGGGTTTCTGTAACTGATAATTATAATAAATATTAACATATAATTAATGTTTACAGAATAGCAAGAAACGGTATGACACAATTCTATTAGTTACCTTCTAAAGAACTTAGAAGTACAATATGTACATAAATGCACTTCAGCTGAAGGTGTAAAAGCCAGTTGTGATGATCAATATTTGGTTAAATCCAATCACCATCACACAATGAACTTCTGAAATTCAAGAAAAAAACCAAGGTTTTATTTTTTTAAAGATATTATCTTAAAAAAATATTATGTTATGAAAACATTTAGTAGTAATAGTTTAATTTTAAATGTCAGCTAGCTAATTTTAAGTACTTGACATTGCAGTCATTTCTCAGCATTCAGCTTCGAGATTATTGTTGAGCTCATTGCTGCACTATCAGGCAGATGGAGTATGTGTGTGTCCATATTCCACAGTACTGCATAGTGATTGTGAAAGTTAATTTTAACACTGTGCTTTATGTACAAAGATAATTATTAAGAACTTCTAAAAGGCAAAATGCATATGAAGATAGGTTGAGAATTAACAAAAGTATTAAAAGGGAGTATATTAACTAGATAACTTTAGGAAGACCATTATGTTCTTCTGAATCAATAAATGTTTATGAAAATTTAAATAATTCTAACTTTAAAAGATCATTATGGCCAGACATGGTGGTGCATACCTGTAATCCCACCACTCGGGAGGCTGAGGCAGGAGGATCATAAGTTCAAAGCCAGCCTGGACTAATAGTAAGACCCTATCTCAAAAAAAAAAAAGATCACAATGTTCTTTTATGTCAATAAATGTTTTTAAAAATTTAAATAATGATATTAAACAGGATAAACAATATATTTTGCTCTTTCAAAGTTCTTGCATAATAAATACACATTTGTACTTTAACTGATAGAATCTCAATGAATATAGAACCTAGGATGAGTTTCATTCCACACTACATCTAGTGACTCTAGATACTGAAAATAATCTGAGAGGCATGCCTTGTTTGTATGACTAATGTTGTTACCCAGTTAAATGTGAGAGTAGTCTATGATGTTACACAACAATCCATTTAGCACAAGATCAGAAAACAGTCCAAATGTCATTAAAGTAAGCATCTGACTAGCTTTTCCCAAAGCCAAAGCTGAAGCCTCAACTGCATTTTGGAAAAATACGTAGGTCAAAGCCATGCCATGGTTTATCCTTAAAATACTTATTAAATATGTATTTCTTCTGTATTTTCTAGAAAGATTCCTAGGTATAACAAGCATACTTATCTGCTGCCATTTATCCTGTCCATCTGGCTAGTTCCCTACTTGCAGTGACTGAGGCTCCCAAACACTCCCTAGTCCTTGCTGCTCCCTTCTAGGGGCACATGCCCAATCTGTGTCCTGGGCTTCCCCCTAAATTCCAACTTGGAATATAACTAGGTGAGCAGTACAGCTTTATCTCCTGTACCTTCCCCGATCAGACCATGGGCTTCTTAAAATACTCATTTTCCTGGAACACACCTATGTTTTTCCATTACTTCTGGACATGGCCTTTGGCAACCCAGATTCTCTCTCTCTTTTTTTTTTTTTTTGGTACTGGGGATCGAACTCCGGTCTTTGCGCTTGTGCAGCTGGAGGCAAAACCACTGAGCTAAATCCCCAGCCCCAGATTCTCTTATTAAGACAACTCTGTGGACCTCATTATTTCCACTCAAGCCCCTTTAGCTTTCCTCCTATCAAACCTGTCTGCATCACCATTAGGCAAGTCCTCTCTCAAAGGCAGCAGCACTACTCAAACCTATTGAATCCTTTGGCCTAGCATGGATGATCAAAATATACAGTGAATATTTGAATTTTAAAAAATCATTTACATTTAAAAAAAATCATTACAGACATACTGCTGTTAATCTCCCTCAAAATACATTGCCTCACTTCAAACATACTCCACTGTTCTCAGTTCTTACCACTTTATTTTCTCTTGTTTTTGCTTTGAGACAGGGTCTTGCCATGTAGTTCAGGCTGGCCTTGAACTCACTCTGTAGCCCAGGCTGGCCTTGAATTTGCTGTGATTCTCCTTCCTCAGCCTCCAGAGTGCTGTTCTTACCACTTTCTGAAGCAGTTCTGGAGTCCTCTTTCATGGAAAAAAAAAAAAAAGAAAACAGTAAATGCTGGAGGCTTAGGCAGGAGGGTCACTTCAAGTTCAAGGGCAGACTGGGCTACATAATGAGACCCTGTCACACAAAAAATAAATAAATAAATAAAGTGGCAAGAATAATGGGGTGTTTGAAGTGAGAGAGGGTATTTTGAGGGGGACTAATGGCAATCTGTCTTTCACTATAATAATTTTTTTAATTTAATATTCACCGTATTTTTTGCTCACACTACATATAATCATGTATTTTCTCACTTATTTCTTAGAAAACAAGAATAAAATTCCCTTTCCCCATGTCTAAGGTTTCTCCCACAGAGAAGAAGGCCTGTTTTTCAGTTCAAGGGTCTACTGGTATAAAATAAGGATGTTCCAAGTAGGGGACACTAACTCTTTTCATAAAACAGTCTGGTGAGTTTAAACATACCTTGTTATATTCTCTATGTTAGCTGAATCAGGATGTTGGTGAAGATTTCTGGTTTTCTGCCTGTGTCGCAGTGGGAAACTTGTACATGTTTAAGAATAGGCTCTAGAATCAGCTTAATTTCATCTAAATTGGGGTTCTACTTTGTCTTAGCCATGCTGTAATTTTTTTTTTTGGTACCGGGGATCAAATTCGGGTCCTTGCGCTTGCGAGGCAGGTGGTAGAACCACTGAGCTAAATCCCTAGCCCAGCCATGCTGTAATTTAACTCTGCTGAGCCTCAGCAGTTCCATCTGGATATGGAACGAACAGACGACCTTACTTCCCTAGATGTCTGGTTATGAGAACTAACAAAATATAGTTTTCCATTTTTCTGCCCCAATATTCCCCTCCTCCATTTCTTTTCCTCTCCAGAAATCAAGGAACTGGGGATGACCTATCTCACACTAACTTTCTCCTCCTGTGTTTGATGAGATTGGCCATGACTGGAAACAGACCAGCACACGCCATCTGGGCTTCATTAGTCCCTTCTCTCACCTTCCTCCTAGGCCTCCAAGAAGCCACATTTCTTTGGCTGTGACCAGCCCACTCCCAAACACACCACTTAGATGTTTTGCTGAGTTTCATCACCAGGTGGTGCTCACTTCCTGTGTTGCCTTTTGCTGAAAAGTACAAAGTTACTGCAATTCCACCCTAGTTGTGAAATACTCCTACCCTGAGGTCTTGCCTCATTTAACCACATCCCAGCTCCTGGGTGTTTTCACCGGAAGCCTTTCCCGGAGCTGTTGGGTGGAGGCCACTGATTTTTCTCCTGTGTCTGACAGAGTTTACAAGTTACCGTCTAAAGGTGTCTGTCTTGGTAGGCTGCCCTTTTCCTGATCCTTTGGTGGAGGAGAGTAGGCTTTTTTTAGGGGTTTTTTGTTTGTTTTTGTTTTGATCTGTGCTTGATGTTTCCAATCGACCAACTTCTGGATATTGAGGCAAAAAGGAAACCCAGGCCCAGAGGTGGTGGTACACATGTGGAATCCCAGCACTATGGGAGGCTGAGGCAGGAGGATCACAAGTTCGAGCCTGGTCTAGCTAATTTAGTGACTCAGAGAGACCCTTTTCTTGCATTAAAATATAAAATGGTCTAGGAGTATAGCTCAGTGCATAGGCCCTAGGTTTAATCCCCAGTATGGGGGTGGGGGAGGAAACCCAAGGAGCCCACTGAAGTGCCAGTTCTTGGTCCTGAGGTATTTAGCCGCTTTTCCTCTTCTCTACATTTCAGTTTTCTTATGCCCAAGATTTTTAGTTGTACTTAGTAAGAGCAACATGGAAAAGTATGGCTACTCCATTTTCCCTAGATTGGAAATCTCCCAGACTTGTATTTAGTAGAAAGAGCTTGCTGTGCAGTGCCACCTGCATAGCTGATGAGTCCGTGGAGGGTGACTGGTGGGGGATGAAGAAAAGACAGACGAAGAGATAAAGCTGAGGCCAGGTGGAGCCTTCCTCCTGATGGGAGAAAAGGACTGTCTGGTAACTACAGCACCGTTTATTTACAGTAGTAGCGATAAGGGAAGTGCAGGGGGTGGTGACAGGGCTGCTCTGTAACTGGAACTGGGAGAGTGGCTAATCTCTGCAGGGCTTTACACTTGATAGCTTTATCGGATGGGGAGAAAGGCACATCTTTTTTTTTGGCTGGGCCTTGCTCTACCACATCAGCTTGTCACCTGTTCTCTTGCCACGGAGGCCTACCTCATCCATGAGAGGAAGCAAACAAGCTGTGTGTTCCTTTCACTCTTGGGGCCCTGCCTCATCCGCTGGAGGAGGAGGTTAGGCCCAGCCATAGTGATCTGCAGCACAGTGCTCCCAGCATCTCCCCCTGTTCTGTTCTGTTAGCTGTAGCTTATGATGATGTTAGTTGGTTCTGGTTTTTGTTTTTGTTTTTAATGGCATGATATGTCTGTTTTTGAGTTTTAGCGGCAGGCAATGTGTCAGGTCTGGTGATCTCTGTAGGTCTGAGTTTGTCCTCTGTTGGAACACAAGCATATTTTGGCCCCTATGTTATTAATTGCATTGAGCCATTTTACCTTTTAGTTAGGATGTCTTTTTTTTTTGGTACCGGGGATCGAAGTGGGAACCTTCCACTTGCAAGGCAGGCGGTGGAACCACTGAGCTAAATCCCCGGCCCCTTAGTTAGGATGTCTTTTGACAACATTTGTGTCTAGAACATGTCTGTAGATTTATCTTAGTATCAATGGAGTTTTGATGGAGGATATTTACTTTTCATAAGTGAATTTAAAAATTTTTTAAATGAAGGCAACAAGAGAAGGTGACAAAATCTAATTGAGCTTGTAGAGGTAGCTGTACTTCCCCTTTCTTGTTTATGTAAGTGTGTTTTTAGGGAAAAGCAAGTATATCTGACAATGGCTTGTGTCCATGGGTTATAAGGACCTATAGTGTTTTTAACCGGATTAGTCATCTATAATAAGCTCTATTTCAAAGGTCTATCCCCAACTGTGGTTAGGGGAGAAGGGGCACAGGTTTCATCTAACTGCTTTGAGCTGAAAAGGGTTGATGTAGGGAAGACTGCAGTTAGGGGCCCCTTTTAGGGAGCTATTTTAACAGGCCTTAAATAAAAATCATGTGGTAATTTAGTAATTATAAATTCTTTATAAGGTCGATCTGGTGGATTTTGGTAAAAAAATTATCTAGTATAGTTGTTTTGGGTTTTTTTTTGGTACTGGGGATTGAACTCAGGTCCTTGCACTTGCGCAGCAGGCGGTGAAACCACTGAGCTAAATCCCTGGCCCCCAGTATATTTATTGTTGATATTGTCTGTATGATCACTTTGAGTTTGGCAGCCTATAAGAATAAACAAAATTTTTAAGGAAATTAAGAGAATGTATAGTTATGGTACAAGCACTAAAATAAAAGGTGGTTTGGGGGAAGAGTTATGTTTAGAAACTGTTTTTAGGGAACTAAAATAGTGAATGTAAGTTGTTGACCTATAGACCCTCCACTAATGGAGATTATCTATAAGTCTGATATTTTGTCATAATTTTAATTGTACCTGTAAAAGGACTAAAACTTTGATAATTTTAAAAACCAATTTGAGCTAAAAAATTTTAAAAACTGTTGGTTTTGTATAAACTTTATCTTGGTTTTATTTAATCACCTATAACAGTGGTTAGCTATTAGTGTATTTGGAAACTGTCAGAAGGGGTCAGCAATTGGAGCCTTTTTTAAAGTCTAGCTATATGCTTTTGATTTTATATACTTTTAGTTATAGTTTTTTATTGGGTGTTTAAGACCAAGTTTTAGTGAGACCTATATTAAATAAAATTAACCTCTTGTTAGTTATCAAGGTCAATTAGGTCTGTTTGGGCAATATCTTGGAACCATGTGTAGAGCCTTATAGCTTTAGTTAGTGTCAGTCATCACGATGTGTCACAACCTTGTTTGATTATGTTTTTTTTTGTGTGTGTGAAAGCATGGGAGATAAGAAAGCATGGTTTTGATGAAAAATAAGGATGAGTGGCAGAAGATCAATTAGGAAGCTGCTGCATTTGTCCATGAGAAGAGATGAAGATTTGGATGTGATTGAAAGCACTGGGACACAGATAAGTACAATGGAGGGGAAAAAACATAAAATTAATAAAAACAGAGAAAGGCAAGGAAAATAAATCTTACATATTTCTGTAAGGGTGAAAAAGGAACTATCTGCTTACCGCATATGATAAAGGATCATGGCAAATAGCCCTATAACAAAAGATAGGTTAACAAGAGAAAAGCATCACTCACTTACTTGATTTGCTTTTGAACTGGGGATCAAACCCAGGGCCTCATGCATGCTAAGCATGCACTCTACCACTGAGCTATACCTCTAGCCCCATTATGTATTTATTAATATGCATAAGTATGGGAGTCATATAAAATGCAAAACTCTCGAGTTCTATCCCTGGTACCCCCCAAAAAATACAAAATTCAAAGGCAGGGCCCTATGGTTGAAGGTTAACTTCTCTTCTTCATAAGGGAGAGGGAAGTGGAGCCCGTTGGCAATTTTAGAAGGGTGGCACATAATTTCTAGAAGAAATAAATGCATCCTGAAAACACACAGTACCCTGAGACAAAATTCCTCTGGGCTCTGGGTGCTGGGTTTTCTCTTTAGTCTCCTCCCCTATAATACACCTTTAGTTTTTCTTGGTTAATAAAATTTCAGTAAGAAGATTGAAGACAATTGTATTCCTCTTTGGTCGATCTGGTCTCTAGATACATAAAGGAACCTCAGGGCAACCTTGCCCTGTGTTTTGGAAGAGAAAGAGGATCAGAGACAGAAGGTAAGGGAAGGTCAGTGAGACCTTTGTTCTAAGATTCTTTCTAGCTCAGCATGTTGGGGTACTGTTTTCTTAGGCCAGCTTTCTTAACAAGTGTCTATACCAGCTAATCAGCAGGGTCAACAGTAGAACATTTGCCCAAAGTCCAGTACTCTTCTCTGTCAGAAGTATATAGATTTACAAATTGTCAAGGATACAGTTTGCAATTTGCCAATAGGTACAAATTTTTTTGGATGTACTTACTGTCTCCTGAGCTTGGAAGTCTTTAATTAGTAAGGGACAGGGAACTATCCTTTTTAAAAATTAGAAGAGATGTCAGGCTGGTGGTACACACTTGGAATCCCAGCACTCAGGTGGGAGGATTGTGAGTTTGAGGCCCCCCTGACCTGGCCTGGACTACATAGGGAGAACTTGTCTCATAAAACAAAAAGCGATAAAGAGAGATTGATTGATTTCACTGCATGTTCAATCAAAGATTTCCACCTTTTGTATCCATATGGTTAAACATAATTACCAAGGATTGAAGGCAAATAGGATAAAATTTTTTGTTTTGTTTTGGAGACAGGGTCTCACTATGTAGTTCAGGCTGGCCTTGAACTTACTGTGTACCCAGGCTAGCCTGAACTCATGGCAATCCTCCTGCCTCTGCCTCCTGAGTGCTGGAATTACAAAACAGGATAATACTTTGAAAAATTCTGAAAATAAGATTCTCCAAGATTCTTAGAGTTTTAATGTATCTAAGTCTTATACAAGTTTGAGGGTTCTTTGAGGGGAATAGTGGTTTTTAAATGCTTGGTTTATCACGCTACTAAACAGAGATGGATCTGAACATCATAATATAGTCTAAACTTTAAGAGATGGGTCCTAGCTTTGTTGGCACTTTTTTTCCCCCTATTTTCTTTAATTCATGAATCATTAGAATGTGTTTGGCTGTGAGTAACAGAAATCATAATGGACTGGCCGGGGATTTGGCTTGGTGGTTCCGCCGCCTGCCTCAAGAGCTCAAGGTCCCGAGTTTGATCCCCAGTACCAAAAAAAAAAAATCATGATGGACTATGGTTTTAAATATAAGAACATTTCTGTCTTACTTAATAAAAGCTCCAAAACTCACAATCCCTATGTAAGTTTGGAAGTTTAACAACCTCATTCAGGATCCAGGGACTTTCCAACCATGACTCAGCATTTCTAGCAGCATGCTTTAGTTTCCCAACCTACTGCCTCAGGGTTACACAATGGCTTCTGTATAAGCAAGCATCCCAGCTTCTCCTAGCCTAAGAGACAGGAAGGAAGAGTGAGGAAAAATACTTTCTTCTTTGTGCCTCTCTCTTACTTTATCAGGGAGGAAAATCTCTCTTGGAAGCCCTGGTCTATTTTTTTTTCTGGTTCTAGCCAGAATTGCTCCTCCCTGCCTGCGAGAAGCGAGCATCACTATTTTGTTAAAAAGACCACTATTAGGGGGACGGGGATTTAGCTCAGTGGTTCCACTGCCTGCCTCACAAGTGCTAGGACCCAAGTTCGATCCCTGGTACCAAAAAATAAATAAATAAAAAGACCACTATTTGGTTAAAAAGGTATCTACCCTTACCTTAGATCAGGGGTTCTCATCAGAGCCACAAGTGTATGGAAACATGGAAGGATGCTGTCAGTTGTCACAGGAAGGTGATACCAGCATTTAGTGGGTTGGTCTAGCAATGCTAAGTGTCCTGAAATGCACAGACCACTTTCACATAAAAACTTGTTTTTGTACTGCCCAAAATATAGTTATCATTTTTTTTATAGTTATCATTCTTGTTAAGAAACATTGACTTATTCCAGCCATAACTGATGCCCTAGGTCGAAGATACTATGACTCAAATTTGATCAAGGCACGATCAGCAAGAAGAGAAATGTGGATCCCACCACTGTGTGCCATGGTCTCCTAGGAAATTTGGAAGGAGAGCAGCAATGCTTAATCATCCTGGCATAGTGAATTCTTTTCAGAAAGCTGCTATTTGCATTGATTTGGTGACTAGGAAATAGATTATAGAGACCAGGATAGGGGTACTTCCAAAGGGTACCTTTAGGGCCAGGGATTTAGCTCAGTGGTTCCACCGCCTGTCCTGCAAGTGCAAGGACCCGAGTTTGATCTCCGGTAACAAAAAACAAAACAAAGGGTACTTTTATATTTAATAATGAAGAGAGTCTCAATGACTGAATGCTATGATTTAGAACTGGAATCTCCCCCAAAGGCCTATGTTTTGAAGGCTTGGTACCCAGTTGATGGCACTGTGGGGAGCTAATGAGACCTTTTGGAAATGGAGATTAGTGGAAGGAAGTTAGGGTAGTGGGATACACCACTGAAGGTGATACTGGAACCCTGACTCCTTTCTCTTTCTTTCACTTCTTGGACATCATAAGGTGAGATCCTTGGCTCTACCATGTGCTCCTCTCCATGTTCTGAATCGTCACAGGTCCAAAAGCAAATGCAGTCAAGGCACCATGGACTGAAACCTCTGAAACCATGAGCCAAAATAAACTTTTACTCCTTTAAGCTCATTTATTTCTGGTACCTGTCACCACAACAGAAGCTAACACATAAATAATGTCTCTAATTTTAAACTGACACATTGTATTTGTACATATTTATGAAATATGATGATATGATACATATATAAAATGTGTAATGATTGTATCAGGATAATTAGCATTTCTATCTCTTTAGATAGTTATAATTTCTTTGTGTTGAGAAACTTTCAACTCCTCTCTTCTAGTTACTTATAAAATATATAATAAATTGTTCTAACCTATAGTTACCCAACTGTGATGTAAAACAATAGAACATACAAGGTAATCTGGCTCCGGCCTCGCAAGTACAAGGTCTAACTTTGATCGCCTGTACCAAAAAAAAAAAAAAAAAAAAATACAAGGTAGGATCAAAATATACAGTAAATATTTAAATTTTAAAAATTTATTATCATAAAAGACACATTGCCATTCATTTTCCTCAAAATACTGCCCCCCTCAAGCTTCAAACACACTTAACCCTTCATTCTTGCCACTTTCTGAAGCAATTCTGGAACTCCTCTCATGAGTGGCTTTAGTTTCACTATCATGGCTGCTTTGATGTCCTGAATCATTTCAAAATATATACCTTTCATGGTCATTTGGACTTTGGGGAAAAACTAGAAATTGCACAGTGCCAGATATGGTTAATAAAGTGGTTGTAATACTTTTACAAGTCTGCATTTTCATTGATGGCAACTAGCAGTAACATTCACTGTATTTTTATCATACTTTCTAAAGATATTCACAAAAGAGAACTTCTAGAACTGCTTCAGAAACTGGAAAGAATGATAGGTAAGTGTATTGTAAGGAGTACTTTGAGGTGAATTGATGGCAATGTTTTTTTACTGTGTAAATTTAAATATTCATATTTTGATTACTCCCTGTATTCTTCCTAATTGTATCTTGGTACCTGTGATTCAGCTTCCTCTTTTTCCCTCTCTCACTTCCCTTCCTCTAGTGACCACTATTCATTCTCTCCATCCCTCCACTTCCCCCCAAACTGTGTGTGTGTGTGTACACTGGACTGGGAATCGAACCCAGGACTTTTGCACCGAACTACATTCCCAGCCTGTCTATGGTTTGTTTTTGTTTTTGAGACAGGGTCTCAGTTGTTCAGGCTGGCCTTGAGCTTATGATTCTCCTGCCTCAGCCTCCCATGCAGCTGGGGTTTCAGGTGTATGCCACCATGCCTGGCTCACCGGTCTACTCTCTATTACATCAACTTTTTTAGCTTCCACATTGAGTGACAACATATAGTATTTGTCAGGCAAGGGATGTAGCTCAGTGGTGCTGAGCCTGCCTGGCAAGTGCAAGGTCCTGAATTCAATCCTGGTACCAGGGAAAAAAAGAAAAAAAAATACAGTATTTGTCTTTTTGTGCTAGGCTAAAATGTCTCTTAAGGCAACTGATAATGGTGGATAGGACATCTTTTACAGGAAGAGTAGAAAGGACATTCCAGATGAAAAAATGGACCTAACAAGGTACCTACCACCTTGTATGATATGGTCATGGTCACAGCAGCTCTGAGTTCATGAAAACACCCTAAATCCTTACCAGCTTTTTTTTTTTTTTTCTTTTTGGTACCGGGGATCGAACTTGGGTCCTTGCGCTTGTGCAGCAGGCAGCGAAACCACTGAGCTAATTCCCCAGCCCTTTACCAGCTTTTTCTACCACCAGTTCTGTACTATCTCCCATCTCCTTGAGTCCCAACACCAAAGGTAAGCCTTTTCTATTTTTTTCTCTGTCCTGCTAGAATAGATATTATCCCATCAAATTCATATGTGGAAACCCTAATGTGATGGTATTAGAAGCAGAGCCTTTGGGAAATAATGAGGTCATGAGAGTGTAGCACTTATGAAAGAGATTTCTGCCCTTATACACAGGATCCCAGAGTTCTCTCATGCTCTTCCTGCCAAGTGAAGCTATGAGAAGTCAGCCTTATATAATGGGAAAAGGGCCCTCATCAGGACCAGACACTGCTGGAAACCTGATCTCAGACTTCCATTGTCCAGACCAGGGAGAAATAAATTTCTGTTGTTTACAAACCACCCAGTCTATGGTACTTTGTTATAACAGCCTGGATGGACTAGGTGCCTCCTTACTTAATATTTTATTAGGTGATCCCTAAATTAAAGTAATAGTAATTGAAGCTATAGGCTAAAAATAAATGTTACAGGCTAAGTACTAGGCCAATGGGAAAAAAGTGGCCAATTTATTTAAGATAAATCTAACTCAATTGTACATGTTATTTAATACAGTAATATGCAAATAACTTTCATTATACTTGATATCTTATTTGAAATGGCACTTTGAAAATGGTTGGATATTGATACTGAGACTATGATATGACTAACTCAGTTGTTCAGTAAATACTGCTTAGAGTCTCACAAAATTTTTGGAATAATTTTTCTAGTGGTTAGATTTGCACTACTAACCTTTCTCTATTTTCTGTAAGCTGGAGATTGTCCTACTAGGATATTAATGGTTCTAAATTTAAATGTTTTGGCTGATGACCACCAGAGGGCGACCACCACATAGCTCCACTATAAAGATGTGCTCTCTTTACAATTAGGTTGTCTATGCAGTGCTGCAGAAATTCTCCATTTCTCAGCACTATGTACACTGTATGTAGTAAAGGTGTCCCCCTATCTGTACACTAGAGACTGAACTCAGGGAGTACTGAACTACATCCTCAGTCTTTTTTTTTTTTTTTGGTACCAGGGATTGAACTCAGGACCTTGTGCTTGCACAAGGTGCAGTGCCACTGTGCAAAATCCCAGGCCCTACATCCTCAGTCTTTTTAAAATATAAGCTTATTTTTTTGAGGCAAATCCTGGCTACATTGCCCAGGCTGGCCTCAAACTCACAACTCTACTCCCTTATCCTCCCCAGTAGCCAGTAGATGGGGTTACAGGCCCACGCCACCACACCTGGCTTCAGGTAAGTTTTAAAGTCCACTGGTAATCTTTGTCTAAGTATTTCATTGGGTTTTGCAGAATGGTTATTTCCTAATTCTACTGTTAGCTGGCAGTTTTGTAGACATCTTCCCTTATCAACTAAGGATGAACCTCAATTTTTTGGTCAAAAAGTTAAGATAAATTCAATCAATAGTAGTCATTTTTCTTTTGATAATAAAATTACTCCAAATTTGGCCAGTGGGAGGTCCTTCAAGCTGGCTCCTGACTCATTTTAGTGATTAAATATACCAATGGGCAATGGCCAGATTATACATTTCATAAAAGTAGAATTCTAATCCATAACCTATAACAATCAGCCCAGGAAACTAAGCCCTTCTTAACAATAACCAGCCCAGGAAGTCAACATGCCACAAAGTCAGACTTACAAGGAGTCAGACTGCTATCTTTAGTAATAATCTAGGCAGTTAAACAATAATGTCTAAAACAATCAGCTCAAAGTAGTCAGGACTTGATTAAACACTGATAATGTCCTTAATTTTGTTCCCAATTCCAATTTAGGGCCTGTTTCACATTAAAAAATAAAATAAGGGCTGGGGATGTAGCTCAGTACAAAGGCCCTAGGTTCAATCCCAAGTGCCTCAATGAAAAAAAAAAAATTGTTTCTTAAAGTTGCAATGTGCAAGGTTAAATGCCTATGTAATTTTGGTACTCCATGGGGCTGGAACCTTCTTTCCATTCTCACCAGAAAACGTGACTGCAATGCGTATTTTCATTATAAATGAAGTTGAGCATCTTTTATGGTTGCTTTTGTTTTGTTTTGTTTGTTTTTTGAGACAGGGTCTCCCTATGTAATTCAGGCTGGTCTTGAACTCACTATGTAGACCACACTGGCCTCAAACTCCTGGCCATCCTCCTGCCTCCCAAGTGCTGGGACTACAGGCTTGAGCCACTACACAAGGTTTTTTCTTTTTCAGTTGAGCATCTTTTATGTTTAAGGACATTACACCTCCTCCTTCTTCTGAGAATCATCTGTTCATGTTTTTCCGTTTTTCCCCTTCAGATTTTTGTCTTTTTAATTTTCCACAGCTCTTATGATGGAAATTGAAAGTAATTTCTCCAGACTGGAGAGTAAGGGGATTATACCATGACTCCTTTGACCTCTGGAGTATACTTTAATTATATCCTTATAAATTATTTCATGGCAGGACATCTTTGGGGACTCACAATTCAGGTAAAGCCGGCTAAGTAGTTTCCTGGCTCCTGCTGTTAAGAGTGAAGGGACTGTTTGTGGTTTATAGGTTAACACCGTAGATGCTCAGTGGTCCAAATGGCACCAAGTCTTGCTTAAGGGAGTATATTCGACTAGGGAGTTTATCTCATCGGGTTCATTAAAGCCTCCAGGGCTCTCCTTCCCCCTCGTTTTTTCGAGAGATGTCCCCAGGGCCGCCAACACAGGCACAACCTCCCTCCACAGGAGAACAATAGCTCCTCGGCTTTGCCTGAAGAGACATCGAGGCAGGATGAACCAGCGGCCCAGACGCCACTCGCCGCGGCGAAAGAGAGGTCGCCAGGAGTTTCAAAACACCCAAGGCGAGAGTAGGTCTCACACATGTATAATTTCCTCCCACTGCTCGGGTTTTGAGGCTGCACCTGGCCGCCAGAACGCGGAAGCATCACAGACTTGTGCTGCACCACGATGTGACCAATCACGCGCCTCCTTCGCCCAGATCCCTCCGCCTCAGGCCGCACCGCAGCTGCAGGTGGCCCAGCCGAACGCTTCCACCCGGGGACCACCGTCCGTGATGCCTCGCGGCTGACCTCCGACCTCTCCAGCCCATCCCTCTCTTCAGCCGCTTCCCTCCCCGCCCCCAGCGAGTGCGGTGAGCCCCGGCGGCCGCGGGGCACGCGCCAGACTTGGGGACTGGGTCGGGGCGCGCCGGAGGGCTGCAGCTGTTCCCTTACTCCTCGAAGCTCCGTTTGGGCTAAAGCGGCCACCGGCCGTCCTCGCCTTACGCCCCCAGCGGGACCCAGCCACGGGCAAGGGTGACTGCGGCCGCGCCGTGGAGGCGACTGCTCGGTGAGCGGGCTGGACTATCATGGCGAGCGGCTGGCGGTTGTGGTCGGGCGGGCTGTGGGGCGGGGCGGAGGGAGCCGGGCGTCGGGGTGGGGCGGGGCAGGGCCGGTCGGCAAGGCCGGTTTCCTCCCTCAGCGCCATTTTGTGGCAGCGAGACCTGCAAATAAAGGGGAGCGACGGGGTTCGACGGAAGGAGCGTGGCGGGGCCAGCGGTTGGGGTGCAGCCTCAGCCTGGGTGACTGGCGGCGCCCGCGCGGCTGGGGTCTGCAGAGGTAGGTGCTGGCGGGCGGCAGGAGCAAGCGGGGGCTCAGAGGACCGAGTCGCGGCCGCCCCCGGCTGGGAAGGGGCGTACAGGGCCGGAAGAGGACTCAGGCCCCAGGCGGAGCTGGCCGCCGCGCTATCCGCGGCCCTTAGTTGCCCGCAGAGACGTTTCCGCGCCCGAGGCCATTTTCCTCCGCTTTTAGCGCCCTCAGAGTCTGGGAGGCCGCCTTTCCGGGCCGGTGGCCGCGCTCCTCTTCTCCCCGCCTTTGTCGCTCCCTCCCACTGTCCTGGGCCGGCTCCCGGGGACCTGGCGGCAGCGACGAGTTCTACCCGGGGAAGAGGAAGGACTGGTGTGCCACATTTCACGTCACGCAGTGGGGTGGCACTGCAGCTACGTTCTGCTCTAGACTTCCATTTTTAAATGAGTGCATGTATTGGGAGGGAGAATTTTAAGGTTTTTTGGGACAGCTTTCAAAAATTCGAAAATCTTTTTGAACTTCAAGTCTCATCTTGAATTCCTATGAAACAGATGGTTTTTAAAACCGCTTTTCATAAGTAAGTGAAGACAGTGGAAAAACCCAAGTTCCTGTTTTGATAATGAAGAAAGTTAATTTGTTTGATCCCCAAGGACTATAAAAATCTTACTATAGTTGTAAATAACGATTCTTTTGCCCAGTAGAAAAATGCATCAATGAGCGTGTTACAGGCATAAGTTGTATTTGTGCTTGTTTCATCTACATTTTCACGTATTTCTGTTGCTTCGGAAGATTAGCAGAAATCATGGATCTGTCATCTTTTGTTTACTTAACAGTTTTGACCATCAGGTTTGCCACGATAGGTAGACATAGACGTTTAAAATCTCATTTAAAAATACTACGAGGGAAGAATGTTTTCTAGATAGCTAAATGTGTTTACTTATTTCATTCAGTAGCATTTGATTAGGTAAATTGGAGAAAGATTACAGCCTATACGGTAGCTTTGTGATGCGATTGAGGTTAAATTTTAAGGGTTTGGAAAGGTGTATTTTTAAGAGTGCTTTTGGATTTCCAGTATCCTAAACAGGGCAATATCTTCAACATTTTTTAGTGGTGAGGAAAACTACAAAATTTCTGATATCCTAAAGGATGTATAGTAGTAGCCCTTTCATGTGGAAATGAGAGTTGTAACAGTTATATTTGTGGAGTCTATTACAGCTTTCAAGGTCTGTAATGCCTTGTATGCATATAGTATAGAATTCCCTTGAAAATACTGTTTATTTAGCATTCTAGATCTTTATCGTATAATGCACGTGTATCTTGCTTTTTTACTTTGGTGGGTCTTTAAACAAGAGTTGGTAGCATTTAAGTTTTGTTTTTATTTTTAATTATTTCACTTCTCTGCCTCTAAATACTTATATTACCATAGTAGTGTACAAATATTATAGATGTAATATTAGGATGTTCCATCAGAGTAGAATTCAGTACTATAAATAAGTGTTCTCCACCTTTGAATATGTAGTTGAGTGGATTTTAAATGCTTTTTAAAGTTTTCTTTTCCTGTTGTTAGTGTTTTATTTGAAATTGTTAATTGTTTAGCTGTTTTATTTTTGGTACTGGGAACTGAACCCAGGGCTTTCTGATTTTAGGCAAGTGCTATACTATTGAGCTATATCCTCAGACCATTTTTATTATTTTGAGACTAAAACTTGCTAGGTTGCCCAGGCTGGCCTCGAACTTGTGTTCCTCCTGCCTCATCATCCCAAGTAGCTGGGTTGGAGAGCCTGTGCCGCTACACCTGGCTGTTCAGCATTTTTATGGTATTGAAAGCATTGAGATTTACTGCCCTTTGTGAAGCAGGTCAAATTGGTACGTATTCTCTTTTTGCTGATTTGGAAACTTGAAGCCCATATGGTTAATGACTTGCTCAAGATCACACACATAACTGATTGATAGAACAGTAAGGAAAAGATGGTTTTCTAATTCTTTAAGGATACCCAGAAATGTAGTGATAAGGCTACTATTGTATCAGATGACTGATTTCTTACATCCATTTGTAACTTATGTCATTGAGGTACATGCCTACTTAATGAAGTTGAATTTGCTCGTGCTTGCTTTTCTACAGAGACCTGAGTTGCCTAATTTAAGATCATAATGCTAAGAGCCAAGAAACTTGTGGGATGCTAGGCACCTAACCAACCAAAACTGAACTCCACCTCCCAAGCTTTCTGTGTTAAAGCAATATGAGTAAATGGTGTTTTTGACATTCTGAATTTGAAATATTTCTAAATTATTTACAAAATAACAACCCTTTACATAATTTTAAAAATAATCATCTTAAACTTGCTAAAAGGTAGCCAGAGTGAATTTTTTCTGTTTTGCTTTGGTTTTCCTTATGTCTTCATATCTACCTTAGCTGAGTTTAATCATTATCGAAGATGGGGGGAATAGGAGAATTATGTGCTCATCTTTGGGAGTTGCAAGCCTTTGAGAGACACTGAATTTAGGGCCGTAACACCGAGTTATAAGTGGTTGTTTTAACTTGAGAAAGTCACCGAATGACTTAGTCACTTTCATTCATGCTGGGAAATGGGGACTAACTTTGACTTTGAAAAGTTGTGATTATTAGATACGTCTGACTCTTAGCACTGAGTATGTGTTCATTTTTTTCTTCTCAAAATTTAGGATTCAACTTTAATTGCTTCCAAATTTCATTTTTCTGATATAAAAATAGATTGCTCTTAGAAAATGGAATATCCTTTGTCTTTATGTAAAATTGACTTTAGGTGATTATTGTGCCTCTCAAAGGCTAAAAAAAAGTTGCTGTGAGGAATAAGATTCTTATTACATTCATGTAAAGTGTATGTCAAAATTGAGAACGAGGTTTAATATTGACTAAATAGTTGAATGTTGTAGATGCTTTTAAATTTCAGTTGGGCCGGGGATTTAGCTCAGTGGTGCCGCCACCTGCCTCACAAGCGCAAGGTCCTGAGTTCAATACCCCCCCCAAAAATTTCAAACCTATTGTAATTTGCCTTTAGTCAGATTGCATTTAACTGTGGTATATCAGGGACTCTCAAGGAAATTGTTTTTGGTGGTTTTGTTTGTTTGTTTTCCCATGTTGGAGGTTGAACATGGGCCCTCACAGAAGCTAGGGAAGTGATCTACTACAGCTATATTCCTTTTTATTAGTTTTGAGACAGTGTCTCACTAAATTGCCCAGGCTAGCCTGGAACTTGTGATTCTCCTGCCTCAGCTACCTGTGTAGCTGGAATTATAGGTGTGTACCACTGTGCCCAACCCAACACCAGCACCCCTCCTCCCCCTCCAGTACTAGGGATTGAACCCAGGGCCTCTTAAGCTAGGCAGTCACTCTATCACTGAACTACATTACCAGCCCCAAACTTTTCAAAGAGAAATAGACATAAGCCCATGTTAGAAATAAAAGTAATTTCTGTTTAAAGCCCATGTTAGAAATAAAAGTAATTTCTGTTTAAGAATTCTGAAAATTGGAGCTCACCAAGTTTTTTCAGTAAAATTTAGAAACACAGGAGGACCCTTTGTCATTTTTATTCTATGAATTTTCCCTTTAGGTTTTTCAGAGAACATTGATTAGGGTCTTTATTTTGATGGGGAGAAAAACTAGTAATTAATGTCCATTTTGTGCCATTCATCATACTATGATGCCATTCGTGTGCCATCTTCAAAAATGGCATAATAATTTTAGACCATGATGGTAGTGATCTTTTTTGAGATGGGTAAATTGAGGCTCCAGCAGATGAGGCACAACTGAGCTACATCCCCAGCCCTGTCTGCCCCCCACCCCTTTCTTTTTTTTGTACCAGGGATCTAACTCGGGACCTTGCACTTGCGAGGCAGGCACTGGAACCACTGAGCTAAATCCCTGGCCCTGTCTATCCCTTTTTGATTACCAAAGTTCAATGTTCTTACCAGTATTAACAGAACTTCCTTTGTTTTCTTGTCCTTTAAATGTCCTTATAAGCAAGGGCCGGGGATGTAGCTGAGCAGCACAGCGCCTGCCTGGCAAGAGTAAGGTCCTGAGTTTGATCCCTGGTACCCCCTCTGCCAAGTATATATAAATATATGTATATATGTCTTTATGAGCAGATTAGTATCTCTTTGATGCTAATTAAGTTTGCATTTTATTTGGGGGGTTTTGTTTGTGTGGTTTGTTTTGTGGTGGAACAAACTCAGGGGTGATCTAAGAGCTACATTTGATTTGTTTTGTGATTTGGGTTTTATTGTTGTTTGCTTTTTGTTTTTGCTACCCGGGATCGAACTCTGGGACCTTGCGCTTGCCAGACAGGCATGGTGCCGCCAAGCTACATCCCCGGCCCCATTTTATTTGTTTTGAGACAGGGTCTCTCTAAGAGACAGGATCTTGCTAAATTGTCCAGGCTGGACTCAGGTTGCAGTCCTCTTGCTTTAGTCTCCCTCAGTTCTGGGATTACAGGTTATATGCTCAGTTAATTTTATTTTTTATGGACTAAAAATCTGAATAACCATTTATTACAAGAATAAACAGGTAGGCATGGTGGCACACACTTGTAATCCCACTACTCTGGGAGGCTCAGGCAGGAGGATCACACATTCAAGCTCAGCTTAGGGAATTTAGGACTGGGGATGTAACTTAGTGTGAAATACCTGGATTCGGTCCCTAGTACCAAAAAAAAAAGGTAAACCTAGGGGAAGTTATCAGGTAGTAGAACCATATAATAAAACTTGAGCTAAAATTTATTTTAAGTAACATTCATAAGCTTTTAAGTTTTTCAACTGAAATTCTATGTACAGAGTTGGTAGGGCTCCTAGTAGATAGATTATAGGTAGACTACCTACAAGGATAAATTTTGTTTTTAAAATAGCACTCATAAAACTCATAGGACCTGTTACATTAAGGTCTGTATTTTTATAACTTATGGAATGAGATGGTCATCTTGATTAGTGCTGGACAAGTTTTAGGTTGGTCTATTCAAACAAGTTCACCTTTACGATTTTACTAATTGAAACAAATTCATTTGTTCATACTTTCATTTAACATGTTTTAGTGCCCTGTAGGCACTAGGACAGCATCAGAGAATGACAATTCTATTATGGAGCTTACTACTTTATAATTTGCGAAAACAGTAAGTATATAAAATGTCAGGCATTGCTTCTCGGCCTTTTGGCTAAGATCAAGTATAAAATGTCAGGCTACAAATAAGAATTATGAAGGAAGATATGAGAGGATAGCAAAGGATGTACCGTATTGAGAAGCCTTTAGGTTTTAACGAGATTAGTGACATAGATACACATACACACAGGCTAGTTAAATATGTATAGTTCAAATGGCTAAAATTATAGATGAGGATTTTTGTTGTTTCTTGTGTGTGTGTGTTTTGTTTGGTTTGGTTTTACTTTTGGTTTTTCTGAGACAGGGTTTCACTATGTAGCCCAGGTTGGCCTTAAACTTAGGATAATCTTCCTGCCTCAGTCTCCTAAGTGCTGAGATCACAGGCGTGTGTCACCATCCCCAGCTTGTAGATGAGTTTTTTAATTAAAAAGATTATTTATGTTTACTTACTATGTTTAGTTCTGGACAAATGGGAAATTCCAAAAAAAATGTCAGTTTTGATTTTTTTGAGTTTAAGACTTTTAGGTAGTCTAATGGAGTGAAGACACATTATAAACATGCAAAAATAGAAGCAGTTAGACCTCTGTGGAGATAAACGTGATTTGGGTTTCCCAAATGAGTAGAAAGGCTGCTACTAGATTAAGATAGTCACTGACCAGCCTGTTACTACTAAGCAGATATATAAATTGGGCAGTAAGGGTTGAAAAGGTAAATGGGGACTAATTTTTTAAAAATAGAAAAACATAGGACCAGGGATTTAGCTCAGTGGTTCTGCCGCCTGCCCTGCAAGTGCAAGGACCCAAGTTCAATCCCTGGTACCAAAAAAAAAAAAATAGAAAAACATAGACTCTGTCTTATAGAAAATGTTCTTGACTTCATAGGATAGAAACTTGATCAACATAACAAATTACAGAGTTGGTATGTTTACATGTATCTGTAGTCTCAGCTACTGGGAGACTAGGACAGAAGGCTCATTTGAACCTAGGATTTGGAGGTCAGCCTGGATGACAAAAGACCCCCATCTCAAAACACAAACAAAAAGCACATTGTATTAGTAAGCTCAGAAACAAATGATACATTTAGGTTTGATCTATTTGTTATATCCTATGAGGTTTTTTCAGTTGGTTTTTGAGGGGAGAGTTGCAGCACTCGGGATCAAGTCAAGAGTAGGCAGTTGCCTTATCATTGTACTATACCCTGGCCCACATAAGATTTTCCAAGAGAGGAAGCAAGTCAGTAATTTATGCTATGGTCAGTTTATGATTTTTTTTCCCCCCTAAAATATTGATTCCTTCAGCACAACATAATCTGAAAACTAGGGTTTAATGATAGTATAATTAGAATGCTTGATTTATAGAGTTGGTTTTGTATGTAAAAATGATACTGAAAAATCATCATCTGAGAAATCTCATATTCACTAAAAAATAATGTGCTTTCTAAGAACTTGCTTCCACATTCTGTGGTCAAATTTTTAGTAGTTAAACTGGAGATTTTTTTTTTTCTTTTTGGTACTGGGGATTGAACTTGGTGGAGATATTTTTAAATGTAAGAAGATTTATAAATGTGCTGTTAGAAATGATACCTAGGAATAACTAGAGTGGTTCATCTCCTGGTCAAATTTTAATACTAGTATGAGGAAGCAGCAGAAGTGTTTTCAGGGTAAGAACTCTTATTTTTCTGTGTGTGTGTTTTGTTTGTTTTTGAGATGGTCTTGCTGAGTTGCCCAGGCTGGGCTTGAATTTGTGATCCTGCTTCAGTCTTCCAAAGTGCTGGGATTACAGATGTACAAAATCACACCTACCTTCATTTCTTAATTTGTATAAATTATATTATTTTAAGCACAAATTAGTTCTTTTGTTTTTGGTTTGGTTTTGAGATGGTCTTTCCTATGTAACCCAGGCTGCCCTTGAACTCAGTCCTCCTGCCTCACTTTCCAGTGCCATGATCACAGCATGTGACACACACCTGGCTTACAATTTAGATGCTTTAAAAAAAATCTGTATGGGTACCCAAAACTGATTCAAATACTTTAGTGTTCATAGAATTTTCTTATGAACATTTCATGTGTCAGTTCCTATCTTACACATTTTCCCAGTCTTATATTTTAATATATATGCTATGTTTGTTGCAAGTCTGTTTCTCTTCAGGAGCTTTTTTTAGTGTGTGAATTTGTTTTAAAAAGTAATAACTGGCCCGAGGATTTAGCTTAGTGGTTTCGCTGCCTGCTACTCAAGTGCAAGAACCCGAGTTCGATCCCCGGTACCAAAAAAGTAATAACTGCTATTGGCATTCATTCTAAAAAGTATTATAAAGTGATTCTCCACTTACATGTTCTACTGTACTTATTTGCAACAGGATCAAGCAAGTTTTGTATAAATTTATAAAGGAGCTAATTTTGAAATATTCTGTGGCATAAAAGTGTGGGAATAAAAAAGTAATATTTTCATTAAATATAAATACTATTTTAAAAATATGAAGCCATTGGAGAGCACTGAACTCTCGTAATTATGGTAGAGTCTACCTTACTGTAACAGCATAATGCTGTAGGAGGAAGGGCTTAGAAACAGATAATACCTTTCTGTATTCCCTCAGCAATATGCCTAGCTTACTGCCTGAGGTCAATATCTGACTTCAGCCTACTTATCACTTCACTATAAGATTTGTCTTTTGTAAGGAGTTTGTAAGATTTACCTAACAGCCATAATAATGAAAGATGTTAAATGGGAAACTGGGTATTGAGTATACAGGAACTCTGATACCATTTCATTTCTCTCTTTTTTTTTCTGTACTGGGGATCGAACTCGGGTCCTTGCGCTTGCACGGCAAGCGGTGGAATCACTGATCTAAATCCCTGGCCCTGTATCATCTCTTTTAAAAATTAAAACTATTCTAAAATAAAAGATTTAAAATTTTAAAAATCTGTTGATTTAATATAACTTAATTTGCTAATAAATTGATTTGAAAGAACCAGTATTTTTTGTTCTACTTTAATTGTAAGAGAGTCAATTGAACCTCTTTTCCCCAACCTTATTTTTTTAGGATTCAAGATGACCAACGAAGAACCTCTTCCCAAAAAGGTATGCTTTTCAGCAGTTTTTAAGTACTTTTTTAATAATAAAGCTTAAGGGGATTTTTTATTGTTTCCTTAATTTTCACCTCTTGCATTTATAATAATAATCTTTGTTAAAATATATACATATACACCTCAAGAAAGGTTATTTCACAAGTTACTATATTCATTTTTCCTAATTTAAATCCCTGTGACTGTAACTTTTAAAACCACTTGTATATTTTTTAGATTAGCTTGTTTTGAGACAGGGCTTCGAACTGGCAGCCATCCTCCTGCCTCAGTCTCCCAAGTGCTAGGATTACAGGTGTGCGCCACCATGCCTGGCTTTGAGATTAACTAGTTTTTAAGTCTACCTTTTTCCTGAAGTTTTGTTTCTAACCTGTTTTCCCCCATTCTGTATTGTACCTTGAGTTTTCCTTACTGTTACATATATACTATGCATATGCACACAGTGTTGAAAAAAACTAGTAGTTTCTAGGAGGAATTTGTGATGCAGTGGGAGAAGCAAGGTATATGCTTGTTAGAGTTAATAATTAAGTGAACAACTTAGTTATGTATTATGGAAATTTCTGTAGTCATTTTTTGAATCAAATACATAAAATGAATAAAGAATTATATTGTGTATTAGTAACATGAGAATTACTATGTGCTTCCTCTGGCAGTCTTTCCATATCTGGTGTAATGTTTTTCCCTGCTTTCCTTTTGTAATACTACTATGTCATTGGTTCATATTACACTTGGAAATATATGTTGAGGGTGTGCTGGGGATCAAACCTACAGCCTCATGCTTATTAGACAAGTGTTCTACCACATAGCTACAACCCAAGTATCTTTAAAGACAAACTAATAATGCCTGAATTTTATACTAAACTGTAAGTACCTCACCCTTACAATCACTACTTGGTATAGGGAAAACAAAATACTTCTCGATTTATGAAACAGTTTCAGTTTATGCTCCCTTTTTAACTTTTTTGAAATAATTATAGATTTCACAGGAAGTTGTAAAGAAATGTACAGGGAAGTTCTGTGCATACATCATGGATCCTCTTTCAGTGTTAATATCTTATAGCTGGGCATAGTGGCACATGGCTGTAATTCCAGCACTTGGGAGAGTGAGGCAGGAGGATCACCACGAGTTTGAGGCCTGCCTGAACTACATAGAACCTTTGCAAAATAAATTTAACTTTTTATGTATCTTTCAGACATCTTGAATAACAGTATGAAAACCAGGAAATTGCCATTGCTACAGTCCAATTCAAATTTCCCCAGTTAATACATACACTCTGTATTTGTATAGCTCTATATAGTTTTTTTTTGCAGGTCTAGCTTTGTGTAACCTTCACCAATCAGCATATCCAAAGCATCACCCTGAGGCTCTTGTCTGACTCCTTTATAGCAACATCCAACTTTTTGCTTCATCCCTAAATCCCTGGAAACTGCTAAGCAGTTTTCCATTTCTATAACTCTTATTTCATGAGTGTTACGTAAAGGAAATCATGAAGTATCTTTTTGAAATTATATTTTCATTCAGCATAGTTTTCTCAGGGTTTATTCAAGTTTCATATATCAATAGTCTTCCTTGTTAATCAGTATTCCATAGTGTAGATGTGTCATAGTTTTTGGCTGTTTTCACATAAAGCTACTATGAACATGTTTTAATTTCTCTGGGGTATACACTTAAAGAGTGCAAGTGCTAGTCCTACTTGGTGATACCTGCCTATAATTGAGCTGTTTAGGAGGCTAGGGCAAAAGGATTGTAAGCCTAAGCCTCACTTGGGCAATTCAGCAAGATCCTGTCTCAAAAAATCGAAGGGGCTGGAAATGTAGCTCATTGGTAGAGTGCTTGCCTGTCATGCATTAGGCCCTGGGTTCCATCCTAAACTGGAGTTGTGTCGAGGGGACTGCTGGGTCACATGGCATATCCATTTCTAGCTTTGTTATTTTTGTTTCTCAGTTTTTACCAACACCACCCCCAACCCAGTACTGGGGATGGAACCCAGTGCCTTTGCACTGAGCTACATACCAGCACCTTTTAAAATTTATTTTGAGATAGTCTCACTTCAGCTGTCCAGGCTGGCCTTGAACTTGTGATCTTATTGTCTCAGATTCTCAAGTAGCTGGGATTACAGGCATGCACCATTATGCCCAGCTCCAGTACTTTGCCTTTTAAAACTTCTTTCTAATAAAATAATATTTTTAAACATATGATAAGAAGTACTGAGCCATAATCTCAAACTCAAGAGTTGTTACATAGGTCTTAGTACAGAGTTCCCTTTTTTAAGATATCCTTGCTATGTAGTCCAGGCTGGACTTAAACTTACTGTGTAGCCCAAGCTGGCTTTGAACTCAAGATCTTCCTGCCTTGGCCTCCCAAGTGCTGGGATTGGTGAGATTATAGCCTGGCTCAAGAGTTCCTCTTGGGAGCAGCTTTACGTTAATTTCAAAAGGGTATTTACTTCATTTTTAAAATTTTCATTATAGGTTCGACTGAGTGAAACAGACTTCAAAGTTATGGCGCGAGATGAGTTAATTCTGAGGTAAAATGTTCTATCAAAATATAAAAATATTTCTATAGAACATTATATTGAGATTTATGCTGCAATGTTTACGTGAAATATTTTGTTTTTATCAAGTCACTTAATATACTTTTTAAATATGTTTGCTGGCCTGTTTGTTCTTTATAGAAACACTTAGGTAAACACTTTCAAGAACTACAACATTAGCATGGGTGACTTTTAAATTAACAGAATCTGGCTAAGTGTCGTAGCACACATCTGTAATACCAGCACTTAGGAGGCTGAGGTAGGAGGATCGCCATGAGTTCAAGGCCAGCCTGAACTACATGGTGACACCCTGTTTGAAGAAAAAAAAATTTTTTTCCAATAGAATCTGAATTTTTTTCTCCCCTAGAGGTGTAAAATGTTCAGAATTGTTACTTGGGAAGCATTTGTACAAAGTGTATAACTTGTAGGGCAAAACCCTCTTAAGAAACTTTCAGTTTAACAAATTAATAGGCTTCTTTTGATGTAGTTTTTCCTTTTGTATCTAACATTTGAAAAAACTGTGATCCTAAAACATGATTTCTAGTATGGAAGAAATACATTTTTTACTAGTGAAATGAACTTAACTCTTTGTCCTAAGTATGGCCGAGGCCCATTCATTTAACTTAATGTCCTTCATTTTTTCTTGTACAAATTGGAGTGGTTGAGATTACTTCTAGTTTTGAATTTCTGTGACTATCATATAAGTGTTTTAGAAGTACATATTGTCAAGTACGACTTTGTGGTACTTTATGTAGTGTTTGTTATAATTTAAATATATTCTGTGTTTTATTATTGTGGTTAGTAAGTTTTTGACTTGATAACTTTAGATAAAATTAATAGTTGGGATTTTTTTGTTTTTGTTTTTCCGATACTGGGAATTGAACTCAGGACCTTGAGCTTGCCAGGAGGCACAGTGCCACTGACCTACATCCCTGTCCTTAAAATGAATATTTTCCAGGACAACCTTTGGAAAGTCAGTGACTTTTTTCTCTAGAAATTTCAAGGAAGTTTTATTTGAAGAATTAAACGATTTTAATAGGCTGAGTGGGAGAGAGATACTTTGCATGTTAGGTAGACAAGATGATGTATTTCATTGTTTCTTGGAGTTTGGTAATTTTCCTCCTTCACTTGTACTAAGCTACACTTATGGACTTCAGGGCTTTGTCTTCTGGTGCTAAGGCTTAAACCCAGGGCCTTGTGCCTACTACGCAAGTGCTCTGCCACTGAAGTACACTCCTTGGCCTTGAGTTCTAGCTTTCTTTGCTGTGGTTCCATGAATAGGAAAGTTTCCATTGAAAATATCATTCCTGTCGTCTCCTGTCAAAAAGACACTTGCTTGTGATACATGGCCAGCCATCAGATGGTGTGATGGCTCTTTTGTACTTTGATAAGGTACACTCCTTACCTTTTAGTTTGCTTTCTGGATAATTCCTCTGGCTAGTCTGTTTTGTTTTTGATGAGTTTGTGTTTGTGTTGTTCAGGCTGGTTTCATAGTGGCTTCGAAACACTGATTCCCTGGTCTTTTTCTTGATTTAACCTTAGGGAGAAAAAGTAATCTTTTTTTCTTTTTTCTTTTTGGTACCAGGGATTGAATTTGGGACCTTGTGCTTGCGAGGCAGGCACCGGAACCACTGAGCTAAATTCCTGGCCCAAAAAGAGTAATCTTAATAACAATCATAGTAGAAATTTTTACAGTAAATAATCTTTAAGGTTTCCAAATCACTCAGTTTTGCCTTTAGGAAATTCTCATTTAAGCCTTTTAAGTGAGTTCTTTCTTTTTAATTCCCTCATGATTTTAAACCAACTACTTAACCAGTTTGTACTTTCTGTTCTTTTAATATGTTCTTTCATAAGCTTTTATAGTTTTCTATTCCTTTGAAATAGTTCTTTTATACTTAGCCTCCACAGAAGACTTTTATTCATCCCCAGACATTTGATAAACTCCTGTATGTATCCTTAAGTGCAGAGGCCATATAAAGGAGCATCACTTTGGCTGGACAGTAATCTTTACATAGGAAGTTGATTAGCTTATTGTGAAGTATGTTTTTGCTCATTATATTATAATTTTATAATCTTGTAGCATACCTTGATAATAAAATCATTTTCTAATTTAAAATTAAATTTTAATTAGCTGTAATTGGAAGAGCAGCTAGAAAACATAGCTCTTAAGAAGCAGGATAATAGATATTCAGGGCACAGTATTCTCTGTTGGAGGTTGCTTAACACATAAGCAACTGGGAAAAGTTTATTATTCATCTGCAGTAATTGCGAGGAAGTAATAACCTATATATTTCAGGTAGAGAGCTAAAACAAGGAAGAAAAGTCCCCTCACATCCTGAGAGCATATGCAGCTTGTTCCTCCCAATTAGGTTTTTGTTTTTTTTTTTTTGTACTAGAGAGTGAACCCAGAACCTTCACACTGACCTATATCCCTAGTCCTTTTTGTAATTTTTATTTTTAGATGGTCTTGCTAAGTTGCCCAGGCTGGGCTACTTGCAATCCTTCTGGCTAAGCCTCTCAGAGTGCTGGAATTACAGGCATGAGCCACCATGCCTGGTCCCTTTTTAAATTTTGGGGGTTTTTTTGTTTTCTTTCTTTTTCTTACTTTTTTTTTTTTCAGGGTCTTGTCTGTATGTTTCAGGCTGGCCTTGAACTCACTGTGAGGCAGGCGCAATGCCACTGAGCTAAAATCCCCAGCCCTGAACTCAAACTATGTAGCCCAGGCTGGCCTCACCCTCTCCCAAGTGCTGGGACTACAGGCGTGTACCACCACACCTGGGTCTTTTTTGTTTTTTTGTGACAGGGTCTGATAGAGCTCAGACTGGCCTTGAATTCTAGATCCTTGTGCCTTAGCCTCCTGAGTGCTGGAAATACAAGCATGAGTTACCACACCCAGCTTTCTCCTTTATTTATAGGCAGAAATTAATACTATGTTACAGAGAACTAGAAGAGACATTTGAAGGTTCTGAACACAAAGAAATGATAAGTGTTTTTAAAGAGAATCATGTATTTTCACAGAAGAGCCATAGGCATATGTATATCTTATATGCCTTTTATTTTAGACAGATAATATATATGAAGGTGATATAGGATTATTATTCAACATCTGTAATCTAGGCACTGTCCATCCATGTGTCAATAATACAAAAATTAATCTGAGATATGATCTCACCTGGAAGACCAAGCTCAGTATATTCTCAGACTTTTCTGTCTCCTATTACTTGTCTCCTGTAAATTGAGAAGGAATAATGAGGTGAATAATTTATTATTGGTTAAGTTATATTTATAATTATCTCAATTAAAAGTAATGCAGTGGGGCCGAGGATATAGCTCACGGTGCCTGCCTGGCAAGCCTGAGGACCTGAGTTCAATCTTGAGTAAACCGCGCCCCCCCCCCCCCAAAGTAATGCAACAGAATTCTCAGGAGTACCTAAATTTATAAGTTTATGAATGATTTTCTAGTATATTTAATAAAAGCAATTTCAGTGTAATAGCTGACATGAATTTTTTTCATTAGATGGAAGCAATATGAAGCCTATGTTCAAGCTTTGGAGGGCAAGTACACAGATCTTAACTGTAAGTTTGAGTTTTAGCTTCCTAAAGACTGAATAGTCATCTCTTTTTAGATTGTTGTAAAAAATGGGATAATTGGCTTTACTAAAGCAAATGTAGTTTTTTGTTTATTTTATTTAGTTGGTTTTTTTTTTTTTTTGTGGTACCGGGGATCAAACTCAGGACCTTGTGCTAAGTGCAAGGTTCTGAGAGCATGTATTAGGATAATTTAAAACTACTGCAAACTTTTCTTGATCCATGCTTGTTTCCTACTTAGGGGTTTGAATTGAAACATATAAGGAAAGTATGTAGAAGTAACCAGTAATAGATTCATGAGGATTTAAATTGTAACATTTGGGTATAGCTATATAAAGTTTTTTCAAAATCTGCTAAAAAAAAATACCGCTAATGGGCCAAGGATTTAGCTCAGTGGTTCCACCGCCTGCCTTACAAACACAAGATCCCAAGTTTGATCCCTGGTACCACAAAAAATAAAAAAACCCAATAAAAGAAATAATTCTAAACAATTTTAGTGTCACTTTTCATTGAATTCAAATAATACACCCTTTGTATTAAAAAGTACATTATTTATAAGTATAGTTTTCCAAGTTCAAAAGCTTAATGCCTTGAAATTTTAATAATACATAGCTGAATTATTTATAGAAGTTGTGAACATTATGAAAGCTTTTTTTTTTTTTTTTTTTTGGTACCGGGGATCAAACTTGGGTCCTTGTAGTTAGGCAGGCGGTGGAAGGTGGAACCACTGAACTAAATCCCTGGCCCACATTATGAAACCTTTAACCACTAGTTCATATAGTTATTTATATACATGTAGGCATTTTTATATTGAATGGGTTAGAAAATACTAATTGGCATTTTTCTGAATACTGTAGACATAGTGAGTTCAGTGCCAGCCTGAACTACAGAGCAAGACCCTGGCTCAACAACAAAAACCCATAATTCAAACTAGTGTTAGTAGTGTGAAGCAGTATTACCATTGCTTCCTAAAGAAGCTTTCATGATCAGAAACTAATCCTTGTTTTAAAAATAGAATGAAAATCAGAGACTTGAATTTTTTTCAGGCAGTTTTTTATTATTTTGACTGAAATAGAACTTTCTTTTTGGTTAGCTCAGTTTGGCCTTGAAATTATGTTCATAATTTTTTGTTATTTTTTTCTTTCAATCATCAGCAAATGATGTAACTGGCTTACGGGAATCTGAAGAAAAGCTAAAGCAGCAACAGCAAGAGTCTGCACGTAGGGAAAACATCCTTGTAATGCGACTAGCAACCAAGGAACAAGAGATGCAAGAGTGTACTGTAAGTATTTCAAATTGTGTAAGCCTTTACTTGAGAGAGATTAATCCAAATTATTACATGTCAATTTGAAATACTTTATGTTAATGGTGACTGTAAGTGTATATTTTATTAAAGTTCTATACACTTCGGTTGTAAATATGCTAAAGCTAAACTCATACAGAGTGTCTTACTGGATTAAAAAAATTTTTTGTGGGCAAGAAAGCATCCTTTGAAATTTTTATGCTGAGAATTATTATAACCATTCCAGGTATTTATTCATATTGCTTCATAATCTGGGGGTATAATCAATTAAAAAATCATCTTTATTGCTTAATGTCCACTGTCTGGACAGGGTTACTAGTATATTCTACTCTTGACCCTCTGCATAAAACTGTTCGTTCTAGCATCAGCAACTTCTGCTTTTAATCATTAGCACTTTCATGCATACTATTTGCCATGTCTACAGAGATCTGAAATCTCATGACGTTTGATCATCTGTCTTTGTCTGTCTTAATGCCCTTTTTGATAATCTTAGCCATTCCACTCTTGTTTCTAGTTTTAAAATCTGGATGTCTTTTTAAGCTCTTTGTTTGCTATCCATTTGCTTCAAGATTTATTAAAATCTTCTGTGTGAGTCATTGTTCTGGTCCCTGGAGACACTTAAAATATGTAGACACAGTCTTATTTCTTCTCTCAGTGGAATGTTTTTTAGTGCTTTGTCATAATCCTTTTACTTTCTGTTCAGAGATTGTCTGCATTTCCTATTCCTTCTTTGACTTTTGCAAATGACTTCCTCACCTCTTACTTTGTTAAAGAGTAGCCTCTCGTTTCTTTACATTACCATTTTTTCTCCTTTGTTTTTATGAGTTCAGTTTTGATTTTCATTGCTACTGCTACTTCTTTCTTCACCATTACTAATTGGTACCTTAACGTATTTCACTTTTTTTTTTTTTTTTTTTGGGTACCAGGGATCGAACTTGGGTCCTTGTGCTTGCGCAGCAGGTGGCAAAACCACTGAACTAAATCCTCGGCCTAACATATTTCACTTTTATGTAAAGAAAAAAAAGAATCTTTCAGAATGTACCTGGGAGAATGTAAATGGCAGATCACTAGAGTCATAAATTCCTTCTTCCTGATTGCTATTCTTGATACTGTAGATCTGGCAGGTTTTTTTTTTGGTACCGGGGATGGAACTCGGGACCTTGCACTTTCAAGGCAGGCTATGGCAGTTATTACCAGTTGCTCAGATAATCTGCTGTTGACTCGGGTTAGTATCTCCAGATGTTCTACACAGAGTGGCAGTTTTGATCATTACACCTGGACAAAACCTTGGGTGGGTAATGTTTAGTCACCCTTTTTTGGGGGGGGGGTACTGGGGATCGGGGACCTTGCACTTGCGAGGCAGGCGGCAGAACCACTGAGCTAAATTTTAGCCCCAGCCCCACCAAAAGATTTTTAAGCAGGAAATTTATGTGGTTGATCAGGTAAGCATCTAGTTGGATCATTAGCTTGAGTATGAAGGATACATTTGAGAAAAAAATAAGTCTGCAACAAGAAAACTAGTTGCAAGACTCTAAAAATAGTCCAGAGGAATAAAAAAACAAGTCCAGATGTGATAACAAAGCCACTGGTGGTGGCAGGGAAGGTCATAGGGTATTTTGAAGGTACAATCAATAGGACGTACTTGGTCCGACTTTGGGGGAAGGAATGAGTAAATTTAGGGAAGTGTCACAGATTATCGTTTGTCTTTTGTGTGGCTGAGGATGATGCTACTAGGTAGAGCCTATCAAAAAGGTGATTTTTAAAAGAAGAGCAGACGGGCTGGGGATTTTAGCTCGGTGGTTCCGGCGCCTGCCTCGCAAGTGCAAGGTCCCAAGTTCAATCCCTGGTACCAAAAATGAAAAAAGAAAGAAGAGCAGACTATAATATTAGATTGAGGAAATGCAGTTCTACTCCCCCCCCCCCCCGTAAAGAAATGGGCTTTAGCTCAGTGGTGCCATCACCTGCCTCACAAGTACAAGGTCCTGATTTCGATCCCCGGTAGTGGGGGGAGGTAAAGAAAATGGTTGTTAATGTTAAAGGCAAAAGTAAGTTTCAGTAGAATTCAAATTTTAAATTGTTGGATTTAGCAATTAGGGCCACTTTAGTGAAACCTATTTCAGTTGAGGGTTGGGGCAGAGCAGGGTTGCAGTTGACAGCAGATGCTATGTCAAATAGAGACATGGCTAAGATTTTTTCTTTAATGAGATTCGATTAATACTAAGAGTTTCTAGGTGGTAGTTATACAAGATTGAGAGAGTTTAAGGAGAGACATTTTGGAAAATGTTTAGACTCTAGAGGAGCTATGAAATGCAAGCTTAGAGACAGAGAATTCAAAGGGTGGAAAGGTTGAGATAAAGGTTCCAGAGGAGGCAGGCGGAGTAGGTTAAACAAATACATAGTTGAAGGGATTGACCTGGGTCAGGAGAGTTCTCTTCCTACTCCCTTGAGAATGGAAGAAATACTGTAAGGATTGTATTCTACCTTTGAAAAAGGAATTGCCACTTTTATCTTCAGTGTTGCTAAGTGTAAAAAAATAAAATACGTTTCTAGGAATCTGTTATTTCTGTATAGGTCTTCTGTTTGCCTGACATACTTACTTTCTCTTTAAACATTTAATTATGTAATGCTAGGGGTTGAACCCAGCGTCTTGCATTACATGCTGGGCAAGCGCTCTACCACTGAACCATGCCCCTGGCCCTTACTTATATAATTCTTTATTTCTTCTTTGTCTTTGCCAAGTCACTTGGTAGTGTTTGGGATTGTTTTGTTTTGTTTTGTGGTACTTGGGAATGAACCCAGGTCCTAATTACGCCAAAGAAATAGCTACTGATCTTGACTTTTTTTTTCTTTTTTATCCTGAGAATGGAAACACAGGCCTTGAGCATACTAGGCAAACGCTGTACCACAGAGCTACATCTTCGATTTTTATTGGGCTTTTTTTTTTTTGGTACTGGAGATCGAATTTGAGTCCTTGCGCTTGCGCAGCAGGCGGCAAAACCACTGACCTAAATTCCTGGCCCCATCTTCGATTTTTATAATACTTGTTTAGCTCTGTGTTTATAAATAAAAATTAATCAGTTTTGCTTTCCTCGGTTTTCCTATTTTTCCTTTTGTTTTGTTTTTTGAGACAAGGTCTTGCTATGCATTTCACACTGAACTCACTGTGTGGCCCAGGCTGGCCTTGAACTCAAAACGATCCTCCTGCCTCGACTTCCTCAGTGTTAGGATTGGCTTTCCTGTTTTCTGTTTCATTTATAAGTCACCTCAGAATAGCTTGGAAATAAAACTTTTAAGATACTTTACTCTGTGTTCTCTTCCCTAGCACATGGAATTTATTCTAGTCATCTGTGTTTCTCTTTACATGACCAAAAAGTATTGATTAGGACAATGCAAACTGTAGACACTGTTTTATTTGTTTATCAGCATATGACATATACTATCAGACATGCTTTATTCTTCCTGCATTAAATTATCTGTTTTGTTTTGTTTTTTGAGACAGGGTCTTACTGTATAGTGCAGGCTGGCCTTGAACTCACTATGTGGCCCAGGCTGGCCTCAAACTTGGCACAATCTTCCTGCCTCAGCCTCCTGAATGCTGGGATAAAAGGCATACGCCACTACACCTGGCTAAATTATTTTAGTAGTTAGCCATAAGTATAACTGAGCAGTTGTACTTGTTTGAAATGAATTACACTTTTAAAATCTCCATTAAGTTGAACATTTCTGCTTGCACAGTGAAACAGTAATTAAAAATATTTTCAGTGCACTTAATGTATTTGTGCCTTATTTTAAATGTATGGTAGGAAATTTTAACTTTTATCCTATTTAAGCCTTAGTGTGGAGCCGGATCTTGAAACAGTTCTTTTGGTATGAAAAAAGTGATGGATTAAATGCTAACAACTGTATTTCATATTTTAGAAGTTATTTTTAGTGTGCTAGTAAAATAGTAAAACTGAAATCGAATTTGAAGGTTTCATATGAGTAGAGGGGTTCTAAAATGGTGGAAGAAGCTCTAGACCTGGAATCAGGAGGCCTGAGAGCTGAATTTTAGTTACAGTACTGGCACTGACCTTACTGTATCCTTGAGCAAGCGGGATGTTTAATCTCTCAAAAATTGTATTTTAGACTAGGTCAGTACCTTCCAGCTTTATAATTCTGTGATTCAAATTACTCAGAAGGGAAAAAAATGAATTACATATTTGTCTTAAGGTGCTATTGAATTTTGCTATTACAAAGTTACATCACAACTTACATTAGCTATATACCTTTAATTTATGAAATGCAAATATGTTTAAATATAATTTTGTATCCGGTGTATTTTTAGGGGAATTTTTATGTAGAATGAACAAAAATTAAATGAGCTAAGACGTCACTGGCTCTTTTTATGATTGATATTTTAAGCTTCGTTTTCTTTTTCCCCAGGGAGTGTCAGCATCTTTAGTACATATAAACTTTGGTGGGGGTACTTCTTTGGCTTTTAAAAGTCCTAAGTATGGGCCAGGCATGGTGGCACACACCTGTGATCCCAGCACTCGGCAGGCTGAGGCAGGAGGAACGCTTTGAGTTCGAGGCCAGCCTGGGCTACATAGAGTTCAAGGGCAGCCTGAACTACATAGTGAGATCTTGCCTCAAAGATAAGAAAGTCCCCAAGTATGGAAATAGAATCAGATGGACACAATTCCTATATGAATATTCTTAAGTAAATTAGTTTTTTTAAATTTTACTTGTACTAGAGGTTTTTCATTTCTTTTTAGTTTTGTGCTGAGGATTGAACCCAGGGTCTTGCATACATGTGCTGTGCCATGGAGCTAGAGCTCTTACCCCCTAGGGAAAACTTGAAGATGATAGGATATAGGATTTAATAAATGAGCTGGCAAATCAAGTTAATGAAGGGACATTTTCCCCATTTTCTTACATATTTCCTTTGATTTGGTAGTAATCGTTTCTTTTGCTTTGCACAGACTCAAATCCAGTACCTCAAGCAAGTCCAGCAGCCGAGTGTTGCCCAACTGAGATCAACAATGGTAGACCCAGCGATCAACTTGTTTTTCCTAAAAATGAAAGGTGAACTGGAACAGACTAAAGACAAACTGGAACAAGCCCAAAATGAACTGAGTGCCTGGAAGTTTACGCCTGATAGGTAAACAAATCATACTCCCCAGTCAAGACTTCCCTGACAGTCCCACTACGAGAAAGCTGTGGTGGGACAGCCAAGTACTCGTTTGCACACCAAGACTCAGACTTTTTGAGCAAAAAAAAAAAAAGCCACATTCTTATACTGTCCAGCTTGTAATGGTTAATGTAAAACTTACCAGATGAACCTTGTGTTTCAGCTTTTTTTTCTTCCCCTTCCCCTTGCTTCAGAGGCCTGATGCCATCGGACTATTCCGAAGAAGAGGCCACCTTCGAAAAATTCCCCTTCTAGAACATGTAGACACTTGAGAAATGTTTCTGTTTGAAGAAAATAGAGGGAGAAACAGAAGTCTTTAGTCTGTGGCACACTGTGTCTTCAGACAGTTTGGAGGATTGAAAACCTAGAGATTTCAAATCATGAATTGAACATGTAAAATTCCAGTTAAATGTAAAAACGGAATATGCATCGCTCTTAACCTTGAGCATAGTGACTTAGAGACACTGTATATCAGTTTTGCCAATAAGACTGTGGACTTCGTGATTGTTGTTGAACTTCTGGGTCAAAACTCAAATGAGGTGAATTTTGCCTTTAAAGGGTTTATTTGCTAAGAACCAACTTGAATAGTCACAAAAGAAATAATAGATGTTGGTAAAGTAATACATATATTTAACCATTTAGCCTTAGGGCTCTATATTACTTAATAGAGCCTAAATTAATATCGTTTTAATCAATGGTTTGTTCTTTGAATGGTTTCAAAAACTGTAGATAATCTTAACCAAGGACTGTACAAACATGAAGGAGTGGTATCAGATTTCAGGCTTAAACTGTTGAAAGCATTATAAACATTCATTTCACAACTAGATTGTATAAGGATATTGGCTGTGATGAGACTCACTGCATAATTTTTTTTCAGTAGTGAACTTTATGAAACCCTCATCTCATTCAACAGGCACATGTTAAAAGAGCGTTGTCTTTGGTGTTAATGGGGGAATGTGTTCCTTCATTGTATTTGGGCCTTTTGTGTTAACACTTCTGATATTAAATTAAATGTGCCTTGAAATAGTTGTTTTTTTTTTTTAAGTTTAAGGAATACTATGATGATTTTGTTGTACTCTTTAACATTTTAATTTGGGGGGGTGCTGTGGAGAGAGATTCATTTTGGAAAATTGGTTGTGCTCTTCAAAGTGAAGGAGAAGTGTCTCATTTTTAAAAGACCTACTTTATTCCGGCTGGTACATAAAAAACAAGGAGACTTGACACTCGTTACGTTTTGACACTTTGTCCCAGGATATTGCAATAGCATGTGGGACAGTCTCACAAGGTGCCTGCCAGAAGATTGGGGAAATAATGTGTTGGAACTGTGGGCTCCCTAAGTGAGACATTTTTATGAATTGGGAAAAAAACAAGGTATAGTGACCATTTCTAGCAAATTCATTTGATCATTTAGATAAATGAGGCATTTTCTTCATGCTTCCATCCAGTCCTGGAGGTGAATTTTTTTCGTCAGATCATTCTATAAGTCACCAATTTGAATTTTTGCTTGGTGATAATGAAGTCTAAGATGAGTGCAAGATAAATGTTCCAGCTTGTCTCAACGTTTAAGTGCATTTTTAACAAGGTTGACTTAAGTTCTCTCTTAATCATTCAAATCAATTGTAAGTATCTTGTATGTTTGTGCTTAGGGAACTGATTGTGGGAGAGGGTGGGTTGAAGAAGCGATTTATGTGACTTCAAGAAATACGTCTCTAAAATTCTCACTATTTGTGAGGTTTGGAGGGTAAGTAAGCACATGTGTTTGAAATTAGCTTATGCCCATATTAAGTGTTTTGTATTTATTTCATGCCTTTTAAAACCATAGTAGCAAAGGCTTAAATATATTTTTAACAGGTAAAGTAATTCATAAAATGCATCATTAACTTAGAGTCAAATTTAGCCATTTAGGTGCCAGTCAACTTAGAGGTCCATGGTCTTTTATTCTTGTTATTGTTAAGCTTTTCTCCTAAGATAATGTTCACGTATAAAATTGAAACACCAGAGAAAAGTGGATATGAGAGATGAGTGTCACTCCTGGATGTGGTCTCTACCTACCTTCCACATTCTCCTCTCCAGGAGCAGTAACTGGTGTTAAATTTCTTGGGTATCAAGATCATTTGTGTATATACATATATATATAATCATTTTATGTATGTTAATAAACATGTTACACTGTTCATACAGATAACTTGCAGCTTGTCCTCCACCCACCTTGGAGCATTTTTTAGTACATCTACAGTACATTTTAAATTATTACATAGAATCTGTTAATCATAATTTAATCATCTACAAATGGTTGTTTTGTAAAATTAGGCTATATATAAACCAGAGAACATCAGGTACTATAAATATATCACTCATTTGGAACAAGTAATGTTCAGTCAGTAATATTCAATGTGGAATAAATAATTCAAATAGAAGATTTGGGGGGCTTACACTTCACTATTATTCTGGGATTGTTTTGGGGGTTTTTTTGGCACTGGGGATCAAACACAGTGCCACTGAGCTAAATCTCAGCCCGTATTTTTCTGTTTTGAAGGAGGAAAATTCCCTAAATTATCTTGTCCAGTAGTTAAAAATATTTTATGATACATTTTAGAGTTTTTACAGGGTGTGTTTCAGTATTTCGGCAGTTTTCAGTTTGCATTTAATCATTTAGGTAATTTTATGTATCTCTTTAAAACAATCTTGCTACCTTTACCATGATAATATACGATGTTCATTCTTTTTTACAAATTGCTCTCTTGAAGTATTTCCTGATTTATTTGCTTTGTGGGTTATTTGGTTTTAGAAATGGGTTGGGTATTTTTGTTACGTTTGTTTTCTGTACTGGGGATCAAACCATCAAACCTGGAACACCCTAGGTGCCTAGATTTCTAGGCTGTTTATTTCTTTATTTTGAGACAGGGTCTTGCTAAAGTTTCCAGGATTGGCCTTACACTTGTGATCCTTCTGCCTTAGCCTCCTGAATAGCTAGGGTTATAGAGAGGTGACACTGCTTGGTGGGCATTTTGTGACTTTAGAAAAATATCCCAAAAACATTTGAATGAAAGGAGTAACACTTTATTCATTTTTGAAACATTTACTTGTAATTCTTTTCATTCATTAATTCATTCATTCATGGTGCTGAGTCAATCTCAGGTAAGCACTCATCGCTGAGCTACTACTCTTATCATTGAGCTACATCTTCAGCTCTTTTTTGTGGGATGGAGGACAGCAGTGGTGGGGACTGAACTCAGGACTTTACACATGCTCTACTACTGTATACACCCCCACCCTCACTTTTTTGTGATCTGATGAGTACAACACAAATTTTACATGAGATGATTAATAAACATAATTACAGGGCTGGGGAAGTTAGCTAAGTGGTTCCGCTGCCTGCCTTGTAAGCACAAGGTCCCACGTTTGATCCCCAGTACCAGAAAAAAAACCTAAAACAAAATTACAGAATGTTTAAGAAATCAGACTTTGTCAAGATTTGTTTTAGGTATCACTAGTTTTTAGAAATGATAAGATTATCTTAGAGCAGGCATTACATAATGATGACTTTTTAGCCAAGTGTGGTGCCACACACCTGTAATCCCAGCACTCCTGAGGCTGAGACTGGAGGAGGATGTAAGTTCAAGGGCAGCCTGAAATACATAGCAAGACCCTGTCTCAAGAAAAAAAAAAGGACTTTTTAAACCAAACCTTTATTTCAGTAGTTTTGAGGGTTTTGTATTAGGTTAAATCAGGTCACAAATTAATGTATTTTACAATTGTCAATTTTTTCCTAATCTTTAGTTAATTCCTATAAACGGGGAGAGAATTTTAAGGATAGTTGTAAAATGCCAATGCTGTGTGCTTTGCAAGAAAGAGTTGTTGGAGCATAGGGCAGCCAAATGGAAGGGATTGCACTGTAATGATGATGTCTATCTTATTTCCTGATTGTTTGATTTCTGAAGTGCTTATTCAGTGGAGGCTAATATCTGAGGATGCCCGTGGGAGACGGGGAAATCTGAAGCTGCAACAGCAATGAAGAACACCACCGATTAGAATTGTTGTGCCTGTGCCTAACCCTAACCTTTATCACCTGCTAACACAGTGGGTTTCAAGCCACTAGGATGTCTTTGAGCAGGTTTTACTTTACCAGATTTTTTAAGGAATCCCAATTACCAACCTTCTGTTGAATTATATACAAGTACAGGTAAAACAACCTTACAGCACTACTTGAAAGAATGAGAATTGCCGAAAAACTCCCATTTTTAAAATTCTAAGGTTTGATGGTATCATCTATTCTGAAGTGTAATGTATTAGGCAAGTAAAAGCCCACTAGAAGAAGGAAATACTAGAATAAAAGAAATGTATTTAACCAAGAAGGTCATGGACTGAACACAATGACAAGAGTGTCATACTCTCCCCATGCAAATCACAATTATATACTTATATCCCTTGAAAAACAATAATTTCAGCTATTGCTGAGGCTAAAAAAAAAAGGCAGTAAAGTTTTATTAAACTATTTGGGCTTTGAATTATACTTTTGCATTTGCTATGTATATAGGTTTTATAGTATATGGCTATAGCACTTGGAAATAAATGTATTGATGGCATGATACTTGTAGTTTGTCAGATATTTCCATGTTAATATTTGCATTTGTTAAGTAACTACTGATCTTTGTGATGTATGGGTGAGGTTTTATAACAGTAAAATCTTGACTATATATCAATAATAAATTTTTAAAAACTTAGGCCCCAATGTCCATTTGGCAGCTCAACAGTATATTAATCACATAAAGAAGTTACATGAGGGCTGCGGACTTAGCTCATTGGTTCCACTACCTGCCTCGCAAGCGCAAGGTCCTGAGTTCGATCCCTGGTACCAAAAAACAAAACAAAAGTTACATGAAGCCGGGCATTGTAGCACACACCTATAATCTCAGCACTATGGGAGGGTGACCAAGGAGGATTGTGAGTTAGAGCATAGCCTGTAAAGTTCAGCAGCTTATCAAGACGCTTTCTGGAAGAAAAATTTCTATTTGGTACCTGGGATCAAACTCGGAACCTTGTGCTTGTGAGGCAGGAGGTGGAACCCCTGAGCTAAATCCCCAGCCCTGTCTGAAAATTTTTTTAAAGGGCTGAGATTGTAGCTCAGTGCAAAGCCCTGGGTTCAATCACCATTACCGCCATTTAAAAAAGAAGCTGGGTGTGCTGGCACATCCCGGGAATTCTAGCCCTGTGGAAGGCCAGGGCAGTAGGAGCAACATATTCAAGCCCAGCCTGGGCAGCTTAATGACTTAGCCACACTGTCTCAAAATTAAAAATGACAAGGGCTGAGGATATAGCTGTGCAAATCCCCAGTACCACCAAAAAAGGAATTAAGGAGTAGAAAGTAAAGAACACCTCCTCCCCTTTTTATGTGGTGCTAAGGGTCAAACCAAGGCTTTGTGCATGCTGGCTAAGGGTATTACCACAGAGCTACATTCCTGGCCAGAAAATTTTAAGACTTAAGAACTAATAACACTAAAGTTTTCCTGGTATGGTGATGTGTTCTGATAATCCCAGCTACTTAGGCTGAGGGAGAAAGATCCCAGGTTTAAGGCCAACCTAGACAATTTAGCAAGATCTTTTTTCAAAAAATGAAAAGGGCCTGCAGATGTAACTCAGTGGTAGAATGCTTTCCTAGAGCAGGTTGAATCCATAGTGCCATAAAATAAGGAAAAAACCAAAAATACTGGAAGTACCTCATTTATTGGAATAGCATGTTCTTGGGAAGTATGAAAGATGAATGTACCAGAGAACTACCTGTTAAGAGGACTCCTTGTATCTATCCAGTGAGAATAAATACATCTTGGATATTACAGATATTTTAGAGAAGATATTTTTAAACATATATCTATGATTGCTAGTACATGTATCTTTTCAAGTATCTCAGTGCTGTATTAATACTGGTGTATTCGAGGTGTGTGTGTGTTTTGTCTGTTTCTTTTTTTAAATTGTTACTTTGTACTGGGGATTAAACCTAGAACCTTGAGACAGCCTCACTAAGTTCCTCAGGCTGGTCTCAAACTTGTGATCCACCCCCCTCAGCTGCATAGAGTGAGTGGTTTACAGGCATATCCCACCACACCTGGTTGTATTTCAGGTTGTATTTGGGAATGAAAATACATACTTAAAGTGATAGAAACAAAAAATGGCTATTTGGGCATGATTTGTTTAGAACTTCAATTTGCTGCTGTGTTGGCAAAATACTGAAATGCAGGAGGAGGACATGTTCCTGGAAAGGTGGTAAATACAGATTGGCATCTGCTGTGATGTAATTAAATTCTGTTCATGTTATATTTACTGCTGTAATAATTGTAACCAAAGAAGGTTATAGGGTTTTGTCTACATTTTGTGATGGTTGGCTCTTTCCTTTGCAGCCAAACAGGCAAAAAGTTAATGGCGAAGTGTCGAATGCTTATCCAGGAGAACCAGGAGCTTGGAAGGCAGCTGTCCCAGGGCCGTATTGCACAGCTTGAAGCAGAGTTGGCTTTACAGAAGAAATATAGTGAGGAGCTTAAGAGCAGTCAGGATGGTAAGGGGTTTCAAATTTTGAAAAATTTGCTTAACTTTGCACTGGCTTTATAAAACCTGCCAAGTGTGAATATTATAGGTTAGATTCTGTACGTACTCTTCTCTGCCTGTGGTTATATAAAATTAGGAAAGAAACATTTCAAACACTTGGTAAGATTTTTGTTTTTAGGGAAAAGACACTGTATTTAAAATATAAAAATTTGTCAGGTGTGGTAGCACATGCCTGTAATCCCAGCACTTGGGAGGCTGAGGCAGGAGGCTTGCCATTGAATTCAAGGCCAGTCTGAAAATAATGTAATTGATTTACATTAAGGTCCTGTTCGGTGAATAAGAGATTTAATATTTATATTTGCTGAGGGAACCAAAATTATTCTCCATCCTTTTTTGGGCAAGTATATCTGCATCTGTGCTATTTTTTCTGTTTGTGAAAATTAATAGTAAGAAACATAGCCAAACTGAAAATTTAGCCTTTTTTCCCCTTTATAGAGTCCATTTTTCCTTCATTCTTTTTCCCTTCACCCTTTTCCCTGTTAACCACCCCATGATCTTCAATAAATGTAGGTATTTAATTACATTTAAAAAACTGAAAATTTAAGCTGAGAATCAGTACATTGCAAATACTGATACTAAATTAGTATGATTAATTGCAAAGAAAATCAGTAATATCTTTAAAACTACTTTTTTTTGGTACCGGGGATCAAACTCAGGTCCTTGCGCTTGCAAGGCAGGCGGCGGAACCACTGAGCTAAATCCCCAGCCCCTTTAAAAGATAGTTCTTAGCTCTTACTACTTATAAAGATGTTAAGTAGGTTTTGTATAGACTCTCCAAGAATTATTTTATGTGAATTTGTTTTTGTATGTGGAAGTTTTTGGTTAGAGCATAGGCCTCTGGAGGGTTAGACTAGAGGATCAGTGTCCTAAGGACTAAACGTGCTGTGGAGCTAAGACACTGGCTAAGAAGGTAAGGAGTGAAGGGATTGGCCATGTTGGGCCCACAGGAAAAACATGGATTAAACTTTCTAGGCTGTAATCAGTTGTATGTAAAAGAGTGAGTTGAATCTTTGTTTTAGAGGGTCTCCCTATGTAGTTTAGGCTGGCCTCGAACTCGTGGTGATCCTCCTGCCTCAGCCTCCCACGTGCTGGGATCACAGGTGTGTGCCACCATGCCCAGCTTTGAATCAATTTTAAGTCTTTATAAGTTATTTGATGTTGAAGCATCTGGCTTCCCCCCTCCTCCCCCCAAAAAACTCATTCCTAAATGACTACTTTAAAATTCCAAGTAAAAATTGAAAATATATTATTGTAGTTTTAGAATTGTACTTGATCACTATGAAGCATTAACAAGACATTAAAGTAGGTTTGACTCTCCTTTGCACAGAACTGAATGACTTCATCATTCAACTTGACGAAGAAGTAGAGGGTATGCAGAGCACCATTTTAGTTCTTCAGCAGCAACTGAAAGAGACTCGCCAACAGTTGGCTCAGTACCAACAGCAGCAGTCTCAAGCCTCCGCCCCAAGCACCAGCAGGACTACATCTTCTGAACCTGTAGAACAGGTGGAGGCCACAAGTAAAGACTGCAGTCGTCTGGCAAATGGACCAAGTAACGGCAGCTCCTCCCGTCAGAGGACGTCTGGGTCTGGATTTCACAGGGAGGGGAACACAACTGAGGATGGCTTTCCTTCTTCTCCAGGGAGTGGTAATAAGGCCTCCAACAGCTCAGAGGAGAGAACTGGCAGAGGAGGTAGTGGTTACGTAAACCAACTCAGTGTGGGGTATGAAAGTGTAGACTCTCCCACGGGCAGTGAAAACTCTCTCACACACCACTCAAATGACACAGACTCCAATCATGACCCTCAAGAGGAGAAAGCAGTGAGTGGGAAAGGTAACCGAACTGTGGGTTCCCGCCATGTTCAGAATGGCTTGGACTCAAGTGTAAATGTACAGGGTTCAGTTTTGTAATATTTCTTTCCAGCAAATTTTTATACAGTGTCATTTAATTTGGGAGAAGATACTGTCCAGAAAATTAATGCATACTTTTGTCACAACTTGCCTTTTTGTGGGTGTGTGTTTTTGTTTCATTTGGGGTTTTTTGTTTATTTTTGTTTTGGGGGGGCTTCAGTACCTTTGCCACATTGGAAATTGTACCAGTTAATTTCTCTGAATGTTGCTAAAAGGACATTTTGTGTAGGGTCAAGTTATTTTTATATGAGTTAATGTGAAATTGTAAATGGCAATCTTTCCTTAAAGTATAACACAATGATGTCTGTATAAATGTGTCTCTAGAACCTGTGCTGTGTAAGGGCATTCTTACTCATGCTGTTATATACTTCTGCACCATTCAGACTTGTTAGAGTAGATGTGGGTTTATGACTGCCGAGTGCCCAGTACAGTAGTTTTCTTCACTAAAAGTTGGACTTGTTGATGGAGTCCTATAGTAGTTCCCATGTTAGATACAGTTTTTCCCACCATACATCTGTGCGTTTTCTCTTTAGGTAACTGAATGTTTAAGAAATTTGTGTGCATAGTTACTCAGTTTTTATGAACTGTTGTATCCTGTTAATGCATATTGCTCTGTGACTCCAGTATATCTTACCTGTACTGACCAAACCTGAATAAAGATTTTTATTATAACTTCATTAGTTTTTGGTTTGTTTTGTGTTTGACATTTGTCATTTATTTTCATTGAATTGCTGACTTTGTTTTTGTTTTTTTTTTTTTGAGTCAAGGTCTTGCTTTGTAGTTCAGGCTGGCCTCAAACTCACAGTGTATCCCAGGCTGGCCTAGAACTTGTGGGGGATCCTCTTGCCTCAGCCTCCCAAGTGGTATAGGATTTTAGGCATGCACCACCACACCCAGCTGAATTTCTTCTCATTCTCTTATACCACAAAGGTGAAATTTAAGTTACTCCGTTTGTCAGTTTTTTGTTTTGTTTTGTTTTGGTTTTTTTGGTACCAGGGATTGAACTCGGGTCCTTGCGCTTGTGAGGCAAGCGACGGAACCACTGAGCTAAATCCCTGGCCCTATTTGTCAATTTTGATTGTGCACACTTGATTTGTCCTGTTTTGAAAAAAGTTATAGAGTTTAAATTTTTTTCCTGACATACAAAAATAATTGTTATAAAATACTGAAAATATAAGAATTTCTAAAGGAAATAGTCACCCAAGTCCTTTTTAGGTTTTAATTGAAAAAGCAGTTTTAGTGACTTGATTTCAGGTATTTAGTTTATCTGCGCAGTCAGTGCTGTTGGTTTTAAAACACTGGCCAGTACTACTGGTTTTTACTAACCTATCTGCGTATATTACATAGTAAGCCTTTGGGAGAAAATGTTTTTAAGGTGTAGGACTGACAAAGTTTGATCTATTTTTTTCCAAACAAAAATTAATTATCAAGGTCTTTAGACTCAATATATGGTTCTTCATATATGGTTAATGTAAAACATTTCTGCTGAAAACAAATCAGTTGGTTTAGACATAACAGCCTCAAAGATCCTCAGAAGTGGAGTTACAATACATATACATGTAATAAACATATACAACTTAATTGCAAATAACTACTCTATTTTTTGCTTGTCTAGCTGGCTTTCATTCATGGTCTCAAATGATGTATTAAAAATACTGCCCTGGGCCAGGGATTTAGCTCTGGCTCTGCTGCCTGCCTCACAAGCGCAAGGTCCCGAGTTCAATCCTCGGTACTGATAAAAAGAATACTCCCCTGTGGGGCTGGGGATTTAGCTCAGTGGCACCTCATCTGCCTGTCAAGGGCAAGGTCCCGAGTTCAACCCCCCATACCAAAAAATAAAAACTCCCAAAATACTGACCTGTTGTTGGAGACATGTCTCAGAAAGTACCAGCCCCTGGACTACAAAAAAATTACTCAAATTTTTGTGCGGTCTTACGTGAAAATTTCCATACAAAAAAATTTTAAGTAAATTTGTATATCATTAAACATTTTCGTGTGTACTAAAATAGTGTTCCCTTGATTTATCAAATACTAGGCTTTGACTCTTATGGCTTTATATCCTTTTGACCTGTCCAATATAAATGAAAATAGAATTTCTCTATCCTGTTGGTGTTATGTAATCATTGTTAATTTTTCAACCAGTACTGTAATTTTCTTGGGGAGGGTACTGGAGATCGAACTCAGGACCTTGCTCTTGCCAGGCAGGCACAGAACCACTGAACTACATCCCTGGCCCCACAGTAATCTTTTTTTTTTTTTTTTCAGTACCAGGGATCGAACTCAGGACAGTGCCACTGAGCTAAATCCCTGCCCCGCAGTAATATAATCTTATGAGTAGATTTATATATAGACTTGTAAATGTGACATTACTAATTTTCATATGTGGCTGCTGAATCTGCCTTGATGAATAATCTATTCACTTAATGATTGTACATCCCTCTCTGGAAGTGGATGTTTTATTTCTGGTATAACTGCTGGTAAGACAGAAGGTACAAGTCATGTACAGACTGAATGGCTTCTAGCTAGTGGGTCTGAATCCTGCACGTTACCACACATTTGTTCCATGAGCTGGGCAGACTAAACTCCCTGGTTCACTTTGTTTTCCTCATAAAAGAGCATTAAGTGGTGTAAAGTCCATGTAACAGTGCTATGTTAGCTTGAGCTGCTATAACAGTATCAGAGAATGGGTGGCTTTTTTGACAGCATTTATTTCTACAGTTAGGAAGGCTGGGAAATGTGAGACCAATCTGATTTGCTGGCCAGTGTGTTTCCTGGTGATGGCCCTCTTCCTGGCTTGCGGAAGGAGAGCTGGCTACCTTCTAGCTGTATCCCCACAGGCCACAGAAATCACCTGTCTCACTTGCCATCCTGTTCTTGAAAAGCCTCATCTAATACACTGGGGAGTAGAGCTTAAACATAAATTTGAGGGTAGAGACACAAACTCAGTTCATAGTTGGTGCCAAGTCATAGTGACTGTAGTGACTGCCGATAAATATTAGCCACTATTCTCATCTCAAAGTTAAGTTCCAGTCTTGATGACAATCTCTGTCAGACAACTCCAAACAGAATTCTTACTTTTCTGTTTGGTTTCTGCTGAAAGAAACAATAGCTTTAATTAAAGGGTTGCTAAATATTGGACATCCATCCACCTCAAAGCTGGCAGCTGGACCAACTCTGATCCCAAAAGCCAAGGCTTAAAATACTACTATTACTCTGCTTCCCTTCATGTTGAATAAGAGGAAATGTACCTGAGCTGGGGATTACAGCTCACAATCAAATTTTGTTTTGTTTTGTTTTTAATGGTAGCAAACTTCTATTAAAGGTAGAAAAAGAAACAGGCTCTGTAGAACGAATTTGGGTCAAGTAAATGTAAGAAAAGTACACCCTATAGCATGAGGGTGGGCCACCATGTAAGAGAACACAATCAGTCTTTTGTATTTTGTTCTCAAGACAGGGCCTTGCTCTGGAATTCAAGCTGGCCTTGAACTTACAGCAATCCTCCTGCCTCAGCCTCCTGAATGTTGGGGTTACAGGTGTGTGCCACCATGTCCAGCTTACAGTCTTTTTTTTCTTTCTTTCTTTTTTTGGTACCAGGGATTGAACTCGGGACCTTGCACTTGTGAGGCAGGTGACAGCACCACTGAGCCAAAACCCTGGCCCCTACGATTGATCAATTTTTTTTTTTTTTGGTACCGGGGATTGAACTTGGGACTGTGCACTTGTGAGGCAGGAGCAAGAACCACTGAGCTAAATCCCTGGCCCTACAATCAGTCTTAATGATTGCTGTGCTAAGAATTGGAAACAGTAACACAAAATAACAATGCAATAACTTTAAAAATGCAAATTATGAAGATTTTAGGTAAAGATGAAGGCTAATGTCACAGGCTTAGTTAAGTGTAGTCTCTTAGAAGTAATCTGGCTGCTAGTGGAGTAGATCAGTTGTTGCACTTCAGCCAAGCATATGTGAGGCCCCACTTATCCCAGTGAGGGGGAGAAATTGATTTGGCCTGTGAAGGAAATACCAACATATGCACATGAGGAATAAGTCTCGAAGGATCAACTTAGTTGCCAGATCTTAACAAAATTCAGTGGATGCTGGGAAGAGTTTAATATATGTAAAAGTGCTTATTGCAGCTGGCAAAGTGGCACACGCCTGTGATCCCTGCGCTCAGGAGAGAGTAAGAAAGGAGGACTGCTGTGAGTTCAAGGCCAGCCCGGGCTACATAGTGAGACCGTGTCTCACTGTCTCAAAAAATAAAAAGTTCTGGTTGCAAACAACTCAACAGATGAACTTGTTCTCTCAGTTGATCTTTTATTTTGTGATAGGGTCTGATTATATAATCCAGACCAGCCTTGAACTCACATGTAACCCAGGATGGGCTTGGAATTGAGATCCTCTGCCTGAGCCTCCAGAGTCCTGGGATTACAGGAGTGTGAAATCATGTCCCGATCTCACCTATGTGTGATGTAGATGAATCATTCTAATTTCTGAGACACTTTTGCAAAACAATGCAGAGTCATTGTTTCTGGTAATTTTTCCCACAGCTGTTCTCCATTTCTCATGTGAATAAACTGGTTTTTCTCTGTACTTTTTTTGGGAGGTGGGGGACACTCCCTTTAGGAGTTCATCTACCCCTGTGGTTATAAGTAACACTTTACAGCCCAGGTTAATGTCATTACCTCTGATTTGGACCCATAATGGGGCAGTTGTGGTGAGGCAGTGTGGAGCTACCCTTGGTGCACACCGCTCCCAGCTCACGGCAAATGTACTGGGGATTCACTGCTCCCCTCACAGAGACCAAGTGATGAATCTGCTGCATGGCAAGTTGGTGAATACTGCCTTGGGTGTAAAGCCTGGCCTGGACTCCTACACCTCTGTTTATGAAAAAACAAGAATGATTGCAAGGCCCCTTCAGGACACCCTAGTTCTGCAGCACCGATAAAATGGTGGCTCCTCATAAGCACTTGGAGATTATAGTGGTTTCTTTCTAACTCCTCTTTGCCAGCCAAAGTAGCATATGATTCTAGATCTAGATGTAATTTAAGAAACTATTCTCACAGAAGAAGGCACGTGCCTGTAATCCCAGCACTCTGAGAGGCCTCAGCATTCAAGAGGCTGAGGCAGGAGAACCACCGAAGAATTTGAGGCCAGCCTGGGCTATATTTTGAGTTCAAGGCCAGCCTGAACTATAAACCAAGACCCTGTCTCAAAAAACAAATAAAAAAACAGATAAAAGTTGCTTGAGTTCCTATAGGGAACACATTACAAACCACCAGAAAGAGACTTATACATGTGCTGCTAAGTTAGCAGAAAGGATCGCTGATCCCATCCCGATTCCAGACTCTAAAGATTTCTCTTAAGGGAAACACTTATCCAATTTTTTCCCCTCCATGGTCTAACTCTAGAGTCTACACTTAAATTATGTTCTCCAGTTTATTTAATCCATCCACATCTCTACAAAGTTTTCAGTTGGGTTCCTAAGACCTAAAGATTTTTTCAGTCTATTTTAAAGTTCAGGAGGAGTCTCTAGGCTTGTCAACAGTTTTTCCCTCCTAATCCACTGCAATGCTTACCTTGAAACCCTTTCCTTCCTAGGGAGTAGGCAGCGTCGAAAGCAAACAGGATGGAGATCCTTTCAAAACAGCAGGAGCCGCTGCAGCAGGCCATGGAGGTGTGCAGAGGGAAAGAGCCTGAGCTGAGGCTGCAAAAGGAATTGGCACCAGTTGTTGAGGTAACTAGACGGCTCAGAAAGATTCCGACTCTCACCGATTGGGGATAAGAAGTCACAATGTGTTTTAAACATAAGTGACATCACTACATACCTTTAGTGTTTCATTGTCTAAACTGTCAAGTCAAACAAAAGAACTTCTGATGTGGACAAAAGGACAGTCCTGCTGCTGTCTCTGGGAATGTGAGGCAGAAGATGTTTATGGCACCCAGGCAAAAAGTGGAGGAATATTCAAAGCCAATGAGAGCAAAAGGACACATCGGAAATGTCCTCAGTCCTGTAGTTGGCAGGATTCCCACTGGAGATTCTTGCCAGTGGGACTCGAGTCCCGGGCTGAAGGGCAGATCCTCTTTAGTCACTCCCACTCTCTGCGTTCAGAAAAACAAAACAACAACCCAAAACATGAGAGAAGGTACTACAACACTGGGGGCCCAGATAAAGATCTGAAGGGTGTGTGCGCGTCTAAGATCCGCGGCTCCATCGCGCCCCCGGCCCTTACCTCGGGCCCCTAGAATCCTCAGATCCCACCTCGGACACTGCCTCACCCAGAGAACATCCTGCCCTCCAAGCCAGCACCCTATCCGTATCTTCGTTCAGGGAACCCCCAGACACCCACCCTGGAACCTTCCCTCCCCTCGGTACAAGAACCCCCAGGCCCACTCCGCCGGACACCCTCCTCCCACTCAGGGAACCTCTTAGCGACACGAATCCCCAAACCACCCACCCTGGCCCAGAAAACCACTAGCTTCCTGACCCCGCCCCCCGCTTCGCTCCCCCGCCTCGCTCCCCCGCCTCGCTCCCCCGACTTCCGGCCTCGAGCCTGCGCACTGAGAGCCACGCGGGGGGGGGGCGGCGGAGGCGGGGTGGCCTCCGACTCCGCCCTCAGCGCGGCCTATAAGCCACGCTTGAGTGCGTTGCTTCACTCTTCGAGCATCGCTGACGGAGAACGGCGGCAAATTTGGTCGAGGCAGAATGAGTGCAGGCTGCGACCCCGTGGTCATCGTCTCAGCGGCGCGGACCGCAATAGGTGAGTGGCTGGCGGGCCCAGCTCGGGGTTCGAGCCGCCTATCCCGAGGGCCAGATCTGCATGATGTGGGAGAGGGATGAGCAAAGGACCCCGCCAGGACCCTGGAGCACTTGGCTTCGCCCTTCTCTGCGGCCCCGCCCCCTATTCGCCTTAGGGGCCCGCTCCGCCCCTCGTCCTCGGACTGGCTCCCTGTGGTGGAGCGACTGCGAGGCTAGACTCTCTCATTGGGTGATGTCGGGAAGCGCTCTCTGGCGAGGACCCCTGATTGGCCGGCTCTGGCCGCGCCATCTGTCAGACTATGGTCTTTGGTCCGGCTGGTCAAACGACTTACGGGTAGGCCTCCAGCTTCTTAGTGCCGTAGTTTTGAAATCCTGGCCCTCTAGAGCATCCGTGGCTTACGTTTGGGAATGATGGGCCCTCATGAATCCGCTCCGTGACCTTTCCAAATGGCGCTCATTCCACCGGCCCCAGCACCCGTGGTGGCTTCTGCAATGTCCTCAAGTTTGTTCACGTGTCCGTTGTTTCCACCGTTCTGTTGTAGGCTCCTTCAATGGTGCTTTATCTACTGTGCCTGTCCACGACCTTGGCTCAGCTGTCATCAAAGAAGTCCTGAAAAGGGCCACACTAGCTCCTGAAGACGTGTCCGAGGTCGTATTTGGACATGTCTTGTCAGCAGGTAACACCTCAGTGACCCAGGAGAGGTCAAGGAACAGCCTACTCTCTCTCTCCCTCTCTCCCTCACACGCACACATGCGCACACCTGCCTCCATACATTTGGCGAGATCAGTCTATTAGAGTCCCAGTTCCTGTGCCTCTTAACAGCTGTCAGTAGTTTCATCCAGCATAGGACTCCGCTGTGTTGTTTTTCCTGAATGATCTCATACCATTGTTTAGAAGCAGGGCCACCTTGATGCATTGGATTGTTTGCATGGTCCTCCATATTCCCCTAAAATGTATGACATTGAAATCCTCCTATGTGCCCAGGACTATGCTAGGAACTTATGTAGGAGTGGCTGGAACAACACAGGTGATGTTTTTACCTAGTTAGGGCTCACTTCTGAGCTGAAAAGCTAGGTTGCTCCTCATTGGCCAGAGACTTTACCATTACTCCCTGGAGGAAGATAAGAGTCCAGAGAAATTCTCCATCTTCTGATTCTTTCTGGGCTTGTAAACACTGATCCTTGGCTGTTCTTAATTACTTATAAATAGTTTGGTGTGTAGCTCAGTGTAGAGTGCATGGCCAGCACGTGCATGGTCCATTCCCGGCACCAACAAAAAAAAACCCAAATAGTTTTGTCCCTGGGAAGCTGGATCCTAACAGCATGAGGAACCAGCAACACACCTTGAGTTTTTGTGTCTTTGACGCAAAATTTCAGACATGTAGGCTGTTTACAGTTTAGAGCTTCTTGCAAAATGATCGATTTTTCAGAGGGAGTGACAGTGCGCCTTCAGGTATGAAGATGGGCAGGTGCCAAGGTGGCAGTTCCACTGAGTGAGCTCTCAGGTTACACTTATGTGACTAATGGATTTTTCAAGGAATATCCTTTCCTTTTTCTAACGTCTTTGTTCTTTTACAAGGAAAGTGGGCTGTGTAGACTAGGAGGTTCTTGTTTACTCTCTAAGTGTATGTATGTCTTCCATTTAGTTTGTCTGAGGCTTGAGGTTTTTCAGCCCCTCATCCACGCTCTGGACTTTGTATTGGCCCTGGATCTTATCCTTCTACAAGGAAAATGAGCTCTGTGTTGACCTAGGAGGTCCTTGTTTACTCTCTAGGTGGCTTTGTTTTTGATTTGAAACGCTGAGGTTTTTCCAAGCCCTCACCCATGGTCTGGACATCATACATTGTTTGGGCCCTGGACCTTTTTGGCATGCTCAGAGATTACATTCTTTTTTTTTTTTTTTTTTTGAGACAGGGTCTTGCTCTGTAGTAGTTCACACTATCCTTGAGCTTACTATGTAGCCCAGGCTGGCCTCGAACTCTTGGCAGTCCTCCTGCCTCAGCCTCCCAAATGCTGGGATTACAGACTGTGCCACCACGCTGAGTGATTATATTCTCTTGAGCCAAAGTTTGAAACCACAAGTTTATGTGGATTTTATCTATAGCTAATGATCAAGAAAATGAAGGAAGAATGAAAAACAACATTATATCTTCTTTGCTTTTCTTTTTTTGGTTCTTTTGATACAAGGTCTCCCTGTGTAGTTCAGGCTGGTCTTAAATTTACCATGTAGTCTGAGGATTTAGCTCAGTGGTTTTGCCGCCTGCTGCACAAGTGCAAGGACCCGAGTTCGATCCCCGGTACCAAAAAAAAAAAAAAATTTACCATGTGGCCCAGATTGGCCTCAAACTTGCAGTGATCCTTCTGCCTCAGCCTCCTGAGTGCTGGGATTTTAGGTATGCACCACCATAGCTGGCCTTCTTTGCTTTTCAAGTAATGCCCAGCCTCATGTCTCCAGGCCTGCTAATGTCTAACTTTCTGCCTAATAGTCATGTTCAATCAGTAGTATATACTCTTAATTAATTGTACTAATAATTGATAATATTCAAAACCAACTTCTGTCCTTACCTGGTCTGAGACCTGACCAATGTACAGGTGTAATATTCCTTATTAGAAACGCTTGGGAGCCAGGTGTGGTGGTGCACACCTGTAGTCCTAGTAGTTGGGAGGCCAAGGCAAAAAGATCTCTGTGAGTTCAAAGCTAGCCTGAACTATGTAGTGAGACTGTATCTCAAAAAAACAAAAAAGAGAGAGAAATGCTTGGGACCAGAAGTGTTTCACATTTCAACAATTTTTGTTGTTGTTTTGAGACAGGGTCTTGCTATATAGTTCAGCCTGGCCTTGAAATCACTATGGCCTTGAACTATAGTTCAGGCTGGCCTTAAATGCACAGTAATCCTCCTGCCTCAGTCTCCCAAGTGCTGAGATTGAATTTGTTTTAGATTTTGGTTTCTCTCTCTCTCTTTTTTTAAATTTTTCTTTGAGATTTTGGAATATTTGTATATACATAATGAGATATCTTGGGCTTGGACCCAAGTTTGAGCTCAGTATTTATGTTCAATATACACCTTAAACATACAACCTGAAAGTAATTCTATACAGTATTTTTAATAATTTTGTGCATGAAACAGTTATCATAACTAATGGGGTGAGAAGAGTCATTTTTCCCTTGAGAACACTGAATAAATTGTGTCTTGTGCATCTGCATTTTGACTTCAACCTGATACATGATATGTCAGGTTTGGAATTTTCTACTGTGGCATGTGGGTACTCAACAAATTTCATATTTGGAGCATTTTTTATTTCAGCTTTTCAGAACAGAGATAGTCAACTTGTTTTTTCCTCATGATTCCGTAATTCTTTCTAATTCTCCTTTCTTAACTTGTCCTTGTGGACTTTAAAGTCTTTTTCTTTGGTACCGGGTATCGAACTCGGGTCCTTGCACTTGTGCAGCAGGCGGTGAAACCACTGAGCTAAATCCCCGGCCCAGGACCTTAAAGTCTTGTAGGAAACCACACTACTTTCTCATTATTCTCCCATGCTTTAAAAGAATGCCTGTAGGCAGGTGTGGTGGCACATGCCTGTGACCCAGCTCCATTTTTGGTGGGAAGTATGACCATGATTTCAAGGCCAGCCTGGCCAACTTAGTGAGATCCTATCTCAAAAAAAAAAAAAGGCCAGTAGAACACTTGTGATACAAAGTCCTGAGTTCAATCTCCAGTACTGGGAGAAAAAGAAAAGATGCATGTAGCGAGACCTTGAGATGTCAGGTAACTTAATAAGGTCACAGTCTGAAGTACAGTGAGTGATTGAACAAAGATCTGTCATCCTCCTTAAATGATGTAATCCTCCACAATCATGTAACAAATATTTACTGAGCAGTGACTGTGCCAGGCACTATTCTAGCATCTAGGAATAAGCCCTTTCTGTATGAGACAGAAATCTTCATTTTTGTGGATCTTATTCTGCTATTATTTTTAACACACACCTCCCTCTCCACCCCGCCACTATGCTGGAATCCAGGGCCTTCACACTGATCTATATCTCCAGCCTTTTTTTTTTAGTTTTTAGTTGTTTGCCTTTTGAGACAGGGTCTTGCTATATAATTCAGGCTGGCCTCGAACTTGCAATGATCCTGTTGCCTCAGCCTCTCACACACCCCAGTGGCCTTTTTTATTTTGAGAAAATAAAGGATAAATAAAGAAAATAAATAAAGAAAATAAACTTGCTAAGTTGCCTAGGATGAACTGAAACTTTTGATCCTCCTGCCTCAGCCTCAGAGTGGTCGGATTACAGGAGTGTGCCACCATGGCCAGCTTTAATACTCATTTCTTAATCCTAACTACCTTGAGGATGGGTGTACTAAAAAAGTCCACAAAATTTTTCTTTTTGGTACTGGGGATTCAACTCGGGTCCTTGCACATAATTTTTAAGAGTAGTTATTTACTTGAATGCATATGTAATTTATTGTAGCTTAAAAAGCTGGAAACTTATGTAATATTAATGTCTTTATTAACTAGTATCTTATGAGTTTAATTCACAGAATATATTGATACTGTCTTTTTAATCATTTTCCCTGGGTAAATTTTCTCTTTTTCATGGTAATGGAGATTGAACCCAGGACCTCAAAAATGCAAGGCAAGCACTCTACCACTGAACTACATCCGCAGCCACCCAGGATGTATTTTCAGTTTCAAGTAACTTTATCTGTTTTTACCTTCCAGTTTAATTTTAAATTAGTAACACTGCGATGAATATAATCTCTAAATTCTCATCAATGACATATTTGTTTTTTAAACAAACATCCCTCGTAGCAGTGCTAGGTTCCAGTATAACTGACACTTGTAGTAGACTGACCACTGTATAAATATTTACTTTTGACTCTGATAGTAGACAGTAGTGACAGAATATTAGAAATCTTTGGCTTCCTTCCCTTTTCTGCTACTTTGAGAGGTTGAATTACAGAAAGGTATTTATTCTAGTTTTGTATGTAACTTAACTATGGTGTGATGAATAATAAGGAAAAGAAGAAATGTTTCTTATCAGAAGGTTTCTTCTTTAACTTACTCTTCTCGAGTGTCTTTAGCCCTGATCATGGCTCTCGTTAGAAATACTGGTAATAACCTAGGTTATGCCTTATAAACAGTGTGTGTGTAATAAACGTTGGTTGATATCCTTGGTTTTAGATTCTTTTTTCATTATGAGGAAAAGTCAAGCTCTATCAAAAAATGAAGATCTTCTGATTCTGTTTTAAGGTATTAAGAACTCTGTAGAGCAAAATGTGTATATCTTTAAAATACCTAGAAAGCAGCACAAGGCAATATACCAGAGCTAGACTGTGATGGGCAAAGAGTGTATTTGGCCTTCTTTGCCTTTGGTGGGAACTTGGTGTATAGGCTTCATAAGTGGCAGATGAGCTAGTTGGCAATTTTACATGTACTCATACCCAGGTATTGTACCTTTCTCCTTGATTGCTAGGAGACCTTTGTGTTCCTTCTTCTAGGTTGTGGGCAGAATCCTGTTCGACAAGCCAGTGTAGGTGCTGGAATTCCTTACTCTGTTCCAGCATGGAGCTGCCAAATGATCTGTGGGTCAGGCCTTAAAGCCGTGTGCCTTGCAGCCCAGTCCATAAAGATAGGTGACTCAAGTATTGTGGTTGCAGGAGGCATGGAAAGTATGAGCAAGGTAAGCTCTGAAGAGATGCCATTCACTGACCTCTCCCTGAACAATTCCTTTTGGTGCAGCAGCAGTTCATTTTTCCAGGACAAAGTTAACAGCCCTACATTGTGGAAATACCCCCTAAAATATATAACTACAATAAATACAGTAGATTAAAAATCAAAACACAATACAGTAAATAAAATTTATGAATTTTGTACAGGTACTTTACCTTGAATTGGAGGCTTCCTGGCATACAGGAAGCTGGAGAGAAATTGGAGGAGAATCTCCTTCCATAACGACTACTGGGGCTGGGGATTTAGCTCAGTGGTTCTGGTGCCTGCCTCGCAAGCGCAAGGACTCAAGTTCGATCTCCGGTACCAAAAAAAAACCATAAAAACAAATTAGCATACCTAATGACTACTGGTAGTACACTTTCTGGGGTCTTTTTTCTTGGTCTTTTTTCACCTTTTCTCTAAAAATTCATCTAGGCGAGAGTGGCACTTAGACTGTTGTGCCCGCAGCAAGATACTGCATGATTCACTCTCAGCCATACAGGTTTTTTTCAAGTAAGATTTTCGATTTGACTGTTAAGCAAGGTTACGAACACAGGGCATATTTTTTTTTGAACTTTGCTGTTCAAGTAGTAGAAAGTTCAAACTTGGAGCCTTTTGACAACCAGGGTATCACTGTAAGACATGGAATGGACAAGATTGAAGGAGACATGGAAATGGGCAGGTAGGAGAGTGATGGATTCCTAAGGGTAAGAGGCTGGGTTCATCCACTAATCTTAGGGATGTTCTGGTCCTAGTGGGGAAGGATTGCAAAGGAGACTAAAGAAAGGAAATACTAGATAGTTCTGAGTGGGATCTTCAAGGGCAGACTAATGACAACTAAGCCTAAATCCTTTTTTTTTGGTACTGGAGATCAAACTTGGATCCTTGTGCTTACGAGGCAGGCAGCGGAACCACTGAGCTAAATCCCTGGCCCCTAAATCTATTTTTATTCCTTGTTTCCAGGCTCCTCACTTGGTTCACCTGAGAACAGGAGTGAAGATTGGTGAGATGTCATTACAAGACAGTGTACTCTGTGATGGTCTTACAGATGCATTTCATAACTACCATATGGGTGTGACCGGTAAGGCAGACATAGCTGAAAATATAACTTTAAAAAAATTGGGGAAGACCATGTAATATCGGTAAGTCTTGCTGTTGCACGCCACTTGATCTCTCATTTGGTCAGGAAGCTGAGGCTGGGAATGGCACCCAGAGGGTCCTAGGAAGCACATGGTGTTCAGATGCTTCATGGAGGTTGCCCAGGTGTCCTCTATCTCTTCAGGTCTCATGCCAGAAAGTCACCCCAGTTGTAGATGTTATTGTTCAGAACAGGGTTGTGGTGGATGGACCTTGTACTCAGGTGAGGAGCCAGCCCATGCCTGTCCAAGACATGCAGCTCACTGACTATCCTCACGGCCCTCACAGCATCCACTTTGAGTCTGTCCCACAAGCCTGGCAGAAATCACCCATCAGTACAAAGTGATCAACCACAAGACAGGCGAAGAAGATGAAACCAGAGAAAGGACAGCCAAGATGGCAGGTTTTAACCATTTAAAAGTTAATCCGCAGGCCAGGGATTTAACTCAGTGGTTTCACTGCCTGGTGCACAAGTGCAAGGACCGAGTTCAATCCCTGGTACCAAAATAAATAAATAAATAAATAAAAGTTAATCCAAGCACACTCTCAGATTCTCAGCTACTTGGGAGGCTGAGACAGGAAGACTGAAAGTTTGAAGCCAGGCTGGGCAACTAAGCAAGATCCTGTCACAAAATAAAAAAACAAAAAGTACTGGAGATGTAGTTCAGTGGGAGAGCACTTTCCTACCATGCTTGAGGCCCTGTGGAGGTTCCATTCCCAGTACTAAAAAAAAAGAATGAAGTTAATAGATTTCAAAAGGCAGCTCTCCTTAGTGTTTCCCCAAACTATGTTGCCAAGGCTGCAATGGTAGCTACAGCAGCTATTGCTAAAGCTAAAATTCCAGTAGAAAAGACGACCACTGCAGAATACAAGGCATCCACAAGATCCCTGCCTAGAAAGCCTTAGGCCAGTAGGCAGCGTCTCCTCTGAAAGCTCAGAAGAGTCAGAACTCCAACCATGAAGTATATCTGGCAAGAAAACACAAGAGGCTGTTCTAACATGCTTCTTAGGTGTATTCCTCCTTATAAGCAGAGACCAGGTGTCTTAGTTACTTTTTTTGTTGCAGGGATAAAATACCCAAAACCCACAAGTTAAAGGAGGAGAGGTTTATTTTGGCTTGAAATTTGTAGAGGTTTCAATCTATAGTTGGCTGGTTTCAAGGCAGGCAGGGTAGCATGGCAGGCAGGAAGCTGTGAGCCACCTGGGATATATATATATGCGCGCCTTTTTCCCACCAGGCTTCACTTCCAACATCACACCCAGCTATAAACCCATCAGTGGACTAATCCAGTATCACACACCCTTGATCCAGTCACCTCCCAAGAGCCCCACCTGTGAGCACATGAGGCTTTGGGGGGACATCTAGATATAAGCTATAACACCAGGTCCTAGTCATTTTTGTATCCCTATGGACATCCATAGTTTCTCTCTCATGAACTAAAGCAAAGTGAGTAAATAATTCTTTTTTTGTTTTTTGAGGCTAGGTCTTGTTATGTAGTTTAGGCTGGTCTTGAACTCACTGTGTAACTCAGGCTGGTTCCAAACTCACAGCAATCCCCCTGCCTCAGCCTCCCAAGTGCTAGGATTACAGGCATGCAACACCATGCCCAGTGAATAAACATCCTTTCTACTTTGTGAATCCCTGACATTGGGGAATGTGAAAAGTGACAGGTACTTCAGTACTTTTGGATCAAACCCTTCATTTTTCCAAATGAGGAAATAGTAATTCTGTGGCAGAAGCAATATCAGGTAAACCAGTGTTTGAGATTTTGCACAATTATGTCACTAGTCATGTATCTAGAAAACTGTTCTTTTACTGACAAACTGAGAAATGATAAGAACTCATGTCTTAAGTGCAAGGACCAGAGTTCAATCCCTGGTACCAAAAAAAAAAAAAAAGAACTCATGTCTTTACTATATGTAAATGTAAAATATATGTATATGTAAAAAACAAAATGCACATTGATTTCAGAGGTAAAGAAACAAACCCTGAGAAGTTATTTTACTCAAAATGCATGCAACAGTGGCTTTTTCTTTTTTTTCTTTTGCATTCCCCCCCGACCCCAGCTGTAGCAAGGTGTTTGGTTTTGTATGTGTGGGTTGTGGGTGAGTTTGTGAGTGTTTGCAGTTTGCAGTTCAAGGAATGGAACCCTGGGCTTCTTGTGGTAGGCAAGAATGGCTCTGGTTCCATGAGAAGTATGAATCATGTGAAAAAGATAAGGGGGAGGCCAGGCAGGGTGGCACATGCCTGTAATTCCAGCACGCAGGAAGCTGAGACAAGAGGATCTCTGTGAGTTCAAGGCTAACCTGAGCTACCTGGTGAGTTCAAGACCAGTTTGAACTACATAGTAGACCTGAGAACCTGTCTCAAGCCCCCTCCAAATAAAAAGAAAATGGGGAAAAGAGTTGAGGCCAGGGGACAATGTATGCAAATGCAAGGAAGGAGGCAAGGGCTTTGAGATGTGGCAGACTGTAGAAGCTCAAGGCATCTCAGCTGGAAAACACAGAGAAGGCTGAAGAACACAGACATAGACCATGGAAGGTGCCATGGACTTTACCTGAGCCTTAGTGCCCTAGTGTCTAGGTCACAGTGTCTCAAATGTGATATTCAGACCAACTGCCTCAACATCACCACAGTACCTAAACCAGGTGTGGCGGTGCATGCCTGTAATCCCAGTACTCTGAGAAGCTGGGGCAGGAGGACCTCAAGTTTGAGCCCAGCCTAGGCAGCTTAGTGACTTAATGAGATCCTGTCTCCAAAAATAACAAAACACTAAAATTAAAAAGAGCTGGGCTGGGGATTTAACTCAGTTTTTTCGCCACTTGCTGCACAAGTGCAAGGACTGGAGTTTGATCCCCGGTACCAAAAAAATTAAAACAATAAAAATAAATAAAAAGGGCTGGTGATGTAGCTCAGTGCAAAGGCCCTAGTTTCAATCCTAGTACCACCAGAAAAAAAAATCAGTCAGATTCTAGGGAGTGAGGGGAATAGCTCAGTGGTAGAGTACATAAGGCTTCAATCTCTAATGCCTAATAAATATACTGTATAAATATTCAGATCCTGAGTCCTTTCCATAGTAAGTAAAGGCAAAGTAAAATTTTCTTTTTTTTTGTACTGGGGATCAAACTCAGGACCTTGCACTTGTGAGGCAGGCAGCAGAACCACTGAGCTAAATCCCTGGCCCTCAGAGTAAAATTTTCTCTGCTGCTGGCCAAAACACATATGTTAAAGCCCTAACTCTATATACCTCGAACAATGTGACTATTGGGCAATAGGACCTTCAAAGGGGTAATTAAGTTAAAATGAGGCCATTAGAATGGTTCCTAATCCAGTTGATTGATGTCATAAGAAGAGAAACTGGACATACAGAGAGACTTGTGCACCCCAAGACCACGTGAGGACACTGAGAGGGCAGTCGAAGAGGCCTTAAGAAACCAGACCCGCTGACATGTCAATCTTGGATATCCAGCCTCCAGAATTATGAGAAAATAAATTTCTCTCATTTATATAAAAAAGAAAAGGCTTAGGCTGCTTAGGATTAATGGTAAAGACTAGACTTTCTACTACAAGCAATAGTAATACTGGCCAAAATATATCAAGCAACTGTTTTTGGATTTTGGCTAACCATCATATAAGACTGACAACCATGGGAAACAGGAAAGTCCGACTATCACTGGCTCTTTACCTGGGGTGCTTTGCAAACTGTAAAGTGACAGAACCCCAGCACAAAACAGAGGCAGAGAATTTAGAGCTGCTCAGCTGCTGGATTTTATTGGGCAGGATACAGGTCAAACGGGAACTATAAAGAAAAGGAGCTCTAGAGATCTATAAAAGGAGTCCCTTTCAGGATACTAAGCTATGGATGTGCAAGGGAACACTGTAGGAGGCCTAGTAGAAAACATCTGCTAGGGAGCTGTGAACTAAGTGGATATTTTCTGGATTGCTGGGAAATTCAGGAGTTCTGAACAGCTGTGATAAGGAGACAGAGTGTAATGCATACATGGTCACTTATAAAATATGCCAACAGTTATGACCCCAGTGCAACCTCATAATTGAGCAGGGTTTTTCTTTCTTCTTTCTCTTTTTTTTAGTGGTAGTAAAGTTTTATTAAAGGTAGGAAAAGAAACAGGCTCTGCAGTGCAAGTTTGGGCCAAGTAAAACTAGGAAAAAAGTACACCCTACAGCAGTGGTGGCAAACCTATAGTGTGCATGTTATTGTGTTTTTCTTTTAAGATAAAAGATGTAGTGGACAGACCTTGTGGCTGGAGGTATGAGGACCCAAGGCGGGAGGCAGAGGTGGCTCTTGTGATCAAAAGTGACATGAGACTCACCAGCCAAGCCCCATGAGGGCCCTGTGGGTGCTGGGCCTGTGCTGTGTCCTGGTGAACTTCAGGTCAGTCAGAGCTGATGATGAAGTCGATGTGGATGGTACAGTAGAAGAGGACCTTAGTAAAAGCAGAAAAGGCTCAAGGACAGATAATGAAGTAGTGCAAAGAGAGGAAGAAGCCATACGATTGGATGGATTAAATGGATTGCAAATACGAGAACTTAAGAGAAAAATCTGAAAAGTTTGCCTTCCAAGCTGAAGTTAACAGGATGATGAAATTTATCAATTCATTGTATAAAAATAAAAAGATTTTCCTGAGAGAGCCGATTTCAAATGCTTCTGATGCTTTAGGTAAGAGAGGCTGATAACACTAACTGATGAAAATGCGCTTTCAGGAAATGAGGAACTGACAGTCAGAATTAAGTGTGACAAAGAGAAAAACTTGCTGCACATCACAGACACCAGTGTAGGACACCAGAGAAGAGTTGGTTAAAAACTTCGGTACCATAGCCAAATCTGGGACAAGCGAGTTTTAAAATAAAATGCCCTAGGGCCGGGGATTTAGCCCAGTGGTTCCCTCGCCTGCCTCGAAAGTGCAAGGACCCGAGTTCGATCCCCGGTACCAGAAAAAAAAAAATGTTAAAAAGGTAAAATAAAATGACCTGGGCACAAGAAGATGGCCAGTCAACTTCTGAACTGATCTGCCAGTTTGGCATTGGCTTCTATTCTGTCTTTCTTGTAGCAAAGAACATTGTTGTCACATCAAAACACAATAATGACACCCAGCACATCTGGGAATCAGACTCCAGTGAATTTTCAGTAATTGCTGACCCAAGAGGAAACACCTGGGATGGGGCACAACAATTACCCTGGTTTTGAAAGAAACATCTGATTGCCTTGAATTGGATACAGTTAAAAATCTCATCGCCTTGCAAGCACAAGGACATGAGTTCAATCCCTGGTACCAAAAAAAACAAACAAAAAAAACTCATCAAAAAGTATTCACAGTTCATAAACTTTACTATCTATGTGTGGAACAGCAAGACTAAAAGTGTTGAGGAACCCCTACAAGAAGAGGCAGCAAAAGAAGAAAAAGAAGAATCTGATGATGAAGAAGCCAAAAACTAAGAAAGTTGAAAAAAATGTGTGTCATGTGTAAATACCAAATAGTTTCTCTAGTGTGAGAAACTGAAAGTGTAAATAAGGACTAAAAGGTATAATAGACAATGTGAAATAGGAAGAAAAGGGGCAAAGGGGAAGGGGAAGTGGGAGGGGTAGAGGAAAGGAAAGATGGGAATTGAATTAATATGAAAAAATGGAAACATAGTCTTTGTAAATAGGGAGGGATGGAGGGGTTGAAGGGAGGGCAGGGGAAGGGGGAAAAATAAGAATCAAGATGGGCCGGGGATTTAGCTCAGTGGTTCCGCAGCCTGCCTTGCAAGCACAAGGACCCAAGTTCGATCCCCGGTACCAAAGAAAAAAAAAAAAAGAACCAAGAGAGAGTATGTAAAGTTGCAAATTTCCAATGATGAATGTTATTATATTGTATACCTAAAATGTACCAATAAAATTAAATTTAAAAAAAGAAAAAACTGTGTGGGGTTGGGAGCTTATGAATGATATCAAACTGATATGGCAGAGACCATCAGAAAAAGTAGAGGATGAATACAAAGCTTTCTACAAATCATTTTCAAAGGAAAACAATGAGCCCCTGGCTTATATTCACTTTACTGCCAAAGAGGGAGTGACCTTTAAGTCCATCCTGTTTGTCCCCACATCTGCTCTGTGTGGTCTATTTGATGAGATGAGCGATTACATTAAGCTGTATGTGTGATGAGTGTTCATCACAGGTGACTTCCATGATATAATGACCAAGATGATCTTCCTCTGAATGTGTCCCATGAGACTCTTCAGCAGCACAAGCTGCTCAAGGTGATTAGGAAGAAACTTGTCTGTAAAACGCTAGACATGATCAAGAAGATTGCTGAAGAGAAATACAGTGGCACTTTCTGGAAAGAATTTGGTACCAACATCAAGCTTGGTGTGATTGAAGATCGCTCGAATTGCACTCATCTTGGTATACTTCTTCAGTTCCAGTCTTCTCATCATCTAACTGACATAACTAGTCTAGACCAGTATGTGGAAAGAATGCAGGCAAAACAGATCTACTTCATGGCCAAATCCAGCAGAAAAGAAGCCACATCTCCATTTGTTGAGCAGCTTCTGAAGATCTACGAGATTATTTACCTCACAGAATCCATGGATGCATACTGCATCTAGGCCCTTCCCAAGTTTGATGGGAAGCAATTTCAGAACATTGCCAAAGAAGGAGCAAAGTGTGATGAAATCGAGGAAACCAAGAGAGTCAAGACGCAACTGAGAAAGAATTTGAGCCTCTGCTCAGCTGGATCAAAGATAAAACCCTTAAGGACAAGATTGAAAAGGCCATGGTATTGTAGCGCCTGATGGAGCCTGTGCACCCTCGTGGCCAGCCAATACAGCTGGTCTGGCAACGTGGAGAGGATCACGAAGGCACAAGCGTACCAGATAGGCAAGGACATCACAAACTACTACACCAGCCAGAAGAAAACATTCGAAATTAACCCCAGGTACCCCCTGATCAGAGACATGCTTTGGCAAGTTAAGGAAGACGAACATGACTAAACTGTTCTGGATTTTGCTGTGATTCTGTTTGAAATGGCGACTCTTCGATCAGGATGTTTACTACTGCACACTGAAGCCTATGGAGACAGAATAGAAAGAATGCTTCGCCTCAGTCTAAGCAAAGGCTGAAGAACCAGAGGAAGAGCTAGAAGACACAGAGCAAGACCAGGAGATGGAACAAGATGAAGAGGAAGAAGTGGATGTAGGCACAGATGATGAAGAGCAGGAGACAGAAAAAATCTACAGCTGAAAAAGATGAATTGTAAATTACACTCTGACATTGGCTTCTGTGTGGAGAGACTGTGAAATTAAGGTATTTCTTTTGAGAGATTTGTTTTTGGATGTATGCCACTCCCTTCTCTCCTGCACTGTAAAATGTTGGGATTGTGGGTTACAGAAAGAAGTGGGTTTTTTAGTTGAATTTTTTTAACATTCCTCATGAATGTAAATTTGTACTATTTAACTGAATATTGTTTTTTTGTTTTATTTTGTTTTTTGTTTGTTTGTTTGTTTTTGGTACCGGGGATTGAACTCTCAGGTCCTTGCACTTGCAGCAGGCGGCAAAACCACTGAGCTAAATCCCCAGCCCTATTTAACTGAATATTAAAAAAAAAAAAAAAAAAGACAAAAGATGTTAATGTAGAGTTGCTTTTTCTAAACTAAATTCAGGTTTAATTGCCATAAGTGGGTTTTGGGTTGCAGTTTGGCACTGGGTCTCTAAAAGGTTTGCCATTACTGCCCTACAGCATAAGGGTGAGCCACCATGCAAGAGAGAACACAGTGGCAAAAACTGACACAGATGGTAAAATGTGACAGATTTTAGAGGGAAACTAAAGGGGCTTACCTGCTCCTAGCTGGCTATGCCAAATATGTTACTGGGTTTTGGGGTGCTGGAGTCTGCTTCTGGAGGTGGTTTCTAGGTTCTTTCCTTCCTTTCCAAAATAAGCACAAATGGTAGCAAAGTTTTATTGAAAACAGGAAAAGAAATAGGCTGTGCAGAATGAGTTTGGACCAATTAAAAGTAGGAAAAGAAATACTCCCTACAACATGAGGGTGGGCCACCATACAAGAGCAAACATAGTGGCTGCAGGCTTTTTCTTAAACTGACAAGTTGATTCTAAAATATATTTGAAAATGTAAAGGATTCAGAATAGCCAAAACAGTTTTGAAAAGGCAAAAGACAGAAGAACTTACTTTATCTAATTTTAACACTTTAAAGCTGAGCTAATCAATGCAGGTGGCTTTGGCAAAGGATCAGCAACTAAGAGTCCAGAAACAGACTTGCAGTGATTTCCAGCAAAGGCACCAACATAATGAAATGGAGAAAGCAGAGCCTTTTCAGTAAATGGTGCTGGAACAATAGATTACTCATATAGAAAAGAAAATCTTCAACCTCCTACCCCCCATCATATACAGAAATGAACTGAAGATAATAATGGATCTAAAAATAAAGGCTTGCCAGGTGTGGTGCCGCATGCCTGTAATCCCAGCACTTAGGAAGCTGAGGCAGAAGGATCACCATGAGTTCAAGGCCAGTCTGGACAACATAATGAGTTCAATGCCAGCCAGAACTACATAGCAACACCCTGCCTCAAAAAAGAAAGAAAAACTCATCAAAGGCACCACAAAAATAGTTAATAAGTGAGCTGCAAATTAAGAAAATATTTATAATACAGTACACATATTTAATAGAATATATAAAGAACTTATACAATAATAAAAAGATAAGCATCCCAACTGAAAAATGAGCTAAAGATTTGGCCACATGTTTCACAAAGATGTATGAATAGCCAATAAATACATGAAAAGGTCCTGAACATTTCTTTCCTTTTTTTTTTTGGTACTGGGGATCGAACTTGGGACCTTACGTTTGCGAGGCAGGTGGCGTAACCACTGAGCTAAATCCCCAGCCCCTGAACATCTCTCATAAAGAAAATGTAAATTAAAGGGTGTGTGTGTGTGAGATGCGGGAACTCAAACTTAGGACCTCATACATGCTGGGCAAGTGCTATTCCACTGAACTATGTTCCCAGCCCAGGAAATGTAAATTAAAACCATGATAAGATATCATCTTATATTTTTTAGCATGACTAAAATCAAAATGACTTAACATTGCCAAATATTGGCAAGGATGTGGAGCAGCCTGAACCTTCACACAATACAGGGATGAATATAAAATGATACCACTGGTTTGGAAAAAGATTTGGCAGTTTTCTTACCCAAGAGAAAGTTTTTTAAAGTCACAAAAACTTTGTGCAAGCATGCATATAGCAACTCTTTTTGTGTGTGTATGTTGCCTACGTAGTTCACACTGGCCTTGAATTTACCAGGCTGGTTTCAAACTTTGGTGATCTGCGTCATCCTCCCAAGTGCTGGGATTACAGCCATGTGCCACTACATCTGGTTGTAACAGTTTTATTCCTAGCAATGCAAACCTAGAAACAGCTCATGTGTCCATCAACAGGAGACTGCACAATGAATAGTGGTATGTTCATAACATGGAATACTGCTCAGAAAAATAAACTGCTGCTATACATGAATGAGTCCTAAAAACATGCTGAGCAGGACAGGCAGAATTGCATTTATAATCTCTAGTGAAAGAAATCAAAATATTATTTGTTTCAGACTAGGAAAATTAGTAGGCATATGATAATTTTTAAAGTGATGGAAATACTACACATGTGCAATGTATGATTGCATGCAGTTTTCAAAAGCCATTAAGATGTATATATGTGTGACTTCTCTATTTTATTCTACTGTATATAAATTTTATCAGAAAATAGGGGGTGGGCTGGGGATTTAGCTCAGTGGTGCCGCTTTGCTGCCTGGCTCAAAAGCGAAAGGTCTTGAGTTCCATCCCTGGTACCAAAAAAAAAAAAGGAAAATGGGACGGCGGGGGGGGGGGGGGGTAGTGATAGGATGAGGAAGGAAAAGAGAAAAAATAAAAGATAACTGAAGGTAGCAGATAAAGTTAAAAGATAACAGTGGCATACCCACAGCCCAGGCTTAAACCCAAGAGTTTGAGGCCAGCTTGGGCAAGATGGCAAGATTTTTTGGATTTGTTTTATTTTGAGAAAAGGTCTCACTAAGTAACCCAGGCTGGGCTCAAATTTTTCAATCCTCCTGACTCAGCTCCCAGAGTACTGGGATTTGCACATGCCACTATGCCCAGCTGAGACTCCATTTTTTTAAAAAAAATACTGAGCTCTAGTTATTTGGTTTGCTTTTTCCAGTGGTGTTGGATAGCAAAGTCTGAAACCACTGTGTATTCTAAGTTTCAACAAATGAGTGACTATTTTGAAGATAATGGAAGCCAGACTTCTTGCTTGTAGAAGGGAGTACAAGAGAAAAGAGGAAGAGTGTGGTTTGTGTGAGATTGCATTCAGGGATATCAACATGAATTCAGGCTGTCACCATATGTCTATATGTAGAATTATAAATTGTATGAGTATGTATGTGAGTTCTTACTGAACAGGCTTGGATGTAGTGACAGCAGTCCTAACTTTATTTCTAAATACCTTTCTTGCTGGATATACATCAGGTGGCTATAATTCTGGATACTCATGAGACTGAGGCAGAAAGATCTCAAGTTTGAGGTTAGTCTGGGCAAATAGGTGAGACCCTGTCTCAAAATACAGGTGAAAAATAAAGGGGCTTGGGAGCCAAATGTGGTAGTGTGGCCTGTAACCCTAATACTCAGTAGCTGAGGCAAGAGGATTCCAAGTTTGAGGTGAGCCTGGGATATGAAGTAAGATCCTGTCCCAAAAAATAAAAAGGGCTGGGGGTGTAGCTCACTGGTAGAGCACTTGCCTTGGATGCCCAAGGCCCTAGAGTTGCATCTCTAGTACCATAAAAACAAAACCTTTTCCACTAAAAGTAATTTCCTTAGAGGAATGCAGGATGCCACACAAAGCACTGCACGGTAACCCCAAGGGGAGCCTGGGAATACATGTGGGTGAATGGCTTGAACTTCCAAGAGCCAGTTCATGAAGTTTTTTGGTTTTTTTCTTCCTAGCTGAAAATGTGGCCAAAAAATGGCAAGTGAGTAGAGAAGCTCAAGACAAGGTTGCTGTTTTGTCTCAAAATAGGACAGAGAGTGCACAGAAAGCTGGCCATTTTGACAAAGAGATTGTACCAGTTTCTGTGTCATCTAGAAAAGGTAGGTATATAAATGGTGATTTTAATCAGCCTATTTATAGGTAGAAGTAACATCCAAAAGAATAATGTCTAGGAATGTTTATAATTTTATCTTAGGTTTTTCAGGTTACAAAGATTATATGCTTGATACATCTGAATGAGGGGAAGGGGAGATGCTATTTGGTGGTACATGGTTAACCTGGCAAACCGTCAGCCTGACTGTCCACAGCTGCTGTGTATCATCAGCAGGTTTCATGAGAAACTGGACTGTTGGCTCGTGGCTGTTAGGAAGCAACAGCTGACCTGTTCCCCATACATGCTTTTAAACTAAACCTCTGTAGAAGTGAACTTTTGTTCCTTCCTGTTACTTCTGTATGCATCTCACATCTGTATTTCTATAAGCTGGATTTTTTAGGGTCACTTGTCCTTATCTAATATAGAATGTTATAGTCAGCTTCCCTTATTGTTATCTGATGTGTCCCACCCACATGAAGCTGGCATTAAGATTCCCTGATCGACTCCCTAGTAACCAGACAAGTACTGTAACCCAAACCTTTGCACCTTTTCAACATACAACTCCCTGTAACTGCTTTCCTCAGAAAGGGTAATGAATTCAGAAAACACTCAAAATGTCTCATGAGGACAGTTCTCGTAAAATGTTTTAACATACAATAATTCTTGTACTTTCCTACTGGAATGAACTTGGGTAGATACTAATATTTTCTGTCTAATGTGAATCTTCATGATTCTGAGAAATTCTCCGTTCCCAGCACACTCAGTGACATCTCTATAGTAATCTCAGGTAACTGGTTTTACTCTTTCCAGGTCTCAAAGAAGTTAAAGTAGATGAGTTTCCTCGTCATGGGAGTAACCTTGAAGCTATGTCCAAACTAAAGCCTTACTTTATCACAGACGGGACAGGAACGGTCACTGCAGCTAATGCTTCAGGTTCGATTTCTGAAGGTCATGTGGGAGAAAATGCCGTGCTCTGTAAGGTCTACCAATATGTCTTTGTACACTAAATGATTCTTTGAGTGGGTGGAGAGGGGTCTCACTATCTAGTTCATGCTGGCCTTGAACACACTATGGACCCCAGGTTAACCTAGAACTCATAGCACTCCTCCTGCCTCAGCCTCCCAAATGCTAAGAGTACAGGCACAGCAACACGATGTCTAGTAGAAGAATCTTATAATTTCTATTTGATCACTGACTTAATCTATACTGAATCAATCTGGTTTCTTGGCATCTCAAGACATATAAATGAAAAAGTAAATTCAGGTACTCGAGGTTAGCTACTTTTCTTATACTAGATACTCCTAGTACATCCTTGTAAGACCTGAGCTTATTGCATTTCCTTTCCTATCTCCCCCCTCCCACACTGCTGTCATTTTTCCGGTTTCTGTGGTCAGTTACACGCTACACTTAGCATTTGTTAACTGTATTGCAAAGTGAGCTGAATCACGGCAAGCAACTTTGCCAAGATGTCAGAATAATTTAACTGAAGTTAATGAGCATTGTACAAATCAAGTCACTCACGTTTCACAGGAATAAATGATGGTGCTGCAGCTGTGGTTCTTATGAAGAAGTCAGAAGCTGATAATCGTGGACTTACACCTTTAGCACAGATCGTTTCCTGGTCACAAGCTGGTGTAGAGCCTTCCCTTATGGGAACAGGACCAATTCCAGCCATAAAGCAAGCTGTGAGTACATTAGCTCTTATACTTTGTTCTACCAATAGGAACCCTGAAAGCACAGTAACCTCAATTCTCTACTAAATTCTCATAAAACCTCTCCTCAGACCCTTTCCCAGACTCATGTTTTCAGTTACTCCTATGGGTTTTTTTTTTAGATAAAACACACTTCCCCTTTGCTGTTTCTCTCATCTTTGTTCTTCATGAAGAGCAACCAAGAACAGTTGGATCACTTTTCACAAATGCAATTCTGCTGTATCTCCTGACCTGCACATATTGTTGAATATTGAATGTCAATAATTCAATCTTTAGGACAGTTTAGAACTTCTCCTTTAAAAGATGTTTTAGTGCACATCCTTAATCTTTTGGATGGAATTACTGTCACTGAGAAAATGTTTGTCACCGGGCCCATCTAGAACAACCTATAGCAAGTGGCAGTTCTTTTTTTTTTTTTTTTTTTAGGTGGCAGTTCTTTAAAGGAATCCTTTCATATAACATAATGCTTTCTTTTCTTCTTTGACCAAAAATAAATGGTTTTTCGGCTGGGCATGGTGGCGCATGCCTGTAATCCCAGCACTTGGGAGGCTGAGGCAGGAGGATCATTCTGAGTTCAAAGCCAGCCTGGGATATATAGTGAGTTCAGGGCCAGCCTGAACTACAAAGTGAGACCTTGTCTCAAAGAACCAAAAAAAAAAAAAAGTTTAACTTCAGCCTTCCCACCCAGAATTCTATGCCATTCTTTCTTTAGGTCACAAAAGCAGGCTGGTCTCTGGAGGATGTTGATGTATTTGAAATCAATGAAGCCTTTGCGGCTCTCTCTGTTGCAATAGCTGAAGAACTTGGATTAAACCCAGACAAGGTAAACATTATGAGTACTCCTCAAGGTGCCAGTTAACTCACGATGTAAACTTAAAAGTTGTAAATAGTATCAAATTAGACATTTTCCAGGGTTGACCACTGGTTAGTAGATGAAGAACTATGACAAGTTCTATTAGGATTCCATTCACTTCGTTGTTTCCCAAGGCAAAAACAAAACAAAACTTGAGCTTAGAAATAGGGCAGTTTAGATTTTGGGGGGTCGGGCAGTGGGTTGAGCCAGGGTCTTGCTATGTAGCCTAGCCTGGCCTCGAATTCACAGCAATCCTCCTGCCTTAGCCTGTTGAGTGCTGGGACTACAGGCATAGGCCACTACGCCTGGCCTGGCAATTTAGATTTTTTAAATCATTTTTAAACCACTCAGGTGTGGTACTTTGCCTATTATCCCAGCTACTTGGGTGGTTGAGGCCCCAGCATAGGTAAGTGCTAGACCCTGCCTCAGAAATAAAAAGGGCTGGGCCTGGGATTTAGCTCAGTGATTCCAGCACCTGCCTCAAAAACACAAGGTCGTGAGTTCAATCCCTGGTACACCCCCACCCCCCAAAAAAAACCCCAAAATAAATAAAGGGCTAAGGATGTAACTCAGTGGTAAAGTACTTCCGTAGCATGTACAAGGTCCATGACTTGATCCCAAGTGCTATGAAAGAAAAAGGGTAGGTGGTCAGCAATGAATGTCACAAAGGTGTGAATTTAATCCTAAGCAGTTAAGAGGAAAATTCCATTTAAAGGGTAGTTTACTGGTATAACATTAGGAAGAAAAGAGAAAAATTTGGGTCTTTAACCTATGCCCAAACTAAATGATCTAATAAAAATCTTGTCTTCCCTCTTAGGTCAACATCGAAGGAGGGGCTATAGCTTTGGGTCATCCTCTAGGAGCATCTGGCTGTCGGATTCTTGTGACCCTGTTACACACACTGGAGAGAATGGGTGGGAGGCGTGGTGTTGCAGCCCTATGCATTGGGGGTGGAATGGGAATAGCAATGTGTGTTCAGAGAGGATGAACTGCTTAACAGCAGTAGTCACTCTTAACAGTAGTCACACTTAATCTAAACTTAAATCTCATTTCTTTCTAAACTAACGAAGTACAATATTGTAATGTGAAACTGGAGGACCAAAGTGAATAAGGAAACCATCTCCTACTTCACAGAAAAAAGCTGTCAGCCTGTTGTACTTTAATGTGTAATACTAGGCACAAGGCACTGCATCTAGATTTGTTATAAATTAAATAAAAGGGAAATCACATCAGTCATCAAGGGCTCCAGAATGAACAGCATCTTCATAACCTCCACGTTTATCATCTTTACTTTCTGGGTGTAATTTAATCAGATCATCAATTCGAAGAATGGTAATTGCAGCTTCTGTTGCAAATTTCAAGCTCTTTACTTTAACTATGGTTGGTTCAAACACTCCTGCTTGCTTGTTGTCTCTTGGTTTACCATTGATCAAATCAAGACCAATCCTGCAATTAAGGGAAAAAACTGAGTAAATGATCTCTTACAAGTTGATTAAGCAGCCTATTCTCCCTATTCCTAAGAAATGTTGAGGACTGCGTAGTTAATTAAGATGTGTTATGTGCGTGTACCAACTCCCCACAATGGATGTAACCACCATTATGTACTACAAAAAGTACTAAAGATACAGCAGTTGTAATTGACAAGTGTAGGACTGAGTACCGTTAATTAGGCTGAGAGGGTAGCAAAGAAACTCTGATTCTATGTTCAGCATGGTGACACACACCTGTCATCCCAACACTCAGGAGGCTGAGGCAGTACAATAACCACAAGTTCAAAACCAACCAGGACTACATAGTTCAACGCTGGCCTGAACTACACTGAGACCCTGTCTCAAAAACAAACAAAACCAAAAAGAAACCTGATTCCAAGGATCACTTAATATATAGTCATCACTGACATCACAGCTGTCTTGGTTTATTTAAATACACGGTATGATGTTCTCACAACAAATCACCTAACCGAGATATTCCTTAGGATGTAATTCCTGTTGAACCCATGCATGACTCTTAAGGGGGCTAACTGAAAATAGATATGGCTCATCCTTAAATATCTTAGACTTTCCTGCAAATAAATGGTTCTACCGAGGAAAGCAGGGTAGGAATCAGTTAAGCAGTCACCATTCTTTGGATAAGCTGTGACTGATTGAGCAATAACAAGCCATTGTAATGTTCTAAGTCTTTTGACAGGTCTGTGTTGACATTTGCTGACATAGCTGACCACCATCATTTTAAATGCCAGTTTCCAAAGGTATAGAAAGGGATTTTAGGGCCAGGGATTTAGCTCAGTGGTTTCCCTGCCTACTGCGCAAGCTCAAGGACCCGAGTTTGATCCCTGGTACCCTCCAAAAAAAGGGGGAGGGTTGAAAAAAAAGGTATGTTTTGGGCCAGGGATTTAGCTCAGTGTTGCCCCTGCCTGCCTCACAAGCACAAGGTCCCAAGTTCAGTCCCCGGTGCGGGAAAAAAAAAAGGTATGCTTTATCATGGTATGATAAGTAGATGACAATGAAAAAAGACAAGAAAACCATATGCTTACCATTTTAGATTTTTACGCTCTGGGTTAACTTGAGCCTCATTATGAAAAGCCCTTAACTTTGCAACCAGATCTGTGGAGTCTTGGGCAGCGTTCACTGCCAGTGTGTTAGGAATGACAAGAAGCGATCTTGCAAACTCTGCAATAGCAAGCTGCTCCCGAGATCCCTAAGAAGAAAGAAAGTTTGGTGACTTCACAAAAGGAAAGAAAAATAATGAAAACCCACAGCAACAGCAAAGGTCTCAGACAAGGTACACTAATAAAGTGCAAGAGCGGCTCCCAGACCCTTGAAAATAAAGAACTCTTACCATGCTGGTGGCATAGTTTTCAAGGTATATGGAAAGGGCTGCTTCCACGGCACCCCCACCGGGAACCACAGATTTGGACTCCAAAACTCTCTTCACCACACAAAGTGCATCATGTAAAGAGCGCTCCATCTCATCACACATGAAATCATTGGCCCCACGTAAGATAATCGATGCAGATGTACGGGCCTTAGTACTATGAGGAGCAAAAAAGTGAGATTCTTACACAGTAATTCATTGCAAGGGCCCTCGGTTACATTCTGCTTACAGAGGACCTGACGGACTCTACCAAACACAGTGTCCAGGCCATGCAGAAGAGATGACATAGTTACTTCATCTCAGTCGACAATGGCCCAACAATATTGTATCCCATGCGTATAACTGCTCATATCACGGAGAGATGATAGCAGCAAATAAATGGGAAGGAAATTTATTTGTCCAACAACAAAATCTGCAGTGCTTTAGGATTCAGAAAGTGGCTCTTACTTTTTGATTAAGATCAATTCATCATCACAGATTCTCTCCTGTACCACCTCTTCTGCTTGTCCCAACATTGTAGCTTCAAAAGTTTCTTCACCTTCCAAATTGGCCAAGGTTGAGAGGATAGTGGCTATTAAGAGAGTTACATCATCAGTAGATAGTCTCGGGATGATTTTTGTTTGTTTTACTTTATTATTATTTTTTTGGTACCAGGGATCGAACTCAGGACCTTGCATTTGCAAAGCAGCAGGCGAGGTGCCACTGAGCTACTGAGCCATATCCCCAACCCTTTGTTTTTTGAGACAAGGTCTAGCTATGTAGTCCAGGCTGTCCTTGAACTCACTATGTAGCCCAGGTTATCCTCAACTTGCAGCAATCCTCCTGCTTCCCCCCCAAGTGCTGGGATCACAGGCACGCACCACCACACCCACCTCATAATGATTTTACCATGTCTTATACTGAGAAACATTAAAAAAAATATTTGTTTGCTTTGAGACACAGAGTTCACTATGTAGTTCAAGTTGGCTTTGAACTTGTGGTGATCCTCCTGCCTCTGTCTCTGTCTCCTGAATGCTGGGATTACAATCATCAGCCACCACACCCAGCAGGAAACATTTATTTATGGCAAAAGTGATACATTACATATCTAAGGTTTATGGCTCACAGAAGCAGCTGCCATTTTCTCCTAAGACCATCATACATATTATTATTGTTATTGTTACTATATTATTTTCAGTACCGGGAATCAAACTCAGGGCCTCACGCTTCCAGGCAGGTGCTGTGCCGCTGGGCTACATCCTTGGCCCAGACCATCATGCATATCAACATGAAGCATTTTACCCAAGAACTGGCACAAGACATACCTCCAGAAGCTTTAGCAATGCGTTTAAGGTCCCTTTTCAAGACTCTTCTAACTGCCATAGCACCCGCCTCCACGAAATACTTCAGACACATGTCATCAATTCCACCAGTGGTTAGGATAACATTGGCACCAGTTGCCAGGATCTTCTGAATTCTCTCCTTAGTGATATCTGATTCTCTACAGAAAAAGTATTTTAATAACCCGGTTACCTTCTCTGTTTTTTAATCATGCAGTTATAACTTTCTTTAGGCATTTTTTACAAAATAACTCCAGGTTAAATCTATCAACCATTCTTCCCCAACTTACAAACCTAATTTAAAATAGTCCAATTTATGAAAAATTCAAGCAATGAAAAAAACCACTACTTTGCTCTCCAAACTCCAATTTGAGTTTCTTATTAACAGGTGTTCTGAAAAAACCAGGACCCTGGCCTCCTGGTGCCTACCACTGGCAGTGCTATTACACTGTGAAGAAAAAGAAAGCAGACTACCCCCTATACACCTCACCTCACCCCAGGCCCTGTGCCTGGTCTGTATGTGAATGGGGGAGATGTAGGAAAAACAAAACAGCCTTGTTGACAGGACCTAGTGTGGTGAAGATTTGCCCACCACATATCCAGGACCAGCATCACTAGAATGGTATGCAGACATGACAAGCAAAAAAGGCATAAATCACCCCAATAGGCAGAACAAGAAGTCAAGGGGATGGGGATTTAGCTCAGTGGAGTCACGCCTGCTTCAAAAGCACAAAGTCCTGAGTTCGATCCCTGGTACCAAAAAAAAAAAAAAAAGTCAAGAAAGGGATCCAAACTGCAGGAGATGAGAACAGGAGATAAAGAACTCTGTAAGCCACATTAAAGTGCCTTAAAAAAACTCAGCAATTATTATTATTATTTTTTTTTGTGGAACTGGAGATCGAACTTAGGACCTTGCACTTGCAAGGCAGGCGGTGGCACCACTGAGCTAAATCCCCAGCCCCTCAGCAATTATTTTTAAGTAAAACTAGCATCCAATCTGCTTACTGAAGAGGACAACCTAATGTCATGTGGAAACCCCACTGGAAAAAAGACTGAAGACAGTAAGTAATTGGAGACAGGAGTATAATTTTTTTTTTTTTTGGGTACCAGGGATCGAACTCAGGTCCTTGGTTAGGAGGCAGGCGGTCGAACCACTGAGCTAAATCCCCGGCCCTTATAATTTGTTTTGTTTTTATTTTTTTGGTCCCGGGGATCGAACTCGGGTCCTTGCGCTTGCGCAGCAGGCGATGAAACCACTGAGCTAAATCCCCGGCCCCAAGAGTATAATTTCTGAGGTTAGAAAGTCTAGCAAGAAGTCAAAACTTCATAGCTTAGGTAACCAGGAGGGACAGTGACTCTAGGAGTAAAATACAGGTTTGGTTCAGGTTGGGAAACAGTTTATTTGGGGACAATATAGGTCTGAAGTCTGTTACTCAGGCAAAGCTGCCAAGAGGCAGTAAAGTGTAGCAGGGAAATGACGAAGTATGGTAGAGATTCAAAACACAGTGAAGGCATACGAGTAGATAAGATCTTAAGTTCAGTCATGTGCCATGTTCACGACATTTTTGGTCAAGGAGGGAGCAATCATACAACAGTGCCATAAGATTAAAATGGACCTGGCCAGGCATGGTGGCACAAACCTGTAATCCTAGAACTGGGGAGGCTGAGGCATGAGGACTGCTGCAAGTTTGAGGCTAGCTTGGGCTACACAGTGAGTTTAAGGCCAGCCTGAACTACATACCAAGACTCTGCCTCAAAAATAAAAAGATTATAATGGACCTGAAAAATTCTTCTCTCACACTGATGTAAGAACAGTTATAATATCACACTGTCACACATTACTCAGATGTCTGCAGTGATTATGGTATAGGGAACCTCTTGTGCTGCCAGTCAATACAAGTACAGAACTCACTGTTGCTTATAGTATATAATACTTGATCATGATAGTACAGGACCATATTACTAGTTTGTGTATTTACAATAGTTAGCATTATTTTATGTTGAGGTTTTTTTGGGGGGGGACTGGGGATTGAACTCAGGACCTTGTGCTTGCGAGGCAGGTGTGGTGCCACTGAGCTAAATCCCCAGCCCTAGTTTTTTGTTTTTCGTTATGTTTCACTATGTTGTGTAGGCTGAACTCCTAGGCTCAAATGATCATCTTGTCTCAGGTTCCTGGGTAGTTGAGACTATAGTTGGTGTACTACACCCAGTTTACTTATTATTATAGAGTGCATGTCTATTTTTTTTAATCTAGTGAACTAGTAATATGGCCAGACATTGAAGGAATGGGGTTACAAAGCCAAGGGTATCATTCAATTCCTACTTTCATAACTTAGACTATAGTTATATAGACACAGCAGAAACCATGTAGGTCCCAGGAAGACAAAGTAAAGAAAGTAATGTATAATAAAGACTAAGGGGGAAAAGAAAGCTAGAGAAATTGAGATAGAAACATTTCCCCGAGAGACTAGTTTGAGAGACTGCAATAGTTTGGACAACAGAAGTGAAACAGGTATATTTAATTTGGAGGCAGAAACTGGTCTTGGAGAGAAATTTGAAGGGAGGGGGCTATTAAGTAAAAATAGAAGAGTTAAGGTTATTTCCTAGTTTTCCTGCCTGTGTGGAAGTGTCCCTATCACTAAAATAGCTATGAGTAGACTTGGGGTATCATCATGAGTTACTTTTAGAATACTAACTTTGAGATGCTTAAGAAGCATTCGATTAGACACATGGTACATGTATGTGTTTTAGAGTTCTGAGGAACAGATTTGGCAGTCTCGAGCATAAATGCCTAAATTTATGGAGACAAAGGAGCTATTCCAGGGACAGTATAGACAAGTTGGTATGACAGTCTTTCTTCCCTGCAAAAGACAAAAGCAGCCAAAGGCTTGCTAAAAATGAAGTATAAAAGGCTAAAATGTCTAGGGACTCTCACAGTCACATCACTCATGCCACTGACACATGGTCTTGCAATGAAGAACAGAAGAGGTGGACAGCAAATGACAAGTGAAGCACCAGTAGTTTTGTGTAAGTCACTCTTGTGTGACCACTATAGAAATGTACAAGGACAGGTGGCACATGCCTATAATCTCAGTACTCGGGAGGCAGAGGTGGGAGGATCACCATGAGTTCGAGGCCAGCATGACTAAATAGTGAGACCTTGTCTCAAAAAAAAAAAAAAAAGAAATGTCCAAGGACAGGAAGCAATTGGAACAGGATGTGCCTGAGAAAGTGGCTTTCATTTAAGTACAGGAGAGCTACAAGTGGAATCTAGAGATGAACAGTTAAAGATGCAGTTGAGAAAGGTCAATGAAGCAAACAAAGCTCTTGGGCAGAAGACAATGAACTCTGGAACACTTACTATAGGACTGGATTGTAAATTCCTTACTTTTTTGTTTTTGGTACCGGCAATCGAACTCGGGTCCTTGTGCTTGAGTAGCAGGCGGCAAAACCACTGAGCTAAATCAGCCCCTAAATTCCTTACTTTTATATCTTGAATTTAAATAGACTCACAAAACCAAAATCCCACAAAAAGACAAATTTTCAGAAGAAAGAAAGAAAAGCCTGGGGATGTAGCTCAGTGTTGAAGGCACTGGGTTCAATCCCCAGTATTTAAAAAAACAAAAACAAAAAAACCTTCACTTATGTATACAATCACATCAGTGGTTCTGATAACTTGTCCATCACTCATGAGGCTGTTACTCATGAGGACTCATTGTTTCAGTTTACTGTCACCTTGTCTAAAATAAAGCTTATTAACACTCCTTTTAGACCTAAAAATTTCTCAAGCACTAGGGATTTAGCTCAGTGGCGCCCGCCTACCTCACAAGCACAAGGTCCTGACAATCCCTGGTACTGAGAAAAAAAAAAGTTCTATGCATAGAGTTAAAAATCTCAACTTACCTCTGTCTAATTTGGTCCAGCTTCTCAGGGTCTGTAATAACCACCTGTACACCAAGCTTCATTTTTGTTTTCTGCAGGCTGAAGTCAAGGCAAGCAATTTTTGCATTAACTATTCTCTTGGGCATGCCTGTAAGTGAATAAAACATTACATTCTTTTATGTAATTATAACAGTGCTACAGTTCATCCAATGTACCTATCCTTAAAATCATATGACATAATAAATATATTAAACTATAAACAACCACACAAATTCAGATTGTAACTTAGTACATTAACCCCTGAAGAGCTTAATGGCATTAAGTGTACACAATTTGTTTTAATTCACTGAACCTAACATTTTATATATGCCTAGGTTACAAAAAGAAATACTGCATGCAAAATACAAAAAGAGCTAGTTTGAAGTGTAGTAATTTCATTCTATGACTAAATTCCAAACTTACCCTGAGATCCCACTACACAGTTGAGTGCATAGCCACTGATCAGCAAGCTTTCTATCTGACTTCGCCCATGGGCTTTCAGAACATTAACAGAATTGACTGGGTAGCGAGGCTGGCCTCTTGAATCAGTGTATTTAACAGCAAGTACAGCATCTACTACCATGTTAGAAAAGAAATCACCATTTCTTTACCAACAATTAAGGATAATAACAGATTGTGAACAGAGGGTACACATGAAGACCAAGGGCAATTCAAAAGAACTTTCTTTTAGCAATCTCATTCATCAAAGAAAAAAAAGCATTACTTGTGCTATAAAAATCACTGCAGTATTATTTATCATGATCCACACAGGCTATTTTACATTACTGTTTTAGCCTAGAAATGCAGGGAAGGCAATAGGCAATCCACGTGTCTCTAACATAATTTTCAATTTGCAAAAATTTGGTATTTTAGAAAGAACTCAAGGGCCAGAGATTTAGCTCACTGGCGCTGCACCTGCCTCACAAGCGCAAGGTCCTGAGTTTGATCCCCAGTACTGGGGAAAAAAAAGAAAAAAGAATTCAAATCAGGTTCAATACCCCTTACCCACTCCATCCAAAAGACCTTAAAACTTCACTGGAACATTTAAGGATACATTCCAATAATTTTGGAAGACATGGATGTTTTAGCAGCATTAATCAGGCAATCTCTTCCAAGTTCATCTGTGTTAATAATTAGGTTTTCATTGATATAGCGCACTGCTTCCCTGTTTAATGTGTGGGAGACAAAAATATTTATGAATCTGCTACTCAAACCCTTGACTGTATCACATTGCACGAGGTGTCAAAATGCTATAGGAAATGGTATTCTGTTCAGCCATTTCATATAGGAGGAGGACACTGAAAAACCCTCCCTCTTCAGATCATGGCAACTTTAATCTATCCCACAAGCATAGCCACTAAAATCTATTATTGGAGAAAATGTGGTAGTCAAATGGGAAAGATATTGGCCCAAGTTCTTACCTCAAATGTTACTACATGAATGCTAAAACAGAACCTTTCCAATTAAAATGTGCTCATTAGTCAAAACACTAAGAGTCAGATTATTCACATATATTACAGCTGATACAATTTTGTTTACATGCAAACAATTTTACTTGCAAGCAAGTCGATAGCCACTAATAACCGACGTGGGATGAATTTTCTGTTTGACTAGTTCATCTGCATTTTTCAAAAGTTCTGCTGCAATGATAACCTGTTGAGAAAACAGTCACAGACTTAGTATGTGCAATGCATGCATAAAAACGCAACACCAACACGAGCAGGCAGAATGGTGATGTGGAAAGGAATAACAGGGTATTAAAAATAACACCAAAGGGCCAGGGATTTAGCTCAGTGGTTCTGCTGCCTGCCTCGCAAGCGCAAGGTCCCAAGTTCGATTCCTGGTACCAAAAAAAAAAAAAAAGCACCAAGAAGAGAACACTAAAGATTCTTATATGCCAATGGATAAAACCAAACAGAAGCCAGAAAAATGTTGTGACTAGCTCTACAGTAGACAAGAACACATCCATTATCAATAGAGATTAAGTGCTCAAGAGAAGCTTAATTCCTATTTGAGTGATTTGTACTATTTTAGACTTTTTACTATAGTTCAATTCAAAAGCTCTTCTTGTAAGGAACTGTAACAAACACCTGTTTAATTAAAAGACTTAAAATCCTAACAACTTCTTTTGGGGCAGTTATATTTGTTAAGTCATATTATCTTTACTTACACAAAGGCCATTTTTATATTTTAAAAGAGGAAGCTTCTATTCTTTCCTGGCTGAAGTTTAGGGCACCAATACATTTTCCCCATAATTTCTTGTTTTGCTAGAATTAATAATTTACTCACCAAACAGTACTACACTGGTGTGCTGGATGGCCTATGAAGAGCTATGTAACTACTAATGCTTGCCAGGAGTGGTGGCATAAACCTGTAATCCTAGCAATTGGCTGAGGCAGGAGGATCAGGCCAGCCTGGGTTACATAGTGAGTTCGAGGCCAGCCTACATGGTGGGATCCTGTCTCAAAAAAACCAAAAAAATTAAAAAAATAACTGGTCATGCTTATACACAGGTACATCGTGTCATGGTGATGATTTATTTTTCTCACACTCCTATTCTGAGTTCCTGAGATTACCCCTTGGGATTTAAAATATAAAAATACCTATTTGCTGGGCCAGGGATTTAGCTCAGTGGCACTGCACCTGCCTCTCAAGCACAAGGTCGAGTTCGACCCCCAGTACCAAGCAAACAAACAAACAAAACCTATTTGCTTTAAAAAGCTGGTAATAGTTTCTCCTTTGGATGACTTTAAAAGCAAACATTTTAGAACTTTCCAAATCTTAGATGGCGGGGGAAGCAGAAACAAAATTTTTCAGAAACTATAAAAAACCCTTCTCTCATTTTTTCGGTACCAGGATTGAAATTGGGACCTTGTGCTTTCCAGGCAGACAGCGGCACCACTGAGCTAAATCCTTGGCCCCCCAAAATCCCTTCTCTGATGTACAAATACTGTCATACTGAGGAGGCCGAGAAGCCCTCTAAACTGGTGAAATCCAACATTTATTATTTATTTATTTGTTAGTTTTTTGAATCTCACTAGTTCAGGCTGGCCTTGAACTCACTGCGTAGCCCAGGCTGGCTGTGAACTTGTAGTGATCTTCTAGCCTCACTCTCACAAGTACTGGGATTACCACACCTGTCCTGAAATCCAACATTTAAAATGAAAATGCTATGGGGCCGGGGATTTAGCTCAGTGGTGCCGTCACTTGCCCCGCAAACACAAGGACCTGAGTTCAATCCCTGGTACAATTAAAAAAAAAAAAAAAAAGAAAATGCTATGTATAATTATCTCATTTCTTTCCTCCTAAAATTGTACAAACTAGCCATAATCATTGGTTTTCAAATTTTGTTTCTGAATTATCTGCCAAGCAGTTAACATTTTCCTTCTTAAATACAGAAATTATTTCTGGCCCAGAGCAAGTGACTCACTCAGGGCTACAACTATGATGAAATGTCTATTCTTTAGCCACTGTCCCACCTACCACTGAGGTAGTTCCATCTCCAACTTCTTTGTCTTGCAGATCAGCCAGCTCACAAAGAACCTTAGCTGCAGGATGTTCTACTTCCAGTAACTTCAGGATGGTGGCACCATCATTAGTAATGGTTACATCCTAGGAAATATGCAGTAAAAAGTGGTGACATCAATCACCTATTGGAACAAGATGCCCCCTAAATCAAAGCCTCACTGTGATGCACATTCAACTTTAATATATACTTCCCACTACCAGGACTAAGAAAAACAAACAATGTACACAGCAAAACAATTTTTAAGTTTTTTTTTCTTTAAGGCAGTAAACAACACAATAGGTTAAGTGTACTTACACCAATATCGTCTACCAACATTTTATCCAAGCCAACTGGACCAAGAGAACTCTTTACAATATTTGCAATAGAAGCTGCAGCCATAACTGTAAATAATCAATGGGAAAATACAAAAGAAATAAAATTAGAAAACCCCACTGCTCTAAAGAACACTTATTTATTTCAGCCTAAAGAACTAAAAAACATCCAACAGCCTCTAAATTTCCCAAATCTATGCAAATATGTCCGTTTTATTTTAAAAAATCATCTTTTAGAAGTCTATCAAAGGAGGGCAGTAAATTTCATTTGGGGCATATTTGTTAAGTAGATGAATTATTTCAAAGAATTCACTGCCTCACAAAATATGAAAGTAATCGATTTATGCTCTGCCCTTGAAGGTAGGGAGTAGTATCAGCCCTTTCCTTCAAAATCTAGCAGATTTTTTTGTTTTTGATTTTGTAAAGGTACAGGGGATTGAACCCAGGTTTTAGGCTTCTTAGGCAAGGGATCTATCATGGAATATACCCAGGTCTTATTTTAATTTTGCGACAGAGTCTCTTTAAGTTGCCCATGCCAGCCCTGAACTTTCCACCCTCCTTTGGTACGTTTAAAAAACTCAACACAATCTCTCCCCTCCCCTCCCCTCCCCTCCCCTCTCCTCCTCTCTCTCTCTTTTGGTCAAAGTGGGGATCGAACTCGGGACCTTGAGCTTTCGAGGCAGGCGGTGGAACCACTGAGCTAAAATAAATCCCCGGGTCGCCCCCTTTTCTGATAAAAACTCAGTAGCCCTAAAGTGAAGCCGCTAATGTTACTTCAAATTCGTTCAAGGAAAAATGGTAACTCCGACAGGTATCCACAACTGATTTGCTAATTATTAGTGTTTGCTAGGATGAACAGCTCACGTTTACACTAGTATTCAATCCACCATTTCTTTAACATATTTCACTGTAAAAAGCTATCAATAGCAGGTTCCGCACAAAAAGTGGATATGTGCATGCGGCAACCGGACACTTACGGTTGATCACAAACAGAGGGGAGTACTGCAAGTCACCCAAGTTCTATAGGCCCATGTGCTAATTGTGCAGGCGAGGTCCAAATTTTTTCTGGCTGATGGAGCTAAAAGGAAGCCCAAGACTGACGCCAAGTGGGTTGGAAACTACATAGCAGGGCTGCGGGACGTGGCTGGCACGGGTGCGGCGGAGGCCCTGCTTTCCGCGCTGAGGCACCCGCGCTCTTCTGGGAGTCTCTGGACGCGCTGTGCCCAGCGGCCGGTAGTCCCGGGCATGCTGTGAGAGACGTAAAGCGGCGAGGCCGAGAGGCCTCGACCCGACGCAGGCCTCGCCCGTCCTTACCGTTCTGGGAGTGGATCGCTTCCCCAGTGGTGCGGTCCCCGAACACGGACAAAGGGCCCTCCATCTTCGCGGCAGGTTCCCCACTGAGGTTTACTCAGATCCCTGACAACCAGTAGTACCTCGGTTCACAGGCGGGATAGCGGCCACGAAAGCCGGGCCGGGGTGGAGAGGCTAGACTGGCGCCCAAGTGGCTGCTGGGTACACAGCGTCCCCCGCAAGGCACAACGGGAAGGAGGGAATTGACTGGGTAGGGGGGTAGGGGGGGAAGAGAAGCCTGAATATTCCGGAAATGAGGAACCGGAAAGGGACATGCTTAGTATTTGCGACGGATTAAAGACTGTAGTTGAAAGGCGGGAAAACCGAGACCGAGAATCAGGAGGTTAGACCGGTAGAACTCTTGTAGAGGTAGGAGGTAGAGCAAGGACAAGTAAATATCAAAAAGCCCTGGGACAGGAATTGAGAAACCAGATAGAACGAGGACGTTTATGTTAGAATGTCAGAAAACTAATAGCTGTCGGGCTGGGGATTTAGCTCAGTGGTTTCGCCATCTGCTGCGCAAGCGCAAAGACCGGAGTTCGATCCCCGGTACCAAAAAAAGAAGAAAACTACTAAATGTCACTCTTCCCTCAAGACCCTCAGGCATGCGCATACCTGAAAGTACGTGACTCCTAGTCAGCCTCCAGCTTCATTTATATTTTGGGTTTTTTGTTGTTTATTTATTTATTTATTTATTTTGCTTAAATTCTTTCATTGATACATTTTAGGTATACAATACTTTTACACTTATCATTGGGTGCTTTTACCCGTACATGATGTATCTTGGGTCTTATTTTTTCCCCATTACCTGTGCGCCCTTCACCCTCTCCACCCTTGCCTATTTACATAGACTTTGTTTACATTATTTTTCTTTTCTCATAATTTTTCCTTTCCCTTCTTTCCTTTCCCCTTCCTCTCCCACTTCTCCTACCCCTTTGAAGCTTTTCTTCCTATTTCAAATTATCACTTATTCGTTTTAATCATTTTAATCCTTATTTACACTTTCAATTTCTCACACTAGAAAAACTATTTGGTATTTACATATGTGTGTCCTATTTATTTCACTTAAAGAGTATGACTTCAATATGCATCCATTTAGCTGTAAATGTCTCTAGTTTCTCATTCTTTATGGCTGAGTAGTACTGCATTTTATTAAAAAACCACATCGTTTTTATCCAGTTTCCAGGTGATGGGCACTTGGGCTATTTCCAAACTTTAGCTATTACAAATTGTGCCGCAATAAACATGGGTGCACATATATTGCTGTGGTATGATTCTTTTAATTCTTTGGGGGAAGATACCCAGCAGGGGAATAGCTGGGTCAAATGGGACCTCTAGCCCTAGTTCTTTGAGGTATCTCCATACTGATTTCCACAGCGGTTGCACCAGTCTGCACTCCCACCAACAGTGGAGAGGGGTTCCTTTCTCCACACCCCCACCAGCATTTGTTATTGGTTCATTTCTTGATAGCAGCCATTCTTTCTGGGGTGAGGTGGAATCTCAGTGTTGTTTTCATCTGCATCTCTTGAATAACCAGTGATGTTGAACATTTTTTTGTATATTTATTTGCTGCTTTTACTTCTTTGTCTGAGAAATGTCTGTTCATTTCAGATGCCCATTTTTGAATTGGGTCTTTGAATTTGGGGGGGGGTCTGAATTTTTTCAATTCTTTATATATTCTAGATAGTAGTCCTTTGTCTGAGGTACAGCTGCTAAAATTTTTTTCGCACATTGTAGGTTGTCTCGTAGCTCTGTTGATGGTTTCTCTTGCAGTGCAGAACCTTTTTAATAAGATGAGATCCCAGTTGTTGATTCTTTGTGCTAGTTCCTGTGCTACTGAAGTTTTGTCTTTTCCGGTGCCAATGTCTTCAAGAGTTCTACCTATCTTCCAGCAAGTTTAGTGTTTCTGTTTTAATATTTAGATCTTTAATCCACTTTGATCTTAGTTTAGTGCATGGTGATAGATATGGGTCTAGTTTTAATCTTTGGCAGGTTGAAATCCAGTTTTTCGAACATCATTTATTAAATAGGCTATCTTTCCTCCAATGAGGGTGGTTGGCTCCTTTGTCAAAGATGAGGTGGCTGAGTATGTCTGAAGTTGTTTCTGCATCTTCTAATCTATTCCACTGATCCTTGGGTTTGTTTCTTTGCCAGTACCATGCTGTTTTTATCACAGTAGCTTTGTAGTATAGTTTCAAGTTGGGTATTGTGATACCCCCTGCCATGTCTCTGTTGCTTAGAATTGCTTTTGCTATTCTAGGTCTCTTCTAGTTCCAAATGAATTTTTGGATTGTTTTCTCTAGTTCTGTGAAGTATATTGTTGGAATTTCAATTGGTATTGTATTAAATCTATATAGTAGTTTTGAAAGTATGGCCATTTTCACTATATTGGTTCTTCTTACCCAAAAACAAGGGATGTCCTATTTTCTTATATACTCTTCTATCCCTTTTTTCAGAGTGCTGCAGTTTTCAATGTAGAGGTCTTTTGCTTCCTTTATTAGATTGAGATATTTCACTTTTTTGGATGCTGTTGTAAAAGGAATTGTTTCCCTAATTTCTCTCTCAGCGAGTCTGTTATTTGTGTATAAGAAAGCTATTGTTGGGCAACCCATTTTCCAGTCCCCCTTCTGTCTCTCTTAGATAGAATCTATCTTTCTCTCAATAAATTTTTCCTATCTTTTTGGGCTGGGGATTTAGCTCAGTGGTTCTGCCGCCTGCTTCGCAAGCGTAAGGTCCTGAGTTTGATCCCTGGTAGCAAAAAAACAAAAAAGAAGGCTATTATTTTTTTGAGCGTTGACCTTGTATCCAGCTACTCTACTGAATCAATGCAATAGAGACTAAGAGAATGATACAAAAAAATCAATGAACCAAAGAGTTGGTTTTTCAAAAGAATAAATAAAATCGATAAACCTTTAGCCAACCTTATCAAAAAAAAGGAAAGAAAGGGCTGAGGATTTAGCTCAGTGGTTCTGTGCCCTGCCTTGCAACCAGAAGGTCCTGAGTTTGATCCCCAGTACCAAAAAAAAAAGAAAGACAGAGAGAGAGAGAGAGAGAGAGAAAGGAAGGGCTCAAATCCATGCAATTAAGAATGAAAAAGGTGAAGTCACAACAGACCCAGCAGAAATCTGAAGGATCATCAATACCTACTTCGAGAACCTGTACTCTAATAAAATGGAAAATACAGAAGAAATGGGCAGATTCCTAGATACATATGAATTGCCAAAGTTGAACAAAGAAGATATAGAAATTCTAAGCACCCCAATTACAATGAGTGAAATTGAAAATGTAAAAAAAATTTACCAACAAAGAAAAGCCCAGGTCCAGATGGCTTCATTGCTGATTTCTACAAGACATTTAAAGAAGAATTATCGCCATTACTCTTTAAACTCATCAAGGAAATTGAAAGGGAAGCAAGGCTTCCACATTCATTCCTGGAAGCAAGTGTTACTTTGATTCCAAAACCAGGGAAAGACCCAACCCAAAAAGAGAACTACAGGCCAATCTCCTTAATGAACATAGATGCAAAAACCCTCAACAAGATACTGGCAAACAGAATACAGAGGATCATCAAGAAGATCATACATCCTGACCAAGTTGGATTTATCCCAGGGATGCAAGGATGGTTCAACATACATAAATCAATAAATGTAATACATTATATTACAGAGCCAAGGACAAAAACCATATGATCATCTCAATAGGTGCAAAAAAAGCATTCGATAAGATCCAACAACCATTCATGATAAAAACTCTACAGAAAATTGGGATAGAAGGTCTTTATCTCAACCTGATTAAGGCTATTTATGAAAAACCAACAGCCAACATCATACTAAATGGTCAAAAACTGAAAACTTTCACGCTAAAATCAGAACAAGGCAAGGATGTCCACTATCACCACTCCTGTTCAATATAGTTCTGGAAACATTAGCCACAGCAATTAGAAAAGAGAAAGAAATAAAAGGAATACAGATAGGAAAGGAAGAAGTTAAACTGTCATTATTTGCTGATGATATGATACTTTACATAGAAGGCCCTAAAAACTCTGCCAAAAGACTTCTAGACTTAATTGTTTTTTTGAGACAGGATCTTGCTGTGTGGTTCAGGCTGACCTTGAACTCCCTATCTAGCCCAGGCTGGCCTCAAACTCCTGGCGATCCTCCTGCCTCACCTCTGGAGTGCTGGGATTACAGGCGTGTGCCGCCACACCAGGCTTACACCAGGCTTACATTGAAGTTTTTACCCCCTCAATGGGCTTTGGACACCAGGACACTTAACTGTAAAAACCTGGTGTGGTCAAATACTTCCACTCTTGTCAACTATCAGTCCACAGCTATGAACTTTTCCATAATCCCAGGGTTTTAAAAGATCCAGTACCTGCCCCTGTTGGGGCTGGAAGCTCTTCTTTCTCTCAATCTGAGTAATACACCTTCACTTCTTTTGCTTACTGTTACTCCTTTTTAAATCTTATTTTTCCTACTCTTTCTGGTGTCCTACTTAGTTTTTTGGGTCATCGATAACCTGGAAATCACTCCTTAGAGACCCCCATCCTATAACATTGTCACAGGCAAGGCTACATGTGTGCATTTGGACAGAGTAGTGTCACAGGGCTGGGTCTGAGGGTCTCTGAGGTTGAAGAGAAGGAACCTGTCTCACCCCTGCAGAATAAGTTTGCAGGTTTGCTGACTCCTGTCTCAGAAAAAGAATTTTTAGTATGCGTATGTAAGAGACATGAGAAGGGTTTATTGAAGACTTTAGGATGCAGTAGAGAGTGGAGTGTGAGAGCTCAGAGAGAAATGATAACCATTATTAGGTGGAATGGGGTATATTTAATGGGGTGTCTTTAAGAGAGGCCATCTACAATGTGTACTCTTACCTTTTCTTGTTGCTGAAACAAAATACCCAACACCTGAAGTTAAAAGAGGAAATTTTTATTTATCTCACAGTTTGTAGAGGTTTCAGTCCATAGTCAGTTGGCTCCAAGGCAGGGTGGCATGGCAGAGGGGCATTGCAAAGGAGAAACAGTTCATGGCAAAGCAAGGCAGGCAGAAGGCAGCAAGCAAGCCACAACATTTACTGTCAAGTTACAAAGCAACTATCTACATGTGTTTGAAGTTGAGATATGCTACCCACCAAAATTGCTGCTTCCTTGAGGGTGGAGGGAGCAGAATTTACAGACAAAAAGGACAAGTCCAGACCCTGGATTTACAGGCATACTGTCTTTAAGACCTTTAGGATTTTTTTTCTATTCTTTTCTTTTTTTTTTTTTTTCTTTTGAGTGAATTTCCTAGAAGAGAAAAAGGCTTGAATCTATAATTTGTATCTATAATTTAAAAATTTTGATTTCTTGTCTACCTTTTATCTAGTATTTTTTTTCTTTCTTTTAAAATTATATTTATTTATTTATTTATTTTGGTACCAGGGATTGAACTTGGGACTTTGTGCTTGCAAGACAGGCAGCAGAACCACTGAGCTAAATCCCCAGCCCTCTTTCTTTTTTTTAATAATCCTACCTCAGTAGTACCTTGTAGGAAAAGCCGGTTCATTGGGCAAAGTTGCAGTCAGAGTGTACTGAATTTGGGCAAACGTTTCCCCAAGGTAGAGCTGGGGTTCTGAGCCCTTGTAGAGGTAAAGGGGGTGGGGAAGGGTACAGCCAGTTGTAGTGAGGGACCTGGCAGGACACACCCAGTGTGTGTTGGGGGGGCACAGGGTTTGGGGGCCTGGTGGGACTCTTGGGCTGTATGGAGGTACTGGGGGTGGGGAACCAGTGTAGAAAATGGGGACCTGTGAAGCCCAGACTTTTCCTCCCAAAATTGAGGACCCTAAGTGCAGGACTTCTGTCTCTCCTATTAAATCAAAAATTTGGGGGGAGATAATTTCTCTTCTTCCATTAGCCTGGAAGCCCTTGAGAGTAGTCTGATTCTTTTATCAGATAAACAGGATAATTTATCTTCCCCATCAGACCTGAGACAAGTGCCCCAAAGTGTAGGAAATCTACCAGTCAGACACACTGATTCCAACACCAAACTTTATTGTCAGTACAGATGCCTGGTCTGGCCAACCTGTGCTCAGGACGCAGGAAGACACAGCAGCTGGCTGTGTGTGTGCAGTTCCCTTGGCTTCCATCCTGCCTTCTCAGAGGCTAAACTTGTGTTTGCTCAGCGTCGTGTTTGTTACAGACTCATACACCTGAAAACCAAGAGGTCTTGTTATTTCCCCTACCCTGACATGACAGACTCTCCCCTACTCCCCTCCAGCTTCAACATTTCTGTAAGGTAGAGCTGGTGCAAGGTAGACCCACACCATCCAGGCCTTCCAGAGATCTAACTCTAGCCTGGTGGGGAGGAGAGAGCCCAGGCATTCCCAGGGTTTCAGGTCATTCTATCCCAGTAAGGGGGGGACTAAGTAAAATAGGTGTGTGCCTTTTTCCATCCAGAAGCTTTCTCTCAGGGGGAGGCTGCTCTTATGTACCCTAAATGGGATCCAAAGGTCCTTGGCACACAGTGGAGCTAGTTATCTGCCTCCGGGGAGGAGCTGAGCTGGCTCAAGCCACACTAAGAAGGAGTGGGGTGGGAAGAAACTGACTCAAGCTGCTCTGAGAAGGGAAGGGCGAGACCTGACTCCAGCAGGTAGGAGTTGAGAGGATAGACAGATCTTGGAACAGACAGTAACCTTGACTGGTGCACCAGGGGCTGGGTTGGACGCTGGGGCAAGTGTTAATTGGGTGAGAGAAGGAAGGCTCACCTTTGCTCTGCTAACCAGCGCAGTGAACAAATCTTGCTGTTTAGCAATATTCTGGAAATCTACAGAAGACCCACTCTCCATCAGGCTCATTGAGAAGGGCCTATGCATCAGCTCTTCCACCTGCTCCTTGTTGAAGGGGATGGAATGGACCTCCTGCACAATGCTGAGGCAGAGAGAGGAGTGTTTTGGGGGTGGGCAGCCCTTCCACCTCTTCCCGGGTGTGCACTCCCTCTTACCGACCCCCCAACCCTGGTAAATACCCAGCTGAACTGTGCCCTCCTATAAGATGGAAGGAACATAGAGGTCAAGATTCCAGCTCCTTCACCAACAGGCCGAGGGGCCCTGGGCAAGTTACTTAACCTCTCTGGGCCCCAGGGACTGCATTAGAAAATAGTGAGGATCAGAAGAATCTGAGACTCCACTCCACCCTGACTCACAGGTCTCAGAGTACCCCCAGTACACCCCCTACTTGTCAAGCTCCTCTCTGATCTTCCTGTACTGAATTAAGTTATCCTCTATTGCTTCGAGCACCAAGCAGAAATTGTCAAGCATGTTTTCTGAGACGTTCGACATGGGGCTCCCTACAAGAGGTTCCTGGTGGAGACCAGATTTCTCCATGCGGGCAAGTGCACAGTGCAGGAGTGGCAGCTCATGACTCCGGTCTTCCTTCTCTGCACCTGTCTACAAGGGAGGATGGGAGAAGGATGGAGACTCAGCCTGGGGAAGGATTGGACAGCAGGACTCTAATGTCCAAATCCCCCCTCTCTCCCCTCTTTCCCCTCCCTCTCTCTTTCTCTCTTCCTCTCCCCTCTCTTTCTCTCCCCTTCTCCCTCTCCCTCTCTCCCTCTCTCCCTCTCTCCCTCTCTCCCTCTCTCCCTCTCTCCCTCTCTCCCTCTCCCCCTCCCTCCATCCTTCCCTCTCTCCTTCTCTCAATGGAATCCAAGACCTCCAACATGCTAGGCCTCTACCACTGGGCTACACCCCCAGCCCTCAGCTCCAATCAATCTAAGGCTTCCTACCTTGCTGTAAGAGCTCAACTTCACATGCACATGCCTATTCCTCTACTTCTTTGGAAATTCTCTTATCATCCCATTTCATCACAGATAAATCCTACCCAGCAAATTTGTGAAGCTCTACCTACTCCTGTCATGGCTTCCAGCCTGACTAAATACCTTTTTTGTTTGTTTGGTTTGGTTTTTTGAGACAGGGTCTTGCTATGTAACTTAGGCTGGGCTTGAACTCACTAGGTAGTTCAGATCTGTCTCCAACTCACTTCTGCCTCAGCTCCCTGAGTGCTGGGATTACAGGCATGTGCCACTATGCCCAGCACTCCAACCCATTTTTAAAATTTTGTTATAGGTCTCCCTAAGTCCCCAAGTTGCCCAGGTAGGGCTCAAACTTGCAAGCTTTTCTTTTTCTTTTTGATACAGGGTGTCACTATGTAGTTCAGGCTGGACTTGAATTCACTATGTAGCCCAGGCCGGCCTCGAACTCCTGGAAATCTTCCTGCCTCAGCCTCCCAAGTGCTGGGATCACAGGCATGCGCCACCATGCCCCGCCTCAAACTTGCAATCTTCCTGCCTTAGCTTCCCAGAGTGCTGCTGCAGCCCTTCTGGAAATACTGTACTGTATTTCCCTGTCCAACCTTAAGGAATTTCTACTCTTGAATGAATACGCTGTAGCTGACATTTATTGAGTGCTTACTATGTCCCAAGCACTATTCATTTATCCATATAATCCTCATCACAGCCATGTGAGATAAGTAGTAATATTATAGTCCAATATTAGTCCAATATTATAGGAGAAGAAATTGAAGATTAAATTGGTTAAATACCCAACCTCTCAGTTTGGAGTTACTGTAGAAACATAACATCTAGGAAATCCACACCACCCAGATAGTGAGTGGCACTTCAGATGGGAGTTCCTGCCTCCAGGTGTTGGGCCTGGCTTTCTCCAGGCCCTTGAGTGTCCAAGCACACACATGCACAGACACATATACTCAAGTCAGCACTCACACACACACTCTCTCTCTTCTCTCCTGCCATCCCTTTCCCACAAACCTCACTAAAGTTTTTTTGATGCTGTTGCTCCTGCTCCTTTGTCTTCATTATTTGTTCCAGATTCCTGATCACTACAGTAACAAGCAGGTTCATGCCAATGATGCCACCAATGATGATGAAGACAGCAAAGTAGATGGCTCCCCCAATCTCCAGTGCGTAGTCTCTTTCTTTTATCCTGGACATAGTAGGCAGGGGCCCCATCACCCCCTGGCCCTTTGAGCCTTAGTTTCCTCATCTATGAAATGGGGAAATTACTGAAAGGCCTACTGGGAATTCTGCCTTCTTCTCAGCTATTATGTAGATCTAATTCTTATCTGGTTGTCATAGCAGCAGCTCTTTATTGTGCACCTGCTGTGCTGCCACACTGTGGGCCAACTCTCAAGCCAGCCCTGCAAGGTAACTAGTAGGTCACCACTACTGAGTTACATCTATTTGCCATAAGTTTGTTTTGTTTGTTTGTTTGTTTGTTTTTTGGTACTGGGGATCGAACTCGGGTCCTTGTGCTTGCAGGTCAGGTGACGGAAACACTGAGCTAAATCCCTGGCTCTGTTTGGTTTTGAGGTAACTGGGGATTGAACCCAGGGTCTTGTGCATGCTAAGCCTGAGTTATAGTGCTGAGGTACACCTCCAGACCCGTTTGCTATACTCTTTTTTCTCCCTGAGACACGGTCCCAGTATGTAGTCCCAACTGGCCTTGAATTCATAATCCTCCTTCCTCAGCCTCCCAAGTGCTGAGATTACACTGCATCTGGCTCCCATTAACTATTTTATTCATTTGTTTTGTTTTGTTTTGTTTTTTTCTGATTCAGGGTCTCACTAAGTATTTCAGGCTGGCCTTGAACTCACTGAACTCACTATTGTAGCCCAGACTGGCCTCAAACTCGCTGTTATCCTCCTGCTTCCAAGTGTTGGGATTGTAGGCATGTGCCACTATGCCTGGCTTTTTTTGTCTTATTATAAAAAACAATTCAAACTCATGATAGAAAGATTGGAAGAAAAAAACATGAGATGTGATAAAAAAATATGGTGAATGTTAAAAAAATTACACTAAAACACACATTGCAGTTAATCTCCTTCAAAATACAGGTGCTACCCCTCATTTGGAACACACTTATCCCATCATTCTTGCTACTTTCTTTCTTTTCTTTTTTTTAATCTTGTGGGGGGTTTTGTTTTTTCTTTTGGTACCGGGGATCAAACTCAGGACCTTGCACTTGTGAGGCAGGCGGTAGCACCACTGAGCTAAATACCCGGCTCTTGCCATTTTCTTAAGCAGTTCTGGTAGTCTTCTTTTGTGTCCTTACAAGATGTGATAAAAAATACAGTGAATGCTGGTGCTGATGTCATCCAGCAGAAAGGCAGGACGGTGTGTCCCCATCCACCTTCCTCACCAGATCTGGCATCATGCAACTTCTGGCTCTCCCCCAAAGTCAAAATAACCTTGCTGGGGATTTAGTTCAGTGGTTCTGCCGCTGGCCTCGCAAGCACAAGGTCCTGAGTTCGATCCCTGGTACCAAAAAAAAGACCTTGAAAGGTAAGCATTTTGAATAGATTTAGGTCATCGAGGTAGCCACGCCAGCACAACTAAAGACAGTCCCGAAAGAGGACTTTGAGAACTGCTTTAGAAAGTGGTAAGAAGCCAGGCATGGTGGTGGACACCTGTAATACCAGCACTCTTAGGAGGCTGAGGCAGGAAGATCACCACGAGTTCAAAGCCAGCCTGCACGACATAGTGAGACCATCTCAAAAAAAAACAAAACGAAAGTGGTAAGAAGGATGGTATAAATGTGTTCAAAGTGAGGGGGAATATCTTGATGGGGATTAATGGCAATGTGTCTTTTATTATAATAATTTATAAAATTTTTATTATTGCAATAATTTTTTGAAAATTTAAACATTGATTGCTTTTTGGTCGTACTTTATATACAGACTTAAATTCTCATCTGGTGAGTTACCTGCTGTTAATATTTTGTTGTAAATCTCCCATGAAATATTATCTCTTGCCGGGCGTGGTGGCGCACACCTGTAATCCCAGCACTCGGGAGGCAGAGGCAGGAAGATTGTCACGAGTTCGAGGGCAGCCTGGGCTACAGAATGAGTTCAGGGCTAGCCTGAACACAAAGTGAGACCTTGTCTCAAAAAAAAAAAAATTATCTCTTTTCTCTTTCACATGAATCATTGATCTTGCTCAAACTCTTGGATGTCCTGCTCAATTCTTTGTTTAGGACATGAAGAACCTGGTTAAGATCTCAACCCGCTAACACCCCCAGTACAATTTTAGAAACAGTTACCTATGGGCTTCTACCTTCATGAAGGGGACAAAAAAAAAAAATCTGTCAGGGCCCCACTTTGTGGAGTGGACTGGAAAGAAATCTAGCTTGGATGGACCAGTGAACAGATAAAGAACAGAAATATAGAGCCAGGGATTTAGCTCAGTGGTTTCGCCGCCTGCTGCACAAGTGTAAAGACCCGAGTTCAATCCCTGGTACCAAAAAAAAAAAAAGACAGAAATATGACCTTGCAGGGTCAGTCTGAGCATTCATGAAATAAGCCTGAGGCTTTCAAGGGTCTAGGCAGCAGCTGGGCTCCCATGGAGACTGCAGGTTGCCCCTGACCATGGGCACCCTCTAGCCACCTAGCTGTTTAACATGACAGGACAAGTCTGCATGAGCAGGGTCAGATGGCACTTTGAATGCATGAAGTTTCTAGGGGGACAAGGATTTTAGTACCACAGGCCTAGAGCCTCACTTCGGACACTTATCTTCCTCAGTTTAAAGATTGGACACCACCTTCTTGCTAGACCCACTTCCTCCCCCCAGGAGCCCACATGCACCTTGACAGCACCCCCATCCTCAGCCTCCCTGCCCTATAGGAGCTCTGCCTCTTTGGGAGAAGGAAGCCTGAAGCCGAGGGCACTCACCGGAAGTCGCTGTAGATGTCCACCCATCCATCCTGCGTGAGGCAGACGAAGAGCGTATACAAGGCCACCCCCAGATTCCCGAAATGGATAGGCACAAACTCACCAAAGAGTGTGACCCCAAGCAATGCAAAAACCTGCCAAAGACCAAAGCCCCGCCCTAGCTTCACTCAGGGTACTTGGAGACAAAACATGAAAATGAATTCAAATAGGATGCAAATAAATGTTGCCAAGGAAAATAAATGTAGAGTTCAGACCTGTAAGCCTCTTTTCTCCAGGTACCCCTCTCTTCCCAAAGCCCCGGGAGCTCTAATAAGAGAAGGGGAGTGGCACTGACCAGCATGACAAAGAGGATGAGGACCCCGATCTGGGCCATGCCAGGCCCCGCCTGCAGGATGACACGGATGATCCGGGCCAGAGGCTCCACCGCCATGCACACATGCACCAGCCGGAGCACCCTGTGGCAAACCCTCTTAGGGTTGTCCCTTGGCCCTATCAGACCTCCCTCCAATTTCCCAGGGAGAGGGCGCTGAGCCCCAGCTGGGAACAGCCCTCCCTTCCAGTTCTTGGGGTACAGACAGGTTTCCTTCTTTTCCAGAGCTCCCTGCTTACCTGAGACAGTAGGTGATTGAGACATTGACCACATCCAGGACCCCCAAGACCAACATGCAGACAATGAAGAAGTTGAGGATGTTCCATCCGTCCTGGGGGTGGGCGAGCCCCAGTGGGGTTCATCAGGCCTAGCCATGGGGCATCCTGAGTTTGCCTTCCCAAACTCCAAGGACAAGAGCTCAGTGTTCTCAGAGCAGGGCTCATACTGTCATCCCCAGAAAGGCCTCAAAACACATATGCACTCCCTGACACCTGTGTTGACAACCAGCACAACCCCAGAGACTCCAGTGAAGACCTTCCCTTCACACCTACACAGACATCCCTAAACTGAGGCTGCCTGGGCCAGTCACCTGCAGAAAGTGGCCTTGCCTGATAATGAGGTGACCTGAGAACATGTGTGTGCTCTGCCTTTGTGGGACACACACTACCTTGAATAAAACAAAAGTAACACTAGTAAAGACATCAACTGCTTCAGCAGCAAGCAAAAGTAAAATCACACTTACAGCACAAGGAAGGGAGAGAGGCCAATTTTTGCATGCCCTTAGTTTGTTTAGTGAGGCATGTCCTTGTCCAGGACAGGGTTCAGGAAAGAAGCTCATCTGTATGTACAATTTGACCAATGATCTGATCCAGTGATACTCTGGTATAGGTACAAAATGACATTTGTATAAAGTTGAAAACAACCAGAGTACCCAGCGATCAAAGACTGGTTGAATAAACCAGTACCTTCATTTTATGGAGTATATGTAGCTGTAAAAGAAGACTAATGAGAAAAATCTCCAGGTACTAACACAGAAAGATTGTCAGCATCCAGTCAGCAACAAAAGCAAAGGATGCTACTGTCAAGAAAGGGAGGACTAAGTATAGGTATCTATTTACTTATGATGGTCAAAATAACTACTGGGGTTTGGGAGGAGATCAACAAGAGATTATAAGTATAAGAAGATCACCCGGGGTGGGGGGGGGTAAGGGAGGAGGGGACTGGAATGGAACAAGAATTCTGTGTAAATTTTTCAATATAGTTTTGACCAGTATGTATCTGCATTAAATATTCTGAAAATATATTTTAATGGGGAGAATGCTCTTAAAGTTCAGGGGCAGCTCAATAAACCCAAGTTATCCTAACGTCTTGTGCTCCTTCTGTCCCTGCACAGACACAAGGTCTGACTGTCTAAGGCTCCATCCCCGTTATCCATTCAGTGTATGCCGCACCCTGAAGCATTTCCTGAGGATCCGAGGCTTCTGCCTTCCTGGACTCACAGACCATTTTGCCTGAGGTGGAGAGACACTACGTTTTCACTCCATGTGTGAGAGGGAGATACGCAGTGTCTCAGAGACAGAACAGCACCTACCTGGCCTGGGAGAGATGGGAAGAGACCTCCAGAAAGAAGACAGAAAACAAGTCAGGAATCAGGAGTAAAGCAAGTGACCAGAGAAAATCAGAAAAGCACTTTGTGAAATGTTAAAAGTATAGAAAATTTAAAGTTCAGTGCCCACGAATAAAGTTTTATTGGACTACAGCTGGACATGAGGGGCACGCACCTGTAGTTCCAGCTACTTTAGAGGTTCAGGCAGGAGGATCACTGAAGCAGAGGAGTTTGGGGCCAACTGGGTGACACAGTGAGACCCCCCATCTCAAAAATACCCCATCTTCCCCCAAAAAGTTGTGTTGGCATGCAACCATGTTCCAGTACATGTGTGCTGTGTGGCCACTTTTGTGCCCCCTGCAGAGGTGAGTTGTTGCAACAGAGAATGTAGAGCCTGCAACACATCATATTTATTCTCTGGTGGGTTGCAGAAGAAGTTTGCTGACTGCTGCTCCAGAACCCTATTTCTCAGATACAGAAATCAAGGTGTACCTGACTACAGAGCTGGGGGATGGAGTGGGGATTTGGAATTAGAACCTACGTTGTGCTGCATCGCAGACATGTCATAAACTCGCTCACCTCTCTTTCTCCTCTTCTTCCCTTTCTTTCCACTCTCTCTTCCCCCCCACCCCACATACAGACACTGCTCTGGTGGGTTAGCCCTCAGGGAGAGGAAGGGCAATGGGAGAGAGGTCCCAAGATCTCACCTTCCAGAAAATCCAGAAGTCACTGAGCCAGCGGAGAAGAACCTCACAGATGAGGGTGGTCAGCACAATGTTATCTATGACTGAGAACAACTCGTAGTGTTTCTAAGTGGGAGGCAGATGGAAAGAGGTGCAGGGCATCAGTGAGCAGGACCTGGGCCAGGCAGGGACAGGCTATCTTCAGGGAGGGGAAGCCTGTGTCCCTGCTGCTGCTCCTCCCAGCACCTCTATCGCTCCCTTTGGTGCACATGTTCCCTGTACACCCAAGGTCCTGTGCTGAGACCATCCATGCACTGTCTTATGTGACTGTCAGTACTGTCCTGAAGAGCAGGTTCCAACCAGGAGTGGTGGCACATGCCTGTAATCTTAGCACTCAGGAGGCTGAGGAAGGAGGATTGCTGTGAGTTCAAGGTCAACCTGATCTCCACAGCAAGACCCTGTCTCAAAAAAAAAAAAAAAAAAGCAGCTCCTACTCCCATCTTCCAGACAAGGACTAGAGAGAAGTCCAGTGCACAGTTAGTCAGAAAAGATCACTGTTGACCAAAGACCTTTGCCCCATTGCCCCCAGCCTCTAGGGTAGGAGGATCTGGGGAAGCAAGGTAGGGGAGGCTGAGCAGGCCCAGCTGTGGGAAGAAGAGGCCTCACCCCTGAGGCTGGGGGACACCAAGCCCAGGTGCCTTCTCTGTGTGTCCCAACCACTCCTGTTGCTCCAGCACCCTGAGTCCCCCAGGCCAGTCCTGACCTAGCTCCTGGTGTCTTCCTTCTTTTATGGTCCAGGAACAGGTACTCTGGGAGATGACTACTAGGATCTGTCTGAACCCAACTTACCTCTGCCTAGCCTCAATTCAGCCTCTTTCAGCTGCCTTATAGCTATGACCTCTACTAACAGTCTGTTACCCTCCCCACCCCATTTCAGCCCGATGTCACCGAAGTCACTTTGTTTCCCCCAACGTGTGTATGTGTGTGTGTGTGCGCGTGTCTGTGGTGGTACTAGGGATCAAACCAAGAGGCACTGTACCACTGAGCTACATCTTCAGCCCTTTTTAGTTTTTAGTTTTTATTTTGAGACAGAGTCTTGCTAAGTTGCCCAGGCTGGGCTTGAACTTGCAGTCCTCCTGCCTCAGTCTCCCAGAGTGCTGGGATCACAGGCATGAGCCACCATGCCTGGCTCATCGCCTCCCTTTATTCCATTGGTCAACAGACTCAGTTCCTTGGAGCTCACGACTGCACATGGGGTTTCCCTGCTGCCTATGCCTGCCACCACCACCTATACTCAAAGCCAGGCTGTTTAGAGCTTCTACTTAGATGTGGGTTAAGGTTTATGGCCTTTTTGCTTCTTTCAAATTCCCAAAGTTGCCGGGGATTTTAGCTCAATGGTTCCGTTGCCTGCCTCAAATTCCCAAAGTGCTGTCAGGGATCATGGCTATGAGCCCAGAGAAAGAGCTTCTTGCCAGGTGTTGTGGTACATGCCTGTGACCCCAGCACCCAGGAGGCTGAGGCAGGAGGATCACAAGCTCAAGGCCAGTTTGGGCTACATAGCAAGTTCAAAGCCAGCTGGACTATATAGTGTCTCAAACAAAACAAAACAAAACAAAACAAAGCAAAGCAAAACATAAAGTTGGCATTTGCACTCTGGATTGATTTCACAGCCTGTTGCAGCTTGTGCTCTGTTCCTCTCTGTCCACTCTGCTTGTTCTGCAGACTTGGCAGGTATGTTTCTGCCTCCACCACACAAAGCTGGCTCCAGTGCTTGCAGGTCAGTGGCGCAAACCTGGAGGACGCTTCCTGGACCTCATCAGCCAAATCTCGCCACATCTGGCACTGCTGCCTGGGCATCTCTCCTGAGCTGTCCCAACACCAGGGCCACTCCTCCTCAGTCTCCTTTTCTGCCTCCACCTCCCTTCCTGCCCCTTATGTGTGAGGCTTTCTTTGGGACCTTTTTTTTTTATAGCTATATTGTCATTTATTCCAATCCTACCATATACACTGAATATGTTTGAAAAAACATTTTAATGTTTCCTTTGCTGATTACTGAACGTTACTATCCATTTCCATAAATTAAATTGACTAGGAAAACCCACAGTTAAAAAAATGTATACAAGAATAAGCTAGCTTATCAGAAGGAACAAAAAAAGAACTCAAAAATTCAAAATGGTCAGGAACAGTATCTTCATGGTAAATATTCACTTTATGCAAATCCCACTTGGCTTCATTTAATTTAAAAGCTATAAGGATAGCCATGGTACTTGGAACAAAATATTGAAAGTAGAAAACTGAAGAAGAAGAAGAAGAAGACCACCAGGCCTAATCCCACTAGGCAAATTATCTGTCTTTTTCCAACATCTCCTTTGGAGATGCCTCATTTAGAAGAACCATCGCCATGGTGATAGCACCATGGTGATAGCAGCATTCAGTACCAGAATGTGTGACTCTGCCATAAATTGAGCCTGGTTGCTGCCATGAATGTAGCTCACTTGTCCATTGTGTGGGTTTTTATGAACATATGGAGGTCCATGAATACGATTCCACATCCGGCCAGATGTCATCGCAAAGACAATACACAGAGATACCATGGCCCAACCAGTTTTGTTGTAGATGAACTCCAAGTTGTTCTTCCTTAAGTAGAGCAAACCACCAACAAGTGACACTAACAAGGCCAAAGGGATAGTGCCAGAGTAGTTGGGTGGTCTAAAAACCCGAATATGAACATCCGTTCTGTCAGCAATCCATTTTGCTAGCTGTTCAACTGCAAATCCAATTCTTTGAAGGTCAAAGGTATCAGCTCTCTTGGGTCTGCTTTTTGGAGGAACAATGCATGAACGTAGGAGCAGAGTTCATGTTGAGCTGCTGAAAAACATCTGTTCCCTCATCATAGTCGACATAATGAAAAAGTTTGTTACAAAAAGCAGACGAATAGAGCCAGGAGTTAGCCAGTATTTGATATTCTTCATTAGCTTGCCTGTAAACAGAACACTGCCGCTGAGGCTGAAGAGCAGTGAACATAACGATAATGGAAGAGTTTTGAGGTGGTGCCTTTATAAATTTTCGGAATTTATCACCATTCATTCGGAAGACTGAGTACCTGGAACTCCATTCCATCAACTGTTCTACTTTTCCAGCCAGAAGATTCTCTTTTTTCTTCTGTCCTCCCCCGAGCTGGATGCAGAGGAGCAGCAGGAGAAGTAAGGGAAAGCTCCCGGTGGGCAGGTACCTCAGATGCAGCCCCGCCAGTCTCCAGCGTGAAGGAGCGGCCCTGGCCCCCTTCGCCGCGGGCCCGTGCCTTCTCCACGCGAGGTAGCAGTGGGCGCCCAGCTCCTACGCGTCCCACGCCTCCGCCCGCGGGCAGGGAGCATCCTGGCCGGGCCCTAGGGGCGGCAGCGGCTGCGCGAGGGAGCCAAGGCCTCGCAGAAAGAGACTGAGGGCGCATGCGGTCCGCGGGAAAGGACCTGGCCAGGCGGGGAGGGGGCCTGGGATCTGTCCTGTCTCTCCTCTCTCATCAACTCTCTGCAGGGCAGTGTCCCCACCTCAGCCTGGGCACAGGAGTGTAGACAGCTCTCACGTGTCCATCTCCAGCCAGTGCCCTCCACCTCCTTTTGGCCCTGGCCTTAGATTCCTCTCAAGACATCTGTGGACACTGCACAGGTATCACAGACACCACACAGCTCACCCTGACCTCTGCAACCTGCTTTTCCTCCTGTGTGCCCCATGCCCACCGCGTCCCGGCACAGCACCAGCTCCACACCACACCACTACTCCAGTCAGAAACTTCCTTCCTGCTCTCTGTCTGCATGGCTGAGATTAGGAAGGACGTGTGTTGTGACACAAAGTGGCACAGAGTCTGTGCTCACTAAATGTGAGCTGGGAATATGATCAATCAGGAAGGTTCATGGATTCAACCCTAGAGAGCTGCCAGTGCTTCTGACCCGTTCCTCCACTGCCATTTTCCTGCTCCAAGTCCCAGCATCCCTCACCAGCAGATCTGCAGCAGCAGCTCTTCTGGCCCATCTTCTCCATTCTCAGCAAACCCTCCCCACCCCACCCCACCCCCCGCCCCAGTCCACACTGTGGCAGCCACTGTAAGTTTTCTAAAACCTGAGTCTGATCATTCCACTTCAATGCTTTAAACCCTTCCCTGGCTTTCTGCTGACAAAGGAGAAAGTCACCTTTCTTGACGTAACAGAAAGACCAAGTGTGTTTTGGCCACTGACCACCTCTTTGAGCTTATCTGCTACCACCACACTGAACATATTTATTTTTGCAGCAAGGGATCAGACACAGGGCTATGTGCATGCTAGGCAGGCACTGTACTGCTAAGCTACACTCCCAGGCTGACATACTGATTTTAAATCACACAATACATGCATGTATACTCTTTGTAAGAAATGAAAACATCAATATGACCAAAGTCACTAGACTTTCAACTGGACACACAGAACTCTCTCACATGCTGTTTCTGTTGTCCAAAACACTCTTCCCCTCTTCACTATCTCATTTTGCGAGGTTAACTCTGACTGGATTTTATTTTAAGGTAGGGTCTTACTATGTACCCCAGGCTGGCCTCAAACTCATCATCCTCTTGCCTCAGCCTCCTGAGTACTGGGATTATAGGCATGAACCACCACATCTAGTTTTCTGTTCATTCTTTACTCTCAGTTTAAATGCCCCCTTCACCAAGAAGCCTTCCCTGACTTCCCAGGTTAGGTTTGATTGCTGTCTTTGAGCTCCACACACTCTGATACTCAGGGACCATAATAGTGTGTCTGCATCTGCCTGAGACAGGAACTGGTGTTCTTTACCTGAATCCTTGGTACCAAGCAGAGTCAGCACTTGGCCCAGAGTGACTCTCCTTTAGTGACCATGATCAAGTTTAGCCACCACTCCCCACAAAGTGCCCATTTGACTGCCTCTATTCCCGCCATTCTTCTCTTGCCCTTCTACAAATCCAGTGTTTTCCTCAAATCAACCTCCAGAGCCCCCTGCACCACAGTCTTCCTGACCTCCAGATCTCTGGCAGGTCAGACTGGACTGACCCTTGAAGAGCATCCATCCAACCATCACAGTCAGACAAGGAACCTGAGGGGGAAGTGCCTGCCCTGGTCCCCATCAGAGCCAATGGGGGCAGGGGTTGGGTTTTTGTCCCACCTGGTCAAGGAAGGAGTTGGTGCGGAGAGCGATGGTGATGGCATTGGTCACCAGCAGTGAGGCCAGCAGCAGATGGAAGGCCGGATGTTGCAGCATGTATTGGATGGACATGCGGATGAACTCTTGCTTGTCCCAGGCATCCTGGGAGAGGGTGGAGACCATCCTTCAGGCAGGTGTTGTCACCACGGTGGTCTCTGGATGGACTTTTGCTCTCAGTGAGTGGTGGGAAGGAGTGTCCTGAGAATCTGCTCTAGATGGGGGTAGCTGGAGACCATGGAATGTAGGATGGATGTAGAGGGTTGTTGCCAATCCCACAGCCCGCCCATGACCACCTTTTTGTTTATGATGTCCTGGCAGTTGATGAGCACTTGCTCCTGTGGCTGGCTGAAGTGGTGGTGCATGGTTCTCTGCAGGAAAGACAAGTGGCCCTCAGTGCAGCCACAGCCTCTGCCCACCCTCAAGTGACAGCTCAGTGGGGACCCTTGCAGGGGCCCCCTTCCAGGATGCTCAAATATTTCCCTTGTTTGTTTCTGTGCCTTGCTGCCACCAGGTCACTGTTACTCTTTCTCCCCCTAAAAGAAACTTTCCTCCAGGTGGCTCTGCTCCCCCTCACAGTGAGATCATAGGTGGCAGTAACTTCCAGCCTTCTGCATTCTATCCAGGCATTCCGGCCTAGGAGCCCCTCCCACTGCCCCCTCTGCACCCCACAGAAGCAGCCAGGGACACCTTCCAGGGAGGGGCTGCTGGGCTAGGCTCAGAGGCCAGAGGCTGACAGCAGAGATCAGGTCTCCTGTATGCCCTGGATGGAGCCAAAGGACATGGTCCTGCTCTGGATCTAGAAGCTGGAGGTGAGGCTGGGCTGAGGAGAGGAGAGAGAGGTTTAATGTCAGGACGTTTCTCATCTGCACCCTCTCCTCCCCTCCAGGTACCTGAACCACCATCCTGCTTGGGGTTGCCCTCTTTGCCCTTCTGCTCTAGGTCTGTTCCCCCATCTGCCAAGTGAAAGTTTCTCACCCAACCCCCTGAAGATAGGATGAGGAGCACTGCTGGGCTCCAAGGTGCTGGGGAGGGGGGATGTGAGCAGGACCAGAGCCCAGAGCTCCTGGCAGGCAGGAGTCTCAAGTACAGCCATGGGCTACACAGCAGGGGCTTAACACCCACCCTGTGACAGAGAAGCACCTCAGCCCTACAGCTTTTCTTCCCAGTCCTCTCCTGATTCTAAAAGAAAGGCACATAATCTACTTTATTTGCTAGAAATCTACTTTATTTGCTAGAAAAGTATGTCTCACATAAAATAGACACCTTCCTCCAGGGCCTGCAGCTCCTGCAGCTTTGCCTGTAAGAGGGCAGGGGAGTAAGAAGCTGTGACCACCCATGGAAGGGGCAGAGCCTGAGCCCAGAGCTAACTCTAGAGTCCTATAGCCAGAACCTGGCCAGCGTGGCACCAGGATCCTGAGTGAGACTTCAAATCTTAGCCAAGATCCTAGAACTTGGCCCATTCAGCAGCTGAGCCCAGACTGGAGCCCAAAGCTCAGAGCCTTCAGTCTGGAACCCAGAGTAGAGCTGGGAGCCACTGTGGCCTGGAGCCCAGAACTGAGTCCCTCGCCATACCCGGCATCCCCAGCTGACCTTGAGTGGGCTTGGCAGCACCTGCATGTGGTGCACTGGCTCATCGAGGTAGGGTGTGGCCTATGCTGCATGGAAGAGCTCCACTGCTGTTCATGAGCCAGGGGCTGTGGCTGGCCCAGGAGGGACACACCACTGTGCCTCAGTCCTCAGATCATTCCTTCTGGTGCTCCTTCACTGCTGTGGAAGCAGGACAAGGCTATGCCTCCTGAAGCTCCCATCCAGTGCCCTACTCAGCCTGCTGGAGGCTGAAGGAGGCTGTGCTGTGCTGTGGTGGAGGTGGTAGTGGTGGTGGTGGGCCGAGGATGGGCCTCCATGGAGTGCACTCCAAGTCAGATGGGCTGAAAGGAGTGGGGGGCATTGGCCTGAGCCCCACATCCTTCTTCTCTTCACCCTCCGCCTCCCACCAAAGCAGTCCCTCCTTGCTGGGGCTAAGCAGACTCCAGCCTCATCGCCATGCCCTTCTGCTTCCATCTCACTGTAGCAGACTCCCCACAGGGTTTGGGGGCTCAGGGACTAGGCTAGGAGATCAGCGCTCCAGTCCCATTCCAGAAAGGCAGAGGCTCTACTGAGAGCCACTTTCCTCCTGCCCTTGTGAGATATCCACCTTCTTCTTGTGCTGAGGGAGCTCAGCCTAGAAGGTACTTGCCAATGCAGGTAAGAAGTTGGCGTGCCCACCTAGGGAGGAGCAAACTGGTCTCAGGTGGTTTCCATTCTTGCTTGTCGTCTTCCTCCACCCCTCTTTTTTAATAGTAGTGGGAATTGAACCCTGAGACTTGTGAATGCTAGGCAAATGCTCTATTACTAAGCTACATCCTCAGTCCTTTTCAATTTGTATTTTGAGATAAGGACTTGCTAAGCTGATCAGGCTGGACTGAAACTGTAACCTTCCTGCCTGTAGCTAAGCCCAACTTACATCTTTTTCTAATTTGATCTTCCAAACAACTCAAAGAAGTAGGAACTTTTTTTTTGGTACCAAGGATCGAACTCGAACTCAGGACCGTGCGGTTTCGAGGCAGGCGGTGGAACCACTGAGCTAAATCCCTGGCCCAGAAGTAGGAAGTTTTATTTGCCCATTTTACAGATGATGATCTGGGCGTGGTGGCACATGCCTGTAATTCCAGCACTTGGGAGGCTGAGGCAGGAGGATCACCGGTGAGTTTGAGGCTAGTGTGGGCTACATACTGAGTTCAAGGCCAGCCTGAACTACATAGCAAGACTGTTTAAAAAAAAAAAGTACAGATGATGAAACTGAGGGTTAGAGAAGTAAGCACCTTGACCAACTACTGTCAGACTGCTGGGGTTAGAGTCTCAGCTCCCAAGCACTCAGAGGCTGGGAGCCATGTGGCACTCACATGTTCAGATAGGAGAGGGTATCAGGAACAAGGACAAAGGGTTTGTGCACGTCATGGGAGAGCTGGAGCCCCCTGCTGGGGAGCAGAAGTGCATCACTCAGCCTCCTGCCATCCAGAGCCCAGACAGGCTGGACTGGGGGTCCCACCACCTTCCTCCTACCCTTCATTCCCCTTTCCCTCCCCATCGCCTGGCCCATCACACCCCAGGATTCAACTATGTTTTCTTCTGATGACATCCACTTTCCAGGCTCTAGTTGGAGACATTGATGAGCCCTGGTCCTTTTCATCCTGGGGGGAAGGGGGGCTACAGCATGAGGTCAGCTTGGAGTTCTTTTTTTTTGGTACTGGGGATTGAACTCAGAACCTTGCAGTTGCAAGGCAGGCAACAGCACCACTGGGCTAAATCCCCGGCCCTGGAGTTCTGGCCAAGGCCTGGTCAGCTCCTCAGTTACTCTTGGGGCTCTCAGGGCAGTAGAGGGGAGAGGGTGTTTCCTGGTTCTAATCACATGTCTTTTGGCTTCTGGGGCTCAGGACGAGAGGGACCTCTGAGCCAGGAAAGGGGAGCAAAGACATTCAGAGATACAGCCATTGGCTAGGGATGTCTCGGGGCAGAGCGCTTGCCCAGCATGTGCTAGGCCTTGGGTCCAATCCCCAGGACAGCAAGAAAGGAAGGAAGGAAGGGCGAGCCAAGAAAGAGGAGCCCACTCATGAATGTATTTGTTCTTTCACAGGCAGTCACGAAGCTGCTTCATTACCACTGAGCTGAGCAAATGCCTTTCTCTTCCGGGCTTTATTTCCTCTTTCACCTGATTAACCCTCGGGGTTGCTTTCTCAAAGAAGCTTCTGGACTCCTCTGGCTGGAAGGAGCACCTCTGCTGAGTTCACACACATTCTTGGTCTGTTGCTTCATCTTAGCACCTGTTGCCATGTTATCCTTGCGAATGTATTCATCCCTCTCCCCTGCCTGCCTCAACATTCTAGAGGGGCGTAAGCTGTTCATGTCTTTCCTGTGTCCTCAGTGTCCAGTTCAGAGCTGGGTACAGTAGAAACCTGAGTGTTAACTGAATGATTGAATGGCCCATACCCAGGATAGACAGAATATTGGAAAAAGAAGACATGGACAGAATAAAAGTGATTTCATCTATCCCTCCTACGATGCTTTCTCCAAACTTTTTTTTGGTGGGGAGTGTTAGGGATAAACTTGGAGCCTTGTGCACACTCTACTACTGAGCTACAACCCCAGACCCTCCAAACTACTACTTTGTTATTTTTTGCCTTTTTAAAAATTTTATTTTTATTTTTTAGACAGGATCTCATTTTGCAGTCCAGGCTGGCCTCAAACTTGCTATGTAGTGCAGACTTTGAACTTGTGATTCCTCCTGCCTTAGCCTCCTGAGGGCTGGAATTACAGGCATGCAGGACCATGCCTGACTCTCTCCAAACTTCTTTTATACACATATTAACTCATTTCTTTCCAAAGAACCATCCTCATTTTATAGGAAGACTGGGATCTAGGAGGATAGATGGTGGAACAGAGACAACATTGACACTCTGAGGTGACTTACTTGCTACCTGCGCAAGTGTGAGTGGAGGTCTCACCTGGGACTGGTGGTACCAGGAGAGAGTATAGGTCCTTCAGCATGAACCAGCCGCGGTGCCAGCAATCAGTCTGGCCAGCTCAGCTCCTGGCACAATGCCCCCCCTAGTGGCTCAGTTTTGTCACCACACCTGCAGCAGCACAGCATGGCCCAGGTGGTGAGGGGCAGCGAGTCATGCCGCCCACCTGCTCTCTCCTCCCCCTGTGAGGATCCTTAACTGAGTTGTCTGGGCCCACACTCTGGACTGAGAATGCCACAGCTACATCTCTGGGTGGGGATGACTTTCTGAGATGAGTCCACGGAAGATCAGAGAATCGGACATTTGGTCACATTCAGAGCTGGTGAGAGGCCTGGGCTGGGAACATGGTCTATCTGGTCACAGAAACAGAGCTGCTCACAGGAGGGGCTGTGTGGGAAATGACACTGCAAATATTTCTAACAGCTCTTCATATAGCAGGTCCCCCACCCCCCCACACACTTGTTCTCCTACCTTGGATTTTTTCTGACCAAGGACAGGATTCTGAAAGGACCACACAGGGATGAGAAAAGTATTGAGGTTCAGAGTCCATGCTCCTTTTTGCTAATTACCTGAGATTATGTTGTCAGGGTGTCTTGGGGACCCTAGAGCCTCTGCTATTCTTGCTGGGAATGGGGGTAGGGATGCAGGGGTGATGTGGGACTCAGGGCCAAGGGAGGTAGAGTCTACCAGGGAAGGAGGAGAGAGAGGGCAGGTCCATGAACCTAGCCACAGGCCTGGGGGGGGGGGCTCACCTGCCACCTGGTGGGGCTTTGGCACTGCTTGTCCAGACAGGTATGGGCCAAGGGTGTGGGTCTGAACCACTGCACCATCCTTCTGCCAGGTACCTCTTCTCTCAAACAGAGTCTTAAAGGACTTCTCAGCTTGCCAATCAGGGCATCAGGCAGGGAGCTGAGCCAGTTTTGCAGGAGGTAGGGGGACAAGGGTCAGGCTTAGAGACCAGGTCCAGAGATCAGGCCAAGTGAGAGCTTTTTATAACCCATAAGTCAGACCACGGTCAGGTGTGAAGCTGGGGCAAGGGAGTGAACACAGGAGAAGTCACTGGGTCACTGGGGTCCTGGCAGTGGGGGTACTGCAGTTCCTCACTGGCAGGGCATATGCAGAAGTTTGCCACTCAGAAGACGATGGCAGAGGAGGCAAAGACATACAGAGGGGACCCTGGGAGAGCAAGGGGAGATGAGATGAGCTCATGGTCTCCCCACTAAGACACCAGCAGGGTGTAGCAGAGGGGACACAGGGGGACCTAAGCCCACTGTTGGCTTCTCAGGTGTGGGAAGTCCAGGGACATCTGGAGAACAAATAGAAATAAGGTGATGTTGATGACAGCAGGGGTCTGCAAGCAGGTGGGGACAGGATGGGGGGGAGCCTGCGGGGGGTCTCTGGCACTGGGATCATCTTCAGCACTAAGATGACGCCAGGAGACCCGAGCAGCAGCTCCCTCATCATGTTCTCATAGGGGCAGGGGACAGGGTGGACATTGGGCTGGCACTAAGCTGAGCAGGAGGCTGGCTGTAAAGCAACCCATCAACTCTTGCTCATGGACTAGCAGCTGAGTTTCCTCCTCCTGCTTCTATTACACAGCCTCCAGAGGTCCTCTTCTCCTGACCTCCCTGAGGCAAATGAAAGGGCTGGGCTAGGAGGCTGCCAAGGGTCTGGGACTCTCACCTGGGAACCAGTTCTGACCTTCCTGGCAGGCAGCTCCCACAACCCTGCTCTCTCCAAGGGGCAGAACCCTGGGCAGCCTTTCCTGCCTACCAGCCCCGTTCCCGGTGCCTCCTGCCTCCCCTCCACCCCACCTCTGCTTACCACAACTCCTGTTCCTTTGTTTGTGTTGATCTGGACAACCCCTGCCCCAGCTTTCTGGGTGACCTGGAGCTTGCAGCTCCTCTCTTTGCCTCTGTCACCTCCTCTGAAAGGGCCACAGGGAAGCTGCGGTCACTGATTTTGGAGATGCCAGATGCTGCAGATTTTGTGAAGGTTGAGGGCAGGACAGGGCAGGCTGGGGGCTCTGGTTTTCTCAACCAGTCAAGATGACAGCAAGAGTTAACATCCTTTCTCCTCTTCATGTGTACCCGAGCTAGGTCTGGGTCACAGGGCTGGAACATGCCTCCAGAGACCATGCCAGCATAGCCCTCGAGAATGGAGAAGGTGCTGCATGATAGAGGTCCTCTACCCCTGCCTCTTCTCCAATACTGGGGATTGAACCTAGGGCATTAAGCATGCTAGGCAAGAACTCTGCCATTGAGCCACACACCCAGTCCCTTTTAAAACTGTGAAACAGAATCATAGTAAGTTACATAGGCTAGCTTTGAACTTGTGCTGCTTCTGCCTCACCCTCTGGAGTGGCGGGGGTTACATGCCTGTGCTAACATGCCTATCTGGATTTCCATTTTAATATCTGTACATAATAGGGTTCCAGCTAGTGGTATAGGATGCTGGGGATCCTAGAGGATATTTCAGGGGCCAGACAAGGCTGCCAAGGGGTCAGATGTGACATCAGGTGACAGATCAGGGCTCCCTGAAGGATTATTGAACTGTACCTGCTCAGGCCCAGCCCTCTGCTCATCTGGGCTGCAGCTCAGGATGTTGGGATGGACTGTGGCTGCAGCTGGGGGAGGGGGCCAGGTTGTATGGCTGGACCTGATCCCAACCTCCTCTCCCTGTCCTCAGCAGCCTCAGGATCTTCAGCATCTGGCTTTTCTCCTCAGCTTCTGGGCATCCTGGAAGCAGAATGAGAGAGCAGGAGCCTCCACTGAGGATGGGATGGAGGAGGTGCCTTCTCCGGAGAGCAAAGGAAGGAGTTGTTCCCTGTTGTCCTTCCAGGGTTCTCCTATACAGCTCCTGCCCAGAACTACACAGCACCAAGTTTCAACTCAAAGTTCTCATCTCCCTGACACCAAGCTCCACGAGTCTTCATACATGTATTCCCTCCTCTGCCCTTGCCTCCTGAGTGGCAAACTTCCTGCTATGCCCTGCAGTACCCCCACTGCCAGGACCCAGTGGCAGGACCTCTTCTGTGCTCACTCCCTTGCCCCAGCTTCACACCTGACCACGGTCTGACTTACAGATTATAAAAAGCTCTCACTTGGCCTGGTCTCTGGAACATTGCCCAAGCCTGACCCTTGTCCCCCTACCTCCTGCAAGGCTAGCTCAGCCCGCTGCCTGATGCCCTGATTGGCAAGCTGAGAAGTCTTTAACTGAGAGAAGAGATACCTGGCAGAAGTGTGGCGCAGTAGATTAGGGACTGTGCTGGAGCACATGGAGCTGGTTTCTTATGAGTCTTAGGGATCAGTCCTTCCCTGATGGTTTTGCTTTGAAGGAAAGGAGATATCAATGTATCTAAAGAGCTGAGCATGGGACTTATTTGTCATGTCCCTGCCATGTGTCAGGCCTTGTTCTAGGCACTGGGGAGACAGACACTGAGCAGAAAATCCTATCACTGGTGATTGAACTTCAGTCGTTGAGTGTTGTGACACACAGGAGTTCTGAGAGTGGATAGCAAGAGAGGCTTTCCTGAGGAGGTGACATTTGAGGTAGGACCTATAGAACAAGGAGCAGGCATTGGAACTGGGGGGTAGTTTTCTCCATTTAATAACTTTTAAAGACATTTTATTGGTACAATTTAGATATACATAATGATCACATACATCATAGGGAATTTGTACCTGTACATGATATATCTTGATTCCTCTTTTTTCTCCCAATCCCCTCCTTTCCCTTCAACCTCTCTTCCTCTCCTTATTTACAAAAGCTTTGTTTCCGTGTTTTCCTTCTCTTCTTTTTTCTCTTCCCTTCCTTCCTTCCCCTTTCCCCCTCCCTAGTTCCCTTTTCCTTTTGAACCATTTCTTCCTATTTCACATTTTGGTCTTTATTTACCTTTTTAGTTTCTCACACCAGTGAGACAATGTGATCTTTGAACATGTGTGTTTGATTTATTTCACTTAAGAATATAGTCTCATTGCTTCTCGGCCTTTTGGCTAAGATGAAATGTAAAAGTATAGTCTCAGGGTGCATCCATTTACCTATAAATGTCTCAAGTGTATCCTTCTTTATGGCAGAGTAGTACTCCACTGTATAAAAGAACATCTTTTTTATCCATTCATCAGTTGATGGGCATTTGGGTTATAGCTATTACAAACTGTGTTGGTATAAACATGGGTGCTCATATATTGCTGTGGTATGATGCTTTCAGCTCCTTTGGGAAGATACCCAGAAAGAGAATAGCCGGGTTAAATGGGATCTCTCATTCTAGTTTTTTTTAGGAATTACCACACTGATTTCGACAGTGGTTGCAGGAGTCTGCACTCCTACCAACAATGGAAAAGGGTTCCTTTTTCTCCACAGCCCCCCTCAAATTTGATTTCTTGATAATAGCCAAACTTTCTGGAGATGGAATCCCAGTGTTGTTTTAATTTGCATCTCTCAAATGACCAATGATTGGACATTTTTTTATATATTTATTTGCTGTTTGTACTTTTTCATCTGAGAAGTATCTCCATTTCAGATGCCCATTTTTGGATTGGGTCTTTAAATTTGGGAGTTCTGATTATTTTCAATTCTTTTTATGTTGTAGATATTAGTCCTTTGTTCGAGGAACACCTGGCTACAATGTTTTCCCGCTCTGTGGGTTGTCTCTTCACTTTATTGGTGACTTTTTTTGGGTATCGGGGATCAAACTCAGGACCTTACACTTGTGGGGCAGGCGCTGTGCCACTGAGCTAAATCTCCAGCACTGTTGTTGACTTTTGCTGTGCAAAAGCTTTTTAATAGGATGAGGTCCTAGTTGTTGATTCTTTGTATTATTTCTCATGTGGTCTGAGTTTTGTTCATTTACCAATGTCCTTAAAGAGTTCTACTTCTCTCTTCCAGCAGATTGTTTATTAGATCTTTGATCCATTTCGATTTTAGGTTAGTGCATGGTGAAACATATGGGTCTAGTTTCAATCTTCAGCATGTGGAAAGCCAGTTTTTCTAGCAGCATTTATTCAACACTTTCTTCCAGTGAAGGTGTTTGGCTCCTCCTCAAAGAAAGTGGCTGAGTATGTCTGGAATTGTTTTTGCATCTTCTAATTTGTTCCATTGATCCTCAGGTCTGTTCTTTTGCCAGTACAATGCTTTTTTTTTTTAAAATCACAGTAGCTTTGTATAATTTCAGGTCAGGGATCGTGACACTCCCTGCCTTAACTGTTGCCCAGAAGGTAATTTAAATTTTTTAAATCACATTTAAACTAGCCAGATGTGGTGGTACATTGCCTATGATCGTAGCTACACAGAAGGCTAAGGCAGGAGGATCATAAGTTTGAGGCACCAGCACAGGTAACTCGGCTAGACTGCCTCAAAAATACAAAGGGGCATAGATGTCACTTAGCAGTAGGGTGTTTGACTTGTATGCATAAGATCCTCAATTTGATCCCAAGTGCCATGAGGGAGGATAATTTTTAAAGAACAAGGAAAGGTAGTCAGCAATGAATGTCAGAAAGGTGTCAATTTATTCCAAAGCAGTTAATTTGAAAACTCAGTTTGAAAGCAGTTTTTTTTTTGTATATTAGTAAGAAAAACACAAGTTTGGGTTTTTAACCTAGGTCCACATGGTGGTGCGTATTCTGGAAGCTGAAGTGGGACGACTACTGTCAAATTTAAGGTCAACCTGAACTAAATACCAGGGCCCAGATTTTAAAAAACCAAAACAAAAAAATAAAAATAAATGATCCAGGGTCAGGAATGCAGCTCAGTGGCGCCATGACTGCCTGGCAAGTGCAAGGTCCTGAGTTCGATCTCCAGGACTGAAAAAAACAAAAACCCAAAACCAAAAAAGATCTAAGAAAATTTTTTCTTCCCCTTTAGGACAACACTGAAGAAAAGGCTACAATTGGGTCATCCTCTAGGAGTATCTGGCTGTTGGATTCTTCAACCCTGTTATGCACACTGGAGAGAGTGGGTGGAAGGTAGGGTGTTTCAGCCCTGTGCACTGGGGTGGAATGGGAAGAGAAATGTGTATTCAGAGAGGATGAACTGCTTAACAGTAGTCACATTTAGTCTAAAATTAAAGCTAATTTTTTTTTTAAACTAACGAAGTACTAAGTTGCAATATATTGTGAAACAAGGAACAAAGGAAAGAGGAAAACCATCTCTGAGTTCACAGGAACACAAGTTATCAGCCTTGTGTACTTTAATGTGTAACTCTCAAGATACAAGACACTGCATCTAAAATTATAAATTATATCATTATCAGTCATCAAGGGCACCAGAATGAACAGCATCTTCATAACCTCCACGTTTATCATCTTTACTTTCTGGGTGTAATTTAATCAGATCATCAATTCGAAGAATGGTAATTGCAGCTTCTGTTGCAAATTTCAAGCTCTTTACTTTAACTATGGTTGGTTCAAACACTCCTGCTTGCTTGTTGTCTCTTGGTTTACCATTGATCAAATCAAGACCAATCCTGCAATTAAGGGAAAAAACTGGGTAAATGATCTCTTACAAGTTGATTAAGCAGTCCATTCTCCCTATTCCTGAGAAATGCTGAGGACTGCAGTAGTTAATTAAGATACGTTATGTACATGTACCAACTCCCCACAATGGATGTAACCATTAAATACTACAAAAATGTACTAATAAAAAATTAAAGATACAGCAGTTATGACTGACAAGTGTAACTGAGCACCATCAATAGGCCGAGAGGGTAGCAAAGAAACCACGATTCCATGCCCAGCATGGTGACACACACCTGTAATTCCAGCACTTGGGAGGCTGAGGCAGTACAATAACCACAAGTTCAAAGCCAACCTAGGCTACATAGTGAGTTCAAGGTTGGCCTGAACTACACTGTGAGACCCTGTCTTCAAAACAAAACAAAACAAAACAAAAATAAAAACCCGATACCAAGGATCACTATATTTAATATATAGTCATGTGCTGTACGACAACATTTTGGCCAAGATGCACGTACAGGATAGTGGCCAAAAGATTCCGCCTACTGACATCACAGCTGTCTTGGTTTATTTAAATACACGGTATGATGTTCTTACAACAAATCACCTAACGAGAGACTCCTTAGGACGTATTCCTGTTGAAGCCATGCATGACTCTAAGGGGGCTGGCTGAAAATATGGCTCATCCTTAAATCTCTTAGACTTTCCTGCAAGTAAATGATTCTAACGAGGAAAGCAGGGTAGGAATCAGTTAAGCAGTCACCATCCTTTGGATAAAGCTGTGACTGACTGAGCAATAACAAGCCATTGTAATGTTTAGGGCTTTTTTTTTTTTTTATTTTTTGGTACTGGGGATTGAACTCGGTTCCTCGTGCTTGTGCAGCAGGCAGTGAAACCACTGAGCTAAATGCCCAGCCCTGTTTAAGTCTTTTGACAAGTCTGTGTTGACATTTGCTGACCTTCTAGTTGATCACTGTCATTTTAAATGACATTTTCCAAAGTTATAGAAAGGGATTTATTTGAAGAAAAATATTTATTGGTACATTTTAGACATACATACTAATATTCATCATAGGATCATAGGGAATGTGTACCAGTACATGATATATCTTGCTTCTTCCTCCCACCCCCATCTCTCTCATGTACAAGATTTGTTTCCATTTTTTCCTTGGATTTCCTTTCTTTTTTTGTCCCTTCTAGAAAAGGGTTTTTTAAAAATGCTATGCTTTGGGCCGGGGATTTAACTCAGTGCTGCCACTGCCTGCCTCACAAGGTCCTGAGTTCGATCCCCGACACCAAAAAAAAAAAAAAAAAAGGTATGCTTTGTCATGGTATAAGTAGATGACAATGAAAAAAGACAAGAAAACCATATGCTTACCATTTTAGATTTTTACGCTCTGGGTTAACTTGAGCCTCATTATGAAAAGCCCTTAACTTTGCAACCAGATCTGTGGAGTCTTGGGCAGCGTTCACTGCCAGTGTGTTAGGAATGACAAGAAGCGATCTTGCAAACTCTGCAATAGCAAGCTGCTCCCGAGATCCCTAAGAAGAAAGAAAGTTTGGTGACTCTTCACAAAAGGAAAGAAAAATAATGAAAACCCACAGCAGCAGCAAAGGTCTCAGACAAGGTACACTAATAAAGTGCAAGAGCGGCTCCCAGACCCTTGAAAATAAAGAACTCTTACCATGCTGGTGGCATAGTTTTCAAGGTATATGGAAAGGGCTGCTTCCACGGCACCCCCACCGGGAACCACAGATTTGGACTCCAAAACTCTCTTCACCACACAAAGTGCATCATGTAAAGAGCGCTCCATCTCATCACACATGAAATCATTGGCCCCACGTAAGATAATCGATGCAGATGTACGGGCCTTAGTACTATGAGGAGCAAAAAAGTGAGATTCTTACACAGTAATTCATTGCAAGGGCCCTCGGTTACATTCTGCTTACAGAGGACCTGACGGACTCTACCAAACACAGTGTCCAGGCCATGCAGAAGAGATGACATAGTTACTTCATCTCAGTCGACAATGGCCCAACAATATTGTATCCCATGCGTATAACTGCTCATATCACGGAGAGATGATAGCAGCAAATAAATGGGAAGGAAATTTATTTGTCCAACAACAAAATCTGCAGTGCTTTAGGATTCAGAAAGTGGCTCTTACTTTTTGATTAAGATCAATTCATCATCACAGATTCTCTCCTGTACCACCTCTTCTGCTTGTCCCAACATTGTAGCTTCAAAAGTTTCTTCACCTTCCAAATTGGCCAAGGTTGAGAGGATAGTGGCTATTAAGAGAGTTACATCATCAGTAGATAGTCTCGGGATGATTTTTGTTTGTTTTACTTTATTATTATTTTTTTGGTACCAGGGATCGAACTCAGGACCTTGCATTTGCAAAGCGGCAGGCGAGGTGCCACTGAGCTACTGAGCCATATCCCCAACCCTTTGTTTTTTGAGACAAGGTCTAGCTATGTAGTCCAGGCTGTCCTTGAACTCACTATGTAGCCCAGGTTATCCTCAACTTGCAGCAATCCTCCTGCTTCCCCCCCAAGTGCTGGGATCACAGGCACGCACCACCACGCCCACCTCATAATGATTTTACCATGTCTTATACTGAGAAACATTAAAAAAAATATTTGTTTGCTTTGAGACACAGAGTTCACTATGTAGTTCAAGTTGGCTTTGAACTTGTGGTGATCCTCCTGCCTCTGTCTCTGTCTCCTGAATGCTGGGATTACAATCATCAGCCACCACACCCAGCAGGAAACATTTATTTATGGCAAAAGTGATACATTACATATCTAAGGTTTATGGCTCACAGAAGCAGCTGCCATTTTCTCCTAAGACCATCATACATATTATTATTGTTATTGTTACTATATTATTTTCAGTACCGGGAATCAAACTCAGGGCCTCACGCTTCCAGGCAGGTGCTGTGCCGCTGAGCTACATCCTTGGCCCAGACCATCATGCATATCAACATGAAGCATTTTACCCAAGAACTGGCACAAGACATACCTCCAGAAGCTTTAGCAATGCGTTTAAGGTCCCTTTTCAAGACTCTTCTAACTGCCATAGCACCCGCCTCCACGAAATACTTCAGACACATGTCATCAATTCCACCAGTGGTTAGGATAACATTGGCACCAGTTGCCAGGATCTTCTGAATTCTCTCCTTAGTGATATCTGATTCTCTACAGAAAAAGTATTTTAATAACCCGGTTACCTTCTCTGTTTTTTAATCATGCAGTTATAACTTTCTTTAGGCATTTTTTACAGAATAACTCCAGGTAAAATCTATCAACCATTCTTCTCCAACTTACAAACCTAATTTAAAATAGTCCAATTCATGAAAAAATTCAAGCAATGAAAAAACCACTACTTTGCTCTCCAAACTCCAATTTGAGTTCTTAATGAACAAGCGTTAGGAGAAAATACTAAAAAGCCTGCTGTTCAAAATCTAGGGGAGAAAATTACCAGTCACACATCCAGGGCCAGCATCACTATGATGATATGCAGAGATACCACCTAATAAGCAGGAGAGGCATAAATCCAGCCCACTAGGTAGGACAAGAATTTAAGAGGAGTCAACTTGAAATTGCAGGAGATAAGAACTGAAGATAAAAAACTGATAGGTCATATTAAAGTGCCTAGTTGGCTAAGAAACTTCGTATAATACTTGTTTTGCTTAAAAACAATTACTATCTATTTATTCAAAAGTATCCCCCAATGTTAATGTGTAAACCACACAGGAAAGATGAGACTCAAGGGAGAGATATTAATTAGATAAAGAGAATAGTTAAAGTTTATGGCTCAGGTAACTGGGAGGGACAGTAACTCCTAGAGTAAAATTCAGTTTGCAGGCAAGTTGGGAAATCAGGAGTGAGTATTGGGACAATATAGGTTTTTTTCTTTTTCTGGTACCAGGGATCAAACTCGGGACCTTGTGCTTTCCAGGCAGGCAACAGAACCACTGAGCTAAATCCCCAGCCCTGGTACAATGTAGGTTTGAAGCCTTTGTTATTGAGTTGAAGATGGTAGGAGGCATTAAGATTCATCAGGGAAATGACAAGAAAGTATGATAAAGACAGATTCAAAACATCATATTGAAGTCATGTGAATAGATGAGATCATTCAGTTTTTTAGGTACAGTCATGTGCCACCCTCACATGACACTTTGGTTAAGGATGGACTAAATATAACAGTGGTCCTATAAGATAATAATGGACCTAAAAAACTCCTCTTTTCTAACAATGTGACAGCTATTCTATCATAGTGCCACACATTACTCACATGTTTGTAATGATTAAAACCCCTGTGCTTCTAGTGTATACAAGTATAGCACACACTGTTACAGTATATAATACTTGAGCATGATAATAAACAATTGTATTACCATTTTGTGTATTTACTATAGTAATCATCCTAGTTTATGTTGGGTCTTAACCCAACCATGCTGGTTGTAAACTCCTTCACTCAAGTGATCCTCCTGCCTCAGATTTCTGTGTAGTTGGGATTGTAGTCATATTCCTCCACATCCAGATATTTTAAAGCTTACTTCTACTTTCTCCTGGGCTACTGAACTAGTAACTTGTGCCAGACATTGGTGGACTGGGGCTACAAACTAAAAGGAATCATTTTGTCTCTATTTTCAGAATTTATAGTACAGTTGTATAGACACACGGTAGAAAGTAAACAAATCTTAGTTTAGACTAGTCGTGGTGAATCCACTGCATGTGTACTGCCGTTTGTATGACTCAAAGTGCTAAAAGTTTCGCCATTACTGGTTTAGACTGAGGCAGAAAGAAAAGCTCCCCTGACAGATGGTACTTGTTTGGTTACTTCTGCAATAGTCTGGGCAAGAGAAATGAAACAGGTGCATTTAATTTGGAGAGAGAAATCAAGTGGTCTTGGAGAGACTGGGAAGAAAAGGGGTACAGTAAGTCCCGACTTGAATGAGTTCCGTTCCAGGAAAATGTCTGTAAGTCAGATTCATTTGTATCTGACAAAGTGAGTCATATAGCACACCTTCGAAAGTTTGCAACTTGAACGTTCATAGGTCAGGGAATTATTCTATCAGAAGAAAAGAATTAAGCTTGTTTCTTAGTTTGCTGCCTGTGTGGAGGAGTCCCGATCACTAAAAAGCCACCAGCGGGGTATCATCATGAGTTAAGTTTTAGAATACTGATTTTGAGATGCCTACAAAGCATTCAAGGGCCGGGCATTTAGCTCAGGGGCACCGAGCCTGCCTTGTGCAAGGTCCTGAGTTTGATCCCCTGTAGGGGTGTGGGAAGAGAAAGCATTCAATTACCAGTAAATATGTGTTTAGACTTCTAGCCTGTAGCATAAATATCTGAATTCATGGGGATAAAGGAGCTACTCCAGGGAGAGTACTTCGAGACTGGCACAAAGAACACAGGCAAGTGAGTATGACACAGCCTCTCTTCCTCTAGAAGTGTTTCATTCAAGACAGAAGCAGCCAAAGACTTGTTGAAAGTCTCACATTTGCGTTATTTGTGCCCTTGACAAGCAGCTCTCCACTCAAGAAAACAGCTGGTGAGCAGATGACAAGTGAAGCACCAGCAAACAGTTTTACATAAGTCACTCTTCTCTGACACCTACAGAAATGTGGAAAGACAGGGAGCAACTGGGGCAGGAGAATGGGGCTTTCATTTAAGGACGGAAGAACCTAAAGTGGAATCAAGACAAGGAATAGTTGAAGATATAGTGGAGAAAGGTCAATGAAGCAAGGCTCTAACACAAAAGACAACAGATTGTGGAACACCCACTGCAGGACTGGCTTTTTCTTTGTTTTTTTTGGAGACAGAGGGTCTCACTTTGTAGCCCAGGCTGGCCTTGATCTCACTATGTAGCCCAGGCTAGCCTCAAACTCAAGGTGCTCCTCCTGGTTTAGACTCCTGAGTGCTGAGGACTAGCCTTTGAAGGAAAGAAGGAGGGATGTGCAGATGGTTAAAAACCACTTCTAAATATCAGCAAAAAGTCCTTGTTTAGTTAAGCTCCATGTTCAAACTAACCAAAAAAGTGTCAAAAAACAAAACAAATTACTTTGAAGAAGCAGAGAATACAATAGTAGTTATCAGAGGTTAGGAAGGGTTTGTGCATGTGTGAGGGGGTAAAGAAGAGGAGGAAAGACTAAAAAGTAGAGAGGTGAAGTTAGGAGGAATAACTTCAATTGTTTGACACCATAGTATGTTGACTGTGGTTGACAACAATTGATTGCATATTTCAAAATATGAAGTAGAGAGGATTTTAAATGTTCCCAACACAAAGAAATGGTAGATGGTGGAGGGGACATATATACAGTCATCTTGGTCTGATCATCACACACTGCATACATATATTGAAGTGTCATACTGTAACCCATAAATATATATATCATGTCATATAAAAATAAAAATACTGTACTTTTTTTGTTAAGTTTGTTTTTTTGGAGACAGAGTCTTGCCATGTTGTTTAGGATGGACTTGAACTTGCAGTGATCCTCCTGCCTCAGCCTCCCAAGTGCTGGGATTATAGGTGTACGCCACCATGCCCAGCCTAAAAATAAAAATACTGGAATGACATGGGCCAAGTGGAAGTGAGCAGCCAACTATGTTTAAGAACAACTCTCCGGTATGCCAATGAATGAATACCAGCACCCGGAAACCATACACATTAGCATAGTCAATTCTAAACACAGTTCTATACTGCTTCTCTGAGGAAATAAGTTCTTGGCTGTTTCATCCTGAATTTCAATACTCAGGAAACCCAAGTTCTATAACAACATACATTTTCATATGTTATATCACTATAAATCCCCCTTAAAATATTACCACATATTCTAATTTTTCCAGAGCTTATGTAAAGTAGCTGGACTTGGTTAAAAAGTTAAAATCCTCCAAACAGGCTGAAAAGTTCACTTCTTTTTGGCCTGGTGGGTGGTCATGCCAGCAAGCCCAGCACTCTGGGAGGCTGAGGCTGGAGGGTCACTAGTTAGAGCTTTGAGCCCAGACTGGATGACTTAGCAAGACATTGTCTCAAAAAAACAAGCAAGCAAGCAAACAAATAAACCCTACAAAACAAACCAATTCTTCATTTCTATAAACCACAGATTTCTACAAACCACCATCAGTGGTTCTGATAACTTATCTGTTACCTATAAAACTTACCACTCATTGTTTTAGTTTACTGTCCACTGATCCAACACAAGGGTAATTATCTAACACCTCTTATAGTTACACCTAAAAATCTCAACATACCTCTGTCTAATTTGGTCCAGCTTCTCAGGGTCTGTAATAACCACCTGTACACCAAGCTTCATTTTTGTTTTCTGCAGGCTGAAGTCAAGGCAAGCAATTTTTGCATTAACTATTCTCTTGGGCATGCCTATAAGTAATAAAAACACATTAAGTTCTTTTATGTAACAATTCCAGTGCTATAGTTCATCTAATATACCTATCTTTTTTTTTTTGGTACTGGGGATCGAACTTGGGACCTTGCGCTTGTGAGGCAGCTAATATACCTAGCCTTAAAATCATATGACATAATAAACATATTACAGTACATATGACCACACAAATTCAGATTGTAACTTAGTACATTAAACCCTAGAAGAGCTTAATGGCATTAAAGGCACACAATTTCTTTCAATTCACTCATCCTAATATTTTACATGTGCTTGGGTTACAAAAAGAAATACTGCAAGCAAACTATAAAAAGAGCTAGTTTGGGGCTGGGGATTTAGCTTAGTGGTTCTGTCATTTACCTTGCAAGTGCAAGGACCAGAGTTCGATCCCCGGTACCAAAAAGAAAAAAAAAAAAAAAAAAAGAGCTAGTTTGAACTGCAATTTCATTTTATAACTAAATTCCAAACTTACCCTGAGATCCCACTACACAGTTGAGTGCATAGCCACTGATCAGCATGCTTTCTATCTGACTTCGCCCATGGGCTTTCAGAACATTAACAGAATTGACTGGGTAGCGAGGCTGGCCTCTTGAATCAGTGTATTTAACAGCAAGTACAGCATCTACTACCATGTTAGAAAAGAAATCACTGTTTCTGTACCAACAATTAAGGATAATAACAGACTGTGAACAGAGGGTACACATGAAGACCAAGGGCAATTCAAAAGGACTTTCTTTTAGCAATCTCATTCATCAAAGAAAAAAAGCTTTACTTGTGCTATAAAAATCACTGCAGTATTATTTAACATGATCCACACAGGCTATTTTACATTACTGTTTTAGCCTAGAAATGCAGGGAAGGCAATAGGCAATCCACGTGTCTCTAACATAATTTTCAATTTGCAAAAATTTGGTATTTTAAAAACTAACTCAATTCCCCTTACCCTCTCTATCCAAAAGACCTTAAAACTTCACTGGAACATTTAAGGATACATTCCAATAATTTTGGAAGACATGGATGTTTTAGCAGCATTAATCAGGCAATCTCTTCCAAGTTCATCTGTGTTAATAATTAGGTTTTCATTGATATAGCGCACTGCTTCCCTGTTTAATGTGTGGGAGAGAAAAATATTTATGAATCTGCTACTCAAACCCTTGACTGTATCACATTGCACGAGGTGTCAAAATGCTATAGGAAATGGTATTCTGTTCAGCCATTTCATATAGGAGGAGGACACTGAAAAACCCTCCCTCTTCAGATCATGGCAACTTTAATCTATCCCACAAGCATAGCCACTAAAATCTATTATTGGAGAAAATGTGGTAGTCAAATGGGAAAGATATTGGCCCAAGTTCTTACCTCAAATGTTACTACATGAATGCTAAAACAGAACCTTTCCAATTAAAATGTGCTCATTAGTCAAAACACTAAGAGTCAGATTATTCACATATATTACAGCTGATACAATTTTGTTTACATGCAAACAATCTTACTTGCAAGCAAGTCGATAGCCACTAATAACCGACGTGGGATGAATTTTCTGTTTGACTAGTTCATCTGCATTTTTCAAAAGTTCTGCTGCAATGATAACCTGTTGAGAAAACAGTCACAGACTTAGTATGTGCAATGCATACATAAAAATGCAACTCCAACACGAGCAGGCATTATTAACCAGAATGGTGATGAGGAAAGGATTAACAGGGTATTAAAAACAGCACGAAAGGGGCCGGGGATTTAGCTCAGTGGTTTTGCTGCCTGCGGCGCAAGCACAAGGACCCAAGTTCGACCCCCGGTACTTAGAAATTACATACTCAAGAGAAGGTAATTTCCTGACTACTGGAGTAAATTGTACTATTACAGGTTTTGCAGTTCAATTTAAAAATCCTTCTTGTAAGGATTACTAAGAAATATTTGTTATAACTTAAAACTGTGTCAGCTTCTTTTAGGGGAAAGAGCGGTGAAATACTTTCTCACAGTTCTATTCTGAGTTCCTGAGACTGCCTCTCAGCATTTAAAATATAAAAATATTTAGCTGCTTTAAAAAGCTGGTAAAATTTTGTCCTTTAGATAATTATAAAAGCAAAGGTTTTAGAAATTTCTAAGTCTTAGATGGTGGGGAAGGAAGAAACAAAACTTTAGAAAGTATTTAAAACCTTTCTCTGATGTATGAATATTGTCATATTTAGGGGCTAAGCAGCCCACAAACTGGTGAAATCCAACATTTGAAATGAGGCTATTATTTCATTATCTTAAATTCCTTTCCTACTAAAATTGTACAAACTAGCTATAATCATTGGTTTTCAAATTGTTTCTGAATTATCTGCCAAACAGTAACATTTTCCTTCTTAAATACAGAACTTAGTTTTGGCCCAGAGCAAGTGACTCACTCAGGGCTACAACTATGATGAAATGTCTATTCTTTAGCCACTGTCCCACCTACCACTGAGGTAGTTCCATCTCCAACTTCTTTGTCTTGCAGTTCAGCCAGCTCACAAAGAACTTTAGCTGCAGGATGTTCTACTTCCAGTAATTTCAGGATGGTGGCACCATCATTAGTAATGGTTACATCCTAGGAAATATGCAGTAAAAAGTGGTGACATCAGTCACCTACAGGAACAAGATGCCCCCTAAATTAATACAACCTCAATATGGTGCACATTCAACTTTTTTGGAGACAGATTCTCACTTTGCGGTGCAGGCTGGCCTTGAATTGACTATGTAGCACAGGCTGGCCTCAAACTTGCAGCAATCCTCTGTCTCACCTCCCAAGTGCTGGGATTACAGGAGTGTGCCACCATACACCACTTAAATTCCACCAGGACTTAAGAAGAAAGAATATAGGGGGCTGGGGATGCAGCTTAGTGGTGCCGTGCCTGTCTGGCAAGCGCAAGGTCCCGAGTTTGATCCCTGATAACCCCCCCCAAAGAAAGAATATACAGAACAAAACATTTAAGATGTTTTTTTAAGGCAGTGAACAACACAAGTTAAATATACTTACACCAATATCATCCACCAACATTTTATCCAAGCCAACCGGACCAAGAGAACTTTTTACGATATTTGCAATAGAAGCTGCAGCCATAACTGTAGATAACAGAAAAACCGAATAAAGTTAGAAAATCTCATTGCTGTAAAATACAATCATTTTAGTGTAAGAAAACTAAATATCCAACAGCGTTTGAATTTCCCCAATCTATAAATGTCATTATTTTAAATATCACCTATTAGGAGGATAGTAAATGTCACTTAATGGTAAACAGATTGTTTTAAAGAGTAATTGTGGCCGAATAAAAATGTAATTAACAGTTCTAATTTCATGCTTTGCCATTTTACGCTGGAAAGAAAAAAAGTTTCAGTCTTTTCTTTAGATTCTGGCAAGTTTTTTCTTAAAGGTTAATGGGGATTAAATCCAGAGCCCCAATCTTACTAGCTATATTCCCACACTTCTTAAACAAGTGTTAATTCTAGCAAAAGAAAAAATTGTGAGAAAAATGTATTTCTGCCCTACCTAAACTTCAGTGAAGAAAGCATGGGAACTTCGTCTTTTAAAACATGAAAATGGTCTTTTAATGAACCTAATTTCGCCCCAAAAAGGCCAATAGGATTTAAGTCTTTTAAACAAGTATCTTAGTGTTCCTTACAAGGATTTTAAAACAGAATGAAAAGTCTAAGTACAAATTACTCCAGTAGCCTGGAATTTAGTAGCTTCAGTTGAACACTTACTCTCCGCAGGTAATGGATATACTGCCTGTTCCACAGTACAGCTATATAGTGGAGCTAATGAGAATATTTTTCTGGCTTCTACCTGGTATTACCATTTGCATACAGAATCGTTTGTAACGCTCTCCTTTTCATTTTATTAATACCGTTACTCTTTTACTCACCATCATCATTCTAGTTACATTCCTAGCCCTTAAATTTTCAGCCAGGGTTTCTTTTAAGTTGCCCAGGCTGATCTCGAAGTTGTTATCCTTCCCTGACAGGTTTTAAAAAATTCCACTCAAGCCTCTACATTTTTGAGGCGAAAATCTGACATAAATGATTTACTAATTCGCATTAGTGCTTGCTAGAATAGGTCTCACCTATACTAATGTTCAGTTAGCATTTCTTTAACTTATTTCATCGTAAGAAACTATCAACAAGTTGTGCACAAAAACTGGATCTGAGCATCAGGGCACCCGACATCCACTGTAGATCACAACCGGAAGGGAGCTGGGCGAGTGACCTAAATTCTACAGGCATTTATCCATGTACTAACTTTGCAGGCAAACTCAAAATTTACTGGCTGATGGTCCTAAAAGAAAGCCCTAAGACGGATCCCATTGGGTTGGAATCTGCTGGTGTGCCTGGCACGTGTCACGGCAGGGCCTCGCTTTCCGGGCCGGGCTGCCGACTCTACACGGACCTAGGCACCCGCACTCCTTCCCGAGGGTTCTCTAGACGCATTGTGCCCATGGGCCGGGCCATGGAACGAGATGGGGCCTGGGCGAAACTTTTTAACGGGCGCTTTCTTCTGTGAGAGATGTAAAGCGGTGAGAGAGGCCGGTAGCCCAGGTCGACCCGACGCAGGCCTCGCCTGTCCTTACTGTTCTGGGAGCGGATCGCTTCCCCAGTGGTGCGGTCCCCGAACACCGACAAAGGGCCCTCCATCTTCGCGGTGGGGTTCGCGTCCAATTTCACTCAAACCGCCGACAACCACTACTTCGAGCCACTAGCCGCGCAGCAGCAGTATGAGCCGCGGCAAAGTGAAGAGGCCGCGGCAGCGCTCCAGGGACTGCTGGGTAACACAGCGTGCGCTACTTCTCCTCCCTGGCCTGGCCGAGAGGCACGGCGGGAAGGAGGAAACGGGTTGGGGTGGAGGAGGGGCAAACAGGAAAATTGCCGGAAATGAGGAACCGTAAAGTGGCCAGCTCAGTTTTTTCGTCCAATTAGAAACCGGAGGAGAAGGGCGCGAACATGGAGACCGGAAGTTAGGAGGTTGGCCCGCGGGTGGAAGTAGTAAACTGCGATTTTGCGCGTGCGCTTTTAGATTTTGTAGTGTCTTCTAGAAAAGGTGATCAATGGGAGAAGCGTTGGGATGTATTGAGTTAATGTGTCATTTTCCTTAAGTACTTGCTCTGGGAGGACTCTGCTTTGTTCCGGACTCACAAGTGTAAGCTTGGGGTCTGCACGTGGATAGGACCGGGGAAGGTTTTCGCTGGGGAGTACGGGAAAGTTTTTAGTTAATGGAAAACTGCATCTTGCTCCATTTCCTCACAGGTATAGACTCGTCGATGTTCAGTTGAAGTGTTCCCAAACAATGGTCAAAGGACTTTACGGGCTTCTTAGTGGTTAGACTAGAGCCAATAGCGTTCCCCAAATTGTGACCTTCCCGGGGTGCCTCTTTAACAGGCGACTGATTGGCTCTGGGCCTGCGTGCGTCTTGACGTATGTGGTGATTGGCGGAGCCAGAATGACGGATTGCTCCTGTGGCCAATCAGTTCCCGAATATAGAACTGAGTTCAGTTCCTGAATGTGGCTTTAATCATCTGCAGGAATTTGTGTCCTCTCTTCAGATCTAATATGGTTGCGGCCGGTTAACTGCTTAGGCTACCGTCAGGAAAAGGAGACAGACATTCTGAGCTTTCGCATATCCTCTCAGCTATGGCATTTTTGTCACGGTTCTGGAATTTGCAGATTTGCAGGAGGTCAGGTAATTTATCTCACTCCATTTCTTAGCGTACTCCCTAGTGCCTGCACAGTAAGTGAATTTACACATCTTATTTTATTTGCACATGGATTGAACCCAGCACCTTCGCACTGAGCTACATCTTCAGTCCCCCACCCTCTTAATTTTGAGACAGGTTCTCTTTAAGTTGCCCAGGCTGGCTCGAACTTGCCACCTTCCTGCCTCAGCCGCTCAGTGTGCAGGGATTACAGGTGTACACCACCACACGCGGCTCCTGGAAATCTATTTTGTATTCGACATAGGAAAAAGTAAATGTGCAGCATTGTGATGACTGTAGCAGAACGTTACGTACTGGGGTCTATGATAACAACGTCCATCTCATTCATTTCAGAGCCTGACGACTGGGTATGGGAATAGAGCACGTTCCTATACTGCCTGTTTTAGTTTTTTTTTTTTTTTTAGGTCCGTGTCGTCATTTCCATTTATTAGCGTGTCGGTTTGCACCTCTCTCAACCAGTTCCACGCCAGCCGCGAAGCCCGAAACGGAGTCTGTGGAAAATGAAGCTGTTGCCCCAGAGTTCACCAACCGAAACCCTCGTAATCTGGAGCTCTTAGGTGTGGCAAGGAAAGAGCGGGGTTGGGGGACAGTGTGGCCTTCCCGAGAATTCTGGCACAGGTAATTAAGTCTCCAAGTGATTGACACAGCAGTGCACAGCACCTTATAGATTGTTTCTCTAGTTCATTCAGTGACAGTGCCAGACTTGCCAGGATTTCTCTCACAGGAAGCTGACACTTGGTGTGTAGAGGTGGGGCTAGCCGATGGAGTGGAACAAATTAATAGATGTGCTGGAGAAAATTTAAAAGGTAATGTCAGATTAGGAGACTGAGTGTCTACTAAGTCTTGTAGGAGGAGGTGACATTTTAAAAAGCTGAGATCGGAAAGATGGAAAGAGCTAAGTCACCTGCTAGAGCATCCTAGCGTTTCAAACAGCTATGAGGGGAATGAACTTGGAGTGTTTGAGGAGCTGATAGGTCAGTGTAGCTGGAGTTCAGTGGGCCAAAGAGTGAGTGATGTAAAATGAAAATAGAAGGGCAGGAAGGAGTTGAGTCATTAGCTTTGCAAATTAAGGTAAGCAGTTGAGACTTTACTTTCACTGCCTGAGAACTATGAGGGTTTAAAGTTTGAGTCTGAGTGATCCAGGTTTGAAGATCATTCTAGCTGCTTTGGCGAAAACAAAGTTTTAGGGGGGCAGATAGAAAAGGGAGCACTAGTGTGAATTTATTATTAGCATGAGATATTTTTTATAAGAATAGATGTTTGTTTATTTATTTGGCAGTGCTAGGGATGGAACCAATGGCCTTGTGCATGATAGACAAGAGTTCTACCGCTGAGTTTTGTTCCCAACCCCAAGATAGTTGTTTATCGAAAACTTTGTATTTGCTAAGAACTACACTAGATTGTAACTTTCTTTTTGCCAAAAACTGTGCTAGTTGTTTTAAATGTATTTTGTCATTTAATTTTTAAAACTATATTATGAAGCAGGCATAATAATTTCCACCATTTTTCAGGAGAAGGGGAATTGAGGCTAAGGGGGACGTGATTAATAAGATTGAAACATATTTAATATGATCTTAGTCAGGACACTAAATTATCACCACTATTCTGTAGCATAGTGAAGGTATTTGTCAGCTGCTTATTTCCTTGATGGAGATTTGTTAAAAGTAGCATATTTCTTAAGGACTATATAAAGTAGTAAAGGCAAATTAGAAATTATTCAGCAAACATTGGGCCTATACTGTTTTTTTTTTGTTTTTTTAGTCAGGGTCTTGGTATATAGTCCATGTTGGCCTCAAACTTGTGTCAGTTCTCCTGCCTCAGCTTCCCAAGTGCTAGGATTGCAGGTGTATGTATGTCATCCCACCTGGCAGGCCGATACTCTTGCTAGTTATTGTGCTAGATGCAGGAAATACCATGATAAAATTATGTCATGCCTCTCACCGAAGGTCTTAATACTTTCATAATGGAAAGTGGAATAGAAATAATAGCATGTTACAATTGCTGCAGTACATTTTACTTAGAGTTTACAGTGAGAAGTGAAAAAAGAGTAGACAGTTGACTTGAAATATTCTGGCTCTTAAGTCTAAAAATCTTCTGAAACACCGAGCTTATTACTGGGACTGAATATTTGGATCATTTAAATACCTATAGACATGCCTTCCCCTGCCCTATTTGCCATACTATCAGGGAATTTAGGAATATTAATAGTGGGAAATGACTTTAGAGATTTTGAGTCCTACTCCTTAATTGAATATATAGTTTAAGATAAGGGCTCAAAAACTATGGCCTATGGGTCAATGTTGGCTTGTAAGCAAAAAATTATTTTTATTTTTTTTTGAGATGGGTTCTTGCTAATTGCCAGGTGGCCAAAGCTGGACTGGAACTTGTGAGCCTCTTAGCCTCCCAGAGTGCTGGGATTATGGGGATGTGCCACCATGACCATTTATTTTTACATTAAAAAAAGAAGTCAGTTCTTGATTGGTAAGCTCTACAAATGACAAGTTCCACTAAACTCTCATTTTGCCTCTGAGTAGTGGATTTTGAGCATTTCTCTTGGGCTTTAATTTGCTAAAGCTGTGCACATATGTAAAAAAAATAGATTATTTTAGGGGAGATGTAGGTGTAGGATTATTGCTTATGTCATTTCTTAAGCAGTTATGCTCTTAATGCTTAAAAGAAGGCTAGCATTGTTTGCACAAAAGTTGGTGATTCCCTCCCCCAAATAGTAATGAAATTACTTCTGTTGAGTAAACTTTTTTATGTCATCTTATAATAAAAGCTGAAAAAAATCCCTCTGTTTCTATTTATAAAAAAATGCTTTTCTATATGTACCCTTAATAACAGATTTTGAAGAAATCATGTACGATGGTAAAGCATTTGAATGGTACAGTAGATGTAAAAAAAAATTCAATTTAAAAGAACATTTGTTTTTACATTAAATGTTTATTTGAAATCAAATGATTTTGTACATAAAGTGCAATAATATAAAAAAAAGAAGTCAAAACTCAAAATAATATTTTGTAACACTTGAAAATTAGATAAAATTCAAATTTTGTTGTCTACAAAAGAAATTTTCTTATTCAGATTTGTTTAGCAGTACAGTGACTGAGTTAATCAGTCCATACAGACTATAGTCTACAAAGCTTAAAATATTTACTATTTGGCCCTTTACAGAAAAAGGTCAACACTTCCTTTAAAAGAGTATGATTTTTTTTTATCAGAGCCACCAGCAAAACCAGGAAAACCCACATTTGCAACGTAGTGCTTTTTCTATTTTACATTATTAATCTTAATGAGGATCTTCTAATTTGAGTATTATCTTTAATTTGAGCTTAGTTTTATAAAATGTAGAGGTGGGGAGTGTAGCTCAGTGATAGAGTGTGTATAAAGTGTGTACAAAGCCCTGGGTTCAGCCCCTAGCACCAAACAAATAAAAACCCTAAAAATGGGGGGAAAAAAAGCAAACCCAAAAGTCATACAGTTGTTACTTAGTATCCAGTGAATTGGCTCCAGCACCCCAGCGGATATTGAAATCTCTGGTTGCTTGAGTACCTTATATAAAATGGCACAGCATTTGTGTATGATCTATGCACATTCTCCCATGACTTAAAACTTTGTTTAGACTACTTAAAATGCCCAATGCAAGTTGACCTGATAGCACAGACTTGTAATTCTAATATTTGGGAAGCTGAGGCAAGAGGACTGGCACAAGTTTGAGGTCAGCCTGCGCTATGAAGTGAGACCCTGTTTCAACCAAAAAACCTAGTACAATATAAATGTCTTGTAAATAGTTGTTATACTACACTGTTTAGAGAATAACAGAAAAAGGTCTACATGTTCAGTTCAAATGCAGTTTTTCCCCAAAGTATTTTCCATCTGTGATGGGTGGAATCCAAGGATTTGACATCCACAGGTGGGAGAGTCAACCGTGTTTGTATATGTTATAAAACCAAAAATGGATGTAATTTCTTGTGTATCTTTCTAGAAATACACATAGAAGTATTTTTTAAGTTAAATCTTGTCACCATAAACACCATTCTGTAATTTCCTTCTCCAGCCCTCTCTCCTCCAAGCACTGGCTCTGGAGGCAGACTCTTGGACCTTTCTGGTTTCATTACTGAGTAGTTTTTTTTTTTTTGATACCGGGGATTGAACTTGGGACCTTGCGCTTTTGAGCCAGGTGCCGGAACCACTGAGCTAAATCCCTGGTCCATTACTGAGTAGTTTTAATCTCACCCAATTTACTTTACTTTTCTGTCTGTTTCTACTACTTAAAAAAAACCTGGAAGAATGGGATTATTTAGAGACTTGAGCTATACCTTTAAACAATTAGAACAAGCATGACACATAGTAAGTGCTTGGTAAAGAGCTATTGCTATAAAGTACTACTTCATTCCATTTAGTAACTATAGAATATCATTTTGTGGATACTTCTAGTTAACTGGCCCCGTGTTGATGATTATCTTTTAGATTACAGTGCTGCAATGAATTGTCTCCACAATGGATTTTGTCAGTAAGAGTGGGCGTATTTTCATGAGTGTACAAATTACTAATATTTTCCTTTTCTGTGAACACTGCTCAAATCCTATGCTGGATGTGGTGGTGCACACCTGTCATCCCAGCACTCAGGAGGCTGAGGCAGGAGGATCGCCGCAAGTTTGAGGCCAGCCTGGGCTACATAGTGAGTTCAAGGCCATCCTGGACTGCATAGCAAGACCCTGTCTCAAAAAACCAAATCCTAGGGCCGGGGATTTAGCTCAGTGGTTCTGGCACCTGCCTCGCAAGCGCAAGGTCCTGAGTTCGATCCCCAGTACCAAAAAAAAAAAAGAAACCCAAATCCTGGGGCTGGGAATTTAGCTCAGTGGTTCCGGCGCCTGCCTTGCAAGCGCAAGGTCCCAAGTTCGATCCTGGTACCAAAAAAAAAAAGAAAAAAACCAAATCCTTTGCCTACTCTCTTAAGTTATTGGTCATTTCCTTATTGATGATGGAAGGTGTTTTATGTAGTACAGAAATTAGCCCTTTGAAAAATGTATATGTTTAAAATACTTTTTCTTTTATCATTGCTTGTCTTTTTTTGTTGTTGTTGTTCTGGGGATTGAAGCTGGGGTGTTGTTCATACCAGGCAAGCCCTCCACTACCAAGCTATGCCCAGAGCCTCATTGCTTGTCTTTTGACTTGACTGTTTTATTTATTTTTTCACCATACAAAAAATTGTGTCCAGCGTGTAAATACCAAGTAATTTCTCTGGTGTGAGAAACTGAAAGGGTAAATAAGGATTCAAATGTATAATAGATAATGTGAAATAGGAACAAAAGGTGCAAAGGGGAAGGGGAAGTGGGAGGGGTAGGGGAAAGGAAAGAGGGGAATAGAATTAATATGAGAAAATGAAAAAATGGAAACAAAGACTTTGTAAATAGGGAAGGGTGGAGGGAGTGAAGGGAGGGCAGGGGAAGGGGAAAAAATAAGAACCAAGATACGTCATGGAAAGGAACAAGTTTCCGAATGTAACTGTATTTTATGCTTAAAATGTACCAATAAACTTAATGGAAGAAAAAAATTGTGTCCATCTTGTATAAAAGCCATATGACATGTTTGATGTCATTTAAATAGGCTTACTTTACTTTTACATTTTTAAAATTCTCATGTTTCCTTGTACTATTCCTGTAATTTCAATTTTTACATTGAAATCTTTGTATTTATTTTGGTCTTAGCTGGGAAATAAAAGCATAAAGTTTGTATTTATAAAGCACAGAGTCAGTAGTTTAACTCTGCCCAAGTCTTTTTTGAAGTATACATATAAGTAAATAAAACTCAACTTTTCAGAAATACCAAGTTTCTCTTTGATACTTGAAGTTAAGTGAAATATTTGGTTTTTTATTATTATTGAAGATAGTCTCATAATCCCAAGTAAAATCCACTAAACTTTGAAGTTTTAGAGAGTATTTTAGGCATTTGTTCATCTGCTTTAACTTTGGGGTGGATAGATTGTTATATGATTTTATTCTCTTCTTATCCTATTTAGGTTGCGCATTATAAGGACTCAGCATCATGTAGAGGCGCTTGTTGAGCATTGGAATGGCCGGGTTGTGGTGTCAGCATCCACTCGTGAGTGGGCTATTAAAAAGCACCTTTACAGTACCAGAAATGTGGTGGCTTGTGAGAGTGTAGGACGAGTGCTGGCACAGCGGTGCTTAGAAGCAGGAATCAACTTCATGGTCTACCAGCCAACCCCTTGGGAAGCAGCCTCAGACTCGGTATTTTGGTTTTCATGTACTTAAAGGTTAAAGGGCATTGGAGAACTGTGGGTACAGCTTGGTGGAAGAGCACTTGCATAGCCTATGTGAGACCCTGGGTTCCACCTGCAGTACTCCAAAAAAAATTAAAATATAAAAAATATATATTATATATAAAAATTATAAAATATATAAAAGGTTCTTTGTTAATTCTTGATATTAGATATTTACATAGTACTAATTTCCAAGTGATTTCCATTTGTTAGACTCTGGTGAGTCTGACAGCATTACTTCATTTAGTTCTCACAGCAATCCATAGAGTAGGGACTAGTATTCCCATTCTATACATAAATAAACATCAGAATCAGTGTGTGGTGGATTTCAAATTCAGGCTGACTACTTTTATAACCTACAGTGTCAACTACTCTACTTCTATTCACATACTGACATCCTGGCCAAATATTTTAAAACACTGCTGGTTATTCCTCAATTCCCTTTTTCTTACCTAGGTCATTTTTGAGATCACTTTCTGAAAAAAACCAGTGTAGCTGGGAGGTTAGCAAGAGCAGATCAGTTGTTTATTTCATTGTCTCCTGGAAAGTTTTTTAGCTGTCTTGTGTGCTGACTTAATCTTTTCCTTTTTTTCTGATCTTTGAAACCAGATGAAATGCCTACAAAGTGCCATGACAGAAGGTGGTGTGGTCCTACAGGAACCTCGAAGAATCTATGAATGAAATAGAGGCATTAATTGTTTGTGTAAATATAAAACTATTGGCTACTGTGGCCATCAAAAGAAAGCATCTGGAGGAAAAAGCAGCCTGGAAGTTCTATACCATAATGTAACAGTGGAAGATTATTTGTAGTTAAGTTTGGTGTGTGTGTGTATATGTGGTTCTATTTTTTAATCAAGGGCTAAATTCTTTCCCTTTTTTTGGACATGAAAGAAATATCTAAGGAAAGGATCACAATTATAACTTTCGAAGGCCGAATTAAAATTTATAAGTTACAAAATAAAGACATAATAACTTACTTTCTGATTATATGAAATTTCTTGCCTGTGAGCAAGGGTATACATGTAAGGTTTGTGAAACACATTACTAAGGGTGGCTCATGGTGAGTGGTCTCAGTAAATGTGAGTTGTTTACTGTTCAGGGTGTAGGGCTTTTTTTTTTTTTTTTTAAAACAGATGTTAGTGTCAGTTTAAACTTAGAAATTTAGTATGTGAAGATAAAGGCAAATGCTAAGCTCCTGTGGCCCTTGATTCCTGCTGCAGATAAGCGGATCAGACAGGAAAGGAGAGCCAGGAGGAACTGCAAATGGAAGTGGAAACCAACGAAGAGTATAGTGTGGGCTCAGCTTGCCATGAAGTGAGAATTGTAATTAGATCAAAGAGGAAGGTTGAGGGCCGGGGATTTAGCTCAGTGGTTCTGCTGCCTGCCTCTAAAGTGCAAGGACCCGGGTTCGATCCCTGGTACCAAAAAAAAAAGGTTGAAAGGCCTGCAAGTTAACCCAGCATTGGAGCTTGGGCAGATGTGTATGGCAGTTCTCTGAAATGAGTTGGTTAAATTAAAGTGCAGTGTTAACTATTGATAAATGTGAGGAAGAAGAACCTGTAAGCACTTAAGGTAGCTTTTAGAGCATTGTTTTTTCAAAATTTTAAATAACGTTTATTTAGAAATGAAATACATTACTGTTGACACTCAGTATTCCATATATTGTTTTGCAAAGATGACACAACTCTTGTGCTGGCTTTGGCAACACATACTAAAATTGGAATGATGACACAAAGATGACACAAGTCTATACAGTATGCACCAGTATTTTAAAAGGTGTGATCGAGAGGCGTCAGCATCCAATGTCAGTAGCCCCCTACTGATCAATAAATATGCAATTAAACGCATAGAATTTTAACTTTTTTCTTCTCACACCTAAATATCGATTGGAGCACCATTACAGAAAGCTGTTCAAGTAGAAGTATAGAATTCAAAGGAAGGCCTGAAAGGAAGATAGACTAGTGACCAGGGTCAGCTCTAACTGGTGCTGTAAATAGGAATTTCTGCCAGGAGTAGGAGGGTAGCTTATCCCAGGGCACAAAGGATGTCCTCAATCCAGCAGGCAGCTCTTGATTACAAGCACCCTTCATCCTTGGGCACGTTGTTAAGCTCCAGGCCACCGGCAGGTGTGGAGCAGGTGTGGCCGGGGCTGGGGGGGCGGTCAGCGTGTGCGAGCCCTTTAAGGCGGGCGAAGCGGAAGCGGGAAGCCAGTGGCAGCACGTGGCCGCCCCGGGGAAGCCAGGCGCCTCCGCTAGCCGCCATGGACTTGGGCGCTGACGAGTTTGAGCAGAGCCTCCCGCTGCTGCAGAAGCTCCTCCGGGAGGCGGACTTCGTGGGTAAAACGCGGGGAAGGGGTGGTTGAGGACCCCTTAACCAAACGGTCCCTGGGAAAGAAGCGGAGTCCCTGTTCAGGCCCCCAGGCAGTGGACAGGCAACAGGCGTTAAGCGCCGGTCGCACCCAGAGCACCCAGGCTTTGGTGGCTGGAGCTGCTCTAAGGTCCAGATACACCCGGGGGGGCTGCCTGGTTCTTGCTTTAGTTCCCGCCCTCTCCGCTTCTTGATGACCTGGCTTCTTGAGCACAAAGAAAGCGAACCTACGCGTCACCTGTAGCATTTAGGAGGTGTCATCAAAACAGATGATGAATGTAAAATTAAAAAAAAAAAAGATTGTGGGGCAACTCATTTTCGGGTCCCCTTCTGTCTCTCTTAGGCAGAAGCTTTCTTTCAATAAACTCTTCCTATTTAAAAAAAAAAAAGATTTGTTACAGTAAAAGACATATCGCTATTAATCCCCCTCAGAATAGTCCCCCTCACTTTGAACATACATCCCATCCTTCTTGCCACTTTTTAAAGCAGTTCTGGAAGTCCTTTTTCTGAGTGTCTTTACTTGAGCAATGGTAGCTGCCTCAGTGTCTAGAAATGATTCAAAACATTGACTTTTCCAGGTCATTTTGAGTCTGGGAAAGAGCCAGACGTCTCATAGGTACCATATTGGGCGAATATCGTGGATGTGGACACACTGTAATGTTTTTAGGAGCCTGCTTTTCTATTGGATGGCACTTGGCAGCAGCATTCATATATATGTAACATATACATATGTTATATATGATTTTTTTAAAAAAAATCACACCTTGTAAGACACAAAGGAGAACTGTAATAATTTTTATTTAAACATCTCATATTTTGATCGCCCCTGGTTCAGTGTAGAGTGGAGACTTTATTTTTTGCCTTCTCCACAGGTCTGGACATAGAGTTCACTGGACTTCGTTCTAACCTGTCTGGGCTCCAGCAGATCAGGTAAAGCTAAAGCTGTCTGGGGCCCAGAGAGGTGACTCACCCAAGTCCTCTTTGTATAAGACCCTGGTGGGACCAGCATTGCTTCTCAGTAGGCATGCTGTTGGCTTTTGGGGGTCAGGGCATTTTGTGTGGGTTGCTCCCACCTGTTGGGGGACCTGGCTGTTGTCAGTTAAACGGTACTAGTGTTTCCTCGTTCCTGTAACAAGGAAAAAACTCCGCCCTGGTTCAGAGTGCCTGAACCAGTTTCCAAGGTGTTGGGCCCTGATCTGCTCTCCTTGCTTATGGCATATGCAATATATCTTTTTTCACAGTCTTTTTGATTTGCCATCTGACTGGTATCTAAAGACCCGACAGAGTATTCAGCAATTTACAATCTGTCAGATTGGTGAGTCTAATATTCAACAGTTTAAGAGTCGTGCAAGAAAATACTTTATTGTCTAACTGTATGTAGTGGCTCATGTTTGTAATCCCAACACTCAGGAGGCTGAGATAGGAGGATCTTGGCAAGTTCGAGACCAACCTGGGCTACATAGTAAGTTCAAGATTAGCCTGGTAAATGTAGTGAAACCTTGTCTCAAAACAAAGCAAAACATAAAAACAAAAAAGACTTTATTATTTTGTGTTTTCTGTTGTTAAAAATCACTTTTATTATCACTATTTTTTGGTTTTGTTTTGTTTTGTTTTTTGGTATCGGCTATCAAATTCGGGACTTTGCACTGGCAAGGCAGGAGGCGGCACCACTGAGCTAAATCCCTGGCCCTAAAAATCATTTTTAAAGACATCAGGTATCCTTTTGAATTATGCTTATGGGACCAGCACTTTAAAGCAAGTAGAAAAATTTAGTAGCATTGTTTCTGTGCCTGGAGTTTCTGTTTCTGGAGTTAAGAAATAATCACTATCACCTGTTCCATCTTTAAAGTAAAAACGTGTATTTTTTTAAAAAGAAAATTTATACAAACAAAAGAATTTGTTTTTTTTTGTACTGGGGATCGAACTCAGGTCCTTGTGCTTACGCAGCAGGCAGCCAAACCACTGAGCTAAATCCCTGGCCCAGGACTAAATATTTTGTATTTTGGGTTTTTTCTCCAATTGATGGAGCCTGATGGAGCTGGACATATTTCTATATCAGCACATACAGACTTGTTATTTTTTGTTTTGTTTGTTTTTTGGTGCTGGGGATTGAAGCCAGAGCCTCATATGTACTAGGTAGGCACTCTTTGAGCTACACCCTCTGCCTAGACTTGTTCATTTTAAACAGTTCTATATGACTACAAACTGAATATGTCTGTTGACTTAGTGTCTTAGTAATTCAATACTTTTGTTTAGCCATTTGTGTACAGTTAAGTTTGCATTGACTAGCTTGGAATTTATATATTACTGTACTTTTGTGAATATCTGCATTTTTGAGTACTTTGCAGTGGAATTGCAGTTCCAGAGTAGGTCCATTAACATATTAATATTGGTTAAGAATGTAGCTCCATGATAGAGTGATTGCCTAGTGTGCTTCAGCTCCCAGGTTTGATTCCCAGTATTGCCAAAACCCATTTTTTAAATGTATATTACCAAACTACTCCTCTTCCTATTAACCACCCTCAACATTTTTTAGCAATTTATACTAACAGTAGTGAATGTACCCATTTACCAAACAAATATCTAGCATTATTGGTCTGAAAATTTTAGCCCACCTGATAGAGAAAAAATTATCTGTTTTTCTGACTTATATCTTGTAATACAGGGCCAACAACTTTTTTGCGGGGGGGCAACAACTTTTTCTGTAGAAAGTTAGAAGGAAATGTCTTAGGTTTTGCAGGAAATGTGATTTCTGTTACAGTGACATACTCAGTCCTGCTTTTGTGAAATCAGCTGTCACTAGTATATAAACCATTTATTATGACTATTGCAATAAAATGTTGTTTACAGACAGCATGGGCCACATTTTACTGACATGTTTTACTAAGAGTGACACTGAACAGCTGTTCCCAAGTGTACGTGTATTTTCCTTTTTACCCTAGTCCTCTGTTTTTTCTATCTGTTTTTTCTTAATTATTTTATTTTTCTTTGAGAAGTGTAGGAAACGGCTCTTAGTTATGTTTCTGTTCTCTCATTTTGAAATATTTTTTACTTTGAATATGGTCTTTTTTGGTAATATAGACATTATAAACAATTAAGTTGTTAAGTTTTTATGGTTTTTGGCGTTTCTGCTTGTTACTTTTAAACTATGAGCAGGTCAATTTAAGATTTTTGTTTTTGAAGAAATGGCCACAGTTAGCTTTCAGTAATTTCAATGCAGATTACAATCTGACAGTTGCCATTCTTCAAGTCAGTCCTCTTTTCAAGAGGATGTTCTCCTGTTCTACAGTCCACATAGCACCTGTATCAAAGCACTGTTGGAAATGTTTTGTCTTTGTGGTTAACTTCAGGTAGCTTTTCTTTGGGATTCATTACTTCTGTTTTCATTCTTCTAGGATTGTCTGTATTCTCCAGCATTGAAGGAGAGTCAAACATGTATGTATGTATAAAGAGCTTTTTCCCATGTATATTTTACAGCTGGCGCCTTCTAGTCATTCCCCAGGTGTCTGAGTCACTTTGTCTTAGATGCTCCATTTTCTCTTCTCCTTCTAGCTCTTCCCTTGTTCTGTCCTCTGCAGATTCCAGCTTACCCTTCCAGTTTTTCTTCAAGCCTCCTGTGGGCCCTTTCCCCACCACCCCTCCCCTGCATCTTTCTTAGGTGCTCCTGCTCTCCATTCAATGGTCCCTTGTGCAACTCTGTGAAGCAGTTTGCTCACAAGCCCCGGCCATCAAGAAGGATGTTCCATCTATGGGGACAGGCCAGTGGGTAGGGCCTATTTCTCCACGTGTTTTCTGGTTTCTTTGTTGCTGTGTTTTCTGTGTTAACCTTGTATCATCTACGCTTAGCTGAGGTGGCTTTGGCTCCAACCTGTCAGCAGTGGAGGGGGACTGAGTGGCAAGAGGAGGGATTATTGAGGGCCCATCTCTGTGGCAGACCCTGTTTCCCAACGGTGAGAGTGCTGCCTTTTTCCTTTGGCCACCAATGCCAGGCAGTGACCTTGAAACACTACAGACATTCATGTCCTTCCTAAATGAGAAAAAGAGCCCACTCAAGCCTGCTCTATGAGCTAGAGTGAGTTTTTTGTTTTGTTTTTAATTTTTAAATTTATCTTTAACTGCTTTTAATTTCCTTACATTTTTTCTTTCTTTTTCTTTTTTAAATAGGTATATAGCCCATTCTTGTAACTTCTTTCTCTTCCCTACAACGTTTGGGATTTTGGACACAGAATTCTCTTTCCAGGCATCTAGTGTTCAGTTTTTGAATCAATATGGCTTCAACTATAACAAGGTACTGTGTTTGAGGAGGGGCAGAGTGTGTTCAAAGTCTCGTCTCATTGGCCACACTGCCTGTTTCCTGTCCTTTTTCTTACTTGTTCCTGGGAGAACAAACTCTTTTCCCTTCACTCTGTTCCTCACTGCCTTAGAGGCTACCTCTCACTTGTTCTCTTCCTGGTTTTAGTTTCTCAAAAAAGGAATTCCATATATGAATGAAGAGCAGGAGAAGAAAATTAAGCATAGTATCCTGACAGGGAACTGGAAAGTTCGCAGGTAGGGCTTCTTTTTTGTTGGTCTCTTTGTTGCCATGTTTTGTGTTTCCTGTGGGTTCATATGCTGGTTCCAGGGGTGCGGTGACCTTGTGCCCTCCGTGCTTTGGTCACCTGTGCTCTCCCAGACCTAAAGGCCTGTGGTGCTTTGGATCCATCTGCTGCTGAGGTAAGAAACTGCCTCCTGTATCTTCCTTTTTTTGACCTCTCATGTGAACCTCTCACTGCTTTTAGTGGGGTTTTTAGAGTCTACTCAACAAAATAGGAATTCATTCCAGTGCTGGGGTAGGAGGAAACAGCTCTGTTGGACCTGCTATATGATGTCCATGTTGGGCTCCAGCGTGGTCTTCTGAGGGGTTTGCAGGGTGACTCACAGATAACTTTGACATACCAGTCATGCCGGGCACAGGCTTTAGACTGCTCCAGTCTGGCATGCCTGAGCCTGTGTATGAGACTCATCTGTGACCCCTGTTTTCTTTGGCCCATGTGCCAGGCCTAGGCCCTGCAGTTTTTGCTGCCTGTGCAGGAGTGACAAGTGAGGACCATAGTATTGGGTTGCAAATGGAGCCAGGAGCTCAGGGCCCAGTCAGTCAGTGCTATCAACTAACTATTGGTTTTGAACAAGTCATTTAAGCATGTTGGGCTTTCAAATTTTTTCTTTACTGGGAAGGGGAATAAATGAGACAACTTTTAACTCTGAAATATGATTGATGATCTGGTTCAGATAATGATCTTGTGTAATGTTTGGAGTTTCTTCCTTCCTTCCTCCTTTCTTTTTTTCATCCTCGATGCTGGTGTTCATATAAAAATACAGGTTTTTGTTTTGTTTTGGTAAGGGAAAAGCAATTTTTAAAATTTTTTGTCAATACTGGGGATCAAACCCAGGACTGCTCTACCCCTGAGTTACACCTCCAACTCTTTCTTTTTTATTTTTATTGAGAGAAGATTTTGCTAAGTTGTCCAGGCTGGCCTAGTGTTTGCAGTTCTCTTGCCTCAGCTTCCTAAGGAGCTGGGATTATGCACATGTGCCATCAGGCCTGACAGCAATTTTTATATTTATTTTTAATTTTTTTTTTTGGTTGTTTGAGACAGGATCTGACTTTGTAGTTGAGGTTGACCTTGAAGTCACTATGAAGCCCAGGCTGGCCTTGAACTTGTGCAATCCTCCTGGTTCACCCTCCTGAGTGCTAGGATTACAGGCATGTGGCATCATGCCTGCTAGCAATTTGAATTTTTAATCTTCTGTTATTTTCAAGTGTTGGAGTGAGATCTCAGCCTAATAGAGTATTCTCTGACACTGGAAAAGGTTTACAGAGCTCTTGCCTTTCTCTTTTTGTTCTAAGCTGGTATGTACTTTACCCCTTTGAAAGCTGTGTAGAGACTGTTCTGACAGTCTCTGCTGTTCTCACAGTAGACTGTAGTACTTCTTAGTATTGGCTAGAGCCCTTTTCTGTTTTTTTCTGTACTCCCAGTAAAGCAGATAGGGATTGAATGAGTTCTTGGGAACCTGGAAAGAAGATAGGCCAGGGTTCACATTCCTACTACATGAAAGGACCTGGAGAATAATTGACCTTTTTGGTTCATCTTCCATAAAATCACAAGGTCCTGAAATTTCTCCTGTTAAGACTGTTTTAGGATTCTGGGGTGGTTTTCTCCAACATTTATACTATATAGGAGGTTTTTTGTTTTGTTTTGTTTTTTTGGTACCAGGGATTAAACTCGGGTCCTTGTGCTTGCAAGGCAGGCAGCATAACCACTGAGCTAAATCCCCGGCATCCAACATTTATACTATAATGTTTCCATTTCAGCTCTCTGGATAAAGATCAAATCAAGGTGGTAATTAATGAGGTGACGCGGTGGCTGGACCTGGCTGAGGAAGGTGACCAGATGACTCTGCCTGGTATTGCTGGTAGGGAGCAGGCTGTTCTCCCAATGTGGGATCATGGGAACAGGTCATAGTCATGTACAAGAACTGGGGAACAAATTTGCTACAGATCCTGGTCTCAAATACCATGTATTAGTCTGATGCCAGTGTTTGCTCGGCACATGCCTAGTCCTCAGGGTTATATAATGGTGAGTTGAATTCAAAAGTCAAAGCCTTTGGAATTTACTTTGAATTTCAAGGCTGAAGAAGTCAAGTTCATTTATGAGCCATCCTTTGAAGTCCATCCTGAGTGCTTTCTGTTACTGACTTTTGTTACTTGCCCTCAATGCATATGCCCTGGTGTGGCAGTTCTCAGAGCCTAGTCTTTGGACCTTGTTGGTCTCTGAGACCCTAGCTATGGGGTCTATAAGGTCAGGACTATTTTCAGAGTATCACTTAGCAATGATTTGCTGTTGTCATTGAACCATTTTTCTGTGTTCTTTAGTGATGGTGATTAAACCTGCTATCATTTTAGCAGGAATTAAGTTATATAAGAGCATCAAATCATGCTGGTAATCATTGCATCCTTCATTGCCATTTATTCTCAGTTTGTTTGTTTTTATTTCCAGTACCAGGGATTGAACTCAGGACCTTGGGCTTATGAGGCAGGCATGGTGCCACTGAGCTAAATCCCTGGCCCTTATTCTCAGTTTTTAAAAAAGCCAATTTTACTTAAGAACCTCCTCGGTGAGGAAGTAATTAATATTCATAGTTCTATTAAGTCTCCACCTTTGGATTCTCTTAAATATTTTATGTCAATAGAAGTATAGAAAAAGATAAGTATATTGATAATATTCCTTTAGTAGTTCTGTTGAGAAAAAGCACTCTGCAGTTTTCAGAGTTGAGAACTGAATTAGCTGTTGGTTTTTTGTTTTTGTTTCTTTTCCCCAGTGCTGAGAATCAAATCCAGGGCCTCATACTTGGTAGACAAGTGCTGTACCACTGTGCTACACTACAGCTCCAGGCTCAGCTGTTTTTTTTTTTTTTCTTGGAATATTTTTACTGGAAAAAACTGATTGTAGTTGTTTAGATATGGGTATTTTCTTACTGGAAAAAGTAGGCCTGTAACTTCAAGGAAAATAACTCAAAAGTATTTGCTAGTGATAAAATTCAAGCTTCCCATAAAAAACTGGAAAAACTTGGATCTGCCACCATAAGTTTGACAGCTTTCCAACACAGGCCTTTCTGATAAGATCAGTAGTCATAGGTACAAATGGCTTTTGTTGGTATCGTGTAGTCAAATGTGTGAACATTTGGAAGATCTGCATAACTCTGCAAACCAGTATCTTCCAAGTAACCGGTGCATGCTGTTACAAAATCATGGTTTAAAAATCCATTAAAAAAAACCCATTCAAGGACTGAATGAGATGGCACATGCCTGTAGTCCTGGCTCCCTGGAAGCCTAAGGCAGGAGGATTGCAAGTTTAAGGCCAGCCTGGGCAATTTAGTGGCTCAGACTTTGTCTCAAAGTGAAAAAAATAAGAACGAGTGGGGAATATAGCTCAGTGCAGAGGCCTTGGGTTCAATCCCTAGTACTGCCAAAAAAAAAATCCATTCAAAATACAAAACAGGCCAGTAGGGTTTAATGTTATGGTGCTAGAAAGTTTATTAATAATGGGTTTAGACTGCATAAAATAGCTGACCTTTAAAACTACTGTGTGTTGGATTTACATAATATTAAAAAAGAAAACCCAAAGTCATTTGAGAAGGCTATTATCTCTTCCCTGTCCATTTACCCATCTGTATATTTGGATTTTCTCTGTATATTTCAGTGAGCACAACATATCACAGCAGATTAGTAGATTAGATGCAAAACAGCTAGGTGCAAAAATGTGAAATAATCAAGCTTTTTAAAAAAAAATTGCAGTACTGGGGATGAAACCTAGGAGCACTCTACCTCCGAGTTACATCCCCAGCCTTTTTACTTTTTATTTTGAGGCAAAGACTCTTTTTTTTTTTTTTTTTACGTACCGGGGGTGGGGTTGGGGGGGGGGTCGAACTTGGGTGGGTCCTTGTGCTTGCAAGGCAGGCATCAGAACCACTGAGCTAAATCCCCGGCCCGAGCCAAAGTCTTTTTAAGGTGCCCAGGCTGACATTGAACTTCTGATTCTTCTGCCTCTGTTAGCTGGAATTATAGGCATGTGCCACTATGCCCAGCACTGTGTCACTCTTCCGGCTAATTTTTTTTATTTTGGCAAATAGTTTTTTCATATTTCAAAAATGAAATTTTTAAACTTAGAGTTTTAATTTCTAACGTGGCTAATGTCAGTAACTATAACCCACAGAAATTAAAATTCTTTGGAGTGCCCAATTTGAATGTCCTTGAGATCAGAAACTTTGAGAATGCTTCCCTGGAACATCACGACAGGCCATGTGACATCATGTGGCTGGTGGGCTTGGGTGTCCCTGAAAGCTGCCTTTCCACACAATCCACCTATTTCCAAGCATCTCTCAGCAGCTCCTGTTCTTGGGGTTCTCTCATGGAGAAGGTGCGGTGCTGCTCCAGTTCTGTGTGTGCTTTTGTGCTTCCTTGTGCAGGGTTCCAGGCCTTTGAGGTGCAGCTGGTGCTGAGGCAGGCCCTGCCCAACATCTGGACAGTGTTGAGAGACCGGGGGGTGAGTTTGTCCCTGGGAACAGGCATCCTTAGCAACTCTGTCCCCTCTCATTCAGCCTCATGTGCCCTCTGTGACAGGCTTTTCTCAAGTGCTTTTGTTTTCTTCCTTTCATTTTGAGATGAAGATCCTTTTTCTAGGCTTCATTTCCAGTGACCTAGGATTCCAGGCCTGTGTGTCTGCTTTTTCATTTCAGGTGATAGTGAAGAAGGTGAGCCAGCAGCATCGCTGGTACCTTGAGCACGCCTCTGGTGATCGAGATAGCTGTTGGAAAGAGCAGATTCTTCTCTCTGCAAGGGGTTTTTCTGTCTTTTTCCAGATGTTGGTGCAAGCCCAGAAGGTAGGGAAAAATAGCTTTTTCTTGGCTTTTCACAATCCTTTGTAATTCTGGCCATAGGTGTTGAAGGATTCTTTTTTTTTTTTGGCACCGGGGATTGAACTCGGGTCCTTGCGCTTGTGCAGCAGGCAGCGGAACCACTGAACTAAATCCCCGGCCCTGTTGAAGGATTCTTTAACAGTAAAATTAGATTTTTTTAAAAAAATGAGTGATTCCTTCTGATAACTGGCTTCCTGGTCCTAACCTCATTTTTAACAAATCATGATTGGTTAATTTGGTGAAGGACTCTACACGTGAAATATTACATTCTTTGTCCCTTTCAATAACACAGGGATTTCAACACTAATTACCTAAAACTATTTGGAGAACCATGTGTACTTCCTTTTCTTTTTTTTGTACGTGTACTTTCTGCATGGTTTAGATTCTCAGCTGGGAGTTGTGGCGCATGCCTATAATCCCTGCACTTGGGAAGCTGAGGCAGGAGGATTGCCCTGGGTTCAAGGCCAGCCTTGAACCTGGGCTACATAGTGATTTCAAGGCCAGCCTGAACTGCATAGTGAGACCCTGCTTCAGAAACAAACAAGCAAAAAATCCAAACAAACAGTTTAGATTCTCACTGTGGACCCTGTTTTAAGACCCTTCTGTCCCCTCCTTGCTTTTTCTCCTCTAAGCAGTCCTCCTACCTTACATGGGAGCAGAATGAGACTGGGGATGGAATTATCAAGTGACCAGAATCGAAGTTGGTTCTGAAGCTACATCATTTGCAAGAAACTGCCATTAGTCTTTGGCAGTGAAGGCAAACCTTTTAGAGCTTTCAGTGATATAAACAACCCGCTGGGGCACGTATGCTATAGGTTCACCACCACTGGTCTATAGTGTCTGTCTTTATTATGTTTTAAATCTCATTTGTCTCACTTGTTGATTTATTCCAAGTAGCCCTTAGTGGGGCATAACATGATGATGGATCTACTGCATCTCCATGAGAAGTTCTTCAGACCCCTCCCAGGTAAGGACAGACCTGTTGTTCTCCTTTCTTTTACCCTAGTTTGCCCTCTGCCCCATTTTCCCCAGTGTCCATAGATTTCTAGAGAACCTGGGTAGGGTCTTGTCCTCAGATCTTTCTGGGGCAGAAACCAAGAGGTGACCTCAAGGAAGAAAGCAAAGCCTAAACTGGAACTGATACCTCTCTCTTCATTACTAAAGTTGCCCGGGCTCGTTGTGTAAATTTGGCAAAATCAAAAACATGTGAAGGAGATATTGCAGCAGAAATCCTAAAGCTTTTGGCTTTTTCCTCTGTTGCAAGTTTTTACACATTGTTTGGATTTTTTCTCTGGTTTTTTTTTTTTTGGTACTGGGGATCAAACTCAGGACCTTGTGCTTGTGAGGCAGGCACAGGGCCACTGAGCTAAATTCTGGGCCCAGGATTTTTCCTGTATTTATCCATAGCATTATTTTATGTTGTCAGAAACTAATAAATGTCACTTTAGTGGATGTCCCATGATGTTGGCTTATGGCCATACCCCTTTTCTTTCCACTTTTGGTTCTGTGTTGGACATTGGACATACAGCTGGGCATCATGATGGTTAATAGCTGGGACCCCAGAGCTGCGGTGGATTCTTCATCCACCCCTTGTTATCTTCATGACTTCCAGCAAGTTACTTTATCTTCCCTGGTTACCTTTAAGACAGGATAACAGTAACGTATTAGTGTTGGTGTGGGATTAAGTGAACCAATAAATGTGTAGAGAACACTAGATGAAAGGGGTAAGAAAGCTCTAGAATGGCCGGGCATGGTAGTGCACACCTGTAATCCCAGCACTCAGGAGGCTGAGACAGGCTGATCAGTGCAAGTTTGAGGTCAGCCTGGGCTACATAGTGAATTCAAAGCTAGCCTGAACTACATCATAATGCAACCCTGTCTCAAAAAACAAAACAAAACCCCAAAATCTATGAGGAATCTCCCCAAGACATGAATTAACAGGATGCCTGAGTTTGAACATACTGAGAGAAATGGGGGAGAATTAGAGGTAAATTAATAATACACAATAAAATACTGAGTAAACAGCAAAACAAAATATTTACTAGAAAAGAAATAAATGGTGTAAGAAAATAGGACTCATGGTAGCCAGCATAGGGCCCTTCATGCAAGGTGCCCAGGGTTGTAGAGATGAGAGGCTGCGACTGGTGTGGCGGGGTCGAGTGCAGGGGTGCACGGGATGAGGAGACATTGCTTCTTCCCTGTTGGGAAGTCAGTGGTGAGGGGCCTAAGACTGCAGCACACATGTGTCACTTAGAGACGAGAATAAACACCCAAGGGAAAAGTGAAAGCAGATGCTGTTTAGGGGAGGAAATGGGCAGTGGGAAGAAGGTCTCGGGTTTTTTGTTTGAGAGGTGGGTATTTTGGAGATTTGTTTGTTTTATTCACAATAAACATTTTTAAAGTATGTGCAAGTATTACTTTGATAAATTCAGCAATTAATATTTCTTTTAAAATCTTTTTCTCTCATCATGGTATTTTATCTCTCACTAAAATGACTTTGATTTTTCTTGGATTTTAACTAAACAGTCATTTATAAATGATAGCTTCAGATCTGCCTTCCCAAAATATCCCTGTCTCTCCCTCTCTCATCCCATTGGTTGGAGCTTCTCACACTGTGATAGCTGATGTTGGCAGTAGAAAATATCTTGAGTCTAATAGAAAACCACTTGGCCTGTACAATTTTTTTTTTTGTATTAAATTCTTTTATTGGTACATTGTAGGTATACAACACAATTACATTTCTCATTGGGAATTGTACCTTTATATAATGCATCTTGGTTCTTATTTTTTCCCCATTCCTAGCCCTCCCTTCACGCCCTCTACCCTTCCCTATTTACAAAGACTTTATTTCCATTTTTTCCATTTCTCATCATTTTTCCCTTTCCCTTCTTTCCTTTCCCCTGTGCCTCCCACTACCCCTACCCCTTTGGACCTTTTATTCCTATTTTACATTATCAATTATTCATTCTAATCATTGGTACATTTTAGGTATACAATATAATGACATTCATCATTGGAAATTTGCACCTTTACATAGTCTCTCTTGGTTCTTGTTTTTCACCCTTGCCCAGCCCTCCCTTCAACCCCTCCAGTTTGGCCTGTACAGTTAAACATGGTGATGGCAGCTTGGTTTCTGATTAGAAATCTTTGATGGTTAGGATTGAGGGTGCTGTCAATTTCTGTTTTGTTTTGTTTGCAGGGGTAGAGAATGGTTCTTTCCCATCTTTCCCAACAAACTAACTCACTTTTTACTGTTTGGATCTTTCTCCTCAGAAAGCTATGATCAGTTTAAGCAGAATATCCACAATCTATTTCCTGTTCTTATTGACACCAAGAATGTTACAAAGGATATCTGGAAGGTAATGAATAGAATTTACTTTGGGGTAAGGACTGCTCTTTTTCATATCGGTACACTCAGTGCTCTCTCTAATTTTTCTTTGAATTCTCTTTTAAAACCTGCATCAGCAGGGCATGGTGGCAGACATCTATAATCCTTGCACTTGGGAGGTTGAGGCAGGAGGATTGCCACAAGTTCAAGGCCAGCTTGGATTACATAGTGACTTCAAGGCCAGCCTGAACTACATAGCAAGACCCTGTCTCAAAGAAACCAAGCCAAACAAAACCAAAATGGGCTCAGTTTTCTTTTATATTTTGGCACCTATTGGTGATCATTATTAGCTTATATATGATTTTTTTCTTTCCCTCATTCAAGTTCCCAGGTTTGTTTTTTGTTAATTTGGTACCGGAGATTGAACTCAGGACCTTGTGCTTGTGAGGCAGGTGCCATAACCACTGAGCTAAATCCCTGGCCTAAGTTCCCAGGTTTTGATTTGTTTGTATGTAATTGTTGTGCTTCTCATGGCACAATGGAACATTTTATTTTGGAGCTTGTACATTTTTTGTAAACATTTTGGATGTGCTTACAGAGCACCAGGGTTAGGTCCTTCCTTTTTTTTTTTTTTGTATGAGGGATCGAACTTGGGTCCTTGTACTTGCGCAGGAGGCGACAAAACCACTGAGCTAAATCCCCAGCCCTAGGTCCCTTCTTGTAAAGTGCTAAGGAACATGTCTTTGCCAAGCCCTGAGGTTATGGGCCCTCACCCTGCCAGTGAATCCGAATCACTGGGGAGTTATAAACTGGCCCAGCTCCACTGTGTGTTCAGGTGGGGTCTAAGATGGGGCCAGGTGGTGTTCTGACAGCCCCCAGGTAATTCTCCTGTATCACTGGGTTGTGTACTATGTGTGGAGAAAGGAAGGACCCAACTGCCTTAAATGCTGCCTAGACACTAAGGAGAAGAGAAGGGAATCAGATCAGTGTTTTAAAGCCTTAGGGTAACAACTTAGATTGAATTATTCAAGAAGGGAGCCAACAAATGGAACAGGTTCCTGGATGTATCTTTGCCTAGGGAAGCTCTTCATATTTGTGTTTCATGTATTTCTAGCTTTGACAAACTCCCCCAAGGCCCCTTCGTCCCTAGTATCCTATGAATGTGGCCAAGTCTCCATCCGGTGCCTCTGATTCCTGTGTTTACAGAATCCCTTAAACTTGTCTGCTGAGGGAGATGGAGTGTGTTGTGTTGGTGGGCACTTCACTCTAGCCTGGCATTGGGAACCCCTCTGGGATGCTCTAGGGTGCTGGTTCCCTGACGCTGTAATTAAGAAGCAAGGGTGGTGAGGATGTGGGAAGAAGAGGAGGCCTATAGGAGTGAGCATTTTCCAGGTTACTTTAGGTCTTTGGTAAGACCTAAAGCACATGATAGCCAGAAGTACAAATGTTTTGTTCTCCCCGATTTGTTTTCTACAATTGCAGGAACTGCATTTCCCTCGGGTTTCCAACCTCTTGGAAGTATATGAAGTGCTGAACAGGTGAGCAAGGTGTTTCTCAAGGTGCTTCTGGAGCAGGGATGGCTGGTTGCTGCTTCTGTGCTCAGACCAGACAGCCTTTGGGCCCCGTTTCTAAGAAGAAAGGACAAGGCCGGAGGCAGGACTCTCCACTCCCTGCCCTGCTCTCCTGAACATTTCTGCTTTCCTGTCATCTTTCTTGTCTCTTCTAATGAACACAAATGCCTTATGTGAGCCAGGTGGGCAGAACTCACCCTGACCTCCTCCAGAGGTCTTCAGTCTCTCCCCCTGATTTCTCTCAGCACCAGCACTTAAAAACCAAGCCAAGCATGGTGGTGCACACCTGTAATACCAGAACTCTGGGAGACAGAGGCAGGAGGATCATAAGTTAGAAATCAGCCTGAGAAAATTAGCAACTAAGAAGCCGGGGATTTAGCTCAGTGGTTCTGCCACATGCCTCATAAGTGCAAGGTCCCAAGTTTGATCGCCGGTACCAAAAAAAAAAAAAAAAAGTGCTAGGGATGTAGCTCAGTGTACAGGCCCTGGGTTCAGTCCTCATTACCATGCAGGAGTGGGACAGGGGTCTGTGTTGAAAATTGTGGGCTGGGGTAGGAGACTGAGATTGTTGCTATGTCTTGGATGGAGAGGCAGTGGTGAGGCAACTGCTGCTGTTACCTGGAGATATGGTTACAGCTCTGCTCTGGGTAGCAATCCAGGTAGCAGTCTCTGTGTCACCTTCACCATCAGGATTTCTTGCCCTTGATGAATTTCCCTCTTCATGTGCCCCCCCACCCCCCCTTACCTGTGTCTTAGCTGTCAGGACGATGGCCGGAAGGTGTTCAGATTGGGGTATGGCCAAGTCCTTCGCAGCCCCGGTCTGTGCTGCTGCCTTCCTGGATTTCTCTTTTTGGTAGGGGTGGGGTGGGTCATCTGTTCCCACGTGTCCCTCTACTCATCTCTTCAATTCTGTCTTGGGCCTCTCCTTGACCTTCCTCTTACTCCTTACTGTGTCCAGGGGCCCCTTGGTGATCCTGCTCTGTGTTACCTGCAGGTCCCTTCAACAGGACATTTGTCTGTGTCTCATAAGCCCACGCCAGTGCCTGGAACATCTGCCTGAGTCTTTGTGGTACCAGGCACAATCCTGAGTACTGTGTGTTCATGAGGTGGGGGCCAGAGAGACCAATTTTTATTTTGTTTTGTTTTCTTTGCCACTCACTTGTTTAGTAAGTTACCTTGAGAAAATGATGTCCTCTCTCTGGGCCTCAGTTTCACCATCTGCAAAATAGGAGAAAAAAACTCTTTGTAATTCACAAAGTTGTTGACAGGCTTAACTCAGTTTGTCCCTGTGCGAAGACTTAGAATAAAGCCTTGCTCTTAGTCCATTTCATTAAATGTTAGCAGAGGGCTGCAACTGTTTCGTGTGGGCTTTTGTTTTTTGAGAGAGGGTCTCACTATGTAGCCAGGCAGACTTCTCCTGCCTCAGCCTCCTCAGTGCTAGGATTGCAGGCGAAGCTATGAATGGCTTGGCCACAATTATAGATGACCTTTGTTTTTTGCTTTTTGTTTTGGTACCGGGGATCAAACTCGGGACCTTGCTCTTGCAAGGCAGGCGGCGGCACCACTGAGCTAAATCCTTGGCCCTATAGATGACCTCTGTGATCCTCACAGCTACTTATGGCACAGGTGCAGTCATCAGACCTGCTTTACAGAAGAGAAAAGTAGGGCTCAGAGAGGCTCAGGACTCAGAGTTTTAAAAAATTTTGCGGAAAAGCAAAGACAGTGAATGTTTGACTGTTAGATGCTGTCACCATCCCTCTTGCCCCAGTGCCAAATGGTCCCAGAGCTAAGCTACCAAGGTCTGTTTGTTGGTCAAGTCCAAATAATATTATTCCATAAAGCTCTCTACGTTCTCCCTTTCTCTGCATGTTCAGGGGCATTGCTGTTGTTCCAGTCATGGTGGCAGCCCTCACTGGTATTCCAGATGGTGTCCTGTCCTATTTCATTTCCCACACTCGTGTGATCTTTGAAACTCTCTGGGCCATTTTCTGGGACAGATCTTTTGGTGCTTCCTGCAGCTTCTTGTGTCATAGGAGCTCCTCCCAAGCCTGGGCTTGCCCTTCACGAGGGGGCTTTTACCATCCTTCCAGGCACCTGGTCAGGCCTGGGTCTGTTCCTGCCTGTCACTGCCCATTCTTGCTTTGGCTTGAAATGTCTGTCATTACTCTGTTCCTTCAACTGGGTGAGTTTTTGTGGCCTGGGTACTTTTAGTACTGCCTGCTTCAGGGAGCCTTTAGCCCCAAGGACCCTGGAGTCACTGTCTAAGGCTCAGCATTGCATCTACAGGACATGGACACAATGCATCTGTTTGTCACTCAGAACACTAGACAGCAAGCTTGGAGGGCAGAGGCAGTGTCCTATTTGTCTTGGTGCCTGGGCTCAGGCTAAGTTTGTTCAATGCCTAGAATGTAAATGTCCAGGTGGACCCTTTCACCTGGCTGATCTTTCACCTATTCTGTTGCCTAGTTACTAAGACTATCTCTGCCATATCTAGAGCTGTGGCTTTTAAAAGTGTATGTGCTGGGGCCGGGGATTTAGCTCAGTGGTTCTGCTGCTTGCCTCACAAGAGCAAGGACCAGAGTTCGATCCCCAGTACCAACAACAAAAAAAAAGTATGTGCTAACTGGGTGTGGTGTCACACACTTATAGTCCCAGCACTTTGGGAGGCTAAGGCAAGAGGATCACAAATTTGAGCCCATTCTGAACTTTGTCTCAAAAACACACGGGAATATAGCTTAGTGTGAAGGCCTTGGGTTCAATCCCCAGTACTGCAAAAAAAAAAAAAAAAAATATATATATATATATATTCGCATATATATGTGTTGGCATGCCTGCGCGCGCGCACACCCCCCCCCCCCCACACACACACCCACACACCCCTGAGGACATACCTTTATAATTTAAGAGACTGGGAGGAGAGTAAGAAAGGATCATTTGTCTTACTTTTTTTCTCTTAATAGTAACTTGAATCCCACCAAGGATTCTGCACCAGTGATTGTTCATGGAAACAAATGTGAAAAATATGGTATGTCCCCTCCCACCGTTATGGACTGAGATGAGGACTTCCTGGACCCTGGTGGCAGGCTGTGGAAGTGTATAGGTTTCCTCCACTGCCTGCCTTGCCCTGCTCCCTACAACTCCCACCTCCGAGATGCACCATCGCAGATCACATCCAAGGCTGGGAGCTGCTCATTTCCTTGGGGTGGGGTCTGTCCAGTCAGGAAGCTCTGAGTCCTGGACCTTCCCCACTTGGAGAGGACGGGTGGGGAGACACTGAGTTGTGAGCAGGGAAAGGGGTGAACACAGCCTTGGTGGTCATCTATGTGGCAGCTGCTGTGAACACTGATCTAAGGCTGAGGTGAGTTTTCCCAGGCTGTTTCTAATACCTGTTCACTATCTCTCCTACTTACGGGAAAATGCTTCAGCCAAGAAAAAGTGCCCCCATGAAGCGGGATATGATGCCTTCCTGTGTGGGTCAGGTAAGAGTTGAGGTCCCTTTTAGAGAAGACCCATTTTCATTGGTGTTAAGCCTTTGCTGTCCCTGCATTATTGTTTATTTCCTATTGGGTTAGGCCTAACAGGAGTTTGCATGTTTTGCTAAGATCTCAAGGTCCATTACACCTCTAGCTTTTTTTTCCAGTTCTTTTGAAAGTGGCACACCTCCTCCTGCAGAGAGTGCACGGGTGAGTGTCTCTTCCTTTCATCCTGTTGCTCATTCCATGGTCAGGACTTGGTGAGTCCCTTTTACTCAAGACTTCCTGGGTCCCAGAGCCACCAAAGAGAAGGTGCCATGTCGTATGGGTAGATACCGTGCCTCTGCCTGGGCAGCAGCTAGCACAGTGGTTGCAGACATGTGGCCTTCATCCATGGGGGCCCTTTCGTACCACTCCTGCCTGCTTTCTGGGTGGGTCATGGCCCCTGGCCCTTGTCTTCGAATTAGGAGAATTCACTGATGTCAGGGGACCCAAGAGGTGCTTCTAATACCTGTCTCAGTTACGTCCAGTTTGGTATGTTCCTCTGTCATGTGTCCTCGTAACTGTAAAGCACAGCAAGGGAGGAGGACAAGGAGTTCAGGCTGTTGCATGGCACATTGTTGGGGTTCACATAGTCAGGTGGGGCAAACACAGTGACTTGGAGTAAGGTACCCCTGGGGAGAGGTTTGCATGGCAGCAGCATTCCTGATTCCTCCAGCACTGGACACACTGGAAACAAGTGTACATTTTACACATTCATCCTACAGCACTGTCCTAGGGCTAGACATTAGTAGCACTTAGGAGGCCTGGTGAAGAAGCTAGTCACAGTTGTAACCTGTTCCTCAGGACTGTCTTAGGAACACATTTTGGCTATAACCTGCCTGTACTGCCTGTATTTGCCTGTTTGGGATATGATAAATACAAATATCCTATGACACACTGATGTGAGGCTAATGACTTATGTGGGAAATCTGCCAGCCTGTCTCCCTCGTTCCTGCAGTTTGATAGTGTTTAGTGCCCACTGGTAGGTGGCAGGTAGTGTGTGCTAGGTAGGGAGGTTGGTGCCTTCAGCAGGGATGCACCATGCCTGGCCTGGGGCCTTTCACACTGTGTTTTCATTTGTCCTCATGACCTAGAAGCAGTCCTGGGTTTAGAGAGGTCCATGGCTTCAGGCCTGCCTGATTCCCTGGCTTGAGCTGCTCTGAGGGTCTGAACTTTGGTAGTACCTGGACAGAGGGGCGCTGGTGGCAGAATGAGACTCTGGGGCAAGAAGTGACCATTTAGAATCAAGGATGACATGGTGCCAAAGGATGATAAAGTGCACTTCCTCCAGACAGCAGCCTCTCGCACATTCTCTGAGCCTGTTGCAGTGCTGGTCAGCAGAGAGTTTGTTCCCAAACTGTCACCCATGGATGGTGACTCTCCAGAAGCTCTGCTTCTGTTTGGGTCCTGGAGAGGGCACTTGGAAGTTGGCTAGTTGGAGGAAGCCCCCTGACATAAGCCCAGGACTCATGAGGGGTGGAAGGAAGAGTGATTTGGCCAGCACCCTCCCTGTTCATCACCAGTTCCTTAGCTATGGTTGAGGAAGTGTGAATAAACGCCCACATGCCTGAGTGTCCTGGGGACTTCTCTGTCTATGTAGCCATGTTCCCACGTCTGAGCCCTCCTTCCCGCAGTACCTTGATGTGCTGGCTCCTTACGTGAACCAAGTGAATCTTATCCGAGCGGGGGTCCCTAAAATTGTGAGTAGGTTTCACTCAGCTTCCTCAGCCGTTGGTGGGAGGTGGGCTGGTATCCTCAGGGATATGCTAGAGGGGCTCTGAGAGCACCGAGGTAAGAGCTGGAGGGTATCCACACCCCGGGAAGCTTTTTATTTCTTACTTTTCCACCAAAACTCACCTGACCTTACTCCTTCCTTCTTCCCTCCCCTCTTCTCTGCTCCCAGCCCCTGTCAAAGCCTTTCCTACTCTTGTGTAGTATTTTCTTTTTTTTTTTTTTTTGACCCGAGGCAGGGCTTTATTGGGGAAAGAGCTGCTGGGCTGCCTCGAACAATGGCAAGAGAGCTCTTAAGTAGTATTTTCAAACACATGAGATGTAGTAAGAATTGTGGGAAGTCTCCTTTGTTCTTCATGTTTTCTAGAACTTCTCGGGCCCGGATTTTCCCAGTATCCGGCCTCCCATCCTCATCCTCACTGTCAGGAAGTGGCCTGGGGTGAGTGAGCAGCAAGTCTACGGCGAGTTCCAGAACCTCTGCAAGTTCGACGTCAGACGGCTCACTCAAAGCCAGTTCCTGCTCCTGACCAATAAGTTTAAGGAGTACGTGCCTCTGAGCCCACCTTGGCCTGCATCCACCCATCTCTGCCCATCCCCACCTTGATCGAGTATAGCAGCTGGTGTGATGTGTTGCTTGCTAACCCAGGTGAACTTCTTTGGCAGTGTCCGCAGTGTCCTGAAGGAGTACAGGTGTCACCCGACCCTGCAGGTCTCCCTGTACCGGTACTGGAGACACTCCCCCAACGTCAACTGCATGCTACAGTAAGTGCCCAGGCTGGAGCTGCTCTTCGCCCATTTGGGTCCCTGTTTGGTCTGATTCACCTCACTAGCCACCTCACCATCTTACTAGCTGGTGTTGATTGTAAAGGAGTTGTTGACAACTACAGTAGACAGAAGATTGTTCAGTATATTCTGCAAATAACTGGGCATCTGCAATGGTAGGTGCTGAGGAGGGCTCTATGGATTAATTGGTGAATAAAATCAAAGTCCCACATGCTAGCCATTAGAAGGTAAAACACACATAATAAGCAAGTACACTGTATGCATGAGGGACAAACATTTGTTAAAGATGAGTGTAGGTTGGCGGGTGGCAGAGTCCTGGAAGGAGGGCTGGACTCAAAGGAGCTGATGGGGAGGTCTTATTAAAAACTCAGGGGAGGAGGTGAGCCAGGCAGTGCACTCTGGGAACATTGTTTGGGCTGAGAGGCTGCAGGGCAAAGCCCTTGAGTGGGGAGGCATCTAGCCTGTTGAGCGCCACTGAAGCCACGGTGAGTGAAACAGGTGAGGCAGAACTATTCCTGCCCCGTTGGGGCTGCACAGGTGAGGATTGTGGGCCTCAGTCTTGGAAGAAGTCAGGGACCACTAGGGTCTGGGCAGAGGAAGGACAGGAATCCAGCTTGTATTTTCAAAGCATTGCTGTCTTGGGTGCTGAGATGGGCTGCAGTCCAGGCAGAGGGAAGGGCGTCTTGGGAAGCAAGCATGCAGCCAGGTGCTCCTGCCTGGGCAGCTGTGGATGCTGAGGGGGAGCCAGTAAGAGACCCAAGAAGGGTCAAGGATGCATGCAAGATTTGGGGCTGAGTGATCCAGAAGATGGACTTACAGCTTTGAGGATTCTGGATGGATAGGAGCCATCCCTCTAGTGGGCAGCATTATGGAAGAAAAATTTTTTCCAGGCATCCCTGGGTCCTCCTTTAGACCTCTGATCTAAATCACCAAGGAAATCCCAGGGCCATTGACTCTGGGAGGCAGAACTTTAGTGTTGGCCCTAGGGAGTGGTGAAAAGAAAGTACATTCAGGTGAATGGAGTTGGGAGAAACAAGAGTGACTGTGTGGTGCTCACAGACCTGCGGAGATCACGGGCGGACCTTGCTCTTCGCGCCTCTCATCTATGTCATTATCTTGCAGAGTCTGCAGTGTAGTTGCTGCCTGGGCCTTGCTTGGATTTCTTCTGGGAAGATCCAGCCCCTGAGTGCAGCCAGCCTCTGGAAGCCTCTGTCCATCTGTTGGTCCCCAGTCCTTTCTGGGATGGCCCTCCTGGATTTTGTTTCTGTAAATCATATTCTGTTTGCATGTGGATCTGCATGATCTTTACTATCATTTTTGTTGTTTTGAAAGTGAAATTCTATATATGCTGTAATTGATGAAGAAATCCTTGCATATAATACCTTTGTGTGTGGCCACCACGTCTGTATCTGCCTGGGAGAAGTCACAGCCTCTGGTGATTTAAACCAATGCCCTGGAGTATCTAGAACAGATAGTTCATCAGGAGCCACTCACCAAGTGAGTGAAAGGCGTGTCATTTCTGGGAAAAAAATTAATGACCAACAGCTGTTGGAGATTTAGGCCAAGAAAGGGCTTTTCTCATAAAGGAGAAAAGTAAAGTTTGGAAGAATTAATGACATGCACTGGTGACAATTTTGATACATACAGTATCTGAAACCATTAAAATATTTCTATTTGTTTTAGAGATGAAAAATACCCCCTAGCAGTGATTATACCTTGAAAGTCTCCTCCATGGCCATCCACACTTTCCCCAGGACGGTCAGGCACTTTTCCTGGATGAGTCTGAACTCAGCTGGGCTCTCTGCTCAGCTATGAACTTCACCTGAGGATTCTGCAAAGCCTTAAATTTAGTCCAGCATTTTTCTCTGGAAGAACTGAAATGTTAAATTGTGGCAGCTGCCCTATCTGGAGAGTTTGAAAGCTGATCTATCTTTCCTTCATTCCTTTTCTTTTTTTCTCTTTTCTGTCTTCTTTCTCTCTTTAATTGAATCCAGAGCCTTTTCCCTGAGCTACATCCCCAGCCCTTTTCTGATTTTAATTTTGAGACAGTGTTTCACTAAGTCACTAACTTGTCCAGGCTGGGCTCAAACTTATGATCCTCCTGCCTCAGCCTCCCAGAGTTCTGGGATTATAGGAGTGAGCCTCCACACCCACTTTGAGAGAGCTGCTTTTCTAGCAGTTACATGTCTGTCCAAGGGGTGTGAGGGCTTCAGTGACTGTCTGAAATTCAGGGCCGTTTGTAATCAGATGACCCCAGCTGTGTCTCCAACAGGTGCAGGGGGTTTGGGTTTTGCTTTGGTTTTTCAATGAAAGGAGAACTCCTCTCTTCCTGGGCTTTTGGGCCCCATTGCCAACCTGTATGGATCCACTGCTTGTCCATCTGGCGGGACCATTTTGTCTTCCCAGGAGAAAGGCCCTGTCACTGCTGACTGTCCCATGTAGTTCACTGGCACTGGGAGTCTGTCTGTTGTAGAAATGCCAAGCAGTCTGGGAGCCACCTGCTCCCCAAGCTTCTGGCCCATTTCTGTGGAAGAAAATTCCACAAGGGGCACAGGCCCTGGGTCTCCCCTGTCATGAGTCCACTGAGGTGGCCCACCCAACCCTGCTGTCTGCCCAACCCTGTCCAGCTCTGTGTGCCTGTGTTTTCCATTCAGGTATGGTTCCCATCATCATGTGAATAAAACCAAAGAATCGGGAAACTCGTCACCCTTCCATGCTTCCTTCAGTCTGTCTGCCCCTCCCTGAGTCTGGCCCTTCTTCCCCTTCAGCCACACCTTTGGACAAGTGGACTCTTCCCTGCCCTCCTCCAAGTACCCTTGCAAGGCCCTTGGTGCCTACACCAATCTCTGGGCCACCTTGCATCTCTCCACTTCTCCTCTCCACCCTGAACCTCTGAGTACTACTCCCTCGGACACTTTGGTCCTTCAGGCCTTGGTGTTCGAGAACTCAACATTGTGAATCCTGTGCCAGCACTGCCCTGAAGTTTGCTGTCCAGCTGCCATCTGTCTCCTGTCCCAGGTCCCCTGCTGAGCTTTCTAGACTGTCCCTGATAGGCCCAGCTCCTTGTGGCAGAATGGCGCATGTTCCCTCTTGAGTCATCTCACCTGAGAAGCACTGGCCAAAGCCACCACTCTTCCAGGTCTGCCTGCCTCAATCTCTTCCACTCTTGCTCCCTGCCCACTGCTGCCTGCATCACCAGCAGGGACAAAGGGCTGTCTTGGCTGTGGCAGCCCTGTCTGACCTCAGATGTGAGCAGGGGCTGGAAGGCAGATGTGGCCAGTTCTGCCCACCGTCTGCAATTTGTACCAAACCCTCAAACCCTTGACCTCCACAACTGGAGTCCTGCCATCTCTGTTTCCTGTGTTCTCTGTCCTGTGGACAATCTATTCTTAAGTTCATGGTCTCTCTTCCTCTTCCATTTGCCTCGTTCATTCCCTTGAGTCTCTTCTCTTTTAAGATCTCTAGGTTCTGGGTTGTTGTCACTTTGCTTCACCTAGCAGGTGCGAGGGACCTGTTCTACCTCTGGGCACCTCATGCCAGCACCTGCTGGGGCACCTGGCACTTTAGGGCTGTCCCTGGCTTGGCCTGAACAGGTGGACACTAGGTCTCTGGACTGTGGAACCCAAAGCTGCTCAGTGTCTGCAGAGGGTAGATCTAAGCTTGCCCAAGGCTCCACCTCTGGGCTGTGTTTGAGTTCTTTGGTGCTGCTCAGGTGTGTTACCAGCTTTCCATTAGTGTAACAGATGTCTTGAGATAATATATATATAATATAAAGGGAAATATAATAATATAATATAAAGGGAAAAGGTTTATTCTGGCCCACTGATTTTAGAGGTTTCAGCCGATGGTCGTTTGTCCCATTGCTTTGGGTGAGGCAGTGCATCATGGCTGGTGAGGTTAGCAGAACCCATACCCCACCTCATTATAAGGAAGTGACAAAGCAAGGAGGGGGTGGAGGTCTTCAATCCCTTCAAGGCCGTGGCCCCAGTCACCTAAAAATTACCCAGTAGGCTGGATCTCTTGAAGGTTCTGCCATCTCCCAGTAGTGTCCCCTACCCCGGGAGGGACCAAGCTTTTATTTAACATGTGGGCCTTTGGGGGATATTTAGTATTCAAACTATACCATCATGTAGGGTATAGTTATCATCACTGCATAACTGACATCACTTTGCTCATCTGACATGGTTCTGTGTGTAAGAGAGAGAAGGGACAAATGGCATCCCTGGGATCTCCACAGCCCAGAGTGTACTGGCCCTGGGTCCAGATCCTGTACAGGTGAAGTGATTCCGCAGCCTTGCTCTTTTTGAATCTTGAACTTTTATAGTTTAAACTGCATGAAGTTTTTAGTATGAGAAAGATTGTGAATAGAAATAGTCTTAAAATAATCTTAACATTAGTTAACCACCCTACCTTGTGGTACTGGGGATTGAACCCATCGAGTACCAAGCTAAACCCCCTGCTCTTTTTTTTAAAAAAAAAAATGGAACGCTTCACTAATTTGCATATCATCTTTGTGCAGGAGCCATGCTAATCTTCCCTGTATTTTTCCAATTTTAGTACATGTGCTGCTGAAACGAGCACCCCGGCTCTTTTTTTGTTTGTTTTATTTTGAGACAAGATCTTGCTAAGTTGCCCAGGCTGGCTTCAAACTTGGCAATCCTCCTGCCTCAGCCTCCCAAACAGCTGGTATTTATAGGTGTGTGCCACCATGCCCAGCTAACCTTTCATATCCTTCAGGTACTGCCTTACTTAAGGCTGCTATTGCAAAAGCACCATAGGCTGAGTGAATGGCTTAAATGACATATTTAACTCACAGTTCTGGAGTCTGGGAAATGTGACACTGGGGTGCCAGCTAATCCAGTGTTTGCTAAGGGCTCTCTTCCTGGCTTGCAGAGGGATGCTGTATCAGTCAGCTTTCCATCACTGTGAGAAAATACCTGAGATGTTCAAAAGGATGGACGGTTTATTGTGGCTCATTGTTTCATGGTCATTTGGCACTGTTGCTTTGGGCTGGTGGCAGCATAGTACTGGATAGCAGCAATGCATGGTAGAGCTTCTCACCTTGTGCCAGAGAAACAAGGAGAGAAGGACCCAGGTCTCAAAATCTCCCTTAGAGCATGACCCCAGTGATTTAACCTCGTCCCAGGAGCCCAACCTCTTAAAGGTCTCACCACCTCCTAGTAGTGCCACTCGCTGATGGGCACACCTTAACAGTGGTTCTTTGGATAACTCATACCTAAACCAAATTGCTCTTCCCTCACCCCAAAGTCTCATATCCATTTTATAATGCAAAATGCATTTGTTCCAAGAGTTCCCAAAGTCTTAACTATTCCAGCATTGTTCAGAAGTCCAAGTTGAAAGTCCTCTGGGGCAGGGGATTTAGCTCAGTGGTTCTGGTGCCTGCCTCGAAAGCACAAGGTCCCGAGTTCGATCCCTGGTACCAGAAAAAAGAAAAAGAAAGTCCTCTCTGAGACTCAAGGCAAACTCAGCTATGAGCCTTATAAAAGCCAAAGAAGAAGTACGTAATTTCCCAGATAAATGGTGCATGGTAAACATTCCCATTCTAAAAGACAGAAACAGGAATATGGCAAGGAACCATTGGACCAGTGCTACTGAACACATATCCACGTATGGCATCCAGGCTACACTGAGGCCCTGTGCCTCCGAAGGCCTTGGACAGCCCCGCCTACTAGGCTTGCTGGCTGCCGCTCACATGATTTCTCTCTTGAGCTGACTGCTCATTGCCCGCAGTTTCCCTTGCCAGATATTCCATGTTCCTGGCATCTTGAACTTCTGGGGTCTTCATGCAGCTTTGGCTTTACTCTCATGGTTTCATGCATCACTCTCTCAGGAGCTGCTTGAAAGAACTGTGACTCTGCCAGACATTGCCTAGCCTCCCAGGTCCTATGATCCCCTGAAGGATCTTTCCTGTTGTTCTGTGGAAAGTGCTTGCTTGGCTTCTTTTTTTAAATATAAAATTAAACTTTATTATCAAACACACATACAAAAAATTAAAACCACTCAAAGAAGAACAATGCAAGGGAAAAAACCTACAATAATATTCAAATACAGTAGAACTCAACCAAAACAAGACTGAAAAGCACTTAAACATTTTTCCATATAACTTAAAAAAGGATCTCAAGCACCAACAAGACACCAGAGGATGTGATTTGTTTCAGAAAGATCCCCCAAACCAACATTGAACAAATAATGGTCTGGAAAAATACTCCAGTTAGCTAGCAGACTCCACATAAGCCAAACTTCTCCCTAATTTAAATTTCGATACAGTCATATGACACACGATGGAAACACAATCTGAGAAATATGTTAGGCCATTTCATCCGTGTGTATCCTTAATTACACTTTACTAGAGAAACTATTTATTTCACTTAAGAGGATGGCCTCAATATGCATCCATTTGGCTATGAATGTCTCTAGTTTTTCATTCTTTTTGGCTGAGTAGTACTCCATTTTATAAAAAACCCACATCTTCTTTATCTAGTCTCCAGTTGATGGGCACTTGGGCTGTTTCCAAGCTTTCGGTATTACAAACTGTGCAGCTACGAACATGGGTGCACATATATTGCTGTGGTATGATTCTTTTAATTCTTTTGTGAAGATACCGAACAGGGGGATAGCTGGGTGCAATGGGACCTCTAAACCTAGTTCTTTGAGGTATCTCCATACTGATTTCCACAGTGGTTGCACCAGTCTGCACTCCCACCAACAATGGAGAAGGGTTCCTTTCTCCCCACACCCCCGCCAGCATTTGTTATTGGTTGATTTCCTGATAGCAGCCATTTTTTCTGGGGTGAGGTGGAATCTCAGTGTTGTTTTCATCTGCATCTCTCGAATAACCAGTGATGTTGAACATTTTTTTGTATATTTATTTGCTGCTTTTACTTCTTTGTCAGAGAAATGTCTGTTTATTTCAGATGCCCATTTTTGAATTGGGTCTTTGAATTTGGGGGGTCTCATTTTTTTCAATTCTTTATATCTAGATAGTAGTCCTCTGTCTAAGGTACAGTTGCTGAAAATTTTTTCCCACATTGTAGGTTGTCTCTTAGCTCTGTTGGTGGTTTCTCTTGCAGTACAGAAGCTTTTTAATAAGATCCCAGTTGTTGATTCTTTGTGCAAGTTCCCTTGCCACTGAGGTTTTGTTCATAGTCTTTTCCTATACCAATATCTTCGAGTTGTACCTAACTTATCTTCCAGCAAATTTAGTGTTTCTGTCCTAATATTTAAATCTTTACTACACTTTGATCTTAGTGCATGGTGATAGGCATGGGTCAAGTTTTAATCTTTGGCAGGTTGAAATCCAGTTTTCATTATTTGCTGATGATATGATATTTTACATAGAATACTCTGCCAAAAGACTTCTAGACTTAATTGACAGATTCAGTAGAGTAGCTGGATATAAGGTCAACAATCAAAAAACAATAGCCTTTTTATATACAAATAATAGACTCACTGAGAGAGAAATTAGAGAAACAATTCCTTTTACAATAGCATCCAAAAAATGAGATATCTAGGAGTCAGTCTAACAAAGGAAGCAAAAGACCTCTACACTGAAAACTATAGCACTTTGAAAAAGGAGATTGAGGAGGGTATAAGAAAATGGAAAGACATCCCTTGTCCCTGGATAGGAAGAACCAATATAGTGAAAATAGCCATACTTCCAAAACTATTATATAGGTTTAATGCAATCCCGATTGAAATTCCAACAATGTATTTCACAAAATTAGAGAAAACAATCCAAAAATTCATTTGGAACTAGAAGAGACCTAGAATAGCAAAAGAAATTTTAGGCAACAGAAATATGGCTGGAGGTATTACAATTCCCAACTTGAAACTACTACAAAGCTACTGTGATTAAAAACAGCATGGTATTGGCAAAGAAACAGACCTGAGGATCAGTGGAATAGATTAGAAGATACAGAAACAACTACAGATATGCTCAGCCACCTCATCTTTGACAAAGGAGCCAACCATCCTCATTGGAGGAAAGATAGCCTATTTAATAAATGGTGTTGGCTTCTTTTTACTGCTACTGATCTCTTTGGCAGTGGCATCCTTCTTGGCAGCATTTTAAAAATTTGTTTCTTTGATTATCAAGCCACAAGTTTCCCACTATTTCCTACTCTGTCCTTCTTTGCTCCTGATTGTCACAGTAAATTTGGCTAAAAGCCAACTGCTTTTACTGCTGCCTAAATACTGTGCTGCCTTGAAATGTCCCCCACTAGATTAGTCTACCTTTAATCTCAACTTCCCACATAGTCTCAGAACATGGGCAAATGTGGCCAAGTTCTTTGCTGTGATGTAACATGGGTGTCCTTTAGTCCAATTCCAAATGGAGTACTCTTTTTCATCTGAAAGCTCCTGAGCATTACCTTTATTGTGTGCATTTCTAGCAGCATTCTGGTGTTCTGAGCCTCACCAGAATACCTAGTTTCTATTTATCACCCGAAGCACTCAAGGCTTTCCTTAGTTCACTTCTCCAAATATTTCCAAATTCCTCTCACAAATTCCAAAGACCCCACTTCTCTGGCACCAGTTTTCTATATTAGCTTTTCATTGTTGTGACCAAAAATGTGAGAAAGTCATCTTAGAGAGCTCATGGTTTTAGGGGTTTCAGTACATGGTTGACTGGTTTTAACCTATGGACAACTGGCTCTAAGGTAGAAACATCACGGTGGAAGCATACGTTGGAGGAAAGCCACTCAATTTATTGCCATCTGGGAAGCAGAGAGCAGGGGAAGAACTCAAGAGAAAGGAGTCAAGATACACTCCCTAAGGTCACACCCCCGAGATCCATCCAGATCCACCCAGATGTGTGCTTTACTAATCTCCTAGGAGTCACTCAAGCCAATCAAATTGACAGTCAGGATTAACCTTCAAAACCCACTCTTCTCGAAAAGCGCAAGTTCCCGAGTTTGATCCCCAGTACAAACAAAACAAAACAAAACCCACTCTTAGTATCAGTTTTCTTGGTTAGCTTTCTGTCACTCTGGTCAAATACCCAAGATAAATAACTTAGAAGGAATAAAAGTATATTTTGGCTCATGGATTTCAGTCCATGCTCTTGGTCTTGCTGCTTTAGGCCTATGGAGGTGGCACAGTACATCATAGTGGGAGTGTATGGCAGAGGAATTATTTACTGCATGGTAGCTGGGAAGTAGGAGAAAGGGCTGAGGTCCCAATATCCCCTTTAAGGGCATGTCCGCAGTGGCCTGCTTCCTCCCAACAGGCCCTATCTCTTAAAGGTTTCATCACCTCCTAGTCGTGCCACAAGCTGGTGACCTAGCTTGTGGGTCTTTGGGGGACACTTATTCAAAGCACAGCAGCTACCTTTTTGGTGTGTCCTCATATGGCAGAGAGAGAGCATCTTTCCACCCCTCCCCACTCACTTTTGAGACAGGGTCTTGTCCCTATGTAGTTCAGACTGGCCTTGAACTCACAGTGATTCTCCTGCCTCAGCTGCCTGAGTGCCGGGATTACAGCAGGCACAACCACACCTAGTTTTGAATGTCCCTTCTTGCAAGACACTAATCCTATTCATGAGGACTCCAGCCTTATGATGCAAAGGCTCCACCTCCAGAAGGTAGTATCTTGGGGATTAGTGCTACAATATATGAATTTTATTTATTTATTTATTTATTTATTTATTTATTTATTGGTACTGGGGATCGAACTTGGGTCCTTGCACTTGCGCAGCAGGCGGTGAAACCACTGAGCTAAATCCTCGGCCCAATATATGAATTTTAGAGGGATACAGACATCCAGTCCATAGCAAGAACCCTTTCTTTTCTCTAGAATATATAGAAGTTCATGTCATTCGTGTCACTACAGAGAACTTTTGTGATTCTCTGTTGTCTTTTGCACATTAGGTGTGAGTAATAGCAATTTCCTTGGAGCAAAACATTTGGCAGATGCTACTTTTGAATACTTTCTGAGGAGGGGGAAACAAAAGCTGTTACTTTCTAACCATTAAGGATCTTTGACCTAATTTTCTATAAATATAATCTTTAATATAAATCTAATCCTAAGTAAAGCATCAAGGTTTGTGAGTTTTTCTGGTGATGGTGGTGGTGAACTTTAAGAATTTGGAGGTGGCGGGGAGGTAAACATAATAATCAGAAAACTTCTGAAAAACAAAAGTAACCAATGTGACTTGTCCCTTCAAAACTGTACATTTTCTATCTTTTTTTTTTTGAGACAAGGTCTCTCTATGTAGCTCAGGCTGGCCTTGAACTCACTATGTAGCCCAGGCTGGCCTCAAACTTGCAGTGATCCTCTTGCTTCAGCCTCCCAAGGGCTGGGATTTATAGGGGTGTGCCCTCATGCCTTTTTTTCCCCTATAATTTTAGCATTGCCAAAGTTGGTATCCTATTAATGAGTGGTATGATATAACTTAAAGTTTTTTTTTACTGTGCACAAAATGTGTGTTAGAATTGATGAAATTATAAAATCACAAAGCTGTAACTAATACATTGTGAGACTCAGTAATTGAACATAGGTTCAGAAATAGAATATTTGTGGGCTTTGGGTTTTGCTGTGATCAGGGTGAAATGTTAAATCTGAGGCAAAGATGCCTTGGAATTAGCCATTTAGAAAAAATAAAGTCAATTCTTGCTTTGGTCTTTGCAATAAAACAAATCAAAGTTATATCATAGATTTTAAATTTTAAAAAGAAAAACAATATACATAATAGAAATGAAAATGCATAATCCTGGGATGAAGAAGGCCTTTCTAAGCATGAAACAAAAGCTTAAAGTTGTGAATAAAAAGGTTGATGGATTGATGCAGACTGTGTTTCATGTCATTTAACACAGCATGTTATAAAATGACTAGTATTTTGGGCTTCATGAAGAAGGAAAAAAAATGCTAACAGTAGAGGTCATGCCCATCATTTAAGACCCATGCTGACTTCAGATATTGAAATGGGTGGGGCAATTCCATCCTGGATGTATGGGTTGCAATAAAATAAACTTATTTACCGGAAAAAAGGAAATTTAAAAAATACCAAACAATACAGAAACTCACCACATTCATTTAAATGTGGGAGGATGAGCACGGTCACATTTAGTGGCTAGAGTGCAGGTGGCCAGAGAGGTCATGGAACTTACATGTCCCAGCTGTTGCCTCCAGAACTTCCACCCAGCTCTGACCACTGCCCTGAGAAGAGAGTATGGAGGGTGGTTGATGAGACACCGGTCCTCACCTTCTGGGCCCTGCCAGCACTTGGTCTGGGCCTTGAGCACCTGCTTGTGGAGACCCTGCCTCAGACACTCTCGGTCAATGACAGCCATCTGCTCCACTCTGTCACCCTGCACAGTATTTGTGTGCCTCTACTTATTTATACAGCCATAATTTTGGCCCCTAATTATGAATTGCGGGCCTTCAGCTCTTGTCCCATGGTCTCTGCCCTCCATCTAGCTGGGAAGATGAACAAAGGGCAATGACAGGAAAGGGTGACAAGCCCTGACTGGAGGAGGGACCAGCAAGGGCACCCAATCTGGAGTGATGCCCAAGGACTGACTGGAGCAACGGTGAGGACATGCCCTTGTCACTGATGGACAAAAACACGAGAACCACAGAGAAACTTTAAAATGTGCACGGCAAATATCAGGAGCTAACGTTGCCAAGCTCCTTGCGATACTGCACTCCTGGCTTTGCGGCTAAGAAGCGTTTGCTCCTTGGGAGCCCGCAGAGGGGCGCTGTCTCCACGTCCAGCCCACCGGGGTGTAGGCGTCGGAGACCCCAGCGCGGCCCGGGAGCAGGAGCCAGTTTGGTTTCTTTGATTTGCTTTAAAAAAAAAAAAATTAACAGAATTGTCCACCAAGAATATATATGGTATAATTTTAAACAGGTTAAAAAATAAAAGACAGAAACCAGGACAAGTTAGAAAACATTGAGGGACGCGGCTCATCCTCTGGGATCTCAGCGCGGGCGCCTCCTAGTGGCGTGTGGTCCGTGCTCGTCTGGCTGTCACCTCGGGGACCCCTGGCCCCCATCACTGTGCGTTGCATATATATATATATAAATACATAATATATTATATATTATATATATTATATAATATATAATATATATCTGATCAATTATATGAGTTATATATTTATATATATATATTTAACACTGGGGGGAAAGGCACTTGATGACGTAAAGTGAATTACCCAAGAAGGGAGCCATGAAAATGATGAAAGTGTGGACCTGTTCCTTGATGGATCTCTTCCCAGAGAGGGGCTAAGTATTTGTACTTCATGTATTATTTTCATTATTATTATTTACCATGTTGGAGATTGAACCCAGGGCCTCACAGACAAGTACTCCAACACTATGCTACATCCCTGGGTTCCTTTTTCTTGAGACATGATTTCACTAAATTGCCCAGGTTGGCCTCAAAATTTCAACCCTCCTCCCTTGGCCTCTGGAGTAGCTGGGATTACGGGTATGTACTGTGGAACCTGGTTGCTTCATGTATTTCTGGCTTCAGCAAATTTCTAGGGCTCAGTGACCTGGCATTGTCTCAAGGCCCTCTCATCCTTAGATGCTTGATTTTCTATGTATTCAGCCCAGGCCTCATCGAGTGTCTCCAATTTCTGTGTTTACAGAATCCCTCAGACTAGCCTGCTGAGGGAGATGGTGTGTGTTGTGCTGGTAGGCACTTGCCTCTAGGTTGGACTTGGCTCCCCCTCTGGTTATCATGCTTCCTCGTCTCCTGTCTCAGTGTTTTTGGCCCCCCGTTTCCAAGAAGAAAGTAAGAGACCGGAGGCAGGAATCTCTCAGCCCCATGCCTGGCCTCCTCCCAGGTGACAAGCTGGCTGGCTTTAGTCAGTGGAGGCTCCGAGGAGATGCGGGCAGGAGGAGTGAAGGAGCCAGCTGACGTCACCCCTCTCATCTGGCCTCTGGGCTTCCGAGGCAGCATTCACAGGTCCTCCTGGTCCCAGGGACACCCTCCTTCCCCTGACTGCTCCTAAGAGGGACTTCAATCCTAGGCCTCACATTCTCTCTTGCCTTTTGCCTCTTTCCTCATCTGCATAACCAAATCACAGCACCGGATTCAGCAGGTGCTTTCTATTTCCCTGGACAGAAGCTGCCTGCTGCTTGGGTAACAGAGTTCAGGGTGCTTCCTATGCCTAGCCCAAACCCCACATGGACTTCCCAGTGATTGTGGGGAGTGGGGTTTGCTATGGAGTTTGTGCTCAACCTCCTACATTACTCCCCAGGAAGGCACTCGGGAGCCTTTGGGTCTGGGTCTCTCAGCCCATCTGAAGCTTTTATTCTGTATCTCTCCATGCTGGGGTCCTTGGCCTGCCAGCCCTGGGTTCCCAGCAGTCCATCTGCTTGACACTTATCTCTATTTGGATGGAAAATTGCTCCTTATCAGAATGCATATTTTTCTACCCATGATTTCTCTTGTAAACTCTGCAGAATCCAGGAAGCTCTGCCATGGATTTGCCACGCCAAGATTTTAGAATTGTGATAAAAACAAAGCCTCTTTCAAGAGCCAGCTTTTGCAAATATGTATCACTTTGGCCTTCATACAGTTGCCTCTGCTCTAACTTTCCAAAATTCTACATAAATTAAACTCAGAGGCCAAGAATTTGGCTTTTTGGTTGAGGCTACATTCCCCTGGGACAGTCAATATCCCTGGCTTTGATGGATGGAGGGCTACCAAAGCAGAGGGGGTGGGGAATCTCAGTTTAGAAATTCCTAAAAGTTATCCTGTTGTCTTAGCCTTGCCATTTTACAAATGAGAAAAGTTTTTCTTTTCATTTTCTGCCAATCACTTACGGACAAATCAATACCAATTTTATTTCTTTAATGTTCCAGGAAATTGTATTCCTACTCCTGGTTGGCAAAGACAGGCTATTATGCTTGTTGACTTTCCCTGACCCACTTTCTAGGTCTTCCTTCTAGACCAAGGAAGAACAAAGTGGGTACATTTGTTAGCTTTGCCTTGCTATGACAAAAATACCTGATGCAATTAATAATAAAGAGAAAAGGTTTATTTCGCTCACAGTTTTGGAGATTCAGAGTCCAAGATTGTGTGGCCCACTGGTTTAGTCTCTTGTGAGGATAGCACATTATGGCAGGAATGAGTGGATATAGGAGCAACAGTCATATCTTGAATGGGAGCAGAGAGAAGGAGAGAGAGAGAGAAGCAGCCAATACCAGGTCCTTCAATGATCTGAAAGCCTCTACCTAGGCCTCACCTTTCAAAGGTTCCACTGTCACCTAATAGCACCACCCTGAAGACCAGGCCTTCAGTTATAGTGGGCCTTGGGGAACACTTACACAATACCCAAACCATAGCAGTGGGAAAAAGCATCATTCGTGTATTCCCATTTTGATCTTAGTAGCTTGATTTTTTTTTTGAGCAGACTTGTTGTATTGTAGTACAGTAGGTCCCTGACTTATGAACATTTGAGTTGCTAACTTTCACAGATATGAATTGACTTTGTAGATGCAAACAGTTTATTACAGTTGTGTTGTACTGTACCACCATTTTAAGGTAACTGTAAATGTAAGAACAGTTTATTTACAGTATTTTGTGTGTGTGTTTTTTTTATCCTTTACATTGGCTATTTGTGTCAAAGATGTATAAGACTCACTTTGTCAGACTTATGAATGAAGCTGACTTAAGAATGTTCTCCTGGGCTGGGGATTTAGCTCAGTGGTTCCACCACCTGCCTTGCAAGTGCAAGGTCCTGAGTTTGATCCCTGGTACCAAAAAAAAGAATGTTCTCCCAGAATGAAACTTGTTCATAAGTCAGGAACTCACTGTACTTATCCTCTTTGTTGTCATGTTTGCCTCCAGGCCCACACTGTCCCAGCTTAGACTGGCAGGAGCCCCTTCCAGTTCTTTTGGCTCTGCAACAGCTCCCACAGATCATTTAAAGCATTGGACTCAAAGTCACATTGCTTCTTCCTCGCTTCAGGCCTTTGCTTGAAAGCCACTTCCACAGAGAGCCATCCCTGACCACTATGTCCATCCTCTTTATTCCTTTATTCTACTTTTATTCCCAGTTTCCTGATCAATGCCTGATATATGCAGAGGATTGGTGAATATCTGTTTAAGGAATGAATAAAACCCTTGGGTAGGAGAATCTGATAGGATATGGCTTGGTCCCATGTCTGAGTTGTGGCCACAGGATAGGGAAAGGGACTGTATGTCCTCTACTTTTTACACCAGAAAAAAAGGCAAGAAAAGTTATGAATGCTAGGACAGGAAAAAAAGTCACATAGAGTAGACAGACTAGTATCATCTCATATTACTAGGAGCAGATTTGGTAGATAATTGACTCTACAGCCTAAATACTGTGAAAAGAATGACTTTAAAATCACATTAAAAATAAAATGATTCTATTCTGGCTAATCATTGGCCCACATTGAATTAGTCTATATCCAGTAACTAAAGGCAGCAAATGAACTCATGTGTTTATTTGAGGTGCACTTGACAACCTAGTTATATTGTGACTTGATTTGAAAGCTACATCCTTATGTTCTACTTTTCCCGGTGCCCAAAGAATTTTTTATGTTAGTAGTGGGTGATTGCTAGGTCCTGCTCCAAAAGTACTCTGGGGTGGGCTCCATGCTACGCACCCTGATTTTTGTTCACAAACCAAAGTAGAGATATGATAGCTCTTGAAGGGAAACCCTGCCTTGGCCTGGAAGTGCAACTATAGTACACTGCATGCACAGATGGAATGGTGGGCTTCTTAGCATCAATCCTTGTCAGGGTCCTTCATTCTCACAAAAGGTTTTTAATCTCATAATCTGATCAGCTAATTTCTGAAGTTTGTATGTAACCTTTAGCCAGCCTCAGAATTTATCTTGCTGGTCCAAGCCTTTTTAGTCAGGATGTACTTGGGCTGCTCTCTGCTCAATGTTGATCAAATGATCACCTGGAAAAAAAAATACGGGCCTCTTATGGTTTAGATTTAAAATGACCCCCCGCCCCCGCCCCAAGTCTCACATATTCAGAGGGAGGTTTCTGGATGGTGATGGAATCATGGAAGACTATACTTATCAATGGGTTAATCCACTGATGAATTCATCGCTACACATACTGTTAGGGAGTGAGGCCGGGTTGGAGGTGGGTCACTGGAAGTGTGATCTGGAAGGGTATATTTTTGTCCATGGCTCCTCCCTTCTCTTTCTTTGTTTCCTGGCTGCTTTGGGTTAAGCAGCTTTCCTTTGCCATACCTTTCTGCTATGCCATTACTGCCTTGAAGCCAACCAATCATAAAAGCCCTGAGCCAAAATAAACCTTTCCTTCTTTAAATTGTGGGTGTTGGGTATTTTATCCCAGTGACATGAAAGAGACTGATATAGGACATAATTTGAAGACCTGGTCATATATCTCATTTCTTACATGTTCTGTTAATTTTATGGGCCCAGATAGATTATCAGATATCCATTTGCTCTCACCACCCCAGAATTTTGCTCTCTGCTTAACTTTAAAAGAGGCATAAGATGTACTTGCATGATTGAAAAATATTTGGCAATAAACAGGAATGAAGCGGTAAAACATGCTGCAACATTGGTTGAAAATGTGCTAAGAAAGAAGCCAGTAATAAAAGACCTTGTATTGCATGATACTATTTGTATAAATGCCCAGAATGGACAAATCCATAGAGATAGGAAAGCGAATTCCAGGGAATGAGGAGTGACTGTTAATGGGTGTGGCTTTCTTTTTGGGGTGATAAAAGTGTTCTAAAACAAGATCGTGGTTTTGGTTACACAACACTGTGAATATACTAAAAGTCATTAAATGAACACTTTAAATGGGTGCATTTTTGGATACAACCCCAAACACACTCAGCCACCTTACCTTTGACAAATGAGCCAAACACATTCACTGGAAGAAAGATAGCCTCTTTAATAAGTGGTGCTGGAAAAACTGGCTTTCCACATGCCGAAGACTCATGTCTTTCACCACGTACTAAACTAAAATTGAAATGGATCAAAGATCTAAATATTAAAACAGAAACCCTAAATCTTCTGGAAGAGAGAATAGGTAGAACTCTTGAAGACATAGGGGTAGGTGAAGACTTCATGAAAAAAACCAAGCTTTTACAGGAAATACTACGCAGAATCAACTGAGACTTACTTCTATTAAAAAGCTTTTACACAGCAAAAGAAGTCACCAACAGAGTGAAGAGACAACCCACAGAGTGGGAAAAAATGTAGCTTGGTGGTCCTCAGATAAAGGGCTAATATCTAGAACATACAAAGAACTGAAAAAAATCAGACCCCCCAAATTTAAAGACACAATGCAAAAATGGGCATCTGAAATGGATACTTCTCAGATGAAGAAAGTACAAATGGCAAATAAACATATGAAAAAATGTTCAACATCACTGGTCATTCAAGAGATGCAAATGAAAACAATGCTCAGATTCTATCTCACTCTAGAAAGAATGGCTGCTATCAAGAAATCAACCAATAACAAATGCTGGAGGGGCTATGGGGAAAAAAGAAACCCTTCTCCACTGTTGGTGGGAGTGTAGACTGGTGCAACCACGGTGGAAATCAGTTTGGAAATTCCTCAAAAATCTAGGATTAAAGGTCCCATTTGACCCAGCTATTCCCCTTCTGGGTATCTTCCCAAAAGAATTAAAAGCATCATACCACAGCGATATATGCATACCCATGTTTCTTTCTTTTTCGGTACTAGGGATCAAACTCGAGACCTTGCACTTCCGAGGCAGGCGGCAGAACCACTGAGCTAAATCCCCAACCCGCGTACCCATGTTTATAGCAACACAGTTTGTAATAGCTAAATCTTGGAAACAGCCCAAATGCCCTCAATGATGAATGGATAAAAAAGATGTGGCTCTTTTATACAATAGCATACTACTCATTCGTGAAGGATAAACTTGAGACATTTATAGCTAAGTGGATGCACCTTGAGACTATACTGTTAAGTGAAATAAATCGGACATGCATGTTCAAATATTCCATTGTCTCTCTGGTGTGAGAAACTGAAAGTGCAAATAAGGGCCAAAATGTATAATAGATAATGTGAAATAGGAAGACATTGTTCAAAAAGAAAGGGGAACTAGGGCAAAGGGAGAGGGAAAAGGAGGAAGGGAAAAGAAAAAGAAAATGAGAAAAGAAGGAAAAATGGAAACAAAGCTGTTATAAATAAGGAGGGGAAAATTTATTTAAAGGAAAAAAATAAGGAAGGGAAGAGGAATTAAAGGGAGGGGAGGGGATTGGGGAAAAAAAAGAGGAATCAAGATATATCATGTACCTGGGATTTAGTTCAGTGGTGCCTTGCCTGCTTGGCAAGTGCAAGGTCCTGAGTTTGATTCCTGGTACTGAAAAAAAAAAAGATATATCATGTACAGATACAAATTCCCTATGATGAATGTGATCATTATGTATATCTAAATTGTACAAATAAAATAAAATTAAAAATGGGTGCATTTTATGGGTCAGGAATGGTGGCTCATACCTGTAATCCCAGCATTTGGGAGCCTGAGGCAGGAGGACTACTTCGAGTTCGAGGCCAGCCTGGGCTACATTGTGAGTTCAAGGCAAACCTGAACAATATAGTGAGACCCTGTCTCAGAAACACCAAAAACAAACAAACAAACAAACAAATCGAAAGGTGCATTTTGTGCCAAGTGAATTATATCTCCAAAAAGCTGTTTAAAACAAGAGTAATAAGAAATTCAATCTAATGACTCCAGAATTGCACTTTACTTGTAAGGTTGATTTTTAAATCTGCTATGTATCTTCCCAAAAGAATTAAAAGCATCATACCACAACGGTATATGCATACCCATGTTTATAGCAACACAGTTTGTAATAGCTAAATCTTGGAAACAGCTGGGAAGATCCATACTAGAAACTCTATTCAGACTAGGCAAAATATGTGCATCCCCTTCCTCTCTGCCAGGCCCGTGGTCAGGAACTAGTCAGCTTGTAGAGAGTGCCAGCCATGGCTTCTAAAAGGTTCTTCTCTGCAGTGACTGCAGGGAGCCAGGAGCCCAAGGTGCATATCAGGGGTGCCATCCATGTGATTCTGTGTTCTGCATACTTACATCTTTATTTCTCCCTTGGCCTTCATCTCCCATCCTGCCCATCTTTGTTTATTTTCCCTCTCATGTATGTTCACATTTGCATTTAATTTATTTGTGTTAGCCCCTTTGTATCCTTTGTGGCCTACAGGGATGGAAAATAAACAGACACATATCTATGGGCTACTGGTAACAGCTACCTTGAGCCTTCTTACTCCTCTCAGGGTGGACCTGGCAAGTGAATCACAGTCATGCCTCGTCAGTAGCTGGACAGAAAAGAGCCCTTCACACTGTTTGGTTTTGAAGAACTGATGGCAGCCAATGGCCACTAGGTGACCTATTTGCATGAAGACCCCAAGACTGTCTGGACCTTAAGGAAAGGCGAACTTGACACTAAGGACCCCCCACATTGAATTGCCTGGTGTCTGCCTTTGAATAAAGCATGCCAGTGTTTGAGATTTGGGTCAAGAAACAAATTAAGAAATGAATTTTAAAATCTAGTAGGTTGATGGCTTTGTATCACGTATGTGTAACAGTTTTTGTTAAATACATCTAGCAACTGTATTCTCCAGATAAACAGCCACCTCTTAGGAAAATTCTGTACTTTTGAGGTGATTAAAGTTCATGTCATGCCCCTGTGGGAAAAACCTTTACAGAGCCCCAGTGGAAAGAGCTGTAACCTGGCCCTTGCATGCTGCGAGCTTGTGCGCAGGTTTGAAGAGCCACTACACCACCCCCGGTTCCAGGAACTCTGAGTACAGCCCTAGATTCCAGGAAACATCTGTACCACTGCCTGGTCGAGGAGCACAGGCCACCCAATTTCTGCTCCCAGACTCCTTACTCCAGACCAACACCTGGCAATCACCTTTCCACCAACTCCCCCTTAAAAGTCTTTCCTCTTCCCCTGCTCTATGCTGACTTCCCTTTTGGATTCAGCCTGCTTGAGGGCTCCCCAGTGTTAAACTGCCATGTGGCTAACACAAAGCCCACCGTGGGTTGTCTCTTTGTCCCCATCTTTCCCTGATACAGTTCAAGAAGGGGGTAATTGCAGTTACTACTGGAAGGGATAGAAAGATGAGAGGAAAAAGAATCATGATATAATCATTAGAACTACTTATTAAAAGCAAAGAACCACATTGTGACACCAAAAATAAGGAGCTAAAAAAGTTTTACCTGGGCCAGGGATTTAGCTGCCTGCCTCACAAGGCACAAGGACCTGAGTTCGATCCCCAGTACCAAAAAAAAAAAAGTTTTACCCTGGTCTATGTTGTAAACACAACTATTTTTTTGTGTGTGTAGCTATAGACATTTTCTATAGAAATATCTTTTACAAAATATTCAGGGGGGGCAGGGGATTTAGCTCAGTGGTTCTGGCGCCTGCCTTGCAAGTGCAAGGTCCTGAATTCAATCCTTGTTACTGAAAAAAAAATATTCAGGGGCAAAAATATTAATGATTCAAACTTCCATTCTTCCTTCCTGGCTTTGTTCCAGGGACCTTGACAAGGAAGATAACCACATAGGATTTTTTTTCTTTCTCTTCAAGTATTTTTTTTTTTTGAGATATGGCCTAATATGTAGTTGAGGCTGGCCTCAAACTCATGGTGATTTTCCTGCCTCAGCCTCCTGAGTGCTGGGATTATAGGCATCCTCCACCATATTCAGCTATGTTTGGCTTTTCTTGCATTTGATTTTCTTTTTAAAAAATTTTTTATTTTATTGGTATATTTTAGGTATACAGTATAATGACATTCATCATTGGAAATTTGCACCTTTCCATAATCTCTCTTGGTTCTCATTTTTTCTCCCTTCCCCGCCCTCCCTTCAACCCCTCCATCCCTCCCTATTTACAACGACTTTGTTTCCATTTTTACATTTTCTCATATTAATTCAATTCCCTTCTTTCTTTCCCCTCCCCCTCCCACTTCCCCTTCCCCTTTGCCCCTTTTCTTCCTATTTCAGATTATCTATTATACCTTTTAGTCCTTATTTACACTTGCAGTTTCTCACACTAGAGAAATTACTTGGTATTTACACTCGTGTGTCCTATTTATTTCACTTAAGAGTATCGCCTCAATGTGCATACATTTAGCTATAAATGTCTCTAATTTCTCATTTTTTATGGCTGAGTAGTACTCCATTTTATTAAAAAAACCACATTTTCTTTATCCAGTCTCCAGTTGATGGGCAATTGGGCTGTTTCCAAGCTTTCGCTATTACAAACTGTGCAGCTATAAACACGGGTGCACATATATCGCTGTGGTAAGATTCTTTTAATTCTTTGGGGAAGATACCCAGAAGGGGAATAGCTGGGTCAAATGGGACTTCCAGTCCTAGTTCTTTGAGGTATCTCCATACTGATTTCCACAGTGGTTGCACCAGTCTACACTCCCACCAACAGTGAAGGGTTTCTTTTTCCTCACAACCCCTCCAGCCTTTGTTATTGGTTGATTTCTTGATAGCAGCCATTCTTTCTAGAGTGAGATAGAATCTGAGCATTGTTTTCATTTGCATCTCTTGAATGACCAGTGATGTTGAACATTTTTTCATATGTTTATTTGCTATTTCTACTTCTTTTTCTGAGAAATGTCTGTTCACTTCAGATGCCCATTTTTGGATTGGGTCTTTAAATTTGAGAGGTCTGATCTTTTTAAGTTCTTTATAAATTCTAGATAGTAGACCTTTGTCTGAGGAACAGCAGGTAAAGATTTTTTTCCCACATTGTGGGTTGTCTCTTCACACTGCTGGTGGTTTCTCTTGCTCTGCAGAAGCTTTTTGATAAGAAGAGATCCCACTTGTTGATTGTGCTAGTTCACGGGCAATTGAGGTTTTGTTCATAAAATCTTTTCCTATACCAATGTCTTCAAGAGTTCTACCTAACCGCTGTTCCAGCTAATTCAGCCTTTCTGTTTTAATATTCAGATCTTTAATCCATTTCAATTTTAGTTTAGTGCATGGTGAGAGATATGGGTCTGGTTTTATTCTCTGACAAGTTGAAACCCAATTTTTCCAACACCATTTATTAAAGAGGCTATCTTTCCTCCAGTGAGGGTGTTTGGCTCCTTTATCAAAGATGAGATGGCTGAGTGTGTCTGGAGTTGTTTCAGCATCTTCTAATCTGTTCCACTGGTCCTCAGGTCTGTTTCTTTACCAGTACCATGCTGTTTTTATCACAGTAGCTTTGTAGTATAGTTTCAAGTTGGAGATAGTTATACCCCCTGCCATGTCTCTGTTACCTAGAATTGCTTTTGGTATTCTGGGTCTCTTCTTATTCCAAATGAATTTTTGGATTGTTTTCTCAAGGTCTGTGAAGTATGGTGCTGGGATTTCAATTGGGATTGCATTGAATCTATATAGCAGTTTTGGAAGTATGGCCATTTTCACTATGTTGATCCTTCCTACCCATGAGCAGGGGATGTCTGTCCATTTTCTGATATCATCTTCAATCTCTTTTCTGAGTGCTATAGTTTTCAGAGAAGAGGTCTTTGATTTCTTTCATTAGGTTGATTCCTAGGTATTTCAGTTTTTTGGATGCTATTGTGAAAGGAATTGTTTGCCCTATTTCTGTCTCAGTGAGTCTGTTGTTCATGCTGAGGAAAGCTATTGATTTTTATGTGTTTACCTTATATCCAGCTACTCTACTGAATTTGGTTATTAAGTCTAGAAGACTTTTGGTGGAGCTCTTGGGGTCTTCTATATAGAGTATCATGTCATCTGCAAATAATGACAATTTGACTTCTTCATTTCCTATCTTTATTCCTTTTATTTCTTTCTCTTGTCTAATTGCTATGGCTAATGTTTCCAAAACTATATTGAACAAGAGTGGTGATAGTGGACATCCTTGTCTTGTTCCTGATTTTAGTGTGAAGGATTTCAGATTTTGACCATTTAGTATGATACTGGCTGTTGGTTTTTCATAGATAGCTTTTATCAGATTGAGGTAGAGACCATCTATTCCAATTTTTTGTTGGATTTTTTTTTATCATGAATGTATGTTGGATTTTGTCAAATGCTTTTTCTGCATCTATTGAGATGATCATGTGGTTTTTGTCCTTGGCTGCCGCAGACCGGCTGCAGTCGATGTAGGGTAGGAAGGGGAGATGTCTTGGGACGACGATGAGAAAAGAACCTTCACAAGCAATGTTCAGGTTCCCTCTGAGAAGCCTCAGGGTCTACTTTATTTTTATATCTTTAAGCAATAGCTGGGAGGCATTGGGTGGAACATGTTTACATTTTAAGCTGCATTAGCAATTTCTATTGAAGTAAAGATTATTTTTTGCTAGACAAAGTACAATTCCTCTAAGCTGTTTCATTTCATTGAACATCATGAATACATACTTAAAAATTACAATTGTCCCCTTATTTACCCACACCTAAATAGAACAGAAAGTAACTTAATCAAAATCTTTATATCAGAGGGGGTTCAAGCGAGATTTAATCAACTAAGTGTCAAACTTGTGGTAGCCAGCTGGCCCTTGAGAAACTGCACAATGGTTAATATAGTTGCTATTAGCTCTCTATTTTTCTTTACCTCTATTCATCTTAACTAAATGTCAGGAGATATTTACAACACTTTGAGAAATATTGAGTAACTTGTCTCCTTAATGCATTTACCTCTTAACGTTCTTTCTATTTTTCATTTCTCACTATTTCTTTCATGTAAAGTCTGTCTGTCCAATCTTTTTGTAAGACCCCTTTAGTAAATAGAATATCAACAATAAGAGGGGGAGTCATAGTAGTGGGGGAAACAGAGAGGGTTTTAGGAGAAGTTTCTTTAGAAGTGGATGTGGCAATAGAACTAAGAGAAACTGGAATTTGGGACTTGTGAGCCAGATCAGATTTCAATATATCATTACCAATTTGCCTCATGGAGAGTTTGTTGTTAGTCACAAACACAATGACTCCTGTGATCAGAGTAACAATTATAAACATTATGACAAGAAAAAATAAAACATGAGGGTACGATGTGTTCCACCCTTTCTTTCCCCCAGCTGGAACTTTGTCAAGCAGCAATGGAGGTCGGTTGGGCTTTGCCACTTGCCTCTATTGATACAGTGTATTATATTGATTGATTTGTGTATGTTGAACCATCCCTGGATCCCTGGGATGAATCCCACTTGATCAGGGTCTATGATCTTCTTGATGATCTTCTGCATTCTATTTGCCAGTATATTATTAAGGATTTTTGCATCTATGTTCATTAGTGAGATTGGCCTATAGTTCTCTTTTTCGGTTGGGTCTTTCTCTGCTTTGGGGATCAAGGTGATGCTTGCTTCCAGGAATGAATTTGGGAGTATTGCTTCCCTTTCAATTTCATTGAAGAATTTAAACAGTAGTGGCAGTAGTTCCTCTCTAAATATCTTGTAGAATTCAGGGGTGAAGCCATCAGGACCTGGGCTTTTCTTAGTTGGTAAGTTTTTAATTACATTTTCAATTTCATTGATTGATATTGGGCTGTTTAGAATTTTTAGGCCTTCTTTATTCAACTTTGGTAATTCATATGTATCTAGCAATCTGTCCATTTCTTGTGTGTTTTCCATCTTATTGGCGTATAGGTTCTCAAAGTAGGTACTGATGATCCTCTGGATTTCTGCTGGGTCTGTTGTTATTTCACCCTTTTCATTCCTAATTGCATGGATTTGGGCCTTTTCTTTCCTTTTTCTGATCAGGTTGGCTAAGGATTTGTCAATTTTGTTTATTCTTTCGAAGAACCAACTCTTGGCTTCATTGATTTTTTTGTATTGTTCTCTTAGTCTCCATTGCATTGATTTCTGCCCTGATCTTTATAATTTCCTCCCTTATATGAGCTTTGAGTTTTCCCTGCTCTTCTTTTTCTAGAAGCTTGAGGTTAAGCATCAGGTTGTTTAATTGGGCTCATTCTGTTTTCCTAATATGAGTATTCACTGCTATGAATTTCTTTCCTAAGACTGCTTTCATTGTGTCCCATAGATTCTGATATGTTGTATTGTCATTGTCATTTAATTGAAGGAACTGTCTGATTTCTTCTCTAATTTCCTCTGTGACCCATTGGTTATGCAGAAGTGTGCTGTTCAATTTCCATGTGTTTATGAAATTTTTGTGGTTTCTTTTGCCATTGGTCTCCAATTTCATCTCACTATGGTCTGATAATGTACAAGGGATAACTTCAATTCCTTTGCACTTACTTAAACATGTTCTATGAGCGAGTATGTGGTCTATTTTGGAGAATGACCTGTGTGCAGCTGAAAAGAATGTGTATTCTGATTTTGTGGGGTGGAAAACTCTGTAAACATCTTTTAAATTCATTTGTTCAAGAGTTCAATTGAGTTCTAGTATTTCATTACTTATTTTTTGTCTGGTTGATCTATCTATTTGTGACAGTGGGGTATTGAGGTCCCCCACTCCTATTGTATTAGTGCATATATGACTTTTCATGTCCATTAGTATTTGTTTTATATAGTTGGGTGCACTAGTGTTTGGTGCATATATGTTTATGATTGTCATCTCTTCCTGTTGGATTGTTCCCTTTACAAGAATGTAGTGTCCTTCTTTGTCTCTCTCTTTTTTTGAAGGGGTGTACAGGGGATCCAACTCGGGTCCTTGTGCTTGCGAGGCAGGCAGCAGAACCACTGAGCTAAATCCCCAGCCCCTTCTTTGTCTCTCTTAATCAGTGTTGGTTTGAAATCCACTTGATCTGCAAAGAGGATAGCTACTCCTAATTTTTTTGCTTCTTGCCCCATCGCATGGAGTATTGTTTTCCACCCTTTAGCTTTCAGTCTGAGTTTCTTTTTGAATTAAGTGTGTTTCTTGTATGCAGCATATTGTTGGATTTTGTTTCTTGACCCATTCTGCCAGTCTATTTCTTTGATTGATGAGTTGAAATCATTAACATTGATGGTTATAACTGATACGTATTGACTTATCCTTGTCATGACTTTTTCTTTTTGTTGGATTCTCCTCCTTTACATTTAATTTCTTGTCGTGCCTGATGGATTCATTCTGCTGTGCATCCTGGGGTTGTGATCCTTATTGTCTTTTCCTAGGATAATGTCTAAAATTTTTTGGAGTGCTGGTTTGATATCATGAAGTTCCTAAGGTGCTCTTTGTCATGAAAGTATCTTATTTCTCCATCAAATTTGAAAGATAGTTTTGTAGGGTACAGCAATCTGGGTTGGAAGTTGTTTTCCTTTAGGGCTTGTAATACATCATGCCAAGCTCTTCTTGCCTTGAGGGTTTGCGTTGAGAAGTCTGCTGTGATTCTGATGGGCTTTCCTTTGTATGTAATTTGTCTCTTTTCTCTAACTGCTTGTAGAACTTTGTTTTTCTGTTGTGTTTCTGGAATCTTAACAATTATATGCCTATGTGTAGTTTTTTTTTGATCAAGGCTAGTTGGAGTGCCATATGCCTCATTTATCTGTATGTCAAGTTCTTTTCCCCTGCTTGGGAAGTTTTCTGCCATCACTTCTGTGAACAGTTTTTTTTATGTCATCTGCACTCTCTCTTGTTTCTTCATTGACTCCAATAGTCTTATGTTATTCTTCTTTGCATCATCTAGCAGCTGCTGGATTGATTTCTTGTGGTCCCTTACAATTTTGAAGCCATTTTTCTTTTCCTGGTCACTAATTTCAATCTTATCTTCTATATCTGAAATTCTGTCCTCACATTGGCTCATTCTGCTGTGTAGACTTTCAATGGAGTTTTTAATGTCCTGGAAATCTATTTGCATCTGTTTTATGGATTCCATTTGTTTCTTATGTGGGGATTCCATCATGTTCCTCAGCTCCTCTCTAGATTTATTAATCATGTCTTGCACTATGAGCACAATCTCTGCTGTTATCTGAGAAATTATTTCTGATTTCATTTTTTCCAGATCCTTTTTTGTTGCCAGTTCAGGGAGTCCAGGTGGTTGAGTATCAGTGTTCCATCTCATTTCCCTTTGAGGTTGCTGTCGGTGATCTGGAAGTCTGGTTTTGAGACTTGTTTATACGTTTTCTCATTTGGATGGGGGTGGTGGTGGGGCTGTTGTTCACCTCCTCTGTGCTGGGAGTGGTGGAATGGCAGCCTGGAAGCCCCTCCCTCTTTTGCATTTGATTTTCATTCCTTTGTTTTGTTCAGTGCTGGGGATAGAACCTAGGGCTTTGTACATACTAGACAAGCACTCTACCACTTAGCTATACCTCCAGCATTTTATGTATATGTGTATGTGTGTGCGTGTGTGTGCGTGTGTGTGTGGTACTGGAGATGAAACCCAGTATCACTCTACCACTAAACTATGTCCTTTTTATTTCATCTTGAAATAAAAGTTCCCCAGGATGGTTTTGAACCCATGATCCTCCTGCCTCAGCCTCCTGAATAGCTGTGATTATAGGCATGTAATACCATGCCCAGTTGTTATTGTTGATATTGTGTGTGTGTGTGTGTGTGTGTGTGTGTGTAGGGGTACTGGGGATTGAACCCAGGGCCTTTGCACTGAGCTACCTCCTCAGTCCTTTAAAAAAATTTATTTTAAAGACAGGGTCTTGCTAATTCATGAAGTTGCCCAGGCTGGGCTTGCAATTGCCATTCTCCTGCCTCAGCACCCCCAGAATTCTGGATTCCAGGTGTGCTGGCTGATTTTCATTCTTCTTTTTTTTTTTTTGTACTGGGGATTGAACTCAGGACCTTGCGCTTGCAAGGCAGGAGGCGGCACCACTGAGCTAAATCCCCAGCCCTGATTTTCATTCCTAACACTGTGCTTATGATTTGGCTTTGCTCCCTGAGAACAAACCCAAGGCTTGAGTCATGTTGGAAGGACCATGGGTGGCAGAGGAATCGTGGAGACAGTGAGATTTCTGTTGTCAGTGAGTTGAGCAACTTGAGTGGTGCTTGAAGGAAACTTCCTGATATCACTCCTGTGTCTGTCAAAGCAAGAAAAGAAATTTCATTTAATAAAAAAATACTGAGTTTATCTGCCATTGTTTCTGCATCTTCTAATCTGTTCCATTGATACTCTGGTCTGTTTTTTGGCCAGTGCCATGTTTTTTTTTGTTTGTTTGTTTGTTGTTTTTTTTTTTTATCACAGTAGCTTTTTAAAATAGTTTCAAGTCAGGGATTGTGATTGCCTTGCCTTTGTTGTCTAGAATTGCCTTTGATAGTCTAAGTCTCTTCTGGTTCCAAATGAATTCTAGGATTGTTTTCTCTAATTCTGTGAGATATGCTGTTGGAATTTTGTTCAGAATTGCATTAAATCTGTATAAATCTGCAATAACAATCTGTATCATATATGGCCATTTTCACTATATTGGTTCTTCCTATTCAAGAACAAGGAATATCTTTTTGGTTTCTGATACCCTCTTCAATTTCTTTTTTTCAGAGTAGTGTAGTTTTCAATGTAGAGGTCTTTTACTTCCTTCCTTTGTTAAATTGATTCCCAGGTATTTCATTTTTGGGGGGATGCTATTGTGAAAGATGTTGTTTTCCTAATTTCTCTCTCAGTAAATTTGTTATTCATGTACAGGAAGGCTATTGATTTTTGAGTGTTCACTTTGTATCCAGCTATGCTACTGAATTTGGTTATGAAGTCTAGAAATCTTTTGGTGGAATTTTTGGGGTCTTCTATGTAGAATGTAATGCCATCTGCAAATAATGATAATTTAACTTCTTCTCCTGTCCTTATTCCTTTTATTTCTTTCTCTTGCCTAATTGCGGTGGCTGAAGTTTCTAGAATGATACTGAATAAGAGTGGTGACAATGGGCTGGGGATTTATTTCAGTGGTTCTGCCACCTGCCTTGCAAGTGCAAAGACCCAAGTTCAATCCCCAGTACCAAAAAACAAAAAAATAAAAAAAGAGTGGTGACAGTGAACATCTTTATCTTGTTCCTGATTTTAGAGTGAAAGCTTTCAGTTTTTGTCCGTTTAATATGATGTTGGCTGTTGGTTTTTCACAGATGGCTTTTATCAGATTAAGACAAAGACCATCTATATCAATTTTCTGTAGGGTTTTTATCATGAATGAGTGTTGGACTTTGTCATACATCTTTTCTGTATATATTGAGAGAATCATATGATTTTTATCCTTGGCTCTGTTAATATGGTGTATTACATTTATTGATTTGTGTATGCTGAGCCATCCCTGCATCCCTGGGATGAAACCTACTTGGTCAAGGTGTATAATCTTCTTGCTTCATTCTGTTTGCCAGTATCTTATTGAGGATTTTTGCATCTATGTTCATTAGGGAGATCGGCCCGTAGTTCCTTTTTTGGTTAGATCTTTCTCTGGTTTTGTTATCAGGGTAATGCTTGCTTCCAGAAATAAATTTGGGAGTATTGCTTCCCTTTCAATATCATTAAAGAGTTCAAGAAGTAGCAGCATTAGGTCTTTTCTAAATTTCTTGTAGAATTCAGCAGTGAATCTGTCAAGGCCTGGGCTTTTCTTTGTTGGTAGATTTTTAATTAATTTTCAATTTCATTGGCTGATATTAGTTTATTTGGAATTTTTATATCTTCTTGAGTCAGCTTTTTTTTTTTTTTGCACTTGGGATCGAACTCAGGACCTTGCACTTGCGAGCCAGGCAGCAGCGCCACTGGGCTAAATCCCTGGCTTGATTCAGCTTTTGCAGCTCATATGTATCTAGAAATCTGTCCATTTCTTCTATGTTTTCCATCTTATTAGAATACAGGTTCTTGAAGTAGGTATTGATGATCTTCTGTATTTCTGCAGGATCTGTTGTGATTTCACCTTTCTTTCTTTCTTTCTTTTCTTTTTTTTTTTTTGGTACTGCGGATCAAATTCGGGAACTTGCACTTGAGAGGTAGGCAGTGGTACCACAGAGCTGAATCCCTGGCCCAGATTTCACTCTTTTTCAATAAGATTGGCTAAGGGTTTGTCAATTTTATTTAATCGTTCAAAGAACCAACACTTTGATTCATTGATTATTTATATAATTTTTAGGTCTCCATTGCATTCATTTCTGCTCTTATCTTTATAATTTCCTCCCTTGTACAAGCTTTGGATTTGACTTGTTCTTCTTTTTCTAGAAGCTTGAGGTTCAACATTAGGTTATTTGAGCTTGCTCTGTTTTTCTGATAAGAGAATTCACTGCTATAAATTTCTCTAGTAGGACTGCTTTCATTGTGTTCTATAAATTTCAGTATGTTGTATTGGCATTATTACTTAACTGTAGAAACTGTCTAATTTCTTCTTTAATTTCATCAGTGACTCACTGGTTGTTCAGCAGGGTGTTATTTAATTTCCATGTGTTTATGAAGTTCATGTGGTTTCTTTTGCTACTGATTTCCAATTTCATTGAACTATGATCTGATAATATGCATGAGATTATTTAAATTGCCTTCCATTTACTTAAGCATATTCTCTGAGCTAGAATGTGGTCTATTTTGCAGAATGTCTCATGTGCCACTGAGAAGAATGTGTATTCTAAAGTTGTGGGGTGGAACACTCTGTAGACATCTACTAAGTCCATTTGTTCAAAAATTTGGTTCAGTTCTAATATTTTATTGTTGGTATTTTGTCTAGTCAATCTGTTTATTTGTGACATGGGGTATGGAAGTCTCTCATTACAACTGTATTAGTGCTTATTCAATTTTTCATGTCCATTAATATTTGGAAGCTCATGTTCCCTTCCCATTTTTTTTTCTGGTACTGGGGATTGAACTTGGGTCCTTGTGCCTGTGCAGCAGGCAGTGAAACACTGAGCTAAATCCCCCACCCTCCCTTCCCATTTTTAAGAAGTCTTTCTTACCATGATTGCTAATTGCAATCTTGTCTTCTATATCTGATATTCTTTGCTCACATTGACTTGTTCTGTCATGTATACTTTCAGTGGAATTTTTGGGGGGTACTGGGGATTGAATTCAGTGGAATTTTTAATCTCCTGGATATCTGCTTGAATCTGTTTCATGAATTCCATTTCTTTCCCATGCTGGGTGTTCATGTTTTCCATCAGTTTCCTAAGCCCCTCTATTTTTTATCTGTATCTTCTCTAGACTCACTAAGCATGTTTTTCATTATGGTCACCATCTCTGTAGTTATCTGAGAGATTATTTCTGATTTGATTTTTTCTAGAGCCTCATTCATCTGCTTTTTTGCTTCTGCTGTCACCACTTCAGAGTGTCTAGGTGGGTGGTTTCCAGATTATTCCACCTCATTGTCCCCTGGATTTGCCTTTGGTGAACTGGAAATTTGAGGTTACATCTTGTTTAAGTGTCTTCTCATTTTCTATTTTTTTTAGTTCAATTTCTGGGTTAATGATTATAAATTGCTTATGGTAAATAACTTTATTGCTAGTATTCAGAACCATTAGAAAATGACTACTTCTCAGAGGTGTCTTCCAGGTGTAGCTGGCTTTTGGGTTTTGAGTCTGTTATAAGGTCCTACCTCTTCGATTTATTGGGGATAAGAAGTTGGTGCCTATTTGGCCTAGCCCCTGGTTCTCTGGCACTGGCCCATAGTATTTTTAATGACCCTTAGGGAATCTCAGTCTTGGTATACCAGGAAGAACAACTGATTAGAACAATTATGTCAACTTGGCTAATGCAGTAGAGTCAGCAATATTAATAGCATCAAACATAGCCCAGAAAATGATAAACTATGGTAACTATTAATTAGCCACCTTTAACTGTGTGAACTAGATTTGTGGTAATATAACAAAATCTAAAATGAACCAGAAAATTGTATGCAACAAGTCCTCAAAACCGTGATTTTAACTTCAGGGGAGAAAATTTAAAAGGGGTTGGGGGATAGAGAAATAGAAGAAGAGGAAGAGATTAGAAGCAAGGCTAGAGGAGAAAGGAAGATCATGGAAACTTTGGGAAACTGGTGAAGAAGACAGGAGGGAAAGAGAGAAGAACAAAATAAAAACAAGGGCAGAACAGAACAACAACATAAAAACTAGAAACTGTGTTCACACACGTAAAAATAAGAACAATTAAAAAACACAAAACAAACAAAAACAAGAGAAGAGACAAACGAAAAAAAAAAGGAAGAAAATAAGAAAAAGGAAAAATAGTTCACATCAAGGTGTGTCTCTACTGTCCCTGGTAGACAATGTAGGCAGAGTACAGATCTGAGTTAATTAATCCCAGCAAGCCAGCCCTAGCTTTATGGCAGGGTAGTGGATAATCCCAACAAGGTTGTACCTTTAGTTCCACCGAAGTTCAGGCTGGTTTCTGGCTGTGAGGCTGGAACTAGATTTGTTGAGCCTGCAACAGTCCATGTACCTCCTGCTGGCTTGAACTTGGCTCCCTGACCTCCTGCCAATTTGAACTCTAACACTGACACTGGGAGCCACTAGATGGAACTGGCCTGCAGCTGTTCTGAGCTCTGAGCTCAGTTGGTTTCTCTCCAAGATGGTTACCACCCCATCACCCTCTTCTAGGGGACATTTGAACTCTAATAAGTCACCAACCACTGCTGCATCCACTGTTCCACATTTCTCCGTGGAGATCTCTGAGGTTGCCAGTAGTCATGGTTCATCTACAGGTTCAAACTACCCTTCCCACCCAATGAGTGTGGGTTCAGGGATAAAGCTCCGCTTGCCACCTCCTTCTTCTTTGTTGGAGAATCTCTCTTTGCTCTCCCTATGGGCTTTAATTCTCACTTTAGATTCTTCCTGGGTCCTGGGGACCAATTTCCCTCCTTTGTCTCTTCCTCATGTTGCTTTATTCCAGTGTCTGGACACCAAACCTCCGAAAGGCTCTTTCCTTGCTGCTCACCATTCTGCCATCTTCCTAGAAGTCCTATTTTTATTTATTTATTTATTTATTTATTTATTTATTTATTTATTTAGAGACAGGGTCTCACTATGTAGTTTGGATTGGCCTTGAACTTGCAGCAATCCTCCTGCCTCAGACTCCTGAGTGCTGGGATTGGAGGTATGCATCACCAACCTGGGTTTCAGGTTAGATTTTTTTTTCAGTACTGGGGATCAAACTCAGGACCTTGTACTTGCGAGGCAGGCGCGATGCCACTGAGCTAAATCCTCGGTTAGATTTTAAGTGTCACAGTATTCCCAGTCCATATCATCCCTTGAGGTGGCTTTTTGGGGGGGGGGTACCGGGGATTGAACTCGGGTCCTTGTGCTTGCGCAGCAGGCGGTGAAACCACTGAGCTAAATCCCCGGCCTGAGGTGGTTTTCTTTAAAAAAAAAATTTTTTTTTAAAATTTTTATCTTTTAATGTATTTTCTACTAAAAAAGCAGGCTGTCAAGACAGGAAAATATTACTGGTTTGTTATTACAAAAACAAGTGAGAATTTTTAATTCACAAAGAATGAAAACACAAAACACCAATCTCATTGTACAAATAATATTACAATAAAGTGATTAGCTGTGGACTAATGAAACATTTAAGACTTTACATACACACATATGCACTTTGAAACAAGAAACATAGGACAATTTTTTATCTTTGATATGTTCATGACCACTAAGAGGACATCACAGATCACAGATTTGAGTCTGCTTTCCTGGTATAAAAATTGAGATATAAACCAGCTCTAAAGCATACTGTGTTAATAATGACCTCTTTAGGCAAATACATTCTGATTTGGGACATCCTCTCTCCACCCAAAGCAATCTCCTTTGGCTGTCAAGAAGTTTGGTTGGTTATCCATTTAACCAGATCACAGCAACAAATACAATACTTTTTCACCACATGACTATGGGGAGAAGTTTTAGACAGGCTATTTTCCCCATCCCCAACCCAGAAAAAAAAAGTTCCCAAGGAAGACAATCTGTAACTTTTAAGCGGAATCTAAGGAAAAAGAATATTGGTCACATCATTCACTTCCAAATATGGATGAAGAAATAAGATGTGTGTTGGGTACAGAGAGGTGTTAGCATGGAAAGAAATAAGAAGGTGTAAAATGAGGAAAGCATTATATGCCACAGGAAATACTGGATTCAGTTGATTTTTTTTAGATGAGGTATAAGAATATGACAGTAAATGAAAAACAACAACAAATTTAAAACCAAAATGCAGATTTCCAAAGGAAAAATCTCTAAACCTCTTATAGTTTTATTAGATTAGACATTTCATATACAGCAGTTAATCTAGAAAAATACAACTAAAAAAATTTTCAATAGACCGTGGTCCCTGTAACAAAACCTTCCAAACCCTGTATTATACAAATCAATCTACATTAGTAATATAAAAAGAAACTCAAATTTAGCAATGTTATTTCCCATCCAGCATCCATCTAATTTACAGATGCTTTCTACTATTCAAACTGGAGAGTTAGGATCCTCTAATAAGTTTTTTCTAATGTATTCTGTACATATTAAATAATCTAAAAGGTTCCTCTTGTAGTGCATTCACCATTTAGCAAGTTTATTCAGTATTTTTCAAGTAACATTTGCATTGCAGTAATCTGTCTGTAGATATACTTAAAATCTAAAAGTGCACACTGTTAACTTTCCTAAGGAATGGCTCACGTCTGGAGGAGACCTAATATTCATGGAAAAGATTACCAATATCATGGTTAGAAATGTAGGGTTAGAATGTACTCTGAGACTATACAACGCAATTATATACATAAACCAAAGAACATGAAGTCCTTAGCCCATATTTACATCAAATGATGTCTGTTTCCACAGGGTCATACCAAGAACTCGATATGGCACCAGATATAATTAGGACTGTTAGCTACAATTCTGCATAGCAAGACAGCTCAAAAGTACCCTGAACTGAGTTAGCTAACTAGCACCTCAGTATATCACAGTGTTTTAAGTAGGGTTAGTGTGCTGCCCAAACAACCAGCTATGATATCCAGTGAGGATGCTGTGTACCACAATGAGCAGCAGCAAGCCTCGCCAAGGGTTATGGTTAGGTTGCCATGGATCTAGCACTTACACTGCCACTGCATGCAAAACCCTGAAAAAGAAACACACAGATTTCAAAGAGGATATACTTCATTTTGTTTTAAATGCCCAAGAGTGTTTTCAAAATAAATGATAGTAAGTATTGTTCCACCAAATGAAGAACTTACAGATCACGAGATGAAATTCATTATCCAGTTTGAGGGGGGCGGGGAATGTACTTTTTCTCACCAAATTATCCAGTGTATATGACTGGTTAGAATTCTAAATTTTGATTTTTACTGAAATTCAGAGTATGAAATACAAACATTCATGATAAAATGAATCTAAAATTACACAGTTTTATCACCTCACCAGAAAGCACCAAACATGAGGGCCTAACAGACATCTTCACACTCCCTTCCCTTCTGACCCCTCAAAAAGTGCAAATCAAAAGAGCCACTGTTTGGTCCAAAAATAAAACTCATTGTGTATAAAGATCTGAAATCTGATGGAATCCAGCTTCTATCCCACAGGTTATCTTCCATAAAAATCAACGTCCGAAGATGGAACTTAATTCCAGAAGAATTAATTCTACAATCTGATTTTGATAAACAGTACGAATTGCTATATTACGAGTCTCTTTTTCTGGCTTTAATAGAGTGGGATCAAAAACAATTGCTATACTCTGATAGGTCATTCGGTTTTTTTAATCCATTTTCTATAACTCTTTGGAGGTGTCTAAAAAGAATCTCCATTGTATCTTGATTTGGTTTTGGCAACTGTCTGATTAGATCCTTACCAGCAGTAACGCCCTGTCTTGGTTCTTATTTAATTGCATTAACAAAATCATTAAAATAATTAAATGTAAATAGAGGCTCTGGGGACTCTCAAAAAACATTTTGAGTGCTCCAGTGATGACATGAATGTCTTCCCATTTGGTGTCATTCAAGTCCAATTTCTCATCGTGGTTGATTGCAAACCTCAGCTTCTGGATCATGGTGAGGTTGCCTCTTACTCTGTAGATCCGGTCGACATTCAAACCCCATTCTTCAACATGCTTGATGCACAGCCTCACAAATCCTGGCACTGTGCCATTCTCTCTCTGACACAAATTAGCAAGATTGACTCCAAATACTTGATCTTTAATATAACCTTTTTCACGCACAGCCCGGAAAGTGGGGCATGGTGTAAGAAACTTCTGTAAGTTCTTCTTGTTTTTTTTCTGTTCTGAAGAATCTATGCAAGATACTTTCATAGAACGAAGTTTTTTAAGATCCTCCTGGTCCTTTTCTTTATCCTGCTTTTCTATTCCTGGTGAACCTGGTATCTCCTCTTCTATTGCTTCATCAGTTTCTACTGGCTGGTTATTGATCACACTGCTAAGAACTTTAAATCAATTATTAATAATGGCATCATTATCAGACTGAATTAGCAGTTCTTTGCCTTGACGAGTTTTCAGCTCAAATATGTCTTTCTTGCTGGATTTGCCCTTTGAAGCCATCTTGATCACTGTCCCCTTGAGGTCCACTGTGAACTCTGGCTTGGACTGATTACTCTCAAACCAACTTGTACTGCTCCCTTGAGTTTTAGTAAAAAGTAAAGATGAGCCCTGCAACACTGCCCAGGAAGACAGCCAGCTCTTCCGGACCTTCTTCCCATTTTCAGTAATTTTTGTTACATTTAATAATCCATACTTCTCTTGACCTGGGTCTTGGTGCTTTGGTGAAGAGGGAGAAGATTCATTTTCAGGACAGCAGGGTTTTGAGGCAGTTGGAGATTCCTTGTCATTGGTGTCCAATACAATGGTGCTATGTCTCCATTTTGTTAATTCTATTGGTTCTTTCAGCTGCCTGTCCAGGCTCCTACTTTTAATTATTTCTCTTTATTGCTGGGATGAAGCATTATGCTTTGGCAGCTCCCACCTGGACCGAGATCTGTCCATGCTGTAGTAGTACTGTCTACCTTAGTCATCGACATGCTTGAGCCACTCTGGATCGCCTTGACTGTGGAAATCTTTGCTCATGCTTGCATCCTGGGTCCATCAGGGTGGTTTCCAAGTCCTTTCCTGTGTCCCTCGGTTATAGTAGTAACAACATCCTGAACTATCTGTATGCATTTCCCACTCTCCATTAATCTAAATTGCTGGACTCCCAGGAAGGGGGGGGACAGGGCAGACTGGGATATTTTCAGTTCTTGTAGGTTGGCATACACAGGAGAATCCAGCCTTCCTTGATTTGGAGGTGTATTTGCCCTTATCTGCTCGGTGGAGCTGCTGCTAAGCTCGTCTCCAGGTTCAGAATCTTGATGTAATCTCGCTGAGCTTTCTCCTGCTGAATCACAAGAGTCCTGGGAGAAGCTAGTTTTCTCTACGTCCTGACCGGGAAAATGACCAAATAAGTGCGTCCTGTTCTGGCTGGAAACTTTGGGAGAATGTGAGTCATTGTTAAACTTTCCGTTGCTATGGGTCACGTCCAGGCTTAGGGTGAGAATTTGACCTGGATTATAGCTGGGTCCAAAATTCTGATTGGCATCACGAATGAGACCTGTTCCCTGAACAGATAGTGAGGCTTTCCAAAACTCGAAAGCTCAGGCAGTTTGTTCACATTTTCTGTGGATCTTTGAAGATGCAGACTCTGGATCGTTTTCATGGAACTGTTTGGCAGTCCAGCTGCCTGCTTCAAGGGCGGCATCAGGTCTCTGAGGTGAGCTCCTTCACATACTGGGCCGGCACATAAAAAGCTTTGGCATTCTCATCCGGTTTGACTTGCCACCAGCCGTCATTGGTCTTTTTCACCAAGATGTACCGCTCCCCTTGTTTTATCACCACCTTTCTGTCCTTTGCTTCGTATTCATAGTCATACTCCACTTCAATGTACACTTGTCCTGGAACAGTCTTCCTACTTCTATCAGCCATCTTCATTCAACAATGTTCACCTCTCAAAAAGGACGGGCTCCGCATTATAGCTTTGTGGCTTGCTGTAGTAATGCAGCTTAGAAAGGCATATAGGTATCCAGTGTTACATTTAAATCTCCGAAGCAGGCTAGCGAAATCTGAACCAGACCCCAGGTGTGTCCTCGCAGCGCCCCAGTGCGGTCCACATTCGCCGGGCCTGGCAGACCTGCCCCGTGTGCCCGCAGGCGGTCTCTGAGGGAGCGAGGTGGGCGGGTGGGAGGAGCAAGCCGGCGCGGGGCGGGGCCATCCCTTGAGGTCTTGCTCAGTTTACCTTTGGCTGTCACCCTGCCCAGCACACCACCTGGCTCCCTTACCCCCTACTGACATCCTCTCCAGCTTTATTTTATCTTCAGCATTTATTGCTGCTAGACACTACATATATTACTTAAGTTTGTCATTTTTTGTACTTGTTTCCATGAGCTCCCCCCACATCAACAAACATTTATCTGTACTCCGTGGATACACGAAATCCTCAGGTTTTAGCTGAGGGCATCATAGTGAGTCAGTTATGATTCCCCAGGTGTCCCCTGAAACAGATTTAAAAAATTAAAAAACGTATTCTTCCACTAAATATTAACCTCACAAGCAGGGATTCCTGCCTGTTTTGTCCACCGTTGTGTCCCCCAGGGCTTAGTGTAACAATGTGATGTCCAGTTGATGCTCAGTCCATATCTGCCTGATGTGTAACTCTAGGAAAGTGAGCTTTTGTCGTGGTGACTCTCTCCTGCATCTGGACACCCACTCCTACACCTGAACACTCAGTCCCACACCTGGACACTTGCTCCTGCACCTGGACACTTGCTTCTGCACCTGGACACTCACTTCTACAACTGGACACTCAGTCCCACACCTGGACCCTTGCTCCTGCACCTGGACACTTGCTTCCACAACTGGACACTTGCTCCCACACCTGGATGCTTACTCCTGTTCTTGGATGCTCCCTCCTGCACTTGGATGCCCACCCTGGATCTCTGTCCTGCACCTCCCAGCACCTTAGTGATCTCACGGAAGACAACCCCTGCCAGAGCGGCCAATGTCACAGTCAGGGACTAGAGGAGACTCATGACTGCAGAGGCCATTGAGGGGCAGGGAGAATGCATCTAAGGCAAAGTGCTGAAACTGCCCAAGACCTACTTCTCCAGCATATTATCACAATGAGAAAAGCAGAAGAGCTGGATCTGACCCTGTAGTTTTCACTCTGACTGACCTTTATCAGCAGACGCAGAAGCTTATGGAAATGAGGAAAAAGATACCCAGAGGAGAGTCAGGGCTGGAGAGGCAGTGGGAATGAGTGAGAGCTGACTGCTGACATGTTGGTCTTTTTATCCAGAACCACAGCACTTTGGGCCAGGACAAAGGAACAATGTTGATTCAATGTATTGAATCTTCTCTGCACTGTATTGACTTATAATGATTTTATTTGCTGTGTTTTCCATATGTATCTATAAGAGAGCATTTAAGTAGCTGCTTTCCAGACTGTTTGGAAGTCAGAGCATACATATGTGATTGCTGTCATCAATACTGAATGGACTGCACTGTGTGCGCATTGGCCCCCATGGAGCCCTTCAGACAGTGTGTGATTTGGATGTCAGTGGGCCATTTTTCAGACACCAAAACAAGGCTCACTGGAAACATCTCTGCTATAATCTTTTACTGGAATCACTCAGTGCACTTCAGATCAGGAAAATAAAGTTGAATGGTCTTTGTCTTCTATAGATACTATATAAGACAAGCAGTTATTACAGAGATTCTCAGAGAATAAAATGCAAAATATCAGTTTTATATCACCATGCAAGCACAGGAGACCCAAGGGCTAACTATCATCAGCAGTGACAAACTGGTTCTAGAACACATAATTTAATTAATGGAGTCTAGTAGTTTATCCATATTTTTTTATAGTATTGGGGATTAAATCCAAGGTTTTATTTTTGTTTTTTATTTTTTGAGACAGAGTCTTACTAAGTTTTTCTTTTTTCTTTTTTTCTTTTTCTTTTTTTGGCACCAGGGATCGAACTTAGGTCCTTCCGCATGCGAGGCAGGCACCAGAACCACTGAGCTAAATCCCCGGCCGAGAGTCTTACTAAGTTGCTAAGCTGTCTAGGTTGAGTTTGAACTTGCAGCTCCCTGCCTTAGCCTCCAAGAGTATGGGGATTACAGGCATGCACTACTGCATCCAGCTTATTCATAACTTTGATTTAGATATTTACAAAGCAGTCAGTAGCATATTATGGCGTCACTACTGACAGACAGACAGTCAGACACTATCACTTTATGGACAGAAAGATGGATGGCTTCCCAAGAAGCCTGCAATCTACTTGGGAGGTAGTGCTAACACACTTAAAACAACTAACAAAGAATCAGTATACAGTATTGGCTCTAATTAATTAGGAACATAATGAGAGATGAAAAAAGGCAAAAATTACAGAAAGACAAATACTACATGCTATTATATGGAATCTAAAAAAGTCATTTAAAGGAGAAAAGAGTAGAATGGTGGTTACCAAAAACTAGGTAGGTAGGAGATTGGGGAGTTTTTGTCTAAAAGGCACAACATTTTAGTTAGACAGGAGGAATAAGTTTTCCAGATCTATTGCACAGCATGGTGATTGTATTTAATCATGTACTAAATATTTCAAAATTGCTAAAGGAGAGGCTAAGGGAATAGCTCAGTGGCAGAACATGTCCTACATACACAAGGCCCTATACTCAATCCCCAGCACTAAAAAGACAAAGAAATTGTGGGAAGAGTAGATTTGAAATAAGTCAGAGAAATCAGCACGCAAAACAATATTTATATAAGGTAATGGACATGTTAACTATCTCGATATAATCATTCCGTGGTGTATACATGTATCAAAACATCACATTATACCTCATAAATACATAAAATTATTTGTCCATCACAGTTAAAAGTTTTAATTTTTTAATTTTTAATTTTTTTTTTTCATTTTTTGAGACAGGGTCTCACTCTGTAATTCAGGCTGGCCTTGAACTCGCTATGTAGCCCAGACTGGCCTCAAACTTGTGACCATCCTCCTGCCTCAGCCTTCTGAGTCCTGGGATAACAGCCATGTGCCACCATGCCTGGCACAGCATGTGCCACGTTGTGGATGAGTGAGTTCAAACAATAGAGATGCGCCACACTCTATGCCAGATTTGAGCCCATTTATTAAAGCTGGCAGCTGATGGGAGCTAGCACCCAGAAAGTTTCCTCGGCAATGGGAAGCAGTTTGATTTCTCCTTTTAAATCATGCTTTCACTTGGGGAGGGCTCAGGGGAGAGCAAGCAGAATTTTACAGAAGCAGAACCATGCCAGGTTAGTGGGGGGTACAAGGAAGTCTCACACACACTAGGTGAGCTACAAAACATCTTGCAACTACAGCAAGTTTACTGCCAAGCAGGATGTAGGGGTTTTGGGTGCTTTGTTCAAGCACAGGTACAAAATGGTGCTGAGGCTCAAGATGGAGTTGGGTTGGCTATCACAGCCAGATAAAAGTTTTTCAAAGGAAAGCAAGAATTATAAGAATAACACTTTACTGTCAGTTATTTCTTTAAGCAAACATTTATTGATGCCTCTTAGGTGCCCAAACTGCCTGGTACTGGACACACAGGGGAATAAGACATGGCCTCAGCCTCAGGGTCTATCAGCTGGGGCCAAGGGGACCCAACTCAGACAAAGTACGATGAACCATGCCACAAAAAGGAGGTGCTCAAGAAGTATTTGTTTGATAAATTAATACATTAAGTGTAACAGTAATATAATAGTATTTGACATCATTCCTTCCTATTAGGAAGTGAAGATATGTTATGGATGGATACTGCTATTTAAAGAAGCAATAAATAAAATAGGGATAAAACAGACATTTAGAGATGTTGTAGGTTTTTCAGATTCCCCAATAGTATAAAATATAAAATAAAATATTTCCCTAAAACTGACACAGAATCAGTATCAGAAAACAATAAAGTGTCTCAGTTAAGAGCTTCTAGTTCTGACCTGTGATTTCCAAACTTTTTCAAAAGGCCTCTTTGGGAGGCTAATGGGAGGTTATGATATTATCTTTTGCTATTTTAAATTAACTTACATTTATTTATACCTCTTCTGTCATTAGAGTGGTTGACCAGGACAAAGTGAACACTGAAGGTTGAAATAAAAAACTACAGATAGTAGGGGAAGAGTAACTATGTAAGGAAATAAAAAGCCGTAGTAGGGAACATAAAACACCTACTATATAGTCCTGTAGAGTTGCTTAAAGTAAGTCAGAAATTTGTTTTTGAGGTTTTTATAGTCAAAGCAAAAGAAGAAAAAATTAGCTATAAGGGTCATATGTACAGGTTCATAGGTAATCAGCAGCATACTGTTTCCTGATCCTGTGATCTCTAAAGAGGATGGACACTGTGATGAGGTGAATGACATCCTTAAGCACATCTCACCCACAAATACAGCAGAAGGCTGCTACAGCAATTTCTCACCACATTTATCAGGAATAGTCAAACCTATTAAAGGGCAGTTTTTTTTTTTTCATACCGGGGATCAAACTCGGGTCCTTGCGCCTATGCAGCAGGTGGTGAAACCACTGAGCTAAATCCCTGGCCCAAAGGGCAGTTTTTTGAAGGAATGCAGCTGTCAAGAAAATGAAACAATGCTTCTGAACACCCAGCTTGGAAGAGGCCTGTTTTCACTCTTGAGTCAAATGTGGAGTATCTGGAGCCCTGGATAGATAGAGTCTTTGTTCTGGTGGCAATTTATAACTAGTATTTCCCACAACCACATGTTTGATTAGAGAGGAATCCTGGAGAGCACACTATGATGTTCACAGATGGGAGTCGTGGTGAAGACACCTTGTCACCCTGTCATTTGCCAACTGGTCAGCCCAACAAAATTCAGGTTAAGATTTTCTTTTCAGCATGGAGGAACCTGCCCAAGGGATCAGAAGATCATGGACCATTGCAGGACAGATCATGGGGAGAGCAAACCATTCTTCAGAAAGATGGAAGAGTCTATTCCCTTGTCAGCGTGTCTATGAATGTCCTCTAGCTAGTCTGGCTAAGTCACTACCAGCTGGGGTGTAACTCAGTGGAAGTTGCCTGGCCTGAGGGAGGCCCTGCTTCCATTCCTAGCACCCCTCTCCCTCTGCCAAAAAAAAAAGTTGCAATTGTATATTTTAGGCTTTGCCAATGGTATAGGCTAAAGTAGCATTGTTATTTTAATTTACATATTTGATTATTAGTGAATTCATACATTTCTTTCTTCTGTGAGCTCATACATGTTTTATGGCCCTTTTGCTGTGTGTATATGTTTGTGTGGTACATGTGTATTATAAATTCCCTTCCATGTCCCTTACACATTTATCTATTGGTGTCTCAACATATTTCTTTTCAATCTAATTGAGCACTCCATATATTAAGGGATATCAATTAATTGTCATATTTATTAAAATACATTTTCTAATTTATGCCCTATGATGCATATTATTATCATTTGTTGGAAATGTCCAAATCACAATGAATTAGAACATTCAGTAAAATCCTTAATTAAATAGAATTAAATTTAAAAATTTATTATATGAAAATCATGTTGGACTGCAAGACTATTCCAGTAAGAAAATATCTGGATGAGCAAAATCTATAAATAATCCTGGAAAGTGCCTGGGACTCAGCTTAAAATAGCAAAGTCCATCAGCAGTGCCTTGGGACTACAGCAAAATGTTTTCTTTGTAATAAAAAAAGAAAACACCTCATTCCAAAAAGAATTGGCTGCATTTCAAATCAGCTACTCAGTAATCAATTGAAGAATGAGAGATGGTGGGGTAGAGAGATTGTGTAATAGCTATGTTCTGAAATAATGCAGAAAAAATAGATGATTTTGTCTTGTACATATTTTGCAAAGAAAGTATTCTTCAATGTATTATACTTTATGCAAGTATATATACATGTATCTGCATATCCCTTATTAAACAAGGGAAGGAAGGGAGAAGGTAGGAAGAAAGAAGAAGAAGAAAAAAGAAAGTGAGAATTTTCATGCTCTAATTTTTATAGGATGGTAGTCTTTTTTTTTTTTTGGTCCTGGGGATTGAACTCGGGTCCTTGTGCTTGTGAGGCAGGCGGTGGAACCACTGAGCTAAATCCCCGGCCTGGATGGCAGTCTTTTTTCAACCCCGGTACTGGGAATTGAACCTAGGACCTTCACCTTTTTTTGAAAAAAATATTTTTTCCATCTTTTTAAAGAAATAAAAAAAAATTTTTTTGAGACAAGTCTCACTAAGTCACTGAATTGTCTGGCTGGGCTTGAATTTGTAATTCTCTAGCCTCAACCTTCTAGAATGATGGGATTGCAGGTATGTGCCACCATGCCTGACTAGAATAATACTTATATCGGAACTATAGAACATCTAATCTACTGCCCAACTCACCCAGGATGAATGCTTAATGTGTGAATAAGGGTGTCTCTATAGAATAGCCTCATGGCCCTTTATAAGTATTAACATGTAGTTTTCTGTCTCCAAGAATAATTCCTATTCCTTTATAAGAAAAAAAACAGCTTTCTTGTGAGTAATCAGGAGCACAAGGTTTTAAAAACAGACACAGAGAAAGATAGTGGGAATAGGTTGAAGACAGTTCTAGAAACAATTCATGCTGTTGCCTCTCAAAGACTGTACTGAGTATTATGTTTTCAGGGGGCTTGGGGGGTCAGACTCCTCTAATTTCAGTTTGCTCAGCCCCATCCAGGACTTGTAAACTTACTAAACTTCTCTAAGGCCCAGTCTGTCATGGCGGAATAACAACATTGGCTCTTAAGGTTGTTAAGAAGATTAAATGAGACAATTCATGTCATACCTAGAGCTCAGTACCTAGAAGAGAGCAGGAATTCAGATATGTTTACTCCCACCAAGTCAGCAATGTGGTCCATGTGGGCAGTGTGTTTTGTTATTATTCTTAATCTCCAGGAGAAATGAAGGAATTTCTTTTTAATCTTAGATGAGTCACCAGGTAGGAAATAGTGAAATAGTTTTCCCACACTGAGCCAACCTGCCCTCAAAGATGGCCGAGGGGAAAGGACATTGAAGTCGGAGAGAGCTGGTTCTTACTTGGGCCTGCCACTGGCTTCTCTTCAAAGACCTTTTGCAGTGCTTCTCTGAGGGACTTTCTTTTCTTTCTCCTAAGACTCCCTACCACAAAATAGACAATTGGATTGACACTGCAGTTGACAGTGGACAACAGGTACAAATAGGGAATAAATTGCCACATAGCCATATCCTCTAAGTTGGAATAGTGGATTAGGATGAGCAGGACCTTCATGGGCATGGCAAAGACCAGAAACAAGGCCACGGTGGCCAAGATGATTATGTAGAGCTTGGCTGGTTGACGTCTCTGGGAGTGACAGCAGATTCGGATGAAGAGGAGCAAGTTGGAGAAGACCATGAGAGGCACAAAGATGAGGAACGTCATGATACAGGAGAATAGGTACACATATCGACACTCTAGGTATCTAGGCCTGTCTAGGCAGAAGAAGTTTTCCAAGCCAGACACAAGCACAGACAGTGCCCACAGCACTATGCAGGCCACAGCTGACTGGTGCTTTGGGCGTTGGCACTGGTACCAAATTGGGTACAGCACTGAGAGGCACCTCTCCACACTGATGGCTGTGAGGAGGTACAGACCGGTATTGTAGCCGAACATTATGAGGAAGATGATGTAGCTCAGCAAGGTGTCATCATAGAAGTGGAAGATGTTCACCAGGTGTAAGATAGACGAGCAGAGAAGGACCATGAAGTCAGCGATGGAGAGGTGTAGAACGTAGACAATGAATGGTTTCTTCTTGACGCAGAAGATGAGAAACAGTGTCAAAAGTGCATTCCCAATCATTCCCAGGACACAAATGAACAGGGAGATCGATTCAAAGACATGATAGTCTTCTCTTTCTCTATCAAATGGGGGCTCAGTCACTTGCTCTGATGACCAAGTTGTTTGATTCAAGGATTCATTAATGGTACACAGAGTGGTGGATTCCAGAGGATTCAAGGTCACTGCCAATGGCTCCATTCTTGGGAAGTCAGTTTTTCTCTGTACACCTGTTGTTAGAAATAGAAGACAGAGTTAATGGGAGTCTTTGGTCTACAACTCAAAATTAGTTCAGTGTTATTGAGGATCCTCCCCTCACAGTGGTGTATGAGGGAGGATTGAGCCAGAGAGGATCCTGCTGTGATTTTTTCCCCCCTTCTTCCCCTCTAGCAGATCTATACCCAGGCCAAGTCCACTGCAAGCTCCACTGTCCTCCACAGAACTCAAGTTTTGCTAATAATTCCAGCCCCAGTACTTCTCAGGTTTAGTCTAGGATGGCTCCCTCCTATGTAATAGACCCCTGTGTTATACCACAGGCCCTGTTAAAATAAAGACTCACTTTGGTGTTCCTGTAAACCTGTTTGTGATTTATTTCTTAGATAGTATGGACTCCAAAATTCCTGTAAATCTACTCAGAAGAACAGTCATTTCAAAAGAAAGAGCAATTGGGCCAGGCATTTAGCTCAGTGGCACCATGCCTGCGTCACAAGCATAAGTCCTGAGTGCGATCCCCGGTACCAGAAAAAAAAAAAGAGCAATTAACACTAAGAACTCCAGAGACCAGCAGCAATGAAAAACTGCAGTAGAAATCACCACCTGGAAGAGTTGATCTATAGTGTCTGGTACAAGCTATCATTGGACAGTGATTGCCAGCAGCTGGCAGTGTCAATTGTTGCCTTCCAGCATTTTCTAATATCATCTGGTGACATCAGGACTGCTAGCACAGTGGCACTTTGCCAAATCATGATTTCCATCTGAATCAAGCAAAAGAACCCTAGACTAATTGGTAATAAAGACACACACACACACACACACACACACACACACACACACCCCATAAATAAAATGCTTGGTGAACTCAAAGATGATATGACTAAACAGATAATAGACTTAATAAATAAAATAATCAGTAACCCAATATAGTCAAAATGGCCATACTTCCAAAATTGATATACAGATTTAACACAATCCCAATACCAAGAGCATTCCTCACAGAACCAGAAAAAAAAACCCCTAAAATTCACATGGAACTAGAAGAGACCCAGAATAGCAAAAGCAATCCTGGACAACAAGACCAAAGCAGGAGGCATCATAATCTTGGATTTCAAGTTATGTTACAAACCTACAATGATAAAAACAGAATGGCACTGGCACAGAAACAACATGTAGATCAATGGAACAAAACAGAGGATGCAGAAACAACCTCAGGCACATTAACCCAGCTGATCTTTGACAAAGGGGCCCAAAACAGATCCTGGATATATCCTCTCAACAAATGGTGAAAACTGGCTATCCACATGCAGCAGATTGAGTCTAGATCCATATCTCTCACCATGTACTAAACTAAACTAAAAATGGATCAAATATCTAAATATTAAAACAGAAACACTTAATCTACAGGAAGATAAGATAGATAAAACTCTTAAAGACATAGATATAAGCAAGGACTTTCTGAACAGAATTCCAATAACACAAGCAATAACATCAAGAATCAACAAGTGGGATTATATCAAATCAAAAAGTTTCTGCACAGTAAAGGAAATAACCAAAGAGTAAGAGACAACCTACAGAACGGGGAAAATTTTTTTGCCAACTATACCTTGGAGAGAGGACTAATAGCTACAACATATAAAGAACTAAAAAAATTACCCCTCCAAATAAAAGACCCAATAAAAAATGGACAAGTGGGCCGGGGATTTAGCTCAGTGGTTCTGCCACCTGCCTTGCAAGTGCAAGGTCTCAAGTTCAATCCCCAGTACCCCCCCCAAAAAAAAGGACAAGTAAAATGAAGAGACATTTCTCAGGAGAAAAAAGGTTTATATATGCATAAAAGGAATTAAAGGAATGCAAATTAAAACAACAGTCCATCAGAGATTCCATGTTATTCCTCAAAGGATGACTATCATCAAGAAATCAAATAATTCTCGAATCTATAAAGAACTTAAAAAGATCAGACCTCCCAAATTTAAAGACCCAATCCAAAAATGGGCATCTGAAATGAACAGACATTTCTCAGACAAAGAAGTAGAAATAGCAAATAAATACATGAAAAAATGTTCAACATCACTGGTCATTCAAGAGATGCAAATGAAAACAAAGCTGAGATTCCACTTCACTCCAGAAAGAATGGCTGCTATCATGAAATCAACCAATAACAAATGCTGGTGGGGCTGTGGGGAAAGAGGAAACCTGCTCCACTGCTGGTGGGAGTGTAGACTGGTGCAAGCACTGTGGAAATCAGTATGGAGATACCTCAAAGAACTAGGACTGGAAGTCCCATTTGACCCCACTATTCCACTGCTGGGGATCTTCCCCAAAGAATTAAAAGAATCATACCTCAGTGATATATGTGTGCCCATGTTCATAGCAACACAGTTTGTGATAGCTAAAACTTGGAAACAGCCCAAATCCCCAGCAACTGGAAACTGGATAAAGAAAATGTGGTTTTTTTTATAACATGGAGTACTACTCAGCCATAAAAAATGAGAAATTAGAGACATTTATAGCTAAATGGATGCACATTGAGGCGATACTCTTAAGTGAAATAAATAGGACACATATGTGTAAATACCGAATAGTTTCTCTGGTGTGAGAAACTGAAAGTGTAAATAAGGACTAAATGTATAATAGGTAATGTGACATAGGAAGAAAAGAGGCAAAGGGGAAGGGGAAGTGGGACGGCTAGGGGAAAGGATAGAAGGGAATGGGATTAATATGAGAAAATGAAAAAATAGGAACAAAATCTTTGTAAATAGGGAGGACTGGAGGGGTTGAAGGGAGGGCTGGGCAAGGGTGAAAAATAAGAACCAAGAGAGACTATGTAAAGGTGCAAATTTCCAACGATGAATGTCATTATATTGTATACCTAAAATGTACCAATGATTAGAATGAATAATCGATAATGCAAAATAGGAAGAAAAGGTCCAAAGGGGTAGGGGTAGTGGGAGGGGCAGGGGAAAGGAAAGAAGGGAAAGAAAAAATGCTGAGAAATGGAAAAAATGGAAATAAGGTCTTTGTAAATATGGAAGGGTGGAGGGCATGAAGAAAGGGCTAGGAATGGGGAAAAAATAAGAACCAAGATGCATCATGTAAAGGTACAATTCCCAATGAGAAATGTAATTGTGTTGTATACCTACAATGTACCAATAAAAGAATTTAATACAAAAAAAAAAGAAATCAAATAATAACAAATGCTGTCAAGACTGTGGGGGAAAAGGAACCCTCCTACATTGTTGGGAATATAAACTAGTACGATCATTATGGAAATTAGTATGGAGATTCCTGAAAAACATAAAACTATAAATTCCATTTGACCCAGGTATTTCCCTTCTTAGTATCTTCCTAAAAGAGTTAAAAGCATCATATTACAGTGATGCATCCATATCCAAGTTTATAGTGGCACAACTCACAATAGCTAAATCTTGGACGTGACCTACAGGGCCATCAAAAGATGAATAGATAAAGAAAATGTGGTGTTTAAATAATGGAGTACTACTCTGCCATAAAGAAGGATAGATTTGAGTTATTTGTAGGAAAATGGATGCACTTTGAGACAATAATGTTAAGTGAAATAAGTCAGACTCACACACTTACGTATCGCATGATTTCTCTTATATGAGAAGCCCAAAGTATTAGTTAATAGTTCAAAGAGCAAAATAAATGATAGATAATAGGAAATAGGGAGATAGATTCTTTGAAATTGGGAAGGAAACCAAGAGATAAAGGGAGAGGAAGGAGGGGAGGGAGGGGAGCAACGTGTAAATGGAATTAAGACATGTTATGCACATATACCACCTCCCCCTGATGTATGTAATCATTATGTACTGTAAACATGTAGCATACCAAAACATTTGAACAAAAAGGAATAAATGTCATCAAAATACTTTAACTGGAACATTTAATGATTAGCGAGGGTGGACATCTTTATATGCCTGTTAGCATTTCTTTCTTCTTGTGTAGATTATTCTGTTCTTTGCCCATTTTTTTCCTGGTGGGAATCAGCATTCTTATTGACTATAAGATGGCCTGGATCTCTTTCCCTTTCTTTCTTCCCTCTAGGGGAAGCCCAGCCAGTTCAGCCTCATGGGGCTGGTCCAACAAGAAGGTGGATGTAGATCCTTTTCACAACCCAACCTCATTCTCTTTCCTCTCCTTTCCACAAAGTCAACTGCCATAATCATTCTGTCCAGGAGCCTGGGTTAAGAGGAGAAGCAGGAAGAGAGGAAAGATCATCAGGGACATCTTTGTTCACCAGGCCAGGGGAAGGACACAGAGGAGTCTGCAGCAGCCTGAGCCTGGTTAGGTCCCAGGCTGGCCTGTGGGCTGCGTGTAAGCTGGAGCTTACAGCTGGGCTTTGAAAACAGTATGAACAAATAAGGGAATTGTGTGCTCTGTGTGACATTCCTCAAACTGACTTTTTTGCCAAGTGCATTAGTAAACAAAAATGGGCTTGCTCGACTTTTGTGTCTTACTACTAATGACCATGGGAGAGAGCCTTGATTTAAAATAAAAAATAAGTTTGAGAGTAGAGCTAAATTAAGTAAAATTAGGCTGAACACATGCTTGGCATTTTCACTGGTCTGTTTCATGTTCTTATTAGAGGAGCCCTTCAAGGGTGAGGTCATTGCCATTCAACCTGGACATTGAGGACTCCTGGGCAGTTTGGGTGACCTCCCCCAGTACTTCAGCCTGCTGTCATATCCTATGTTGTATGAAGGTATTTTCCTGACTTCATTTCTGCTACCAGATGGCCCCCACACACCCCACTCACTTATCAGCCTTCTCTCTAACTTCCCTAGAGTTTCTCATTTTGAAGAGAAAAAGGGCAGTTCCAAGGAGAAGTTGGGCTCATCCTTGATGTGGGATAGGATTGTGGAACCTCCCATGGAGAGTCTGAGAAGTTCCAGTTGTTGGAGTGGGGACAGTCACCTTCTTTCTGAGCTTAGCCCCCCATTTCTGCCTTATACCACATGATCTGAAACAGACGTTTCCAATGATTACTCTCAGTCTGTCATCATAACTATAATGTCCAGTCAATCAAAGGAACTCAGGGAGGGTTAAATGTGCTCATATTTGTGTGACAATATTTCAATAGATAATTTTGCAATGTAGAGCCACATCACATTTTAGTACTGGTGCTGTTTAACTTTTCCAAATCAAGCTGAGTGTGCATGTAGACTGAGTATTCTGCACACTGTGCACACACACATGAGCACTCACCCCCCCATACTTGAAATGAAAAGAGGATTAAGGGAGCCCCTCAGCTTTTAAAGATGTTTTCAGAGGAGACTGTTGTCACAGCCAGAGGAGAATATTTCTGCTTTAGAAGACAGCAGGCAGAAGGTGCGGTCCCCTAAGTTGCCTTTGGAATTTGGGATGCCCAAGTAGGATAGCTCTGTCTTCCCGCCTAGCATAGCCCCTGTGCAGAGGGATAGAGAGGAAGAGTCATGGTGATCTTTCTGGAAGAAGTGAGTGAGAGTACTTACTGTGCAGAGATTTAGTTTCTTGTTGTGTGAAGCCACTTTGATGATACCTAGTTCTTCCCTTGGAGCCTGTTATTTCTACGGATCCAATCCCATCTCCAGCAGACAAAAAGATTCTTGAAGTTTGAAAGAATTTGAATCTATCTGGAAGCACTCTGTTCTCAGGGTCTTATTTTGGCCTCAACTCTGACCAGTGAGATCTGGAGTCTTTTTGGCAGTGCTAGAGGACTGGGATAGGGCAGGCCCTCCTCTGAGCCCTGTCAATCACTCTCCACTCTGGGGAGTTTGCTTCAGGTCCCAGCATATCAGAAAACACTCCTGGCTATCCTCAAAGGTGAGCCTAAGACATCTCATCATTTTCAGATTGGTACTGAACTAAAAGTGTATCTTCGTGCACCCAACTGTGGAGGCCTTTGTGCTTCCTGGCATCTCCACTGGTACCACACTCCCAGTGCATATCAGTGGCACATGTGATGGCTTGGCCAGGCCTGCAGCATTGCAGGCCTTTTCTGGCCACATCCTATTCACCTTCCCCACTTCTCTGTGGCTGGTAGTGGCCAGAGACACGGTTTTGTCAGGGACACATGTGGAGGTAGGTGTAGAGTGGGAAGTGGTGTTCCTGGGGGCTCTTATTTTGCAGGTGACTGGACAAGAGGGGCTTTGGACTCTGTCCCTTCCCTCATAGTCAGACATACTCTTATCTATCACTGAAATCACTGCAAAATCATCATATGCATGCAGTTTATTTTGGATTTATTTTTTAAAATCAAATGGTACATGTGACATGACAAACACTGCTTTAGGCTGCTAAACTTATGGTAAGTTGTTATATAGCAATAGAAAACAGATACATTATGTGAATATAGTTAGAAAAGAAAGAATACTAAAAAACTTGTAGGGCCAGGGATGTAGCTCAGTGGCAGCATGCCTGCCTGGCAAGCACAAGGTCTGAGTTTGATCCTTGGTACCACAAAACAAAACAAAACAAAAAATCCAAACAATCTGAAAAAACTTGTATTTTACAAAGAGCTCCTATCCTTTGTCATTTCCCAATCCTCTTTCTTAGTAACAGCTACTGTGAATTCTAGATTTCTTTTGGACTCATCCCTTAATTAAAAAATAATAGGTATATATTCTGCTGTTGTTGCCTAAGAATGTCAAACGTTACCAACTCCTCCCGGAATGGGTGGATAAACATTTTTCCCTTTGCACCATTGTTCCCACTTCCTAGAAGCCCCCTTGGAACTGTTAAGACTTTGGTAACTCTCAGAGATAAACTAAATGTATTTTGCGTTAAAAGATGCACTTGAGTTTTTTGAGGACTAGGGGCAGAATGTTATAGTTTATATCTAGACGTCTCCCCCAAAGCCCATGGGATCAGAACCAGGCCTTTGGGGAAATGATTGGATCATGGAGGTGCTATCCTCATTGGTGGTCCACTGATGAGTTTATGGCTAACTGTGCTGTTAAGAGGTGAGACCTGGTCATAAGAGGTGGGTCACTGGAAAGGTACATCTCCTTTCTGTGCTCCTCCCTTCACTCCTGCTTTCTGCCCAAAATGCTGTGAGCAGCTCTTCTCCACCATCCCCTTCTGCCACACTGCCTGCCTTGGAGCTATTGAACTATGGACTGAAACCTCTACAAACTGAAGGCCAAAATAAACCCTTCTTCCTGTAAGTTGTGAGTGTTAGGTGTTTTGTCCCATCTACTCAGCAGTGAGGAAAGTGACTGAGACACCTCTCCTCTAATGTAGTTGGCTCTAGTTTTTAGTAAGTTTCATTTTTATTATAATACAGTTGCCCGTTATCCATAAGGGAGATGTTCCAAGATCTCAACCAGATGTCTAAATCCATGGATAGTACTCAACCTTGGATCAAGAGTACCCAATCTCCAGGTCACAGACTGGTACTGGTCCATAACCTGTTAAGAACCAGGCTTCACAGCAGGAGGTGATCAGTGGGCAAGTGAGTGAAGCTTCATCTGTATTTATAGCTGATCACTCAGATCACCACTAAAGCTCCACTTCCCCTCAAGTCAGTGGTGGTATTAGATCTTCATAGAAGCAGGATCCATACTGTGAACTGCACATACAAGGGACCTAGGTTGTGTGACTCTTATGAAAATCTAATGCCTGATGATCTGAGGTGGAGCTGAGGCAGTGATGCTAGCATTGGGGGATGCAATTATTATGTATCACAACCATACAAAGGTACCTCAGTTCACAAATGCTTTTGTTTGTAAACAATTTGGTTCACAAACAGAAGTGTTTAGGAAAATTTTGTTTTTATTTGCAAACTCTCCATAAAGTGCATGACTGCAGCCATCTTTCTTGTGCAAACACAAATGTGGTCATCTTTTCCAAAATCATAGAACAAATTAAGTTTGTGAACCAAAGTACCCCTGTACTAATAAAAAAGAAACAAAAAAAATTCCTACTTTGGTTTGTGGAAAAATTGTCTTCCATGAAACTGGTTCCTGGTGTCAAAAGGTTATGGACAGCTGTCCTACGCATGCCATACTTTTTCTATATATACACTTCTATGATAATAGGGAGAGTAAGAAATCAACAACAATAACTAATACTAAAATAGAACAATTGAACAATATGCTATAATAAAAGTTGTGTAAATATGGTCTCTTTCTTTCAGAATATCTAATGTGTACATAACATAGATATCTAGACAAGGATGATTCATGTCCCAGGTGGGAAGAAGTGAGATGATATGAGATTTCATCACAAATTAAAACTTAGTATGGGCTGGGGATTTAGCTCAGTGGCACTGTGCCTGCCTTGGAAGTGCAAGGTCCTGAGTTTGATCCCCAGTACTGGAAAAAAAAAATCCCAATCACACAAATTAAAATTTATGAATTGTTTGTTTCTAGAATTTTCCATTTACTACTTGACTTGCAAGTTACCATAAGTAACTGAAACTGTGGAGAGCTGGTGACAGGGTGGAAGACTGCTGTTGGCATAAGGTGCTGAAGGAGGGGCAGGTATGCAAATAAAATCATAATTCTGTCAGGAAGGAGAACATTATGTGGTTCCTGCTAGGGTAATCACAGTGTCCACTGTGCCAGCAAAGTGATAAGTCAGGGGTGAGAGAAGAAGAAAAATATTGTTGGGTGTGGTGGTGCACACCTATAATCCCAGCACTGGGGAGGCTGAGGCAGGAGGATCGCTGTGAGTTTGAGGCCAGCCTGGGCTACATAGTGAGTTCAAGGGCAGCCTGGACTATATAGTGAGGCTCCATCTAAAAAAAAAAAAATAGAAGAAAAATATTTTCAGATATACAAGGGCTTAAAAAGAGCCTTTAGGAGGTGGGGCCGAGTGGAAGTTAGGTTATTAGGGGTGTACCCTGGATAGGGAAATTGGGACCCCCCAACTCCCCACCTTTTCTCTGTATCTTGGATGGATAAGGTGAACCGACCTCCTCTGCCCTGCACTTTTGTCATAAAGTACTACCTTGCCATGGGCTCAAAGCAATGAGGCCAAGTAAGCATGAAATAAAACCTTTGAAACTGTGAGTCAAAATAAATCTTTCCTCCTTATAAATTCACTTCTGTCACAGTGACAGAAAGCCACCTAATACAGGGGGCTTCTGATAATTGCAGGTAAAACATCGTCATAAATTGAGTGGAGTTTCTGATTTTTAAATGATTGACACTCAAGACTCCTGTAAAGGGCTACCCTGCTTAGATTAGGTCAAACCTACCAGTATAACATTTGTGACTAGGGGTCACACTCAGAGGAGAGCATTCTACCCAGTGTGTTCAGTGGGGGCAGGAATCTGGGGTCATCTTGGAATTTTGCCTCCCAGTCAGACATCATTCCCAAATTCTGTTCATAGTTCTTGTCTGCTAGTGTTGACTGCCCCATCCTTCCTGTCCTTTTATTTTCAGCTTAATGAGACATAAATGTGTGTGGTCAATTTACAATGTTTAAATTAAGGTTCTTTAGCAGTTAATTTTGAACATTGTGACTTAACTCTTAATCAGCAAATATAGCATTTTATGCTACAAACTCATCTAAGACTAGATCATGAAATAGCTTGCTAAACAACTTTTATAAATGACCTACCTGAGAAGCCAAGTGTGGTACATGCCTGTAATCCCAGCTACTCAGGTGGCTGAAGCAGGAAGATCACAAGATGAAGCCCAGCTTGGATACCTAATATAGAGTAAAAAGGACTGGGGATGTAGCTCAGTGGTTAGAGTGTCCTTAGGTTTGGACCCCAGTATTAAAAAACAAAATAAACAAGAGACAAACAAAACAAAACAAAATTTAAAAATCTACCTGGGGAAAAACAAAAATCACCACTTGATGGCACCAAAAAGTGAGGAACCCAAAGGTGCTTCTCTTTGCCTGGTAGTAGAATCCTATAAAACTTCATTTTCTCAAATGAGAGGGAGGAATGCTATTTTTTGAAATAGTTTTGATGTACTTTTGTTCTCTGAAGAGCTTGTGTCTGCAGGCCCTAGCCTGAGGCTGAGGCTCCATAGTCTGAGAAGCAGGACACCCTGGGCCAAGCATCACTGCCCTGCTAGAGTGTGACACAGAAGCTGAAAGTTAACTGCAGACAGCTGAAGGAGGGGTTCTGGGAACTTCAAGGCTGGGCTGTAAACATCACTAGGTTTCTCCCGGAGGAATGAAGCATGGAGTGTTTCAGACAGTCTGGAAAGGCTCAGGGTTGATGTGGGAGACAAATTGGGGTTCCCAAGACCCCTTTTCTTGGGTTTGATAATTTTCTAGGAAGGCTTCCAGAACATAGAGCACTTCACTTATATTTATCCATTTATGATAAAGGCTACAGCTCAAGAGCAACTGGGGGGAGAAGCATAGGGAAGAAGGTAGGCTGAAAAAGACAAGAGCACCCAGCACTTCCATGTGTTTGCAAGTCCAGAACCTCTCTGGACCCCATCTTTTGGAGGCCCTGCTACATAGGCATGAGGGACTAGGTCATGGGCCTTTGGGACCAATTTAATATCCAGGCCCCTCCCCCTCCTTAAGGCCTTTCCTCATTGACATAAACTCAGGTGCCGCTGAAGGGGTTGGTTAGGAATAAGGAGGTGCTCCTTCCACTGTCATAGCTACAGAGCTATTTCAGGAATTGGGAACAAAAACCAAACAGTGTAACAAAGATACAGCTAATAGCTCTTATCACTTTAAAAAATTACCAGAGCTTTAGGAGCTCTGGCTATAACCCTGGGATGCAAACCAAAGTATGATTTATTTTCTCTCTTCTTATCCTGAGTAAGCAGTCTGGGAAGAGAAGGAGGAGGCCAGGATACAGGAGACTGAGGCTTTTCCCCATGTTCAGCCCAACAGCCCAGGAGGTTCCAGAACCTGGAGGAGAAGGGACTGTGCCTTGCTCTCTACCTAAAACACAGGCAGGGTGAGAGGTCTTGAGGAGCCCGGTGGTCACTGTGGGGTGGCTTCCAGGTATGGACATGGACAGTAGTAATGTGTAGGGCAGGAGCTTGTAATGACTTCCTAGGGGAACATTCAAGTTCCATGCTCATCTGCTGCAAACAGTTCCAACCTGGTCCAAATCTGCCCAGGGGTGTGCTCACTGGCAGTGTACTTTGCCTTCCGTCAGATTAGACCCAGGTTCAAGGCCTGTGTAGGCCTGGAGAGCAGGCTCAGTGCTGTTTGGCTGAAAATATTAGGGCCCTGTATGCTCTGTACTCAAGAAGGTCCACAGGCTTCAGGGAGATACAGAGTCTGGGTCCTTTGGCTTTCGGGATGGGGCAAAATGGACAGAATGGCTTTTAAAAGGAGGTATCAGGGCAGCTCCCCCACCCCTTCATCAGGCCTAAAGCAGTGTGGGGTACTTTTGGCAACTTATTGCCTGTGATGAGGGCAAGAACAGGTCTGCAGAGGTTATTTAAAGCTGAAGTGGATCCTGTTCTTTCTTCTTGACTACCCAGTGTCTGAGTCCCTTTCTATGTTGGCAGAGTTTCCCATCATATGAGTCTCACTCTCCCAGTCTCCCTTCCTGCAGGAACTGGGCAGCTGACCTTGGCACAGCCATCCAGACATGCCTGATCCTGCTTTGCCTCAGCTACTGCTGCCCAGAAGGAGCAAGGACTCAGAAAATGCCTGCTATAGTGGGGGAAGCAATGCAGGGAGACCGATGCCAAGGCACATGGCCTAGGGTACCAGGGTAGGAGGCCTGCCACTGAGTCACCTGCATCTGGCAGAGGACCTTTGATGGAACAGATTCTTCCCTCTGCTTTTAGCCCATCCACTTGTTTTTGGCATCTTTAGGGTATTTGGTTCTTGAGCAGATTCTGTGAGCTCGCTAACATCCCTTTAATAAATCCTCTTTCTATTCAAATTAGTTGGTAGCTATTTGTGTTTCTTGCAAGTACCACTGCCAGATTCCAACAGTTCAGCACAGGGGCTCCCTGCCAGAACCTTCTCACATTACATGCATGCAGCAAGTGTACCTCAGTAGGAAGGACAGGAATCTGGGACCACACACCGGTCACTCCCAAAAGGCCCCAAAAGGTGAGATGTAATTGGTGAGATGTAATTGGTGAGATGTAAAAGGTGAGATGTCTTCAGGATGAAGTCATAAGACTCCTTCTTATGCTATGGAAGACAGAGCCCAGACCACCCATCTTTCTCTGGAATAGTGGAGATACAGAAAACCTAGTCCACTGAGAAACTGATTTCAGAAATAAAACACAAAGACTATAGCAAACAGCCACTGACAAGTATGGAGTGTCTTGGACCAGAGTAGACTATGGATGACTGGAGCAAGGGTTTGGGAGTAAACCAAGCATACCTGGGGAGCCAGGGGTTTTAGGGCAGGATCAGAATGGTCAACTTCTGGGGACCTTCAGTGTCTTTTTCTGTGACAGTTTAGGACCTTGCCCATTGTTGTGGGCTGAACTGTGTCCCTCAAAATTCATATGTTGAAGCCCTGCCCCAGTCTGAGAATGTGGCCTATTTAGAGAGAGGGTCTTAAGAGAGGTGATTCAGCTAAAATGAGGTCATTAGGATGGGCCCTGATCCATTACTCCTGGTGTCCTTGTAAGAAGAGAAGATTACAACACTGCCAGGTACCCATGCTGGGGAAAGACAATACGGGAGAAGATGGCTTATCTACATTCTAGGAAGAGGTCACTCTGCCAACACCTCGACCTTAGCCTTGCAGCCTTCAGAACTGTAAGAAAACAAATTTCTGTTGTTTCAGCCTCACAGTGTTCGGTACTTAGTGATGGCAGCCTTGGCAGCTAACACAGTCAGTCAGAATGCAGGGGTGGAGAAGAAATGGGGCAAGATATCATAAAGCACAGGAAAAACCTCTCTATAGGTGAGGTTTCCTTGTGTGCACTAATGTTGACAGGGTTGGCCAAACTGAGGGTTCTGGCTTTTCCATAAGGTCAAGGCTTCTTTCTCCACTTGGGGAGTCTGATGGGGGAAGGGAGTGGTCTGCCATGTGGGGCAAGCTGACTGTGTGGGTCCAGTCCTCTCATCAGAGCACATGCAGCCAGGGGCAGGGTTGAGGGCTTGAACACAGGCCTGGGCTTCGGGCAGAAGCAACAACTCCACATCCAGGGGGAGCATAAATCCACCTTACACCCAGCTTTTCTGTGGGGTGTTGGGGAGGCAGGAACCCAATGTCTATAGCCTAGCACAGGCCAGTGAGCGGGGAGGGGGCCAGCCACTTGGCAGAGACAGGCTGGGGAGAGTAGCCCAGCTCCTCTCTGGTTGAGGAGAAACTTGGAAGAAAGAAAGTCTTTGCAGAGACACAAAGGTTTTCTACATTATTCCTTGTTCTCGATGTGGGACCATGAAGGCTCATCCCCAGCCCCAGCCTGCCTTGCTCAAAGGATGAGCTATTGCAGTCACAGTATAGGAAAACAGAGGCTGCAATTTGCCCAGGATGGAAAGAGCAGGAACATATTTGCAGAGGAGTTTTTCCCACTGACAGCAGCTGGATAAATGACAGCAGGCTGGGCAGGAGAAGGCACCAGGGGACTAGCGGTGGCAGGCACTGGGGTAAGCCTCTGGCTTCTAGGGAATTAGGGGCTGCCTGGGCAAGATAGGCTGTGTTAACACTCTTGCTCTTGATTGTTGCTAAGGCCATCTTGTCCACAGTGAGCAAAGCCTTTCCTCCATGCCTCCATGCCCTGCCAGCTCTGTCATCCTTTATTGAGTGGACAGCACTTTCCTACAGAGTCCTCCAGGAAGGATGGGAAATTTGGGCATCTTTGGAGTAATAAGAACATACGGGGAAAATCCTGATCCCTGCTGGAGGTAAGACAAAATAGAACCATTCTCTAAATATCTACTTCCACTCTTACTTTTTCTGGACATTTTGTTTGTTAGTTTAAAAGTTAGTTACATGGTCATACAATCTATATAAAAAGAAATTACATGTTTGAAGGGTACAGGTCAATGGCAATTGATTGTCCATATTGATGTGCCCAGCATCTATTCAAGACATGGACAGATGACAACAGAAGAGCCTGCTTCCTTTCTCTCATCCCCCATCTCTCTTCCCCCTACTCACCACCTGTCCGTGTGCACATGAGATTTTTCAGCAATGTGGAAATGCTTTGGGCTTCCCTGCACACACACCATCAGAGGGCTGGGGTGCGGTGCAGAGTATCCAGGGTGGCTGGGAGCCCACGCCACCTGTGCAGGGTGCTCTCTGGAACTCCCAGAGCAGAGTCGGAAGAACACTTTCCAATGCTTTCCTGGGGCCTGGCAAGGGGATACAATTCAACTTTGTAAATCAAGTGTTGTCGTTTGAATTTGTGTCTCCTCAAAAAAGATATTTTGAAGTCCCAAACACCAGCAAGACAGAATATGAGTTCACTTGGAAATAGGATCATTGTACGTTTTGGAGTAGAATAAACTCATATTGGGTTAACTCAACATGACTGGTGTGCTTTTAAGAAGATGGCCATGTCTTCTTGTTTTAAGGCACCCAGCTTGCAATACTGTGTTATTGCAAAGTAGTACCTCAACTTTTAAATTTGCACAATAAACACCACACCACTACAATGTTTTCCCCTACCATTTTCTCCATATCCCAACAGCCAACAGAAATTTTATTAAGCTGTACCTGTTACAGTTTGTATTATAAAAACAGTGAACTGACTTATAGGAAAGTTAGATGGAATTTCAAGTTCCATGTTCTGTGAGCTACACCGGTCTGCCCCACTTCAGCAGAAGGTGTGGAGAGCTGCAAACTCTGTGGTCAACTCTGAGTCCTTGGAAACAACTGTACTTTCTTTCCTCTTTCCCCTGAATGATGACTAAAGTTGGGACAAAATTAAGAAAGCTGATTTTATTTACTTGGCCTAACTTATACATTGTTGTGGGCAAGACACATTTTTGGTTTTCTCTATTACAATTTTTATGACTAGACCTGGGGTAGCTCTTCAGTTCCACAGTTGCCAGAGATATTAAACTATTTTCTGGGTTGCAGATATTGAGTGTTGCTCACTGGGGCAATGTCTGGGCATTGATTCACCAATGATGAGCCCAAGTAGATGGTGTGGAATTTAGGAGTCATGCAAGTTGTTTTAGACCAATGAAACAAGGCTAGCTGGCATTTTCACCTTTGCAATCCATCACCAGAATTGTTTGGCTAATGCACGTGATAAGATATTCTGGTTTTACAAAAGAAAGTTAGCAAGTCCTTATATTCTAAGATATGACAGTAATGACAAAGATGTTCCACACATACCTTAAACTTAGATAAATCATTAATATTACGTCATGTTATATTCAGGCTATGTTTGTTAAATGCTAGTTAGGATCAACAGAGATATACTGGTCTAGGAGAACAATTCAATTTGATGTAGTCCCATTTTTTGATTCTTACTATTATTTCCTATGCTATTGAAGTCCTGTTTAGGGAATCTTTGCCAGTGTCTATAACTCCAAGTGTTTCCTCTATATTTTCTTCTAGCAGTTTCTTGTCTTACATCTACATCTTTGATCCACTTTGATTTAATTTTAGTACTGTATAGGGTATGAGATAGGGATGTAGTTTCAATCTCCTGCATGTCTTTATCCAATTTTTCTAGCGCCATTTGTTAAAAAGGCTGTCCTTTCTCTAATGTATGCTCTTTGTCCCTTTGTTGAAAATCAGATGGCTGGATTGCATGATTTTGTTTTTGTGTTTTTTGTTCTATTCCATACATTTCTGTTTTGGTGTCAGTACCATGCTGTTTTTGTTACTATGGCTTTGTAGCATAATTTGAAATCAGGTATTGTGGTGCGTTCAGCATTGCTCAGGACTGCTTTGGGTCTTCTGGATCTTTTGTTCTTCCATATAAATTTTAGGAATTTTTGTTTTGCTTTGTTTTTTTGAGATGGAGTCTCACTATGTAGTTTAGGCTGGCCTTGAACTCACTATGTAACTCAAGACTGGCGTCAAACTTGTGGTGATTCTTTGGAGCACTGAGAAGACAGGTATGCTCTACTATGGCTGGCAAAACGTTTTGTTTCCTAGATCTATGAAGAATGTTGTTGGTATTTTAATAGGGATTACATCGAATTTGTAGATCACTTTTGGTAATACATCCATTTTAACAATGTTAGTTCTGCTGTTCCAAAGAAGGTCTTTCCATTTTCTAATGTCTTCTTTATTTCTTTTCTTCAGTGTTCTGTAATTTTCATTTTCACCTCTTTGGTTAGATTGATTCCTAAGTATTTTATGTTTTTGAAGCTATTGTGAGTGGAATTGTTTTCCTAATGTCTTTCCTAGCAGGTTCATTATTGGTCTATAAGAAAGTTAGTGATTTTTGTGTGGATTTCATATCCTGCAAACATAATTTATCTCAAAGAATATTAAATGAGTAAAGCATAGCTCCTGCTTCAAGAAACTAATTTTTATGAGGAAAACAAACACATATGTATGATATAATATAATATAAAATATAATATAAGCTATTATAGAATTTAGAGAACTCCTGCAGAGATTCTGCAGTCACTGCTATTTAAGTTAGATTCTTATAGCATTCCCAGTGTGCAAGTTACTATGGGAGGTAACTTATTTTTTTGGTATCCTTAAGGATATTACAGGTGAAAAAATTGTCAAAATCCACAGTTACTGCAGGAAAAAATGATTACAAATTTAATTGTGCCTAGAATTAACCTCTGAGTGAATTAGTAATTTCAAGCATTTTTCTTTTATGTAGCATTTGCAAAGGAGTGGGTCACATATATGTCTTTAGGCTTCCCAGCAGGAAAAGGAAAAGCAAACACCCCATTATCCAATTTATAGTATTCTATCAATACAATGAAATCGGCTGCTGCTCAGGAGAAACTTGTCTACTTCAGATGTGGAAATCTTGGAAACCTTGTAGGTATGGTAGGAAGGATGTTAGCTAACTCCTGTGAACAGTTTTGGTCTCTTTACATCTCTTTTTTTTTAGAGTCCTGGAATGCTAGCTGATGAATATCTCCAAAGGAAAATTTAGAAGTTACAATTCTAGGAAGGGCCAAAACATGGCTAGCCAAATATGCAGGGCTGAGCCTGGGGTAATATTTAGCACAGCTAGTGGAATGGATAGACTCCATGTCCCAAGGCAATACTCCAAAAATATTCTTTCTCAGAACAAGATTTTTTTCCCTGATGTTTGGACAAGGGAGAGAACGTGATTATAATCTAGGTAAGGAATCTGGGGAACAAAGTGTCTGTGTAGCAGATGAGGTGCTCATCCAGAGAACAAGGAAATGTTTCATTTATTAAAATGTCAGAACCTGCCCAGCAGTTGTGCCTGTATGGATGGCCAACTCACAGAGGCCCAGAGAAGGCCCTAGGTATCGTGCTAACTTGCTTACCAGACAGTTCTATTAACTAGCATTTGTAGCAGCAACATATACAACTGCCTGTCCTTTAGTTTTTAAATGTTAGCAGCTCTAGTAGGTGGAAGTATAAGTGGGCCAGCAAAATCCAGGACAAATTTTGGGAAGTGTGATGGGGCTTAGTTGGTTTAAAGTACCACAATATTATGATGCCTTAAGCTGACATAAACTCCAATTGGTTTTTTTTCTTGTATCAGGGATGAACTCAGGACCTTGTGCTTGCCAGGCAGGTGACTGCACCACTGAGCTAAATTCCCAGCCCTCTAATTTAAAAAAAAATACTTAAAAAATCGATTTTAGTTTATCATTACAGTACATATTATTTACATTGGTACATGTACATAATATATCTTAATTCCTTTTAAAAAATCCTCTTTCCCTTCCCTCTCTATTCCCCCCCACCCACCTATTTCTTGATCCCCTTCCTTTTTTTTTTTTTTGACATAATGTTTATAATCCTGTTAGGTACAGGAGTTGCTACCTGTACCTAACACATCCCAATTGATTTTCTTTTTCATCCCTTGTCTCTTCCCTCTTCCCTCCTCCCTACATCTCTTTTGTTTTGTTTATTCATTTTTTTGTTTTTTGTTTTTTTGTTGTTGTTGTTACCAGGGATCAACTTGGAACCTTTTGCTTGCAAGGTGGGCGGGGAAACCCCTGAGCTAAATCCTCAGTCCTGCTCCTTACATCTCTTGATCCCCTTCCCCTTTGAGAATGAACTATCTCCCTACTTCCTCTTATCTATCTTTTATTTTGCTTTTCATTTTTTTCTCTGAGTTTCTCATATAAGAGAAACCATGTGATATTTAACCTTTTATGTCTGATTTATTTCACTTAACATTATGGTCCCAAGGTGCATTCATTTTCCTACAATTGACTGAAGTTTATCTTTATTGTAGAGAAGTACTCCATTGTGTGTAAATACTATATTTTCTTTAGCCATTTATCTGTTGAACATATGGGCTGCTTCCAAGATTTAGCTATTGTGAATTGTGGTACTACTAAATATGGATATGCATGTATCGCTGTAATATGGCATCTTTAACTCTTGTGGGAAAAGGACTATTCCCTAAAAGAGGAATAGCTGAGTGGAATTTCTAGATTTATTTTTTGAGGAATTGTCATACTGATTTCCATGGTGGTCGTATTAGTTTACATTCCCACTAATGTTGTAGAAGCTTTCCTTTTTCTCTGCAGCCTCACCAGCATTTGTTATTATTTGATTTCTTGATGATGAACATTCTTTTGGGGGTAAAATGAAATCTCAGTGTTGTTTTAATTTAATTTGGATTTCTCCAGTGGCCAGCGATGTTGAACATTTCTTCATATATTTATTGGCCATTTGTACTTCTTTTGTGAAGCATCTATTCATTTCATCTGGCCACTTTTGGATTGGTCTTTTATTTTGGGGTCTAATTTTTTTTGAGTTCTTATATATTCTAGATGTTAGTCATCTGTCTAAGAAATAGCTGGCAAAATGTTTTTTCCCATTCTGTAGGTTGTATTTTCACTCTGTTGGTTGTTTCTTTTGCTGTACAAAAGTTTTCAGTTTGATATGATCCCATTTGTTGATTCTCACTCCTATTTCCTGTGCAATTGGAATTCTTTATAGAAACTCCTTTCCTATGCCTATGACTTCAAGAATTTTACCTATTTTATCTTCCAGCAGGTTAATTGTTTCCATTTTAACATTTAGATCTTTTATCCATTTTGATTTTAGTTTAGTATATGGTGAGAGATAGAGGCCTAGATTCAATCTTCTGTATATGCATAGACAGTTTTCCCAACACCATTTATTAAAGAGGCTATTTTTTCTTCAGGGTATGTTTTTGACCCCTTTACAAAGATCAAATAGTTGAATGTGTTTGAAGTTGCTTCTGCGTCCTGTAATATTCTGTTCCAGTGATCCTCATGTCTGTTTTTGCGGCAGTACCATTGATGTTTTTATTTGTTTGTTTTTCTTTTCTTTTCTTTTCTTTTTTTGGTACTGAGAATCGAACTCAGGGCCTTGTGCTTGCCGGGCAGGCACTGTGCTGCTGAGCTACCCCCTCAACCCACCATGGTGTTTTTATCACTATAGCTTTGTAATATAACTTCAAGTCTGGGATTGTGATGCCTCTCACCTTACTCTTTTTACCCAAGATTGCTTTTGCTAGTCTGGTTTCATATAAATTTTAGAATTTTTTTCCAGTTCTGTGAAGAATGCTGTTGGGATTTTGATTGGGATTGCATTAAATCCATATATCAATTTTGGAAGTATGGTCATTTTAACTACTTAAGTTCTGCATAACCAGAACAGAGGACATCTTTCCATTTTCTGATTTCCTCTTCAATATCTTTTTTCAGAGTACTGTATTTTCACTGTAGAGGTCTTTCACTTCCTTAGGTTAATGTCTAAGTATCTAATTTTTCTTGGTGCTATGATGAATAGTATTTTTCCCTAATTTCCTTCTCATTGGGTTCATTATTAGTGTACAGGAACACTAATAATTTTGTATGTTTATTTTGTATCCTGCTGCCACATTACTGAATTTGGTTATTAATTCTAAGAGTCTTTGGTGGATTTTTTTGGATCTTTTATATAGAGGATCATGTTATTTGCAAATAGTGATAATTTGACTTCTTCTATTCCTATACATATCCTTCTTATTTCTTTTTCTTGCCTAATTGCTGTTGCTAATATTTTGAGTACTATGTTGAACAGGAGTGGTGGTAGAGGACATCCTTGTCTTGTTCCTGAATTTAGTTCTTTTTTTAATTTTTTTGGTCCCGGAGATCGAACTCGGGACCTTGTGCTTGCGAAGCAGGCAGGAGCACCACTGAGCTAAATCCCTGGCCTGCAAAATATGACTGGTTCTTCTTATTATATGGACAATACACAGTTATACATCTTTTTTTTTTTTTTTTTTTGGTACTGGGGATCGAACTCGGGTCCTTGTGCTTGCAAGGCTGGTGGTGGAACCACTGAGCTAAATCCCCAGCTTATTCCTGATTTTAGAGGGAAAGCTTTCAGTTTTTCCCCGTTTAATATGATGGTGGCAGAAGGTTTGTCACAAATGGCTTTTATTAGGTAGAGATAAGGTCCTTCTATATCTGTTTGCTTCAGTTTTTTTTTTTTTTTTTTTTTTGTATCATGAAACGATGTTGGATTATGTCAAAGACTTTTTCTGTCTATTGAGATGATCATGTGATTTTTGTCCTGGCTTCTGTTTATGTGATAATTCCAGTTATTGATTTGCATATGTTGAATTAGCTTTGCATCCCCAGGATAAAGCCTAGTTGGTCATGATGTATGATCTTTTTGATGATTCATTGATTCTGTTTGCCAGTTAAGCATTTTTGTATCTCTGTTCATGAAAGAGATTTGTCTGTAGTTCTCTTTTTTGTTTGGATCCTTGTCTGGTTTTGGAATCAGGATAATGGTAGCTTTCAGGAATGACTTTGAGAATATTCTTTCCCTTTAAATTTCATTAAAAAGTTTGAGGAAGCTGTTCTAATTATAATTCATTTTAAGAATTTATCCCCAAAAGATTTGTAGCAGATAAGTAAGCTACATGAATAATAATTTTGCTGAGAAGCAGAAGGGGAAAAGACATGGGGCAGGGAAACAGCTTGTAACTTTATCATGTCATTTGAAATTATCAAAAAAATAAATCCAGAATTATAGTTCTTCCCAGAGTTTGCAAAGAAGGCATTTTAATTTGATATAAGTGTGGGCTTCGGCATGAATGTGTATGTATATACTGAAGTTTAGTGGCAAATCACTTTCTTTAGCCACTAAGCAAAAATGTGTGTAGATGTCAGTGACTTAGCTCTGCTATAACACTTTTTTGAACCAAGAAATATTTTCATTGAGATGATATTTACAAGACTTTTAGTTATTTCCTTTGCTCCATTTTGGTGAATGCATATATACATGGAAGCCATACCCTCACCAAGACATGCAACATCTTTACCTCCAAAAATCTCATGTCCTGCCAAACCAGCCTACCATTTCCAGTGAAAAATGATTATATTTTTGTTACCATAAGCTTTGCCTCTTTCAGAATTAACATATTCCCACCCTACATAGTCTTTTGTGACTAACTTCTGTCACTAAGCATTGTTTTTGAAGTTTATTCATGTTGTTACAAGTAGCTGTAAGTCTTTCCTTTTTATTGCCAAGTAGTATTCCATTGTATAAATACACTTCAGTTTGTTGATCCAGTTTCCTTTTGGTGGATATCTGGACTGTTTCCAGTTCTTGGTTTCATAAATAAGATAGTTATGAAAGTTTTTATATGAGATGTTTTGTAGATGTAGGCTTTCACAGCTCATGAATGAGTACCTAAGAGTGAGGTTCTGGGTCATAAGATGTGTGTCAAATGTTTAAGAAACTTCCTCCCAGTTTTCAAAAACGGTTATACTATTTACATTCCTACCAGGGCTCTTAGAATTCTCATTATGCAACATTTCAACATTTGGTGCTGTAAAGAGTCTTTTTTTCATAATCTTTTGTATCCACACTTTAGTGGGTATAAAATAATATAATATCTCATTAGGGTTTAACTTGCATTCTTCTGATGATTAATGATATTGAGCATTTTTATGAATTTGTTGGCTATTTGTGTATCTCTTTTTATTTATTTATTTATTTTATTGGTACTGGGGATCAAACTCAGGACCTTACATTTACAAGGCAGGTGCTGTGCCACTGAGCTACATCCCCAGTCCCTATGTCTCCTCTTATAAAATGCTCGTTTAAGACATTTGTCTATTTCTAAAAACCTAGATGGTTTCCTTCCTTCCTTCCTTCCTTCCTCCCTTCTTTTATAATTAGTGCATTTTGTGTCCTAAGAAATCTTTGTTTATCCTAAGATCAGGAGAATGTTCTCCTACCCACTCTCTAGAAGGTTTGTGCTATGGTTTCAATTGGGTTTGAGGGTGTTTTGCAAGGGTTCATGTGTTAGAAGCATGGTCTTTAGTGTGAACTAAGTGAGGTTGGGAACCTTTAAGAGGTAGAGTGTAATGGAAGGTGGTGAGGCTGATAGAGGCATAACCTCAGGAGGAATTAATATAGTTCTCATGGGACACCCCCCCCCCCAGCAGTAGCTTCCACAGAGTGAGTCTTATAAAAGTTCAAATCTGACCCCTGAGTCTCTCTCTGGTCTTTGCTCTCAACAGGTGGTCCTTCTTGCATGTGCTTCTGCCATGTTTCCATCTATTCATCACCAGGCACTCACAGAGGTCAAGTGGATGAGGTCTCCCAATCTTAGACTTTCAGTCTCCAAAACTCTAAGGTAAAGAAAACTCCCCCACCTTTAAAAAAAAACCTTTTCTTTATAAAGTACCTAGCCTTAAGTATTTGTCTATAGCTATGAAAAATGGATTAATACTCTTTAATTCTAGCTTTTATATTTAGATCTATGATTCATCTCAATTTAAATTTTATATAGTGTGAGGTAAGAGTTGAGGTTCTTTTCTTTTTCTGAGTAGTTCATGTTTTGTATAGATTTTGAACTGAGCTTGGTGGCACACACCTATAATCCAAGCACTTGGGAGGCTGAGGCAGGAGGATTGCTGTGAGTTTGAAAGCCTGGGCCACTTAGTGAGACCTTGTCTCAGAAACAAAAAATTAGATTTTGTTTTCCTCATTGAATTGTTTTGTCATCCTTTTTGAAAGTCATTTGGTCATGTATGTGAGAGTGTGTTACAGTACTCATTACTCTATTTCATTAACCTATTTTTCTGGTCTTTTATCAAAACCATATTGGCTTGATTATAAGTCTTGAAGTCAGGTCAAATATAATACTTTAACTTGAAATTCTCCTTTAATAAGCTTCAGACATCTACTGTACCCCTAAAATGAAAGATACCATAAAACGACCATGCCATTTATTTTCACATTAAGTTGTTAAAGCTGTGAATATCATGAAGTCCCTACCATAGTACTATTATTAACATTAACTATTACTTCCATATACTATTATAAACACATACATTTGAATGCCTCCCATCCTATACTTATTTTCAAACTTTTTTTTGAGAGTTTCACTATGTATGTAGCTGAGGCTGGCCTTGAACTTGCTGTGTAGCCTAGGCTGGCCTCAAACTTGCAATCCTCCTGTTTCATCTTCCTGAGTGCTGGGATTACAGTCATGCATGAACACACTCTGCTTCCAAACTTTTTAAAGGAAAAAAATACTACTCTCTTGTATGCTGTTTTGGATTTAGGAAGGAGAAAAACTGAAAAGAAGAGAAGTGGGTGCAAAAGGGATAAAAGAACACTTCTACACCATTGGTGGGAATGTAAACTACTACAACCATTATGCAAATCAGTGTGGAGATTTCTCAAAGAACTAAAATTAGAAATTCCATATGACCCAGATATCACCCTTCTAGGTGTCTTCCCCAAAGAGTTTATGACATCACACTACAATGATACATGCATACTAGTGTTTATAGCAGCACAATTCATAGTAGCTAAATCCTGGAAGCAGCCTGTATAACTGTCAACAGATGACTAAGTAAAGACTATGAAGAAGGACAAACTTGAGATATTTGTAGGAAAATAGATGCACCTGGAAAATATAATGTTGAGTGATATTTTATACATTTCATGCCTTAGCTTTAGGTGTAAAATCTTGGATTCTGGAGCCATTCTATTCTTATTCCATTTAGGGAGTTAGGGCAAATTACTTAAATTCTGCAAGCCTTACTTCTGTAAATGGGAATGAAATATTAAATACCTAGAAAATGTTCATGTGACTCCAAAGAGGAAAAAAAAGAAATTTGGGGGATTTACCATATCGCTGTGGTAATCAAGACACTGTTTAACTGGAGATGGGATAGGCGTGCACACTTATGCATTAAACACAGGTGATCTAACAGATGTGATCATACTGAGGTCCTTGAAGTTCTTATATTCTCACTGTGGTTTAATGCAGACTCTTAGGTGTTGCTGTTGGAGGGAACATCTCTACCAGGCAAAGGGCTCTACAACTCAGGGGCCGTGTCCACAAAGACTCTCGGTGTAAGAGGGGAGGGGAGTGGAATTAGTAGGGGTGAGGTTATTTCTGCAAACTATTAGGGCTTGCAGATCTCTTTAGGGGGGTCTGAATACTCCACTAAGAGATGAGCCTTGCTCTTCCCAGTCCTGCCCTGCTCCCAGCATGCCCCTCCCTCACATGGTGCTGGACCATGTTTCCTGGGACCTCACTAGATTCATTTTCTTTTTTTCTTTTTTGGGGACAAGTTCTCACTATGTAGTTCAGCTGACCTTGAACTCACTATGTAGTCCAATCTGGCCTTGAATTTGTGGTGATCCTCCTGCCTCAGCCTCCTGAGTGCTAGGATCACAGGCATGTGACACCACATCTGGCTTATTTTCGAATTATCTTCTGCTATAAACTTTGGCTAGCCCTGTAGAGACAATACAGTATTGTACCAGGTAATTTGAGAAGCATTTACATATTTTGTGTTAGGTGCTGTAGTGGTCTTTCTGGTCGCAGGCAAGTCTGCAGGCCCCCTGTTGGAGGGGAGCAGGTCCTTTGATCAGAACTACCTCCCATTCTGGGTCACATCACATCCTTTGCAGGGTACTTACTTGTGCTGGATGGAAGAGTCTCCTTTTGGACAGATTCTAAATATTGGGGGTGGTAGGGAGACAAAGAATGGGGAGGTGTTGGAGAATGCTTTGGGCTGGGGCCTTCACCTCTGGGGTGCTGAGTCTGCAGCTGCAGTCTGTTTATGCCCTTCCCAGAGTTACCCAGAAAGGCTACTTCCTCCTGTCCGGGAGATTGCCTCCCCTTTTCATGCCTCTGTGGCTTCTCCCAGAGAGCACCTCACTGTGGCCTGTCTGGAGGCTGCCCAGCTGGAGGGAAGCAAGCATGCAGGGGAAGAGGTGCCACTTCTCTTTCACACTTGGTGTCTAAGAATTATGCACTGAAAGTGAAGCTCATTGCTTGGGATAGACCCAACCAGACCGGGGCAGCGTGGGAGGGAAGAAGCCCAGAGAAGATTCCCCGAGGCTGACGGGGACCAGATAGGCATGGAAGAGTTCTGTTCTCAGGGTTTTATCTTAGACTTTTATCTGGCCACTGAGATTTGAAGATTCTGTGGCAGGACCGGAGGGCAGAGGACAGGACCAGTCCTGCTCCGAGAGCCTGTCAATCAGATGGATGGGGTGCAGGACCACTCAGCACTCTGCTCAAGCCTGCAAGTCCAAATTGCTAGCATACCTGAAGTTGTTCTGCTCCCAACTGCAGAACCAAGACAACTTGTCCTTAGCTTCCTCCCATCTGCAGACCTAAATCTGGAGCCATCTTCCTATGGAAATGAGCACTCTGCCCTGACCCTCCCATTACCATTCTCCTACTCTGCCAGCTCTCTCAGCTTGCTTACTTCTTTCTCATCTTTTCTTTCTTTTTTGGTACTGGGGGTTGAATTCAAGGCCTTTGCACTAAGCTACATCCCTAGCCCTTTTTTTGAGCCAGTCTCACTAAGTTACTAAGTTTCTCAGGCTGGATTTGAACTTGCAACTCTCCTGCCTCAGTCTCCCAGAGTCCTGGGATTATAGGCATGTGGCACTGTACCCAGCTTCCTCCTCTCTCTCTCCTTCCCTCCCTTCTTCCCTTCTTTCCTTCTGAGGATTGATTTTAGGGCCTCACACACGCTAGACAAGTGCTCTACCACTTAGCTGCAGCCCTAGGCCTGACTCTCTCATCTTTCTAATACCAAAGGCTTTTTGTGAAGAACTGAATGTCTGTTTTCCCATAATCACAAGCTCAACACCTATGATTCAGCAGAATGTCTTCCGGATGAGGAATCCATTTTAGGGTGTTACCAGAACACACCAGACTTGGCTGGAGTTAGAATTAGGTGACACTCGCATGGTATTGAAAGTCTTTGGAACTTAAGTGACCTTCTGGCAGGAGAAAGGAATTCTTCCACAGGTGGGTCCACTTCTGGGTTCAACTACTCCACTACTCATGGATTCTTCTACTGTACTACCCTTGGGTTCTACTGCTTATGAGTTCTATGACTTCTGGGTCCACTGGTAGCCTTCTGGGTTACTAAGCTTCTTCCTCCTTCCTCCTTCCTCCTCCTTCTCCTTCCCATACCTCCTCTACCATGTTCCTCTAATGTTCAATGAAAGGGAATGTTCTTTCTCTAGGGAGCTTTGGAAGGTGTGACTTGTCTCACAGAGGTATAAGCCAGAACTTCCACACTGGAAATTGGGGGCCACAGATTCTTCTTTGCCCCAGGATCACTCAGGCCTATTATTCATTCTTTCTACACCTCCCCACTCCCCAAACTCTGTCCACCTCCAAGAGGAGAAAGATTACTCACAAAGACAAACGAAGTATAGAAATAGCCAACCTATTTGTGGCTTAAATGCAGGCAGTTTTATTTTTACAGTGAGTTGCTGTATATTCTCTAAGTATAAATAATTATCTACCACAAATGAAACTCCAGCACCATCTGTGATAGTTCCTGCTTTGATTGTGGTGCCAACTATTCATAAAACAAGGGGCACCTTCCCCCACCTACTCCCTTCTGGGAACTCCTGGCCAGCCCACCCATCTGGCTGCCCAGCTTCCTGGTGCTTGCTCCCCATTCACCTGATGGCAGTTGTCAATTTCCAAATTGGATAATTTGTTATCCTCTGCCAGCATAGACAGACATGTCTGTTCCGTTAGAAGCTGGGAAAAGCAAATGCATGAGCCTGTCTGCTCTGTTGACTTAATAATGACGTTGGAGTCTTCCCTCTAGTTGGTCACTCTATTCAGGCTTTCACAGCACCCATAGGGACAACAGTTCACCAAATCTGGACATCCCCTGAGCTGAGAAGCAGCAAATGTGGACAGAGGCACAGTGTGGCTCCTTCCATCCTGTCCACTCTCCCTCATGCCTCCTTCCCTCCGGGCTTCTCCATCAGCCTGTCAGCTCTCTCCCTACCGGGCTCGCTCCTGTGGGTCAGATCCTTCCCTGAAGAGTGCTCCTTTCTTCCACCTGCACTTGGCTTCAGACGGCCCCGGTTTTCTTTCCAGTCTTTGACTGTCCTTTAGGAAATGTAAAGTTCTTCAGGAGGCTGGCCTTCTCCTTTGGGACATCACAACCAGGTAATGAGAATGGATTTCCAACTCTCAGGTGAGCTAACCCGCTCTGTAGATCCACCAGTCCGTGCCTGCTGCCTGACCCCCACCTCCTGTTGGATGCGGGTTGAAGATCTTCAGGGAAAGGCCCCTCTCTGCCCTTTTTCCTCTTCCCAGGAGGATTGGCCAGCTTCCTTCAGAGGAGTGTAGCTCCTGCCCTGGTCCTTTCGTCTTGCGGCTTATAAAAACAGTCTGAGGAAAGCTTCCTACATGATGCCTAAGCCTGCTTTCCCATAGAGCCCGAAAATGCCTTCTCATTTTGATGCAACAGTTCCCAGGGGTCATTATCACTGGAAGGATCCCCTTGAAAAAGAGGACCTTTGGCCAAAACTAGAGGGTGGCTCTTCACTGCAGGGCTTGGCTACCCGACATCCAAGTGATCCTGAAAATTCTTGTTCAACTTTGCATTGGATTCCTAGAAAAAAGGGGGGAAGGAATCAGGGGGAAACAGTAATTTGTTCTTATGTCCTGAACTTCCTGGGTAAGAATCTGCATCTAACAGGAATAGCTGTTCCCAAGAGGGGCTGATAGAAGCTGACGGATTCCTCCACCCCTGGAGCCTGCTCCTTGCCTTTCTCTCTTCTTCAATGCATCCTTTGGGCCTTTAACACTAGAATGGGCCTGATATTCTTTGCAGGAAGGAAATGCATATTTAACTATGTAAGCAAGTGCCTCTCACTTGGTGGGTTTAAACTACAATCTCATTTAATCATCAACCTTTTGGAGGTAATATTGTTAGCTCCGTTTTACAGTGGAGAAAACTGAGTCCCCAGTACACAGCTTGGCAGAGGTCACATGATTCCTTGTAGGCTGAACTAGGGATTTGAGCAGCTCTGTCTATTCTGTAGCATTTCTCTGGGTTACCTTTCTCACTGGCTGACTCTAGTGGCTTGGGGTGGTCAGCCACCTTGTGCTGTCCCCAGCACGTCCCCTCTGGATCAGTGTGAAGATTTTCGCTTGAGTGTTTTACTGAATGATGCCATTTGAAGCAAAGCTCCTGCTGATAAGCGTGGGACCATCTGCTTGGCACATCTCACATATTTTCAGCAGTGGGAGAGCAGCTCTGATTCCTTCAGAGACGGAGGTTGCTGCGTCCTTGGAGATATTGGGACCGGAGACCCTGCAGGCTGGCAGGGCAAGATGCCGCAGGATGCAAACAGGTGGCCTCCCTGTTGTCACCTCTGACCCTTCCTGAGCGAAGGACACTAGTGAGTCTGCACCCCAGTTTCCAATTATTCTTGTGCCCTTGACAATCAGAGTCAGATCTTCCTTCTTCAGAGAACTGGTCTGTGCTGACTGCTTTTCACAGGGTGTTAGAGGTTTGCTCTCAGTGAGTGTTGGCAAAACCTTCTCTCTCCTTTTGCCTTTGTTTTGGAAAATGTGCTTCTCTATTGGGAGAACTGTTCCCAGACATTGTTTTTCAACTTCAGGGTTGAAACTTCTGTGGTAGCTTTTACTTTGGATTTATAACGGGGCAAGAATTTTAGGATTGATTCATGGTTGGGATGGTGGACTGAGAGGTTTTCAAGGTTGCTTCATTAGATGTTACAGATGATGGAACTTGGGGCTGAAAGGGTTGTGACTGTATTTGATTCCTTTGGAGAAATCATTTGACTAGATGCCACTGGGCATGGCCAGAGGCAAATTGCATCGACTCTCCTTTGCCTTTCCTTAGTGGGTACCAGCATTAATATACCTTCTGTTGCTTGTACAGCCATATGCAGCTTAGAGGGCACAAGGTGTCTATTCAATGAAATCTCTGACTCAGTCTCAGTTCTTGATGTGAGTGTCTTAGCAATATTTCCCAGCTGGGGTGGGTGGGGTTGTTGGCAGGGGATTGCCTCGGCAGTGGTGAGACTGTGTGTGTGGAGGTAGAGGAAGATGGCAACAAACAGGGTGGCTTAGCCTCAGCACCCTTGACATTTGGGGCTGGGTAATGCTTTGTTGTTGGGGATGCCCTGTGTTTTGTGGGATGGTTAGCCATGAGATGCTAATAACTCTCAGTTGCAAGAGCCCCACATATCCCCAGACATGTCAAATGTCCCAAAGGGGGCAACATGGCTCCCTTCCCCTTTAACACCAGTGCTCTAAATTCTTCCTGCTGCATACTTGGAAAGGCAATAAGAAATCTCTGCTTCTATGTGCAGATGGCTCTGGTGTTAGGAAGATACGAATGATGCATTTAAGACTGGGGCAGATGTTCCTGCCCCTCACATTCTCATCAACTCCCCTCTCTACCATGGAAATTCCATCTCACAAATGGGTTTCTGTTTGTCCATATTACTGCGCATGTACACACACACACACACACACACACACACACACACACACGGAAGAATTTATCCTTTCCTCTTGATCTGCATACCTGGAAGGTCCAGCCAAGGGTCAGGGTGTCATGGTGGTTGTTGGGGAACAAGAGGAGCTTTCAAATGTCCACTCCTCAAACCCTGGTTTTTCGGCTTTTCTCTTTCCTTCTTTCTTTCTCCTTCCCTCTCTCTTTCTCCTCCTCCTTTTTTCTTCTTTTCTTCTTTGTTCTTTACCTTCCTCCTTCCCTCCTTTCTTTTTCTTCTTCCTTCCTTTCATTTCCCTCCCTCCCTCCCTTCCTTCCTCTCTTCCTTCCCTCCTTCTTTCTGTCTCTTATGTGAAATGGTGGGCCTGGAATCTGGGGCCATGGGAATATTGTGCTCATGGGAACCAGACCATGGAAGGGGATGTTTACTTCATGGGTCTCAGGAGAAAGCTTGAGCAAACATGAAGGCATGGCATTTCTCCCCAGAAAGAAAAAAGAAGAGGCTCTAGCCGACAAATGGTGCCCTTTGTGAGTGCCCTTGCCATTCCTATCAGCTGCACTGCCCATCTGTTCCTCTGCTTCCATGGAGAGGTAAATGCACCAGCAACCTCAGGTGCACCCGTGGGACATGGGCTCTGCCAGCCCACATCCTTCAACTTCTATGGAAACCACCACCCTTGTTTTCCTGCCTGATGATTCATTATCTTTGTTTGGCATTTCCATCAGATCCATATTGCCAAAGAGCTGTTCAATCTCTAGTTTTTCAATCCTGAGCTTTTCCCAGCCTTCCAGAAGTATATTAAAAGGTAATAATATGAAGAAGTTGAAGTTCAGAGGAGCCGAGCCTCTTGGCTTTGGGCTCACATCTGTGGTCACTTTGATGGAAAGTGTAGCTCCTGGGCCAAGCAGCCTCAGGCACAGGCAGCCAAGGCTGTGGCCTCTGCATTGTAACTTGGATAATGTCAAACCTCTCTCAAAAACCTCTTCTGCACTTTTTGCTGTGACTACTGAGAGAGCAAAGACCATTCTCACATTCCAGAAAATGTTGACATCACTCTGCAGGGACACACAGTTCCCCAGAGGAACCCCGAAGAGGGACTTTTGTCACATCAGTGGAGAACAAGGTCTCCCTGGAAAGAAAAAAGAAGCAGCTCCGGCTGACAAATGGTGAAGAAATAGAAAGAAACAGGCCCTGTCTCCAGTTGTGCACAGAATGTGATCCGAGTGTCTCACAGCCTCTGTCACAAGGCAGGTTCTCTATGTACTCACTTCCCCACCAAGACTATCATTCTGAAAAATGGGTTTCTTGTTGAAATCTGAAATTTCTTGGGTAAAAAACACATCTGTAGGGCTTGGGTGAGGTTACATGTTTCTTATTCAATATCTCAAGCAGAGAAAGATGAGTGAATTCCTGAAGGAAATGACATTGAACTTGTTTCAAGTTCAGCTGCTTTGATTCAGGTTAAACTCAGGGATCAAGGGTAGAGGGCAGCTCAGTGGTAGAGGGCTTGCTTAGCGCACACTTGCATTTTCATCACTGCAAAAATCACACATACAAAAGCAAAAAGAAAATCCCAAAGAAACCACAGGATATCAATTTGGGATGTCTCCAAAAAAAGGAAAGTTTGGCAGGCTGAGTAATAAGGTCTTAGAGTTAGCCAGCTACAGAAACAAGGTCCTAGATCATAAAACCAATTTGTAAAGTCTTAATGATGCATCAAAAGACCTCTATTGATTTGGGAAAAAATGTCTTTTCCCTTTGGGAGTGATACTGCCTACACTTATTTTGGTTTCTGTAGGTGGATGGTGTTGTTAGTACTGACTTCCATGATGGTCAGCCTGGGATGGTGTGGAGGTTGGGGGATGTTGGAGCCTGAGCAGGTGAGGCAGTCCAGCCCAGGGAAGGGAAGTGAAGGTGGTGACATAGCAGGGGATGTTGTACTAGGCAAGGCAGGAAGGGATCTGCATGGGAGGTGGAGGGGACCTGGTGCTGAATGTCAGAGTGCCTGCTAGGTGACAGCATGTTCCAGGGAAGGTGTGGGGGCAGCGATAGAGTAGAATAACCCAACAAAGTGAGTCAACATCTAAACAGGAGGGAGGGAAGGAGACTGTTTACACCCAGGTGGGTTGATCATGTAAGTACATGTATTGGGGATGGTGGGAGCCAGATGCCTCGCTATCAGAGAAGGAAGTTACAAACATGGAGAAAGAGAAATCATAAATGAATTCAGTGGTGTTGGATCAAAGTTGGAGATACTGGTATATGTATATGTAAATGTATATCTACGCCCGTGTGTGTGCATGACTATATATATATAAATAATCCTTAGCCTTGTCTTTGAGAGAGCCTGGGAGCAGTGGCCCCCACTAACAATGGGCACACTTAGCACCTGGATCTTGGCTTCTACATACCATTCTTTACCCTAAGCAAACAGGGCTCCTTGGAGAAATGACTGATTCTAGGGCCTGATACATGATACCTGGTAAAACGTCCAGTATTTTATCTTAGAAGACTAGGCATAGAAAAGTCAAGGGACAGCGGAGAAGGTCTGGGTTGCTTTGGATTGGCTGAGGCCATGCACTTCCATGAAAGGCCCAGTTGGTGATACCCAGGCTCACTGGTCTTGGAGAGGTCTGCATGAGAGCTGTGAATTTGAATGTAGATTTGGATCTGTGTGGCCATTATTTTTATTTTTATGTTTTTGGCACTGGGGATCAAACTCAGGACCTTGTGCTTGCCAGGCAGGCACTGTGCCACTGAGCTATATCCCCAGCTCAGTGTGGTCATTATTGAAACGGATCAGACTAGTCAATTCAGAGAAAGTCTATAAAGTGTGAAAGGAAAGGGACTGAGGACGGGGCCAGGAAGGACACCAAGGCCCAAAGAACAGTAGCAGACGAGGTCTCCAGCAAAGGAGACCTCAAAGCACAAGAAGGAGACAGAAGCACAAGAAGGCAGAGGAGGAATCCGTGGATAGAGAGCATATTTAGGGTTCAGCATCATCTCGGTGAGGAGAGATATTGTGGGATCTTCATAAATACAGAGAGAGAGAAAGAGAGAGAGAGAGAGAGAGAGAGAGAGAGAATATGAGACAGCATCATATGCTCTTTGGAGGACTTGGGTAAAAGCAATATGCTGTTGAATGACCGGGCTTATATCTATTATTTGTTCTGATGTAAAGACATGAATCTGAATCTCCTCCTTGATATCAGTTATCATTGCCTACGAAGTGAGTTGTGGTGCCCTTGATCCAGAGTAGTGATGACTATGAATCATTCTTTTTATGGAAGAAAGTGGAAAGAGAAGCAAGTTTCTTTTTTTTTTCTTTTTTTCCTTTCTTTTAAAAAGCTTATTATTAGTACATGTGTGTAGTACATAATATTTATATTTCTTGTGGGAAGTTGGTACATGTACATTACACATTTTAATTCAGAAGCAGGATTTCTGAAAACAACACATTCTCGTTTATTTTGTTGTAGTTGTTGTTTTGGGTTTGGGATTGGGTAGATCCATCCTGTAATAAGATCCGTTCTTTGATAAATGCACCCTCTTTAATAAAGATCATGAAGTTGATTATGACAGATTCTTCTGGTAACGTTGTGATAGTTAATCTTGCTTGGATTGAGAGGTGCCTGAGAGACTAGTAAAGTCACTTCTGGGTGTGTCACGGAGGAATGACCTTGAGAACTACATCTGGTCCCTGGCCCCTGCAGCTCTGGCTTTTTTCCTGTCTGTCTGCTTCCTGGGTGCCATGAGGTGAGCAGCTTTCCTCTGCATGCTGTTTTATAGCTAGCCAGTCATGATTGAAACATCTGAAAGCATGAGCCAAAATAAATATTTTCTTCTTTACGTTGTATATGTCAGGTATTTTGTCCCAGTAATAGACATAAAGGTCATTATTAAATATCCCCAAAGTGCTGGGGATTTAGCTCAGTGGTTTTGTCGCCTGCTGGGCAAGCACAAGGAGCTGAGTTCAATCCCCAGTACCAAAAAACCCCCCAAAACCAATTAAATATCCCCAAAATTCTACCATCCATATGAATGTGGATATGAACATTATTACAGATATATTCCTTGTTTAATGGCCTCCCTGTTTAACGACTGCAGGACTTATGACCAAGGCCTGCTGTTCAGAATTATGACCTGCTGCTTGAACTTAAGACCTATCTTTTTTGTACAGTTCTGTGCAACTTGTTTATAGAGCTTCAAAGTTTTTTGTACAGGATACCTTGTTTATATAGTGCTGTAATTTTTGCTGATTGTATTGTGCAGTACAGTACTAGTTTTATGTACTGATATACATTACAGTATTGCATGTAAGAGTTAAGCAAGTAAAAGCAAAGTCATCAAGTTAGAGTTTCCTTTGACCATTTCTTTGTTATGAATATTGTAATGTACATATTATACAATTCCTCATTTAGCGACCAATTCATTTAATAACCTGATTGCAGGACTGTAACTCCTTGTTAAATGAGGAACTTCTGTACGTGAATGGACTATTGACAAGGAGCTAGTGAGTGGGCATAGAAGTAGTGACAGCTTGGACCTGGGTAATCTGGATTCTGGTACTGCCTTTGCTACTACCTATGTATTCTTGGACTAGATATAAGTTAATTTCCTTACCTGTAATACAAGTACCTGTTTGTGCTATATGCACAATTCCTTCAAGATCTTGGTCTCAATGATTAACAGATGATCAAACTTAAGAGTAAGAAAATGTTTTTAAGAAAACTCCAAGCTGCAACCTTTCATGTCTTCTATAAAACATTCCATTTTCTGTGGGAAAAATTTTGTAATATACATATAGGACAAAGTGTTATATTCACAAATAATTCTTGCAACTCAGTAAATGTAATGGATAGAGCATGGAAAAATAATCCATCAAAGAAGAATATAAGTGATCATTAACATGAAAGAATGTCCAACCTCATTAACAATCAAATAAATGCAAATTAAAGCAATGTAATTTTATTGCTTTTCAAAGTTGGGACTTCTAAGAAATGGAGTTATTGTGGGAAAAGAAGTATATATGGTGTGAAAGAAAGCATCCATATATTGTTGATATTAGTGTAATTGGTACAGTTATTTTGGAAGACAATTTGTTAATATACATCTAAATCTTGAAAAATATTTATTCCCTTCCATCCAGCAACTCTATTTTTAGAAATATGTCCTGGAGAAATAGAGATTTGTATCTCCAAAACTTCATTGCAGTAGTTCCCTGTATTTGAGGTTTCCCTTCTGCTATTTCAGTTACCCAGTGTCAACCACTCTGAAAACATTAAGTGAAAAATACCAGAAATAAAAAAATTCAAAAGTTTTGAATGAATTTTATTATAGTATATTATTATAATTTATTCCACTATAATAATTGAATATATTATTATAACTTGTTTGATTAGTTATCTTAATTGAAAAATTACAGAAGTAAAAAATTTATAGATTTTTTAGTAGTACATGTTTGCAGTACATAATGATCATGGTCATTATGGGGAGCTGGTACATGTATAAAAGACACCTGAATTCTTTTCACTTCCCCTTTCCATCCCATCCCTAGCCCTCCTCCATCTCTCCGTTCCCTTCTCACTTGCAGAAGATCTGTCTCCCTGTTTCCTATTATCTGTCTTTGTTTTTGCTCTTTAATTTTTTTTGTTAAATTCTTTTATTGGTACGTTGTAGGTATACAACACAATTACATTTCTCATTGGGAACTTGTACCTTTACATGATGCATCTTGGTTCTTATTTTTTCCCCATTCCTAGCCCTCCCTTCAACCCCTCCACCATTCCCTATTTACAAAGACCTTATTTCCATTTTTTCCATTTCTCAGCATTTTTCCTTTCCCTTTTTTCCTTTCCCCTGCCCCTCCCACTACCCCTACCCCTTTGGACCTTTTCTTCCTATTTTGCATTATCGATTATTCATTCTAATCATTGGTACATTTTAGGTATACAATATAATGATGTTCATTATTGGAAATTTGCACCTTTACATAATCTCTCTTGGTTCTTATTTTTCACTCTTGCCCAGCCCTCCCTTCAACCCCTCCAGTCCTCCCTATTTACAAAGATTTTGTTCCTATTTTTCCATTTTCTCATATTAATCCCATTCCCTTCTATCCATTCCCCTAGCCCTCCCACTTCCTTCCCCTTTGCCCCTTTTCTTCCTATTTCATATTACCTATTATACATTTAGTCCTTATTTACACTTTCAATTTCTCACACCAGAGAAACTATTCGATATTTATACATGTGTGTCCTATTTATTTCACTTAAGAGTATTGCCTCAATGTGCTTCCACTTAGCTATAAATGTCTCTAATTTCTCATTTTTTATGGCTGAGTAGTACTCCATTTTATAAAAAACCCACATTTTCTTTATCCAGTCTCCAGTTGCTGGGCATTTGGGCTGTTTCCAAGTTTTAGCTATCACAAACTGTGCTGCTATGAACATGGGTGCACATATATCACTGTGGTGTGATTCTTTTAATTCTTTGGGGAAGATCCCCAGCAGTGGAATAGCTGGGTCAAATGGGACTTCCAGTCCTAGTTCTTTGAGGTATCTCTATATATTTTAGATATCTTATATAAGAAAAATCAGGCGATATTTAAGCTTGTGTGTCTGATTTATTTCACTTAGCATTATTAAATTTTGTCATAGTATATAATTTGTTTAGTTTAATATTATCTGTTGTTAATCTCCTTCATGCATAATTTATAAGTTAAAATTTGTTATAGGCATGTACATGTAGGAAAAACCAGAATCCTGTGGTTCAGTACCATCAGAAGTTTCAGGGGGATAAGAAAGGACTACTATACAGTGCTTTAATTTTAAAATGGTGACGAAAAATTAGAAGTAACTGTTATGTTCAAAGGCTAGGTGATTAAAGATGAAATATGGTGCATTCAAATAGTGGTAATAAGGTCATGTTTTTTGAGTACACAGTGATGGGAAAATGTTACAGTATGATACCAAGTAGAAGAAGAGTGGGATACAAAAGCATATAAAATTGATCCTCGTTTTTTAAAAAGTGTGTGACATTGAAAAAATACTAAAAAGGAATATCTCAGATGTTAAATGAGGTCAATTCTGAACAATGATTTTGTGTCTGAATTTTCCAAACTTTCTGCAATGCACACATTGTTTTATAATTAGAAAAGGAACAATAAAATTGTAAAATATCCCCATTTCCTGAGAAGATTAAACAGACTACTGAGTCCCACTGAGATGACATTTTTGCAATGGAAGAGCCCTTCTGTACCAGCAGGGTCCGTTAGATCAGCCCCTGCAGGCCACTCCACTTTACGATGGACTTTAAAGAGAGAGAACAGTTGGGGACCCCGGTCCTACCACTGGCAAAGTCACAATTAGAAGTTAAAGCAGTCATCAGAAAAAAAATCCCTACAATGTCAGGGATGATGACGGCTTCAATTCCTCAAATAGGAAGGAGCAGAGAAGACAAGACTGAAAAACTTAAGCAGAGAGACTATGCATGATAAGGTCCTTAAAACAAGGTTAGCCCTCAGAGCTTGGGGTGGGGGAAGATCGGGGATAAGACCAGGAGCTCTTGGGCTGAGGGCTTCTTTCAATACTTGTAGATGTTTACCTCTCTATGTATTGATCTGTGAAATGGGGAGCTTGGTTAGACCTGTGCTCTCCATTTTGTTTCTGAGTAGGAGACTGGCTCAGTTTTTGCTTTGAAGTCAGGCATCCTGCCCATCCATCCTTCTGATTGGGGTCCAAATGGGATTCCAGACACTAGCTGCCCTGTGGACCAGGGAGCACCAGATACACAGACTGTAGAGCCTGTGGGGCTGTGTGTTATAGTGGCTCTGAGGTGGGCCTGGTTTTTAATCCTTAGTCTTCTTCCTTATAGACCAAGAGCAACAATGCCTCCCTTATCAGCCCCCCAAGCTGATGGTAAGGTTCTAGAGCTAGGATGCAGGAAGATGCTTTTGGACTCTGTAGCCCTAACAATGACATTGTGATGCTCCAACATACTTCTTTCTCCCTAGGAAATGCTTCCACGAGAAGGAGGAGAGGAAGGGAAGATGTTTCTGTGATGCTGCCAGGCCTGCGAGTAATTATGTCACTATCTCTTACACTCTTTTGTATTCTGTTGCCAACTGAGGTTCCCACTATTGTGTTCGGACCATGGCAGGGACCATAGAGACTGTTAGGATGAGCTGTCATTGCACACTAGACCATCAGTGCGCAGTAAACAGGAATCACTATAAATGGAATTTTTATATATATAATATAATTATATTTATATATATATAATATAATATAATTATATATATATAATGATTTGCATGACTGGTCAGAAGGCCCCCCCCCCAGAACTGGGCCTACATGGATACAAAAAGAGACCCTGATGATTCATTCTCTAGTACACATATGTTCCCTCATCCTCAGTACTGTCCAAGAAGTCAACTGCGTGGTCTTTGTTGGCTGTTGGGGGAGGATCACTGAACCAATAAATTCTTCTGAGCTACCCTGTTTTGTCAGCTAACAGCAATTAGCTTTCCCTCCCAATCCTCGAATATCCCTGCCATCCACCAACAAACAAGGCTAAATAATCCATGAGACGACCAAGGTGATGAGCATGTAGGGCCGGCTGGACTCCAGGCTCTTCTTGGCATCGGCTGTTTCACTGGAGAGAATGAAATTCAGAGTGTTTGAGTAAGACTGGGAATGTGATTTTTAGAGATTTGTTCATTTAAGCAGAACCCCACTATAACAAAGCAAGTGGAGGATTATGGTTCTTTTTTAATGTGAATTAATTTTAATAGATTTTTATTTGCATTTCAATCACATCATGATCAGAACCTACCTAATTATGTGATTCATGAGTTCTACTTTATCAGAAAAGTTTTGATTTACTGTGATGACCTGGAATTAAGGAAGTATTTTCTCTCATGGGGTAGCAGAGTGTTTTCTCTCAGAACAGTTGTGATGGGCTTTTGCAAGTGTCAGACATTCAGATATGAATAAGGCGTTTGCTGGGAAGAGGGTGTATCTGTCCGCTAGAGATGCATAACAAAGTGGCTTACACAACAAAAATTTTCTCACAGTTCTGGAGGCTAGAAGTCCACAATCAAGGGGCCATTGGGGCTGGTCTGGTGAGGGCAGACACTCACCTTCTCCCTAAGTCCGCTATAGCCTTTTCTTTGTTTATCTATGGCGCGAGATCGTCTTATAAGGATACAAGTCCTACTGAATTGGAGCCCTCCCTGAGGACATTGTTTAACCTGAATTACTTCTTTAAAGGCCCATCACCAAATACATTAAGAATTAGGGCTTCAGTATTAATTTTGGAGGGGGGACACAATTTAGTCCCTAATAGTGAGGGAGATATGTTAACTCTGCTACAGGGAGGAAGGTCATGGTTATGGAGGTGATGGATGAATAACACCAGAGTATGTGAAGTGAGTTTTGGAAAAGGTAGGACGCAGTATGAAAAGCTGGGAAAGATGGATTGGTATAGGGAAGAAGGAGAGCAGGGGATTCATCCCAAGTCTAGGCAGAGACCTGGGAACAAGAAAGGAAGCATATGCTTTTAGATTTTGGTCTTAGATGGCTTCTACATTTGAAATTTACACTCAGACATATGTGACAGATAATGTCTTAAAGATTTCATATGCATGTCTGTCCTCCTATGTTTATGAAGATCTTATTAAAAGATTTAGGGGCTAGAGGTAGAGCACATGCCAGTGCTATTTCAGCAACCCCTACAGCTTCCTTGCTATACCTGTTGCTCCTTCCATCCAGCTGTCAGACCAACACAAGAGTAACCTTTCTTCAACACAGTTCAGGTCATGTCCTTTGAAACTGTTGCCCAGCTGCATTGGAATCCCCTGCGGTATGGAAATTCAGCCTGTAGGAGCTCATCCCAGGGTTTCTTAAACAATGGCCTCCTGAAATTTGAGTTTTCTGCAGAATAAGCCCGGCATTTTAAGAAGCCTCACAAGCAACCTGTCACACTCTGTCTGCACACCCATTTCCCTGTAAGTGACAAATCCATCCAAGAGCCACACGTCTCCCCAAGATCTCTCTAAGCTCCACCAGTAACATTCTGCACCCTCCTATTTCCATGCTTCTACCCATGATGTTTTCCTTTTCTCAGGATGACTTTCTTCCCCTTCCTCAGCTTACGCCTCCTATTGACCCTTCAAGACCCAGCTCTGCAAGGCCTCCCTTATGACCTTCAGACACAGGGCTGGAGATTTAGCTCAGTGGTTCTGCTGCCTGCCTCGCAAGAGCAAGGACCTGAGTTCGATCCCCGGTACCAAAACAGACACACACACATACACATACAAAAAGACCTTCAGAGACTGCTGCTACTGAATCTTCTTTATTCCACTTGCCAACTAAATTACATTCAGTTCTGCCTATCTCCATGCAAAACTATGCAGAGAACTGTGTCATCTCTATCCTTAACGCTGGCAACAGGGATTTACTCATATGGCTAAATGTTAAAGAGTGGAGGGAGCCCGATCTACCTTCAGATAAAGAAATCATTCTAACTTATTAGGTTCATTTGGTTGGGTTGGTTTTATTTTATTTTATTTTTCTTTATTTTTAAAAATAAATTTTATTTTATCCCTTTTCTCCCCCAAGTCTCCTCTTCCCTATGTACAGAAGCTTTGTTTCCATATTTTCCTTCTATTTTCACATTTTTTCTTGTCCCTTCCTTCCTTTCTCCCTCCCTCTTCCCCATTCCCCTTCCCATCTGAACACTTTCTTCCCATTTCCCAACATCCATTATACATTTCAGTCCTTATTTCCACTTTCAGTTTCTCACACCAGAGAAACAGCGCAGTATTTAAACATGTGTGCCCAATTTATTTCACTTAAGAGTGTGGTGTCAAGGTGCATCCATTTAGCTATAAATGGCTGAAGTGCATCCTTCTTTATGGAGAGTAGTACTCCATTGTATAAAAAACCCCACATCTTCTTTATCCACTTGTCAATTGATGGGCATTTGGACTGTTTTCAAGATGTAGCTATTACAAACTGTGCTGCTATAAACATGGATGTGCATATATCAGGGTGGTATGATGCTTTTAATTCTTCTGGGAAGATACCAAGAAGAGGTACAGTTGGGTCAAATGGAGCCTCTAGTTTTAGTTTCTTGAGAAATCTCCGCACTGATTTCCACAGTGGTTGCACCAGTCTACACTCCCACCAGTGGAGTGGAGCAGGGTTCCTCTTTCCTCACAGCCCCTCCAGCATTTGTTATTGGTTGATTTCTTGATAGCAGCCATTCTTTCTGGAGTGAGGGGGAATCTCAGCGTTGTTTTCATTTGCATTCCATGAATGACCAGTGAGGTTGAACATTGTTTTATGTATTTATTTGCCAGCTCTTGTTGCCTTTGCTACTTTGTGTATGCCATGTTGTTTCTCCTCTGCAAGGCTTGTTTGTCATCCCTGTCTTGGAGCTAGCTGATTACGGACTGAAACCTCTATGAATTCATCCACAGTTGAAGTTGGATGGTGAATGGGGCTGAAACCTTTGAAAAGGTATTGGGGCTGGCATGGTGAATCTTGGAGGGGAAGAGAAAAGGATCTTCAGATTTGGGATTTAAGCAACTTCTTCCAAAGAAGAGTACCAGCAGAGCTGCTGCGGCAGCCCAAGATCTTGATCCATGTCTGTAGACTGGAATATGGGTGGGGCAGCAATCCGCAGACACCTCATTTGGATAGGTGAGGAAACTTGGTGAGGTTATGAAACTTGTCCAAAGTCTAGTGATGCAGCTTCTAACAGGGACAGCCAAGATTCAGAGCCAGGTTGTAAAAATTAAAATGAACAAACTACGCCAAAGCTTTAGGAAAAAGAAAGATGTTTATGTTCTGGAGGCCAGTCGTCCACACCAGTGGCAGACAGATGAAGAAGGGGTTCACACTGGAAAATGTAGCTTCCCAGTTAAGTACCTTGGCCATGTAGAAGTTGATGAGTCAAGAGGAATGCACATCTGTGAAGAAGCTGTAAAAAGATTCAAAGCTACTGGAAAGAAAGCAGTGAAGGCAGTCCTGTGGGTATCAGCAGATGGACTCAGAGTTGTGGATGAAAAAATGCAGGACCTGATAGTTGACCAGACAATAGAGAAAGCTTCTTTCTGTGCCCCAGATAGGAACTTTGATGGAGCCTTCTCTTACATATGTTGTGATGGTACCACTCGGCACTGGATCTGTCACTGTTTCATGGCTGTCGAGGACATGGGGGAAAGATTGAGCCATGCAATAGGCTGTGCTTTTGCAGCCTGTCTAGAGCATAAGCAGAAGCAAGAGAAGGAATTTGGAGTGACTGCTACTTTTGATGCCAGTGGGACCACTTTTACAAGAGAAGGATCATTCCGTGTCACAACTGCCACAGAACAAGCAGAAAGAGAGGAGATTATGAAACACATGCAAGATGCCAAGAAAGATAAGACAGCTACTGGTTCATCAGTGGCCTCTGGCAGCACTGCCCCATCCCTGTCCTCTCCCACTTCTCCCACTTCGGACACCACTATCTCTTTGCAGATGAACAACCCTCATGCCATTCCACGCCGCCATGCACTGACTGAACAGCTTGCTCGCCAGGGCTCTTTCCGAGGATTTCCTGCTCTTAGCCAGAAGATGTCACCCTTTAAATGCTAACTATCCCTACGCATCAACGGGTTGCCTTCCACTATGCAGAGGAAGACTGATTTCCCCATTAAAAATGTAGTGCTAGGGCCAGGGATTTAGCTCAGTGGTTCCGGTGCCTGCCTCGCAAGCACAAGGTCCCGAGTTTGATTCCTGGTACCAAAAAAAGAAACCAAAGAAAACCAAAAATGCAGTGCCAGAGGTAGAAGGAGAAGCAGAGAGCATCAGCTCCCTATGCTCATAGATCACCAATGCCTTCAGCACACCTTCTGAGGACCCCGTCTCATCTGCCCCAGTGAGCAAACCAGTGACAGTGGTGGCACCACAGTCTCCTGCCTTCCAAGCTAATGGCAGTGACTCAGCCTTCCATGTGCTTTCTGCTAAGCCAGCCCATACTGCTCTAGCACCCAGAGCAATGCCTGTGCATGAAACCAACCCTTGGGCCCATGCCCCTGGTGCTGCTAACAAGAAAATTGCAGCCACACATCCGGGCACTGAGTGGGGCCCGTCCTCTCCAGATCTCCTCCAGGCTGGCCATAGACACACTCCCTCAGAGGCCGACTGCTGGCTAGAAGTGTCCAAGATCATCCGGGCCCAGCAGCCCCAGGCCTCTGCTGCCCCTCTGCAGCCAGTCCTGCAGCCTCCTCCATCCACTGCCATCTCCCAGCCAGCACCACCTCTCCAAGGGAGTGCATTCCTCACCTCTCAGCCTGTGCCAGTGTATGTGGTCTCACCCCTACAGCCAGCCTTTGTCCCTGCCCAGTCCTATCCTGCGGCCAACAGGATGCCCTACCCAGCCCCTAATGTGCCTGTGGTGGGCATTATCCCCTCCCAGATGGTAGCCAATGTGTTTGGCACTGCAGGCCATTCTCAGGTCGCTCACCCCCATCAGTCACCCAGCCTGGTCAAGCAGCAGACATTCCCTCAGTATGAGACAAGCAGTGCCACCACCAGTCCTTTCTTTAAGCCTCCTGCTCAGCACCTCAAAGGTTCTGCAGCTTTCAGTGGTGTAGACGATGGCAGGTTGGCCTCAGGAGACGAGCACACAAGAGGTTCCTGCAGGTACCTGCCCAGTGGATCCTTTTGAAGCCTAGTGGGCTGCATTAGAAAGCAAGTCCAAACAGCATACTAATTCCTCCCCTACCAATCTTTTCTCCAGTGACTTTCTCCAGAAGACATTTGAAATTGAACTTTAAGCAGTCTCTATGGCTTGTGTATCTTGTCTGAACTTAGGCAAAGGCAGGGGGTGGAGGTCAAAGGGGACTTTGCCTTCCCGATCAGTATACTTTTCACTAATCCCAAAGGTCCCAAGGAAAAAGTCCAGGCACAGACTGCAGTGATGGGAGACTTCTGAAAAATGTGGAGAAAGTAATTCCTAGCAAATACTGTCTTACAGCTAGGCTAAAGCAGTTGAGAAAATATTGCCCTCTGTACCCTTCCTCCCTCACCCCCTTACAAATCTCTGGCAACAGAGAGCAGAAGTACCTGAACAGGAATCTATTCAAAGCACATTTACTGGAATATAAAATACAAATGCAAGCAAACCTCCCTTTATTTTTGAGGCCATTCACCTGCCTCCTCCCAGTACAATGGCCTTCTAGTGAGAGGTTTGGGCTCAGGCTGGGAGGGGAGGCAGGCTGTGGTGCCTGGAAGGCACAGAAGCAACTGCCCAGCAGGGCTATTTGGGGGGTATAAAAGCTGAGCTTCCATTTTGAGTAACAAATAAATAGATATATATCAAAAGCCAAAATCTTTATTTTTATGCATTTAGAATATTTTAAATAGTTCTCAATATTAAAAAGTTGTAAGTAATCTTGCCAAAAGTAAAAGGGCTATATGTAAGAAACTGTACATAAGATTGATCTATCATTGATGCTTATTGAAGTAAAAAGGGATGGATATATATTTATTTATCATTTCTAATTCTTCATCTGAGAAGTGTCTTTTAATTTCAGATGCCCATTTTTGCATGGTGTCTTTAAATTTGGGGGTTCTGATTTTTTTTTAGTTCTTTATATAGTCTACATAATAGTCCTTTATCTGAATACCTGGTAAAAAATTTTTCCAACTCTATGGGTTGTCTCTTCACTCTGTTGGTGGTTTCTCTTGCTGTGCAAAAGCTTTTTAATAAGATGAGGTCCCAGTTGTTGATTCTTTGTAGTATTTTCTGTATGGTCTGGGTTTTGTTCATAAAGTCTTTGCCTACTCCTATGTCCTCACATGTTCTACGTTTTCTCTCTTCCAGCAGATTTAGTATTTAGATCTTTGATCCATTTCAATTTTAGGGTAGTGCAAAGACATGGGTCTAGTTTTAATCTTCAGCATGTGGAAAGCCAGTTTTTCCAGCACCATTTATTAAAGAGGCTATCTTTCTTTTCCAGTGAAGGTGTTTAGCTCCTTTGTCAAAGATAAGGTGATTGAGTAGGTTTGGAGTTATTTCTGCATCCTCTTGTCTGTTCCATTGATCTTCAGGTCTGTTCTTTTGCCAGTACCATACTGCTTTTGTCACTGTAGCTTTGTAGTTCAATTTAAAGTCAGGCATTGTGATACCTTCTGCTTTGCCTTAGTTGCCCAGAATTGCCTTTGCTATTCTAGGTCTCTTCTGGTTCCAAATGAATTTTAGGATTGTTTTTTCTTTTTTTCTTTTTGGTACTGGGGATCGAACTTGGGACCTTGAGCTTGCGAGGCAAGCTGAGGTAAATCCCTGGCCCTAGGATTGTTTTTTCTAATTCTGTGAGATATGCTGTTGGAATTTTGATTGGGATTGCATTGAATCTGTATGACAATTTTGGAAGTATGGCCATTTTCAGTATACTAGTTCTTCTTATCCAAGAACAAGGGATATCTTTCCATTTTCTGACATCCTCTTCAATCTTCTTTTTCACAGTACTGTAGTTTTCAATGTAGACGTCTTTTACTTCCTTCATTAGATTGATTCCTAGGTATTTCATTTTTGGGGGGATGCTATTGCTAAAGGGATTGTTTCTCTCTTCGTGAGTCTGTTATTCATGTATAAGAAGGCTATTGACTTTTGAGTATTAAATTTGTATCCAAATATGCCACTGATCAAATCTAAAAGTTTTTTGGTGGAGTTTTTGGGGTCTTCTATGCAGAGTATTATGTCACCTGCAAATAATGATAATTTAACTTCTTCCTTTTCTGTTCTTATTCCTTTTATTTCTTTCTCTTGTCTAATTTCTCTGGCTAATGTTTCCAGAACTGTATTGAACAAGAGTGGTAACAGTGAACATCCTTGTCTTGTTCCTGATTTTAGAGTGAAAGCTTTCAGTTTTGTCCATTTAGTATGATGTTGGCTGTTGGTTTGTCATAGATGACTTTTTATTGGATTGAGATAAAGACCATCTATACCAATTTTCTGTAGGGTTTTTATCATGAATGGGTGTTGGACCTTGTCAAACACTTTTTCTGCATCTATTGAGAGGACTATATATTTTTTGTCTTTGGCTCTGTTAATATAGTGTATTACATTTATTGATTCACATATGTTGAACCATCCTTGCATCCCTGGGATGAATCCAACTTGGTCATGATGTATAATCTTGATGATTTGCGGCATTCTGTTTGCCAGTGTCTTATTGAGGATTTTTGCATTTATATTCATTAGAGAGTTTGGCCTGTAATTCTCCTTTTTGGTTGAATCCTTCTCTGGTTTTGGTATTAGAGTAATGCTTGCTTCCAGGAATAAATTTGGGAGTATTACTTCCCTTTCAATTTCATTAAAGAGTTTGAGGAGTAACAGCATTAGGTCTTTTCTAAATTTCTTGTAGAATTCAGCAGTGAATCCATCAGGTCCAAGGCTTTTTTTTTGTTAGTTTTAAAATTACATATTCAATTTCATTGGCTGATATTGGTTTATTTAGAATTTCTATATCTTCTTGATTCAGTTTTGGTAAATCATATGTATCTAGGAATCTGTCCAATTCTTTTATATTTTCCATCTTATTAGAATATAGTCCTCAAAGTAGGTATTGAGGATCTTCTGCATCTCTGCAGGATCTGTTGTGATTTCACCCTTTTCATTCTTAATTTAATGGAGTTGAGTTTTTTCTTTCCTTTTTTTGATAAGGTTGGCTAAGGGTTTGTTCATTTTATTTAATCTTTCAAAGAACCAACTCTTCTATTCTTGATTCTTTGTATTGTTTTCTTAGTATCCATTGCATTAATTTCTGCTCTGATTTTTATAATTTTCTCCATTGTATGTGTTTGGGGCTTGACTTGCTCTTCTTTTCCTAGAAGCTTGAGGTTCAACATTAGGTTGTTTATTTGAACCTGCTCTGTTTTCCTGATATGGGAATTCACCGCTATAAATTTCTCTCATAGGATTGCCTTCATTGCATCCCATAAGTTCTGGTATGTTGTATTGTCATTATTGTTTAATTGTAAAAATTGTCTGATTTCTTTTTAAATTTCATCTGTGCCCCATTGGTCACATCAGGGTGTTATTTAATTTCTGTGTTTTTATGAAGTTCCTGTGGTTTCTTTTGCCATTGATTTCCAATTTCGTTACACTATGGTCTGATGATGTGCATGGGATTATTTCAATTCCTTTGCATTTACTTAAGCATGTTATATGAGCTAGTATATTGTCTATTTTGGAGAAAGTCCCATGTACCACTGAGAAGAATGTGTATTCTGATGTTGCGGGTTGGAGCACTCTGTAGACATCTGCTAAGTCCTTTTTTTTCAAAAGTTTGGTTCAATTCTAACATTTCATTGTTGATTTTTTTGTCTAGTTGATCAGTCTATTTGTGGCACTTGAGTATTGAGGTCCCTCATTACAATTGTATTTTTGCTTATTTGATTTTTCAAGTCCATTAATATTTGTTTTATATAGTTGGGTGTGTTGCTATTTGGTGCATATATATTTATGATTGCTATATCTTCCTCTTGGAGCGTTCCCTTTACCAGGATGTCGTGACCTTCTTTGTCTTTCTTAATCAGTCTTGGCTTAAATTCCACTTTCTCTGCAAATAGAATAGATACCCCTGCTTTTTTCTGAGTTCCTGTCATATGAGTGTTGTTTTCCATCCCTTGACTTTCAGTCTATGAATTTCTTTTTGGATTAAATGTGGTCCTTGTATGCAGCATTATTGTTGGATCTTACTTTTTGATCCATTCTGCCATTCTGTTTCTTTTGATTGGTGAATTTAGACCATTAACATTGATATTTATAACTGATATGTATTGTCTTATCTCTGCTATGTTATTTTCCTGCTGTTGGCTTCCTTCTTTCCTTTTCTGTTTAATTTCTTGCCATGCCTGGTGGATTCATTCTGTGGGGGTTTATGGAGTTGTAATCCTTATTGTATCTTTCTAGAATATCCTTCAGAACACTTTGGAGTGCTGGTTTGGTGGTCATAAATTTCTTCAGGGGCTCTTTGCCATGGAAATAGCGTATTTCTCCATGAATTTTGAAGGATAGATTTGCAGGGTACATCAATCTGGGTTGGAAGTTGTTTTCCTTTAGGGCTTGAAATACCTCACTCCAAGCTGTCCTTGAAGAGTTTGTGTTGAGAAGTCTGCTGTGATTCTCATGGGCTTTCCTTTATAGGTGATTTATTTCTTTTCTCTAACAGCTTTTAATATTCTGTCCTTGTGTTAAATTTGTGCAATCTTGACTATTATATGCCTTGGGGAAGATTTTTTTTTTTTTGGCCATGGCTAATTGGAGACCTATATGCCTCGCTTATATGTATGTCAAATACTTTTTCCCTATTTGGGAAGTTTTCTGCCATTACTTCTGAGAACAGGTTTTTTGTCATTTGCGCTATCCCCTGCTTTTTCATTGACTCCAATAAATCTTATGTTATTTTTCTTTGCATCATCTAGTAGCTGCTGGATTGATTCTCGTGGTCCCTTGATATTTTGAAGAAATATCTCTTTTCATGATCACTAACCACAGTCCTGTCTTGTATATCTGATATTTTGTCCTCACATTGGCTCATTCTGCTGTGTATACTTTCAATGGAGTTATTAATCTCCTGGATAACTGTTTGAATCTGTTTCATGGATTCTGTTTCTTTCCTGTGCTGGCCATTCATGTTTTCCATCATGTTCCTGAGCTTCTCTATTTTTTAATCTGTATCTTTCATTCTGGTCACCATCTCTATAGTTATCTAGGAAATTATTTCTGCTTTGATTTTTTTCTAGAACTTTGTTCATTTGCTTTGTTACTTCTGCTGTTACCACTTCAGAGAGTCTGGATAGGTGGCTTACAGATTGTTCCACTTCATTGCCCCTAGGGGTTTGCCTTTGGTGAGCTGAAAGTCTTTGGGGGTTGCATCTTATTTAAGTATCTTCTCATTTTCTACTTTTTAAAAAGTTTGATTCCTGAGTTGATGCTTTTAGATTGTTTATGCTGAGTAGCTTTATTGCCAGTATTCAGAACCCTTAGGAAATGACTACTTCTCAGAAGCATCTTCCAGGTGTAGCTAGCTTTTGGGTTTTGAGTCTGTTGCAGGATCCTACCTCTTCAATTCATTGGGGCTGGGAAGTTTCTGCCTACTTGGCCCAGCTGCCAGTTCTTTGGCACTGGACCATAAGTTGTTGCTTTTTTTTAAAGACCCTTAGGCAATTGCAGTCTTGGTATACCAGGAGGAACAACTGATTAGCACAATTATGTCACCTTGGCTAAAGTAGTGCAATCAACAATAACAATAGCATCAAATATAGCCTTGAAAATGACAAAGTGTAGCCCTTAGTATGGCATTTTTACCCTTAGGGGAGAAGATTTAAAAATATTTAGGGGGTAAAAAACAGAAATAGAAAAAGGAAGGGATCAGAAGCAAGGCTGGAGGACAGACTTTAGGAAACTGGTGAAGAGGACAGGTGGGAAAGAGCAAAGGAAAAAATAAGAACAAGAAAAGAAGAGAACAACAACAACAAAAACTAAAAACTGTTAAAACAATCAAGAAAAAACTAAACAAAACAAAACAAGAACTAGAAGGGAGGAAAAAGAAAAACGAAAGAAAAGGAAAAAGAAAAAAAAGATGAAAAAACCCAGAAATGTCCAATTCAAGGTGTGTCTCTGCTGTCACTGTCAGGCAATATGGGCAAACAGAGTCCAGAGCCAAAATAATTAATCTCACCAAGCTAACTGCAGCTTCACAGTGGGGTAGTGGATAATCCCAGCCAGCCTGCCCCATAGTCTTTTGAAGTTCAGGCTGGTTTCTGGCTATGAGGCTGGAGCTGGATTCCTTGAACCTACAACAGTCTATGTGTCTCCTACCAGCTTGAACTCTGCTCCCTGACCTCCTGCTGACTTGAACTCAGCACCCACACTGAGGCACCAGGAGCCACTAGAGTCTACCAGCAGCTGTTCTGAGTTCTGAGCTCAACTGGCCCCTCTCCAAGATAGCTACCAGCCAATCACCCTCTCCTGGGTGAGATCTGAACCCAGATAACTCACCAGCCACTGCTATCTGGTACATCCACTTCTCCATTTCACTGGTGTGTTTCTCTGTGGAGGCCTCTGGTGTGGTCAGTAGTCACTGCGTGTCTGCAGGTTCGGCCCGCCATTCCTTCATGGAGAGTCTGGGCTCTGGGAGCAAGTGGTGCTTGGTGCCTCCATCCTCTTTATTAAAGTCTCTCTTCACTCTCCCTGTAGACTTCAGTTCTTGCCTCACATCCTTTCTGTTTCCCGGGGAACCACTTCCCTCCTCCTTTTCCTTTTTGTTCTGCTCTATATTTCAGTGTCAGGACACCAAGTCTCAGAGAGTCTCTTTTTCTGCTGCTCACTGCTCTGCCATCTTTACAGAAGTTGGTTTGATTTTGAAAGCAAGACACAATTTGACCTTAAGTGTTCAGACAGCTTCCTCAACTGATTTTCGTGAATTTATTTAGAAACTTTTGAAGAAAGGCAGAAAAGTTGAATGGAAATAGAAGCTGGTGTTATACAGTGGTACCTCAAGAATTTAATTCTTTCCACTATTCTGGTTGCAAACCAAATTGGTCACAAACTGAATCAAATTTCCCCATAAGGTCAATAAAGGTCAACATTGAACCTAATCATTGAATTTGATTTGGTTTGCGACCAATTCAGTTTGTGACCAGAATCGGAGAAAGAATTAAGTTTATGAATCAAGGTAACACTGTAAAAGAAGAGTGTAGGACAGGGAGCTTCAGAACCTGAGTGGCAGAGAGCAGGTAGTAGGCTGTGGATTTAGAATTCAGGAGTGGGTGCAGGAAGGGAGGCAGATAGGAAAGGCTTACCCTCTGGCATGCATCGAGAAGCCTAGAGCTGGATGCTCTTATAGTGTAGAGGAATGTGAGGGCATGAGTCTGTCTGAGACTGTGTTATGGTTTGTGTTTAGATGTCTCCCCAAAGCCTCATGCAGATGAGGTGGGGCTTTCTTTTCCAGAGGTGGTTGAATCTGGAATGTGTGATGCTAGGATTAAGGGTGTGTGATTACTAAACCACTGCTCATGATTGGTTTGGCACTGCCCTAATCCTGGTAGTCTGGATGGAATAAAGGGGCAGGAAGATGCTGTTATGGTCTCTTGTTGGTTTTTCTGTGTTCTGCTGCCATAAATTGTTACCCCTCTTCTACCCTGCCTTGGAGCGAGCCTATTATAGACTGAAACCTTTGCAAACTATAAGCCAAATAAACCCTTTCACCTCTAACTCTGGGTGCAGGTACTTTGTCTCAGCAATGAGAGAGAAAAGTAACTAAAATACAGACTGTAAAATGTCCTTGTCAGTTTTCTTAAGAATTCTGATGAAGTCTTGGTCTTACGTCTCTAGTCTTTGATTTATGTTTGCTAGTAAAAGATTTCAGTTTTGTGATGGCTCCCACCTGTGTTGTCCATCACAGTAGCAATGAGTTACATCAGAAGTGGCTCATCTGGAGTGAGTTGCATTAAAACACACACTGGATGTGAGAGACAATGTGTGAGAAACTGAAAGTGTAAATGAGGATCAAAATGTATAACAGATAATGTAAAGTAGGAAGAAAATGTCCAAAGGGGAAAGGGAAGGGAAAGGAAAGAAGGGAAAGGAAATAATAGGAGAAAAGGAAAAAATGGAAACAAAGTCTTTGTAAATAGGGAGGGGTGGAAGGGTTGAAGGGAGGGCAGGGGAATGGGGAAAAACTAAGAACCAAGATATATCATGTACAGGTACAAATTCCCAATGATGAATGTCATCATATTGTATACCTAAAATGTACCAATAAACTTAATGAATTATAAAAAAGGGCACAGAATACCTTGTCAATGTTTTCACATTGGTTATATGCTGAAATGATATTTTGAACTCATTTGGTTAAATAAAATAGATTATGAAAATTAATTTCATGCTTTACTTTTTTAGCATAGCTACTAGAAAAACATTGATGACACATGTGTTTCCATTTCTCGTGGATGGTGCTGATCAGGCCCTCCTTCCCTGAGTCTCTGTCTCACAGACACCAACAGCATCAGGAGACCCAGCGCTGATTCACACACCATCCACTCACTGTCAGAGCCCATGGGCTCCTGCGGAGTACCCTAAAGTCCTTCACAATGTTAGCCACTTTTTCAAATGACATTCCTGTCCTCCAACACTATTTCTCAGTGATTTCAAGGTCACTGCCGATAACTCTTCCAGTGCCCTGGTTCCAAGTCTGGATCTCACCTCCAGTGACCTTGCTCCCCACCAACCCAAATCACTCACATGCACGGTCATCTCTACACATAGCCATACAATAATTCCACAACTGCACCACCCTGTCTCAGTTCCAAGAGTCCTCTCTCCAGCTTTGCCTCCTATTTCCCCTTCAAAACCTTTAGCACATGGACTTCAACAAGCCCCTGACAGCACCGGGGCTGCCACGAGTAGCTCCCACCTCCTGTTCACTGTCTGTTGCCCTTCTCTTGTGCTCACTTTTCTCTTTACCCCTTAGGATTCCAAGCACCACCATAGCTATTGCCTTCCATGCACTTCCATTCCAGTAGGCCCACCCTGTTTTGCAGGAGTCTGGGAAAACCCCAGCCCTGGCTAACTCTGACTCTACTCCTGCTCTTCCACCTGGCAACTGGATGACTGAGCCACACCTGGAGCAAAGCACGTACTGGCTGGGTTGCCTCCTGAGCACTGGCCTGGGCAGGCTTGAATATTTGTCTGGTGATCCCACTCCCAGCATGTTCCCTACTACTTTCTGTTGCTCCATGGTGCCACCCTCTCTCTCTCTCTCAAACCCCTCAACCCTGCCTCACTCTTAGCTGGTGGCCTTGCTCTTTACTTGGCTGAAAAAAGAGACTGTATTCAGAAGAGCCATTTCTGACACTGCAATCCCAGCTACTCACGGGAATTAATGATGCTCCTGGCCAAGGCTCTTGACCCCCAAGTTCCTGAATCTCTGATTATTTCCTTTCTATTGGTGAGTCCTATCAGTTTATGAGATCCCCCTCAACCCACAACCTGGGAGGCTGTCTGTCTGAGATCAACAATGGCCCAGTACCCACAGTCAAGTCCTACTTCTTTTCTCACTGGAACTTTCAGTAGAACGTATTGGAACTTTCAGTAGACTTCTTCCTGTCTTCTTCCCAGCTCAGTCACGTATTTTTCTGTTTCTGTGGCTTCTTCTAATCTCTCCAATCTCTAGGCTGTGTAATTCCCCCAGGCTTCTTCCCTTTTTAAATTACCCTTATTTTTTGGTAATTTATCTGGTCTTATGATTGTAAGTTTCCTGTATGCATGCAACACCCACAGCCAATGTCTATTCTCCCAGCTCCTGACACTCCACAGGAAGTCCCTCCTGGCCATCTGATAGGCTCCCAAACTCCAAATGCCTCATCCTAACTGCTCCTCTGCACCTGCTCCATTCAGAAAATGTCTAAGCATTTCTCTCTCTCATTTTACCTTAGCACATGCCTCATCCCTCAGCAGACCCACTTGCACCCAGGCCCCAGCCAGGCTGTCATCTCTCTGGCTGGACTAATGTGGAAGCCCCTACCTGGCTTCCCTCTTCCCACTGTGGGCTGCTTCTCTAGTCTAATCTGAATATAAGGGTTATGGTGAGCCCTGTCCTGTCATTCATATGACCCTTCCTCTCAGAACTTTTTGGTGGTTTCCCTTCTCACTGAGACTAAGGGCAAAATCCTTAGAACAGCCCACAGGCCCTGTTGGATATGGCCCCAGCTACCTATCTACACTGCCTGCCAGATTCTGTTCCTTGCTGATTGAACTCGCTGTTCCCTGGGCCTGGAGTGCTGTTGTCTCCTTACTTCATGCCGTTGCCCAGGTGTGACCTTATCAATGAGATTGTTCCCATCACACAATGTAAAATAGATACCCCATGTCCCTGCCACCCTCTGTCTTTCTAACTTTGCTTTATCTCCCTCTATAGCACTTACTGTGATCTGCATGGATTTATTGTTTTTTGCTATTGTTCTTTGGCTATTGGTTGCTTTAAACTCCCAGAAGCTGGCACTTGGTCTTTTCATACACTCCTCTGTCCTGGTGTCCAGAATAAGCCTAGTGCTAAATAAATGTTGGATGGGTGAATTTGGAAAGCATGACTGCTTTATCATTAAACTTCTACCAACACCTGGTATCTATAGCAGACTCTGATGTAGCATTGGTCTTTGCTCTGGTTCCTGGGGTACTAGGGTCTATGTTCTCTAATTAATGAAAGGAGACCCTTCCCATGGGAAGCAGTTTCCTGTGTCCTGTCAGAATGCCGGAGGGAAGTACTAGTGGAGAGGCGTGCCTGGGAGGCAGAGATCTCCTGACACCTGGATCATTTAATGGGGAGATAATCACCCTTTTCAACAACCGCAAGATCCATTTCTAGTCTAGGATCTGTGCATGGCTGTGCTGAGATCAAAACCCTGTGCTTCCTGGGGTTCTGCTGACTCAGTGTGGGAGATGTCTAATGTCATCCGATACATTTAGGTGCCACAAAATGGCAAGTGATGTGCTATTCTGCTTCAGGAGAGCTTATGAGGCAAAGGCAGATATCTAGAAATATTTATATAAATATAAGTAAATAATGTATGTAAGTAAATACAATATATTTGTATATATAAATATAACAGATCTATATTTGATAAATATAAGTATCTAAAAATATAAGTATCTAAAGGCTAAAAAAGAAAAGAAGAGGTTAGTCGCCGCATCCGCCGCCGCCGGCCGCCCTCAGCCAGCAGCTCGGCGCCATCTCGGGCCGGTGTCTCGGGCGGGCGCAGAGAGGCGGCTGGGGCGGCCGGCGGCCCAGCGCTATGGCCTGGTCCCGGCTCGGTCTTCGCCCGGTCTCGGCTCCGGCCTTCCCATGGGGCCAGCCCGCGGTGCCCAGGCGCTCTGAGGGAATTTCTGCGTGGTGTTGGGAAGAACAGTGTTGGGTCTGAGGCTCCTCGCTCACGGAATCCTGGAATCTAGGAGTGAACGTTGGGATCTCACACCATCAGATCTTTCCCAGGAGTAGTCGGTGGCCCTGCTTCCTGCCTGTGGTGACCCTGAGGTGACTTCTTGGAACACTTCAGCTGCTGCTTCAAGGACACGCTGGCCTGTATTCCGTCTCTTTGCGGTCCACCTCGCTGTGTGCCGAGGTGTGGAGAAACCATGAACAGCTCCCGCAGTGAGGAGTTCGACTGCTACTTCCTCGATGAGGGCTTCACAGCCAAGGACATCCTGGACCAGAAGATCAACGAGGTCTCATCCTCCGATGACAAGGACTCCTTCTATGTCGCAGACCTGGGGGACGTTCTCAAGAAGCATCTGCGCTGGCTGAAAGCTCTCCCTCGAGTCACCCCCTTCTATGCAGTCAAGTGCAATGACAGCAGAGCCATTATGAAGACCCTTGCCGCCATCGGCATGGGATTTGACTGTGTGAGCAAGACAGAGATCCAGCTGGTGCAAAGTCTCAGGGTGCCCCCAGAGAGGATCATCTATGCCAACCCCTGCAAGCAGGCGTCGCAGATCAAGTATGCAGCCAGCAGCGGGGTCCAGATGATGACCTTTGACAGCGAGGTCGAGCTGCTGAAAGTGGCCCGGGCGCACCCGAAGGCCAAGCTGGTCTCACGGATCGCCACCGACTACTCAAAGCTGTCTGTCGCCTCAGTGTGAAATTTGGTGCCACACTCAAAACCAGCAGACTCTTTTTGGAACGGGCAAAAGAGCTGAATATCGATGTCATCGGTGTTAGCTTCCACGTGGGGAGCGGCTGCACTGACGCTGAGACCTTTGTGCAGGCCGTGTCGGACGCGCGCTGCATCTTTGACATGGGGGCCGAGGTCGGCTTCAGCATGCATCTGCTGGACATCGGTGGGGACTTGCCTGGATCGGAGGACGTGAAGCTGAAATTTGAAGAGGTCACCAGTGTGATCAACCCCGCTCTGGACAAGCACTTCCTGGTGGACTCCGGGGTGTGCATCATCGCCGAGCCGGGCAGGTACTATGTGGCGTCAGCCTTCACCCTCACAGTGAACATCATCGCCAAGAAGCTGGTGTGGAGGGAGCAGGCCGGCTCTGACAATGAGGAAGAGGCAAGCGAGCAGACCTTCATGTACTAGGTGAACGATGGGGTCTACGGCTCATTCAACTGCAAAACGTAAGACCACACACACGTCCAGTATCTGGGGGCCCATGTGCGACGGCCTGGATCGCATCGCGGAGCGCTGTGACCTGCCGAGATGCACCTGGGCAACTGGATGCTCTTTGAGAACATGGGCGCCTACACTATCGCCACAGCTTCCACTTTCAACGGCTTCCAGAGGCCAGCCATCTATTACGTGATGTCGAGACCAGCGTGGCAGCTCATGCAGCGGATTCAGAATCATGGCTTCCTGCCCGTTGTGGAGGAGCAGGACGTCGGCGCCCTACCAGTGCCCTGCGCCTGCGAGAGCGAGATGAAGTGGCACCCGGCAGCGCGCGCCTCTGCCAGCATCAATGTGTAGACGCCACCTGTTGTAGGTGTGGGCCCAAGGGTAGCTTGGCTGCGGGTTGGGACCATTAACTTAACTACTGCTAGTTCTGGACGTTTGTAAGAGTACGGTCGACACAGGCACAGCCAGGAGACTAGGGGAAGAAGGGTTACACTTATCTGTGTTCCCATGGAAACTATTTGAATATTTGTTTTACATGTATTTTTATTCACTTTCACAAACACTACTAAAGAGGGCCCACAACTGCCAAGCAAGCGTTTGTAGCTTGTGCAGCGGCAGCATGGGCAGAAAGCTTAGTGTTGTGATCTGTTTTGGAAATAAAGCATCTTAAGAGAATTTTAGAATTGGGAGATATTTGCAGCCATCTCACCTGGCCCTGTGGCATCTGCTGGGAGCCTCATGGACCAGGCTTGTGCACCTGGGGGGTGCGGAGTGGATGATGACGAAGGTAACAAGGAAGACGGCTGCGGGGCGGGGGCTGAGCCTCAGTGCACAGAGTCTGTAGTCCTGTGACTGGGGCCAGAGTTGCCCTGGCCGTGCCCGCCCTGTGGGAGTCACATGGGCATCGTCTACAGCACGCTGTCTGGGTTCGAGGCATGTGGCAGTCCCCTGACTGTAATAAACTTGGTGTCAGCAGTGGAAAAAAAAAAAAAAAGAAGAAATAAAAAAGTTAATATGTAACTAATTCCCCAAAATTAGTGTAATCCTTATGTATTGCAAGCATATACTAATTTAAAAAAAAGCCAAGGACAAAAAGTTAGAGTTGGAACAAAGGAAAAGTTCTCTGTCTAAGCCCCCTTTCCTTTTCTCCAGTGATGCAATGTGGATTATGATGTATATTTGTTTCTTTGTAGTAGGCAATTGGAAGCTCTGTGTGTATAAGTTGCAATTAGAAAAGTAAGAGAATGCTTCTGATAATCTTTGCTTTGCAGCTTCCAATCTCAGCATTTTGACTGGTTTGGGGTTTGTGCTGTGTAGTTTTTCTCAATGGTTTTCCTGCATGCTCTGGCTTGCGGGACTTGGGCAAAACTGCATCCCGTCAAGGCTCACACTCGGACAGAGTGCTGCTTTGCACGGCACATGGAGTCTGAGTAGGTGCCCTGCATTATTGCAGATACAGAGACCACATAAAAGAATTGCTTTTTCACTGTTCACACTTCAAAAATATTAGCATAAATTGAGTGCAACAGTGTGTAACTGTAGTTCTAGCTGCTTGGGAGGCTGAGACAGGAGGGCTGCTTGAGCCCAGGAGTTCAAGACCAGCCCAGGCAAAATATTTTTCTAGGCATTCCTCTCATTTACCCTCAGCATGTAACATTTTTTTACAAGTGATGACAAATTTGCCCAAACATGTATTTTGTCATTGAATTTTAATGCAACCATTTCTCTGCCTGGTCCATTAGGCAAGGAAATCAGGGCCCAGAAGATGAAAGGAATTTTCAAAATGAGACTGGGGCAGCTTGGGCAGAACTGGAAATGGATACGAGGGTTCCTGTTCCTTGTATTTTGCTGTATCAGTTTTGGAGCTGAGCCACAAGCAAATAATAATACAGAATGAATGGCTATTGGGGACCTTAAAAAGTCACAAAATCAATTCTCTTCTTGGTGAAATGTCTAATTTTATTTCTAATAGAAAAATAATTGTATTACCTATTAAATCTGTAAAAAATAACTTGAAGGTTATGATCCACAGCTGAAATTCTCCTTTTATGTCAATTCACCAATATTCACAGTTTTGCTTGTTGGTTTGACTATTTACAGAAAGCCACTTGAAGAGTGCCAGCCCGAGGTCACCGAATGGATGAGTCAAATGTGACAGCGTTTGTCGACCAGGAGTCCCAGAATGCCTCGACCAGTAGGAATTCCTCACCTGGGAATGCACTGCCACACGTCCCAGTTGTGCACTGGGTCATTATGAGCATCTCCCCACTGGGCTTTGTAGAAAATGGGATTCTGCTCTGGTTCCTCTGCTTCCAGATGAGAAGAAATCCTTTCACTGTCTACATCACCCACTTGTCTATTGCTGACATCTCGTTACTCTTTTGTATTTTTATTCTGTCTATCGACTATGCTTTAGATTATGAACTCTCTTCTGGCCATTACTACACAATGGTCACTCTATCAGTGACTTTTCTGTTTGGCTACAACACAGGCCTCTACCTGCTGACAGCCATTAGTGTGGAGAGGTGCCTGTCTGTCCTCTACCCCATCTGGTACCGATGCCACCGCCCCAAGCACCAGTCAGCATTTGTCTGTGCCCTCCTGTGGGCTCTTTCCTGCCTGGTGACCACCATGGAGTACATCATGTGCATTGACAGTGAGGAAGACAGCCACTCTCGGAGTGACTGCCGGGCAGTCATCCTCTTCATAGCTGTCCTCAGCTTCCTGGTCTTTACCCCGCTCATGCTGGTGTCCAGCACTATCTTGGTGGTGAAGATCCGAAAGAACACATGGACCGCCCACTCCTCAAAGCTGTACATCGTCATCACAGTCACCATCATCATCTTCCTCATCTTTGCCATGCCCATGAGGCTCCTCTACCTGCTGTACTACGAGTACTGGTCCACATTTGGGACCCTGCATAACATCTCTCTGCTCTTCTCCACCATAAACAGCAGTGCCAACCCTTTTATTTACTTCTTTGTGGGCAGCAGCAAGAAAAAGAGGTTCAAGGAGTCCTTAAAAGTAGTCCTGACCAGGGCTTTCAAAGACGAGATGCAGCCCAGGCGCCAGGAAGACAGTGGCAATACAGTCTCCATTGAGACTGTGGTCTGAGGACTATGCAGGAAAGTGTGGGACACAGGTGACCTCTACTTTGTGCCCTTGGAATGCAATTTAAGTATTTTAAAATTTCCTTAAATGTGATTCAGAAGGACATTCATTCCATGAGATATGCATGAGATATAAATTAATGATGGGATCATGCTCTTGTCCTGTATCTTCTGGAAATGCCTAAATACGAGTGAGACCTCTGTCATTTCTATACTTATCAAAAACTGTACTTATCAAGAGCTCTTCTCTGTTCTCCTGGAGGTGTCTTAAAAAGAATCATATATTCTACCAGAAAGAACCATACATCTTCTCTTACAGATGTGACCAGGAATGACAACAAAAGTGTGTGCTGGAACTTGAAGAAGCAATGCAATGTAGGAGGAGGAAGAAGAGCTTTAGACTTGCCATTTGCTATCTTTATGATCGTATGCAAGGGGTTTAACTTTTCAGAGCCCCATTTCCTTATTTAAGAGATAGTAGCAGTACCAGTCTCAACCTCCCAGGGTTGTGAGAGTGAAACAGGAAGAAAAGTTGGCTAAGTACCTGGCACATTGTCAATGTTTAATAAACCTCCATCTCTAATCACTCATTTAAGTGGAAGACAAAAATGTTTATTTCTGTTTTATAAAGCACACATACATGTAGGTATGTGGACAGCTCTATCATGTACAAATATTATTCTGCGTTTTTAAGTGTTGAAGGTCTTTTTTTATGAAGGTCTTTTTTTGCTTTCAACATGAAAGATCTACATGGCACAACACCATGGTTGAAAACATTGGCAGATGTTATCATCTAGCCAACCATGGGTTCAAGAATCATTTCAGGAAGACAAACATTTGGCCATTTGGATCAGTGTGTCACATGGCTTCCCTTCCCTCCATGGGAACAGTAGATGGAATGAAAGTCTGTTTTGAAATCCTTTGATTGCATATACATTTCCACAAATACTACTAAATTCACAAGTTCATGTGGCAATTGGACTTTTGAAGACCTCCCCTTCTCCAAGTGGTGGGTTATTTATAATCACAAAGTCTTCCTTCTCCTATAACCCCATTCAAGTCTGCCACCTTTGCCTGCAGTGACTCATCCCTGGAAGGAGGCTCTGTGAGGCCAACAGGAATGCAGCCACATCCTGGAGGGACCTGAAAGTTTGTCAAGACAGATCTCTGCCCAACCCTGTCACATCTGGCTCCTCCTGTTCAGGGAACCAAAGATGGCACATCTGGGGGACAAGCACCACTGCTCTGCTGTCCAAGCAGCCCACGGGAATCATAAACTCAGCCCCAATAAAAAATTAGAGTGGCAAAGTGTAACAAAAGGAAGACACTTTATTTGTAAAGAGGAAAAGGAAGGGAGAGGAAAGGAGAAGATAGATCACTTCCCTGATAAGAAAGAATCAGGGTGGGGGTTCTGGGAGGTGGAGGACCCCTGGGCCCTTTGTTCCCACCTGCTTTTATGGGGAAATGAGTGACCTTCCTCTCTCCGCTTGGAACTTGCCATAACTGGATTGGCTTCTGGGCACTTCTGCCTAGTGTCACTTCTTCTGGTGGTCTATGTGCAGCTCCTTTTTGTCTATTTGTTTATTTGTCCTTGACATACATTTCAAGGCCTTATCTTTGGGGTGGGCAGCTAGTTGGCAAAGGGGTGCCTTATTCTTTGATAGCTTAGAGTTAGTAAAGGGGCATGTGGATATCTATTGTACCCTATAATGACCCTATAGTGAGTAAATAGTGACTAGAGTGAATACACGTGTATATATGTATATATGTTAGTGCATAGGAGTGAGTTTATACTGTCTTAAAGTTAGTCACCCCCCCCCACTTCCCCTGCATTTTATTGGAGGTGGGGGCAGCTTATTGTTTGTGGACTTAGCTTTTTCTCTGTCTCCTGACTGTCAGCTCTTTTTTCTGATCTCTTGGTGCAAGTCTCAAGGCCATTTGGTGCCTTTCTTTATCTGGTTTTTCTCTTTTTCTACCCCTGTCTTTGACTTGCTTCCCAGGGGAATCACTCTAGTAAAGTTTGTTCTTAACTCCTTCTAGTCAGGATTAGCTAGAAGACCTAAGAAGGCCGCTATTCTATTTTCTCATCTATAGACTCCTGTCCCTACAGCCCCTCAGCATCTTTGCTTAGCATTGGCCCAGTGCAAGCTCTCCCTCCTGTCTATCATAAGTTGCCATCAGAAGGTCTGGGTTGTAGCTGTGATGATGCCTGTTTTGGCCTGTAGATGACATACATTGCTATATGCACTTCCTTCTTTCCCTTCTAAATCCCATGAAACCGGCAATGCTTTATGTGACCCTTCATGTGAGGAAAATGTTCAAGTCCATAAATGAACTCATTAGTATTTATTTTAACTGTTTCTTGGAGATTCAGTAATGAAATAGCTCTTATATGGCTGCTTCTTCCATCTCCATCCTCTTCCTTTCTCAGAAGGAACAACTGCCTCTAACCATGGGGGCAACTTTGCCAGGGGAGATAGATGAGTCGTCCTACTGAGCTGGAACCCTGCTGCCAGCCAAGTTGTGCAGGAGGCTTTTTAGTAGGTGATGACATCTGATTCAGAAGCCCAGCAGCTTGTTTTCAGGAGCCCAGATGGGGTGTGGAGTGATGACATTTAGAACGATCTTGTGTTCTGTTGAAAACAGAGCCTCTTCCCTGAGAAAGAACAGAATCTGGAGACCAGAGTGGCTCCCCTCTGTTTCCCACTGTCTCCCCAATGCTGTGTGCTGGGCTCTGGGTTAGAAGAGGGGATTAACCTCATCTCTCATGCCCCAAGGGATTGTGTTAGATTTTTATTGCTGTAACAAATACCTGAGACAAATCAACTGATAAGAAGGATTTATTTTGGCTCATGCTTTCAGAGTTTCAGTCTGTGGTTGCTTGGCCCGGGTTCTTTGGGCCTGAGGTTGGTGGCACAGCACATAATGGTGGGGACATATGGTGGACGAGGCCTGTTTGCCTTACAGCATCGAGGAAAGTGAAGAGAGGAGATCCTGTGTCCCAATATCCCCCCAGGGACACAATCCCAAGGCCTAACTTCCTCCCACTCGCCCTTACCTCCTGAAGGCTCCACCATCTCCCAGGAGCACCAGGCTTTTAACACACGAGACTTCGGGGGACACTTTCAAAAACGTAGCAGAGATCTTGATCACAAAGAGTAAACTAAACACTATCGGAGACAAGGAAAATACAATGAGCTATTTGGAAGCCCCTATTTATTGCTTTCTTCCACAGAGAAAGTGGAGAAATTGAGTGCAATAATGAATACAAAAATTCTTCTAACCTTTTAAAGGGTAAGCCTTCAAAGAGGTAGGATTTGGAGTTTGCAAAGACAAATTCCTTTTTCTAAATCCACTTGCAGGAGCCGCGATTTAGCTCAGTGGTTTCGCAGCCTGCTGTGCAAGCACAAGGACCCGATCCCACGGTACCAAAAAAAAAAAAAGAAAAAAAGTGATCTTCTAAATCCATTTGGAAAATGAATTATAAGGTTAAAAAAGTAAAATAAAAGATCTAAATAAATTTGGAAATATGGAGAGAAGACTAGATAATTTGTACCCTTTGGGTTTTTAGAAAATTTGCTTAAATCATTGTAGGTTATTAGGTGCCATTTCTGAGAATGTAATGGGGTTGGGGAGGAGATTGTTCATATACTATACCTGTTTTTTTTAACTTATTTATCTTTTAAATAGCAAAACACATTTTAGGTGTACATAATCACACTTTTTATTTATTTTTTTAATGGTACTGGGGATCAAACCCAAGACTTTCTCACTGGGCTACATCTCCTTTTTTTATTTTTTATTTTGAGATAGGGTCTTGCTAAGTCATTAAATTGCTGAGGTTGGGCTCAAGCTTTTGATCCCCAGCCTCCCAGAGTGCTGGGATTACAGGCATGTGGCATCATGCCTGGCAGTATGCAGTACCTGCTCATGAGGAAGTTTTACAATCCCAAATCCACTCATTTATCACAAAGTGCCAATACTGCAATTAAACCTGATTACTGAGGTTTTAGTTTTAAAAAAAACTCTTACATTAATATCTTTTTTTTGGTAATGGGGATCAAACTCAGGACATCTTTTGTTTTAAGGAAAAACAACACACGTGCCATAGGTGTGCCTCAGCTGCTGAAGTAGCTGAAATTACAGTGATGCACTTCCACACCTGGCCCTCTGAGTCTTATCACAACCTCAAACTGATCTGCTCTGTAAGCTAACTCCTTAACTGTAGTTCATGTCCTTTTTCTTATTCCTGCTGGCCTGGGTTTCTATGCTACAGAGACCTGACATCCTACCACGGAGTATAAGACCCCTTCTGCATCATCTCTCTCCTTCCCAGTCAGTCCTCCAGTGTCCTTGGTTCAGTCACTCTCATGTGTTCCTTGACTTCCCTACATTCCTCCCTCAGCTGCCTGTGCTGCATACCAGGTTGTTGAGTGGTGTGGCAGGGCTACTCTTCCAAGATCTCTGTCTGGAGCCTTTCGCTCACTGTCGCTAGCTCCTATAATCTGTGCATGTATCACTGGAAAAAGAAAAGGCCACAAGGCATTAGCTCTCGGAGTCTCCTCACCATTTACGATGACCTGCTATACCACTCCTTTCTCTTTTCTGATTTTCCTTCTCTTTCACATTTCCCTGTGTCCACTGGACAACAGCACTCCTGGATTAGTAACAACAAGTGTTTAATTATATTGTGTGTGTGTGTGACATGAGATGCAAGGGAAGAACCCAGAGCTTTCACACTCAGTTACATGCCCAGCCCTTTTTAATTTAGTTTAATTTTTAAAATTTGGAGACAGAGTCTTGTGAAGTCACTGAATTGCCTAGGTTGGACTGGAACTTGCAGTCCTCCTGTCTCACCATCCCCCACCCAAAAAAACAAAGGACACTCTTTCTTCTGGGCTTTCGGCTTTGATATTTCTTCTACCTAGAAAGCCCTCTGCCTGGCTCACTAACTTCCTCTCTTTCCATAGCTTCTGGGAAAACATCTCTTCAGCAGCTCTTTTGGCCACTGGCACTGCCGAACACCCCTCTCCTGTCCCTGTTCTCAGCACTTGTCCTCATTGTCATGGTGGGTATTGATTTATTTGTGTGTCCTCCTTCTCTTCTCACTGGAACATAAGCTACTTAAGGCAGAGACTTAGCCTTGGTCACTGCTACAGCCCCAGCTTCTGGTGTCTTACCTGCTCCTTATCTGCCAGGGTGCTTGAACCCACTACTCCTCTCTCTGGGATATTTCTCTTGCACATACAGACAGGCTCCAGTGGTTTCCATCTTAAAATATAATTAAAAAGCAAAAGCCATTCCTTGCCCCTACAGTCCTGCTTGTCTTCTATCCTGTCCCCCTCCCTCCCTTCCAGACAACCTTCTGAAAAGACCCTTCCACACTCACCATTCTTACTTTCTCAGACACAGTTCATACCTCCAATATCCTATCAGCTGACTTGCCACAAGCCACCCTATTGAAGTTGGCCTAGCTAAGAATATGAGTGACTTCTCCATTGCCCAGTCCCATGTTGTCTTAGTCTGTTTTCTGTTACTGTAACAAGTACTCAAGGATGGGTAATTTATTAAAAAGTTAATTTTGGCTCATGGTTCTGGAGGCTGCAAATCCAAGACCATGCTGCTGGGTCTCATGGGGGCCTTTGTCATAACAAGGCAGAAAATGGAGAGCAATAGGCCACATGAAGGTGAGACAAAGCATGGGAGGTTGCCATGCTTTATAATAATCCACTCTCAAGAGAACAAACCCATTCCCATGAGGAAGACATAAATCCCTCTCAATGACCCCACCTCTGAATACCACCACCATGGCCATCAAGTGTCAACATGAGTTTTGGTGGGGACAAATCACATTTAAATCACAGCAAGTGGGCTCTTTTCTACCTAGTGTAGCATTTGACACAGTTGACCATACTCTTCTTGAAAATCTCTCTTTTTGGCTGGGTGTGGTGGCTCATGCCTGTAATCCCAGCACTTGGGAGGCTGAGGAAGGAGGATTACTATGAGCTCAGAACCAGCCTAAACTACATAGAGAGACCCTGTCTCAAAATAGAAAGAAAGAAAATATCTCTCTTCTTAGATTTTATTTTGCTACTTTAGCTCTCGTGTTGAATCCTTTCCTACTAAGTTGGAATCTTGTCTCCTTCACTGCTCATTTTCTGCTTCTCCCTTAAATGGCCATGTTTTCCATGATTCAGTGGCTGGGCCTCTGCCCTTCTGAACATTCTCCCTGGCATCCCAATCCATGAATGCCTGTGTGTTAATGACCCTCAAATCTGCTGGACCAGAACACTTTGCTGGGCTCCAGTTCTATTTGCTTCGATGCCCTGTAGGTGCATCAGATGCACCCTGTCTATTTTCCTACCATTGCCCCATTCCTTTTTTAGTGGGCACTGCCACTGGTCACTCTTACCCAGGCACTGATATGTCCTTTGAACAGCTTGGTCTCCTTTTTTTTTTCCATCTAGCAAACTCCACTTATTCATCCACATTCAGCTCGGAGGAGTCTCCTAGAAGCTGAGGTCCTGGTCAACCATTGCATCCCTTCTCTCTCCCAGACTTTCTACGTCTCTTTTCCTTCCTGGATCTCAGCTGATGGCTCACTTCCACTTACATAAGGAGAATAGGAGCAACCAGAAGAGCTCTCTTGTACTTTCCCACCATCACCTCTTCTGATCTAGCTGCATCTCTCTGTGGGTGCCTCCCCTTCATACTCTGGGGAAACTCACTGTGCTCCTGGATGAGATCTGTTCCCAGCTAAGGTGCTCCAGCTCCCTTCCCCTACAGCATGTTATTCCTCCCCTTCCCTGTGCCCAGTGATCCCCAGAGCCCAGTGGAGATGGAGATGAACTAGTCAATTGCCTTCATAGAGTTAAGGGACACATGAAAGACACCTTATGGAGTTCTTACAATTTTACCACTAGAAAATAATTCCTTTGGGTTAAATTTTGAGCTTTCATCCATTCCCTTCTAAAATTACAGATGCTTCTTGACTTATGATGGAGTTATATCCTCATAAATCCATTGTAAGTTGAAAATTCCATGCTCTTAATCTACCTAATTTACCAACAGGATGCTTAGCAACACACCATGCTGTAGAGTTTCAGTTGTTTCCCTTGTGATTGATTGGTGGCTGACTGAGATGTGGTTTGCTGCCACTGACCAACACTGCTAAAGAAAGCCATACCACATATCACTAGACTGGAAATGATCCAAATTCAAAATTCCAAGAATGATTTCTATCAAATGCACATGAAATGTGCACAATTGTAAAATTGAAAAGCCCTAAATCGAAGCATCAGAAGTCAGGTACTATCTATAAAAATCATCCCCAGAAGGGGTAACATGTCAAGCTGTACTTAAAATTTCCTGTGCTTTTTCTCATGGAGAAGAACATACTAGATTGGAAACCCCTGGTTCAAACTGCTGAGTTAGGGGTGGGAGGGGCAAAGGAATGAGCAGGGAAGCAATGAAGTACTCCATTGCTCAATTCCACAACAGGAAGCTTCTTTTCATGGAACATTTGACTCCTTCACATGAAGAAAGTGTTGTGTGGAAAACAAAAATCCTCATAATATGAAAACATTTATATTAACAAATATATCACTTAGAAGATAGGTTCTGATCAGCTTCCCCCCCCCTGCTTAGCTCTAGGATCTCTCTCTGCCTCATCAGCATCTTTGTGGGTGACCTTTGTGACTCTTGAGTGTCAATGCAAACTGACTGTCAAGTCACAATGACTATCAGGATTTGGTGAAGTTGGTAAGAGAAACCTCAGAAAACTGTCAAAAACAATTCTCCCCACTAATGATAAAAGAGCATGGAGGAGAGTTAGAACAGTTAGTAGTAGAATCAGAGGAAAACCAACAAAGATGATGTGATGGGAACTTCTAAAAAGAAAGATTTTAATATCAAGCATTTAAGAGAGGCATTTGGGGAAACCAATCAAGTCTTCAAATATTTTTGCAAAAATTGCCCCCCTTTTGATATTCAGCAAAGGTAATCTTTGAGTAAAGGATGTCATTTTAATGTATTATACAATCTTGACAGAAAAGTTATGCCAAAAATTACCCCTATTTTGTAGCTCAAAACAATACTATATGGTCATTTCTCAAGGCTCTATGGTTGAGCTCAGCTTCTCATTTGGTGTCTCCCATAGTTGAAGGCTGCAGTCAGATATTGGTTGATGACGCAGCAGCAGCTGTGAGGCGTGACTGGGAAGCTCATCCAAAATGGCACACCCACTTGGCTGGTCTTTGGATGTGGGTGGAGCTAGAGAGCTTGGCCAGAGTTTCTGCACTGGATCCTTGGTGTAGGTTGAGTCTTTTTCTACACAGTGACTGTATTCTAAGAGGAAGCATCCTGGAAATGAGCTCTTTTAAGAGGCCAAAAATCACTCATTGGGTTCTTATTTGTTTAAAATGACGTGGTTGAAATTACAACAAATTTTGGTAAAGTAAAAAAAAATACTTCTCATAATATTTCTTATTTTTTTTAAGATTAACTGTGAAATTTTGATCTTCATTTTAATAAGATTTCCTTTCAACAAACATTTATCAACACCAATCAAACTTGGATAAGAAATAACCTTGGATTAATTATTTTAAAATGTGTATATATGGGTGTTAATACACAGAGTAAAATTTTCAAAGCAAATATTATGTGAATTATAGATCTCACCCAACACAAAACTAAGGGTTCAAATGGTAACGGGCAAATGTCAGGCCTACATAAAACAGTCTTTTCTACAGAAGCCAAAACTTTCCAGAAGCATCTCCTCCAAATGTCCCCTTCTCCTACGTAAGAACGTATTTTAGTTTCTGATTGACATTTCTCAAAGGAAGCTAGTTAGATCTGGGGTGGCTTCTGTTTTGTGTTGTGCTAACTATACAAATAGAAAATACTTCTGTGACTAATCACCCCCACCAGCCTTCTGTGAACCATAAGTCTATATAAATCCCAAATTTATTTACAATAAGCAATCTTAACAGATTGGGTATATTCTGCTGAAAATATACTTGCTCCCTGAGTGTAACTTTTTGCAGAGCAGTGGGAAAGGACGGCTTTCAGACTTGTGGCCCACGCTTCTTTCCCAGTGCCTTTCAGCCAACACCAGCCTGCAGTCTCTGAGGCAGAGACCTTGCTGGGGGAGCAGCCAGAAGTGCACTATGCTTGCAGGGAGAATGAGAACTAGGAGCCTGACTATTAGCTTAGTACCAGGAAAGTCAACAGGTTGGTCTCTGTGACCCTTAGTTACCATGTCTGTGTACCTCGTGACATACACATGAATTGTAGTTTCCCCCAAGTGGACCCGGAGTTGAGGATGGGGGCAGGACGTTTGCTAGGGAGCCATGAGGAGTACAGGAGGGGTGGGGATCCAACCAGGGAAAGGAGGAAGCCATTAGGGGTGAGTTCAGGGGTAAAGGTGCCAGGGACAGTGGAGCCCACCGCAGAACTGCCCTCCTGGAGGGACAAGGGAGTGTGGCATCACCTGCCTGCCCTTGTCCCTGGCTGAGGAAAGTCACTCACTGGATGAGCCCCTGGTCCTCTGCTCCTGCCCTGTGCACAGCACCTTGAGCCATAGTGACTCGGGAGCTGTGGGCAGGCACCGGAGTGACCTCCGGTAGTTTAAGGGCTGCCTCACAGCTTCTACTGTGATGGGATAAAAATAACTGTCCCCACAAAGGGAAATAAGGCCCATGGAAATTCTGTGTCAACTGCAAAGCATTCGTCAAAGTTAGCTAGTCCTGGTGGACATTATGCATAGTGAAATAGCCTGGCACCAAAGGACAGACGCTGTGTGATCGGCTCCTGTGAGGTCCCTAGAGGAACCAGAGTCACCAAGACAGAAAGTAGAAGGGTGGTAGCTGGGTACTGGGGTGGGGGGTGGGGCGTGGGAGCTTCTGTTCAATGGGGACAGGGTTTCAGTTTGGGAGATGAAACAGTTCTAGGGATCTGTTGTGCAATAATGTACAAATGTTGAACACTAGGCACTGTGCACCAACATTAAGTTGGTCCATTTTATGGTATGTATACTTTCCTACAGTAACAACGTCGTAGTCCTTCTTCCAAGGCATCTGGTGGGTGTGCTTTTCACCGCACTTGGCACCCTGGGTCTATCGATGGCACCAAGTCAATACTGTGGGTGAAGAGATAAGGTAAAAGATCTCCATCACGCCAGGGAGTGGGGCACAGGCTTGATCTCCAGAGGGACTACACACAGGTGGCTGACTAAACAATCCCCCCAACCCCGTCCCTCTCCCTCTTCTTTTCTCTCTCTCACTCTCTGCAGTACTGGGGATTGAATCCAGGTTCTTCTCACTGAGCAACATCCTCATAGTTTTATTTATTTTATTTTATTTATTTTATTTTGAGACAGGTCTCGCTTTGCACTTCAGGCTATCTTGGAGCTCACTATGTAGCCCAAGCTGGCCACGAGCTCACAGCAATCCTCCTGCCTCAGCCTCCCAAGTGCTGGGATTACAGGCATGCGCCACCATGCCCAGCTCAGAGCACTGCATTTTCAATCTGGCACAGTTGCCTCTGAAGCAGCCGCACACCATTTCGATGAAGCTGCATGGAGGACAGAGTGATGACACTGAAGACCACCACAGCCTGTGCTGCCAGGCTCAGCTCTGCAGTGCATGGACACAGCTGAGGAAGTACTTTGGGGATGAGGAAGGCTGTGCTCCAATGAAGCTGTGCATGTGGACACCGAAGATTCAACTTCATGTAATTGATATGTTGTCAAAAATTTCCTTTTTTCCTCTTCAACCATTTAAAAACTTAAAAGAAAAACTATTTTTTTTAAAAAAAAACCTAATATTTGATTGCATCCTGGACAAAAACAGGCAGCGGCTAGATTTGGGCACAGCTGTGCGTTGCTATCCCTGGCCTAGAATGTTTGGGGGATCCCCTTTCTGGAATGTTCTTTATTGTGGCCATGGCATATTTATTTTATAGTCCTAACCTTGGTGGTGGCAAATCTTCATTTTTGTTGTTATTGTTTTGAGATAGGGTCTTGCTATGTAGTTCAGTCTGGCCTTGAACTCACTATGTAGCCCAGGCTGACCTTGACTTTGCAGCAATCCTCCTGCCTCAGCCTCCTGAGTTCTGGGATTACAGGTGTGCACCACAATGCCTGGTTTAAATCTTTATTTATTTTTTTTTTTGGTGGATTTAACTTTGTAGAAGGATGAGCAGACATCCTGTCTCAAAACTGATGGATGAGATTTGTGTAAAGCTGGTAAATTCTATTTTGGTGTATTATAAGGTAATATATAAAAGGAGAGGGGGGATTTTCTATGGAAAGGAAATTGGCTGTAAATATAATTCCAATTCTATGCTCTGGGACTATTTTATTCACTCACACCCAACTATATTATCAGCATTCACATGGGATTTTTCAGAGATCATGAGTGAAATCATGAATAAGAATTTTTTGTTGTATTTTTTAGAAGAATAAAGATCTCACATATGGCTTCTGGGTACAGCATGAGTAAAATGTAGTTGCTAACAAATTCAAAACCGGAACGTTATTAATATTGGGTTGATTAGCATTTGTAAGCTCTGTGCCATAGCTATCCTACACAATGAACATAAGCCTTGTCCCAAGTTAGAGGATAAATATTTCATGAGCTCAGTTGCAAAGGTCATTATCACATGGGTTTATTGATGGATGCTTTTGATCGAAGTGTACCCTTTAGAATAATTTGCTCCTAGGCAAATACAGAAAGTTAAAAACATTACTTAAAACGCATAAAAACAGGCCCAGGGATTTAGCTCAGTGGTTCCACTGCTTGCATTGAAAGCACAAGATCTCGAGTTTGATCCCCAGTACCAAAAAAAAAAAAAAAAAAACCACATAAAAACAAAATTATGGCACAATGAAACATCATTAAAATCCCATGGGCCCCTTAGCTCTGGTTGAACACTCTTGAATGTTTATAAGAGTGGAATGGAGCTATGGAGAACTTCCTGGCTTTCCTGCTCCAAGGAGAGAAAACATAGATTAGGCCTGTGAGGCAGAGGGGTGATTTTCCTTTCTGCATCCTCCGGAGCCAGGGACTCATTACCTGCATGACTGCATGCAACACCAACTGTATTTGGTCATTATTTCTACATATCAAGACTAGGGATATTTCCCAGGAGCATTCAGCTTGGAAGGACTTGTACCACACAGGTGAAGTAGAAAAAGCAATGGTATTTTTACACGGACACAGCTTGCCTCCAGCCTGGTGGTCCACCTCTGCCCTCCATGGCCAGCCATGCTCTGGAGGCTGTCATCCAGGAAGGAGGACAATTGCTCAGCATCCTCCCCACAGTGACCCTTCAAGAATCACTGCCCTTACACTGTCCCTGCCTGCCTTGACCTTTCCTTACTGACCTTATGCCCAGCTGCTATGGCTTGAATGCTGTGTACCCCAAAATTCATCCCATGAAATCCTAACCCCGATGTGATGGAGTTAGAAGTGGGAACTCAGAGCGGTGCTTAAGTCACGAGATCAAAGCCCTTGCAAATAGTATTAGTGCTCTGATAAGAGAGGCTTCAGAGAGCGCACTAACGCCTCCCACAATGTGAGGACACAGCTAGAAGACAGATTCGTGGGCCAGGAAGCCATCCTCACCAGACACTGATTCTGTAGGCACCTTGATTTCGAACTGCCAGACTCCAGAACTGTGAAACATAAATGTCCATTGTTTAGACACCACCCAACCCTGAATGGACCAAGACACCCAACTTTCCATCCTATTCCTTATTGTCATAAAGTTGGGTTAACTGAGCGGAGAGGGGACATCAGCAGGGGAGGAGCAGGTCTTCCCTGGGTGTTATGTTGCTTGCATTGTTTTCTGTTCTGTGATAAATACTTGAAACAGATCAACTGAGAAAGTGGAGACTTATTCAGTGTCCAGTTTTAGAGGTTTCAGTCCACAGTCTCCTGGCTCTGCTGCTCTGAGTCTGTAGTGGTGCCATTCACCATGGCAGGAGGATGTGGCGGAGGAGCTGCTTGCTGCCTGTCAGCCAGCAGGCAAAAGGAGCAGAGAGGGTGGGGTCCGATGTCCTCTTGCAGGGCACACACTGGTGACCCACCTTCCTCTAACCAGCCCCCACCACTTAGTTCACTGCTTCCTAATGGTGCCAAGGGCTCTGATCCAACCTTCCCTTTGACCCAAAATATAGCAATTACATTGCAATTATGTTTTGTTTATTGTGTTGAATTCTATTGTATTTTGCTGTATTGTATACGTGCTGCTGAAGCAAGTGCTGTATTTTGCTGTATTGTATTATACTGTATTGTACTGTGCTGTGCTTCATTGTGTATTGTGTTGTATTGTATTGCATTGTGTTGGGTTGTATCACATTGCATTGTATTTTATTTTATTGTGTTGTATTATGCTAGGTCTAAAAAAGAGCTATCATGAATGACCAACAGAAAGGGGCACTCCTGGGTTTCTACCAAGGAGGGTGAGTCACCCCATCAAGCTGAGCCCTGAGCCTTGGCAGCTTGCTGCCGCCACTGTCCCAGCCCCTGGGGGCTGGGCTGTTGCTGCTGGCTGCCTCTGCATGCCACCATGAAGATACTCTGGTCACTTATTTGTCCTCACAAAGTTCCAGGTGGAAGTGCAGCTGGAAGAGTCAAGTTTACACACTCCTGTCCTGGCTGCCATGGGCAGGAAGAGGGAACAACTCCCTGTTCCTTTCTCTTGTAAGAACTGGGCCTTCACAAGACCACATGCGGAACAAATTTTCACTCTGATTGGTGCATTGGGCCATCCAGCATTCTGCACGTGCTCCTTTCCTGGTTTTTATTATTCATTCGTTTATTTGTACAAGGTACCCAGGGTCTTGCATGTACTAAGCAAGTGCTCTGCCAGCTACTCTGCCAGCTCTTTCCCCATTAAAAAAAAAAACCCCCCACCTAACACTGTACCTCCTGCTTCCCCAGTGAAGAGTGTTTTCAGGTATCACATGGAGACCCAGGTCCAGGCTGTTCAGGTGCCTCCGTTTCTTCTCCTCTCCTCTCCTCTCTTCTCTCATCTTCCTTCCTCCCCCCTCCCCCACCTCTCTCATATTTTTTGAGACAGGATCTTGCTATGTAGTTTAGCCTGGGCTTGAACTCCCAGTGATCCTCCTCTCCCAGTCTCCCAAGAGCTGGGATTACACATGTGTGCCATGCCCAGCACCCTAACCTTTTCTTGTCTAAAATCCTTTCTCTAGGTTTACAAAGAAGTCACAAAATAAATAACTCTAAAAGGAAATAAATGACCAGGCGGCAAAAATTCAACATCCAATGATCCCCTGAAAAATTAAGGTTATTTCTCATTCAACTGACACCCCATTGGCCACCAACCTGACCCTAAGATGGGCTCTGTGGCACAGTTTTTGCATGACCTACATGTGACCATGTCAACAAATAGTAAAGAATTATATGATGATAGGCTGTCAGCATTTTTTCAAATCTATGATTTCTAACAAGAAACTAAGGGACCAAACTTCTTTATTGTTTATAGATTCTTGGATAACTTTAGGTTTGAGTATGTGGGACTCTTTTTGTTTTGTTTTGGGTTTTTTGAGACAGGGTCTTGCCATGTAGTTCAGGCTGGCCTCAAACTTACTATGTAGCCTAGATTGGCCTTGAACTCAAGGTGACCCTCCTGCTTCAGCCTCCTGAGTCCTGGGATTACAGGAATGCCCCATCATGCTCAGTGACTCTCCATGTTTTAAATAGAAGGAGAATATTGATTTTATGCAATGAATCCTGCATGTTACTTATAGCAACATTCTTTTCTGAATGCACCTGGTATGGAAGTAAGACCTTTAGCCATAGCAATGAGACTTTATTTGCATAAATATTAATACTACCTTGTGGGAAGCAGAGATGATAGTTGCCCATTCTTATCCACAGTTTTACTTCCCTTGGTTGCGGTTACCTGTGGTCAGCTGCCATCTGAAAATAAGAAATGGAAACTTCCAGAAATAAGTTTAATTTTTAAATGACACACCATTCTGAGTAGCACGATGGTCTCTTGTGCCATCCAGCTCTATCCCATCTGGGACCTGAATTATCCTTTTGTCCACTGTGTACACCCACAGTATAAGCTGCTTAATAACTGTCTTGGTCATCAGATTGACTATTGTGGTATTACAGTGCTTGTGTTGCAGTAACCCTTACTTTACTTAATAATGGCCCCAAGCTCGGTATGATGGTACACATAATCTCTGGGAGGCTGAGGCGGGAGGATTGCAACTTTGATCCCAGCCCAGACAACTTAGTGAATAAGCAAGACTCTGTCTTACAAATTAAAAAAAAAAAAAGGGCCAGGGATTTAGCTCAGTGGTTCCACTGCCTGCCTTGCAAGTACAAGGTCCTGAGTTCGATCCTTGGTACAAAGAACAAACAAACAAACAAACAAGCCTGAAGTTGTAGCTCAGTGTGAAGACCCTGGATGCAAACCCCAGTATTGAAGAAAAAAAAAGTAAGAAATAATGGCCTCAAAGTACAAGAAGTTATATATGTCTAAGATGTAGAGCATAAAACATGGTGGGACAGATCACCTCTGGTGCTACGTGGCAATGTTTCAGGGCATACAGGAAAAAAAATGTCCTACAGTTCGGTATTATCTGAGGTTTCAGACATATGCTGGAATATATCTGCCTCGGGTAATGGGGCAAATGGGACTCTACTCTGACACTAACTCAAATCACTATTTACTACTTGCCAGTCACTTTTCTTAGATCGTCACATGCTTATCTCATTTAATATTTACAACTTCATAAGCACATTCTATTCTTATCTCTATTTTAAAGACCAATGTGCTACAACTAGTAAACGGCAGGACCAGAATTCAAACTGTGTGAGTCTGACTCCAGACCTTCTGCTCTTCACTTCATTGAATATAAGATTCATTCCTGTACTGACTCAAGATTTGCTTTCTCTGTTTATCCTGCAAAGGAAGTTAAGAAATCTGTGTCAGGTAGGTATCAAAGGGATCACTGGGGAACAATTAAGTTGTCCCTTTGGGAAAAATGTCTTTCAAAGAGCTAAGTAGTGCAGAGTCTAGAAAACTAAATCTTGATGTTCTGGCTCTTCCCTTGTTCCCCAGTTTTCCTCCTCCAGCCCAGCTGCTGCAGTTTGGTGTGTTGTGGTCCAACTTTGTGGAGGAAATGGAACTGGGGCTGCTCCAATGTTCCCATCTTAGGTTTCAAAGGAAAGTTCTGCAGGAAGTTGTGCTGTCCCTGCCTAGGAGCAGAAAAGAGCCCAGCTAGTGGGGAACTGAGCCTTGGGGCCTGCTCTGGGAGATGTCCAGACATGTCCACATCGGGGCTTGTTCTCATCTGGTGGTGCTCCTACTGAAAACAGATCCCGGGGTCCCGTGTCTTGAGGAAAGCCAATGACATAAGTGTTCCCAAGCAGAACCTGGCAAGTCAGAGAGTACAGAATGAAAACAAGACAGATGGGGCTGGAAACATGAAGGGTATACTAAAGTATCATGGGGAAAGTAGAAGAGAAATGAGATGTTAAAACAGAAGGCGAATGGACATGACAAAATATTGAGCAGTGATTTAAGAAGAATGAAATTGGTTTGAGAAAGGTGAGAATTAACAGTATAAAAATTATGAACATAAATGAATTATATAATAATTAGCCAGTATTTGTATCTTTCATCAAAGACCTTAAATGTTTTAAGACAAACATAAAGTTTTTATGCACCCTAGCCTACCCTCCAGTTTGTTTGGTTTTTTTTTTTTTGGTTCCAGGGATCGAACTCGGGACCTTGCACTTGTGAGGCAGGCGGTGGAACCACTGAGCTAAATCCCCGACCCCTACCCTCCAGTTTCAGAGTCCCTTACTTTGCGAGGATGACTGAGACCAGGCCCACCCAATCATTTTTTCCTGGAAAAGCCTCATGTTTGACAGTGTTTTTATCCTAATAAGTGCTGAATGAATGAACAAAGCAAGTTTCTTATAAAAACAACAAATAAGTAATTTGCCTCCCTTTCTTCTGTGTTGCACCCAAAGTTTGCTTTGAAAATTCCTTTGAGGCAGCCACGATGTCCACATTTATAATCTACTTATAACCGTGTCAATCGCTATCCTAAATTTCTTCTTTATTACTCTTGCAATTAACATTTTCTTGTATATGCAGGCAACATAATTTGTAGTTGATTTTTATTGCTTTTGAGCTCCATAAAAATCATATAATCTATGTAGTTTTCTGCAAGTCATTCTTTTCATTTGGCATTGTGTTGAGTGATTCCCTCGTGTTACTTGTATGTGGTTGGTTTATCTATTTTGACTGCTGAAATGCATTCCATTTGGTAAATACATGACACTTTATGCTCTTCTCAGTAGACTACTTCCAAACTTTGCTATTTAAAAACTTTTTTACACATGTCTCTTATACTTATGCAAGGATTTCTCTTGAGTCTATACCTAGGAACAGTATTGCTAGGTCAGATTTACAAAACAATACCAAAATGTTTTCTAAAAAGGGCAGATCAGGTGTAGTGAGCCCGTTTACATTCCCACCCAGAAGAATCTAGTTGATTCACATCCTCTCTAGATTTTTCAGTGTTTGTCGGTGTAGAGGCTATAAAATGGTATGTGTATTGTTGGAGGCTTCATTTGCATTTACCAGATTATTAAAGAGGCTGAGCATCTTCATATGATTATTGGCCATTGATGCTGTGCTGGGTTGAATAGTGTCCCTACCCCCCCAAGAATTCATGTCTACTTGGAACCTCAGAATCTGCCTTTATTTGAAAATAGGGTCTTTGTAGTTGTAGTTAAGTTATGATGAGGTCAGACTGGATTAGAATGGACCCAAAGTCTAATGGCTGGTATCTATACAAGAGGACCATGTGAAGACAAACCTACAGAGGGAAGACAGCCGTGGGAAGACAGGGGCATAAATTGGAGCAATGTGTCTACAAGCCAAGGACTATAGGAATTACTGAGAATGACCAGCAGAGAGAAGAAAACGGTCTTCCATAGAGCCTCTACACTGATCATGGATCTGCCAATACTTTGACTTTTTTCATTTTTTTTTTTTTTGGTACTGGGGATCGAACTCAGGACCTTGCACTGGTGAGGCAGGCAGCAGAACCACTGAGCTAAATCCCCAGCCCAAACAGAGATTTCTTTCTTTTTTTCTTTTCTTTTCTTTTTTTTGTTTTTTGGTACCGGGGATCGAACTCAGGACCTTGCGCTTTAAAGGCAGGCGGCAGAACCACTGAGCTAAATCCCTGGCCCTCATTTTAATTTTTTTATTCATGTTCTCTAGAATCAAACAATGAATTCTAGAAACAGCAGAGGTTAAGAATAAGGAATATTTATTGAAAGAAAGACAATTCCTGCCTGAGAGGGACAGGAGGGGAAAGTGGGTTGCCTCCAATCAATTTTTAAACAATTTCTCTGGCAAGTCTATACTACTTTAATTGTTGTAACTATGTAAGTGTTGACTTTAGACAATTCTCTAACCTATTCATTTTATTTAGGTGCTATAGTGAAAGCTGCCAGTGCTCCACCGTGTATACCCTTTTGGGTTCCTCTACATTCTTCTTTGTACTCCCAGTTTTCCTGGGAATCTTCAATAAATTGCTTTCACATATATCCCTGTCAAAAAGTCTTCGGGGAACTAATCTGTTTTAAAACTTTGACATTCCACATATATCTTAGAATATTTTTTCAGGCTACATGAAAATTCTGTTGAAGAACATAGTAAGGATAATTAGCTTGAACTCAAGTGGGTGAAGTATACGATACATGAATTATATCTGAATAAAGCTGTTTTTTAAAAAAGAAAATCCTGTTGTGATTTTCTTTGGGATTGTTTAATATATATAGGTCAGTTTGGAAGGAGAATTATGCCCTTATGATATGAATCTTTTTGGTTGTACTGAGGATTGAACCCAGTACATTCCTAGCCTTTTTAATTTTTATTTTGAGACAGGGTCTTCTAAGTCACTAACTTGTGCAGGCTGATCTTGAACTTGCGATTCTCTTGCCTGAGTTTCCCAGAGTGCTAGAATTACAGGCATGGGCCACCATGCTGGGCTGATATTAAATATTTTTATACATATATAGGATATATTTTCCTATTTTAAATTACTCTCAGTAGTTTTTATAATTTTCTAAGTAATGGTTTCTCACATATTTTATTTTTTTTGTATTAAATTCTTCTATTGGTACATTGTAGGTATACAACACAATTCCATTTCTCATTGGGAATTGTACCTTTACATAATGCATCTTGGTTCTTATTTTTTCCCCATTCCCAGCCCTCCCTTCACACCCTCCACCATTCCCTATTTACAAAGACTTTATTTCCATTTCTCAGCATTTTTTCTTTCCCTTCTTTCCTTTCCCCTGCCCCTCCCACTACCCCTACCCCTTTGGACCTTTTCTTCCTATTTTGCATTATCAATTATTCATTCTAATCATTGGTACATTTTAGGTATACAATATAATGACATTCATCATTGGAAATTTGCACCTTTACATAGTCTCTCTTGGTTCTTATTTTTCACCCTTGCCCAGCCCTCCCTTCAACCCCTCCAGTCCTCCCTATTTACAAAGATTTTGGTCCTATTTTTCCATTTTCTCATATTAATCCCACTCCCTTCTATCCTTTCCCCTAGCCCTCCACTTTCTTCCCCTTTGCCCCTTTTCTTCCTATTTCACATTACCTATTATACATTTAGTCCTTATTTACACTTTCAGTTTCTCACACCAGAGAAACTATTTGGTATTTACACATGTGTGTCCTATTTATTTCACTTAAGAGTATCGCCTCAATGTGCATCCACTTAGCTATAAATGTCTCTAATTTCTCATTTTTTATGGCTGAGTAGTACTCCGTTTTATAAAAAAACCACATTTTCTTGATCCAGTTTCCAGTTGATGGGCATTTGGGCCGTTTCCAAGTTTTAACTATTACAAACTGTGCTGCTATGAACATGGGTGCACGTGTATCACTGTGGTATGATTCTTTTAATTCTTTGGGGAAGATCCCCAGCAGTCTCACATATTTTATTGTATTTATTTCTAGGTACCCTGTAATTTGGTTGCTATTGTTGATAGTGGGTGTTAGGGTTTGGATCTAAAATGTCTCACAAGTCAGGAGTGGTGGCACACACCAGCACTTGAGAAGTTGAGGCAAGAGGATTGCCATGAGTTCAAAGCCAATTCGGATTATACAGTGAGTTCAAGGCCAGCCTAAACTACATGGCAAGCTCTGTCTCAAAAAACAAAACAAAACAAAACAAAGGCTGGGGATTTAGCTCAGTCGTTTTGCTGCTTGCTGCGCTAGTGCAAAGACACAAGTTTGATCCCTAGTACGAAAAACAAAACAAAACAAAACAAAAAACAAAACAAAACAAAACTCTCAATAAAAGGCTCATGTGTTCAGAGGTGGAAATTTTGAAAGGGAATTGGATCATGGGGGCTCTAACTTCATCAATGGATGGAGCCATTGATAGAATCATGATTTGATGCCTTTATTAGGAAGTAATGGAAAATTAAGAGGTGGGTCATGGGCTTGTGACCTTAAGAACTATGTCCTGTCCCCAGCTTCTTCCTTTCAGGCTCTCTCACTCTTTCTGCTTCCTGGATGCCTGAGATGACCAGCTCTGTTCCTCTAGGCCCTCTTGTCATGATGCTTCTGTTTTGTCACTGGCCTAAAAGCAATGGAGCCATCTAACCATGGACTGAAACCTCTGAAACTGTGAGCCTAAACAAACCTTTTTCCTTTAAGTTGCTTTTCTCAGGTATCTTGTCACAGCAACAAAAAGCTAACACACACAATGGAGATTTTGTTTGTTTAATTATGCTTCCTGTTGCTTATGTATCAAAATGCAATTATCTTTTATTCTTGATTCTATTTTTTTGTATATCTGGTAATTTATAGTTGAATTCTTAACATTATTGTATATGAGAAATGTGTGTCAGGATCTTTTTGTTCAATGAAACCCATGAATTTTTTCTTAGAAATACAGTAATTCCCTGACTTACCATCTGACCTTAGAACTATGTTTCTGGATATACAACTAAAAGAATTGAAAGCAGAATCCTGAAAGGTTATTTGCACACCCATGTCCCTGGCAGAATAATTCACAAGAATTAAACCATGGAAGCAGTCCAAGAGTCCATCAAAAAACATTTGAGTTGCGAACTTTCACAGATACGAAAGGACCTCACATCACAAACATTTACAGATGCAAACAAATCATGGAAGTAGCTCATGTGTCTGCTGGACATTGTTAAAGTTGTGCTGTTGTGTGTTTACTGTACAGTGTGATAGTGTATAGCAGTATAATGCTCAGTCATAGACCAGGATGTCCAGAAGCAAGAGGAGAAGCAGTAGTGATGTGGAAGGGACCACCACAAAGCACAAAACAATATACATTGTGTATTTGTGCCAAAGGTGTATAAGACTCACTTTGTCAGACTTATGAATGAATCCAATTTATGAACATTCTCTGGGAAGTCTGGGACTTACTGTACATAAAAGAAGCCAGGTGTGGAGATGCATGCCTGTAATCCCAGCAACCTGGGAGGCTGAGGCAGGGGCATCACAAGTTCAAGTCAAGCAACATAGTGACTTAGCAAAGCCCTGTCTCAAATTAAAAAATGGCTGAGGATGTAGTCAATGTGAAGGCCTCGGGTTCAATGCCCAGTATCAAAAAAACTCAAAAAATGAAAGAAATACTTAAAGGTATGGGGATTGCAAAGAAACCAGTTATATTGAATTGCAAACCTATCCATAGATCATTTGAGGGTCTGAAGACAGATTTAAAATGCTGTCAAAGGCATCTTCTAACAGAGCAATTCCCTATGAACTTAGGTCAGACAAAGTGGACTTGGATCACCTTAATCTATTCATGAGCTGAGCTGACTTGAGGCTACACCATCATTTTAGAAAACATTGTCCCTTTCTGGTTTGCATTCCTCGCTAGGGTACACTCCTCAGGAGTCCCAAGCAGGCAGGCATTGTAACCTTAGATAACTTTGAACCAAGAGCAAATCCCAACCACCCAATGTTGGGGGGATATTACATTTGGCAGAAGCAAATACACTTTCACAGATGATAGCCTCAGACAGATGGTAGCTATCAAGTCATTTAATCACAGGGTTCTGACATTTCAGAACTTGGGGGTTTGGAGTTTTCTTGGCTTTCAGAGATAGGCAGAGTTTAATAGGCCAAATAAATTATTTTTTAGCTTTCTGCTGAAAGGCTGTAAATAGCATTCTACAAGTTCTCTCTGTCATCTTTTCTTTTTTGTACCAGGTATTGAACTTGGGGTCTTGTTCTTGCAAGGCAGGCAGAGGCACCACTGAGCTAAATCCCCGGCCCCATCTGTCATCTTTTTATGAAGAACATTAACTATTTCTCTAGCATAAATTTTTTGTGGAGGAAAGAGCATTTCTAAATATATTTATTAATTGCCAAATAATAAGACAAATGAAAGATCAGAGGTCAGTTGTTTTTCTCATCTTCCCCACGCTCTGAAATATTATTTAAGACATTTAAAAATATTTAGTGATTGACCTTTTAGCTATTTTACGTTATGTTTTGGCAACACAGAGGGTTTTATAATAGTGAAGTCTCCTACCAAATAGGGATCTAGAAGGGGGAGCCTCACTATTTAAATGTAGAAAGCTTTAATGTTTGGCTAAGAGGGAACTTTTAGGGTCAGGGATTTAGCTCAACGGTGCTGCCACCAGCCTCGCAAGCATAAGGCCCTGAGTTTGATCCTTGGTACCAAAAAAAAAAAAGAGAGAGGCAAAAGGAGGAATTTTTCCCTTTTAATGTTTCTTTTACAAACTTTACTGAAACTAGAGCTTTATAGTCTTGTTTGAAAAGAAACAAAAATATTGTATAATATTTTCCATATCACATTTCAATTGTGTGAGGTCAACAGGAAGAAAAATACAGACCTCTATAGTATATGGCTCTAAAATGGTCATTATGATTCTTTACCTTACCTATTCAAATTAGCCAAACATTTAATGAGTTTCTTCTACAGGCCATGCTCTATATTAAGCATAAATAATGTGGTCCTGGTTCAGAGATTCTAAATTTTGTTACATGATTGAGTGTAAACCACATAGGATTGCTTTATGCTCAGCACACCAACAAGTCATGGACCCCAAAGCCCAGCAAAATGGGAGGAAAAAAAACAAGAACTTTTTTTTGAGGTCATCGTGATTCATTTAATTTCACATTTGAAGGGAAGGAATTGCCAGTTACAGGATTGCACTGTTCCATTTTCTTTCAGGCCGAGTTGGGATTGTGCTTCTAGTTGTGCCATGGAGGATCTGGATCAGAGTTAAGAGGTCAGCCACTGCTGCTGGGTGCGTGGCGCGCTCCCGGCAGAACACAAGGGCAGGTCTGGAGTTGCCCATGGGGGACTCCTCTTCTAGGGCTCCCACCTGGTACCTGAGAGTCCTCCACGGGATCGCAGGTGTAGGGACCTAGGGCAGCTCCTCCAGGCAAACGGGGTGCCGTAGTCCTGGGGCCAGTACTCGGGAGTGGGAGGTCAGCAACATCTTCACAGAGAGGACCCTGGGCAGTCACTGTTCTTCCCACAAGGGCTGATTTTAAAAACGCAGTGTTTTGTTTTTTTTTTATAATTCAGTTTCATCAATAAACATATTTATTGACAAAAAATAAAATAAAAACTGCAGTGTGTATTTAAATTTTAAAACATGTATTACAGTAAAAGACACATTACCATTAATCCTCCTCAAAATACTCCCCCTTGCTCTGGACACTCTTATCCCATTTTCCTTTTGTCTTTCTTTTTTTTATTTTTATTTTTTTCTTTATTAAGTTTATAGGTACATTTTAAGTATACAATATAATGATATTCATCATTGGAAATTTGCACCTTTACATAATCTATCTTGGTTCTTATTTTTTCCCCATTCCCCTGCCCTCCCTTCAGTCTCTCCACCTCTTTTTTTTTTTTTTTTTTGAGACAGGGTCTCACTATATAGTTCAAACTGGCTTCGAACCCACTATGTAGCCCAGGCTGGCCTTGAACTTCTGATAATCCTCCTGCCTCATCCTCTAGAGTGCTGGGATTGCAAGCGTGAGCCACCATACCTGGTTTACCCCATTTTTCTTGCCACTTTTCTTTTTTTTGAGTGTCTTTATGAAGTGTGACAAAAAAAAATATGGCAACTGATGCTGCCAAGTGCCCTCCCCCCCCCAAAAGGCAGGCTCATAAAAACATTAATGTGTGTCCTCATCCACATTATTCATCAGATCTGGCATTGTGTGGCTTCTGGATCTTCCTTAAAGTCAAAATGACCATGAAAGGTAAACATTCTGAATTGATTCAGGATACTGAGGAGCCACAACAGACCAACTAAAGATACAAAAGAAGACTTCCAGAACTGCTTCAGAAAGTGGCCAGAATGATGAGATAAGTATGGTCAAAGTTAATGGAAGTATTTTGAGGGATACTCATGGAAATGTGTTTTATATTGTAATGAATTTTTCAAAAAATTAAAAATTCATTGTATTTTTGGATCATTTAAATATGTCCTTGGATCCTGTCTAGGCCTAATCCATAAGAACAAACTAAGGGGGCCAGGGATTTAGCTCAGTGGTGCCACCACCTACCTCACAAGTGGAAGGACCTGAGTTTGATTCCTTTTACCAAAAAAAAAAAAAAAAAGAACAAACTAAGGATCCTCTCCTTGGTCTCTCATTGGCCTTATGAACAGTTCAATAAAAATCCCACAAACTTTTATATTTGATAAACCTGTTTAACATTTTGCATCCAGGAGAACCTAGAAATTCTTTTTACTTTCAACATACTTGTTCATTTGGAGTTTTATGGTTTAATATTGTTCTTTGAAGTTTGTAGAGAGCAGCCAGCAGGCATCATAGTTTCTTCAGTTGGGATCACTAATGGCTCAAAGTAGTCTGAATTTTTTTGTTTTGTTTGTTTTTGGTACCAGGGATCGAACTCAGGACCTTGGGCTTGCGAGGCAGGTGGTGGCACCACTGAGCTAAATCCCTGGCCCAGCAGTCTGAATTTTAAGTTCTAACTTTGTAGACTTGGTGGGAAGAAGCTTAGAATATGGAAGACCAGAAATTTAACTCCCCTAAGACTATCTCCTATCCCAACACCCTCAACCTCAGAATCCTTTGGGTTAGGGATAAGAAATTCAAGGAGCTTGAGAACAGACTTGATGCAGAGAACATGGGAGTTTAAAGGTAGTCAACCTCTTCCCAAGGCGGGGTGGGCAAAAAGAGTGAAATGAAAGCTTTTCCAAGACAACCCACAATGTGGGAAAAAATCTTCACCTGCTCTTCCTCAGACAAAGGTCTACTATCTTGAATCTATAAAGAACTTAAAAAGATCAGACCTCCCAAATTTAAAGACCCAATCCGAAAATGGGCATCTGAAATGAACAGACACTTCTCAGACAAAGTAGAAATAGCAAATAAATACATGAAAAAATGTTCAACATCACTGGTCATTCAAGAGATGCAAATGAAAACAATGCTGAGATTCCACTTCACTCCAGAAAGAATGGCTGCTATCATGAAATCAACCAATAACAAATGCTGGAGGGGCTGTGGGGAAAGAGGAACCCTGCTCCACTGCTGGTGGGAGTGTAGACTGGTGCAAGCACTGTGGAAATCAGTATGGAGATACCTCAAAGAACTAGGACTGGAAGTCCCATTTGACCCCACTATTCCACTGCTGGGGATCTTCCCCAAAGAATTAAAAGAATCATACCATAGTGATATATGTGTGCCCATGTTCATAGTAGCACAGTTTGTGATAGCTAAAGCTTGGAAACAGCCCAAATGCCCAGCAACTGGAGACTGGATAAAGAAAATGTGGGGGTTTTTTATAAAATGGAGTACTACTCAGCCATAAAAAATGAGAAATTAGAGACATTTACAGCTAAGCGGATCCACATTGAGGCCATACTCTTAAGTGAAATAAATAGGACACACATGTGTAAATACCGAATAGTTTCTCTGGTGTGAGAAACTGAAAGTGTAAATAAGGACTAAATGTATAATAAGTAATGTGAAATAGGAAGAAAAGGGGCAAAGGGGAAGGAAGTGGGAGGGCTAAGGGAAAGGATAGAAGGGAATGGGATTAATATGAGAAAATGGAAAAATAGGACCAAAATCTTTGTAAATAGGGAGGACTGGAGGGGTTGAAGGAGGGCTGGGCAAGGGTGAAAAATAAGAACCAAGAGAGACTATGTAAAGATGCAAATTTCCAATGATGAATGTCATTATATTGTATACCTAAAATGTACCAATGATTAGAATGAATAATCGATAATGCAAAATAGGAAGAAAAGGTCCAAAGGGGTAGGGGTAGTGGGAGGGGCAGGGGAAAGGAAAGAAGGGAAAGGAAAAATGCTGAGAAATGGAAAAAATGGAAATAAAGTCTTTGTAAATAGGGAAGGGTGGAGGGTGTGAAGGGAGGGCTAGGAATGGGGAAAAAATAAGAACCAAGATGCATTATGTAAAGGTACAATTCCCAATGAGAAATGGAATTGTGTTGTATACCTACAATGTACCAATAAAAGAATTTAATAAAGTGCAAAAAAAAAAGCTCTTCCATAATGCCGGGCTGGAATATTTCAAGGGTGAGCAAGGACAAGGCAGTACCGCAAGGTGGCAGTGTTACCCAGCAAGTGTCACAGGGCAGTGGGCTGGTGCGGAGAAGCTACTCCTCCCAAACAGACTTCCCAGCACCAGTGGGGTGGGCAGCCACCCAGAGGGAGAAAGGCAAGCCAAGTCCAGGAGGAGGGAAAGGGGAGGTGCAGAGGGGGCTTCTGTGTCCAAGTGACGCGTGTCAACAGCAAGGCGGGGTCTCTGGGTCAGAGAGAATGGCAAAGGGCCACAGAAGTTTAGGATCTCTGAGGGTTAACTTTACATGTCAGCTCCACTGGGTTGTGGTGGGCCCATATATTTGGTTCAACAGTATTCTGTTGTGTCCAAGGTTGTTTTGGATGCAATGAACACTTCTGTCAGTAGACTGAGTCAAGGGAATTTCCCTCTCCAGCGAGGGTGGGCCCCATCCAATCTGCTAGAAGCCTGATTAGCACAAAAGGCTGTGAGGGGGAATTTGCTGTCCCTGCCTGACTGTCTTGAAGATGGACCTTGATCTTTTCACACTTTAAGACACAGGCTGAAACTTATGCCATGGGCTTTGCTGGTCTCCAGTGGATCTTGGGATTTGTCAGCCTCTATAACTATCTGAGCCAGTTCCTTATCATAAATCAGTCTCTCCTGGGTGGATTGACAAATTGTCAACTTGTAATGCCCAGCTGAACTGAATCAGCATGGTTTGGGCGTGGAGGATTCCACCTGAAGATTGTTACCAATAGACATAAAAAGAGAACCGGAGGGGAAGATCATGACCTGTTGGTTTTCTAGGAGAAGCTTGTTGTGCATGGTTTTCCTGATATAAACTAGGCTGTTTTCATTTGAGGAGGAGCTTGAGGCCTTGCTGTCACTGGGAATGGCTTCTATTTTCATCAGGGCAGCTCTGATCTTTACTGTGAGCATCACTTCCTGGCTACAATGTGGTTCCCTCAGCTTGGTGGCACAAATCTTTCATCTCACCAGTGTAGATTTTCTGGATTCCACCACTGGCCTTTGGGCCTTCCAGGTACAGATCCTCAATAAGGACAAACATGAGACATTGGCGTGGGCTCTAGGCCACTGGCTGGACTCGAGGAGGACACTGCCTTGGACTCTAAGCCTTTAGCTGGACTTGTGTGGGAAACTGCTGGGATCTAGGCCCTCAGCTGAATCCTTTGGGCTTCTAGTGTGCAGTTAATCTCTTGCACTCCTTTGCATTTGAATTTTTGGGTAATTATCATAAAATAATCTTATAAATTATGTGTCCTGTATTTAATGTATTCCCTTGCCAAATCCTGCTGACTACAATACCTTCCCTCTCTATACATAGACAGATACATGTGTATCTATGTATAAATGCACTATTTACCTCACTATTTATATGTATTATTTGTATATACACGCATATGTATAAATGAATGTGTATATATTTTCTATTGGTTGTTTCCCTGGCGAAGCTGAACTAAGTCAGTGTGTTTTGTAGCCACTGGGTTTGTTGTATCAATGGCTAGCAGATGTTGAGCATAGCTTTGCAGGTTTTGGAAAGTAGGTAGGTTCTAACTGACTAAAAGTATCTTTCTTTAGACTATATTCAAAGCAATCACACATGTAAGAATGTGAATTGGGTGACAGTGGGCTTTGAGCTGACAGTCTAGCCTGGTAGGCAGGTGTAGACAACATGGGAGCCAGTGAAGTCCACCTTACAGGGGCCACCTCTGGCTCTTTGTTGAAACAATCAAGGAGGGAAAAGGTCAGTGTCCCTAATTGGTAATGAGCTCCAAAACAGAACAGTGCTTTCCCTAACTCAGGGGTTCTTTCAGTGGCAGGATGGTAAGAGCTGGGGTCTCATATCCCAAGGGAACTGTCTGTACCACAGCACTCGGGAGAACAAAGCAAGGGCTCAGGTAACATTGGCAACAGACACAAAAACAGCTGCTGCTTCTGTCCCCACCTGTGTCCTTGCTTTGCCTGACGGAGTCCCAGTGAGTCCACCTACTGTCCTTGGCTACCAGCCACTCATGGGCACCTGTGTAGCTATGGAGAGTTTGCAAAATAATATCTACCTTTTTTTGATCAAAAAATGATCAAAATCTTTTTCTGATCAAAAACTTATTATAAAGTATCTGGGAAGTAGGAAAATGTAGAGGGAATTAAAGTGACCCATACCTGAGATAACTTAACTACCTGTACTAACATTTTAATGTACTTTCTCTTACTTTTTTCAAGGCATATTTATAAGACAGTTGAGTATCACTTCATGATGGAATATGTTCTGAGAAATATGTAATTTGGTGATTTTTATCACTGTGTGAACATCATAGGGTAGATTTGAACTGAAATAGGTACAACATCACTAAGTGATATTATCTTATGGGCCCACCACTAAATAACATGGTCTGTCATTGATGAAAATGTAGTCACTCAGTGTGCTACTGTATTTAACACCAGTACTGTTTTGTATTCAGCATTTTGTACCTAAATTAAATCATATGACTTTTCTATGTTATTAAATATATTTTAGATGCAAAGTTTTTAATGTCTGAACTCAAACTATGCTCTGTGGTGGATGCATCCTCTGTCCAGCTCTGGAGCACTGGTGACGGCTGTGATTGCTGCCACTACTGGGAGGCTGGCTGCTCCCAGGGCTGCCCCAGGTGGCATTGGGAAGCATGCCCTCCCCTGACAGTGTTCAGGATGGAAGGACTTCTTGTTTTCTCTCCACATTTCTGATCTTACAACATTTCATCAAGTCCATTCTACCAGAGAGGAAAAAGCCTTTTTGACAAGTGCTGAGTCTTCTGATGCCAATAAAAGTGAACTGGCTGGGGAAGAGAAGAGCTGGGCTGGCTGGAGATGACCAGGGAGGCGACTGAGGCTCCATCTTAATTGAATACATGCAAAAATGTGGCATGTCCAAACTGAATTTCCATCAGTGCCCATGGAGGCCCCTTCACCTTCTATAGGATGGCTGTTATACCAGGGGTGATCAAAATACAGAGTGAATGTTTAAATTTTTAAAAATTTACTATCAGCCAGGCATGAGGAAGGCACATGTCTGTAATTCCAGAACTTAGGAGGATGAGGCAGGAGGATTGTGATGAGTCCAAGGTCAGCCTGGGCAACATAGTAAGTTCAAGGCCAGCCTGAACTATATAGCAAGACCTGTCTCAAAAAAAAAAAAAAAGAAACAAATAATTTTTTACTATTATAGTAACATTACATTGACATTACTCCTTCCCCAAATACACTCTCTCACTTTGAACCCTTATCCCATTGTTCTTGCCACTTTCTGAAGCACTTCTGGAAGTCTTCTTCCGTGAGTGCCTTTATGAGGTGTGACCAAAAATATGGTGAATGCTGCTGCTGAGTGTCATTCAGTGTGAACGCAGATTTGCAAAAATATCACTTTGTATCCTTGTCCACCTTATTCAGTGGATGTAGCACTATGGAACTCTTAGTAAAAGTCAAAAAAGACCAGAAATAAACATTCTGATTTATTCAGAACACTGGGACAGTCATGACAGCAACTAAGGACACTAACAGAAGAGGACTTCCAGAACTGGTTCAGAAAGTGACCAGAATGATGGGACTAGTGTTTTTAAAGTGAGGGGAGTATTTTGAGGAGGATTAATGGCAGTGTGTCTTCCACTGTAATAAATTTTTTTTTAAAAAAAGTGGAAACATTCACCATAGTTTTCGACCATGACCCCCTTTAAAAAAAGGGGGGGGGAATAATCAGTGTCAGCATGGATGTGGAAAAAGAAACTGGAACCATGATGGGTATGTAAAGTGATGCAGTCACTATGGAGAACAGAGTGGTGGTTCCTCTGAGAGCTACACAAAATGCCATATGATCCAGCAATTCTACTCCCAGGTGTATACTCCAAAGAATTGAAAGCAGAGAGTTGAAGAGATACTCATACACCAATGTTTACAGTAACATTAATCACAGTAGTCAAATGTGGAAACAAACCAAATATCTATCACTGAATGAACATATGACATAGATATCACACACACAATAGAAAATGCAAAATGTGGGGAAGATGCTGAATCACCCCGCTATAGACAGGCAGGTCTGCCCATGCCCTATTTAGGTCCTGAGTCGCACAGAACACGCCGAATCAGCCCGCTGCAGACAGGCAGGTCTGTGCACGCCCTACCGAGGTCCTGAGTCGCGTGGAAGACACCAAATCACCCCGCTGCAGACAGGCAGCCACCTGATTCCACACTACAAAGATGCAGAGGACACCAGACCACCAGACCAAGGTACTGAGTCCCACTGCTCCTGGCCCAGAGGAAGGGGCTTCTGAGCCACCATCCCACTGCTCCTGGTCCAGAGGAAGGGGTTTCCCAGCCACCATCCCTCTGGTTGCTCCCAGCCCACAGGAAAGGGCTTTTGGGTCACCATCCCTACCGCTGCTCCCGGCCCCTGTCCCACCTCACCAGGCTCAGAGGAGGAAATCCGTGCAGGCACTAACAGCCCCCCGCCCCAGTCAAAATGAGAAAACACGTACATAAGTCTCAAAACCAGACTTCCAGATCATCTACAGCAACCCCAAAGGGAAATGAGATGGAACACTCTGATACTCAACCACCTGGACCCACTGAACTGGCAACAAAAGGGGATCTGGAAAAAATGAAATCAGAAATAATTTCTCAGATAACAGGAGAAATTGTGCCCCTAGTGCAAGACATGATTAATAAATCTAGAGAGGAGCTAAGGAACATAATGGAATCCCAACATAAGAAACAAATGGAATCCATAAAACAGATGCAAATAGATTTCCAGGACATGAAAAACTCCACTGAAAGTCTACACAGCAGAATGAGCCAATGTGAGGACAGAATTTCAGATATAGAAGATAAGATTGCAATTAGTGACCAGGAAAAGAAAAATTGCTTCAAAATTATAAGGGAACATGAGAAATCAATCCAGCAGCTGCTAGATGATGCAAAAAAGAATAACATAAGACTGATTGGGCTCAATGAAGAAACAGGAGAGAGTGCAGATGACATAAAAAATCTCTTCACAGAAATAATGGCAGAAAACTTCCCAAGCAGGGGAAAAGAGCTTGACATACAGATAAGTGAGGCATATAGGACTCAAATAGCCTCAATCAAAAAAAACTACACATAGGCATATAGTAGTTAGGATTACAGAAACCCAACAGAAGAACAAAATTCTCCAAGCAGTCAGAGAAAAGAAACAAATCACATACAAAGGAAAGCCCATCAGAATCACAGCAGACTTCTCAACACGAACCATCAAGGCAAGAAGAGCTTGGAGTGACATATTCCAAGCCCTAAAAGAAAACAGCCTCCAACCCAGATTGATGTACCCTGCAAAACTATCTTTCAAAATGGATGGAGAAATAAGATACTTTCATGACAAAGAGCACCTTAGGAACTTCGTGAATACCAAACCAGCACTCCAAAGAATTTTACACAATAGCCTAGGAAGAGACATTGAGGATCACAACCCCAGGAAGCAAAGCAGAATGAACCCATCTGGCATGACAAGAAATTAAATGTCAAGCGGGAGAACCCAACAAAAAGAAAAAGTCATGGCAATGACAAGTCAATACGTTTCAGCTATAACCATCAACGTTAATGGTCTCAATTCACCAATCAAAAGAAATAGACTGGCAGAATGGGTCAAGGAGCAAAATCCAACAATATGCTGCATACAAGAAACACTTAATTCAAAAGGAAACTCATAGACTGAAAGTTAAAGGGTGGAAAACAATACTCCATGCGATGGGAACCTGAAAAAAAGCAGGAGTAGCTATCCTTTTTGCAGATCAAGTAGATTTCAAACCAACACTGATTAAGGGAGATGAAGAAGGACACTACATCCTTGTAAAGGGAAGAATCCAAGAGGAAGAGATGAAAATCATAAATATCTATGCATCAAACACTAGTGTGCCCAACTATATAAAACAAATACTAAAGGACATGAAAAGTCATATATGCACTAATACAATTGTAGTGGGGGACCTCAACACCCCACTGTCACAATTAGATAGATCAACTAGACTAAAAATAAGTAGTGAAATACTAGAACTTAATCGAACTCTTGAACAAATGAACTTAACAGATGTTTACAGAGTCTTCCACCCCACAAAATCAGAATACACGTTCTTCTTAGCTGCACATGGGTCATTCTCCAAAATAGACCACATACTCACACACAGAACATGTTTAAGTAAGTGCAAAGGAATTGAAGTTATCCCCTGTACATTATCAGACCATAGTGTGATGAAATTGGAGCTCCATAGCAAAAGAAACTCAAAAAATTTCATAAACACGTGGAAATTGAACAACACACTTCTGAATAATCAATGGGTCACAGAGGAAATTAAAGAAGAAATCAGATAGTTCCTTCAATTCAATGACAATGACAATACAACATATCAGAATCTATGGGACACAATGAAAGCAGTCTTACGAGGGAAATTCATAGCAGTGAATATGCATATTAGGAAAACAGAACGATCCCAATTAAACAACCTGATGCTGCACCTCAAGCTTCTAGAAAAAGAAGAGCAGGACAACCCCAAAGCTCATACAAGGGAGGAAATTATAAACATCAGAGGAGAAATCAATGCAATGGAGACTAAGAGAATGATACAAGAAATCAATGAAGCCAAGAGTTGGTTCTTCTAAAGAATCAACAAAATTGACAAACCTTTAGCCAACCTTGTCAGAAAAAGGAAAGAAAAGGCCCAAATCCATGCAATTAGGAATAAAAAGGGTGAAATGACAACAGACCCAGCAGAAATCCAGAGGATCATCAATACCTAGTTCCAGAACCTATACGCCCATAAGATGGACAACACAGGAGAAATGGACAGATTCCTAGATACATATGAATTACCAAAGTTGAACGAAGAAGACCTAAAAATTCTGAACAACCCAATATCAACCAATGAAATTGAAAATGTAATTAAAAACTTATCAACTAAGAAAAGCCTGGGCCCTGATGGCTTCACTGCTGAATTCTACAAGACATTTAGAGAGGAACTGCTGCCACTACTGTTTAAACTCTTCAATGAAATTGAAAGGGAAGCAATACTCCCAAATTCATTCCTGGAAGCAAGCATCACTTTGATCCCCAAAGCAGAGAAAGATATAACCGAAAAAGAGAACTATAGGCCAATCTCACTAATGAACATAGATGCAAACATCCTTAATAAGATACTGGCAAACAGAATGCAGAAGATCATCAAGAAGATCATACACCCTCATCAAGTGGGATTCATCCCAGGGATGCAGGGATGGTTCAATATACGAAAATCAATTAATGTAATACACTATATCAATAGAGCCAAGGACAAAAACCATATGATTATCTCCATAGACGCAGAAAAAGCATTTGACAAAATCCAACGTGCATTTATGATAAAAACCCTCCAAAAATTGAAATAGATGGTCTCTACCTCAAACTGATAGAAGCCATCTATGAAAAACCAACAGCCAATATCATACTAAATGGTCAAAAACTGAAATCCTTCACACTAAAATCAGGAACAAGACAAGGATGTCCACTATCACCACTCTTGTTCAATATAGTTCTGGAAACATTAGCCACGGCAATTAGACAAGAGAAAGAAATAAAAGGAATAAAGATCAGTAATGAAGAAGTCAAATTGTCATTATTTGCAGATGACATGATACTCTATATAGAAGACCCCAAGAACTCCACCAAAAGTCTTCTAGACTTAATAACCAAATTCAGTCAAGTAGCTGGTTACAAGGTCAACACACAAAAATCAATAGCTTTCCTCTACACCAATGACAGACTCACTGAGAGAGAAATAGGACAAATAATTCCTTTCACAATAGCATCCAAAAAACTGAAATATCTAGGAATCATCCTAACGAAAGAAATTAAAGACCTCTTCTCTGAAAACTATGGCACTCTGAAAAGAGAGATTGAAGATGATATCCGAAAATGGACAGAATGCCCTGCTCCTGGGTAGGAAGGATTAATATAGTGAAAATGGCCATACTTCCAAAACTGCTATATAGATTTAATGCAATTCCACTTGAGATCCCAGCAGCATACTTCATAGACCTTGAGAAAACAATCCAAAAATTCATTTGGAGCAAGAAGAGACCCAGAATAGCAAAAGCAATTCTAGGTAACAGAGACATGGCAGGGAGTATCACGATCCCCAACCTGCAACTATACTACAAAGCTACTGTGATAAAAACAGCATGGTACTGGCAAAGAAACAGACTTGAGGACCAGTGGAACAGACTAGAAGATGCCGAAACAACGCCAGACACACTCAGCCATCTCATCTTCGACAAAGAAGCCAAACACCCTCACTGGAGGAAAGATAGCCTCTTTAATAAATGGTGCTGGAAAAATTGGGCTTCAACTTGCCAAAGATTAAAACTAGACCTATATCTCTCACCATGCACTAAACTAAAATCAAAATGGATTAAAGATCTAAATATTAAAATAGAAACTCTGAACCAGTTGGAACAGAGGTTAGGTAGAACCCTTGAAGACATTGGTGTAGGAAAAGATTTTATGAGTAAAACCTCAGTTGCCTGTGAACTAGCACAAACAATCAACAAATGGGATCTCTTCTTATTAAAAAGCTTCTGCACAGCAAGAGAAACCACCAGCAGTGTGAAGAGACAACCCACAATGTGGGAAAAAATCTTCACCTGCTCTTCCTCAGACAAAGGTCTACTATCTCGAATCTATAAAGAACTTCAAAAGATCAGATCTCCCAAATTTAAAGACCTAATCTGAAAATGGGCATCTGAAATGAACAGACATTTCTCAGACAAAGTAGAAATAGCAAATAAATACATGAAAAAATGTTGGGACCTTGCGCTTTCAAGGCAGGTGTCGGAACCACTGAGCTAAATCCCCGGCCCTAGACTCATGGGTTTTAATAATGCTTTAATGATAATAATGTTATAATAATGTTCCCTCACCCAGGGATATCTGTTTCATGTGGCCACTTTTGGAGTTCTGTTTGCTTCTTGCTCGTTGAATGCCCTTAACCACTTTAGACATAAACTACATCGCCTCAGCTTCCACAAGGGTCAACATTCTGCAGTTCTCCTTTATTTATCACCTCCTCCCCAGTTTGTTGGTGTCATTTGTAGTTACCACTGCTGAAGTAATTTAAAGCAAATATCAGATATTGTGTTTCCCATGACTCTCATAAATGCATCCTGATATATCCCTGAATATCTCCCATGCTGGGAGCTCAACACAGGGCCTAACAGAGACTAGGCAAGTTCTCCACTGCCATACACCCCCAGCCCTGGAATTACTCTTGTGCTAAGAAGGGCTGTTCTTTCTCTGAGAAGGTCATGCCCTTCAATTAAGTGACTATGTTTGCAGAGCAGGATGTGGCCATGGAGGAGAAAGGGACTTGCTGGAGCTGCCATAGGAGAAGCCAACCAGTGATTACTCGCTGGAATGACAGCTCCTTCAGCCAGAAGGCCCTGATGGCCAGGCTTGGAGTTCAGGAACCCCAGCCTCCTGGGCATCTGATAAGGGCAAGTACATACATACCAGGACAGATCAAATACATATCTGTCCTACTGCTTCTGGTTCCGCTTAACCAGACACAATTGAAACTCAAATTGAAACATGACTCGGTGATTAATTGGTTAAGTGACAACAGTTTGAGTCTTGGAAGGTAGAAGCTGGGGCAGCTGTGAGGCTACCTTCAGCCTCACCTCCCTAATTGAAGTCAGCATGGAGGAGAAGTCAGAGAGTTGTAAGGTTCCAGAGCACCTGTTCAGTGGTTTGAAGATTACAGATCCCCAGGAAGCACAGTGTGCCAGGCATGCAGTTCCTGATCTCAAAGATCAGTGTTCCCAGACCAAACTGCTCCAGGGTAGTAAGGACTGGGGAGAAGAATGTTCTCATGACTGCAGTGCCTCATTTAAGGAGGAGCCAGGAGTGGATAAGGTTCAGAACAAAGCTGCTGATGATGTGAATTCCTCTGAACTAGATGAAGAATGCTTAATAGAACTGGAAAAAAATATGCCAGATGAAGAGAAACAGAAAAGAAGAGAAGAGAGCACTAGACTAAAGGAAGGAAATAAACAGTTTAAGAAAGGAGATTACATAGAAGCTCAAAGTTCTTACTGTCGAGCCCTTTAGATGTGCCCATCATGCTTCCAGAAAGATAGATCTATTCTGTTTCAAATAGAGCTGTTTCATAATGAAACAGGACAAAAAGGAGATGGCTGCACCAAAGCAATTCAGCTAAACCTCAGCAACATCAGGGCAGAGTTGTACGAGAAAATGGATAAACTAGATGAAGCCCTAAAACTATATTTGACTATAAAACTATATTAAACTATATCATTGAAGATTCTAAAACTATATTAGAAAAGGATCCATCAGTATGTCAAGCAAGAAAACCTTGTGTGGTAAAACCTACATTTTTAAAAATGTTTTTTCTTCTACTCTAATACATAGTGAATTTTAAACAATCCTTTGGGACACAATTAAATTCCCTGTTTACACTTAGCAAAAGACATGGGAGCTCAGTCTTTGAAGTGGTGGCCACAAACGCACCATGACCATGTACCATTTAAAAGCCACTCTGAAAGTGGAAAATGTAACCCTAAAATCTAAAGGAGTGACAAGAAGTTCATTTCACTGTTGCTCAGAGGAAATCTTATCCACTGCAGTTACACAGATTAGGCCAAAGTGATTCTTGGCATTATAGGCGATACATTTCTGGTTTTGGTCCATCTTTTCCTTCATTCAGTCGCCAGTCTTCTGTTCTGCATCATACGCCCTGCACATTTCCAACTGAACATATCCTAAGCTAACCTTACCTTTCTTTCTTTTTTTTTTTTTTTGGTACTGGGGATCGAACTCGGGTCCTTGTGCTTGAGCAGCAGGTGGCGGAACCACTGAGCTAAATCCCCGGCCCCCTTACCTTTCTTAAAATGCCTGTTATTCTTGTCCTTGGCACTGACAATTCTTTGTGCTTCTAAACCTCATAATTATTTTTATCTGAGGTATAAATTGCCTAAATGTCATTGATTCCTCCCCTCATTTAAAAATAACTCCAGATTTATGCTTATTTATTTTGCAGTGCTGGGAATTGAACCCAGGGCTTTCACACTGAGCTATGGCCCCAACCCCTTTACTTAGTTTTTAATTTGAGACAAGGTCTTGCTGAGCCACTAAGTTGTCCGAGCTGGATATAAATTTGTGATCCTAATCTCTCAGCCTCCCAGAATGCTGGAATTAGAGGCATATATCACTACACCTAGCTATACTTTGATTTCTATCACCACTTTTTGATTAATTCTAATTTGCAGAGTAATATACATGCTAAATTATGTGCTCTAATGAGATGTTTATGTATTATTACTCAAAACATAATGGTTTGTTGTAGCTTGTGTCTAGATATCCCCCTAAAGCCTTATGTGGTCATAGGTGTGGCTTTTTTCAAAAGTGGCTGAATCTAGAGTGTGTGACTGATTGGTGCATTATTAAGGGTATGTGAATACTAAATCAGTCCACTGATTGGTTTGGCACCACTCTAATCCTGGTAGCCTGGATACAATGTAAAGGACAGAAAGAAGCTTGTCCTCTCCCTTGCTTGCTTTGCTACCTTCTGCCCACCATGAACTGTTTCTCCTCTGTGATGCCCCTCTGCCATGCCACCCTGCCTTGGAGCCAGCCAACTATGAACTGAAACCTCTACGAACTGTGAGCCAAACAAACCTTTCCTCCTTTAACTTTGGGTGTCTGGCATTTTTTTTCAGCAATGACAAAAATAACTAAGACATGTTGTTCGAATAAGTTTGAGAGACACTGGCTTTAACTAATTAAACAGGGTTGAGGATTCATCTCAGTGGCACCATGCCTTCCTTGCAAGTGCAAGGTTGGATCCCTGGTACTGCAAAAAAAAAAAAAAAAAAAAATCACATTAAACAGTTTGTATTTTGTTTTTTCAGGGCCAAAAAAAAAAAAAAAATGACAACAGTTTGAGTAGTCAACCAAGGAGGGTCAGTCCTGAGCCATCAAAACTCTAAGTTGACCACACTGAGAGCTACAGGTACTGTAAATCAGGTGTAATGGCCTGGGATTTAGTTCAGTGGTTCTGACGACTGCCTTGAAAGCAGAAGGTCCCAAGTTTGATCCCTGGGACCAGGACTGGGGATTTAACTCAGTGGTTTGGCCACCTGCTGCGAAAGCTCAAGGACCCGAGTTCGATCGTCAGTACCAAAAAAAAAAAAAAGAACCTGGTACCAACAAACAAACAAACAAAAAACCAGGTGAGGGGTTTCTAAGCATTACTATAAGAAACACAAGAATCTCCATTTGTAAAAATGGGTTTTTTGAGTTTGTTTTGTTTTGCTTTGTTTTTGAGACAGGGTCTATGGTAGTTTAGGCTGGCTTTGAACTCATTCTGTGGCCTCAAACTCCCGGCAGCCCTCCTGCCTCAGCCTCCCAAGTATGGGGATTACAGGCATGCACCACCATGCCTGGCTTTTGACCAGTAATCTGAAAATGTCCCAAACCATTCTCAGATTGAAAACTGGAAAAAGGGATTGTGATGAATTTAAAAGAACTTTGACAAAACGAAAAAAAAAAAAGTTGGCCTAACTCTGACATGCAGTTCCCACAGCCTGTCCTGGTGCCAAAAAGCCTGTGTTGCACACGTTGGATAGGAGACGCCCAGCTCCTCAGCTCTCTTTTCTCTGTAAGCTTTTTAGAACCTTATTTTTAAATCTCTATTGCAGCAGATAGAACTCGACAGTGGTCTCTTCCCCAGGTGCGGAGTCTGCTCGTTTTCCTGGTGCTGACCTGAAGAGAAACACCACCAGGGTCTCATCTCCTGGTAGTTTCCACTCAATGATCTTGGGGCACCAGTACAGCGCTAGCATGGTCAGGTCCTTCACATGTGACCACTGCATGCTGCGGCCACCCAAGCAGTTTCTTTGCCAAATGGTCGGCAATGGCCGTTTTCTGGTCTCCTTCCTCAGCTAGAAGATCGCCCTGGACTGCAGAGCAGGAAGAGAGGTTGATTTGGAGAAAGCTGCAGATGCCAAAGAGATGGGAAAGGGGCCAATGATCCAATGCTGGCCCCGGAGGAGGCAGAATCCAGGAATCTGGAGCAAGACCAAAGAAGAGAATGCGGAAGGTCCAGACACCTGGTGAGGGCCAGGGAGTGGAAGGGAAGAGCAAGGACAGATGGGTCCTGGGCAGCTTGGTCCCTCGCTTTGTTCATACTGTATTCATCTGTGAGCAGGAGAAGGTGATGGAAAGAAATAGGTGCTGGCACCCCATTGCCTGAGCCTGGCTCCTCGCTTCACCAGCACTCTTGCTACATTCTCCACTTAAGTACCTTAAACTCTCATGACTCAGTTTCTTTATCTATACATTGGGCATGATTCTCATATTGTCTGTCTCATGTGGGGTTGTGAGGATTAACCGAGTGACTGTGTAGAAGGTGCTCAGGCCAGCAAGCAGTATACGTAAGTGCTGCATCAGCATCCCTTACTGTGACTTCCAAGCCCTCTGGGCATCCACTGTGGATGAGGAGATGTGGTTATGGGCACCCATCATCTATCAGCCACTTTGTGCTCAGAGTCTGCACAGCTCACCTAATGTGCCCCAGGCTGGGGTCACAGGGCACTGACTGCCACCTTTGCTTTAGACAGGAGAGGCTGCGGCTCAGAGCAGGCTGGCAACAGCATTCCCAAGACTTGAGAGGGCTCACTTTCTCTTTCTTCCACCTGGAGCCTCTCCTTTTCCTTCCTTTCAGCCTGCATGGAGTTGGGCCACCCTAAGAGCAGGCCTACAAAGAGTGGCGTCTGATGAATCAAAAGTTAAATGTGAAGTAGGAAGCCAATAGCAGACTACTTTTTGAAGGTAGTAGCACCATTCACAAGAACCTCGTCGCACAATGCAGCCACTCTGTGGGCACTGGGGCCACTGGGAGCCCATGGGCAGCCATGTCCCAACCTCAGAAAGCCGTCTTCATGCCTGCAGCTGCCCTCTGAAGTTTCCAGTGCTCCTGGGCCACAGGTGAGCTGAAGGAAGGAAACACAGGGGGCCTTGGCCACCTTCACTGGCTGGGACAGGCCCAGCACAAGACCGGCCCCTCTGGCCACCCCTTTAATGATGTACGAAGGAGCGCATTCGGTTACATAAGTTCAAAGTTCTCTTCCAGTGAGAGTCGCCTTCCCATCTCTGTATGAAAAGACCCTCGAACTGGGTGTCTTGGCACACGCCTGTGATCTCAGCACTCCAGGAGGCTGAGGCAGGAGGATCACAAGTTCCAGCCCAGGCTGGGAAGCCTAGAGACTTAGCAAGAAATCTGTCGCAAAATTGAAAAAAAAAAAAAAAAAAAGAAAAGGGCTGGGGATGTAGCTCAGTACAAAGGTCCTGGATTCAATCCTCAGTATCACTGAAAAAAGAGAGATAGAGATAGTGATAGAGATGGGGGGGTGTCTCAAGAGTTTTTATGTAAAAGGAGCAAAAAAGAGAGGAGGTAGGGAAAGAAGAAACCAAAAACTTCATTCCTTTCATCTTTCTTTCACAGGTGTCTGTCTGTTCACTATTCTGCTCTTGGTTGTGGGAGCATTTCAAATCCTCAAGAATGCAAAAGCAGTTGGAAATGTTTGAAAAGGGCAGCCAAATAGGCAGCTGTCTTCCAAATAACAACTTTGATTCCACAGTTGGATTTAAAAAAAAAAAGCCTTTGTTTATCATCGCTAATTATTTAACTTTGATTTTCATGCTTTCTCACTGAATAAATATCCCTAAATAGGTTGAAGGAAGAGAGAAGTAAAAATCATCCAAAAAAACATTCATCACACCGTGCACTCTGAATGAGAAGACTCCTGGGCTGCAGACAAGGACACTGAGCTTAACTTCTGGCCCTGATGTGGTGGAGGCGTGTGATTTTAGAAGCCAGTTGCTTTCTCTGGGCCTATTTCCATCTTATTATTCTTCTGGCAGAGAGACCTTGTCTGAGGAGCTCCTCTTCCACACTCTCCTATCTCACAGGGCTTTGGAGCTTGAGATTGAATTCCCCTCCTTGGCTGTGGGAGTGGAAAAGGACACTTGTAATAGAATGAAGGAACCACTCGAAAATGCTTATATTTTCAAGTAAAGGTGACCAACAAACCAAACTCTGAGCATCTGTGCTATGTAGCTCTGGCAGCATAACAGATCACTGCAAGCTTAGCAGTTTAAAACAACACATCTGTCACACCTGTAATCCCAGTACTCAGGAAGCTGAGGGAAGAGGATCACTGTGAATTCAAGGCCAGCCTGGGATGCATAGTGAGTCTCTGTCTCAAAAGCATTAACAGCAACCAAAAAAAGGAAGTCTGGGCAGATGCAGCTGGGTCTTTGTTTCTGCATTGTGCCAGCTTGCAGTCAAAGTGACCAAGAGGCTACATTGTCATCAGAGTGGCCCCTGTACCAGTCACAGTTGTCGCTGTAGTGTGACAGGGGCAAGAGGTCAGAGTTGCCAGCCCCATGCCTTCGGAAAAGGCCAGGTCAGGTTCGCTGCATTCCAGGCCTGCAGTCAGCTCCTGGGCCACACAGGCTCCAGGGTTTGTCTGTCCCTGGCGTCCTGAGAGTCAAACCGCCCCCAGGACAGACCCTCATGCCAGCCTCTCTCCTCCTCCAGGCAGCATGGGCAGTTGCACAGCCTGGAGTGCCTGGATTCCAAGACTCCCTCTGACAGGCAACACCTGATAACATCACCCAAACACCAACTCTGAAGAGTGCTGCCCTCTGCAGGCTGATGGAGTCTATAGCTCAGCTGCACGGGTCACCTGCTGTCTAATCTGAGGCTACTAACCCTCAGGGACATCAAACTGGGCTTGTGCTGACCTTCTGCCCAGGATGAAAGTCACTGCACCCAGCCATGGAGAGTCACCGAGAACCAGCCACAAGCCAGGGACAGCACTGAAGTGGGCAAGCCACACTCAGCCACCAGAGCGCCAGTCAGGCACAAAGGCAGGGGAGCCACTACAGCCAGCACTTCCCCAAGGGGCTGTGGCACTCAAAGAACAGTAGCCAAATGTGGTGTCACATGCCTGTAATGTCAGCACTCAAGAGGCTGAGGCAGGAGGATTGTCAGTTTAAGGCCAGCCTGAACGACATGGCCATGGCGAGACCCTGTGTCAAAAAAAAAAAGAGCCTTGAGCACCCTCCACCATCTCCTAGGAAGAAACTCAATATCTGTTTTCTTATCTCTGACTGGGCTTGAGAGGAGGAGGAAGTGCTGGAAGGATGTTTGCCTTCAGAAGGGTCAGGGTGGGGGAGAAGCCAAAACACACCGCACTCCTGCTGCTCACAGCCATCTAAGGGCCATTTTACAGTTTGAAGAAATAAACAAACTCCCCACCATATCCAAGCATCTGGAAGGGTGAGGGGTAATGATCATTCTTCAGCTGGGAAGAGAAGCAGCAAAGTGGATGTTGCTTTTTAGAATGTGGTGTTGTTTTGTAGCAGTTTCAGTGAAATTTCCTAAACAATGCTCCTAAATGGCTACTTTAATTTTTTAAAACATAAGCTGGGTTTGGTGGTACAAGCCTGTAATCTTGATATAGAAGTATAACTCCTGACCTGTTAGATGCCAAATGTACTGAGTTTGTGGTCTCACAACATCCAGGAAGGAAGATGTGAACCAAAGGAGGAAGTTAGGACAATTTTATTGGGAATAAGGAGAGGAAAAACAGCTCCTGGATTTCCTCATGGGAGGGTCCCACCAGGCCCTTTGTCAGGGGTAATTTATACAGCAATGTCAGCATGGGTACAATGTGCATCAAACTGAAATCAACCTATAGGATTGCAAGAATGGCTGCTTAGCTAATATTGATCCAAAAGGGATGGAGGCACGTAGCAAGGGTACATGGAAAAGAGTGAAGGCCTTTTTGGAAGAGAAGAGCCCAGGGGCTCTGGTTACCCACTTGGGCATCTGATGCCTATCTGGACTCACCTAGACCAGGTGGTGATAATTATAGTGTCATCTCAAATCACTGTTTATCTCAAAGGCCTGGGGATTGCATCTCTCTCTCTCTCTTTCTCTTTTGGTACTGGGGATCGAATTCAGGTCCTTGCACTTGCAAGGCAGGTGGCAGAACCACTGAGCTAAATCCGCAGCCCTGCGATTGCATCTCTATCCTGAGGCCTCACTTCAGATTTGCCTCCAGCCATAATTCTGATATCTCTATTTTTTGTACTGGCTTTCTTGAGGGCCCAGTCCCTCTCTGATTGTACATTAATTTCTATCTAACTTAGCTGTCTATAATAATCTCAGCATTCTGGGATGCCAAGACAGGAGGATCAAAAGTGTGAGCAACTTAGTGAAACTCTGTCTCAAAATAAAAAGTGAAAAAGGGCTTGGAATGTATGTACCTCAGTGCAAAGGCTCTGAGTTTAATCCCAGGTAGCAAAGAACAACAAACAAAAATTTTGTAGTTTAGAATAAATTTAGTTTAGTTTAAAGTAGATTAGATTTGCTTATAAGCAAACTGCCCAGATTGTGAGGTTCCATGTACCTTATTTTCCTAACCTTTATCCAATGCTTTCCAGGCACATACATGCCATTATACCAGGCCTTGGGCATAGAAGGAGACAGAGGCAGCCTTCTTTTTTGACTTTTTAAATTTTTTTTATTTTTTTGAGATAGAGTCTTGTTATATAGTTCAGACTAGCCTTGAACTCACTATGTTGCCCAGGCTGGCCTCGAACTCCTGGTGATCCTCCTGCCTTGGCCTCCTAAATGCTGGGATTACAGGCGTGTGACACTGCACCTGGCTCTCGAGTTTTTAAAAAAAAACAACAAAAAATTTTTTTTTGAGTAAAGGTCTTGCTAAGTGGCTAAGTTACCAAGGCTGTGCTCAAATTTCCCATCCTCCTGCCTCACCTCCCAGAGTGCTGTAATTACAGGCACGCACCACCATGCCTGGCTGTAAATAAACTTTTTCCCTAATATAAATCATCCAGTCTCAAGTATTCTGTTACACCAAGAGACCAAAGAAACCAACTAAACTGGGGAGGGGATTTACAATGAATTCATTAATATTCTTAATATTTATTTTAGCAGTTAAGTGCAGTCTCCTTATTTGCAAATCTTTTCAGGAGCTTCTAGTAAATGTGCAGTTGGGTGACCCACAGCCAGGAACGCGGAGAGGGTTTATGCCACACGAGGGCGCTGCTCCTTGTCGGTGGGAGTGGCCTCGGGAAGCCATTTGGTCGGCTTTGTATCCTTAATAAAAAACTCTCAAAATTTAACAACAAAATTGGATTTGGGAAGGAAGTAGTCTACTGGGGATCGAACCCAGGGCCTTCACACTTGAGCTGTACATCCCTACCCTCCACCCCTCTATTTTTAATTTGAGACAGTTTCTCACTAAATTTCCAAGTTGCCAAGATGTCCAAACTGAGTTTGAATTTATCCTCCTGTCTCATCCTCCCAGAGTGCTAGGATTGTAGGCATGCACCACTACACCTGGCTTGAATTATTTTTAAATAAGCAAAAGATTTGAACAGACACTTCATGAAGAAAGATACATGGATGACAAATAAGCACATAAAAAATGTTCAATGGGTTGGCAGTGGGGCCGGGCCTTGGCAGGAAGGGCCAAGGCCCTCGGGGCTCCAGTTCCATCACTGTCACAGTAGTCACCTTGGACGCCTCCCCCTCCCCAGCCCCAGGCCAATGGGGCGGGTGAGGCGAAGGCAGAGAGAGCCAGATGTCCTGGTCAGTAGCTCCAGTTTTTCCAGAGTGACAAGTGGTTACAAGTCTTTGCTGCCTTCCCTTAGGAATTAGCAATATGCACCAGGAAAATGCTTCTAGAAGAAAAACAATTGAGATTTACATACAAATATCTTCATATTGAGTTCCAGAACTGAAAGAGAAGTTGGAGGTCTCCATCCATTCATCGACTTCACACATCCTAACAGAAAATGAGGCCCTCTTCTGAAATGAAAGTTATTTTGCTCAGGACCACATTTCATTTCTGCACAAGGGACAGTTGAAACAGAGGCAGAACAGGAAAGAGGACAAAAAAGAAATGAAGTGATAGGAAGAGAAACGGAAAGATACAGCACAAGAAGAACATCCATCAGAAAGAGAACAATATAGATTTAGTTACAGATAACGAAAGGGCCAAGAGCCACCCTCAGTCACAGGAGAGTAGACATAGAGATATAGGTCCTGTAAGCAGCATTCACGAAAGCTGAAACAGGAGGAAAAGGATGGAACACACAGGGAAAAGTGGAATGAGGCATACAAAAAGAAAGAAAACAACAGTCTTTCACGGGACGGTATCCGTTTTAGGCCAGCACCAAGAAAAGCCATACTGCATTAAAAGAAACATGGCACAGCCAGGCATAGTGGTATATGCCTGTAATCCCAGCTACTTAGGAGGCTGAGGCAGGAGGATCACAAGTTCAACCAGGCATGGTGGCACATGCCTGAAATTCTAGCATTTGGGAGACTAGGAGGATCCCTGCGAGTGTAAGGCCAGCCCGAACTACATAATGAGACACTGTCTCAAAAACACAAAACAAATAAGCAGAAAGTAAAATTTAAGTCTGAGCCCAGCCCAGACAACTTAGTGAAACTATCACAGAAGTCTGCACTCCCACATTAAACGGGGAGAGGGAAGGAGGTGTGGTGATGCATGCCTGTAATCCCTGCACTCAGAAGGCTGAGGCAGGAGGATCACCTTGAGTTTGATGGCAGCCTGGGCTACATAGTGAGTTCAAGGCCAGACTAAACTACATAGTAAGACCCTGTCTCAAAAAAGCAACCAACCAAATTCTATACATACATACATACATACATAAAAATGATTCCTCCACCTGCCTCTCAGCATGGCTGGGAGAACTAGGTGAGACTATTTTTAAAAATACATATTAGGGCTGGGGATTTAGCTCAGTGGCACTGTGCCTGCCTTGCAAGTGCAACGTCTAGAGTTTAATCCCCAGTACAAAAAAAAAACCCCCAAAACATATTAAACTACATGCTGCACATGAACAGTCAATTGTTGTTCTTTATCTTGGGGTCCTTGAAGCACAGTTCCCTGCTGTTAAACTTCTTAGTAGCATCTGTTAGACTGAAGATACCCTAGACTGCAGCTTCCTCAGTTTTATCCTGGACAAAAGCAAACTATGAGCCTGAGAAGCAGTCACACCCCAGGCACATGGTTTCTGCAAACAGTGAGTGCAGCTGCACGCCGCAGGGAAGTCTGCTCTTGTACACAATGATAATGATCCACGTCAATAAAAACCATAATTTACACAAAGAAAAAAAATGTTCAATGGTATTAGACATTGGAGAAATGCAAATTAAAACTACAAGACACTACCTCACACCCAAGAGTATGATTAAAATAAAAAACTATTGGCAAAGATGTGGAAATATACTGCTGATGGGAGTGTAGTGGTGGAACCATTTTTAATTAATTTTCGTTTTCATTGGTACATGTTTGCAGTGCGTAATGATTACATTCCTCGTGGGAGCTGGTACACGCACAGAACACATCTTCTTTTTACCCCTTCTCCTCCCTCATTTCTCTTCCCTCCATCTCTTGGTCCCCTTCCCTCCCTCTTCCCATTTCCCATTATTTCTCTTTCATTTTACTCTTTCTTTATATTTTGGGTCTCTCATATAAAAGAAACCATGCAATATTTAAGCCTGTATGTCTGACTTATTTCACTTAACATTATGATCTCACAGTGTTTCCATTTTCCTACAAATAACTCAAGTTTATCCTTCTTTATGACAGAGTAGTACTCCATTGTATGGAACCATTTTTGAAAGTAGTTAAAAAAGTATCTTGTACATATACCTACCATAGGCTCCACCCAGTCCAATCTTAGATAGTAACCCAAAGAAGATACATGTTCAAAGATGGGCCAGTGGATACACTGAAATAGCCATACAGTGAATATTTCTCACCAATGAAAATGAATGAACTATTGATACATGTAACAATACGGAGGAGTCTCAAGATGATTATACTGAATGAAACAACCCAGATCCCCAAAATTACATACTATATGATTCCATTTATATTAAACTCTAGAAAATGCAAACATATCACTATGACTGAAAGATCAGTAGTTGCTTGGGGGAGAGCAGGAAAGGATTACAAGGAGAGACACAAGGGAAGTTTTTTTGGGGTAGATACGTGCTCACTGTCTTGGTTTTGCTGACATTTCTTGGTGTATGCATATGTTAAAATCAAACAAATTATCTGCTTTAAATGAACACTTTATTGGACTCAATCAACAATTGATTGCATGCTAATGACACTTCAATAAAACCTTTAAATTAAATTTTAAAAAACCCTTCATGGAACCACTGCCAAGAGCTTTTCAGCAAAGCTCTCTTCATCAAAATCAAAGATAAGGGGCCAGGGATTTAGCTCAGTAGTTTCACTGCCTGCTGCGCAAGCGCAAGGGCCCAAGTTCGATCCCCGGTACCAAAAAAAAAAAATCAAAGATAAAGTGGTGCCAAAAAGCTGCAAACAAAAGGGAGCGGTTTATATCCAGCTAGAGGAAGGTGTCAGCCAAGAGAGGCTGGGTCAGCGACAGGGCTGGCAGGGCACGGTGCTCAGTCCCAGGGCTCAGCCCTGTTGCCGCCTGAGCCTCCTCACCTGAGCACTGGGCCAGCTCATACCCAATGGGGCCCTCGGGCCATTTCTGACAGGACAAGTCTGGGCCTGAGTCCTGGCTCCATCACCCACTAGTGCTGGGGATCTCGGGGTCAATGCAGGGAGATATCAGCCCCTCAGGGCTCTTCTGAGAGAACCGGTGTTCGTGTTGCAGAGTGCCTGACTTTGTTTTGCTTCTTTTCTTTCCTTTTTTTTCCCCTCCTTTCCTTTCCTTTCCTTTTTTTCCCCTCCCTCCTGCCCTTTTCTATCCTTCTTGGACTGGGGGTTGAACCCAGGGCCTTTGCACTGATTTACGTCCCCAGCCTCTTAAAAATTTTTATTATTTTATTTTGATACAGGGTCTCATTAAGTCACTAAGTGACCCATAGCAGCCTCACACTTGTGATCCTCCTGCCTCATCTTCCCAGAGTGCTGGGATTATAGTCATGCACCACTATACCCAGACTCTTCCTTTTCTTTATTCTCCTAGGAATGAGTCTCAGTCCACCAAATCAGATATGCAAGAGAGTGACTTGCCTTTACTTTCATGGCACTGAATTTAATTTCTACCTTGTGCCATGAACCCACTGGATCATAGGAATCAGTTAGTTTGCTTAGTGCCTTTCCTCGGGTAAGTTCCAGGTCGAGAGGGTTATGTGGGCTGCAGTGGGGCTGGGCCTCACTTACTGGGCTCCTGCCTAGGATGGGGGACTCCTCAGAGGTCGGGGCTCTGGACAGGCTGTTGTTGCCCGTGTGTGTGGTTCACAGTTGAGTCAACATCGGGTGACCTCAAGCTCTTCATGCACCGGAATTAGAGGTGTGGGCTCTGGATAAGAACCTTGTCTGCCATTGTCACATCTGAAGACAACATGGATTAAAATAGTTTAACTCGTAGGGTTTTGAGCAAATTAGATGAGTTGGTGGGGGCACAGTGAATCTTCAGTAAGCGACGTTTACTCCACCATGCTGGACTCTGGGGACAATGCCTGCCTCTGCCTGGCTCTAACTAGGGAAGGTGGCACAGGGCCCTGCTGGCTCTTTCCAGGCCCCTCTGCCTCTGCTCACCCATAGGTGGAGTCTTGAGAGAGGTCTGGGCTCTTGGTTGCTCTCGGGGAGAAAGTGAGCGAGGAGAAAGTCTGGCTGCTCCTCAAAATAAATCTTTCCAAAATGCATCTCACCTGGCCCTCAAGACCCAGAGCCAAGTGCAGATTCCTTTGCTGTTTCCTGATCATCATGGAGCCACAGACCCGGTACTCCTGGGGACAGGGAAATGCAGGGAAACCTTGTCAATAGGAGCAACCATTCACTTCCTGGGGAGGAGGAGGTGCCTGAGGCTGAGGAGGAGCTGCCAGTAGACACCCTGGCTTCCTGACCGCCATGAGACAGGCTGTCACTCTGATACTCAAGCGGGTCTCAGACTCCCAGGATCCCCCAGTGCTGGCTGCATTCACTTCTTCTGCAGGAGACGCCTCAACCTCCTGGGTCAGAGATGGTCAGAGATCACACACTCAGGATGACCTGTGAGTCCCATCAGCCCTGCTCCATCTTCTGGGGACATTGGATGCGCTCCCAGGGCAGCTCAGTGGCTAGGCCAATGATGCTTTGGAGCAGAATTCACTGAGGAAGTTCTGCTGAAGAACGATATCATTCTGCCATCTTGTGGTAATCCCATTCACCTGGATTTTTTTTCAGTATTGTGGACTGAAAATAGAAGTTGCCAGGGATCACTTACTTTTCTGAAAAAGACAAGTGTATAGTCCAGCACCATGACTTATTAACTGCCATTACAGTTCCTATGAAGAACCATTTATTTGTATAGGAAGCCTATCATTAAGGTTAACCTTGGCAAGAGGTGAAGGCAAGAGGATCTCAAACTGTGAGTTTGAGGCAAGGGTAGGCTACATACTGAGTTCAAGGTCACCCTGAATTGCATAGTGAGACTCTGTCTCAAAAAACAAAACAAAGTCTTTGTAAATAGGGAGGGGTGGAGGGGTTGGAGGGCAGGGGACAAGAGGATCTCATGTGGTGGGCTTGGTGGCACATGCCTGTAATCCTAGCACCAGGAGGATCCCCGCACTGCACAGTGAGTTCAAGGCCAGCCTGAACTACATAGTGAGACCCTTTCTCAAAAAAAAAGACAGAGGATCTCAAGTTCCAGACCACTCTGGACAACTTAACCAAACTTTGTTTAAAAATAAAAAAATAAAATAAAAAGGGCTAGGATATAGCCCAGTAGTAGAGCATCCCTGGGTTCAATCTCCAGTATTAAATAAAAAAGAAATCTTAATGATTATGTTCAAATACTCTATATGCATGGACAATGATAGACTCTTAGAAAATATACAAATACAATCTCTGCCTTTAATGAGTTTAAATTTGCCAGAGTAAAGAGATTTTACATACATATCAAAATTGCAAGGCAAAAAACATAAGTATGCATTCAATGGAGAGCTCTGGATAAATGGAAAGGAGTTATGACAATATTGGAGATGGGGAAAGGTCTAAGGAGGGAGGTGACACTGGGTCCCAGGGAGTCACCAAATGCCTTTGAGGAAAGGAGACACATGACAGGGTCACATGGTAGAAGAATCACCATGTAGGGTTGGCCTTGCAGGGCAGGCTGCCTGCTGGTAAGAGGAGTTCCTTTTGTGCCAGCTGCTCTCTTCATACAAAGTGCCAAGTGCTGGTGGCTGTGACCCCAGGGGCAAGATGCCCCTTAAGTCCAGGATCTTTCTGGGGCGTGTTCACCCACCCTTTATCAACTGTGTCCTGGGTGATGTTCACCAGGCTGCTGGAAAGACTGGGTTCCTTTGGATGGGAACCAAACCTTTAGCCCACAGTCTGGGCTCAGGCCAGGGCCTGGCTGTGCCCCTTTTGGTGACCCTCGAAGGGCTGTGCTGGGTGGCTGGGGAGAAGCTGTCCCAGCAGAGCCCAATGCAGAGGATTGGGCCACGTCAGAATGCACACCGACGCTTGTTAACAACCCGGATGGGCTTTATCTTGTCCAGAAACAATGGCCCCTTTCCTACTCTTTGGTCAGGCACATGAGAGGGATCAAAATATTCAGTGAACATTTACATTTTAAAATGTATTACAGTAAAAGGCACACACACTGCCATTAATTCCCCTTTAGTGACTCCCCTTCACCTCAAACACACTTATCCCACTTTCTTAAGCAGTTTTGGAAGTCTTCTTTTGTGTCTTTACAAGGTATGATAAAAAATATGGTTAGGGCTGGGGATTTAGCTCAGTGGTTTCACCGCCTGCTGCGCAAGTGCAAGGACCTGAGTTCGATCCCTGGTATCAAAAAAAAAAAAAAAAGTAAAAAAAATATGGTGAACGCTGCTGCAGGTTTGTAAAAACATTATTTATTTTTTTGTTTTTTGAGACAGGGTCTTGCTATGTACGTAAGGCTGGCCTTGAACTTATGTAACCCAGGCTGGCCTCAAACTCGTAGCTATCCGCCCACGTCAGCCTCCTGAGATCGGGCATTATAGGCGTGCACCACTATGCCTGGCTATGGTGTGTCCTCACCTGCCTTATTCACTGGCTCTGGCACTGCACAACTTCTTGCTCTTCCCCAAAATCAAAGTGACCACAAAAGGTATATATTTTGAATCAACTGAAGACATTGAGGCAGCCTTGGCAGCTGAACGAAAGACACTCATGAGATAGGACTTCAGCACTGCCTCAGAAAGAAGTAAGAAGGATAGAATAAGTGTGTTTGAAGCAAGGGAAGTATTTGGAGGGGGAATAATGGCAATGTGTCTTTTACTGTAATCAATTTTTAAAAATTTAAGCGTTCACTGTATTTGTCTGTCACTCTGCATCATCTTCCAAGTGAGCAACCTCACAGATATAGGGCAGCATTTTTATCAGAAACCGCCCTCTTCTTCACCTACTCCCACCTGTTTCAGGGTTTCTAGCCTCAGTCTCTAGAGGATGGAAAGTTTTGCTGTATTGCAGGGGTATGAAATTCTGAACATAAAATTAATTTAATTCACTTAAATAGCACATCACTCATTTACTAAGGATGGGGAAGAGATGGGGTGGGAGGAAGACTGCTGAACAACTGAGAGGAAGGTGCTGCTGGCCACCTCACACTGTGGCTGCTCAGATGTATGGCTGGTGCCACTTTGAGGTCAGCAGTGGATGGGCAGGACTAGGGAAGGGGGAGTGGTGGGTGGCTCACACAAGTCCTGCCCAAGATTTCCCCCGGCTCTCCCTGGAATTACCTGACTTTCGGCTTCCTGGTGGACTGGCCATAACTGATTCTCCTGCAGTGTGGCCCTCTGTCCCAGCAAAGTGGGAAAAAGCCACTCATTGCACCATGACGTTCTCATTCACTGGTTTACCAAAGTATTTTATCGAATCTCTCTTCTGTGCAAAACATCACACTGGGCATTTGCTCATGATTTAGTGGGTGAGTCATAAATAAACAAGTGACTACAGTGTGAAATGCTAGGAAGTTTCAAACATGCAAAAGGCTGCTGAGATGTTGTGAGAACAACTATTCAGAGCAAAGGCAGCTGGCCTCCCCAGATCTGCAAGCAGCCAGTCTCCACTGCTGGGGTGGGGCACAGCATTCCTGCCAGAAAGTGGGCACAGCTGTCCTGCCATTTCTGCACAGAGTGTGGTCCAAGACCTCAGTGGATGCCTGAAACCACAAATAGTACCAAACCCTATGTATAACTTTTTTTTTTCATATGTACAGACCTATGGTCAAGTTTAACTTATAAACTGGGCACAGTAAGAAATTACAGTGGAAGCCAGGTGTAGTGGTGCACACCTGTAATCCCAGCACTCGGGAGGCTGAGGCAGGAGGATCACTGTGAGTTCAAAGCCAGCCTGGGCTATATAGGGAGTTCAGGGCCAGCCTGAATTACAAAGGGAGACCCTACCTCAAAAAACCAAAAAAAAAAGAAAAAGAAAAAGAAAAGAAATTACAGTGGATATGGTGGTATGTATCTGTAATCTCAGCACTTGAGAAGATGAGGCAGGAGGATTGTAGCAAGTTCGAGGCCAGCCTGGGCTACATGGTGAGACCTTGCCTTAAAAAGAAAAACCCACAAAAAAAAAAAAAAAAGAAAAGAAAAACCCATAACTAATAATGAAACAGAATAATTATAAAAATACGGTGTAATAAAGGTTATATAACTATAGTATTTCTTTTCCTCAAAATAGCTGATATCCTGCTCATCTGTCCTCTTGTTGTGACAGCATGAAACCACACATAAAGGAAGCACTTTATGGCTTCTCTTCAGCATATCTAGATTGCCAGCACTGCTACCATTCCACTTCAGGGCCATTAAGTAAAATAAGGGTCACCTGAGCATAAGCATTGTGATGCCATGCCAGCTGAGCTGAGACAGAGATGAGGTGACTAACAGAAGGGTAGGGTATACAGTGTGGATATAGTGGACCAGAGATGATTCCCATCTTAGGGAGGACAGAACTTGACTGATACTTTATGTCACTTAGAATAGCATGCCATTTAAAACTCATGAATTGTTTGTTTCTGGGATTTTCCATTTCATGTTTTTAGACCTGGGTTGGCCACAGGGGACTAAAATGTAGATGGTGAAACCACAGATGAAAGGGCACTACTGCACACATGACCCCAGGCAGGAGAGAGCTTGGCAAGTGTGTAGAGCAGGCAGCATCCTGCTGTGAGCAACTCCATTTCATACAGAATACTTGCTTTCAGGCTGAGCTTTGCCCTGAGTGACTCCAATTTTGTAAAACAACAGCTTGCTCCATTTCAAGTGCAAATGCTGAGGCAGACTGCGGAGAACTTCTAGATACTGGACACACTGAACTTATCAACAAAAACAACCCCCGGCTGCACAGATGATCATAAGGCATAAACTGATAAATTAATCTTGCTCATAAAAATTTTCTACTTGCAAACATCAAATTAACTCAAGGATACACAGACACATGACATGTCTAAGTTATATCCAAGAAAACCAGGCCCAAAGGCTTATTGGACATACCAGACCAAGTTTCTCAAATGATGCAACCCACTCATCTGGGTCATATAAAAGGAGGGACATCCAATGTGGTGACCTCCCAGCTCGTCAGACCACATGGTGCACGTGTCAGGCAGGCAACAGGTCACAAACCCCAGCTTGAACAGGCTTCACTGCAGCTCCACCTCCTTGCAGATGGCGCCCCAACCATAGGGTGTCTACACTGTGGCTTTGATATACTCTGTGTGGTTAGCAAGCCCTGGGGGGCCTCTGCGGCCACCTGTGGTGACTTCCCAAGTGTCTGCAGCTGCTCGGCTTTGGTTTTCAGTTCTTCTTCTTCAAAGAATTCTGTAGCCACCATTAACCATTTATTGGCCATTGTGTGACCTATAAATTATCATATGAAGTATGATGTGCAGCTTGGATGTTATAGAATTATATTAGCAATTAATATTAGAATAGAAGAACCTGCGATTGTCCACTATCGGTTACTGAGTGAATCTTGAGTAGGCCTGATAAGGTTGACAAAATTGATGTAGCTCATGAAATTACTGTTATTCTTTTTAAAATTTATTTTTAATTTTTAGTTTTTTATTGGTACATTTTAGATATACATAATGATAACAGTCATCGTAGGGAATTTATATCTGTACATGATATGTCTTGCTTTTTCTTTTTTCCTATTCTTCTCCCCTCCCCTTGACTTCTCTTTCTCTCCTTATTTACAAAAGCTTTGTTTCTATTTTATCCTTCTATTCCTTTTTTTCCTGTCCCTTCTTTCCTTTCCCCCTTTCCGCTTCCTTGTTCCTCCTATTTTTTTGTGTGTGTGTGGTACCAGAGATCAAACTCAGGACCTTGCGCTTGTGAGGCAGGCGGTGGCACCACTGATCTAAATCCCTGGCCCTGTTTCCTTTTTCATTTGAACATTTTCTTCCCATTTTTCAATATCTATTATACATTTTGGTCCCTATTTATACTTTTGGTTTCTCACACAGGGAAATAATGCAGTATTTAAACTTGCATGTGTCCAATTTATTTCATTTAAGAGTATGGTCTCAAGGTGCATCCACTTAGCTAGAAATGTTTTGAGGTTATCCTTCTTTGTGTTAGAGTAGTATTCCATTGTATAAAGACAATGGTATTCAAATTCTGACTTTGTGGAAAGACACAAATATGTCTGCTTATATGTAACTGGCATAGCTCTCTCACAACAGCAAGTTTGACATTTAAGGAGGAAGCAGTGAGACCAAAGCTTAGGGAGAGAGGGGACAAGAGACTTGAAGGCCAAAGGCCCATAATGCATTCATTTACAAGATCAATGGAAAACTAGGACAATATTCCTAGAGGGACATTGCCACAACCCATAAAAGGCATACATTTCTCCATCCACAAACTCAGATGTGTGGAAAAGGGAGTGTTCTCAGACAGAACTCAGCTTGGCTGACCTTCCCTGCATGTCCGGAGGCCTCCAGTCACAGCAGTCTGTTGGGAAAGTACTCAGTCAACCTGGGATTCTCTCTAGTCTCTCCTTCTGCCCACATGGTGTCTGGATTTAAGTTAGGCTTCTGAGCATTCTGGTGTGAGGCAATGGGCTTTGTTGTCACATCCTCAAGGCCTCCACAGAGGCCCAGTGTCCCTCAGGGACACCTATTAATTGGTCAGCTTTGTTGGTCTTTGTCCTGGTCAGGAGGGCTCTTGTGGGATGGACTGGACTCCTTGCTTTTCCCACCCCTCAGAAGCTTCTCCCAAGCCCATTTGCCTGAGTCCTCAGCCCTGTTGTCTGTGGCACAGAAGTTTTGCCTGGGGTTTGTAGCCTGGAGGGCTGTGCCCTGGAAGCCAAGCACCCTTCAGTCTACCTGAGTTCTGCCTTCCCACCCCACTATTCAGTCCGGGAGGTGGGTGCCAGCCCTCTCCCAGGGTCCCTCCTGGTCCTGTTTCATACCTGCAGGCGGGCCCTACTTCATTGATTGGAATTGGCTCTGTACCTTGACAGTGTTTCCCACTCTGCAGGCAGAGCTGCTCCCTTCCCAGGGTGAAGTGCAACAGATGCGTATTCTCCAGGCAAGAGGTTAAACTCTGGTTCTGTTGGGCTGGGCTGCCATGCTTCAAGAGGGGCCTTCTCCTTCACCTTGCCCAGCCATCGCCTCCACCTGCACCTCCATCCTCTGTCCCAGAGCTTCCCGGAGCATCTTGGGCCTCTGACAATGGATCAGGTAGTCTTGAGGCCCAGCTGTGAAGTAAAACCATCTTGAGGTTGGCATTTGGCTGCCTGATTTCTCCATCCCTTTGCTCCTGTAGCTGCGCAAGCCTAGAATGTGCTTTTGCAATCATTTGCTTTCCTCTCCAACTCACCCTCCTCGCCTTTCTCTTTCCATGTATTTTATCTCAGCCTTAGAAGCTGCAAGTCTCCTCTGCATGTCTACATCTCAATCTTCATTTTGGGCCCCCAGGATAGTTGTTTGTGGGCCTAGCTCCCTGATCAGAAGTGTCTGCCTGTCCTCAGAGAGGGAAGAAAGGCTCAGGTGACAACGAAGGACATTTGGGTGGAGCGGCATGGAGAGCTCAGCAGGAAATTCACTGATGACTTTCTCAAATGTCCCCAGTGGTTGCTTGTCGCCACCTCAGGAAAGAGGAAAGCCAGTCAGGAGCCTAGGTAGGACTGATGACTTGGTCTGGGTATAGACTTGAGAAAGAACAGAGCTATCAGGATTTGTTGTTTTGTTTTGTTGTTGTTTTGATTTTTGAGGCTTAGTCTATGTAGTTCAGGCTGGCCTTGAACTCAAAGTGTTCCTCCTGCCTCAGCCTCCCAAGTGCTGGGATTACAGGCATGTGCCACCACCCTTAGTCCCAAGGATTGGTTTTGTATGGGCAGATCCTGGCATATTGTGAGTACTCTTTAATCAGAGACCTCATTTTACTGTTTCCAGGACTTTTGGAGACTACTTCCTTATATTTGGGTTTTTTGTTTTGTTTTGTTTTTAAATAATTTTTAAAATTAACTTTACTGGTACATTTTAGGTATACAATATGATGACATTCCTCATTGGGAATTTGTACCTTTACATGATATATCTTGGTTCTTATTTTTTTTCCCTAGTCCCCTGCCCTCCCTTCAACCCCTCCATCCCTCCCTATTTACAAAGACTTTGTTTTGTTTTTTGAGACAGGGTCTCACTATGTAATTCAGGGTGACCTTGAACTCACTATGTAGCCTATCCTTGCCTCAAACTCACAGTGATCCTCCTGCTTCAGCTTCCCAGGTGCTAGGAATACAGGCATAAGCCATCACACTTGGCTTCATACTTCTTTGTATTTGTGCAACTGATAAATTCCATGTTAGCCCATTCAGCTTTTCAACATTTGGGGGTCAAATGCTTATATTTTTTCTCTGCTCCACACCAGCCATTTCATCCAAATCTTGGTTAATGGCTGAGTGTCATAGCACATGCCTATAATACCTGCACTCAGAAGGCTGAAACTGGAGGATCACAGTGAGTTTGAGGCCAGCCTGGGCTATGGAAAGAGTAAGTTTAAAGGTATCATAATCATAATTGGAGAGGAAAGAGTAAGTTTAAGTTCAGCCTGAACTACATAGTGAAACCCTGTCTCAAAAACAAAACAAAGCAAAATGAAATAAATAAATAAATAATAAAAAAGTAAATCTTGGTTAATGCCAACAACTAGGCAAAGAAAGTAGTTCTCTTGGGCCAGGGATTTAGCTCAGTGGTTCCACCGCCTGCCTCGAAAGCACAAGGTCCTGAGTTTGATCTCTGGTACAAGAAAGAAAAGAAAACAAAGAAAAGAAAGAAAGAAAGAAAGAAAGAAAGTAGGTAAGTTAGTTATCTTTGGTACACACTCCCCAGATCACTTTATCTCCTGAGAGCTCATCTTGGGGGGTGGGGGGGCTCTGGGAGGGGTCTCCTTTGCAAATGATTAAACAGAGCCAGAAGCCGTGGGGTTCACGGTTGAAGGGAATGTGCATTTGCTGTTCTTTCCTAACACATGCCTGGTTTCTCTCTGCAGCTGAAAGCTGGCAAGTTCCAGCGCTGGGAAAACCTGAGTCTGATTAGCCTTGGCAGAGGCAACATAAGCCGTCTGTCTTCCTCATTCATCGAAAAGGAAGAATCTGCTGGACAGATGCCAGGGTCAACAGGAGACTCACCCCTGGCGCTCATGTGCCTCCTGCCAAGATTTCTTGGCCCTTTGGTGGCAAATCTGCCCTGCTGTGTGAGCGATCACATCATTTGCATTGAGTCTGCAGGACAGAAAACATGAAGCAATAGTGCAGACATAATCAGCCCCCACCCAGCCCCTCACACTGCTGTGTAACCACTGCCTCATCCCACAGTCTTGGGAAACAGGAAATCCTTTTTAGAACTGCTCAGTGATTTCACCAGCGAATTCTCTAAGAGTTGCCCAACGGCCATGCACGGCTCTTGGGTGGAGACCAGCACTGAGCACAGGGTCAGTGGGAGATTGCTGCTTGGGGACCTTTTTCTGAAGAAGCAGCCTGTGACCGTGGACACTTTTTTAACTTAATGAGATTGATTCTTTGATCTGGGCATCTGTAAGCTGGCAGTGATGGGAAGCCCTTGTTCTTGCTTGTTTAGCAACTGTAATTGTATCAGGACCTTCAGCAGGACTTAGTTATACAGACACACTGGAGAAATGTATAAAAAAATCAAAGAGCCAGATGTGGTGGTGCACACCTGTAATCACAGCACTTGGGAAGCTGAGGCAAGAGGACTGCTGTGAGTTTCAGGCCAGCCTAGGCTACATAGCAATACCGTGTTTCAAAAACCAACCAGCCAAACCAAAAAATAAATAAAAAAAAATAAAAACAAGCTGGCTGTGGTGGTGCATGCCTATTATCTCAGAACTCCGGGAAGCTGAGGCAAGAGGATCACAAGGTTGAGGTCAGCCTGTGTAGCTTAGCAAGATCCTGTCTCAAAATAAAAAATAAAAAAAGGGCTGGGGACATAGCTCAGTGTAAAGGCCCTGGGTTCCATCCCTAGTACTACAAGTAAATAGAAACAAATAAATAAAAGCAACGGTTCCCCACTGCTCACACTACTTTCTAGTGAAGGGGATGAAAACAGAAGTGATAAAAAAAAAAAAGAAAATGGAAGTGATTTCGGAATACAAGGGGAGTGACACACAGCACCCCCGGAAACCAAGTACAGAGGCACCAGGGGCTGCCATCCCCAAACTTTCTGGCCTTGGGCTCTTTTGTAGTCCTGAGCATTATCAAGGACCTCCACAAGCTTTTGTTTTTCATAAGTAGCTACTGATATTTATCATATTCAAAATTAAAATGGAGAAAATCAAGCACACAGGGCTACTCCAGCTCAGATGCCCTCAGCTGAGAGATGACATAGCCGCACATCAGGTTGCCTCTGGGACACACACTGTGCGGGTGTGAATGAGTGTTGGAGGAGAGAATGCCTCAGTGTTATAACACAGCTTTGACCTCACAGACACTCTGAATGGGACCCCTGAGGGGTCCCTGGGCCACACTTTGAGAAGTGTTACTAGAAAGAATTAAAAATGAGATTTGTGTTCCATCTGACAATGGGCCCCTATTCTGCACATAGAGGGTCCTTTAACAGCTGCTGCTTGGTTTAAAATCGATAGCTCAAAGAGTGAAAAAGAAGATTCCTGTTTTATAGGCATTAAAAATATGTCCTCAGAGCAGGTTCCTAATAAGGGAGCAGCAAAGTTAAGATAAGTTTACTTCTACTAATTCTTAGCCCACTTTTATTTATTTATTTATCTATTTTTTGTACCAGGGATCGAACTCAGGACCTTGCACTTGCAAGGCAGGTGGCAGAAGAACCACTGAGCTAAATCCCTGGCCTTTAGCCTACTTTTTAATGTTCATTCAACAAATGGTTTGGTCACTGTGTTATTCAGTTCTGCATCTCTGTGACAAAAATCTGAGCTAAGTCAACTTATAGGAGGAAGGGCTTGTCTTGGCTCACAGTTCTTTTTCTTTTGGTACCAGGGATCAAACTCAGGACCTCATGCTTGTGAGGCAGGCGGCGAAACCACTGAGCTAAATCCCCCGCTTGGCTCACAGTTGTGGAGGATTGGGTGCATGGCTGGCTGGCTCCATTGCATCTCCATTTGGGGCGAGGTAGAATGTCGTGGTGGAGACTGTGTAGTAGAGCAAGGCTGCTTGCCTCTTGATGGCCTGGAAGCAGATAGGGGGATGGATCACTTCTCGGCCTTTTGGCTAAGATCAAGTGTGGAGATCAGAGGGGGCTGGGACACGATAAGCGCTGTAAGGGCACCTCCACAACGACCTAACTTCCTTCCACTAATGTCCCACTTCCTAAAGGTTCCACCACCTAGCTGTGCATGGTAGCACAGGGCAGTGACTCAGCACTCTGGGAGGCAGAGGCAGGAAGATTGAAAATTTGAGCCTTGCTCTGGGAATTTAGACCTTGTCTCAAAATAAAAAAATAAGAGCTGGCTATTGGGCCGGGGATTTAGCTCAGTGGTTCCGTGTCTGCCTCGAAAGTACACAGGTCCCAAGATTGATCCTGTTACCAAAAAAAAAAAAAAAAAAAGAGTTGGGAATGTAGCTCAGTGTGAAGGCCCTGGGTTCAATCCTCACTACCAAAAAAAGAAAAGAAAAGAAAAGAAAAAAAGGTTTCAGTACTTCCCAAAAGGTGACCAAGCCTTTGGTATATGCCTTAGGGGAACATTTAAGGTCCAAACCATAATGGTCACTGATATTTAAAAAGCAGCTGCTACCACCATATTCATTTGTTGAGCACTTCCTCAGCTCCTTATGCAGTGCTGGTGCATTTACACAGTCGTAGGCACTTCACATCCATTAGTTATTTATTACACACTTGATAGAGTAAAAAATCCACATGGCCCTCTAGAGTGTGACAGAGCAAGCCTTCAAATCCAGGATGACTTCTTGAAAATGAGGTGCTTAATCCTTGAGCCCTAGTGCACCCCATAAACTCTCTGTGTGTTCAGGGCCCCTGGGCAAAGGCTCACCCAGCCGGCTCCAGGTATGGCAGCCCATTACCATGTCAGTGCGACCAGCCAGCACATGTGAGTGGTGTTATACGCTTGGCCTGCTACTGGCTCCTATAGGAAATGTGACGTGGACACAAAAAGTAATGTAAGACATAACCCCCACCTTTGAGCTTACTGCAATAAATGCACAAACATGGAAAATGACACAAGGTAGTGTACGGTAAGTGCCACCTGAGAGTCAGAGCTAAGGAGTGACCTTGGCATCCAGAGCAGGAACCTACTGGGGCCAGGGAGTTGGCCAAGATCTTGTGGGGGAGGAGCGTTTTGGGCTAGGCCTGAAGGAAAGATAGTTGGTACATGGGGGAAAAAAGAATGGAATTGGAATCAGAAACTAGGATGGCCAGGGTCCTAGTGCTGCTGTTAACCAGATGTGTGAACTGGAGCCTGCTGCCAAGCCTGGTACACGAAAGGAGCTATAAGCAGGACATGGTGGCGCACGCCTGTAATCCCACCACTTGGGTGGCTAAAGCAGGAAGATTGAAAGTTTGAGCCTTGAGAATTTAGCGAGATCCTGTCTCAAGATAAAAAAAGGCTTGGGAATGTATCTCAGTGTGAGGCTGTGGGTTCAATCTCCAGTACTGCAAAAACAAAACGACAACCAAGGAAGCTGCGAAATCTCCAGACCTCTGAATCCAGCTCAGGTTCATCAGTCTCACTGGCCAGGTGGCTCACTCGTGGCCCCCTGCTCACTCAGGATTCAACAGGCACTTCTCCAGAGTCCTGACCTCAATCTTAGTGAGGGAGCCAGCACTTTCATAGTTTCCACTCTGAGCTGAGCTCTCTGGAAAGCCTTTGAAGTCTCACTGAATAGATCCTACTCCAGGCCTCCACTTCCTCATTTTATATCCTTAGGCAAGCTGCTTCAACCTCTTTCAAGCCTCAGTTTGTTCACGTGTAAAATGAAGGCAACAGTCCCCTCCAGAAGTGCTGTGAAAGTCAGCTGTCAGTCACCTAAGCCCCTGGGGGGTGCCCCAAAGGGCCTGAGCAATCTGCACTGTAATTTGTTATCACTCTGGTACCCTGAGCCTGCAGCATGATCACAAGCAATTCAAGCTAGGAAATGTTACATTGAGTTCATTTATATCTTTGTTTCATCATCTTTTTTTTTTTTTTGGTACTGAAGATCGAACTTGGGACCCTGCACTTGTGAGGCAGGCACCGGAACCACTGAGCTAAATCCCCGTCCCTCATTTGTTTCAAATTTTAAATCATCATGGAACTGGGTCATCATGGAAAGATAAAAAAGAAATGGAAAAGAAAATACAGTTAGTGTCTCTTCAGGGAGAGCCAAGAGAGAGGAAGAGAAAGAGAGTGAGCTTGTGTTTTCACTTTATAAGATGCTCAGAGTGTCTTGATTTTAATAAACCACCACAAATCTTTATAACTGCTATGGTTTAGATGTGATTTGTCCCCTAAGAATACATGTATTGAGGTTGTGGTCCTCAGTGTGATGATGTTTAGAGTTTTCTTCATTCTTTCTTTTCTATTCTTTGTGTGTGTGTGTGTGTGTGTGTGTGTGTGTGTGTGTGTTGTGTTTTGTTTGTTAAAACAAGATTTCTCTATATGGGTCAGGCTGGTCTTGAACTCACAGTAATTCTCCTGTCTGAGTGCTGGGATTATAGATATGTACCACCATGCCTGGCTAAGGTGATGTGACCTCTAAAAGTTTGGGCCTAGTGGGAAGTTACTAGGGGTGCTGCTCCCTCAAGGAATTAACATAGTTCTCCTTATGCCCTTGTTACTTCTTGAGAGAGGTCTGTTATAAAAGAGCAAGGTGGCCTGGGGTGGTGGCACATGCTTGTAATCCCAGCACTTGGGAGGCTGAGGCAGGAGGATTGCTGCAAGTTTGAGGCCAGCCTGGGATACACAGTGAGTTCAAGGCCAGCTTGAACAACATAGTGATACACAGTCTCAAACAAACAAACAAACAAACAAAAAACCAAAAAAGCAAGGCTGTTCTCTTCCCTATCCTGACTCCTGTCCTGTAAGTGGTCTGACATGTGCTTTGCCATCACAGCATCCAGCAGGGCATATAACAGCCAGGGGCCCTCGAGAGAGCCGGCACTGAACTGTCTGGACTATCAGTATGAAACTAAGGGAAAGAAACCTCTTTCATTACACATTGCCCACTTCAAGAACTTTGTGATACCAACAGAAAACAGATAATATAATGTCTTTTTATACTAGAGAATATTACATATGAGCAGGAGCAATATCTAATATGCAATTAATTTATTCAAAAGAAGTTAGCTAGTAAAGAAGACCCATTTTTTATTCCAGCCCAACATCCCTCAAACTCACTTTCCCTATTGTTATAGAAGGAAGAGGAAGGGGAAGAAGCAGGGGAGGAGGAGGAAGAGGAGGAAGGGAAGGAGAGAGGAAGAAAAGGAAGGAAGAAGGAAGGAAGGAAGGAGGGAAGGATGGAAGGAACAGGAACTGCTCTAAATGACTCTTCACCCACTTCTGCATTGGTTGGTAGGATACTGCTTCTTCATCACGTTGACACACTGTCTACTTTTTTTTTTTTAAACATGGGTTGGCAATATCAAGCTAAGAGAAGTGATAGTTTGCAATTTAAAAACTATCGCTGTTGTTGTTTGAAACAGGGTCTCACTATGTTGTTCAGGCCAGCTTTGTACTATGCAGCCCAGGCTGTCTTAAAGTTGCAGCAATCCTCCTGCCTCAGCTTCCCAAGAGCTGGCATAACAAGTGTGCACCACCACCCTCTGGCTAAAAATAATTATTCAAGTGAGATGAAGGGTTTCTACTTTTTGTGGAACATGTGCGTCAAAGGCATGGCCCACAGTTAATGTGACTGAGACTCAGTGGCAATGGGGAGAGGGTAGTGATTATTTCAATATTAATGGGTCATGTTGGTAAAGTGTTCTAATTTGCATGCTGCAGTCACACACGGTTTCCCATTTAGCTCTCATAACCACCCCTTGAATGAGGTTTTCACTTGGGATGCTTTTAGCCGAAGTAACAGATGACCCAATTCAGAGTTAATAAAGAGAAGTTGGAAGGTTTTTTTTTTTAAGCTTACATAAAAAGAAGTCCAAAGGGGCTCCTCTCTGCCATCCTCACTGTCGGATTTTTCCTGAGGCTAATGGGATGGCTGCTGGTCCTCCACGAGACTCAGCTTCTCGGCCCCAGCCTGCTGCAAAGAGACACGCCAGCTTCCCACAGCAGCAGCTCCTCGCCTCCCCTCCTTTCTCTTTTCCTTTCTTTTCTGTTCTTGTTGTATGGGGATAAAACCCAGGGCCTTCACAGTAAGCTACATCCTCAGCCCTTTTAAAAATTTTTGAGACAGGGTCTTGCTAAATTGCTCAGTTGCCCAGGATGGGCTCAAACTTGATATTCTATTGCCTCAGCCCCCAGGGTGCTGGGATTATAGGTCCAGCTCAACAGCAGCCTTTTCTCTTTCTCTTTGTCTTTCTCCTCCCCCCCACCCCTTTCTGAGGCAGGGTTTTGCTTTGTAGCCCAGGCTGGCCTTGTTGATCCTCCTGCCTCAGCCTCCCTATTGCTGGGATTATGGGTGTGTGCCACCATACCTGGTTTATAGTAACATTTCCTTGAGAGAGATGCTGTCTTCCCAGAAGCCTGCAGTAATCCTCTCCTCTTTTCTCATCCCCTCAGGCCCCTACTCCTGCCTGTTTCTAGATAAACATGGCCCAGAGCATATACATCTTTTGCTAATCAACTGATAGATACTGGACAGTCAACCACAGTATCCTCTACATGTGCCCATTTTGGGGTCATATGGTCAGGAATTGGCAAACTACAGACTCTGGATCCAATCCGGCTGGCTGCCTGTTTTTTTTAAGTAAAGTGTTCTTGGAACACAACTATGCTCAGAAGCTTAAGGATTGCTCGTAGCTGCTTTGGTGCCACAGAGCAGAGTTGAGTTGTTACAGAAACCATATGGCCCCCAGCGCCTGAAATATTTACAGTGTGCCCTTTACAGACAGTGTGCTGACCTTAGTTCTAGAAGAAAGTGCAGTCGCGATTGCACAACCTATCCAAAGTTGAAGAGCTGATACGAAGAAGAGACTAGATTCTAACTCGGGTCGCACCACTGTCTGCTGCCTGCTCCACCTGAGGACTTGGTGGACGCCCTTGCTTTTCTTAGGATGTCAGTTGGTGATCTTGTTACCTAGAGTAACTCTGACATAGACCTGATGAAATAAATATGTCTGTAGTAACTGCGCTGATTCTTAGAAAACAGCAATTTCACACAGTAATATAGAGGAGTAGGGAGGGGACATGAGGGAATAGCAGAGATGTTTTACAATTTTTCACAGAAAGTTTGACATGCCATTTTAAAAAGACACATAAACACCAACTGGAATAAATTAAACAGTTTCACCAACCAGTGGGATAAAATTAAAGATGTTCGAAAAGTAACTCCACACAGGTGAAATGTTGATTCAGGTTTACTTTGATGAGTTTAATTCAGTTAGTTTTTGAAATAAAGGAAAAAATCAGTTACGGTGACATGTCTGTAATGCTAGCATTTGGGAGACAGAGGAGGAAGATCTCAACTTCGAGGCCAACCTGAGCTACATAGCAAGACCTGTCTCAAAAAATAAGTAAAATAAAACAAAACAAACTGTATGTGGGGTGCATGCCTACAATCTCAGCATTCAGGAGGCTGAGGCAGGAGTATCACGGTGAGGTCAGCTTGGGCTAGTGAGCTCAGGCAAGGCCAGCCTAAACTGTGCAGAAATACCCTGTCTCAAAAAACCAAATAACGATGATGATGATACAAAAGAAAAAACAGTGAAATGAATGCAGCACTTACAGTGTGACTTAATGATTTTTCCTTTTCATGATGGTGTGAAAGTAATACACACCTACAGTATTAAGCACACTTTGAATTTGGATCTGTTGCCTGGCTAGGGATTATTTCCAAGTAAGGTCACATTCTTATGTTCTGGGGGTTGGACCTCAGCATTTTTTTTGGAGACATTATTGGGCCTGTAACTCCTGGGTAAAGGTACAGTCAGTGGAGCAGCCCCCACATCTTGCTCCGGTAATTCCCCTTCCTACCACCATCATGTGATCTTCACATGGCGGTCTGTGTGATCTGCTTAAAATGAAAACTGGATTGTGTGGCAACTCAGCAAAAAGCCTATCAAATTTCACTTCTTTTTATTGAAGCACCAAGTTCCTAAGAGCTGGTTTGGGCCTACTCACTAGCTCGTCACCTGCCCCCTACCCTGTGTTTTGGCCACACCTCCCAGGACCCAGTCTAAAACAAGCTTTACCCATCCTGAGGCAAGTTCACAGCTTTCTGAACACCTCTTCCTTCAAAGCTTAGGTCAAAGCTGGGCATGGTGACACACGACTATAATCTTAGTACTCCTGAAGGCTGAGGCAGGAGGATTCCAAACTTAAGTTTGGGGCAACTTAGCAATTTAGTGAGGACCTGTCTCAAAAAATTAAGAAAGGGCTGGAAGCTGGGCATGGTGACACATGCCTATAACCCCAGTATTTGGGAGGCTGAGGCAGGAGGATAGATGTGAGTTCAAGGCCAGCCTGAACTAACTGCAATACCCTGTCTCAACAAACAAAAAAACAAACAGGGGGCTGGGGATTTAGCTCAGTGGAGCGGGGCCTGCCTCACAAGCACAAGCTCAAGGTCCTGAGTTCAATCCCCGATATCAAACAAACAAACCAAACAAAGAAAGGTTCTCTCCAATGGCACCAGACTGTGTCCTGCAAAGGCAGCCACATCTTGATATTGATCCTGTTCCAAGGTCTCATCCTGCCATGTGAGTGGCCCTCCCCATGGAGATCTGGGCCCAGGTTTCCCCTTCTAGATCCCAGACAGGGCTGGTGATGGCCCTGATCAACAGTGGACAGCAAAGTAGTGTCCCGAGGGCTGGGGATTTAGCTCAGTGGTTTCACCACCTGCTGTGCAAGTGCAAGGACCCGAGTTTGATCCCCAGTACCAAAAAAAAAAAAAAAAAAAGTGTCCTGTGACACAGGCTGAGTCCTCAGAAGCAGGCCACCTCTATCTCCCTTTCTGCTGGACTCAGACCCCAGCCTGCATCTGAAAATGTTTAGGCCTCCGTGGAGGCTGCATGAGGCCTTTGCAGCTAAGGTCTTGGCTCAGAGAGCCCCAACCACCATAGCACTGGGGAGGACGCAGCCCAGAGTCATGGAGCAGACAAACCATCCCTCCCGGCGTTCCTGACGCCCAGAAACCAGGGAGAACTGGTGTGATGACTATTAAATCATGGGACTGGGGGACGGATAATTGATTACATGCCACTAGATAACAAGAACACCAAGAATCTCTTTTCTCTTCAGTTTTCTCCCCAGCAATTTCCATCACTTGCTGCTGTCCAGTTGTTCCTCCCATCCCCTTCTTCTCATTGTTCACCTTCCCCATCTTCATTTCCGGGCCACTCAGGAGGCTGAGGCAGGAGGATTATTAGTGAATTTGAGGCCAGCCTGAACTACATAGTTAGACCCTGTCTAAAAACAAACCCAGAAAGAAATATTTTCTTCTGCTCTGTTCTGTATAACAAATCTTCCAATATAGAAATGTCATCATCTACCCCTTTTTCTGTCTAGCCTATCCAACAATTTGCCAAGCATTGCTTTGGGTCACTTGGTATGTTTTTTTGCTGTTGTTTTTTGAGACAGTGTCTTGCTATGTAGTTCAAGCTGGTCTTGAACTCACTTAGTCCAGGCTGGCCTGGAATTAACAGCAATCCTCCTGCCTCACCCTCCTTAGCGCCAGGATTATAGGTGTGTGTCACCACACCAGGCTTATTTTTTTAACTAATATTTTTAAACTGATGATTAAGATTGTATAGATTTATCAGGTGTAACTTGATGTTTTGACATGTATACACACCATGGGATAGATAACTTGAGCTAGTTGACATGCACTGCCTCACATATTGAAGGGAAGATTAATGTCAGGAACTGCCAACCAATATGAGAGTGGCTGTAAGATGTAAGGAAACTCTCTGTGAGATCCTCTGGCCGAGGAGGAGGACCCAAGTGGGAACAAATGTGGGAGGGCTCAGATCTCTTTAGGGCAGATGCGCTTTAGCCCAGCATACAGCGCACAGCAGCCATCTGGTATGTCTGGCTGGCGCTGGCCTGGCACTCCATGGGTCACCTTCTGTGTGCAGGGGGAGCAGGTAGGGTACACCTGCAGCCATGGACCGCTGAGCACGGTGTGCTACTTTTCTTGTTGAGACAAAATATCCAACACTCAAAGTTAAAGGAGGAAGGTTTATTTAGCTCATAGTTTGTAGAGGTTTGAATCTATAATCTGCTGGCTCCAAGGCAGGGTGGCATGGCAGAGAGGACTTGCAGAGAAACAGTTCATGGCAGCCAGAAGGGAGCCAAACAAGGGACTTTAACAGTGTTTCTGCCCCTTTTATCTTATCCAGACTACTGGGATTAGGGCAGTGCCAAATGAGTCAGTGCACTGGTTTAGTAACCACACATCTTTAATCCTACCATCACACACTCTAGGTTCAGCCACCTCGGAAAAGGCCTATGACCGAATGAGGCTTTGGGAGACACCTAGATACAAAACATAACACATGGTGAGAGGATCTCTTCTACAATGCCACGGCAGAGCCCTCTACTCCAAAAGCTTAATGTTACACTCACTTTCAAGTGAACCACTTAAATCAATTAATTGTGGGTCACAAAGCATACATTACGAGTTGGGGGCAATCAGTAACTAGCACCCCTGGCAGAAGTCTCTATTCCCTCACAAAGCAGAAGGTCAAACATCAGCCATTTCCAGGGTTTTGCGGGGCGGGGGGGGGGCAGTCAGTGGTGTCATCCAGGGTGCTGATGGTTTCCATCTTGTTCCCCCTGGGTTGGCTGAGTCTCCTCTCATAGTTTCAAGGGGCTACAGAAGTCTCAAGTGCCTTGTGCAGACATCTCCACATCCAGGGGATAAGAAAATGGAATTTCCTCTCCTGCATCTCTTGGTACTGGAGAGGAAAACATGTAGAAGCCTCAGAATGCTTCCCATCAAGTTCTAGGTCAGCGCTGCTTCTATACCTTTGTTCTGCTGCAGGCGTGGCGGTGGAGGGAAGGGGAAGCAAGGATCTCACCTGCCGCCTTGTTTGCTTGAGGTTGGTGTGGCCCTGGCTACCAGCAGGAAGGTGGCTAACCACACCTCCTGTCACTCTCTCTACTCCTGAGTCACCACCCTAAGTGGTCACTAGCCCCAGGATCTTATCCCAGCCAGGCATGACTAATCACAAACTGGGTGGGTGTTCTTGGAGAAAGAAGGCTGTCTGCTGTCTGTTCTGTCACCTTTATTCTAATCTGTTTAAGTAAGCAGCTTTTGGTCCATCCTGCAACCAGTGGATCTTCCGAGGTGTCACTGTGACCATCTATCTCAGGCATGGATATCCCACGGAAGAGACGGTGTATGAGTCCTAGAGCAGAGAGTTCACTTCCAAGCTGTGTCCTTTGTAATGGCAAGACCTTGGGCAAGGTATTTAATTTCTTCATGCCTGAATTTCACACTTTTTAAATGAGGATAATAAAGTGACCTATCTCACTGGGTTGCTATGAACAGTAAATGAAATGCAACAGAAAGAGTTCCTAACAGAAAGTGAGCTTCTAACATGTATCACCGTGTCACCTGTTATGGGTCCCCATTTCATATCCAATTATATCTAATTTTATTAGGTAAGTATTTAAGATCCTGTAGGAGCTATAAATTTCCCCCAATCTACATTAAAATCAACTATCTGAGTGTGGTAGTTCGGGGCTATGATCCCAGCACTTGGGAGGCTGAGGAAGGAGGATTACCACAAGTGGGAGGCCAGTTTGGGCTACATAGTGAGTTCAAGGACACCTTGAACTACATAGTGAGACCTTGTCTCAACCCCCCCCCCCAAAAAAAAACACCAACTATCTAAACTGTGAGCTCCTTAAGGATTATATTTTAAAAGCCCTGGATTTAGCACTATATTTGGCCAAAAACACTTCTTTCTACTCCCATGTGACTTCTACTTAAGCCAAGTATCTTGTATAGGACACACAGCTTCTGTATTTTTCAATTCATGACTTTGCACTTATTGTTCTTGCCTGCAATGTCCTTTCTGTGTATTTCCCCAACCTATTTTCCCAGACTCACCTCCAAAGCTCTCACTCCTATAATAACATTTTTTTCCAATTTCTTGTTCTTTGAAAATGTCAAACCCACAGAAAAGCTGAAAGAATAGCATAATTGATATAATTCACCTACATTTGTGATTGCTAATATTTTTAACCTCTGCTTTGCATCTCTACATATATTTCCCCGCATCATTTGGAAGCTGACATTATGACATTTCATATTCAGCATGTAGCAGCAAGAACCTTCTCCTATTTGATTACATTACCATTATCTCATCCAAGACACTTAACACTGATACAAATCATCTACTATATAATTTTTTTGGTAAACCATTTATCATCTTAGAATCAAGGAACACTCAAAAGGAATAACAATGTGCTTTGGGGGCCTTTGGGCAAAATCAGGAGCTTCCTGGATGTTTTGTAAGCTTTTGTCTGTGGTTCAGAGATATGTGCACACCATCAGTTTGACAGCTTGTGGTTTGTATTCTCAAGGGGCAGCCATTAACGTCTCCTGCCTCTGCTCTGACACCACACAGGGACATCCTCAGCAACAGCCCGTTTCTTTCCTTGCTCTGTCATTCACGTTTCTAGAGTCAGGCCAAAGCCAATGTCAGGTGCAGGAAGACTGAGCTTTCATAGTGGTGGAGGTGAGGTAGCATCTGGGTTCCACCTTTGGACCTCTCCGATTAGCTGTGGAGTGCATCTGTGACTAGGGCTGCCATAAACAAGTGCCACTGAGCGAATAAGAGTACAGAAATGTATTCTCTCAGAGTTCTGGAGGCTCTAAGTCCAAAATCAAAGTATGGGCAGCCACACTCCCTCAGAGGATCATCTTTTCCAGGCCTCTCCCCTAGCTCCTGGTGTTGCCAATGATCCTACGGATCCTTTGGCCTGAAGATGCATCACTTCTCCATCTTCACATGTCTGTATTGTGTTCTCGTTGTGTGTCTCTGCCTCCAGTTTTGTTGGGTATGGTGGCACACTGTTGTAATCTCAGCAACACAGGAGGCTGAGGCAGGAGGATCACAAGTTCGAGGCCAGCCTGAACAATTTAATGAGACTGTACCTCAAAATAAAAATTAATATCGAATAGTTTCTCTAGTGTGAGAAACTGAAAGTGTAAATAAGATGATTAAAACAAATAATTGATAATTTGAAATAGGAAGAAAAGGTCAAGGAGTGGGGTGGTGGGAGGGAAAAGGGAAAGGAAAGGAGGGAAAGGAAAAATTATGAGAAGAGAAAAAAATGGAAACAAAGTCTATGTAAATGGGGAAGGGTGGAGGGGGTGAAGGGCACACAGGTAATGGGGAAAAAAATAAGAACCAAGATACATCATGTACAGGTACAAACACCCAATGATAAAGGTAAATGTATTGTTTACCTAAAATGTACCAATAAAAGAATTAAAGGAAAAAAAAAATTAAAGGGGATGAGGATGCAGCCCTGGTATCAATTCCCAGTACCACAAAAACAAACAAAAAACAGGAATAATAACAATAGAACTTTGTTAGTCTTAGTAGATTAAGAGCCCACTCTACTCTTGTATGAGCTTATCTTTTTTGTTATTGTTTTTTGAGACAGGGTCTCCCTTTGTAGATTAGGCTGGCCTTGAGCTCACTACCTACGTAGCCCAGCTTGGCCTGGAACTCAAAGCGTTCCTCCTGCCTCAGCCTCCCAAGCGCTGGGATTACAGGTGTGCCTACCATGCCTAGTGTGCTCATTTTAACTAATCCATTGGCAATGGCCCTACTTTCAAATAAGATCACAATCTGAAGCACTGGGAGTTAGGGCTACAAGATATCTTTCTGACACAGTTCAACCCATAACAGAGGGTCTTTGGCTAACATCTCTAGGTTTCTGTTTCCTCAAAGATTTGCTTTAAAATTTAAATGAAATACAGAATTATTCCATACACCATTTGGCTTTAGAGTTTCTAATCTACGATTTACTGTATATTAAATTTTTCCCAATTGTCCACGGATGTCCCTTATACTTTCCTTTTGTGGGTTGCCAGCTGCAACTAAGGATCGCACATTAAATTTTGTCATGCTTCTTTAGAGTCCTTTAATTTAGGACAGTGTTTCTCAAACTTTCATGTACTTAAGAGACTTGTGTAGAGTTTGTTAAAACAATTTCCTGGGTCCAGGTGTGTAGGTCAGTGGTAGAGTGTGTAATTAGCATGTGCAAGACCCCAGGTTCAATCACAAGCACCACCATAGAAAATAAAGCAAAAGACAAACAAAATGCCCTCCTGGACTCATCTCCAGAGAGCTCACTCACTAGGTTGGGATGGGTTCTGTGAATTGGCATTGTGCATGCTCAGCAAGCTCTCAACCATTGACCTACAGCCCCAGCCCTAGAAATATTTTTGATTTCATCACTTTAAGAAGCAGAAACATCAGTTTTTCAAAAAATTGTTGATATAATTTATTATTTGAGACAGGGTCTCCTTATGTAGTTCAGCCTGACCTTGAACTATGTAATACAGACTGGCCTTGAACTATTGGTCCTCCTGCCTCAGCCTCTCAAGTGCTGGGATTACAGGTGTATGCCACCACACCTGGCTTGGTGACACTACTTTTAATCACTTGATTGAGGTGGTTCTGTCAGATCTTTTCACTGTGAAGATACATTTTTCCTTTATTAGAGAAATATACTTTGGGGGCAATAGTTTCAAACAAAGTTAATGTTCTTGTTCACAACAACTTTTTATGTGATAGTATCAGTAATGATCCTTGCCTGTAACAATTAGAACTCTGGATTATTAGCAAACTATGAACCCTTTCTTGATTGATATCTGCAGTTGACATCTGGGCTCTCACCTGGAGTCATTAGAGCTGTATAATGCTCCCTTCCCCCCACCTCCCCCTGTACTGGGATTTGAACTCAGGACCTTGTGCTTTCCAGGCAGGCGCGGGTACCACTGAGCTACATCCCTGAACCTAGAGCTGTATAACCCTTTCAGGATAGCACATCAGCTATATCACAGGCTCTGGGACTGTCTGAAAACCCGACTTTCATTTATTAGCTGCATGACTACCTAGTTACTTAATTCCTCCATGTCTGTTTCCTTATGTGTAAATGGGTGAAATAAATGAACTTCTTTTAAAGGATTACTAGGATTACATAAGTCAACTGAAAGTCCCAGAACACTACTGGGTACCTGATCACCTGTGCCAGTACTACCGCATATCTGATGATTTGAAAATACTTAAATACCAGTTTTGCCACATCTCAGAATGTCCTCAGTTCCTCATCAATAACGAGGTTCCCACCTCATAGGTTTGTGAAGATTTCTGTTGAAGTGTTCATTGCAGTATCGGGTGTGGACTAAGCATTAAAAAGATTAGCTGTCATAGTGATTTTTAAATTTTTGCACTGCTGTGGATGAACTTGGCCTCCTATATACTAGGCAAGTGCTCTACCACTGAGCTATACCACCAGCCTTCTGTCTTTATTTGCTCCAAAGAAAGTAAGTTTTTGAGAGGGAGTCTTTTCAGTTATCCTCTTATACTTATACTGTGCCTGGCTTACAATCAGTCACACAGTATGGGGTCAACCCAATACGTGAGTAGAATTAATGAAGCTTTGTTGGGTGACGCTTGCTGGAAAGTCACACTCCTAACCATGTTCACGTTGCTTTCTTTACATGTGCTGCCGGAAGCCTATGATTAGGAAATCACGTCCCACAGGGCCCAGGTTGAAAACCTCTATGTGGGGCTCATGAAAACCGTGTTCTTACCTCGCACGTATCCGCACCGACGCGGCTGTGCTAAGACAGTTTCCGCCCTGGCAGTTTGATCTAAAATCCCTTTTCTACTCCACCTTGCTAATCGTGGCTGGGCACGGTTACTCACGCTGCAGTTAGGCGCGGTAGAAGAGGAAACTGAGGTCGGGGTGTGCGGCCGGCAGGAGAGCACAGGCCTTGAAGGATACCTGGCGTCCAAGTCTCGCCTGCGCCGCTTCGCGTCCCGCCAGGGCATTCCTCATGTGACCCGGACCTGGGCGGAGCCGGGCGCACCGAGATCACCTGAACAAGGGAGTCACGTGAGCGGGGGTGGGGCGGGGGTGGGACCAGAGGTGGTCACGTGACGAGGCTCCGGGCTGCAGTCGAGCCCAACCAAACCGCGCTGCCTCTTCTCTGCTCCCTCTGGCCTCGCGCCTCTCGGACTCCACCTCAGACCCCGTCCCGGGCGCGGTCCCGAGCAGCTGCCCGCCCCCAGTCCCCGCCCGCTTCCAGTCCGGCGCCCGCCGCGCAGCCTGGGTCGGAGCAATGGGGGCCGCCGCCGGTCGGGGAGCCCACCTGGGGCCCGCACCCGCCGGCGGCCAGCCGCGCTCACTGCTGGTGCTGCAGCTTCTGCTGCTCGCGGCGGCCCCGGGGACAGCGCAGGCCCAGGCCTCGGAGTTCACCGAGCTGTGTAGGTGGGTGGCCCGCCGGGGCGCCGGCTCTGCTCCTGGGGTTCGGGGCATTCGGCGGGGCCGGGTGTGGGGGGGCGGTAGCGTTCGTGGAGGGACTGGGTCTGCGGCCGCCCCTCGTCCACTCTGGGGCTCGCCCCGCCCTCGAGAGAAAGTTGCCTGTGTGGTGGCCCAGGAGGCACCTCAGGGTCCTGTACGCCGTGGGTGGGGGGCGCTGGCCTGCGAATTCTTGTGCTCGGCCACTTGTGGCTGTCACTAAAGTCAGGGGGGTCTTTGTGTGCGAGGGCCGGCCTCCAGACCCGTGTGAACCGGGACACTGCGGGCATCCTCACCCCCAGTGCCCTTCTCTCAGTGGTGCGGCTGGGAAGTTGCAGGAGGCAGGTATTCAGCTTTGCTTTTGTTCTACTGCACGTTTCATCTGAGTCCAACTGACGGAGCTCTGGCGAGGCCCCTGAGTGTGGACAGATTCACCAGTGGGTCGGAGCCCACGAGAATGGCCTGGGAGTTGGGTGTGCTGGTTTCGTTTGCTAAAAGATTTCCTCCGCCGTCGGTTTCCACTTTTTTCTTTAAAGTAGATTTTCAACAGTAGGTGATTTTTGTTTCCTTCTCTCGGTTGGGGGTCTGGATGGTGGTTATCTTGTATTGGCTTTCTAGACTTTACCCTTCACTTCTAGCCAACTTCCTGTCTAGTGGCCACATGATGTCATTGTCTCGAGTGGATTATTCTAGTGGAGTCTTCTGCTCTGGGAACCTCGATTGTGTAATCACTGGTCCCATGGAAGTTGGTTGGTGTTTGACAAGGACCAAGAGTCGCAGGCCGGGGAACTTCCGTGTCCAGGACTTTTTGACTCACCTTCTCTGGACTGTTTAGGATAATAGGAAACCCAGCTTTAAATATTTTTAAAACTTTGTTAACAAGGGAATGGGATGAGTTCTGAACAGGCCATGAGTTTCCCCTGTTGCACTTTGCAAGGAACTTTCAAAATGAACTTGATCCTATTTTGAGCTGTGGTAGGGCTTATGGGATGCTTGTTTTCCCCTTGTATCAGAGATAGTTTATTAGCACCATGAGTTCAAAATTTGCAGAAATTATTGTTCTAGGGAGATTGATGCTGACTTGAGTAGAAACTCTTTGGAAAGGCCCAGCCATATTCTGTACTTTTTCTTTTCTCCTCCTCCTCCTTTTGTCCTTCTCCCTCTCCTTCTCCTTCTCCCCTCCCTCTCCCCCTCTCCCCCTCCTTTTTTTTTTTAAATAGACAAGGACTCACTGAATAGTTCTGGCTGGACTTGAACTCACAATGTGGCCCAGGCTGGCCTCAAACTCATGGTGATCCTCTTACCTCCGCCTCCTGAGTGCTGGGATTACAGGCCTGCACCACCATGCCTGGCTCTTTTCCCTTTTTTGGAATGGAGTGGGTGGCAGGAGGAGGAGTTTGGTGCACTGTAGTTTACAGACCTGTCAGCTGCCTCAAGAGTATTGTTGCTCTGGTAACTTCATGATATGGAGGAAGGGCAGCAATTTAAACAAGGTCAGCCTGAGAAGCATTTAGAGCAGGAAGTTTTGGAAAAAAGCGCCATGACCAACGACATCCATAAAAAATTGGCACAGCTGGGCTTCTGGTGTTGAAGCTAATTGGAATTCATTTCATAATAATTAAGGTTCAAGTTGGCCTTGAGGGCAGACTGACACTGACTGATTCAGAGGCCCTCACTGGTGCATTGGGTTAGCATCACAGTGTCTTGAACTTGTGTTTGTTCACCTCATTTCCGGGTGGAGCACAGCCCTGGTCCAGGAGGAATGGCTTTGAAATTTACATACTCTGGCCAATGTGCCTTGTGGGCATGATTTAGCCAGTGCCAGAGAGGATTCTGAGGATGATGTGCATTGTTAGTGTCTTCTAGTCTTTGACTATTTTTCTTGTCTGTTTTTTTGGACACCGGGGATCGAACTCAGGACCTTCCGCTTTCGAGGCAGGTGGCGGAACCACTAAGCTAAATCCCCAGCTCCGTCTTTGACTGTTTCTAAAGTTGGTATGTCTAGTTTTTCTGTCAGCTTTCCTCTGAACAGTAAACCTCCCAGTCCCTTCAGAGATAGGCTTTATACACTTTTCCCTTGTCCCTGACCTGTAGTTGAACACGGAGACTTGTTTAGAGCTACTTGGTCTCCATTCTAAACTCTAAACTCATTACCTGCAAAAGAAGTAGCTACTTGGTCTCTAAATTCTATACCTGCAAAAGAAGTTTTTGCTATGTGTTTTTGCAGTGCTGGGAGTCAAGCCTGGGTCTTCTGCTTACTGGGAAAGCAATTGATCTATCACTGAGCCACACCCCAAGCACTTGTGTTCCTTTTAAATCACTATCTCTTAAATGCTTAAGGCTTCTCTGGAGAATATGGGAAATAATCTGTGTACTGTTATGAGATAAAGTGGCTCAACATTCCTTAACTCTAGCATGTACTTGAGGGACGGGATGTGAGCTCATCTGTTATAAAACTTCTGAGGAAAGATATGTGAGCTGATGTAAAAAAAAAATCCAGTATGAAAAGTTTCAGTGGGCATCACAAAGCAGGCTGCTTAAGCTGCCTGTTTATTGTGTTCCTGGGCTCCATTGTGGAAATATGAATAGCTCACCTTGGTCTATATTCCTACAAAATCCTACAATTGTTATTGTTTTTGCCACTTGCTCACAAGGCAGTTTCCTACCTAGAGAGGGATCACAAGCTGGCTGTTTAAAATGAGAAATACTTTTTTTTTCCTGTTGTAAATGGTCTCGGTTGTGGTTTGGTGTGCAGGGGAGTCCCTGGGACCTGCTGTCCCAGACACCATGCAGCTTCTTGAGAGCCCAAGGTGGAAAAGAGTTTGTCTGGAAAAGATGGAGTTGGATTTTTGGGGAAACAGCTTCTCCTCCCAAGCCCAGCTCTCTGGAACTTTTTTTCATCTGTAGTACTGTAGGACCCTGGAAGGCAATTCAGGCCTGCTACTAGGATGCTGGGTACCAGTAGGGCCCTCATATTGTGGCAAAGCTTTGGGGTGAGGTTGGGCTCTGACCATTCCTGGGGTAGGGGTGCAGTTCTGGAGAAAACAGCATTCAGGACCTCCATGTACCTGCAGAGGCCTGCTGCTGTGGCGTGGGCATCGGACAGCAAGCAGAATAAGGCAAGTCCCCCAAGTGTATCTGGCTCACAGCAGCAGGTTAAGTGCTTGTACTTTGGAGAAACTCAATATTTTTTAAATGTCAAGAGGATTGCTGTGCCAGGTAAGCCCTGTACTGTGGAAAAAGTGCTTCTTACCCAGCCATTTTTTGGGAGGGAATGTGTGTGTGCAGAGCTGTTAGAAAGAACTTCTTTCCTGAGCCACTGTGACCGGTGGTGGGAGTGTCCTGGGTGGAGTGTGAGGGGCTGGAAAGAGTGTCTGAAGGTCAGTGAGGCAGGACCAATGAGAATAAGAGGGGCTGGGGGAGGGGACAGAGGCCAAGCCATGCCAAACCACCAGAGGTGACTAAAATGCTCTCAGCTAGTCATTGACTTCATTTATTACTGTGCTTTAAACTTTGTAAAATTCTGTATTATACATGTAATATGTAAGATTCCACCCTCTGCTTAGGTGTTAACACGTTTTAGGGTTGAAGTCTTAATAGTTTATACTAATAGAAAAGTGCATCTGTCTGGATTGATTTGGAGAGTTAACTACTTTATAGTTTATATGTAGGAAGTTTCTCCCCAACTGTTGAGTATAAATGCTGGAAAATTTTTATTATATTGAGGACAAGAGAATAATGAAGCAAGCTGGGAGTTGAGATTGATTTAGTTGCTATCTCTAAGGAGTTTTTTTTTCCCCCTCCTGCAGTTTTTCCAAAGGAACAGTTAATTGCTCATATGCCCAATTTGGACCACGTTAGCCTGGATCACATGCATTATATATTTGTATTTTTTAGACCATAAGTGTGTGTAGAAGCCTACGATTATTAATTATGTTTCTGTTAGGTCTAGTATATTCTTAGAAGAGCATCCCAATAAATTCCCAGGAAATGTATTCTTAATTGGGCCTTTTATCAATGTTTCATAGACAGAAGGATTTTTAGAAGATAGGGCTGAGACCAATATTTCAGGTGTTCTTTATTTTGACCATGCTACATAATCTGTATTGTCCTGGACAGAGAGAATTCAACAGGGCTCCAGAACCGCATTTAGTGGAGAGAGTGGCTCATCACTGTGTGGGTGCTGTTCTTTGTCATCATCTTTTTCTTCTTTGGATTGGCCCAGGCATAGATACTGTATCTCTCGATAATGCCCTAGCTGGTCATGGTTGGTGTATGAAGAGGTGGAAATAGCTGTTTGACTTTCTAGGACTTGGCCAGCTGTGACCCAAAGTGGTTGTACCAGCCTGTGTTCCTGCCCATAGTGTGTGTGTTCCATTTGTTTTATATATATCCTTGTCAGAGGTTACAGGTTTGCATCACCACATCTAGCTCTTCTTTTATTTATTGGAATAACTAATGATATTGAACATGTTCATATACACAGGGCTTATCTGTCCTGTGTACCTCTCTTGTAGTGTCTTTGAAAAATAACTTTTGCCTTCCTCATTTCTTCCTTTTTTTTTGTGGTACTGGGGATCGAACTCAGGACCTTGCATTTGTGAGGCAGGTGCAGTGCCACTGGGCTAAATCCCCAGCACAAAGGAATTCTTTTATTTTGCTACCAGGGATTGAACTCAGGTCCTTGCGCTTGTGCAGCAGGCGACGAAACCACTGAGCTAAATCCCCGGCCCGCCTTCCTCATTTCTTAACAGTTTTTTGGGGTCTTCTCTCTATTGGAGTTTGAGAGTTTTTTGCATATTCTTGGCACAGGTCCTTTCTAGGGTATGTGTAATGTTTGTCCTGAGTGTTTATTTCCAACCTTTGCTTCCTCATTGAAGAGCATATATATTTTAAATTTGATGGACTCTAACATATTAATTATTATTATTATTATTTTTTTTTTGCGATGGTATTGGGGATTTAACCCAGGACCTTGTTCATGTTAGATAAGGACTCTAACACTGAGCTACATCCCTGGTCCTTACTTTTAAATTTTGAGATAGGATCTCAGTAAATTGTCCAGGCTGGCCTTGAGCTTGCAATCCTCTTGCCTCAGACCTCTGGAGTAGCTAGGATTATAGGCATGTACCACTATGTCTGGCAAACTTTTTTTGCTGTCTTGTGCTACTAGAGATTTATCCTAGGGCCTTGTGCATGGTAGGCATCAATATTTTTTAGGGGTTTATACTTTTTTGTCTTGTTCTATTTTTTGAGACAGGGTCTCACTGTATAGCTCAAGCTGGCCTTGAATTCACTGTGTTAGCCCAGGCTGGCCTTGGCCATCCACCTGCCCCAGCCTCCTCAGTGCTGGAATTACATCCATGCCTGTTGTAGTAGTTTGTACTTTTTGTAGTCTCAGAAATCTTTGCCTTCTGCAGAATTTCACAACCTTAGCACTATTGCTATTTGGGCAGGATAATTGTTGCAGGAGCTGTCCTGAGCGCTGTAAGATGTTAAACAGTATTCAGAGGCCAGGGTAGCATTTCTGGTCTCTATCCAGTAATGCTAAGATTACTTTCCACCCCTTTCCCTCTATGTGACAAGGAAAAAAGTCTCCAGACATTTCAGATGGTTCCTGGGGTACTAAACTATTTCTAATTGAAGAGCCTTTATCTACCTCAGGTCACAAAGGTTCTCTCCCATGTACTTCTAGAAGTTCTAAACTTTTAACTTTTATGTTTAGCTTTATAGTCAGTTTTTTGTTTTAATTTTTACATATGATGTCAAGAAAGGGTGAAAGTTGAGTTTTTTTCCATGAGTGTATATAGTTTTCTTAATGCTATAGGTGGGATTCTGGCAGCTGAATTTTAAAGTGAGATTTGGCAGTAATTTCCTTTGCTGTGCTGTTCATGACTGATTTGTTATCAGGAATATGTTTGCTTTGTGGAAGCAACTAGCTAGCATTTAGTACAGTATTTCTTTTTTGTATGCAGTGGTACCATTTTTGTGTAAACTGTGCATTTCCTTTTCCGTACATTTTGGTAGAAGTTACCAGCAACTCCACTGGCACCCGGTACCTTTGAGGAGGTAGAGACAAGTGGGGGAAGTTTAGTTATAGATTCAGTTTTCTTTTCTTTTTTTGTCTATTCAGGTTTTCTATTTTTTCTGAACCTGTTTTTATAATCTCTTTTTGTAGAAGAATGTCATTTTAATTACATATGCATATACAAATGTGCAGCATGCTCTTTTATAGTTTTCAAAGTACTGTTTTGTTTGTAGGTTAATTTTACAAAGTCCTGAGCTCTTTTATCCCTTACCAAAGATTTGTTTACTTTTAGTCTTTTTTTTTGGTACCGGGGATCGAACTCAGGACCGGGGATCGAACTCAGGACCTTGCGCTTGCGAGGCAGGCGCCCGGAACTACTGAGCTAAATCCCCGGCCCTGTTTTGTTTTGTTTTTTGAGGCAGGGTCTCCCTTTGTAGTTCAGGCTGGCCTTGAACTCACTGTGTAGCCTCGAACTCTGCCTCACCCTCCTGAGTGCTGGGATTATAGGCATGCCCCACCACGTCCGGCTTGTTCAGTCTTTTAAAAAGAATTAGCATTTTGTTTTGAACGTCATCTTTTATATTTACTTTTGATTTTGTTTTTTTTAAAACATTACTGGGATTGAACCCAGGGCTTTTGCACTGAACTACATCCCTCGCCCTTTTTGATTTTTTAATTTAGAGACAGGGTCTTGTGAAGTCACTACATTGCTGAGGCTGGACTTGAACTTGTAATCCTCCTGCCCCATCCTCCTAGAGTGCTGCGATTATAGGCATGCACCATCACTGTATAGTACTTTTTTTTTTTTTGTACTTTTGATTATATTTATATTCTCGCCTACTAATTCAGGTATGTCTAACTTGTAGCAAAAATTTACAGGGCCAGGGATTTAGCTCAGTGGTGCTGTGCCTGCCTTGCAAATGCAAGGTCTTAAGTTCAATCCCTGGTACCAAAAAAAAAAAGTTACAATAAAAAATAATAAAGAAGTTTTAACCAGGTGTGGTGGTGCATGCTTGTAATCCGAGCACTCAGGAGGTTGAGGCAGGAGGATCATTGTGAGTTTGAGGCCAGCCTGGACTACATAGCAAGACCCTGTCTCAAAACAAACAAAAAAATCAAAAAAAAAGGAAAAAAAAGTTTTGTTACTTGTGTGTGTTCACTCTATTATGTATTTTATATGTGGCCCAAGATAATTCCCCTCCTTGGGAGGGGAAGAAAAGGCAGCTACTCTTGCTACCTCATTTTTTAATTTCTATTTCAAATTGAAACTGTGGCTCTTTTATTTTAAGTCAGTTTACATAATTAAGAAATGTATTTATTTCTGTATGTTTTTTTCCCAGAATCCCATAACACTCTTACAGGGTTAGTTTTGGGGAATTGAATCCAGGGGCTTTGCACTGAGCTACATTCCTAGCTCTTTTTAAATATTTTTCCCTTTTTTTGGAGCTACAGATCAAACCCAAGGTCTCATGAATGCTAGGCTTGTGTTCTACCACTGACCTGTATCCCCAACCCTTGCCAGCTCTAATTTTTTAGAGACAGGGTCTCATTGAGATGTTAAATTGCCCAGGGTGTGTGCAAACCCTCTACCTCAGCCTCTTGGAGTGCTGAGATGACAGGTGTGTGCCAGCCATCAAGCCCCATTTACAGGTTTTGATAACATGACCATCCCTCATCCTTCTCATTCTGTGTATTTCCTTCTTGTTCCCAAAAGTTCTGTCTAGTTAAACTTCCTGGGCTCCTTAAAAAAAATTTTTGTTTTTTTTGTAGCAGGGATCAAACTCAGGACCTTGCACTTGCAAGGCAGGTGAGATGCCACTGAGCTAAATCCCTGGCCCAAAAATTTAAAATCTTTTTTCCAGGTGCTATGGTCTGGTTATATCTTTAGTGACCTCCCCACCTCAGGGATTTATGTATTGAGATTTAATCCTCATAGTAAGGTATTAAAAGGATGGCAACTTAATCCAATTTAGGTCTTAGAGGAGGGGCCCATGGAGATGATTAGGATTAGGTTGGTAGGGTAGAAACCCCACAATTAAGTCCTGGTGGCTTTATAGGAAGGAGAAGAGACCCGAAATGCACATCCACACACCTTCCTGTCTCTTGTCTCTTGCTGGTGATGCTCTGTGCCACCCCTGGAATCCCTCAGCAAGAGGCCTGTGCCCCTTGGACTCGCACCTCCAGAACCATGAGCCAAAATAAACTCTATAATAAAGTCAGTCTGCTTCAGATGTTTTATTAATATGAACACAATGCACTGATACACCATGTAATTAGATTTTGGGGTTTTATTTTTTCCGTTGTGGCCAGTAAGTGTGGTGGAATTTCCCTTGTGGCCTAGCACCTAGTCAAGTTGGGAGTGCTGTATGTGTTTGGAAAAATTGTTCTGTTTAGGTCAGGGTTATTCATTATGCTGGTCAGCTTTTCCTTTTCCTAACCTCCTCTTGGTCCTGCTTGATGTTTCTGTTGTCTTTGTGCATTGTATCTGGATTCTGCTCTAGACCAGGTGTGGAAGGATGCAGCATGCTCTGCTGCTGCCCTGTGGCCTTTGGTCTCCAAACTCACACCCTTGTGATTCTTTCATAGAGATGAGACTGCTCTCATTGCCCTGAGAGTGTAAAGTTCTGCCCTGATGGCTCTCTTGATTCTTTCTGCTGGGGCCTAGCTTTTTGGTTGCAGTTTATCATTTGGTGTTCATGGTATTGGTGCCTTTCTGGGAGTGGGTGACTTGATGTGCTCTGTGCAGTCTCCTTTTGCACATGTGTTGTCTCTTCTTGCAGCTGCGCAGGTTAGGCCTGGAAATAGATGTTGTAACTTGGTGTAAATTGTACCAAGGCCGGGTGTGGTGGTGCACGCCTGTCATCTCAGCACTCTGGAAGCTGAAGCAGGAGGATTGCCCAAGTTTGAGGCCAGCGTGGGCTACATAGTGAGTTCAAGGCCAGCCTGAACCACATAGTGAGACCCTGTCTCGAAAAAAAAAAGCTCTAGGGAGGTGGGGGTGGGCAGGGTATGCCTGTGGGTGCTCCTGGAGTGCCAGTCCTTTCTCCCTCCTGAGAAGGACCCCAGTGCGCCTCCTGCAGGGAGGCAGTGCTGACCCCTGCTGATTTCAATTGGCAGAGGTACGGGTCCTGTCTGCATCCTGGATGGGATCTGGATAGTTGAGTGGCTGTCATGCCATTTCCCTCTGGGACTCATTTTCTTCCTCCGGACAGGTGGGAGTCCTTTCTGGAAGCCACTGTCCTTGTTTTGAGCCCATACTCCCCTCTTCACAGGCGTTGGGCAAGTTCAGGGCCTTTGAGTCCTTTCCTTGGGGGTCCTGTGGGGTGCTGCACATGCTTCCTGGCAGCTGGATGTGTGGCCCAGCCTGGGTGTTCGTCATGGCAGTGCTGGTGGTTGGGGCTGTTAGTGACTCATTTTCCAGCCTGTCACTCGACATCCCCATGTTCTCCTCCGTTAGTGTCTTGGGGTTTTGGCCTCAGTGAGTGAGTGCTTCCTCCTCATCTGTTGGCATGCATAAGAGACTCCTGAGGAAGAAAGGTTTCTCCTGTTTGAAACAGTTTGAAAGCCTCTGCACTGTCAGTCTCTAGGTCCATCTTGGGTGCCGAATTCTGAGATTCTGAGTCATGCAGCTTCCTCTCTGACCCTCACGCCCTGGCACCTAATGGGGCCTGTAGGCCTTGGGTGGGTGACAAGTGCCCTCTCCTGCCTTACCCAATCCCTCCTGGGGCTTCGGCCTGGGCTGGAAGCAAGAGGGCCTCTTTGTTTCCCTCTGGTTTCCCTCTCGGAGGAGTCAGGAAATCCTGGGTCAGCTCTCAGGGCTCCCATACTCACCTGGACCTGACTCACCAGGCCTCCCCAAGGGTGGGTAGTGGGTGCTGGGTGGCAGCATGTCTCCATTAGGTGGGAAGAGACCTAGGCCAGGGAGGCAGAGTGGCCCCCCTTCTGAACTCCACCAGGCTGGATAGCTGGAGGCCAGAGGCTGCTGGCTCAGTCTCAGAGGTGCCCAGGGCACTGCGTCATGCCCTATTTTTGTCTCTGTTAGCCAGGGCAGAGGACAAGTCTGAGCGAATCCTCTACAGTCCCTCCAGTTCCTGGGAGTATGAACTTTGCCCTTCCCATCAGCCAGGGATCTTTGTGGGGCCTTTCTTCTCCCGTTGTGCTTCCAGAACCCCACAGGCAGCCATTGGTGAGCAAACAGGTGGAGGGCAAGGTCCTCCAGAGAGGGAAGCAGTTCTGTATTCTTTACAAAGGAGAGGCTAGGGAACCAAAGAGGTAGACCTGTTGATCCTAGTTTTGTTTTAATATAGAGAGGGACCTAGGGAACGAGTAGGGAATGTGTAAACCGTGAAAAGCGGCCTTTGCAATTCTGCATACCCTTGGGTGGGCTTGGAAGGAAGTTTAGGAGGTGGCTTTTGAAGCAGAGAATGCCTGTTTCAGTGCCATGACAGTATTCCTCATACCTAGTGTGTGGTGTCACATCCTGTGCCCAGCAGATGCAGAGAGCTCACGTAGGAGTGGCTTGACTGTTCTGGGTGTAAAATTAAGTTGGTGCCATCTGATTCGTCTGTTCCCCAGAATCAGCTACAAATTTAAAAACAGCTGTTTTGTTCTTAAAAACTCAAATACTCCCTGCTCCCTACCCTGACCTGCAAATAGAACACCCCACCACCAGCATTGAAATGCCAAAAAGTGGGTTTCTTAGAAGTGATGAGGGTGCTACTCAGTGAGTCATCTTTGTTCCTCCCCCCCACTTCCCACCTGTCACCAGCTGTAGAAGTGCTGTTTCCACACAGTGAGAAGCTACCACACACAGTGAGAGGAGTTGACCCTTCAGAGAGGGCTGTGTGAGTCAGCAGTGTGGCAGGCCACGACTTCCTATGATACTGAGAGCAGAGGTGTTCCCTCGGGCTGGGAGACTGGAGCAACTCTTTTCAGAGGGTCCACCAGGTGGAATGAAGTGTGCAGGTAACAGGGAAGAGCCTCCCAGAACCTGCAAGAATCACCATGACGTGCTTGAGACCAAAGGGGCCAATGTGGCTTGGGTGGCCTGGGCGCCTGGGAGAGAGGACAAGAGGGGACAGGACAGACATGGCAGGAATTAGCCTGGGGCCAGGTCCCAGTGGCTGATGTAATGATTGGAGTCTTTAGAGGGTTTTGATAGATTGAAGGAGATAATGGATGTTGTAGTTGCTTCACTTTAGTGCATAGCTGCTTTTTTCCCCTCTTGTAAATTACCTTTAAGTTGGTGAGTTGTTTACTGCTGGGATGTAGTAGAGATAGCATGTGCTCTGGTACACAGCAGGACTCTTCAGTGGTTTGATCACTTTCTATTTTTTGAGACTGGATCTCACCAAGGTGCCCCATTTCCTAGGCTAGGCTCAGACTTATGATCCTCTTGGCTCAGCCTCCCAAAGTGCTGGGATTACAGGCATGTACAGCCCTACCTGCTCTTGGCTTGGCCACTTTCTGAATTTGTGATGGCAGGCCAGGCTAAACCCTCAGTTGCCTGTGGTATTTGTGTCTGTAGAAATGGGAAAAGGGAAGTGCCTGTCTGCAGAGTGGGTGAGGGTTAGGAGTGAGTGTGGGGCTGTGACTGCTCAAGGATGTTCCCCAGATTCTTGGATTAGGTGAGGTACAGCTGTTCTTTTTCTTTCTTTCTTTTTTTTTTTTTGAGAAGGGATCTCACTGTGTATTTCAGGCTGGCCTTGAACTCACTATGTAGGCTAGGCTGTCATCTGTTCTTTTTATGAATGGAGGGAGTGAAAGCTGATTGTGCTTGATGAATGTGCTGTTTCCCTTCCTCTGGGTTTTCAGTTTACTGAGTCTGTATGCCAGTCCAGCATTTGACCCCAGCATCTTCACAGAAGAGACTACTGTCCTGCATCTCCGGCACCTAGTAACCTCATTAACAATGGGACCAAACCAGCTGAGCTCACTGGTCAGTGTAGCTCACTTTCCCTCAGTTTAGGGCCCTAAAGGAAAGGCAGTAGAGCCGCACATCCTGGTGCATGCCTGTAATCCCAGCATTCTGGAAGTTTGAGGCAGGAGGATTGCAAGATTGAGCCTAGCCTGGACAAGTTAGCAGCTTAGACCCTGTTTCACACACACACAAAAGGACTGTGGATGTAGATCTATTTGCATGAATGAGTTGGGTCTGGGAAGGTTTTCTGGAACTTTGATGACAGGGCAGAGGAGACTGAGCAGTAAGGGTGAACTCTGCACTGCAGGCTGGCATTAACTTTAGTCACCTTCAGACATCCACATAGTGGAGAGGGGTGAGCTTTTATTGCACCCTTTTATGCTGTGAGGAATAAAGCAAAGCATGAGATCATATGGACAGTTACTGGGCACACTAAGGTCTCATCCTGGAGCAGGGCTTAGGGTTGAAACAGTGGCTGCCTGCAACCCACATGGAGTTGATTGTGGCAGAGGGGATGTGTCGTGTCCTTGAGGGGCTTGGTTGATCCTTATGGCAGGATCGTTTTTCATGTGTAGGGGACTTGCCAGCTCCTTGCAGTGAAATCTCTTCAGGAAACAAGTGTCCTGTTCGCCAGCTCCTTGACAGGAGTTCTGGTTCATTGAGCTCTCTTCTGGTGGCAGAGCTAGAAGCTAGAAGGCATGGGGTTGGGCAGCCCAGTTCTTGCCTTATCTTGAGCACAAGTCCCAGGAGGAAGCTGGTGTGTGTGTGTGTGTGTGTGTGTGTGTGTGTGTGGCATCCCTGGACTTCTGTCTTGAGGCCTAGTTCCTCAGTTTGAACAGGCACCCGCCCCGCCCTCCCCTTCCAGTTCCCCACCAGTACCTTGTGACACTCCTTTGGGAGGCCCCAAGTAGAGTTACCTTTTCTGTAAACTCAGTTTTTAAGCATCTGAAGCCTTCTGTTGATTGGGATGGAAGCCTTAGATCATAGCTCTCTCAAAAGCATCAAGAGTCCCTGGTCTTAGTGTTTGTCTTACAGTAACCTTGTGGGCTAGCTGGGTTTTGTGGATGAGAAAGTTGGGGCTCTGAGAGAGTAAGAGTGTCTGTCATGCAGCCTGGCTGCCCTTGAAGGATGGGATCAGGCCTGGGTTCAGGTGGTCTTCCCACAGCACCTTTTGGGAGGACATTCCCCTCACCCTGCCTACGTTTCCTGTTATACCTGTCAGGATGCTGCTTCACATGCTGCTGGCCCTTTGGCTCTGACATGTTTCCTTTGGCTCTGACATGGACTTCAAGGTCACAATTGACGTAGAGCTCCAGTGGAATCTTCCCTGTACAGCTGACTTTCTGTTCCCAGACCCTGCGTAGTGATCTGGAATAACTAAAGACGGATGTCTGGCATTCTCATATCCTTTTCATTTCTTTCTATCTATCTATCTATCTATCTATCTATCTATCTATCTATCTATCTATCTATTTATTTGTTTGTTTGTTTGTTTGTTTTTGAGCAGGCTTCGTATCTTTAGCCACACCTTTGTAGCTTTGTTAAGAAGGAAGTGAAGTACTTCCTATATATGCCTGGCCCTGCTGGGTCAAACTCATGTGTTTGCCGGCCTCATCTGCCAAACCACTTTTTAATTTATTTACTTATTTTTGTCTTATAGTGTCAGCAGTGGGAAGTTGTCAGCAATGGTTGTGCTCTGCTTTTGCCACATTGTCCACTGGGGGACCTGTTCTTTTCATGCTCTCCTTCCTATCCTCTTTCCTCTTAGTTTAGAGACTGGTCAAGGTTTTTTCCCCTTTCTTGAATTGTATTTTATTTTATTTTGGTTCTTTTTTTGGTACTGGGGATCGAACTCCGGACCTTGTGCTTTGAGGCGGGGGCTGGAACCATTTTGGTTCTTTTCAGTTAGAGTCTCAGTATGTAGTTCAGGCCAGACTTACTCAATATGTAGCCCGTATTGAACTGGTGGTGATCCTCCTGCCCTAGACTCCCGAGTACTGTAGATTACAGGTGTGTGCCATCATGCCTGACTGAAAAAATTGTTTTCGAGACAGTTTTACTAAATTGCCCAGGCGGAACTCAAACTTGGAATCCTTCTGCTTCAGCCTCCCAAGTGCTGATATTACAGATGTATGTTACCACACTCGGTTTAGGTCCAGACCCCCCCCCCCCCACCCAGGGTAATTTTTAAAAAAATATTTTATTCTTTTATTGGTACATTTTAGGTATACAGTACGTTTACATTTATCATTGAGTGTACCTGTACATGATGTATCTTGGTTCTTATTTTTCCCCATTCCCTGTGCGCCCTTCACCCCCTCCATCCTTCCCTATTTACATAGACTTTGTTTCAATTTTTTTTTCTTGTCTCATAATTTTTCCTTTCCCTTCTTTCCTTTCCCCTTCCTCTCCCAACACCCCTACACCTTTGGACCTTTTCCTATTTCAAATTATCAATTCTTCGTTTTAATCATTTTAATCCTTATTTACACTTTCAGTTTCTCACACTAGAGAGACTATTCGGTATTTACACATGTGTCCTATTTATTTCACTTAAGAGTATGGCCTCAATATGCATTCATTTAGCTATAAATGTCTCCAGTTTCTCGTTCTTTATGGCTGAGTAGTATTCCATTTTATAAAAAAAACCCACATCTTCTTTATCCAGTTTCCATATGATGGGCACTTGGGCTGTTTCCAAGCTTTAGCTATTACAAACTGTGCCACTATAAACATGGGTGCACATATATCGCTGTGGTATGATTCTTTTAATTCTTTTGGGAAGATACCCAGCAGGGGAAAAGCTGGGTTGAATAGGACCTCTAAGCCTAGTTCTTTGAGGTATCTCCATACTGATTTCCACAGTGGTTGCATCAATCTGCACTCCCACCAACAATGGAGAAGGGTTCCTTTCTCCCTACAGCCCCGCCAGCATTTGTTATTGGTTGATTTCTTGATAGCAGCCATTCTTTCTGGGGTGAGGTGGAATCTCAGGGTTGTTTTCATCTGTATCTCTCGAATGACCAGTGATGTTGAACATTTTTTCATATATTTGCTGCTTTTACATCTTTGTCTGAGAAATGTCTGTTCATTTCAGATGCCCATTTTTGAATTGGGTCTTTGAATTTGAGGGAGTCTGATTTTTTTTTTAATTCTTTATATATTCTAGATAGTAAACCTTTGTCTGAGGTACAGCTGCTAAAAGTTTTTTCCTACATTGTAGGTTGTCTCTTAGCTCTGTTGGTGGTTTCTCTTGCAGTGCAGAAGCTTTTTTAATAAGATAAGATCCCAGTTGTTGATTCTTTGTGCTAGTTCCCATGCTACTAACGTTTCGTTCATAAAGTCTTTTCCTATGCCAGTGTCTTCAAGAGTTCTACCTAACTTATCTTCCAGCAAGTTTAATGTTTCTGTCTTAATATTTGATCTCTAATCCACTTTGATCTTAGTTCAGTGCATGGTGATAGGTATGGGTCTAGTTTTAATCTTTGGCAGGTTGAAATCCAGTTTTTCCAACACCATTTGTTAAATAGGCTATCTTTCTTCCAATGAGGGTGTTTGGCTCCTTTGTGAAAGATGAGGTGGCTGAGTATGTCTGAAGTTGTTTCTACATCTTCTAATCTATTCCACTGATCCTCGTATCTTTTTCTTTGCCATACCATGCTGTTTTTTATCATAGTAGCTTTGTAGTATAGTTTCAAGTTGGGGATTTTGATACCCCCAGCCATGTTTCTGTTGCCTAGAATTGCTTTTGCTGTTTTAAGTCTCTTCTGGTTCCAAATGAATTTTTGAGTTGTTTTCTCTAGTTCTGTGAAGTATATTGTTGGAATTTCAATCAGCATTGCATTAAATCTATATAGTAGTTTTGGAAGTATGGCCATTTTCACTATATTGGTTCTTCCTACCCAGGAACAAGGGATGTCTTTCCATTTTCTTATATCCTCCTCGATCTCTTTTTTCAGAGTGCTATAGTTTTCAGTGTAGAGGTCTTTTGCTTCCTTTGTTAGGTTGATTCCTAGATATTTCTTTTCTTTGGGTGTTAATGTAAAAGAAATTGTTTCTCTAATTTCTCTCTCAGTGAGTCTGCTATTTGTGTATAAGAAGGCTGTTGGTTTTTGAGTTGTTGATCTTATATCCAGCTACTCCACTAAATCTGTCAATTAGGTCTAGAAGCCTTTTGGCCAAGTTTTTTGGGTCTTCCATGTAAAGTATCATATCATCACCAAATAATGACAGTTTAATTTCTTCCTTTCCTATCTTTATTCCTTTTCTTTCTTTCTTTTTTCTAATTGCTTTGTCTAATGTTTCCAGAACTATATTGAACAGAAGTGGTGATAGTGGGCATCCTTGTCTTGTTCCTGATTTTAGTGTGAAGGATTTCAGTTTTTGACCATTTAGTATGATGTTGGCTATTGGTTTTTCATAAATAGCCTTAATCAGGTTGAGATAAAGACCTTCTCTTCCAATTTTCTGTAGCGTTTTTATCATGAATGGGTGTTGGATTTTGTCAGATGTCTTTTCTGCATCTATTGAGATGATCATATGGTTATTGACCTTGACTCTGTTAATACAGTGTATTACATTTATTGATTTACATATGTTGAACCATTCTTGCATCCCTGGGATAAATCCAACTTGGTCAGGGTGTATGATCTTCTTGATGATCCTCTGTATTCTGTTTGCTGGTATCTTTTTGAGGATTTTTCCATCTATGTTCATTAGGGAGATTGGCCTGTAGTTCTCTTTTTTGGTTGGGTCTTTCTCTGGTTTTGGAATCAAAGTAACACTTGCTTCCAGGAATGAATTTGGAAGCCTTGGTTCCTTTTCAATTTCCTTGATGAGTTTAAAGAGTAATGGCAATAGTTCTTCTTTAAATGTCTTGTAGAATTCAGCAGTGAAGCCATCAGGACCTGGGCTTTTCTTTCTTGGTAAATTTTTTATTACATTTTCAATTTCACTCATTGTAATAGGGGTGTTTAGAATTTCTATATCTTCTTCATTTAACTTTGGCAATTCATATGTATCTAGGAATCTGTCCATTTCTTCTGTGTTTTCCATTTTATTAAGTACAAGTTCTCAAAGTAGGTATTGATGATCCTCTGAATTTCTGCTGGGTCTGTTGTGACTTCACCTTTTTCATTCTGAATTGCATAGATTTGGGCCTTTTCTTTCCTTTTTTTGATAGGGTTGGCTAAAGGTTTATTGATTTCATTTATTCTTTCAAAAAACCAACTCTTGGCTTCATTAGTTTTTTGTATCGTTCTCTTAGTCTCCATTGCATTGATTTCTGCTCTGAACTTTATAATTTCCTTGCTTGTAAGAGCTTTGGGTTTGTTATGCTATTCTTTTTCTAGGAGCTTGAGGTTCTGCATTAGGTTATTTATCTGAGTTCTCTTTGTTTTCCTAATATGGGCATTCACTGCTATGAATTTCCCTCGTAGAACTGCTTTCATTGTGTCCCATAGATTCCTGTATGTTGTACCGGCATTATCATTTACTTGTTGAAACTGTTTAATTTCTTCTTTAATTTCCTCTGTGACCCATTGGTTGTTCAGGAGGGTGGTATTCAATTTCCATGTGTTTGTGGGAGTTTTGTGGTTTCTTACATTATTGACCTCCAATTTTATTGCATTACGGTCTGATAATATACAGGGGATAACTTCAATTCTTTTACATTTACTAAGACATGTCCTATGAGCTAGCATGTGGTCTGTTTTGGCGAATGACCCGTGCGCAGCCAGAAAGAATGTGTATTCTGATTTTATGGGGTGGAATACCTTGTAAACATCTATTAAGTCCATTTGTTATAGCTTGGTTTAGGTGTAGAATTTTGTTGTTAATTTTTTGTCTAGATGATCTGTCTATTTATGATAGAGGGGTGTTGAGGTCCCCCACTACAATTGTGTTAGTGCTTATTTGCTTTTTCATGTCCATTAATATTTGTTTTATATAGTTGGGGGCATTCATATTTGGTGCATATATATTTAGGATTGTCATCTCTTCCTCTTGGATTGTTCCCTTCACAAGGATGTAGTGACCATCTTTGTCTCTCTTAATTAGTTTTGGTTTGAAATCTACCTTGTCTGCAAGTAAGATTGCTACCCCTGGTTTTTTCTGGGTTCCTGTGTTGTGGAGAACTGTTTTTCATTCTTTTTCTTTCAGTCTGTGAATTTCTTTTTGAGTTAGGTGTGTTTCTTGTATATAGCATATTGTTGGATTTTGCTTCTTAATCCATTCTGTCAATCTATTTCTTTTGATTTGTGAGTTGAGGCCATTAACATTGAGAGTTATAATTGATAGATATCAACTCATCCTTGTCATGATGTTTTGGTGTTGTTGGCTGTTTTATTTCTTATTTTTTTCCCCCTTTCCCTTTAGTTTCTTACCCCCTTTCCCTTTAGTTTCTTGCCTTGCCTGGTGGCTTCGCTCTGTTGGGGCTCATGGAGTTGTGACCCTCATTGTCTTTTTCTAGGATAGTGCTTAGAATTGTTTGGAGTGCTGGTTTGGTGTTCATGAAATTTCTCAGGTGTTCTTTGTTGTGGAAGTATCTAATTTCCCCATCAATTTTGAAAGACAATTTTGCAGGATACAATAGTCTAGGTTAGAAGTTATTTTCTTTTAGGGCTTGAAATACTTCACTCCAGGCTCTCCTTGACTTGAGGGTTTGTGTTGAGAAGTCTGCCGTGATTCTTATGGGCTTTCCTTTGTAGGTGATTTGTTTCTTTTCTCTAACTGCTTGTAGGATTTTGTTTTTCTGTTTGGTTTCTGGGATCTTGACTATTATATGTTGATGTGTAGATTTTTTTTGATCATGGCTAGTTGGAGTTTTACATGCCTTACTTACCTGTATGTCCAATTCTCCACCTGTGTCTGGGAAGTTTTCTATTACTTCTGTGAACAGTTTTTATATGTCAATTGTACTTTTTCCTGTTTTTTCATGGACTCCTATCAGTCTTATGTTATTCTTCTTTGCATCATCTAGCAGCTGCTGGCTTGATTTCTCATGGTCCCTTACTATTTTGAGGAGATCTCTGTTTTCATGGTCCTTAACTGCAATTCTGTCTTCTATGTCTGATATTCTAGCTTCAGATTCCCTTAATCTGCTCTGCATGCTTTCAGTGGAGTTTTTAATCTCCTGAATATCTGTTTGAATCTGTTTCATAGATTCCATTTCTTTCTTATGTTGGGCGATCATGGTTTCCATTTCTTTCTTATGGTGGGCATTCATGGCTTCCAGCATGTTTCTGAGCTCATTTATTTTTTTATCTGTTTGTGTTCTAGAGCCTCTAATCATGTCTTTCACTCTGCTCACCATCTCTGTACTTATCTGGGTAATTATTTCTGCTTTGGGTTTTTCTAGAGCCTCATTCATCTGTTTTGTTACTTCCTGTGCTGTCAGTTCAGGGTGTCCAGGTGGTTGATTATCAGAGTTTTCCACCTTGTTTCCCTCAGAATTTGCCTTTTGTGGGGTGGAAGTCTGAGTTCGTGCCTTACTTAAATGTCTTCTCATTTTTGTTTTTGGTACTTTCCTTGGTTTTTTCCTGGGTTGATACTTTGAAGTTGCTTATTGTAAATATCTTTGTTGATGTATTTAGAACACTTATGGAATGATTGCTTCTCAGAGTTGTCTTCCAGATATAGCTGGTCTTTAGGTTTTGAGTCTCTAATGGCTTTGAGGTGGTCTCATTTTCATTATACCAGGAAGGACAACTGATTAGATCAATCACAATGCCTTAGCCCAAGTGATACAATCAGCAGCACAGTAGCATCAAGTACCTCTTAGAAAATGACAGTTTGTGGTAGTTATTAATCTATCACCTTTAACTGTGTGAATTAAATCAAAGTCAAGGACCAACCCAACATATGTTGATAGTGAATAAACTCTTCAATATAGCAACTTTACCTTTTGGGATGGGGAGTTAGAAGGAGTTGGGGAGGGAGGAATAGGTAAGTAGAAGGATAGGGGAAGGTTATCAGTGAGGCCAGAGGGCATAGGCAAGAGAAGGAAAGAGAAGAAAAGAAAGATAAAGAAGAAATACAAATTAGGGGCAGAACAGGAACACAAAGGGAGATGAAGAACAATGTGGGACAGGGAGGGGGTGAGGCAGAGAAAGAGAAAAGAAAGAAAAAAGAGAAAAATAAAAATTTTTAAAGAGTAGCAAAGAAGGAAAAAAAATTAAGAATAAGAGCAAAAAAATAGTGGTAATTTTGAAAATAACAAATAAAAGATAAAAATGAAGGGCCTCCTTCAGGGTATGTCTCTGGTGTCACAATAGACAATGTGGCCAGCATTGTTCAATTATAAGTCAGTGAGTCTCAGAAGCCTGTCACAGACTTGTGAGATTCAGGCAGATTTCTGGCTGCAAGTCCCAAGTTGAGCTCCCTGTACTCCTGCAGGGTTGAACTCTGCAAGGATCTACTGCAGGTTCTAGCTGTCTTTCCCCTGAAGATAGTCCAGGTTCCGATGGGAGGTGATGATCCCTCCAACTTACCAAGCACGGTGGCCTGGTGTGCCTTTATTGCAGAGCTTCTCTTCACTTTTCCAGTGGGCTTCACTTTTCATCGGGGAGCCTGAGAGAGGCCCTCTCTCTGTTGTTCACTTCTGCTGCTGCCTCTGTAGCATAGATCCAAGTAGCTGTATAGCCAAGAGGCGCGAGAGGGCAGGTCTGTTGTTGCAGGAGTCTGTGTGGCTAAGCTGGAGGCTGGTGGGCGAGCCCGGGGGTCCTCACCAGCTAGGTCTCCTGATCGAAGGTGGGCGGAGTGAGCTGGACTAAGCAGGGCACACTCAGCAGACACCTGCTCTGCCCGCGCACATGGCCAAGCTCTAGGTCCAGAGTTTTGAGGTTATGGGGATAGATTTATAAGCTGGGAAATTGATAATAGAGGAAGATGATGGTAGTGAGCAAATGATAGTCTTGAATATTCTTTAGTGGACTTGGATGTGTGCCTAAAGTAGGAAAATAAGGTTGGAAAGATTGCCTTCTTTTTGTCTCTAAAGTGTTAGTGTTATTAACTCTTTTTTTTTGGACCGGGGACCGTAATTGGGACCTTGCCCTTGCAAGGCAGGCGGTGGAACCAATGAGCTAAATCCCTGGCCCAGTGTTGTTTACTCTTGATTCAGAAAAACACATTTGTCTTGACTAGTGAGTGTGTACTGGATCTTGGTATTGTATTTAGATTTAGCTTGTATATTTGCTGAAAGGAAAGACCAAATTACAGATTCACATATGCTTATTAGTTTCATGATTGATTCCATTTACCTACTTTACATAGTGATAATTGCAGGCTAGTAATAAAATTTTTAAGAGGTACATGGCCATCACTATTATAGACAGGCAAGTTAGGTAGATGATAGAAGGCAGTTAGAGAGGCACTGGGCACATGACAGAGTCAGGATGACCGGGCCTTGGCCAGATAAACAGGAGCCTGAGGTCAAGAGTTAACAAGAACTAATTGGACAGTTAAATCTAGGGATATAACGAGTGAGATAATAAATAAGGTGATGGATGGCCACCATGACAATTTCTGTTCTTACCTATCTGGAGAGCATTTCTTTCCTTCTACTTTATTCTTTTAACCATTTGGATAGGATAGCAGCCAAGAGACACCTGCAGACATGTGCTTGGCCCCTTCCTCTATTCCTCATAGGCCCACTTCTTGTTTAAGCATGTTGTAGTCCTATAGGTTTACCTTAATTTGACTCAGTGTGGTCTGAGCCATGGTCAATTTTTGGTATAAAAACTCTTAGACGAAGAGCCCTTGACAGCCCACGTTTGGGTCTTCTGACTATCGGGAGCTATTTCTCTCTTAAACATTTTCCTGTCTACCTCCTTTGTCCTCAGATTTATTCTTCAACTTTAGGAGACAGGTGCAGATAACGCTGTTGTGCCATGACCCCATAGAGACTTGCAGGGAGTAAGGAAGTAGAATTCTATACATCTCCACAGAGTATGGCTGTGTGACAGTAAATGACGAAGGGGAAGAAAGTTTGTGGAGATGTTTTGTGTTGGGGGAAACGAACCAGGTTTTGTAAGTTTTTTTTCTTTAAGGGGTTGGGCACACCATACATATTTCGGCCATCCAACTGTATATACTTTAATTTAGATGTTTGCTCTTTTAAAAATGGAAGAACTCCAGATTACACCTACAAGGTATTGTGCTTTTGCTGTGTAGCAATGCTGTGTAAAAATTTCAAGAAGTGTTGCACCACAATACCAATGTCAGATAGTTTAAACGCACTGTGTGGCTGTATCCCTATGACTGTTGTGTAGGGCCTTTCCTCCTTTGGACAGATGCATAGCTCTCATTCAGTGGCAGTGGTTCTGTGTGTCTCTTTGTTGTGCTTTTGAAGCTCGAGGCCTTTATGGCAGCCGATTAGATTTGGTCCCTCATTACTGTCCCTTGGTTGGTCTGAGTGTGACCCAGGTGGGTTTTATGGGTGGCATTTGCTGGAGCAGTACTGGGAAAGTAGAAATACTTTCCTGTCTCCTGGGTAGGTTCATAGTCTTTTAGTTGTCTGTTGGTAATCTGCCAGTATAGATATTATGAGATTTAAACCAGCAAGGTAACCTGGGCCACTGTACAGGTGTGGGCAGACTGCAGCACTCTTGGGTAGGTCCGCAGGTGTAGTAAGATCACCATCCTGAATGAAACAGTGTTCAGCTTGCTTTCTTTTTGAGACAGGGTCTTGTTATATATTTCAGACTGGCTTTGAACTCAGAGTGGTCCTCCTGTTTCAGCCTCCCGAGTGCTAGGATTACAGGTATATGCTATCATTACCTGAGTTGGCTTGACATGGCTTGGCTTGTTTTGGTTTGGCCTGGCTTTTCTTTTCATTAACTGGGGACTGAACCCATGGCCTTGCACTGAGCTATATCTCCAGCTCTTTATTTTTTTATTTTGAGACAGGAGCTCAGTGAGTTGCCCAGACTGGGCTGAAACTTTTGTTTTGTTTTGTTTTTTTGATACCAGGGATCGAACTTGGGTCCTTGCACTTGCAAGGCAGGTGGCGGAACCACTGAGCTAAATCCCCAGCCCTGGGTTCAAACTTTTGATCCTCCTGCCTCAGGCTCCCAGTATATCCTGGGCTTGTGTTAAGGGAAGGTCTCTGACTTTTGTAACCCAGTTGGCATACATATTTCAGCCACAGATTTCCTTTAATTTTAATTAATTAATTTATTTTTGGTTTTTTTGAGACAGGGTCTCACTGTATAGTCCACACTGGCCTTGAACTTGCTATGTAACCCACTCAGGCCTCAAACTCAGTGACAGTCCTTCCTTGGCCAGCCTGCTGAGTGCTAGGATTACAGCCATGTGCCGCCATGCCTGGTCCCAGAATTCCTTTTAAAATCAGTTATCATGCAAAGTCATTGGCTGTGTGTGAAACTCCTGTGTGTCCCTTTGTGTGAATCTGAGACAGGCAAACAGTGTCGGGTGATCATTTCTTAGTAGAGTCCATCACCAGCCTCAGTATGCATAGCAAGGCCAATGGGAAGGAGTGGTGGGGACTCCATGTTATTCCCAGTGGCGCCTGTAGGGCGTGAGAAGATGGTTGTGAAGGCAGAGCCTTTAGAGTTTGACACCTCAAATGCAAAGAGAAAGTAGAACCTGAGCCAGGGAAGGCAGACGACCTGGTGGGAACTTTTCAGGAAGCTCACAGCTTTCCCTAGCACTGTTCTCAGTTGGGCACAGCCCCTCTGCAGAGTCTGCCCTGTCCTACTACCTATGTGGGTCAGTACATGGCCTGGACAAGAAGGGAATTTCCACACTTAGGGTTATCATGTCTGTCTCAATAAAGGGATGACAAAATTTTCTGTGTAAATAGTGTTTTATTTAGTCAAATTGTACTCTAGACAGTTGGTTGCATAATATAACAGAAATTTGGAAATTTTTATGTCAAACAGAAGCTGTCTTTACTTTTTTTGGAGATGGAGACTCACTATGTACTTTAGGCTGAACTTGAATTCACCATGCAGCCTAGGCTGGCTTCAAAATCATGGTGATCCTCCTGCGCCAGCCTCCTGGGTGCTAGGATTATAGGTGGGTGCCACCACAGCCACCCTATCATTACTTATTGTGACAAGGTTTAAACTGTAGTTTTCTGGACTGTTTTGTCAGTTTTAGTGTTGTAATTAAAACAATCCTTCCTTCCTTCCTTCCTTCCTTCCTTCCTTCCTTCCTTCCTTCCTTCCTTCCTTCCTTTCTTTCTTTCTTTCTTTCTTTCTTTCTTTCTTTCTTTCTTTCTTTCTTTCTTTCTTTCTTTCTTTCAAGACAGAGTCTTGCTCTGTAATTCAGGCTGGCTTTGAACTCACTGTGTAGCCCAGGCTGGCCCTGAACTCTCAACAATCCTCCTGCCCTCAGCCTCTCCTCCTGAGTGATGAGATTATAAGTGTGTGCCACCATGCCCAGCTTTGAAATGGTATTTCTGAAGAGTTTCTTTGAAAGGTTAAAAACAAAATGAGTGAGTCAGCTCACCTTAGCAGACCAGCACTTGCCCTTGGGGCTCAGATTGATCTGGATTTATTTCTGGCTTTATCACTTCATAGCTGTGTGTGTTGGGCAAGTCTCAGTCTTTCTGAGCCTTGGACTCTTTGACTCCAAAGCTCAAGAATGTGGGAGACTTGAAGATGGTATCTAGTGCGCAAATGATACAGCTCAGAGTTAGTGCCTGCAGCGGTGGGGCTGGGGGAAGCCTTGTGCCAAGATGCACTCCTAGTCCATTGGCCCATTTCCTTTTCAGCATATTTATTGGTAAGTGGAGGTTGCATTGGGACTGAAGTGCAGGTGACCTCCTGGGTGGCCGTGGAAGCCAAGTAGGAGTAGGTCACAGTGATTTAAGACAGAAGGGATTGATTGGAGAGAGGAGAGCTTTTCCCTCACCTGTCCCAGAATCCTCCTTTTTTGTGTTATGTGCATGAGAAATAAATACCTACTTTGTTTTAAAAGAATAGTAGTTCAGCATCTGCTGGTCATGTTTCTGGGAGGGCAGGCTTTCCTGTCCCAGAGGGTTAGTGTCACAGACACCTGAGGCTTCTGTCCATTGAAGCCCAAGGATTCTGCAGGGTCGAGTCCCTGTGGGTGCGTGGCCCAGAGGGGTCACTGGGTGGCGTGTGGAATTTTCAGGCTTGCTTTGGCGTGGATGTGAAACTCTTGAGAGCAGGGAGGGGACCATCAATTAACAATGTTTTCCACCCTGGAAAGTGAGGTGCAGTAGCAAGGATTTGGCTTGCTTTTGGTAATTGTCAAAACCAGACTTGCACACATAGTTTGTTAATCAGAAGAGCAGTTTGTGGGAGGAGGCTGCCTGCTTCTAGGATAGTGTCTGAATTCTGCAAGATGGAGACCATGATGTGTCCAGCTCCCCGCTGACACCTTGGGCCACTGCATCACTCCCCACCTCCTTGGGTCCAGTCGCTTCCCCAGCTGAGATGGAATTCTGAAAACCCCTGCCCAAAGGAATGGTAGTTTGAAGAAAATGCCACTGGGCTTTCTTGCCTCTTCGGCTGCAGAAGTTGCTTGGTTATAGAAATATAACAGTTTTCTGTGTGAGTGAGTAAAGATACATGTCCACACAGCTTGCAGGCGTTTTCTTCCAGAGCTTTGTTTCTTGTTGAAATTTAAAACTTCAGTATTATAGCTTAGTTTTCCCTATGATTTATTATGTTCATGTTATTTTTTCCCTGCTTTTTTCCCTTATATCTTTACTTGTGTAAGCTCAGATAACTTAGTCGAGATATGGAAGGTGTGCTTTTCTGGGGCCTCTTGGTTGAGTGGTGTCATTTGCTTGGCTGTTAAGCCATACTGTTGTGGAAGGGTGGCTAATATTTTGGCTGTATATGTTAATTCCATTCCATTAGGGAATTTTCTAGCGGACTTTCGGCCAAAGTTATGTTTCAAAGATATCTAGATTTTTTTTTTAGTCTGTAGTACTTTCATTCTCTGGTTATCTAATATGATCATATAACTTTTAAACTTTTGTATCAGTGTAATTTTTGTTTAGTGTGCTAGTACATGTGTGTAGTACATATTGTTTGCATTCCTTGTGGGAAGTTGGTACATGTACATAACACATACTAATTTCTTTTTTCATCCCCCGTTTTTACCCTTCCTTCCCCCTCTCCCCATCCCTTGATCCCTTTCCTTTTTTCATACATGTTTGCAGGACATAATGTTTACACTCCTTGTGTGGAGTTGGTGTATGTACACAACACACCCCAGTTACTTTTTTTTTGGTACCGGGGATCAAACTTGGGACCTTGCACTTGTGAGGCAGGCAGTGGAACCACTGAGCTAACTCCCTGGCCCTCAGTTACTTTGTTTTCATCCTTTATCTCATCCCTCCCTCTCCCCAGTGTCAGTGTAGTTTTAATAATGATTTCACCCTAGGTCATTGTGGTGGCTTGGGTTTTATTCTGGCAAAAATCTACAGTCATCTAGTTTCAAACATATGATTTCTTTAAAAGTGCTGAGATGTTTATATTACCTTTAAGTTTATTATGAAATAGTTTTTAAGAAGTATTTACTACTGGGGAAACTACCATCTACATGGTAGTTTAATCTCACCAGGGTCCATGCCAGAGTTCATATAGTTTTGAGGTATATTTCATGAGTTTCCCAGAGAGATTATTTCAACCTTTCAACTGAGTGACGGTGCTGGAGTCCTCGTGATACCAGTCACTAGGTCCCCCCATCCCCCCTTGGGACATATTCCAGACATTCTGACTACGTATTCCAGGCTAGTCTTGAATTCACTATGTAGCCCAGGCTGGCCTTGAACTTGCAGTTATCCTCCTGCCTCAGTGCAGGGATTACAGGTGTGGACGGCACACCTGGCTGGGTTGGTTTGTTTTAAAACAGATATAACACCTATTGGAACCAGAATATTTCAAGTACTGACAGCCCACAGATGGTTTTATGGGCATTTGTTTTAGTGCGGTGATGTTCCTTTGTTTTCAAGTGACGTGACTAAGAACTCTGAGCTATCACTGCCCTCCTTCCTGTGCTGGGGGTGCATGTGAGTGCTGTGACCATGACAGGGAGGGGAAGGTGCCCTTCGCTGAGTGCTTAAGTTGACCTGGGAGAAAGTCCGTTTGCAGGTACTTTAATAGGATCCACTCATTCTTTTCCCACCATCACTTACATTTTCATAAATCTTGACAAAACAAGTGTGAAATGCAGACAGGCGAGAACGTAATCCAATAAGGCAAATTACTTCTTTTTAGGAACCCTGATTTCTAGGTCACCTGGATAATAGCCCTTGTTTTACTCTTTCATTTCTCTTCTATTCCCCAGTCACACATACTCTTCACATTTGCCTTATTTAAATGTCACTTTGCAAAAACAGCAGTGGGTTTTTGGTTTTTAAGAAAAACATAGCATTTTAAATACTGTGTGGGTTTTTTTAGAGTTGATTCCTACCCACGGGCTCATTTTAAGTGATACCTTTATGTACCTCTGTCATTGCTTGGGAGTATAAAGTACTTTAATAATGCCACACTGAGGTTTTAAATTTGCTGTCTAGTAGCCCAGAAAAACTTAGTCATTGCTCCTATATAGGAGATTTTTTTTTTCCCTGTAATTAACCATTATTTCTTTTTGTTTTTCCTTTTCCTTTTGTTTTTTTGAGACAGGGTCTTGCTATGTAGCCCAGGCTGGCCTTGAACTCATTGTAATCCTGCCTCAGCCTCCTGAGTGGTGGGATTACAAGCTTGTGCCAGCATGCCTCGCTTGTAATTAAGCATAATTAATAATAAAGTTTTATTTCACAAATAAAAACACTAGCTTATTTGTGTGTGTGTGTGTGTGTGTGTGTGTGTGTGTGTGTGTGTGTGTGTGTGGTTTTACTGAGGATTGAAGTCGGGGCCTTTGCACTGTGCTATGCCCCCAGTGCTTTTTATTTTTTATTTTGAGACAGGGTCTCACTAAGTTGTCTAGATGAGACTTGGATTTTCTATCCTCTTGCTTCAGCCTCCCAGAGTGCTGGGGTTACAGGTGAGCACATCACTGTGCCTTGCTCTAGCTTAACTTTTTAAGGAAAGATAGAATTGAGTGGTCTTCCTTTGCTTAAAATATAAAATCAGAACTGCTTCCTGTGCTCTTTAGGGTCCCTACATGACTCGGTGACGAGGCGTTCAGGTCTCACCCCTTGCTGCTGCCCTCACCCATCTGACCTAGCCCCAGGACCTTACAGAGGCTAGTCTGCCTGCTTGGAATATTCTTCTGTCATATTCCCCAAACTCCCCTGCTTCTAATTGTCAGTCCAGTCTCAGGGCAGATACCATCTTAGAAACCTCTGCAGTAGCTGTTCTGCTAAAGCTGCCTGTTTGTTGGGGAAATTACCCTGTGCATTTGTTTTCTTATGTACTTTCCATCCTTCCTGCTGGAATATGCACTCCAAGCGGAGGCTGGGGCCTTTGGTCTGTCTGCTTCATTGCTGTACTGCCCTTCATCTCCGCCAGGAAGTACTCAAGAAATACTTGTGAAACAGACAAATACGGGTTAATGAAGAACAGAGGAAATAAGCCATTCTTGATAGTTTTCTTTGGCTTGGTAATACTTAGGTTATTTTCTTCTGAATGCCTGATTCCAGGACATAGTTAATCTGTTATCAGTGAAGAAGCTTAGTCCAGTAGTATCTGTTCTAAAGGCAATGTTACCCAAAGGCCAAGCACCTAACAACCTGTTTTTCAGGTTTGTAGCAAGTAAGTAGCTACAACTTGCTGGGGGATCTGGCTACCTGCTTCTTGAGTGCTGAGGTGTGTTTGAACTCTTGGCTTCTTGGCAGGTGGATCTGACTGTGCCCCAGATCTAGGTTTAGAGGGATTCGTGGTGCATTGCCTGCCAGTGGTCCCAGAAGGGCTGTTGTGGCTCAGTGGTCACCTAGTGGTTGTGTGCTGAGTCATTGCCCAATGCCCGGCATTGGGAGGCTGTGGCAGCTCAGGCAGTTTCTTCGAGAAATGTTTCCTCTTGTCAGAGGAGTATGGAATGGGCATTGCCCTTCCTCTGCAACTCGGCCGGGTCCTCAACCCACGGTAGACCTCTCCTGAGCAAGTCTGGTTTAACCTGTGTTCAGCAGTTCTGCCCAAAGTTAACCAGGTTTTTCTGTATTCTGCAAGGAACTTTTTAGTTGCCTCCCTCTTTACTCTTTCTACCCTTGCTGAGGAAATGCTTCCCATTTCACAGCAGCCTCCCAGGGAAGAGTAGCAGGCTGAGGATAACGGGACAGACTGTGGGCCACCTGTTTGTCCCAGATGTGTAGGCTGATTCTGTGTCTGCCCAGTAGAGGTTGAGCAGATGCCAGCACTGCTGTCTGGAGCAAGTTGGCCTGAAATAGAGGTCTTCTGATGGGAATCAGATTATTGGCTCCCTGTCACACTGCTTCCTTGTGTTGTTCAGATCCATCCTGGCTGTAGCCGTGAGAAGTAAAAACCTAGGGCTGGGGATGTAGCTCAGTGGCGCTGTGCCTGCCTGGCAGGCACAAGGTCCTGAGTTCGATTCCCTGTATGAGGAGGGGAGAGTAAAAAAACTAAAGAGTTAAAAACAATCCTTTAGCTTTTCAGCATTTTTTTTGAGGGGGATTGGAAAGGTTACTTTTTCATACTCAGTATGACTCTTGAGCAATTATTTATTCTCAGATTAATGGTAGGATTTTAGTATTTAGGGACTGTCAATTCCTAAGGTAGTTTCAGAGCAGATTTCACTGGAGCTTGGTGGTATTTAGTGGGTTCTGCCCTGGCTTCTTTTCAACTTCACATACTTGACTTCTTATTTTTGGCTAATGAAAGTATGTCTTATAGTTTGTGGTAATTTGAGCAAATGTGGTTTGAATGTAAAACCAGAGAGAAGTTCAATTATTGACAAATCAGTGACAGTGACAAGTTATTTGCCTTCTTTTCCAGATACACATGGGAAGCTGTTGATACCAAAAGTAACAGACTTTATAAAATCAGCGTTTGTGGAAATGTGGATGTCACCCACTGTGGGCCATCCAGTGCAGTCTGTATGCATGACCTGAAGAAAAACAGCTTTCAGTCAGTGGGTGAGTAGAACTATAGTTACACTACAGGATGGGCAACAGGATCCCATTTTTCCGAGAGTGACTTGATGGGTAGCTATTGGACATAGCTATGTACACAATTGCCTATGTTTATAATATATTATATTTTATAATTATTAAAGTGGTAATAATTGAAATCTCCAAACTGAGATAAAATTAGGTTACTTCCATCTTATGGATAGGAGGCAGATAATAATTAGTGAAGGATTGCAGAAAGCTGTTTTCTTTTTTCTTTCTTTTTTTTTGGTACTGGAGATTGAACTTAGGACCTTGCGCTTGCCAGATAGTCACTGTGCTGCTGAGCTACCTCCTGGCCCTATAGAAAGCTGTTTTCTACAAGGCATTCCCTGACCCAAGCTTTTCTGAAACCCCATCTTTACCCTCCACCTTGGTTTTTTTTACTGCCCAGCCCTCACTCTCTTGTGCCTTTCAGCTTTTCTTCTGTGGTGGTTTGACTTTCAGGCAGTGTGTTTTCCTGGTCAGAGATGGTTGCTGCCATTAAGTTTATATGAAAAATTAAACAGACTTGAGACTGGCATTCTCAGAGAAAAAAAAAATGCAATCCTTTCTTTCCTTGGGTTCATATCATTTCCCCATATGCACTTCTTCCTGGACAGGATCCCTTTTCCCTGAGGAGGAATGTGGGTCCAAGTGGATGGACAGCCCTGCCAGATCACCTGAGATGGGGGAAAGGTGGATGCCTCCAGGGAGAATGCAGGGCTCTGGCTTGGGCAGCATGGTGTCTGCAGTAATCTTTGGTCAAGGCAGTTTGAATGTCAGATTTGATATTAATGGCCAGTGGTGAAATAGAGACAGTGTGTGTGTGTCTGGGATGGCTGGCAGCCAGAAGAGGCTCCTACGTGGTGTATGGGTTTGGATGGGAAGCTTGCTGTGACAGCTGGGTTTGTCATTTTGAATAGAAATTCCTTCACATAGTTAAAAGGTTTCTTTAGGGAATCCCTGGGTTTGCAGATGGAGGCCCAACTCCTATTTGATTTTTTTGACTCTCGAAAAAGAGTCTAGGTAGACTGAGAACAGTGGTGAGGGATTTGAGGCCCAGGATGGAGATGTAGGAAAGCACAAGGTTGTTCAGACATGTTTTATTATTTGGTGGTATACTTAAACATCTTGCAGTTGAAATTGCTGAATTTTCTTATTGTGATCTTTTATTTTTATTTTTTAAATTTTATTTTATTGGTACATTTTAGGTATACAATATAATGACATTCATCATTGGAAATTTGCACCTTTACATAATCTCTCTTGGTTCTTATTTTCCCCCTTCCCCTGCCCTCCCTTCATCGCCTCCATCCCTCCCTATTTACAAAGTCTTTATTTCCATTTTTTCATTTTCTCATATTAATTCCATTTCCTTCTTTCCTTTCCCCTATGCCTCCCCTTTGCCCCTTTTCTTCCTGTTTCACACATCTATTATACCTTTTAGTCCTTATTTACACTTTTCAGTGTCTCACACTAGAGAAACTATTTGGTATTTACACATGTGTGTCCTATTTATTTCACTCGAGTATTGCCTCAGTGTGCATCCATTTAGCTATAAATGTCTCTAATTTCTCATGTTTTATGGCTGAGTAGTACTCCATTTTATTAAAAAAACCACACTTTTTTTCTCCAGTCTCCAGTTGATGGGCATTTGGGCTGTTTCCAAGTTTTAGCTATTACAAATTGTGCTGCTATGAACATGGGTGCACATATATCACTGTGGTTTGATTCTTTTAATTCTTTGGGGAAGATACCCAGCACTGGAACAGTGGGGTCAAATGGGACTTCTAGTCCTAGTTCTTTGAGGTGCTTGCACCAGTCTACACTCCCACCAGCAGTGGAGCAGGGTTCCTCTTTCCCCACAGCCCCGCCAGCATTTGTTACTGGTTGATTTCATGATAGCAGCCATTCTTTCTGAGGTAAGGTGGAATCTCAGCGTTGTTTTCATTTGCATCTCTTGAATGACCAGTGATGTTGAACATGTTTTCATGTTTATTTGGTATTTCTACTTCTTTGTGTGAGAAATGTCTGTTCATTTCAGATGCTTGTTTTTGGACTGGGTCTTTAAATTTGGAAAGTCTGATTTTTTTAAGTTCTTTATAGATTCTAGATAGTAGACCTTTGTCTGAGGAACAGCAGATGAAATTTTTTCCCCACATTGTAGGTTGTCTCTTCACTCTGTTGGTGGTTTCTCTTGCTGTGCAGAAGCTTTTTAGTAAGAAGAGATCCCACTTGTTGATTGTTCGTGCTAGTTCACATGCAACTGAGGTTTTGTTCATAAAATCTTTTCTTGCACCAATGTCTTCAAGAGTTCTACCTAACCTCTATTGCAGCTTGTTTAGCATTTCTGTTTTAATATTTAGATCTTCAATCCATTTTGATTTTAGTTTAGTGCATGGTGAGAGATGGAGGTCTAGTTTTAATCTTTGGCAAGTTGAAATCCAATTTTTCCAGCACTATTTATTAAGGAGGCTATCTTTCCTTTAGTGAGGGTGCTTGGCACCTTTGTCGAAGATGACATGGCTGAGTGTGTCTGGAGTTGTTTCTGCATCTTCTAATCTGTTCCATTGGTCCTCAGGTCTGTTTCCTTGCCAGTATCATGCTGTTTTTATCACAGTTGCTTTGTAGTATAGTTTCAAGTTGAGAGTTGTGATAACCCTGCCATGTCTCTGTTGCCTAGAGTTGCTCTTGCTATTCTAGGCCTCTTCTTGTTCCAAATGAGTTTTTGGATTGTTTTCTCAAGGTCCATGAAGTATGCTGCTGATATTTCAATTGGGATTGCATTGAATCTATATAGCAGTTTTAGAAGTATGGCCATTTTCACTGTGTTGATCCTGCCTACCCAGGAGCAGGGGATGACTTTCCATTTTCTGATATCATCTTCAATCTCTCTTTTCTGAGTGCTATAGTTTTCATAGAAGAGGTCTTTGATTTCTTTTGTTAGGTTGATTCCTAGGTATTTCAGTTTTTTTGGATGCTATTGTGACAGGAATTATTTGCCCTATTTCTGTCTCAGTGAGTCTGTTGTTCGTGTAGAGGAAAGTTACTGATTTTTGTGTATTGAGCTGGTATCCAGCTACTTGACTGAATTTGGTTATTAAGTCTAGAAGACTTTTGGTGAAGTTCTTGGGGTCTTCTACATAGAGTATCATGTCATCTGCAAATAATGACAATTTGTCTTCTTCATTTCCTATCTTTATTTTATTTCTTTCTCTTGTCCAATTGCCATGACTAATGTTTCCAAAACTATATTGAACAGTAGTCCTTGTCTTTTTCCTGATTTTAGTGTGAAGGATTTCAGTTTTGGACCATTCAGCATGAGATTGGCTGTGGTTTTTCATAGATGATTTTTATCAGATTGAGGTAGAGACCATCAATTCCAATTTTTTGTAGGGTTTTTATCATAAATGCATGTTGGATTTTGACAAATGCTTTTTCTGCATCTGTTGAGATGATCATATGGTTTTTGTCCTTGGCTCTATTGATATAGTGTATTACATTGATTGATTTGCATGTGTTGAACCATCCCTGCTTCCCTGGGATGAATTCCACTTCATCAGGGTGTATGATCTTCTTGATGATCTTCTGCATTCTGTTTGCCATTATCTTATTAAGGATTTTTGCATCTATGTTCATTAGTGAGATTGCCCTGTAGTTGTCTTTTTCAGTTGGGTCTTTCTCTACTTTGGGGATCAAGGTGATGCTTGCTTCTAGGAATGAATAGGGGAGTATTGCTTCCCTTTCAATTTCACTGAAGAGTTTAAACAGTAGTGGCAGTAGTTCCTCTCTAAATGTCTTGTAGAATTCAGCAGTGAAGCCATCAGGACCCGGGCTTTTTTAGGTATCTAGGAATCTGTACATTTCTGTGTTTTCTATCTTCCTGGTGTAGTAGGTATTGATGATCTCTGGATTTCTGCTGAGTCCATTGTAATTTCATCCTTTTCATTCTGAATTGCATGGATTGGGGCCTTTTCTTTGCTTTTTCTGATAAGGTTGACTCAGGGTTTGTCAATTTTGTTTATTCTTTCAAAGAACCAACTCTTGGCTTCATTGATTTTTTTCATATTCTTCTCTTAGTTTCCATTGCATTGATTTCTACTCTGATTTTTATAATTTCCTCCCTTGTATGAGTTTTGGGTTTGTCCTGCTTTTCTTTTCTAGAAGCTTGAGTGAGGTTCAGCATCAGGTTGTTTAATTGAGCTTGCTCTGTTTTCCTAATATGAGTATTCAGTGCTATGAATTTCCTTCTTAAGGCTTTCATTGTGTCTCATAGATTCTGATATGTTGTCTTGTCATTGGCATTTAATTGAAGGAACTGTCTGATTTCTTCTTTAATTTCCTCTGTGACCCATTTGGTTTTCAGAAGTGTGTCATTCAATTTCCTTGTGCTTATGAAATTTTTGTGGTTTCTTTTGCTGTTGATCTCCAACTTCATCACACTATGGTCTGATAATATACAGGGGATAACGTCAATTCCTTTGCAGTTACTTAAACATGTTCTGTGAGAGGGTATGTGGTCTATTTTGGAGAACAACCTGTGTGCAGCTGAAAAGAATGTGTATTCTGATTTTGTGGGGTGCAACACTCTGTAAACATCTGTTAAGTTTATTTGTTCAAGAGTTTGATTGAGTTCTAGTATTTCGTTGGGTATTTTTTGTCTAGTTGATCTATCTATTTGTGACAGTGGGAGTTGAGGTCCCCTACTACTATTGTATTAGTGCTTATATGATTTTTCATGTCCGTATTTGTTTTATATAGTTGGATGCACTAGCATTTGCTACATATATGACTCTTCCTGTTGGATTGTTCCCTTTAGAAGGATGTAGTGTCCTTGTTTGTCTCTCTTAATCAGTGTTGGTTTGAAATTCACTTGATCTGCAAAGAGGATAGCTACTCCTGCTTTTTTTGGTGTTCCTGTTGCATGGAGTATTGTTTTCCATCCTTTAACTTTCAGCCTATGAGTTTCTTTTTGAATTAAGTGTGTTTCTTGTTTCGGCATATTGTTGGATCTTGCTTTTTGACCCCTTCTGCCAGGCTACTTCTTTTGATTGGTGAGTTGAGACCATTAACATTGATGGTTATAACTGATACGTATTGACATCATTTTCATGACTTTCTCTTTTTGTTGGATTCTGCCTCTTTGTGTTTAATTTTTTGTTGTGCCCAGTGGATTCATTCATTTGGGCTTTCTGGGGGTGTGATCCTCATTGTCTTTTCCTAGGGTATTATCTAAAATTTTTTGGAGTGCTGGTTTGGTATTCATGAAGTTCCTAAGGTGCTCTTTGTCATGAAAATATCTTATTTCTCCATCAATTTTGAAAGAGAGTTTTGCAGGGTTCATCAGTCTGGGTTGGAGGCTGCTTTCCTTTAATGCTTGGGATGTCACTCCAAGCTCTTCTTGCCTTGAGAGTTTGCGTTGAGAAGTCTGCTGTGATTCTGATGGGCTTTTCTTTGTATGTGATTTGTTTCTTTTCTCTTAACTGCTTGTAGAACTTTGTTCTTCTTTTGGGTTTCTGGAATCTTAACAATTATTTGCCTATGTGTAGATTTTTTTTAATCAAGGCTAGTTGGAGTCCTACTTACCATCTTTTTTTTTTTGGTACCGTGGACTGAACTTGGTCCTTGTGCTTGCACAGCAGGCGGCAATACCACTGAGCTAAATCCCTGGTGTGGAGTCCTATATGTTTCACTTATCTATATGTCAAGTTCTTTTCCCCTGCTTGGGAAGTTTTCTGCCATTACTTCTGTGAGCAGTTTTTTTATGTCGTCTGCACTCTCTCCTGTTTCTTCATTGACTCCACTCAGTCTTATGTTATTCTTCTTTGCATTGTCTAGCAGCTGCTGGATTGATTTCTCATGGTCCCTTACAATTTTAAAGCAATTTTTCTTTTCGTGGTCATTAATTGCAATCTTATGTTCTATATCTGAAATTGTGTCCTCACATTGACTCATTCTGCTGTGTAGACTTTCAGTGGAGTTTTTAATCTCCTGGAAATCTGTTTGTATCTGTTTTATGGATTCCATTTGTTTCCTATGTTGAGATTCCATCATGTTCCTCAGCTCCTTTCTAGATTTCTTAGTTGTGTCTTACACTATGGGCACAATCTCTGCTTTTATCTGAGAAATTATTTCTGATTTCATTTTTTCCAGATCCACTTGTTGCCAGTTCAGGGAGTCCAGGTGTTTGAATATCAGTCTTCCATCTGGTTTCCCTTTGGGGTTGCTGTAGGTGATCTGGAAGTCTGTTTTTGAGGCTTGTTTGCATGTCTTCTCATTTTGTGGTGTGTGTGTGGGGGTGCTGCTCACCCCCCCCCGGGGGGCTCACCTCCTCTGTGCTGGGAGCAGTGCTATAGCGGCCCAGAATCCTCCTCCTCTGGGCTGGGAGAGGAGCTATGGAGGCCCAGAAACCTCTTCTGTGCTGGGAGAAGTGGCATTGCAACCTGGAAGCCTCCTCCTCTGTGCTGAGAGTGGTACTATGGTGGCCTGGATGCCTCCTCCTCTGCCTTGGGAGCTGTGGCATGGCGACCCGGAAGCCTCCCTCTCTGGGCTGGGAGTGGTGGCACAGTGACGCAGAAGCCTTTCTTATTGTGATCTTTTGACAATTCCAAGAGGCCACAGTGAATTTGTTAGTTAGTGTTACTCAGATATTCAGAAAGGGGAAAAAAAAAGTTTTCCACTTAATTTTATTATAATGCCTGAGTTTAATATTTTTTGGGTAATCTTGTAGTTTCTTGTGGCCTTGTATAGCATTAGGCAGATACTGATGCAGACATGTCACTACACTAGTAGGATGTTTGGGAGAGTGGCATGTCTTAACTGAGTTGGACCAAGTTCTGTAGGGTTTGAAAGCTAGAAAGGAGGGTTGAAGTTTTGTGGGAGGTTGTAGATCTGTTACAAATAATTTGAGATGGTAATCTTTGCTATGGCAACAGGGAGGGGAGTGATAGAAGGTGGTTTTAGCTGGTTCCAGAGGATTAAGAAAGGTTGGTCAAAGCGGGTGGTAGCCAGAGGAGTAAGTTGAGTTGCCAGGTAAGTTGGTGATGATACAAACTAGCACTTTCCAGATTCCATTTTATTCTTAGACACAATGAAGGAGATAATTTTCCTAGAGCTTCAAACTCTCCAGAGTGATGATGGATCCCTGGTGGTAATTGCTCCTTTTCTTCAACTCAAGAAAGCAAATTGTATAAATGACTTACAGGGTTAGCTCAGGGACAATTTTGAATCTAATTTTGCTAATTCATGTTTACAATAAAAATGATTAAATTTGTTGTGCACTTATGTGGTAGGTCTTATGTCGTTAGGTAAAATATTTCACTTAATTCATTGAACAGCCTTTTGAAGTAGGTGATTTCATTTCCCTTATCTTATAAATGAAGGTACAGGAAGCCTAAGAGATCAGTAGCTTGCTGGAGGGTGTGTGCTCTTGGCTCTGAGAGCTGATAGGCCACCTGGGTCTAGGTGCTTACTCTCCTTTGAGGGCACAGTTTCACATCAGACAGGTGTAGAACTAACATGAGAACAGGATGGAAGTTTGCATGTGGGGCTTTCAGAGGGCAGTAGAGAGAAACTAACTTAGGAACTTGCTAGAAAGCAAAAAACAAAAAAACCCAAAAAAACCAAAAAACCCCACCAAAACAACTTCAAAAACCAGAGCTCCCAGTAGACTAGAGGAACCTCAGAGCTAGTGTAAAAATAGGGTCCAAGATGGCACACATCTGTAATCCCAGCACTGTGGGAGGCTGAGGCAAGAGGACCGTAAGTTTTAGTGAGAACTTGTCTTGGGGCGGGGGGAAGGTGCTGAGGATGTAGCTTGGTGTGAAGACCCTGAGTGCATTCCTCAGTATCATCCTCCCCCCACAAAAATCCTAGCATCTTAGGGCTTCCGAGGTGGGGAATCTGTGACCAGCAGAGCTTTTTGAGGTACCATACCTCATTCCGGACACAATGTTCTCCTTCCAGGCTGGTTTTCCCACCTGCAGGAGGCCTGGCTCCTGGCTAGGTCACTGGGTGTGCTGAAGCCTTGCTCATGGGTGGGTCAGGTCCTGGCTCCACCCCTAGTCCCACCTCTTGGCCCCACTCCGGAAGTGATTGCTGTGGGCCGGGCTTCGAGGTGCTGTTTCTGGAGCCTCTGCTGTGGGGCCGAGGCAGAATTTCTGCACTCTTTTGCCTGAGCTGGGCAGGAAAAAGACTTTGGAAAAGATACTGGGTACTTCAGGGAGAGAAGGACAATTTCTGGGGACCTTTGCATGAGCGAGGCACCAGGAAGAACTGAAGTCCTGTGAGCCTAGTGCTATGGGGCAGAGCCCTGTGCAGAGCCCAGTCCTGTGCCCACTGGCCCTCCTCTCTCTCCTGCCCATCCCCGCCAAGGCCTCAGGCGAACATCTAGAATTGGACAGTTAGAACCCCAGTGCGTGATCCACTCATCATTAACCCCTAGATGAACCTTTGTCTCTTCTTCCTGTAAAAAATCACTTTTGTATAATTATTGAACCCCGTATCTCAAAAAAATCTAGAATCTTGACAACTGTTAACTGTTTCCTACTTCTCTCTTTTTCCACTGGATGTATTAGCCTACATCATGTGTTTAAAATTTTTTACTGTCTGATTAAAAAGATTAAAAAATGTGTGAGTGTGTAATTAACTTTATTTTTTTTAGTATATGTGCTGCCAAAGTGAGCACTGAGTGTGTAATTAACTTTATAAAAAGTGTGCCCTGCCATGTGTAGCTTTTTGAGACTTAAAGTGAGAACAGCAGTAGTATATTAATAAAAACCACCGGTATAGTTATCTTTCACCATGGTCTTCTCACTGCTGTAATATTTTATTATGTGTATTTTCTAAAGTTAATCTGCTCCTTGGTTCCTGGGCCTTAGGGTTGTTTTTTGTTTTTTTTTGCTATCATGGAAGCATTAGATGTTCTTTCACATGCCTGTTGTTGTAGCTGTGCATGTGAGTATAGTGTTCCCTGGTGTGTCAGATATCTGAGAATGGCATAACTAGGATGATAAAGTAAATAAATGTCCAATTTCATGACAGAATGTCCTCCTGACTTAAATAGTAGTTGTACCAATTTACACTTCCACTAGCAATATAGGAGGGCCCTGCACTATCTTACTTCCAACACTCAGTATTTAATTTCTGCCCCCGAAAAGCTGAAAATGGTATATTTGGAGTTTCTTGGACACCAAGAAATATTTTCAGACTTACTGATGTAGTATTTATGTTTGATCATGTCTCGTCCTTTTTATATTGGGTTACCCACTGGATGTGACCTATGTTTTCTCTCTGGAAGTTTTAGAACTTTCTTGTCTTTTGATATAAAAATTCACCAGTATGTGACTACATGTGGGTTTTTCCTTTTCTTTCCTCTTTAGTAGGTTGTGTGTTCTCTCAGTAATAGGCAATACATTATTTATTAGCTGTAATTACAAAAAAAATTGTCCTTAATTTGTGTCTGATTGTGTAGATGTTATTGGTATTCTAAAGTTTTTTCTTTTTTTTTTTTTTTGGTACTGGGGATTGAACTCAGGACCTTGCACTTGTGAGGCAGGTGGTGGCACCACTGAGTAAATCCCTGGCTCTAAAGTATTTTCTGCCAAGTTTTAAAGTTTGGTTTTTGGTGTCTGTACCTTTAATCCATTCACAGTTGAATTTTGTGTACAGTGATAGATAGGGATCCAGTTTTAATTTTTTTTCCATGTAAGTAACCATTTTGTTTCCAGTACTTTTTACTGTATTGAACAGTCTCTGGCTTTTGCTGGTCTGTCGTAATCAGGGTTTGATACACGTGTCTCTGCTTTTTCTTTTAGACTGTTGATCTCTATTTGAGTCTGTGAATTTATTCCTATGCCAACCTTTATCATACAGATTTTTCTCCCCAGTATTAAACCCAGAGAGTGTTGAGCTACATTCCAGCCCTTTTTATTTTTAATTTTGAGTCAGGGTTTCACTAAGTTGCCTCGAACTTTTTATTATGTAGCCCAGGTCTGGCCTCCTGCCTCAGCCTCCCAAGTGCTGGGATTACAGGTGTGGGCCACCACTCCTAGCTTAAATTTGTGATCTTCCTATCTTAACCTCCCAAATACTGTAGCTGAAAATGCAGGTGTGCACCACCATAGCCAGCCCTTACATTAATTTTTCTTTTTTGGTACCAGGGATCGAACTCGGGTCCTTGTGCTTGTGCGGCAGGCAGCAAAACCCCTGAGCTAAACCCCCAGCCCTACATTGATTTTTATATAGACTTTTAATTCTGGATCATTACAGTAATGTCCCGGATGGATACAGTCACCTTACTTGTGGGTCCTTCTGCAGAATTTTGGTTTTACAGCATGTGCAGTAAGATATTAAAAGTAGCTGAATTATATATTCTGATTTTGTTTTTGAAGATCACCTTGGTGCAAGATGGATTGGGAAAGGTGATAGTGAGGGACAAGACAAAGGTGGGGACCAATTAAGAAACTGTGGCCAGAGTACAAAGAGATAATAGCATGTTAGTGGAGTAGAGATGGAGAAATGTGGGTGGGTTGAGAATACAACTTTCCAAAGTTCTAAGTGTGATTCAGAAGAGAAAGATAGGCCTTAGTGTCATGTGTAAGGGCCTGAACAGCTATTGTGGTTAGGGATGATATTCCTGAGATGGAGAATTCTGAGGCAGGGACCATTTTGTAAGTTTGTGCTCTTTGAAGTAAGCTGTGATGCCACTTTCAATTTGCATACCTTTGGAGATAGATACATGGTTATGTATATTCTGTAGCTTGTTCATTCTCTTTCTCCTCCAAATAGGTGACTCTTTCTTCAGAAGTGCAACCAGATCACTTCTGGAATTCAACACGACCACGAACTGTCAGCAGCAAAACACAGAACATAAAATCCAGAGCAGCATCACATTCCTGTGTGGAAAAACCCTGGTGAGGCTACACATTCCTGTTGTGTTTATTTCTTGGTTAACGTCTGCGCCTTGGGCATTCTTGCTGTAGAAGTGATCTAGGAAGAATAAGTGACCCAAATTAAAACACAAGTAAATAAAAACTCCAACCAAATTGCCATCACCATCAAGACCCAGTAAATAAATCCCAACCTTATAATCACAGCTTTGAGGGAAACTTGAGGCATAGTTGAGAGCAATTAGTGTGTTAAAATTTGAAAGCACTGGGTAGTATTTATGTTGCAGGCATAACTTCTTTCTCAAACTTCTTCCCTTAGCCTTTCATTTTGATGGGTTTATGGTAATGTGTTCAGGGTTTTTATTAAAAATTTTGCGTGTGTGTGTGTGTGTGTGTGTGTGTGTGTGTGTGTGTGCGTGCGTATTTTGAGACAGGGTCCCACTGTGTAGCCCAGGCTGAGCCACTCTGCCTGGGCTTTTTAAAAACAGTGTTTTTTCCTTCCTCATTTTTGTTAAATTGGGGAGACTTGCATCTCTTTAGAGAAGGCCTGGCTAGTGGTCAATGGAGTTTCTAAGCTCTTTGGATATATTACCTGGTGTTAAGTAGGGAAATAATTGTGTAAAACGTGATGTTTGTTCTTACTGTGAGTATATGGTTTATAGCTTTATGGTCTTAATTCTTTGTATGCATGCATGCATGTATGTATGTGTGTATGTATTTATTTAAAGACAGGGTCTCAATTTGTAATTTGGGCTGGCCTTGAACTCACTATGTAGCCCAAGCTGGCCTTGAACTCTCAGTGATCCTTCTGCCTCAGCCTCCTGAGTGTTGGGATCACAGGTGTGCACCACCACACCCAGTTAATCTTTAGTTTTTAGAAAGAATTGTAGTAAATAATTGCTAGGTAGGAGTTGAGAAGCAACTGATACACAAATCCCATGATTGTTCTAGAATTAGAGTAAGAAACCAGGTGTTTAGAAAAGTGAAACTCACTGCTTCAAATGACTTTAAAATATTATTTAGAATTTGGTGCTGTGATTGTTGCATCTTGAGACCTATGTTTCATGTGAAGTCATTTGGAAAGGGGACTAATACTGTTAATTTTGGGTCAGACTATCCATGGCACTATCCATGGTTGTTCACATTGAGATCTTAAAAAAAGAAACTACTTGCCGCAGCATGAAACGTGAAGATTTTTGTTACAGAATAAGCTAGCTGCTATTTTACTTTAATTTCCCTTAAGAATTCTGTGCTCCCTAAGAAATTATGAACTCCTTGGATTTGTGCACGGGGCCATAGAGGTTAATTCCTGCTATATCCTGTGTCCCCAAAGCTTTGGTGTTTGGCCAGGCTGGAGTCGGTGACCCTGGTCATGGTCTGGCAGGAGACACAGCCTCACGGGTGGAAGCCTGGTGGCTGTAAGACTTGCTCAGGTGCAGATGGGCTCCTTGCAGGGGCCTCCGCACAGGAAGATGAGGTCACACTTTCTGGCTTTAATTTTGTTAGCATTTGGTGCAGAGAACATTTGGAGTTTGAAAGTAGACGATTCCAAGGATTACTTCCTGTGAGATCATTGTATTTGCATAGCTGGGGCAGTAGAGCAGTTTTGGACTAGTTACTCAAATTCCAACCGGATTTCAGGGAGCATTTGTCTCCAAGATTTTGGGTTTGAGAACATCTTGCTGACCTCATTTAACTAAAGTGGTTCTGTTCCCCTGCTCTTGCTGCTCCTTTATTTTCAGTAACCTTTACTATGTCCTAACTTTAAAAGAAACTTTATGATATTTGGCATGGTAACTTTTTTTTTTTAAACAGGGAACTCCTGAATTTGTAACCGCCACAGAGTGTGTACATTATTTTGAGTGGAGAACGACTGCAGCCTGCAAGAAGGACATATTTAAAGCAAATAAAGAGGTAACAAAGGACTTTATATGATTATGACATCTACTCCAGGCACCTTTAAGATTTGAAATACTGGTTTCAGTTTTGTGGGATGAAAATCATTTTTAGTTTACAAGCTCCACTTGATGAACAGAGATTCCATGTTAAAATTTATCTTGGGCAGTTCTTATTTTTACGACAGGACATTTAAAATATCACAGGACGTGATTTTTGGTCTGGATTGGAAATAGAATGGCTTGCCCATATATGGTAACTTAGTTCTTTTTGTCTGGTGCTGTGCAACTCAGTAAGCCATGCAGTAGGGTTAGGGCTGGGTTTATAGAGTATTTACTGTACCTGTAGGAGCTATCACGGACCTTTCTCAGCACCTGGCTTCCTACCTGTGGTAAGGCTCCTCTGTTAGCTCCTCCTGACTGGTTGCATTTTAAATCCCTCCTGTCACCCTTAGGGTGGCTTCTATATGCATTGTGAATCCGGGCGAGGTGTCCCTACCCCTTAAATTTTTGGCCAGTTCACCTTAAGAGACAGGATTACTGTTGCTGTAATTTACACAGCGTCTCTGCGTTATTTGGATGGCATTGATTGGCTTGATCATTTTCCCTCTAACTCCCTCAGACACATTGTGTGCAGTATCATGTTTTGAAATATGTGTACTTTGTGGAACAGCTAAATAGAGCTAATTAAACTTTTTGAGGTGAGAATACTTGAAATTGACTTTTTTAGTGATTTGTGAGAACAAATACATTGTTGCTGATTTTAGACTCTGTGATACACAGTGGGTCTCTTGGTCAAGTCACCCTTGGTGATTAATAAAGCCCCCTTCCCCAGCCTGATCTCTGAGTTTCTCTGCTGCTGCACTTTCCCTGGTCAAGGGGAAGATCAGAGCTCCCTGCCGGTCTCAGAGGCTGGTCTTGTTCAAGTAACTGGTTCTCCTCACTCCTCTCCATTAGTTTTCTCCTTGAACTCTGTTGGGATCTAGGAGCTAACAAGTGGTAATGATCAGTAATTTTTCTGGCAGCCTAATATCATATAGCTTAAGAAGAGCAAAAGGATATGTTTGTTTTTTGAAAATGAAGGTATGAATAATAAATTATCACTGATTTTTCAAATATGGCCATCTGCTAAAGAAAAGACACATTGAAGTGGAAGAGACAAAACATTGTTTCCAGAAAAGACTATGAAGAATGTCTCAATGAAAAAAAAGTTTAAAGAGGAAAGAATTAAGGTTATTTGGAAGATAGTGTCAAATTTTAACTCTAAGTTTTAAAAGTTATGCTGTTGACATGTGTACTGTTGGTGGTAGGAGAAGCATCTCAAAGCTGAAATCCACTTGTGGGATGGTTGTGGGACAGTCATCCTACACTGTTCAGTTGGCTGAATCCCTCTACTTTTCTGTCTGTGCGCTCTGCCCCCCTCCTCTCCCCTCCCCTCCCCTCCCCTCTTCTTTCTTCTTTCTCTCTTGTTAGGAGAATTTTCATTGGAATTTTCTCCTCGAAAAGCTCCTGGATTCCCAGGAGGGGACCTGAATGGGTGTCCCACCTCTCTGCTTTTCTGTTAGGTCCCAGACCTCTCTCAGAACCCCAGATGTTCTGGGCTCAGATTCTCCAACCCGATAGTGATATGGATTTCTCTTTTATCTGAATGTCCCTGTTACTTCACTTTGCTCAGTTGACAGTTGTGTCTTCCACCACCAAGAAGTAGTTGCTTTTCAAAATAGCAAATGGCAGCTTGTTTTCTGCAGGTCAGAATTTATGAACAGTACCCAAATCCTGCCTCTGGCCCTTTCTTGTACAGTCCAGAGCTAAGAATGGTTTTTTATAGGATTACAAAAAAGTAAAAATATGTGAAAAATATGTGACAGAGAACCTGTGTGACCAACAGGGCCTAAAATATTTTCCATGTGGCCCTTTGCAGAAACCATGTGCTAAACCCTATTCTAAGCAGATTTTGAGTTGAGAGTGGGGAGGTGTAGACTTTTTCTCTTTAACCAGTGACAGTTTCTTTTAGAAGCTGATGAAGATGCATGAGAAATATTAGTAGTTCTCAATTATTATCTCTTTTGGTATAGTCAGCAGCTGGGGCTTTATTAATTTAGTTTCATTTATTGAGAGTGTATTTTACAAAGCAATGAAAATTTCATTAAATTCTGAAATGATTCTTGCTTTGAGGGAGCCCATAGACTAATACTATGGAGGATAGATCATGTTCAGAAGCTCAGCTTTTTTTTCTGCTTTAGGGATAGATTAATTAGATAGAAAGAACCATGGAGCATAATGACTTCTAAAAACATACTGCTGTCACCATTAGCAGATCTTAGTAGAGCACACGCCCTTTTTTCTGTCTTTAGTATGATGTGACTACACACCTCTTAGGCTGTGGTATGACAATTTAAAAAATACACAAAAGGTTTTATGTACTTTTAAAACATTCACGATACATAAAAATCTTGATTGGTTTAGTATCAGAGTGATTTTTATTTTCACACCTCATTTTTTTTTTTTTTTTGTTAAATTCTTTTATTGGTGCATTTTAGGTATACAACACAATTACATTTCTCATTGGGAATTGTACCTTTACATGATGCATCTTGGTTCTTATTTTTTCCCCATTCCTAGCCCTCCCTTCACCCCCTCTACCCTTCCCTATTTACAAAGACTGTATTTTCGTTTTTCCCATTTCTCAGCATTTTTCCTTTTCCTTCTTTGCTTTCCCCTGCCCCTCCCACTACCCCTACCCCTTTGGACCTTTTCTTCCTATTTTGCATTATTGATTATTCATTCTAATCATTGGTACATTTTAGGTATACAATATAATGACATTCATCATTGGAAATTTGCACCTTTACATAATCTCTCTTGGTTCTTATTTTTCACCCTTGGCCAGCCCTCCCTTCAACCTCTCCATCCCTCCCTATTTACAAAGATTTTTTTTTCCATTTTTTTCATTTTCTCATATTTAATTCCATTCCCTTCTTTCCTTTGCCCTACCCCTCCCACTTCCTTCCCCTTTGCCCCTTTTCTTCTATTTCACATTACCTATTATACATTTTAGTCCTTATTTACACTTTCATTTTCTCACACCAGAGAAACTACTTGGTATTTATACATGTGTGTACTATTTATTTCACTTAAGAATATCGCCTCAATGTGCATCCACTTAGCTATAAATGTCTCTAATTTCTCATTTTTTTATGGCTGAGTAGTACTCCATTTTATAAAAAACCCCCACATTTTCTTTATCCAGTCTCCAGTTGATGGGCATTTGGGCTGTTTCCAAGTTTTAGCTATCACAAACTGTGCTGCTATGAACATGGGCACACATATATTACTGTGGTATGATTCTTTTAATTCTTTGGGGAAGATCCCCAGCAGTGGAATAGCGGGGTCAAATGAGACTTCCAGTCCTAGTTCTTTGAGGTATGTCTATACTGATTTCCACAGTGGTTGCACCAGTCTGCACTCCGACCAGCAGTGGAGCAGGGTTCCTCTTTCCCCACAGCCCCACCAGCATTTGTTGTTGGTTGATTTCATGATAGCGGCCATTCTTTCTGGAGTGAAGTCACACCTCATTTTTTGTCTCATTTCCTTTGTAAGTTTTGGTGTCAAATTTTGAATGATTTGCCTTTCAAAGAAAGCTACAGGTTTTATAATGCTTATTCAGTGGATTCTGGGAGTATTAAAGGTTTTTTTTGTTTTTTTTTTTGGTACCGGGGATTGAACTCAGGACCTTGCACTAGTGAGGCAGGCAGTGGAACCACTGAGCTAAATCCCCCCCCCACCCCCCGCCTTTTTGGGTATTGTTTTCTTTTGAGACAGGATTGCTTTATGCAATTCAGGCCAACCTTGAACTCAGTATGCAGCCCAGGTGATCCTCCTGCCTCAGCCTCCCAAGTGCTGGGATGACAGGGATGCACCATATGCCCTGCTTAATTATTTCTTTGAAACATTGCATACATATCCTGTCTCCATTGCAGAACTGGCATGCCTGCTAGAATTATGTAAGACGTAAGAAAGATCAATAGATGTAAAGCAACACCATCCACACTCAGTTTGCAATGTGTTGAAAGGCTGACAAGTGACCTCCTTCTCCACACCTTCCTCCCCTAGACTTCCTCTCTTTCCTCAGGTTATCAGTGTTTCAATTGCTCTGCACAGTGAAGCAGGAAGTGAGAAATACTCTCCAGCAGCCTGGACAGATTTTTTCAGTGCCCACTCCAGTACACACTCCTGGGTCAGTGAGACATCCAAAGTTGTCAGCTGTCTGAGTGGGGATCTAGAGATTCTCTGACTTGGAATCCTCCAGGTGTCCTTGTGAAATGGAGCCAGTTTCAGAACTATGAGCTCTTCTTGGGGTCGGGCCCATCTTCCCCTCTTGCCCTGTGCCATCTTGTTCCCTTTTCCGCCATAGGCTTGTTTCCATTTGGCTGGCTTTAGAATTGCTTCTTGTCTCCCATCCTAGCCTTGTGAGTCGGTGTGTATGATGTTGCTGTGGGATGACAAGCTTTAGATTTGCTGGATTAGGGACCCTTGTGGCGGTTTCAGGCAACCCGGTTAAAGTAGCCTGCACTTACAACCTTTTCTTCTCCTTGCCTTTCTGCAAGGGTGTGGGGTGGTGGGAGGGGTGGTGTGTCTGTGTGTTTGTTCCCTCTGACTAGGGTTGGCTCCATTCTCCTCCCAATGAAGGGAATGGGCTTGAGAAACTTGTCAGGCCTGGGAGACTTTGCTTTAGGGACCTGATTGACCAGAGTCCATGTGTCCCCTGAGGCTGTGTGAGGTGTAAGTTGCTTGGTATACTCCCTTAGCTCTGAAATCTCTGCAGTCAGACCTTGGGAAAAGGTCAGTGTTAAAGCATTCCTTCTGCTTTGATAGCATCTTTCTAAGAAAAATTGAAAAGCTAAATATTATGCAGTGAACCTTTGTACCTAGACCTGCCTGTGAATTGCATCAGCCTAAAAGATAAAATTTTAGGAAATGTTTCCATGGAAAAATAATTAAACTATTATTTTATTTTTTGTGATAGGGTAGCATATGTTGATCCCAGACTTGCTATGTGGTCACAGCCTTGCCTCAAACTCATGATCCTCCTGCCTCAACTTCTAGTGCTGGGACTGCAGACATAGCACCACCACACCTAGCTCTACTACATTGAAACAGTTGCAGAGAATGTGAATTTTTAGATTATTCTTTGGGTCAGTTGAGATGATATCATTATATTATTTTGGAATAAAATTTCTGGGGCATTGCACATAAAGTCTTGGCAGTAGATGGTATTCTCTTGGTGATCAGGGCCTTTTTAAAAAACCACCAAATGGATCTGTGTTTGAATGCCTTGCTTCAGAAAGAGGTAAAACTTAAAGTATAGGGTTTTGCCAACTGTAATGGGTTTCTTGACCTTTTAAAAAGTTACAGACACAGGAAGGGTCATAAATCAGAATGGGTAAGGATGATTAAAGACACTGATTAAGGATGATTAAAGAACTGCCCCCCAGGCTTTATTGAGCAGATATTAGCTGAGTTCCTTCTCTGCATCTTCTCTCTTGGTAAAGACTGTTACTAGGACACAGGCCTTATCTTCAAGGAACCCACTTCCATGGTAGCAGTGGAAAGATCAGCAGATGGCCTGATCTGATTATCGCCAGCCTAAAGGCTGTGCAAGGCAGTGGAGATAAGTGGAGAGCCCTATTTTAGATAAAATGTCAGAAAAGGCCTAAGTGATGACATTTCACCTGTAGACCTGGATGAAGTGAGGCAGAGAGGCATAGCTTCAAGGGGCTGAATTGTGTCAGGAAGCCAGTGTGGTCATGAGGAGTAAGAGCAGTAGTAGAGAGAAGGCTGGAGATCTCGGAGAAACATGGGTTTTGTTCTCTGTATAATTAGAAGCTGTTCTGAGTGGGGGAGATGTACCCTGAGTTCATTTTGGAAGCTTGAGCCTGTGGTCATGGAGACATGGGCTGGGGACTAGAAGGGCATTAAATAAGCTGGAACGAGGTGAACCAGTTCAGACTGCTGCAGGCAGATTACAGTGGGTCATACAAGGGAGGGGACGGTGGAGGTGCTGAGCAGTGAGCAGAACCGGGACTTTGTTTGAAGGACTTGCCAACAGTTGGACTTTGAATGTGAGACAGTGAGTAGCAAAGGGCAACCTTGTCATTTTGACCAGGCAACTGGTTGCATGATTGTCCCATTTACTGAGATAGGGAACACTGGGGTGAGAGCATGTTTTGGAGAAACCAGAGGCCAATTTTACATAGGTTAACTATGGAATGCTTCATGTGTCCATGTGATATTGGTGATAAATAGCAACGAAAGCATTCAGGTTGACTTAACCAATGTCTGTGCCGGAGCTTTACACGCACTGAGTCACTCAGTCCTAGCAGCAGCTCTGTGCTGTAATTACTCTCATTATTCTTATTTGACTCATGGGGAAACAGAGGCACAGAGGTTCAGTTTGTTCCTGGTCATACTAAGTGTCAGCAGTAGGGTTTGTACCCGAGCATTCTTTCTTGAGTCTGTGCTCAAAAACTCACCTCCTGTTGGCTCCACTGGTCAGGAATTTTAGGGAAAGGTCAAGGCTAGTGGCACCCATCTGAGGATTGTTGGCACCTCTTCAGAGCTGTTGATGAAAGCACCAAGGCCACCAGCAGGGAAGAGGTCTGATATTCAAGAGTTAGTTAGAAGAGCAATGAGAAACATTCGAGGAGCCTGAGAAGGAACCAGCAGTGGGGCAGAAGGAAGCCAGGTGTCTTTGGATTTCCAGGAAGGCAAGAGAAGAAAGGGCTTCAAAAGAAGACCATGGTTAGCAGCGTCACACGCCATGGAGACAGAGGAAGGGGAAAGCTGAGGACATCAGACCTGGCAGCAGGGAAGTCACTGTTGCCCTGGCAAGCATGGCTTCGATGGGGCAAGAGGCAGCAATCTAATGTGATGGGATTCAGGAGAGAACGGAAGAGCGTGGGAAGTAAGAAAGAGGAGACAGTGACGAGGGACTGTTTAAGGGATTTCGCTGTAAATTTCAGGGATGGGATGATAGCTGAGGGGAATGTAGGGACAGGAGAGGGACACTAGTGAGATGGTGGATATTGCAGTAAATGAGGGATATAATCCAGTAGAGAGGGAAAACCAGTGATGCACATATGCAGAGATGATTCCAGAAACACAGTCCTTGAGTAGGTAGGAAAGAGTCTGAAAGCAATGTTGAGAAACAGTGTCCACCTTTGCTTTGTTAGGCTATAGGGAATGGAGTCCTGTGTTTTGTGACATAACTAGAGGCTCATCTCATCGTGAGTCCCAAGCTTCATGACGAATTACGTCTCAGCCTTTCTCCTCCTTTCTTCCAGGTGCCATGCTATGTGTTTGATGCAGAGTTAAAGAAGCATGATTTAAATCCACTGATCAAAATAAGTGGTGGCTACTTGGTGGATGACTCCGACCCGGATACTTCTCTATTCATCAATGTCTGTAGAGACATAGGTAAGAACCCTTGTGAGGATGGGAGGATGATGGGGAAGGATTGATTCAAAGCTTTCAGCCACCGCCTTTGCCCTTCCACCTTTTGTTCCAATGTGGACATCTCTGACACCAATTAGGTCCTCTAAGAAAACTTTTGTCTTGAAATATGTTCTCTTTGCTTAACTCCAGGGCCTCTCCTCCATAAATTCTGACTCTGCTTCCTCTCTCCCCTCAAATTCTACCTAAACTATTGGTCCATTTTGTGTGTTTTCCCTGCCAAGACCTTTGGGTCTCAGGGGTTCCAAGGTGAGGAATGGTTGGTCCAGCTTGCTGTGTGTGACCAAGGCCCTTGACTTTGAGTTGCAGGGAGGGGTGACAGAGGAGGCTTTGGATATTTGCTTGTGACCTGTTTTAGGCTGGGTATATGTCTTCCCTGGCTTTCTTTGTAGATGCCGAAATGGGGTGAGAAGCATGAGCATCTTTAGTAAGATAACCAAAGGCTGTAAATAAAGGGCCTTTATCTAAAAAGGGCCATGAAGCTTTAAGCTAGGCCCTGCTTGCTAGTTTCTCAAGCTCCCTAGCTTCACAATTCCCTCAGGGGCTGAGAGTTGTGAGTGTGGCAACCCAACCAGGGCTGGTTTTCTGTGATGCTAGCAGTGAGAGGCCATTTCCGGTGTTTTCCTTATGTTTCTGTTTCTCACACAGTGCATAATAACATTTTGCCTTTTGGACAAATTGGAAAACTAATTTAAAAATAAACCCAGTACATGATTCTTTAAATTGGACATAAACATTACTTATCATCTTATTTGTGTTATTATTTCTAAAGTTAAAAATGATAAATATACCTCGTGCTTGGCTCACCAGAAATGACCAGTGATGATTTTTTTTTTTTTTTGGTTTTGGAGTTTTGAAATAGGGATAGCGTCTGTCTTTAGACTTCAGTCTGGCCTTGAACTCATGGAGATCTTCCCGCCTCAGCCTCCCAGGTCCTGGGATTATGGGCATGTGCCACCATGCCTGGCATCAGTGATAATTTTAGACCCTCTTGTGTCAGGTTATTATGTCATCCTTACTGTCTCAAAGACACTCATTATTGTTCTTTTGGGGGAAAAGCTGATAGAAAAGGCTTTGTCCTAAACAGGTCAGTAATTCTGGTTTGGTTATAAAGTTAAAAGATCTGTAGATTATTGACTTCTGAGACAATATGCTATTTTGATTTGGCAAACATTTAGATTTCTGGTTATTTATCCTTTTGAGAATCATCTGAATTCACTGGATATTTTCTAATGAAAGTTAATTTTCTTTCCAGTTAACTGGCAACTTGGATAGTTTCAGTGACTTGTCTTAGATAGCTGTGTCACATTGTGTTTCATCTGTCTGTCCCCCTTCTGGCTCAGACATTCTCTATATCCAGAAAATAGCCCCGAGCCTCAGACTGACTTTGAATGTGACCCGTAAACCCTCATGAATAGTTTTAGATTGTGACCCTGTGTTTATTTTCCTGTATATTGGGGCACTTGCTTTTGGGTACCCAAGTGGTCTAGCTGAGGGCAGTAGCTTGGGGACAGCACGCATTGTGTGTGGAATAAAATGGCCATTAAGTGAGACTGTTTGGAGGGTTTTGGAGCTTGGGGATTGGCTTTCCTGTTTGTTTGCTGGTGACTCCTTGTGGCAGGAGGCAGGTGACCCTTCTGCTTCCTTGACCTATAAGGCAGGTAAAGTTCGGGAGAGGTGCTGTTAGCCCATCACTCATGGTAGAGTGTTTGGACCCTTCCTAAGTGCTGCATGCTACTTTAAGGGCTGGATTACAGCCTCAAACATACCAAAGGCCAAGGAGGAGAAGATTTGTAGTGTGTTGTAAGGCTGATAGCATGTACGATGCTCGCCACGATGAGAGCTCTACAGGGTCTGGAGACTCACAGCTGTGGTCATCACAGCTACTCCGCTGTGGTCCCTTATGCCTGACATGTCTTGAGTGCATTAGTTCTGATCATCAGTCCTCCCCAGTCTTCGAGCCACAGCCTGGCAGCTGGACCAATCTGTCATCAAGTAGGGGAGAGGGTTGGTCTAGGATGTGAGTGTAGAACTCCCTGGTTCTTTCCACTAATCAGATCTCTCCTCTGGGGGAGTGTTTGCATTTTCTCACCTCTTTCTGGCTTGAAAAAAAATGCTAAGGTTAGCAGACTTCTAGGAGAGACTGGGAACATTGTGTAAGTACAAATGGTGCTCTGGCCCCCCCGTTCATGGGCCCTGTCTGCATTCATGGTGCAGCATACTTGCTCCTGAGCTTCATGTGGCCAGATGGACAGCCGGCCCGGTATCTCAGACCTGTAGCTGATGAAGACTTTGGTAGGGCCTCTGGACCTCAGAGTGCGTTAAGTACCAGTTGTGACCCTTTATCTGCTTTAACAGAGTGTGTGATGTGTTACAGACTCCCTGCGGGACTTAAGTCCGCAGCTGCATGCCTGTCCAGTGGGGACTGCTGCCTGCTTGCTGCAAGGGAACCAGGCGTATGATGTTGGCCAACCCAAGGAGGGACTGAAGCTAGCGAGCAAGGACAGGTCAGTGTGCTGCTTCTGCAGTGGTTTGCATTTTATTCCTCACAAGCAGCTGATCTTTTAGGGAGTGGCTGGCTTGTTCTTTGCCTGCAGACTTGGGATGGGCCTGCACAATTCCTCTTTCACAGGTGTAAGATCTGTGGGCACTGGTGAATCATGTCAGCTGGTTGGTTGTTGGTCACTCACTTTGTTTTCTCCCTCCCTCCCCCCCTTGGATTGTTTAGGATTGAACCCAGGGCCTTCTCACTGACCTACATCTCCAGCCCTTTTTTATTTTTTACTTAGAGATGTTCTTGCTAAGTCACTAAGTTGCCCCGGTTGGGGTTGAACTTGTGATCCTCTTGCCTCAGCCTCCTAGAGTGTTGAGATTATAGGCGTGTGGCACTATACTCAGCTTCACATGTCTTTTTTTGGTACCAGGGATTGAACTCTGGACCTTGCGCTTGCGAGGCAGGCAGCAGAACCACTGAGCTAAATCCCAGGCCCTTCACGTCTTTCAGAGCAGTAAAAATACCTATCATGGTGTATTCTATAGCACATCTCTATGTTGCTTCATGAAATTATACCTACCTTAAGGTGCTTCCTTGTATTTTTCTTTCCCTATCATCTATGAAGTTAACTTTGTATCCATAATTATCTGTTCTTTTGAGGCAAGAGATGTGAGGCAGTTTGCCGGTGACCTCCCAGGGTTTCCTCCTAGCTAGGGTGTGAAGGGCACCCTAGTTTCCAGCAGAGGATGATAAAAAGTTGGATTGTTTACACACGCCCTTGTATGGCCCTTGTGTCTTTGATTGTGTCACCTTATGGAAGATGGTGCGGCCTTGGCAAGGACTGTGTTTTTCTCCAACATGTTGTATATGACTACATCCTGAATGTAGATCAGGGATTTTGATTTTCTCCCTATACCAAAGGCTTTTGGTACACTTCTGGTGTTGTCTGGCTGTATTCTGGAACCAGTGGTGTGCCTACAACCAGGGTAATTGTAGGAATGGTGTGCAGTAATAGATAGCAGTTTTGTCCATAGAAAATACTAGCACGTGACCTAAATTGGCTAATGTTGAGAATTTTCTGTACGGATTTGCTCAGCCTGTCATAAGAAAACAGATCAGTTGGCGGAAACAACAGAATTTTTTCCTTCATAGTCTAAAGGCCAGAAGTCCAAGGTGAAGGTGTCAGCAGGGTTGGTTTCTCCGGCATCCTTTCTCCTTGTCTTGTTGGAGTGCCACCTTCTCCCTGTGTCCTCACATGCTCCTTCCTCTCTGTGTCTGCATGCTTGACGACTCTTTGGACAAGGATACCAGGAGTGTTGGATTAGGGGCCACACATCTGACCTCGATTTTACTTACTAACCTCTTTAAAGTCCTTGTGTCCAAGTACAGCCACAGCCGAGATTGTAAGGGTTAGGGTATCACGATATGACCAGGAGGGAATGTGTCCAGAGTGACAAATCATTGATTCTGCATCCTGGGTGGGCTGGTGAGGATTTGGCGAAATGAGGGCACTGTGCCAAAGCTTGAGGTTGTCTGGGAAAAGAGGCAGGTCATCTATTTGAAGCACTTGTGTTGCCATGCATGAGACCCGTGGGCACATTCCCTTGTAAGGACAGGAGCCCTCTGACCAGAACTGGGCACAGGAGAAGCTCCAGCTGTGACTGCTGGGCAGGTGCACTGGCCTCTCTTCAGGTTAAAAAAAAGTATCTAGAGTTGTTCATAGAGAAAAAGACCTGGACATGGTAGTGCGTGCCTGTAATCCCAGCACTCTGGGAGGCTGAGGCAGGAGGATTGCAACTTCAGCCCCACTCTGGGCAACTTAGGAACAGGAGTAGAGGTGTAAATCAGTGTGAAAGCCTTGGGTTCAATCCTCAGTACTGGAAAAAAAAAAAAAGAAAAGGAAAAGATTGAGCAGCCTTGTGGGCAAAAATGCACTTGAGCAGCTTGGCTGTGCTCAGTTTTGGTTAGGTCACCTACAAAAAATGTTTTTATTATTCAAACAGCTCTTCTAGTATTTTCAGTTTATGTATTAGTTGTTTTATTTATTTTACTTTTTTTTTTGTACCAGGGATATTTATTTTACTTTTAATAATGGTACTCTTTCCAGTTTACTTTTGAGTATTTTTTTAAAAAATGGAAATGAAATCATTACTTTACCTTCTAGCTTCTTTTATAGTTTATGTTTCTTCTGTTAGCTTCTCTCTGTGTGAACAGGCTGACTGCTCAGGGCATTGCATTAATTTGAATGTAATTGACACTTCTGACATACTTTTTCTCCATGTGGATCCTGCAGACTTGTCCTGACTTATGTGAAGGAAGGGGCAGGAAAGCCAGACTTCTGCGATGGTCATAGCCCTGCAGTGACAATTACATTTGTGTGCCCTTCTGAGCGGAGAGAGGTGAGTGGCTTGTCTCAAGGAGAATTTAAACTGCGAATTTCAGCCCCAGTTGCCTAAGTGACCATGCTTCTGGGTTTGGAGCAGGTAGGCTGGTGCAGGGAAGGGCGAACCATCCAGTGAGGTCTTGGGCTGGAGAAGGGGAAGGGATGCCAGGATGGACACAGCCTCTTGGAGAGCCCTGGCTGCCCCTTGTGGCTCTGTGCAGAGGGAGCTCTGTCACCCCAGCTGGGAGAGGCCACCATGCGGATCGTGGGATATTGGGATATTTTGTTCCAGTCTGCCTGTGATGATTTTTTTTTTTCTTTTGGGGACTGGGGATTGAACTTAGGACCTTGCACTTATGAGACAGGTGATGCCTGTGATGATTTTGAGTGGATCACAAACAGATATAGTACCTCAGTTCACGAACTTAATTCTTTCCACAGTTCTGGTCCCAACTTGAATTAGACGAGAACTAAATCAAATTTCCCCATAAGGTCAATGTGGAACCTAAGCTTTGAATTTGTGGTTTGCAAACAGAATCGTGAAAAGAATTAAGTTCCTGAACTGAGGTTTCACTGTATTTTTTGTTGTTGCTGTTGGGTTGATTTTAGCAAATAGTTGAAAAACTCTAGGTATAACCTCAAGCCTGGGATTTCTTGTAGGGGGAGTTTTTTATCTTCCCTAGTTTGTACCCCACGGCCCTGCCCTGTCTGTAGTTCCCCTTCACAGGCAGATTTATCACTCTGTCACGTAGCTGCTTTTTATTTTTTGTTTTTGCAGTGCTGGAGATACAACCCAGGGTCTCTACATGCTAGTGGGTGCTATACCACACGCCTAGTCCCCTCGCGGTGTTTTTCCAGTCTTCTCTTTTTATTTTTTTGGTATTTTGAGACAGGGTCTCACTGTGTAGTTTAGGCTGGCCTTGAACTCACTGTGTAGACCAGGCTGGCCTTGAATTTGAGGTGATCCTCCTGCCTCAGCCTCTAGAGTGCTGGGTTTGCAGGCCTGCATCACCACAGCCCAGCTTGTTTTGTGCATCTGTAGCACACTTGTAAACTCCTTGAGGGCTGAGTCTTATATGTCTTGAGACCACCTCACCCAGTGACGTGTGTATAAGTTGGTGTGTGGTGGAAGTGTCTGGACAGGGAGCTGGTGCTGATGGGATGGAGTCATCCCCTGGGAGGAAGGGGCAGGCCTTTTCTTTATTTCTGCCATTCTAATAAGGAGGGCCTGAATTCTTTTGCCAGAAAACCACACTCCCCTGCCCCCAAAGAAATGTGGAATTTCCCCTGGTTTCAGACTGGCCACTGGCGTGCTGGTGTGTGGATCTGGAGACAAATCAAGTCCAAGCTCAGCTTTTTGGAGTTTAATGTCCCCAGCCTCCCTTGTCCCTGTGATATCAGCCTAATGAGACCATCTTGTCTTATGTTCTGAACTGAATGTGGAGGAATATTTAATTATACCTTATATTGCACCTATAATAGATGTGATGTGAATATTCTCAAAAAGCTTGATAATAAAATGTATTTCTGTATCACCATAAAAATATAGATGTGCTGTAGATTGAAGCCTTTTATATTAACATCTTGGCACTGGTTTATTTTTTTAAAGAATTTTCCCTTTTGTTTATTGTGTATTTGCTAATAATCATTTAACACTAAGTTACAAGAATTGGGAGTTTCTCTCCTTTTCCTCCAAGGGCTTTGAAGCATTTCTGGGTGTTCAGAGAGGAGGCTGATACGTTGTTGTACTGCTTGGGGTTCCTTTCCAGCAGAACTGTTCCCTGGGCAGAACTAGTGTTACTCGTCCTTGGACACTGCAGTGCTTAGGGGGTTTATTTAAGCATCTGTGTTGGCTTGTTGAATGCTTTTGGCAGCTAGTATTTAGTAAACATTATCTTATCATATAGATCTTTTTTAAAAAGGTTCATTGAATATACATCCTATAAAATCTACCCATTTTAAGTAGTATTCAATGATTCTTAGTTTTTTTTTTTACCGAATTGTGCAACTTTCACCACATTTCCATCATCCCAAAAGGAAACCTTGTGCCCATCAGCCGTCACAGTCCATTGCCACCCCTGTCCGGGCAGCCACACAACCTTGAGTCTACTTTCTGTCTCTGTGAATTTGCCTTTTGTGGACCCTTTACTTACATGTAGCCTATAATATTGGCTTTTGTTGGTAGGTTCTCTCACTTAGCACATGGCTGTGTGTCACTTTGTGGCAGACACACTGACCTCAGGGCTGAGGAACAGCATTGGTTTTGAGTCTGATGGGGTGGGAGGGGCGGGGTGGAGTCTGTAGCTCTGCACCTTACTCATCCTGTGACCTGTTGTAAACCTGGCGCTTTGTATTGTGACTGACAGTTCCATAAGCAGCTAGGCAATTCTTCCTAGTGAAGCATTTCTTCCTAAGAGGGTTAAAAAGAAACAGTGGCTTAGTAATGAATCTGGGCTTCATTAGGGCCCAGTTGTGAAGGCAGCATAGTGGATGCCTTAGTCACTTTTTTTGTTACTGGTACAAAATATCCATTACCCATCAATTAGAGGAAGAGTGGCTTATTTTGGCTCACATTTACAGTCCCTGGTTGGCTGGCTTCAGGGCAGGAATGGCATGGCAGAGGGACATAGCAGAGGAAAGCTCTTAGGTTATGGTGGCCCGGAAGCAGAGAGAGAAGGGAAGAGCCAGCAGGGAGATTATACTCTTCCAGGCCTGATCCCTGGTGATTTGCTTCTAACCACGCCCATCACCTAACAGCAAGTGAGCTGTAGTTTCCCCATAGTCCAGTCGCCTTCCAAAAGCCCTGGTTGTGACTGCATGAGGGTCTTGGGGGACATGTAGATGTAAACCATAACAATGGCAGAATCTAGACCTGTGTTTGGGTGGTATCTCCCCGACCCCAGTAGATTTTGTTTTTGTGGTACCAAGGGTCAAACTCAGGATCTTACGCTTACAAGACAGGTGCAGTGCCTCTGAGCTAAATCCCTAGACCCCCAGTAGATTTGAATACAGATGAAGTGGTGCCAGCCCCTTTGTCAGCCTTAGAAAGGGGTTGCAGACCATCTTCTTGGATGAGTACACCTGTTTACTTGGTGTTGGGGTTCAGACGAGCCATGTACCCCTCATCACTCCTTACTGCTTGCCAAGGTCGCCGTGGTTCTCAGGTGATGCTGAGTTCAGTATGGGTTTGTGGGCTTGAGTGTTACTGTGAAAGGAGTGGAGTTATAAGTCAGTGGCATTGTTATAAGTCAAATACAGAAAAAAAGAGTTGAAGTAAAAAGTTACAAAAGTAAATGGAGGTATTATACATCATATAATCAAAATGCATAATGGGGAATTATGATTCAAACACCAGGAACAGAAAAAAAAAATGTAAAAACCCAACAGCCCACCTGAGCTTTTCAAAAGCATGGAAAAATCTACACTTTTAAGCTGCATTGAAAACTTCCATTTTATTCATTTCCCATTGTTCCTGATAGGGCACCATCCCCAAGCTCACTGCCAAGTCCAATTGCCGATATGAAGTTGAATGGATCACTGAGTATGCCTGCCACAGGGACTATCTGGAGAGCAGCACCTGTGCCCTGAGCAGTGGGCAGCATGACATTGCCATTGACCTCCGCCCTCTCACCCAGCCCGGAGGTGAGCAGGTGCCTGTGGTTGGCAAGACTTCTGGTGCCACTCAGGAAGAAAGGGAGGGACAGGGAGTGAGGTGGCCATGGAGGGGTTGAGAGCACTGTCTCGGGCCCTGCTCATCTGGGTTTGGAATTGGGATTTGGGTTGGACTGCTGGATTGCTTCACTTTGGGATAGCTGTCATTGCAAACAAGCCTTTCATGTTTATTTCCTTCTATAGGGTCCTATGCTTCTGATGGAAAAGAATATACATTTTATTTAAATGTCTGTGGAGAAGCCAAGACCCGCTCCTGTAATAAGAAAGAGGCTGCAGTTTGTCAAGTAAAGAAGATTGATTCCACTCAAGTCAAGATAGCAGGAAGGCCGAAGAACCAGACCCTCCGGTGTGTCAGCAGCCCCTGTGCACACATGCATGCACGTGGCTGTTGAGTGCATTGTGTGTGTGCTTGTGAGACATAATTCAGTCCCAGCCCCCTTATTCCTCCCACTTTCCCCAAGTGCAGGAAAGTCAGTGAAGCCAGCACTCCTTCCTCTTACTTAGGCCTGTTGCCATTTGTCACTAAACAGCTGGATGCTTTTCCTGACTTTACAATAAGAGTGCATCTGTTAGAACTGTTTGTCTTGTAAATCTATTTTTGTGTAAAGAACTATAGTGTAGGAAATTTACTTCACTAGTTTATAGTTAGCATCTGTTAGTTAGCATTTTAAAATTTATGTTTTTGAGCCGGGCGTGGTGGCTCAGGGCTGTAATCCCAGTACTCGGGAGGCTGAGGCAGGAGGATCACTGTGAGTTTGAGGCCAGGCTGAGCTACATAGTGAGTTCAAGGCGACCCTGAACTACTGTCTCAACGCCCCCTCGAATTTATGTTTTTGACTTTTGGTGTTTCTCTAGTAGTTTGAGGGTGCTGTTAGCCCTATATAAAAGTTATAAGCAGTTGAACAAATTGACTTGACACATTCTTTAGACCTACTTAGTGTATTCCTGTAGTAATTACTGTCACTAAAGCAGTGTAAAGACATAGTTCTCTGAAACAAGTCTTATCCAGAGTCCTTCAGGTGAGATTGCACTTAGGGTGGTGGCTAAAAAACATCTGTCTGATCCTTGGGTGTTATTTATTTTGTATGAAATCCAAAAGTGAGAGCAAGATAAGTCTTTGTGCTCACAGCAAAACTTGTCAACATTCTCCTGCAGCCCATTGTTATTTGAAGCCTGTGCCTGTGTTATTTGGAGCTCATTTCCTAGGATGTTTTCCCCAGCTGGCTGGAGAGCTTGCTGTTTTATGTCAGTCAAGATTTGTTGATGGCTTAATGTAGCAATTTTTTAAAGTTCAAGTTTATTTGTTGGTTCTACAAAACACATTTGCCTATTCGGAAAACTCTAGGTACTCTGATGGAGACCTCACCCTGATATATTTTGGAGGCGAGGAGTGCAGCTCAGGCTTCCAGCGGATGAGTGTCATCAACTTTGAGTGTAATCAAACTGCAGGTGAGTGCACAGGGGCTCAGCCTCTACATTTTGCATCAGAGAGAGAGAGAGAGAGAGAGAGAGAGAGAGAGAGAGAGAGAGTGTCTTCTGAAAGTAGAACACTGAATGAAACACTAAAACATCTTCCTTTTAACCTGGCCATGTCTGGTCCCCAGTCTGCGTTTTTCTGTTTGAGTGATGTCCTCCCTGCCCTCAACAACACACACATCCTGTTTCCATTTTCCTCTGCTCTCTGTGTTTGTCTTGGGGACAGGCCCAGGCCCGTGCTTGCTGAGAGAGAGTTTCTGCCTCAAGTTTGAGGGTACACACACTACAGCCAGGACAGCCCCAGTGAGGTAGTGTCCCTTAACCAGCCTCAAGTAGGTGCCTCTTTTTTCCTATCCTGAGTTGCAAGATAACCCTTTTTGCAGAACAGTGACCCAGTGATAGAGTTTGGATTTGGGGATTGCAGAATGCCACTGAGCAAGTTTTAGCAGAAGGTCTGGGTTCTCTGGGTGGTTGCAAGCAGCAGCCTTGAGTTACTGTGCTACCCTCTCTGTCTTGAAGATTTCAGTCACATTTGGCACCTGTGGAGAGGGATAGGATGGCATCATCACCAACACCTGTCCTGTCTATGGGCCAAATGGCGTACTCCCTGTTGCCCCAGTGCTGTCCCACCTTTGCACTGAGCTCTCGATCTGGGGCCAGCCTGGTTCCAGCCTGATCTGTGTGCTACTGGTCTGAGCACACATGGCTGCCCCGCCCTGAGGATGGGTCTCTCTGCCCTTCCTTCCGTTTGCTTTGTGTGTTTCTATGGCAGTGCGCTTGTGGGGCTTGTTCCTATGTGATTCACTCTAGGGTCTTGAAGAAGCAGCTGCGCAGGAAGCTCACATATGCCATGGAGATGGGCATGATTGATTGTAGTGCTGAGCACTTATAAACTTTCTAGCAGATAGGAAAAGAATGAGCGGGTGATGCAGTGGAGATGGCTCTTGGTCACATATACAGGCTCCCAGGGCCCTTGGGGACAGTCATTCGGAGCATCTGCTGTGCTCTTCATCCTTCTTTCTCCTATGTGTGGCTCTGCTGCTCCTGGATTCTAGTTCTTATCACTCATGATACAGGCATTTTTAGTGCCTATTTGAGGGTGCCTGGTAACAGATGGCCTCTGGGGATTCACAGATGAGAAACCAAGAGAGGTAAGGGCTCCATTAAAGTGCAGGATGTTGCCTTCAGGACCAAACTCCTGCCAAGTGTCATCACCCTGCCCTTCAACAGGAAGGAGGCCCTGAGGCCAGGATGGGCTGTTTCTGGGACAGCCATGAGTCAGGCCCCTCAGAGAAGCAGGCACTGCTTCAGCTGCAGGATGAGGGGCAGCAAGCCAGGGGTCTGGGGCCTGGGACCTGGAACTCAGGGTCTAAACAAGCAGAAACTTGCATGCTAATGTGGGTCTGGAGAGGTGAGGGAGGCCTGCATGCCGTGACCTGCAGGGAGCTGGCTCAATCTAGATGCAGCATGAAGTCCTGGACATCTCAGTAAGGCCACAATGTGCCTCTGATGTGTATGAGAGGAGTCACAGTCGCTTTTGTGTGCGCCCTACCCCTCCTCAGGTTCACCATCTTTATTCCTTGACCTTGCCAGTTCTGCACCCACTGTAAGGATTCCATCTCTGAATTTTGATTCCAACTCCCTGTGCTCTGTGTTCCCAGTGTCTTGGCAGTGTAGCCTTCTTCTTCATCCCTGTCCTGGCTGTCAGGCACCCCAGGGTGGGTGTTAGACCTCATGGATTCTCTTTCTCCTGCCGCCCTGTACTGCTGCACTGCCAGTCAGCCTCTTTGGTCTGAGTCTCCTGTGTTCCTGCTCTGTACAGGTTTTTATTGATGACTGAGCTGAGGTCTTTGAACATGGGTCCCTCTCTCTTGGGGATACTGGGAAGTCAGATTTATGGCCCCAGAAGATGCAGACAGACTAGGGGGTGATGAGGAGGAAAGGACTGAGAGGAAAGGCCGTGTGCAGTGAGGAGTTGATCCTGGAAAGCTAAGGTTGAATGTGTTGGGCTGGAAACAACCCCTTCCCTTTTTTTCTTTTGTATTATGAAAGTTTTCAAATATAAGGTAGGACTGTATTACAGTGAAGGCATGTGTACCAGCCACTCTGGCAGATGTTAATGTTCTGCCTGATTTGTCTCATTAAAAAAAAAACTCTCCCCACATTTTGTGTTAGTGCACATTACTTATACAGATTAATGGGTTTCCTTCTGGCAGATTTGTACATGCACATACCTTAATCATTCCCTGCTTCACTCCCCCAGATTTTGCTTCTTATGAACCCAGTGAAATGGATGGGTTGCATCACCCAGCCCCAGCGCCCAGTGAGAACATTTCTTTCTGTGACCTCAGTACCATTAGCGGACCTGATAAAATGAACAAATCTCTGGTACAAAAACTTTTTAAAAAAGAAATCAATGTTTTATAAGATTATTACAAGGTGCATGGATGGAGAGGTGTTAGGTGCTTGGATGGTGAGTTTTAAGCCTCCTCTTGCGCAGGAGTTGGATTATAAAGTATTTCCAATTCCTTTCCAGTCTGTGATTCAGTACTCCACACTGCCAAACATGCTATTATTATAAAATTACTTCATTCAAATTTGAATTGATTTTTCAGGTAAAATTCCTTGGTGCAGTCTGTGTTTACTGGGGACATGTAATATATTTTTGGGTATAAGTGGGTGATAAATTAATTGGCTATGTCATACAGGCAAGTATGTTTTACAGTTCAAGTTGGATTTCTAGGAATTACTTATGAATCTAAGGTTTGTGCATTTTCAAGACTCAAAGGTGCATAGATTCTTTTGGCCATGATATTGTTTTGCCATTTGTTTCAATAACTTATATCTAGCTTGCTGTAAATATGATGCCATATTGTTGTTGATTCTGTCAAATGAGGCCATCAGGTAGTTTTTTGAGAAGAGTACAATATGCTAGAACAGGCAAAAAAAAAAAATCAAACAAACTATGCACAAATTCAAGTGGTTCAGTACATTAAAGATATATTTCCTTTAATTCAATGCAGGTTGTTGGGGACAGGGCTGGAGGTGTGGCCTCTGCTCCATGTGGCCCAAGGACCTGTTCTCTTTCCATCTTGTATTGCTGTCTTCTAAAGTCTGTGAAGAATAGGAACAGCATTTTTTTTTAAGTGAGCCAGAGTGAAGTCATTTGGTCTACCCTACAGGCAGGAAACCCAGGAAATGGAGTTTACTTAGAGGGAAAATGAGGGAGTTTGGCATTGTTGCCATAGGCTAATGAAGGAATTAATGTTGCTGCTGCTGCTTAGGTGGAGAATGCCTTCCTGGGTTTTGTTGGAAAAGCTCCCTTCCCCTTTAACTGGACATGGAAGCCAGACACTATAAGGCCACATAAGGTGGTATGCAAGGGAATGAACCAGAGCTTGGGAAGTCAGGCTAACGTCCCAGGAGCCTATGTATGAGGGAGAGGTTGTGAAAAACTCCCGTTGAGAGGTAGACAGGAATTAGTGGCTCCAGGATGAGTGATCTCTGAAGGCATAGCCATTGTGTTTGAAAATGAATGGTTATAGCGGGGAGTCCTAGCTTAATGGTTTGCTAAAATTCCTTGAGAAATTAAAGAGTATAGGTGAAATGAATCCCAGTGGTTGTTTCAGATGAACTCCCTGCAGATCATTAGTTTCAGGTATAAAAACCAGCTAAAAAATAGCATGAAGCCAGCTGGGTGGCACATGCCTGTAATCTCAGTTACTTGGGAGGGTGAGAGGCAGGAAAATGGAAAGTCCAAGGCCAGCCTGGGCAACTTAGCAAGATCCTGTCTCAAAGGAAAAACAAAAGGGCTGAAGATATAGCTCAGCACTCCCTGGGTTTAATCCTCAGTATTGCAAGAAATAAAAAAATAAAAAAGAATGAGCTGGGCCTTGTGGCACAGGTCTATAATACCAGCCCTGTGGGAAGCTGGGGGCAGGAGAGTTGCAAGTTTCAGCTGAGCCTGAGCAGCTTAGTTAGACCATGTCTATTTTTCTTCCTTTCAGTACTAGGAATCGAACTCAGGACCGTGGGCTTGCCATGCAGGTGCAGCGTTAGACCATGTCTTAAAAAAAAAAAAAATTAATGAAGGGCTGGAGATGTAGCTCAGTGTGAGGACCCTCCTTTCAAAAAGAGTTCTAGACCCATTCCTTGTTTAATTCACTTGTTTGCAAGCTTATCTGGTAAAGAAAGCACAGTGAATGTTTCAAGTTACGGAAAAAAGTCTTTTCCAAATAGTGAAATAGTCTGTAAGCTTAAGCTGCAAATCCAGTAGGAATGAACCAAATTTGTAAACTCTGTGGTCAGCTTGGAAGCAGGAAAGTGAGTGTTGTTGCTGAACAGGGCACACGTGGGCAGGAGGGTCCTAGCTAAGGAGAATGGCCTCTGGGTCATGGACTGTGTCTGAGAAAGGGAGGTAGGGGTCATGCTTTCTTAAAGAGAATGGCTTCAGGTAATTATTAAATACAAAACCGAATAACTCACCAACAAAAAACACAGGAGAAAAAACCACATACACACACACATATATGAGTGGAAAAAAAGAAGAAAAGTAGTCTTACAGTAGAGTGGGGAGGTCTTGTCCTATGGTTATGAGCTTGAGTCTGGGGCTAGACCAGTGAGATTTAACTGGCTCCCCTCCTTTCTAGCTATGAAATCATAGGAGATCTTTAGCTTGGCGCCTGGCTCTGAGTATGCTTGGTAGAGGTTAGCTGCCATTGCTGGCATTATACTCACCTAAAGGTAATTGCATTCAAGATTTAGTAGAAATGACAATCAAAATCTTATTTCCCTTAGAACATTAAGCAGCTCAGGACAGCAGACCTCAAGGAGATAGGCTGATCAAGCAGGAGCTGTAAGCAAGGAGTATGAAACCATCATGGGTGAAGAAAGGGGAGGTTTGTGTCAGCAGCTCATCAGTGGGTGAGGGGACAGGATTTCCAGGGTGGCAGGGTCAACAGTGTCTATAGAAGTCCAGGCCATGTGGGGTAGGGAAGCAGCCCATGAAGAGTGAGTTTTAAGACTAGCGCTGAGGTGTCCCAGCTGATGAATGGGAAACTTATGTGGGTGTTGGAAGAGACGTCTATTAATTCTATTTGGGTGTCATAGACACACATATTGGCAAGTCACAGAGTTTGGCAGCGTTTGGAGGTGTGCCCTGAGCCATGGGGTTGACGTGGACTCAGCACACCTCAGTCAGAGCCACCACCAGATGTTTTCTGTTCTTTTGCTTCCATTGTTGGGATGAGTCCTGGGGGACTCATCTTGGTCACAGTTGTGTCAGAGCTGTCTTGCTTTCTGAAAACCCCTAGTCTCATCCTGAGATGTTCACAAGCCCATTGTGGGTTTACTAAAGTCCTGCCAGCACACGCCTCCATGGGGCTCTTCTCTTTGTTCGGTATTGTGCACAGCTTTCTGTGATGCCTACTTGACTACTTGATACCACTCTACCATGGTGGTGAGGGTTTATGTTTGAGTGTCTGAAGCTTAACAGATGTCATTCTAATCCCCAAGTTCTCTATGGAGTCTGCACTTGACTGTTGAAGCTAGATAGTCATCCTTGTCCTATTCTTGCTCCTGAGATGTTCCTCCGTCATGGCTGCACGACAGTCTTATGTTTTCCTCTCACACTGTGCAGGGAATGATGGGAAAGGAGAACCTGTGTTCACAGGGGAGGTAGATTGCACCTACTTCTTCACGTGGGACACAAAGTACGCCTGTGTCAAAGAGAAGGAAGACCTCCTCTGTGGTGCCAGCGATGGGAAGAAGCGCTACGACCTGTCCACCCTGGCTCGCCACTCAGGTAGCCTGCTGACCTCAGCCTTGTGTTCTAGGGACAGTTGTCCCTGAATACTGTTAACTGTATTCTAATTGCCAACTAATTGTGTTGTGGCCCTTTTTCCCTCCTTGTGTATAAGCATAAATTATAAGGAGCATTGAATTGGGAGGTGAAATACCTACATTTGAGACCAGCATTATCATCTTCTAGCTGTGTTGCCTTGGGCTCATCTTACCAGAGTTTAATGAGAACTGTCTGATGCCTAGTACGTGTCAGACTTTGTGCTCTGTTTAGAAATATAAAAAAAGGTTTTTTTACTTGATTATTCCTGTGGGCACTGTTCTCCTTCAGCCAAGGGCTGGGGAGGCTGGTAGGGCTGAGCCTCAAATCATATCTGTCTTTTTTTTTTTTTTTTTTTTTGAGATAGGGTCTCCTGGGCAGTTCAGGCTGTCCTTGAACTAGTAATGTAGTCTAGTCTGGCCTTGAACTCACAGTGATCCTCCTGCCTCAGCATCCCAAGTGCTGGGATTACAGGTAGTGCCTCATTGGTGTTACCCTTTTAGCAGCTCTGTGTTAGGTATGTAGAATCCAGTTGTATCTGTAAGGTGGAGATCACATCTAAGTCAGAGAAGATGAGTCACATAATTAGCAGTTGTGACATGACTATTCCTCGTGTCCTCTGGTTCCTTGTTGCGGAACATACCATGTTAGGGGAATTGCTCTTATGTTGCTGGTTCCAGAGCTTTCCTAGGACACAGACACAGGCACTCCTCTGTAGCTGCTCTGTGTGGGCAAAGTGCTTCAGTAAACGATCCTTGGGCTTCAGTAGTTGAACCCTTGGAGCCATGGTTAAACTCATCCATGTGTGCTGAAGAGGAGATTGATTTCCTCCATAGCGGCACATGCTCTGGTCTCCAGATCAGAGACCTTGTGGGGAATTTCTGTTGCTGTGTCCAGTGCTGGCTTGAGCTGGTTCTCCAGGCTGAGTTCCTTATAGGAAACTGAGGGGTGGCAGTCAGCCCCTCTACTCTCCCAAGCATCATTGTGTACAAGACACAGCCCAGGATCTGTGAAGGATGCAGATACATTTATCTGCTCCATGGACTTCCCAGGACAGCTCTGGTTCTTGAGGATTTTGGAGGATTTTTGTAGCATTGTCACTTGGCCCAAAGGAAGTTGTGAGATGAGAACCAAAACCTTTCTCTGCTGCTTGGGAAAGTCCCCATTGCAGTCACATGATTGGTGCTTGGGTGAGGCCCCCGTGCACACGCATCATCCCGCATGGTTTCTGTAGGTTGTGGGCACAGGAATGCTGTTCTTCCAATGCACTGTGTTGTCACTGACCAGCCATGGGCCTTTTGCCTTCCAAACCCTATTTGCAAAAGGACCATTTTACACAAGAATGTGCTTTTGTGACTCTGTGCTCTTCTTCATACAAAGTTCCAGTTTGTCTCTGATACCTGCTTATGGGATGGTCTGGCTTATCACAGCTGCCCCTTGTTCCTTTCTTTTGTGTCCTTTTTAAAAAAATTATTAATTTGAGACTCTTCTAACATACTTAACAGGGTATTATTTTTCCACATTTATAAGTTTTGTAGGCAAAAAAACTATGTTGATGTGTCCTTGACACTCATTGTGTGTCCTCACTGCCTTCTGTTCATTATTGATGGGCTTCTGCTCACTCTAGTGGATGTGAGCCTTTGGATGCAGTCACCATACACATCTGCTTACTTCTGGTGGCAGCAGGCCTTCTGTCCTCTCCTTGGTCTTCATGCATGAAAGAGGCTGTAGATGCCCCCCTGCACCCCAAACTGGGAATTGAACCCATGGCCTATGCATTGAACTATATACTCCCTGCCCTTTTAAAATTTTGAAACATGGTTTTGCTGAACTGCTAAGTTTCCCAGGCTGGGTACAAACTTGTGATCCACCTCCTTCAGTTTCCCAGAGGCAGGGATTATAGACATGCTACAGTCACCCAGCTTTGGTAGCTTTCTTTAGTGACACAGATTTTCGTGGGGTCCAGAGCTGGGTGTGTCATCAGTGGCATGCCATTCTGCAGGCCTAGCATGCCAGCAGGCTTCTGATTCAGGCCTCAGTCTCTGATTTCTTTCTGCACTAATTCTCTGACCCCTGGTAAGCCTGTTTGTTCTTCTGAAGACACATCGGGATGGCTTATTATCTGTCACATTCTGTGAGTTTCTGCGCCAGCAGCCTTCCTGGGTTCTGGAAATGGGAATGCGGATGTTCTTGTCCAAGTGCTTAGTAAGCTGTGGGCTCTTGACCTTTGGCTTAGTCACCGTTTGTGGTATGACCCCCAGGGAATGAGTTTATTGCCTTTGTCTGAAGAACCTTTTTTCTGATTACAGAATCTGAACAGAATTGGGAAGCAGTAGATGGCAGCCAGACAGCAGCAGAAAAGAAGCATTTCTTCATTAATGTCTGTCACAGGGTGCTGCGGGAGGGCAAGGCCATAAGCTGTCCCGAAGACGCTGCTGTGTGTGCTGTGGGTGAGTAGTACAGTCGGGAAGATTGGGGTGAGCAGAACCCAGCTGCTTCCTGTGTGGAGTGACAGAAAATCCTCTTGTGGTTCATCTAAGCCTCCTCTTTCTGGGTGTCACATATGAAGATGGTAAAGAAATAGTTCTAATGACATAAATGTTGGTACTCTGAAATCCTGAGGTTGGCTCAAGCTACCTGAGGCTGGTTGAAGCCTTATCTGGGAACATGATCACGCTATCACACTGAAAAATACGTGGACAACCCCCCCCCCCCCCATTGTCCAGGATGGCTTTGAACTTGCTGCATAGTTCAGGCTGGCCTTGAACTTACCAGCCTCCAGAGTTTGGGATTATAGGTGTGGCCACTGTGCCCAGCAGCCATCTTTTTTTATGTGACTTGAATAACATTGACATTACTTGTGTTAAACACAAACTTGTGTTTGTGATTTTTTTAAAAATAGTTTTACTGCCTAAATATGTTCAAAACCCTTATGGCTTAAGGGAAGTGGGATCTTGGAATTTTTGGTGTGCTATATCCTCAGGTTCCTTCTGCTGTCATTGTTTTGGTCTGTGGCTATCATGAGGAGACTTCTCATTCTGACGGAGAGGTTCAGCATGTTATAATTTAGAGTGCATCTTGATAACACCAGGCTACAAGAGCAATGCAGATCTGTTCTTTTCTTTTTTCTTTTTTTTTTTTTTTGGTACCAGGGCTTGAACTCAGGTTTTTGCGCTTGCGAGGCAGGCGGCAGAACCACTGAGCTAAATCCCCGGCCCGATGCAGATCTGTTCTAAACATTCCATAAGGAGCTGTGAGTCTGTATTCAGAGTCAGTGATGTATTTTTGAAAGCAGATTTCCATGTCTTAGGAAAGGTTTAGGGACAGTTTTAAAACTTCATAGTCAAAGGGCACATGAACCATCAACTCAGTGGCCACCTACTTGAGTGCTGGACAGGTTTAATGTGTTTTTGCCTAGTCATGGACACACCCTAACTGCTTGGTTGTGCTCTCAGAAGCCCTTGTGTCCCAGGGTAGCTGAGGCCTGGAAACAGAGATAGTGTTATTTACAAGTGGTGATGACCTGTGTGCTACCATTCTGTTCTTGTGCTTGTGGAAGACACTCATTCACGACACTTTCCTGCTAGCCCTGGAGATAGCCTTGGAGTCCTCATTGTGACCGTTACCTTCCACATTTATCACCCAAGAAAATCTCATTCCCATCTGTGCCAGGTTAGGTGGTTGGAGAAGGCAGTGCTGTACCTGCAGGGCCTCAGCTGAATGTTAACATCGTTTCTTTCTTTCTCTCCCCTATCCCTTTTGATAGGGCTGAGAATCAAACTTAGGGCCTCCTGCATGTTAAGCAAGCACTCTACCTCTGAGCTATACCTCCAGCCTAGCATCACAGTCATTTCTCACTCATTTCTCTTCTCTTCTCCTTTTTCTTTCTCTTTCCAGATAAGACGGGAAGTAAAAGCCTGGGAAAATTTATCTCTTCTCCCACAAAAGAGAAAGGAAACATTCAACTCTCCTACTCAGATGGTGATAATTGTGGTGATGACAAGAAAATAACAACTACTATCACTCTCATATGCAAGCCAGGTAAATATTTAATTTTTTTTTTTTGGTACCAGGGATCAAACTCAGGACCTTGCACTTGTGAAGCAGGCGACGGAACCAGTGAGCTAAATCCCCGCCCCCCCTCCCTTTTTTTTTGAGGCAGGGTCTCACTCTGTAGTTCAGGTTGGCCTTGAACTCACTATGTAGCCCATGCTGGCCTCAAACTCATGGCAGTGTTCCTGCTTCAGCCTCCTGAGTGCTGGAATTACAGGTGTTTGCTACCATGCTTAGCTAATCTTTAACAAGTTTTTTGTAAGTACGTGTTTGCAGTTCATAATGATTTCAAGTAAACATTTAAAAAAAAAAGGAATGTTTTAGTGGCATTTGCCAGAGGTGCATTGGCATTTCTCATTTCTCTTCCTTATCCTGTGTGGATGGGGTTGGGTAGAGAGGTGTGATGCTGAGCCCTCATAGTGCTATAGTCTCTGATGGGAGGCAGTCAGTTGGATTTCTACCGAGAAACGCAGAAGCCATGTGGTGTCAGTAGGCAGTTGTGTTATTCTTTTCCAAATGAATTGTGAATCTCCACATGGTGTCCTGTTGGACTGATGATACAGGGTCAATGATGTGGGTGCTGAGCTTCCTCTAAAGGGGAAAAACCATAAATGATTTAAAAATGTTACCCATGATCTCCCCATTTAAACACAGCATTCATTTTAACTTGCCTACTGAGTCAAGATCTTCATATATTCATACATTCTAACGTTCCTCCAAATAGTGTATTTTGTGAACACTGTTGTGGCTGTATAGTTCTATTTACAAGTTCTAGTGATTTCTTTGTTGACCTAGTATGGTTTTACTATTAAGCTTTCTCCCTGTTGCTGGATTAATAGCACATTTCTAGTGTTAGAAATTGTGAGGTACGTATCCACCCTACACCTCCCACTGAAATCTTTCATTTGGATATATTCCCCACTGTGGGAGAAAGTCAAAGACTAGAACTATTCTTTTCTTATTTTATTGTGGTAAAATATACATAACATAAAATTCATTATTTTAGTCATTTTTAAAAATTGTGGCAAAATATAAACAACCTCAAATTTGCCATGTTAACCATTTACAAGTATGCAGTTCAGTATCATTAAGCACAGTCACCTTGTTCCCACCCGGCACCTCTGTGTATTGCTAGAACTTTTCCATTGTCCCAAACTGAGACTTGGTACCATTGAACTATAGCTCTCCATCCTTGGGCTCCAGCCTCTGGCAGCCACTGCTCCACTTTGTCTATCTGGGTTTGACCAATCTAGATAGCCTATGTGAATCAAATCATACAGTATTTTAGGACCGATTTTTAACCTTGAATGTGCTATACCTCATTTCCTGTAGTCCCTTCCAAGTCTGTTTTGAACAGAACAAGAAGGGATTGATCAGTGATTGATTTTTTCCACCTTGCCAGGTGACCTAGAAAGTGCTCCAATGTTGAGGACTTCTGGGGACAGTGGCTGCTTCTATGAGTTTGAGTGGCACACAGCTGCTGCCTGCGTGCTGTCGAAGACTGAAGGAGACAACTGCACGGTCTTTGATTCCCAGGCAGGTGTGTATCTGAACGGTGCCTCTGTTGTTCACTGTGATGTCAAACCTCTTAAGCCTTTTCCCTAAACATTGTGTCTTGGAGGTAAGCTGCTTTCAGATTTCATTAATGCCATATGACTAAAATTCTTGTTTTTTTCCCCAGAAATTCTTAATATCTGATGTTTGGGGCTTGAGCTATTATACCTTCTTCATTTCATGCTGGGGTTGGGTTTGGTTGATGTAGCACTTGGGGACGCAAGTTTGCAAGGCTTTTCACATGGGTCCTAGCCGTCTTGGGAGATGTTCCAGGAAGGCCTCTGGACCATGTTCATCCTGCCTGGACGTACTGGTAGTTTGTCAGTTACAGGCTCTGAATAGGGCTGTATGTGAGTGCAGTAAAAAGGGATGGGATGGTAGTATTCCAAGGAAAACAGTGGTAATTGCAGGGCTGGTAGCCTGAGGGGCAAGGGTTTCCTCTGCCCTTCGCGCTTCTTCCAGTCCCCTGAGAAGTTGCTCCTTGACACTGTGGGGTGAAGTTGCCCTGTTGACTGTGTTCTGACTGACCTTACATACTTTCATGTTTTTATTCTTTCTTAGGATTTTCTTTTGATTTGTCACCTCTCACAAAGAAAAATGGTGCCTATAAAGTTGAGACAGAGAAGTATGAATTTTACATAAATGTTTGTGGCTCAGTGTCTGTGCACACCTGTCCTCTAGACTCTGGGGCCTGCCAGATTTCAAAAAGGTAAGTGACTGCCCATTCTGGGTTTATTCTGTGACTTTTTTTTGGTGGTACTGGAGATCAAACTCAGGACCTTGTGCTTGCCAGCAGGTGAGGCACCACTGAGCTACATCCCCAGCCCTATTCTGTGACTTTTTGTTCAGGAATAGGCAGGTTCTCATTATTGCTTTACAACAGAAAACTTGGCCTAAAAATTACAGATGCCAGGAGCCTTACCTCTCCAGAAAAAGAGCAAACCATGTCCCAGGGAAAGAGGAGCAGGCTTACATAATGTCCTACTTCATGTATTTTGTGCTTTTTCAGTATATCTCTATTCTGTGCAGTATCAGTTAAAAAGAAGTGAGTTGTGTATGCCTTAAGCCAGCCGTGCTGAGTGTCAATTTGGGTCCTGGTGGGGTAGAGAGGAAGCCTTCCCCTGCAGTTATAAGTCTACATATGGGGATCCCATGGACTGTGGCCCTGGGTCCTAGTCATGGGCATGCCTCCACGTTGCTCATTGGCCCTTCTGTAGACACCCAGCCTGGAATCCTTCTGGTCATGACAGCTTTTCTGAGAGACATTCATATGTTTATTTCAGTAATAAGAAGTATTGGAACTTGGGACTGAGTAATGGTAAACTTTCATATTATGATGGGATGATACAGCTGAGCTACAAGGATGGTACACCCTATAATAATGAAAAGCACACACTGAGATCCACACTGATCACTTTCCTCTGTGATCGAGATGCTGGAGTAGGTCTGCCTGAGTACCAGGTAGGAATTGTCCATGTGGTTTTCTCTGGGGATACCTTAGCCTGCTGTAGACTTTTTATTTAGAAGCAGAACTGTTATTAGTCTGGTTTCCTGGCCAAATCACCTCCTTAATTATTCCTTGTAGGTTGGCAAGGATGTGTAGGCAATATTTATTCACTTGTTACATTCTGTATTCAATGACCCAAGCACCTCAGTGGTGGTCTTACAACCCTGTTGATTTTGAGTACAAATCATTGAAAAGCATCAGAAATCACGCCTTATCTTCACTTAACCAAGGCCAAATCTCTATATTAATTTTTGACTTTTAATAAGAATATTCTTTTAATAAAATTGAAGGAGGTAGACAAAGTAAACTTTCCTTCATACACTTTCCTTATCAAATGATGCCCTTGTTCTTTTGTGAATACTGTCTTTGCAGAATGTTTCCTTTTTCTCTTAGCTTTTTGTAACTATAACAAATGCATGAGATAATCACCTTCAAAAAGGTGTATTTTGGCTCACAGTGTTGGGAGGTTTCAGCCCCTCATTGGTTGGCTCCATTGTTTTGGGCCTGTGGTGAGTCAGCACATCAGGGTGGGAGTATGCAGTGGAGCAAAACCTCATGGCCAGGAAGCAAAAGAGAAGAGTGAAGAAGGGTTCAGCATTCCACAGTCCCCTTTGAGGGCATATCCCAGTGACTTAAAAACCTACCTCTGTCCTACGTCTTCAAGATTCCACCATCCCTCAGTGACAGCATGGTGGGGACTGAGCTTTTAACCATGTGTCATTGGGTGACATTCCAGGTCCAAACCATAGCACCATCCATCCTTGTTTCTTTCTTGGTCATTTCCATGTCATTAGGAAGAGGACAACTCTACCTACAACTTCCGGTGGTATACTAGTTACGCCTGCCCGGAGGAGCCCCTGGAGTGTGTGGTGACTGACCCGTCCACACTGGAGCAGTATGACCTCTCCAGGTGAGCAGGATCAGCCAGCATAGTCCTTCATCCTGTATAGTTGCCAAGGTCATTAGGTAGTACTTGTGAATGCATGACAGAGCTGTTAAAGGTCATGTTGGTGCTGGTTGTGTGGGACCATGATGGGGAGATTGAAGCAGAAGAATTTATAGGTCTGGTCGGCCCTTGGTAGTACCTGTTCTTTTTTTCTTTATCGATATATTTTAGAAACACATAATGATCACATTCGTCATAGGGGATTTGTACCTGTGCATGATATATCTTGCTGCTTCTTTTTTCCCACTCCCCTACCCTCCCTTCAACCTCTTCCCCTCCTTATTAACACCTGTTCTTTTTTTTTTTTGAAACAGGGTTTTGCCATGTAGTTCAGGCTGGCCTTGAACTCTCTGTGTAGTTTAGGCTGGCTTCAAACTTCATGGCGATCCTCCTGTCTCACCCTCCCAAGTACTGGGATTATAGGTGTGCACCACCATGCCCGGCTTAACACCTCTTCTTTGCCACATGAGCCCTCAGTCTATAGCTTCATTATTGAGGGCATTGACTGTCAGTGCAGGGAGTTGGCACATATTGAAGGTCTGCTTCGTGTGGAGCTTTGTAAAGGTCACATGTGATCATATTGTATCCTGAGTCACAGGGAGCCCATTTTTGTGGTTCAGTGGGAGACATTTCATTTGATAGTTCTTTATTTCTCTGACTCCTTAGAAATAAATTGCCTGCCTGAGATGTCTAACCTCTTTAAAAGTATACATTTTGCTTTGAAATTTTAGTCTGGCAAAGTCTGAAGGTGGTCGTGGAGGAAACTGGTATGCTATGGACAACTCAGGAGAGCATATCACTTGGAAAAAATACTATATAAACGTGTGCCGGCCCCTGAATCCTATGCCTGGCTGTGATCGATATGCATCAGCTTGCCAGATGAAATATGAAAACGATCAGGTGCGTCTGTCTTCCTTGGGTGTCTCATTCAGCCTAAGTGCATGGCTCAGTGGGTGGAGGTGTTTGTGTTAGATCTTCAGATCAAAGTAGGCCTGGCTGCTCCACTGAAGCCCTCTGAGTAGAAACAGGCCTCCGAGTAAACTAGCCTGCCTCCCAAACAAATGTGCCTCACACTGGAGTCTTTGTTCAGATTTAAAACTTAAAGAAAACACCATTCTCTTGGCTTCTTTTGATCAAGTAAAGGGCAAAGGATACCCCTCATGGTTATGTCTAGCCTGAATTCAAGAGTCTTTGACTCAACAGATGTTTGTAAAAAAGATCTTTAACTCCCAGTCTTGTAATTTCAGTAGTCTGGGAGCGTGAGACAGGAGGAATTCCGGTTCAAGGCCAGCCTGGGCAACTTAGAGACTTAATTAATGAGATCCTTCTCAAAATAAAAAAAGGGCTCAGAGTGAAGAAGTTTGCTTTCAAGAGCTTTTCTGGATTACTTAGTGGGGAAAATTGGTTTGGGAGAGTTGCTATGGATGAACTAGAGCCAAGTGTTAGCACTTCTTTGGGGTGCTAAGCAGTGTTTGGTCTTCTTATTGAATGGGCCAGAACTTTTGTGTGTTTCCTTGTTGTATTGTAAAAGGTGAATCTTAAAGATATAGATGGATTCCGGAAGTTGCCTTCTATAAAAAATAATGTCCCAGGAATGTACTTTTCGTGCCATGTGTGACTGGTGTGCTCTGGTGCTTAAGAACTTAGTTCTCTGGGGGTGGGGATATAATATTGCTCAGTGGTAGAGCACGTACCTTGAGTGAACAAGCCTGGGTTCAATCTGTAGCACCAAAACAAAAAAAAAAGAATTGAGTTCTCAGTTTTGTGTATTTGAGCACATGTATAATTTCTTTATTTAGAGTAATAGCCGCATAGTATAGCCAGTCCTCAATATTCATGGAGTCTCCATTTGTGAATTTGTCTCCTCATTAACCTTTGTAACCCCCAAATCAATGTACAGAGCACTTAGTGACTCTTGGACATTCATGGTAGTCCAGGCGTGTTTCTCCCTGAGGTTGACTACCATGATGCTCTGCCCTTGTGCTGAGGTGTTCAGAGGATGGAGGGATGGGGGAGGCTAGGCCAGAAGCTCTGGTTTGGGGCCAGTTTGGATGGAGCTTTGAGTCCTGCATCTGCACGTAGTACTTCTGAGCCACATTTTTCTTTTTTGTAAAATAAAATAGAATCTGTCAGCATGAGTTGTTTTAGGATTTAGGATTATAATCAATGTGAGATAGTGATGCAATTGAAAAATGCAGTGAATGTTGGAATTTTAAAAAATTTATTACAGTAAAAGATACATTGCTGTTAATCCTCCTCAGAATACCACCTCCACCCCATTACTCTGAACACACCTACCCCATCGTTCTTAATACTTTCTGAAGCTGTTCTGGAAGTCTTTTGTGTATGTCTTATTTGCGTTGTCATGGCTGCCTCATTGTCCTGAATTAGTTCAAAATGTTGACCTTTCATGGTCATTTTGACAATGAGGAAGAGCCAGAAGTTGCATGGTGTCAGATCCAATGAACAAGGTGGACGAGAACACACCGTAATGTTTTTATGAGCCTCTCTTTCCATTGGATGGCACTCGGTAGCAGCATTCACTGTAGTTTTGCTCATACCTTGTAAAGACATGAAAGAACACTTCTAGAGTTGCTTCAGAAAGTGGCAAGAATGATGGGATAAGTATGTTTGAAGCAAGGGGGAGTATTTTTAGGGAGACTAGTGGCAGCGTGTCTTTTATTGTAATAAATGCTTTAAACATTCACCATACATGTTGATCACTCTTTGTATGTGGGTGTGTAATATAGCTCCCTTGGGACCAGTGGTTCACTATTCATTATGTGTTGTTCATGGGGACCTTATGGGATGTAACTTCCATGAGTATTGAACCCTCTCCTTCAATACTGCACCAACTGCATTGAGTGCTAATGGATGCTAACAGATGTTCGTGTTGCAGGGCACCTTCACCGAGACTGTCGCCATCAGCAGCCTGGGAGTGGCCAAGACTGGCCCAGTGGTGGAGGAGAGTGGCAGCCTCCTGCTGGAGTATGTGAACGGCTCAGCCTGCACCACCAGCGACGGCCGGCTCACCACCTACAGCACGAGACTCCATCTTGTTTGCTCCCGGGGGAGCATGGTAAGGCACTGCCTGGGATAGCAGGCTCTCTGCAGAAAAATGCTTTGCAGTTATTGTGGTAAAATGCACGACATAAAATTGACCATTTTAGCTGTGGGGTTATTAAGAACATTAAGCATGTTTTTTGTGTCCATTACGTCTCCATGTCCGGAACTTTAAAAAATCATCACAGACCCAGTTGATTTTTTTACCAGGAATTTCAGAGTTATACAGTACTAGGCTCATGTGTTGAATAATTTCTAGGTAGGCAGGCAAATCCCTAGTGGGGAATACTGGAAGTCATGTTCATTATGAATTAAGTTACGGTCTGCTTATTAAGGGTCAGTTATAGGTCCCTCTAGCCAGCCACTCCTACTTTGCACCTATGTGGTGGGTGCTGATTCACACATGTCCAGGTACCCCACGGTCCTCTTTGTCCCTTGCTGCGATCCACGGAGAGGATTGAGAGACTGGTGGCCGAGCATGGGCCTGCTTTTCAGTAGGACATGGTCATCTTTGAGATTATAGACTCACTCTCCTCTGTCCACCCTGGGCCTGGGCTGCCTGTTTCTTCTCTCTGACTATAGGAGTTGGCCCTCACTTCCCAGTGCCACCTGGCTGGCTCTGCATCCTGGGCAGGTTATGCATCCCCTTCTAGGAACCCTGGTATGGACTCCCCTCTGATTTTTCATTGCCATTGCAATGCTTCGTCCTTCCCAAAAGTTCTCTTGGATTCTGCTTTTCCCTGCATTTCTGTGATACTTTAGTCTTCAGAATGATTTCACATCGCCAAGATTTCAGCACACACACATCCTGCTGCTCCCTGTGCCCAGGTGCTGCTCAAGAGCAAATCAAGATCGTGCTCACTGTGCTGCACACTCTAGACTAAGGGTTCCATAGCCCAGGGCTCAGTTACTTCTTGAGACCAATAGTAAGGCTGAGGGGGCAGATGCTTCTGTTTTGCTCCTAGGGCTGCTGAGGCTGAGTTGGAGCCTGCAGTCAGAGAGCCTGGGTAGGTGAGATTGCCCTATGCTGGCCCCAGTTTTCTCCCCTGTAGCTCATTGATGCCTCCAGCCCCTGGCTGTGGGCCCTTTGTGGCAAGGCTCAGTGGGGAAGGGCAGCAGAGCTCTCAGCGTAGCTCCTGGTGTGTGGGCCACCCATTAATGTACCGCTAATGTGCCAGTCCTCAGGACCAAGGTGAAGGTGACACTTTCCCAGAAAGGGAGCATAGCACTTTTAGGGGAAACGTTTTACTAGGACACACAAATTATAAGTTAGTAACAGTTCTGTTCACAAATTGGCTACATCCCTATAATTAGAACCCATGTCAAGGAATAGAATGTTTGTTCCACCCAGAAACCCTTCTCACCTCTCTGTCCATCAGCCCCTCTGCTGACCTCTGACATGTAGGTCAGTTTGGCCTAATTCTGAGCTTGCATCCACAAAACCATGGGTACTGCAGTCTTTTGTGTTTGGCTTTTCTTTTTTTTGTTTTGTTTTGCTTTTTTTTGTTTGTTTTTTGAGACAGGTTGTCACTATTTAGTTCAGACTGGCCTTGAACTCACTATGTAGCCAAGGCTGATCTCGAACTCACAGTGATCCTTCTGCCTCACCCCTCAGAGTGCTGGCATCATAGGTGTGCGCCACCATGCCTGATTTGTTTTGCCTTTTTTTGGTTTGTTTGTTTTGCTTTTTTGAGGCAGGGTCTCACTATGTAGTTTAGGCTGGCCTTGAACTCATGATGATCTGCCCGCTTTAGCCTTCCAAGCGCTGAGATTACAGGTGTGCGCCACCATACCTGTCTGTGTTTGGCTTTTTTAGTTCAATTTTTGCTGTAAAGTGCTTTTGAAAAGTACCAGCTTGGACTCTCAAAGTGAGGTTGGGATCCTAATTCTCCCCTGAACTGCTGACATGATCTCAAATTTCTTAACATCCAAGAATGAGAGTTGATCTTTCTTTTATAGGGTTAATGAAAACATTACATTGTAATTAGCTAATGCCTGTTGAATGGTGATGCATAATAAACACTGAGTGGCTTTTAGCCACTTTTGTCTAAGGGGTTGCACCCTCTTTACCAGATCACTATTCTCTTACTCTTAACCCTGTGCTTGACCTTTCAGAACACCCACCCCATATTTTCTCTCAACTGGGACTGTGTGGTCAGTTTCCTGTGGAACACAGAGGCTGCCTGCCCCATCCAGACAATGACAGACACGGACCAGGTATGTGTGCTCTCTCCTGCCCTCTGGCTGAGCTTCCTGCTGGACATCTCCAGCTGGTGTCTGGCTCTGAACTGCCCCCAGCCCTGGTGTTTGAAGGTGTCATCATCCCTCTGTGTTGATAACAGGCGCCTGAGGTCATGTATTCCTCTGCTCCCGTTCAACACCAAGGTCCCAGGATCAGAATCAGGACCCTCAGTTTTACTCCCCACTCAATGTAGATTCCTTCTCTTCTCTACTCTCCAGTCCGGCCCTTCCATGTGGCAGTGGCTCTGCTCTCCTCCATCACTGCTGCCATAAAACATTGGGGAATCAGTCACCGAAAGGGCAGAGCCCATGTGCTCCATGTGACCTTACCTATAGGATGGAGCCGGTAACTCATGGGCTACTGAAGGCCCTCACCCTCTGCTTCCAGCCACCTCTTCCAGCTTCTCTTCTCCTTCTGAGGTGACAGGAGTGGCGCCTGGTCTGGTCTGGATGGTTTAGCCTTGGCCCGGTTCCTCCTGGCCACACAGTGTCCTGCAGAGTATAGCATAAGCTGCGCTGAGGCATTTCCTGCCTCTGCAAAGCAAGGAATTGTTTTCATGGTACTGCATGTGTTTCTTTATGTTTCCCTCCCTGCCTTCTTGATGTCTCCACTGCACTGCAGAGTGTGCAGCAGATGAACTGTAGCTTATCCATAGCCACGACCCAGCTCAGGTTGTTCTTAGTGAGGGTGGGAACCATGGGGTGCCAGGGCCCCATCCACAGTCTGTGCTTGTGGAGCTGTGACCGCTGCCCCATCCCCTGCATTTGGTGGGCACAGGAGGCCCAGGGCAAAGTTAATTATACCCAAAAGAGGACAGTACCTATATGTGAATAATTGAGATAAAAAGCAGAGCGTGAGATTTCTTAACGTGTTTGGGCTTTTTAGGAAATTATTTATGGGTTTCTTATGGTTCCTACTGCTTTCACCTTAGGGAGCTCAAGAGCTTGCAGGTGAATACAACATTTAGTACAGGCAAGGAACTGTTTGGATAGGCTGCCTTTTTGATAGGGATTTTTCTTTATGGTTTATGATACTGGGGATTGAGTCCAGGGGCTCATGCATGCCAGATAAATGTTCTGGCATGGAGCTGCATCCCTAGCCTTTTAAAAAAGTTGTTTATTTTTGCTGGGCCTGGTGGTTACATACCTATAATCTCAGCACTCTGGGTGGCTGAGGCAAGAGGAATTCAAGTTCTCGCCCAGCCTAGGCAACTTAGTGACTTTGAGAGACCCTGTCTCAAAATACAAAATAAAGGGTCTTGAGATGTAGCTCAGTGTGAAAGCCCTGGGTTCAGTCCCCAGTACAGTACCACCCCAAAACAAAAAAAAACCATGGGGGCGAGGGAAGAGAGAGAGAGGAGTGTATATTGATTTTGAGAAAGGGTCTTGCTAAGTTGACCGAGCTGCCTTCTATTTAACTTGCAATCCTCCTGCCTTGGCCTCCTGAATAGCTGGGATTATGAATGTGGACCACCACACGTGACCCTTGATAAGGATTTTTAAAGTAAATGGGAAGGCCAGCCCTGTAAATTATAAATATGGAGGCTTCTGGAGGTGGCTCCTGTAGGATTAGATTGACTGTGTTCTTTCTCCCTTTTGATTCCTGTAGGCCTGCTCTATAAGGGACCCCAACAGTGGATTTGTGTTTAATCTTAGCCCACTCAACAGTTCACAAGGATATGTGGTCTCAGGCATTGGGAAGACATTTGTGGTAAGAGCCATGTGATGAATTTCCGGTTTGCTTTGAATTATAGAGACAGTTCATTAAAGTTACCCACAGTCTCCAAGGACAACACTTTCTATATGTAGTCCTGAACTCTGTATTCCTTGCCAGTTAATAACAGATAATGCTAGAAACTGCCTGGGATTTAGCTCAGTGGTGCCACTGCCTGCCTCGCAAGCACAAGGTCCCGAGTTCGATCCCCGGTACAAAAACAAAAACAGATACTGCTATTTTTCCTTTATCTTCATTCCAAAGAATGTATTCTGCTTTGTCTTCAAAACTATAGTAAACTGGATTTTAATGAAATAACATCGTTAGGAAATAAATTTCTCTTTTTTATAAATTAAAAAAATGTAGGTCATTACTTTACATTTGCTTATGATGAACATGATTCAAACGATATAATTTTATAAAAATCTTGTAGTTATGACTTATGTACCTTCCCTTTATTATACATGTTGTTTTATTACATGCAAGATAATCTTACACATTTATAGATAACAGGGCTATATAAATAAAATCATGTGTACTAAACCTTAGAGCAAATTTATGGATATTGCTATTTAGACTTTGTTTTTTTTATTAAGTTTATTGGTACATTTTAGGTATACATTATGATCACATTAATCATTGGTAATTTGTACCTTTACATGATACATCTTGGTTCTTATTTTTTTCCCCTTCCCCTTCCCTCTCTTCTGCCCTTCCACCCCTCCCCATTTATAAAACCTCTGCTCCCCCCCCCCCCCAATTCTACTTCCCCTTTGGACTTTTTCTTCCTATTTCCCAATATCTATTACACATTTTGGTCCTCATTTACACTTTCAGTTTCTCACACCACACAAACAATTTGGCATTTACTTAAGAGTATGGTCTCAAGGTGCATCCATTTAGCTATAAATTAGACTTTGATTTTTGCCTTACCTACTAACTTTAGGACTTATCTGCCCATACATGGAGAGTTGGTAAATTGATTAATAAATAACAGATAATTAACTAGTGGGATTTTGGTTGCTAGAACTCCTCTTTGTGGTAAGTTATGTAGCCTAACTGCACTTCTGTGGTCCTTACTGATCGACCTCTAGTTCAATGTCTGTGGCACCATGCCTGCCTGTGGGACTGTTGCTGGAAAGCCCGCTTCTGGCTGTGAGGCAACGTCTGAGACACAGGAGCTGAAGAACTTGCAGCTGGAAAAGCCGGTTGGATTTGAGAAGAGCCTCCAGCTGTCCACGGAGGGCCTCTTAACACTGACCTACAAAGGGTTTCCTCCTGAGGACAGAGGTAAGTTCAGAGCCCTGGGGTGTCAGCTACAGTCCTGGTGGTCCGTGACTGTCTGTGCTCCATTGGCGTTTTCACAGGATGCTCAGTACCCACCTTCCCTGGGGCACAGTAGCATACACGTGACCCTCATCTTGGTGCCTGTCCTTTGATGACTCCTCTCCATGTAATTCCCTGTGGAGGTGGCCCTGAGGTACCACTTCCCCACTGGCTGCCCTCCGCCCCCTTTCTCTCCTCTGGGCATCCTTTTATCTTCCCACCACTTGTTCTCAGACCTGGAATGTTTTTACTCCAACATTGATCACATTTCCTTTGGTGCTAAAGCTGGGATGGGTAAAGATCATAAAAGTTACTGTTTTTTGTTTTTCTATAAATTTCCTTTGTTTCTTTTTTTAAAGCAAAACATTTATTGGTACGTTTTAGATATACATAATGATAACACTCAACGTAGAGGATTTGTACCTGTACAATAATAAACATTGTTTTGTTCTATTAAATTTTTAACATTTGCATTTTTTGCAAGTGTGCTGTGCAGCAGAAATGGTCACCATTTTTTGTGTCATGAAGTCCAAGACCTAGTCCAAGCGCCTTCATAAAGACAGTGGCTATGTTAGCAGTAACAACAGCTGCTGTGTTCTGAGTGCTTTCTCTGCACCAGTCCTATGTTAAAATGCTGTATGTTTATGCCAACTCCATGAGTCTTACCTGTCTTTTGTGCTTAAGCTTTTCTGCTTGACCATGGATTCATTTTACACATGCATTAATGAAAGCTAGAGAGGTCATGTGGCTGGGGACAAAGCCAGTGGCTTATTGGTTGTCAGCATGAGAGCAAGGATCCAGGTCTCTTGCTTTTTGATCCTGGCTCTGCCAACTAATGCTTTCCTGTTGTACAGTGAGAAATAGGCCCCCAGAGGTCAGGAACTTGTCCGGGGCCACACAGCAAGTAAGCAGCAGAGCTTGCTTGGGAGCCTCATGTCTCCTGTCAAAGCCTATGCTATTTCCATCACATCATGGTAGACATGGGCAGAGGTGATCATGGGATGAGGTTGCTAAGAATGCTATTGCTTTGTTAGCGGACATCAGGTGAAGTTTAGTCTCTGGAAGGGAGCGGAAGGTTCTGCTGTCCTGGGCTTGTTACACCCTACTCTTCAATACATTTGTACATCTGTGTCAAGCTAACAGATGCCAGAGACTTCCCATGTAGGCAGTGGTCAGAATAATGTCAAGGACTCTCTGAGGGCAGATTAAAAGTTGGGAATCTTGGCCAGGATGTAGCTCAGTGGTGCCACACCTGCCTGGCAAACACAAGGTCCTGAGTTCAATCCCCAGTACCAGAAAAAAAAAAACCAGGAATTTTGAAACGATGTCAGCTTTGAGTAGAGGTGCCTTGTATGCTTCATCCTACAAAAAGGACCAGCTGCTTCACTGAATGTTTGAGGCAGAGAGTCAAGAGTGTAGTGGACCATGACACAGATGTTGCGGTGCATGGAGCTTTACACAGATAGGAACTAAGCACAAGCATCTACCATACCGTCTCAAGATCAGCCCTAAGCAGACGCCCCAGCAGTCCCTCATCACGCCATTCAGGGCCAGGGACACTGTGTCCCGTGCAGGCTGTGAGTCCAGTTTAGGGAGCTACTAACCTACCACACTGCTGCATCGCCCTGGACAAAGAGCCCTGGCCACACTGCTGCCCACACCTGGGTTCTTCCTGCACAGTGCTTGGCAGCTCCTCTGCTGACCAAGGCCTGTAAACCAGCCGGGACACCCCCACCTTCCTTCCCTCAGCTCCAAGAAGCACCTGGGTGATCCAGCCTGAGCAGCTTGGCCTACAAAGGCCTCCAGAAAGTCAGCCCTGCCCCTACCTTCCACTTCCCTGACATCACCCAGGTGACTCATTCCACCCATTCTTGGCCTTGGAAAGCATCTACATGACTTTGTCCAACCTCCCGTGGCCTCAGGAAGTGGTCAGCCAGTTCTCAGATCAGCCCACTAAGGCCCTGAGAAGCATATTCATCAGCCCCACCCAACCACTCTGGCTCCAGGAAGCAGCTGGGCAGACCTGAGCATGTAGGTCCCTAAGGCCTCTGTGAAGTCACATCAGACAGTGCGTTAACTAATGTGCCACAGGCCCCTTGTTGCTCTTAGATACTGACAGCGCTTCACTCTACTACTGAGCATACTGAGCTATACCCATCTGGGCCACTGGGCTGGCCCTAACCGTACATGAGCCACAGCTGGGCGCATCACACCCCGAATCTTTGACAAATTTGCCCCACCAGTGGTACAGTCCCAAAAGCTTTGCAGCCAAGGCCCCTCACATACTTGTAGATATTACTAATGATTACTGCTGATGAAGTGATGAAGTTACATGTGTACTACAGAAAGGTACCCACTTGGAACTAACTCAGCATGTCCAACCAACACACTGGAACTGATATATCACAACTGGAAAGTCTTTTACTATGAAAATCTTTTACCCTATAAAATTGGTAGAGGTACATCTGATCCTTCAGATGTACAAATAATAAGATAGGGACATAAGTATGAAAAAAAAGTAACATGGTGCCTCTGACAAAATATAATAACTCTACCAACAGACCTAGAAAGAAAAGGAAATCAACAAATTGCCTGACAAAGAATTAAAAGTAATGATTATAAAAAAATCTAATGCGACTCAAGAGAATATAAACAGTTTGATGAAGTTGGAGATATTTCATGATATGAATAAAAAATTTATCAGAGATAAGAGATCATAAAAAAGAATCAGAAATCTTGAAGCTAAGGAACTCAGTGAAGTTGTAAAAATACAGTTGAGATCCTCAGTAGTAGACTTGATAAGGAAGAATTTCTTTTTTTTTCCCCATTAAGTTTATTGGTACATTTTAGGTATGAGATATAGTTACATACATCATTAGGATCTTGTACCATTACATGAGCATCTTGGTTCTTATTTTTTTCCCCTTCCCCCGCCCTCCCTTCACCCCCTCCACCCTTCCCTATTTACAAAGACTTTGTTTCCATTTTTTCCTTTTCTCATATTTTTTCTTTTCCTTTCTTTCCTTTCCCCTACCCCTCCCACTTCCCCTACTCCTTTAGACCTTTTCTTCCTATTACACAATATCAATTATACATTTTTAATTACAATATCAAAATTTAGAGGACATTGCCACAGATTTTACAGAATTTAAAGGGATATAGAAAGCATATTTCAAAAATCTGTTTTGAAATAAATTTGACAACTTCTAAGAATTACCTTGGAAGACAAATTAAACTGATTCTGGAGGAAATATAAAATTTGAATAGCACCTATTAAAGAAAGTATATTCCTAGCTTGAAAACCTACCTATATGGCAACAACAGGCTCATATACATTTTGTTTTTGCTTTTTTTTTTTAAATTTGGGTACCAGGGATCGAACTTGGGATCTTGTGCTTGCGAGGCAGGCGCCAGAACCACTTGAGCTAAATCCCCGGCCCTAGGCTCATATACATTTTAACTGATGAATTATATCAAACATTTAAAACAGCAAAAAGAAGGAACACTAGGAAGAATTTCTGAGCTTGAAGACAAGTCTTTTGAAATAGCCCTGTCAAATTAATGCAAGAGAGAAAAAGCAGCTTTTGAAAGTTAGACGACATCATTATATGAGCAAATGTTTGTATTTATTTCAGGAGAAGAGGAAAAAAAAAGGCATAGAAAAACCTCAGTGAAGCAATTACTGAAAACTTTTAAAATTTTCTTAAAGGAATGCATATCCAATTGTATGAAGTTCATAGGACCCTTAATAGATTGGACCATATACTATATCTCTGAGGCATGTTATATTCAAATTGTTAAAAGTACAAGACACTTTTTTTTTGAATAGGGTCTTACTATGTTGTACAGAGTGTTCTTGAACTCACTATATAGCCCAGGTTGGCCTTGAACTCAGGGTGATCCTCCTGCCTCAGCCTCCCAAAGGCTTGGACTGTAGGTGTGCACCACCTTACCAGACTATGAGACAAAAATTCTGTAACAGAAAAGCATCTTGTCATCTGTAAGGGAATCCCCATTAGACTAACAGCAGACTTCTCTCCAGAAACCTTACTAGCTTGGAGACAGTGGGGTCATATATTCAGAGTCCTGAAGAAAAACTTGCTAGTCAAGAATGTTACATCCAGCAAAACTGTCCTTAAGAAGTGAAGGACAAATGACTTTCTAAGGCCAAAATGAAGGGACTTCTGCACCGACAAAAAATGCTTTAAAATAATACTACAGGTGAAGCAGAGGATAACGGTTATCATGAAAACACATGAAGGTTCAAAACTCAGCAGTAAAGCAAGTGGATAAGGGAAAAAGAAAATCAAACTCTTCCACTACAGAAAATTACCAAACTACAAAGATGGATGAACAAGAGAGGAAAAAAGGAGCAAAGTATGCATGAAACAACCAGAAACATATTAAGAGAACAGCAGGGATATGTCTGTATTTCTCATTAATAGCTAAATAAATTAGATTCCCCAATTAAAAAAGATAAACTGTCTATAGATTTAAAAAAGAAAAAACCTAGACCAAATGATGCTTACTATAAGAAACTCATTTCAACAGACTAACATGAAGGGATGGAAACAGATACCATGCAAATTGGAAAAAAAAAATTTGACAGAAATTTAGCTAGACCATCTGAGAAAAATGGAAAAGACTCAAATAAAATCAGAAATGAGAACAGTAAATACTACAACTGATATCACAGAAATACTCAGGATCATTTGGCACTACTATGAGCAACTATATACCTACAAGTTGGAACACCTAGATTAAAATAATGTATTACTGCATACAAACAACTTACCAAAACTGAACCCTAAGGACATAGAAAACCTGAACAGATCTGTAATGAGTAACAGTATTAATAAATGTCTCCCAGCAAAGGAAAAAAGCTTAGGACCAGATAGCTTCATTATTATTGTTGTTTTGCAATGGTGGTGGTCAAACCCAGGGTCTTGAGCATGCTAGGCAAGTGCTCTCTGGGGCACATACATTCCCGTCTCTCACAAAACTTTAGAAGGGCTAATGCTAATTCTTCTGAAACTACCCCGAAGTATTGAAAGGGAAGGAATCCTTTTAAACTCATTCTGTGAGACCACCATTCTTGATAGAAAAACTAGATGGGGGTACAACAACAAAAGAAAACTACAGACCAGTATCCCTGATGAACATGGGTGCAAAAGTTCTCAACGAGATTTTTTTTTTTCGGTATGGAGAATCAAACTTGGCCTCATGCTTGCCAGGCAGGCACTGTGTTACTGAGCTACATTCCTGACCCCTCAACAAGATAATTGAAAGAAGTTAACATACATAAAATATTATTGAATGGGTTTTATTCTAGGAATGGAAGGTTGCTTCAATACATGTAAACCAATAAATGTAATGCTCTGTATCAACAGAGTAAAGGATTAAAAACTCTGTGGTCATAAAATTCAACATCTCTTTAGGATTTAAAAAAAAATGTAGAGAAGAAAAGTACCATAGTACACAACAAAGCTATATATGACAGGCACACAGCCTACATCATGCTGAATGGGGAAAAGCTAAAATTATTTACTCTTAAGATCAGCAACAAGGTGTGGATGTCCACCACTTTATTGTTTTGGAATATTCAGTATTCAATCTTAACCTAATTAAAAGACATGAGAAAGAAATGGTGGGCATCCACATAAGAAAGGAGGAGGTAAAAATATCCTTGTTTGCAGATGGAATGATTTTTTAAATAGAAGAACTTAGAAAGACTTTATCAAAAAACTGTTAGAACTAATAACAGTTCAGTTTTTAGGATACAAAATCATGTGTCAGTTATTCTCTAGGAATGCTATTTTTATTTTTTAGGTACCGGGGATTGAACTCAGGTCCTTGTGCTTGTGGGGCAAGTGGCAGAACCACTGAGCTAAATCCCTGGCCCTACAAAATCAACATAAGAAAGATCAGTGTCTCTTATTTACCAATAATAAAGTTGCTGAGAAGTAAAGCAATTCCATTCACAAGAGTTACAAAAAACACAGTGAAAACTCAAAGCAATAACAAAACCGAGGAATAAATTTAACCAAGGAAGTGAATGACCTTTACGGTGAAAGTTATGAAATACTGAAGAAAGAGAAGAGAAGCAAAAAGCAGAAGACATCTTATATTCATGGATTGGGAGAATTAAAATTGTTAACATGTCTCTACTACCCTAAAGAAGTCTACAGATTCAGTGGAATTCCAGCAGCATCTCTGACAGAAGTAGAAAAAGCACTCCTAAAGTTTATGTGGAATCACAAAAGACCCCAAATAGCAAAAGCATTCCCAAGTAAAAAGACAAAGCTGGAGCCATTATTAATACCTGGCTGCAACATGTACTATGAAGCCAACAGCATGGTACGGGCTCAAGACCAGTTATACAGACTAGTGGAACAGATAACCCAGAAATAAATTATATATTTACAAGAACATACATTGGAGAAGGGACATCTTTTCAATAAATGGTGCAGGGAGAATTGGATATTCATATGTAGAAGAAAGAATCTAGGCCCCTATCAAAGCCTAGTTACAAAAAACAATTCCAAGTGGATGAAAGACTTAAATGTAAGACCAAAAACTAAAAGTACTAGGTGAAAATACAGGGGAAAAAGTTTCAGAACATTGGTCTGAGGAAAGATTTTTTTTTTTTTAATACAATCCCCCAAATACAGAAAACAAAAGCAAAAATTGTCAGAATTATGTCAAATACTTTCGTACAGCAAAGGAAAAAACAGTAAAGGGACAACCTACAGTGTGGGAGAAAATATTTGCAGACTATTTTATCTGACAAGGAATTAATTTGCAGAATATATAAGGAACTCCAGTGACTCAACAGCAGAAAAGCAATCTGATTAAAAATAGGTAAAGGACCAGAATAAATATCTCTCAATAAAATTACCAATAGACTTAAATCAATTTAAAAAATATTTCTCAAAAGAAGATACGCAAGTGGCCAATAAGAATTGAAAAAATGTTTAACAACACTAATCACCAAGGAAATGCAAATTAAAAGCACAATAATATATTGTCTCACCCTGGTTATAATATATATGAAGATATAAATGCTGGTAAAGATGCAGCAAAGGGGAAATGTCATGCCCTGTTTGTAGGAGTGGGAATTGGTAAAACTGTTAGGGAAAACACTGGAGATTTCTAAGAAAACTAGAAATAACAACTACCAAGTCCTGCTTCTGGGTATATATCCAAAGGAATAGAAGTGTGTGTCAAAGAAATATCTCTACTGATGTTTTCCTGTCGCACTGTTCATAGTAGTGTAGTTACGGAACCAACCACAGTAGTGTAGATACGGTCCTCATCAGTAGAGAAATGGATACAGAAAATGTAGTGCACTGTGGGATATTATTCAGCCTTAAAAATGAATGAAATTGGGGCCGGGGATTTAGCTCAGTGGTTTCGCCGCCTGCTGTGCAAGCACAAGGACCACGAGTTCGATCCCTGGTACCAAAAAAAAAAAAATGAATGAAATCCTCACATTTCAACAACTTGAGTGGACCTAGAGGACATTATTTTATACAAAGTCAGGCCCAGAAAGGTCCATATCATGTGTTCTCACTTATATGTGGGAGTTAAATAGTTGATCTTGAAGTAGAGAATAGGAGAGTGGTTATTAAAGCCTGGGAAGAGTGGGTCAGGGAGCAGGTAGAGAGAGAGGATAGCTCTGCAGTGCAGTAGGACAGTCACAGTTAGCAAAAACTGACTGTGCATTTAAAAAATGCCCAGTAGAGAGGATTGTGAATGTTCCCAGCACAAAGAAATGGTGTTTGTCTAAAGTGATAGGTGTGCATTTAGTTACACTGACCTGATCATTATCCATTTTATATATGTATTTATTATTGTTATTATTACTGGCACTGTACTAGGGATTGAACTCAGGGCCTTTGATTTACATCTGCAGGCCTTTTTAATTTTTTTTATTTTGAGACAGGCTCTTACTAAGTTGCCCAGGCTTGAACTTGTGATCTTCTTTCCTTGAGCACTAGCATTACAGCAGTGTGCCACCATGCTGGGCTTATACTTGTATTGGAATATAGTACTGTACCCTATAAATATGTAAAATTACTGTGTCAATTAAAAATAGCCGGGTGTGGTGGTGCATGCCTGTAACCTCGGCACTTGGAAGGCTGAGGCAGGAGGATCACCAAGTTTGAGGCCAGCCTGGGCTGCATAGTGAGTTCAGGACCAGCCTGAAGTACATAGTGAGACCCTGTCACAAAACAAAACAAAACGAAACAAGCAAAAAATATACTTAGAATTGGGAAGTTAATTTTAACTGTAAGAACAGAAAACATGGGCCTGGGAGTGCATGGTCTTTGAAGAGTTGTTTGTCAGAAAAAGGAACAGATGTTTCATATAACACGGGGAGGCCTTAGACCAGAGGCTGGAGCTATGGAGAGATTGTTTCGGTTGGTTAAAGAACTTTTTAGTAGACCTAGTCCAAGTGGATGGATGTGTTGGTTGCCTCTGGCGTCACTTGAAGATGATCAGCCTGCACAGAGTGACCTCCTTGTGTGCAGAGCTTAGGTTCATGGCCTCTGGCTTTTTTGTAACCCTGTGTGGTTCTGGGTCTTTGTTCCATCTGGAATGACTTCAGGGATGCTGCTGCAGAGTGGCTCACCTTGCAGAGGTGCCACACAGTCCTGTCTTTGGGTAGTGGAGGAGAATGAATGCCAAAGCTAGGGACAGAACGTGTTCAGGAGGAGGAAGCAAGCTCATGTCGGACGCTTCCTGATCAGAGTTGGTGAGCACAGGGTAAAGATGGCATGGTGGTAGAGTTTTGCTTTGCAGATGGGGAGTTCTTAAATTTTTTTTTCTGTGCGACAGGGTTTTGCTGTGTAGTTTAGACTGGTCCTGAGCTCTTATGTAGCCCAGGCTGGCCACGAGCTTGTGGCGATTCTCCTGCCTCAGGCTCTCAAGTGCTAAGGTTGTAGGCATGTGCCACCACGCCTGGCAGTTCTTAAATTGTTGCTCATAATGAGCTACCGTGTCACCTCATTATCCAGAAAGCAATGTGCTTTATTCTGTTTTATAATTCTTGAAATTGGTTGATTACTTGTCTGTGATGTCTTTTTCTAGCTCTAATTTAGAAACCAGTCATCTGTCTCTTATAGGTTAGTGATATGGTCCTGTGGTCAGCAGTGGGGAACATTTATTGACTGCTGTCAGAATCCAGCCTTGGGCACTCTGGGGGTTCTGCTCACTTACACAGCCAACCATGCTTCTTTAGGCTTATTTAACCTCTTTTGGCTTTAGGTCCTCATGTATGAGTTGAGGATGCTGCTGCTGCTTGACAGTGCAGTGGGTTACTGTGGGAGTTAAATGCACTGATGACTGTGAACTGAGCAGTAATGACCACCCAGTGCTGTACTGAGTGTGGCTGTGGCTCTCACACCTCATGCTCTGCACTGCCCACCCCACTGCTCCAGGGTCCCCTCCAGGAGCAGTCTGTGCAGTGCGGTAGTCAGTGATGGGTTAAAGGTGTTAGGCCACATGCATCACTCTCCAGCTCAGAGCCCTCTGTGCCTCTTCATTGTGCCTGGAGTCAAAGCCAGTGCTCCCACAGTGGCCATAGGGCTGCCAAACACTGTCACCTCTGAGGTGGTCTCTCACTGCTCTTCGTGGTTGGTCCCACAGTCCTGTGTGGCTTGGAGTCCTTGTACTTTCCTGCCCTTCTCTCTGCAGGCACACATCTCCTGGCAGGGCTTTTTGCCTCTTCTTTGCAAAGTGGAGACTTTGCAAGTATTTGTTAAAAAACTAGTACACGAGAGTGGCTTTATCTCTTATTGGTTGGCTTGATAAACTGATGTGGGATTTGACTGCTTTCTGGCAGAGTAAGAATGCTAGGACATTAGGCTGTGGCACAGACTCTTCTTGACAGCTCTGGGTTGCTGTGAGTGTGGCCACAGGTCTGTGGTCAGGTCAAGTCTGTGGACACAGACCTGGCACCTTGCTGTGTCTGACTTCAAGAGGGCGATAAGGAAGTCCTGTTGCTGGCCATGGTCATGTTTTGTTTATGGGCTGTGTTATGAATAGTTTTGTGTCTTAAAACCTAGCTTTGCATCCTGCAGGTACTGCTTTTATCATTCGCTTTATTTGCAACGATGATGTTTACCCAAGAACTACCAAATTCCTGCATCAGGACATCGACTCTGTACGAGGGATCCGGAACACTTACTTCGAGTTTGAAACTGCTTTGGCTTGTGTCCCTTCTCCCGTGGATTGCCAAGTGACTGGTGAGGCTGGGAGGCCTAGAATTAAAAGGCTTGTTGAGAGTGTGGGATTTGGAGTGTGTATGTACATATGTACTTTCTGTGCATATTTGTGTAAATGTATGTGTGTATACATGTTTGTATCTATGTACATGTGTGAATGTGTATTTGTGCAGGTGTTGTGTGTCTGCTGATTCACAGGCAGTACATTTTTGTTTCACATATAAATACACACATATATTTTTAATGATGTTTAGAGTTGTAATCTCTCTTGAAGATGCTCTGGGTGTACAATTTATTTGTATGTGTGTGTGGTACTGAGGATTGAACCCAGGGCCTTTGCACTGAGCTACATCCATAGTCCTTTTTATTTTTTGAGACAGGATCTCACCTAAGTTGCCCAGGCTGAGCTCAAACTTGGGATCCTCCTGCCTTGGCCACCTAGAGCACTTAGATTACAGGAGTGTGCCACCATGCTCAGCTAATTAATGGTTTTAAGCTGTGGTCTGGGGTCAGATGCTGCCTGAGAACAGAAAAGAAAACCAAGGAAAAAAGTCAAATACACACGTGTTAAAGCTTATTGGAGAAAGGAAGAAAAAGACATTAAAGTTTCCAAAAGCAGGCTGGAAGCTGTGTGGTACCATGGGGCCCTTTGATCTCTGGGGGCTCCCTGTTGCCTCCTCAGGGCTGACCTCCTTTCGGGGAGCAGTTTGAGGGACAGTGGTGTGGCTCTGTAGGCAAAGCCTCTGGTGTCCTGCAGATCTCCTCCTGTCCTGCCATCAGGGTCATCAGGTACACACCTTGGCAGTCTGTACTTGAGGTGGGAGGTGATCCTAGAACAAACCAGAAAAGCCCGTTTTCCAGCATATTTTGTTGTGTTTCAGACCCGGCTGGAAACGAGTACGATCTGAGTGCATTAAGCACCATCAGGGAGCCCTGGACTGCTGTGGACACTACTGCTGATGGGAAGAAGAGAACTTTCTACCTGAGCGTCTGCAACCCTCTCCCTTACATTCCTGGGTGCCACGGTGAGCTCTGTCGAGACCTCAGTTCATGCTCTAACAATACTTGTTAGAGCATTGTTTGGCTCAAGGTCAGCCTCCCTTCCCTTCCATCCCTCACCCCAAACCATCCTCGTGTTCTGCCAGGCAGCGCAGTGGGCTCTTGCTTGGTGTCCGAGGACAACAGCTGGAACCTGGGAGTGGTGCAGATCAGTCCTCAGGCTGCGGCCAACGGGTCCCTGAGCATTGTGTATGTCAACGGCGACAAGTGTGGAAACCAGCGCTTCTCCACCAGGATCACGTTTGAGTGTGCACAGACGTCGGTGCGTGTTCAGATCGGCCACGTGCTGATCTGTCGGTAGTTGACCTGTTTCCCTTTGGTCTCAGCATCTCCTGTGTTACTTAAAACCTCGCTTATGTTTTCGTGGATCTGGGCCATTGACAGAGTTTGATGCCCTGCATGTACTCTTTCCCACAAGTCTTAAATGTTTAATAAATGCTGTACATTTGGCTCATAGAGGTTAAAGATTTGATAATAGTTGTGGCTGTTGTTCATTTAATTAAAAAAAAAAAAGAAAAGGAAAATGAAGCAAACTTTTGTTTATATTGCAGGGATCCCCAACATTTCAGCTTCTGGATGACTGTGAGTACGTGTTTGTGTGGAGAACAGTGGAGGCCTGTCCTGTGGTCAGAGCAGAAGGTGAGCCCTGGCCCGATCTTCCCCAGTGACTATTACCAAAGAGGAATGATGTTCTTATTTTGGGGTAGAAAGCCTTGTTATAATGGCCACATGTAGGGTCAGGAAACACTCATTAGGGAGGGGTAATTTCTTATCCTTGAGGTTTTTCTTTTTTACTGCAGCACATTTGCTAATTTTACCTGTTATCTTTTTCTTACATACTTGAATTGGTGGATTCTGGATTTCTCACACTTGGAAACACTACCGTGGATTGGGTTGGGTTGGGTTTGATGAAGTGGGTCTTTATCCTATAATCTAGGCTTCTCTCAAAAGTTGTTTACTAGGCAATTTGTGTTGTATATAAACAAAACAAGATAACATAGAGATGGCTCTTAATGCCTATTTTAGGACAGTATTTACCTGATTAAAAATTGTGCAGCTTGTCAGGTGTGGTGGTGCACACCTGTAATCCCAGCACTTGAGAGACTGAGGCAGGAGGATTGCCATAAGTTCAAGATCAGCCTGTGAGTTCAAGTCCAACCTGAACTACGTAGTGAGACCCTGTCTCAAAAAAATCCAGAAATTGTGTAGCTCTTTGCTTGGAAGTACAAATACATGCATGGTAACAGTTACTCTTGGCTTCTTGTGTGCTTTTGAAGGAGACAATTGCCAAGTGAAAGACCCCAGGCACGGAACCTTGTATGATCTGAGGCCTCTGGCCCTCAGCGACACCATCGTGAGTGTCAACGAGTACACCTATTACTTCCGGGTCTGTGGGCAACTATCCTCAGATGTCTGCCTCACCCAAGACCAGTCCAAGATTGTCTCCTCATGTCAGAAAAAGCTTGGACCACCAAAATTTGAGAAGGTGGCAGGTACCATTGATTTTCCTTCTGGTTTGGCTGCAAAAGAATGAATGGAGTTAAAGTGTTAAGATGTTATGTTAATGATGTCATTCTGAAGTAGGAGAAATGGAGTAGCATGTGAATGATGTTTCTGATAGGATGTAATTTTCTTAACCAGAATATGTACTGACAAATGTCATTAGAGGGTGCTTCTGTCTGTAATACCATATTTTTTTCTTTATGACAGCATTTGAACACACTGAACTAGGTTGTAATGGGTATTTGGAGGGATGGTACTTTCTAGGGCCGAGGCAAAGAGTACATGAATTGTTCAGTGGAGGGTTTGGCTGTGATACTGACAGGGCAGACCATTGGTCATTCATGTTGCCTGAGAGCCAAGGCCAGATTAAAATCAATTTAAGAATCCTAAAAAATGCAGTGAAGTAAGTGCATGTGTGGCAGTCCATGGGAGCCAGAGAAGAAGTGATGGCTCTTGCTGAGCAGGCTGAGGAGAGAGGGCATGTCACCATGTCTGCAGTTCCCCTGCCAGCTGTGGCTGTGGGCAGGAGGAGGCCTGGCCTTACTCCTACAGAGTGATGGGATGATGAACCCAAGGTCCTGTGCCAGGTGCCTTCAGGATGAAGGGTGTCACATGTCAGGATAGGCCCAGCCTCCTTGACCCTTGTGAGCCAAATTTCATTTGATATGTTGCTTCTTTAACAGGCCTTCTTACTCAGAAGCTGACTTATGAAAATGGATTGTTAAAAATGAACTACACTGGCGGGGATACTTGCCATCAGGTGTACCAGCGGTCCACAACCATCTTCTTCTACTGCGACCGGAGCACGCAGAAGGTAGGTGGGCACCACCTGCCTCTGTCATATGGCTGTCATCTTGACAGAATGAGTCTGCTCGTGGGTCTACTTAGACCTCCCTGAAAATTCCATTTAAAACACATGATATGTAGAAGATGTGTTGAGGCCTCAGTCCATTTATGTAATTGTTTTTTATTTTCTCTTTTTCGGGTACTGGGGCTTGAACCCAAGACCTTCATACTGAGCTATATCCTCAGCCCTGTAAATTTTTCTTTTTTTAAATTTTGAGTACAGAGTTTTTCAGAGTTGCCCAAGCTGGATAACTTGTGATCCTCCTGCCTCAGCCACCCAGAGTGCTGGGATCAAAGGTGTGCACCACCACACCTGGCTTGTTTGTGTAGTTTTTAATGAACACAGCCGTTCTTACTGTTTTCATCACAGCTGAAGCTCTGCTTTCCCATTTTTATGCGTGTCTACCTTTACCTTTCTAGCCAGTGTTCCTGAGAGAAACTTCAGACTGCTCCTACTTGTTTGAGTGGCGGACACAGCATGCCTGCCCACCGTTCAACGTGACTGAGTGTTCTTTCAAGTAAGTTGATGTGTGTGCTCACCCTGTGGGAAGGTCAGACTGACTGGGGATGATTTTGCTTTAATAAGTAGTGGTCTGGGTAATGGGGCATTTGATGAATTAATTTTTCCAGGCCTCAGCTTCTTGATACTAACACAAGGAGTCAGGGTAGGTTAACTCCCAGATCCATCACACCTTGGAGATTCTGATTATTTTGTGTCTTGTGTGGTGAGATGATTGGAGTAGGAGCAGAGCATTGGATCCCTTGAGGTTCCTGGGTGTAGGTGGAGTCCATTTGGCCAGGTCCCTGGCCCTTCCTCAGACTCAGCTTTTGTTGGAGACACAGCAATGAGGATGATATGGCCTCACCCCCAAGTCCTATGGAGACCAATGGGACACACCACTGTGGGTGAAGGGTGACAGAGGCAAAGCCATCCTGTAGGCTTCTCAGTGGCTTCCTGTGCTCTCTGAGCTCTTTGTTCTTGTGACCCCAACACACTCCTGAGATCTGGTGACCTGGTGGGTCCTGAGATAAGGTGGAGTTCTCTGTGGTGTGTGAATTTTCATAGCATTGCTCTGGGAACTTTGCTAAGTAGATATCTGGGGTTGTAGGTGGTGGCTCTGCATTTGCAGTGGATGCACTGACAGTCTTGACAGTCTTGTGGGATGGGCCACCCTGTAAACAACTGCAGAGTTGTCACATATTCTTCTGGGAAAAATTCTGCTGTTTCCCTTCAGCTTTCCTTGGTGGTTCATCTCTTTTTTTTTTTAATGAAGGTAGAATAATTTTAGTAACGTATAAAGCATATGTTTAGTAATTTGGTTTAGTAACTTTATTTTTTTTTTTGGTACCGGGAATTGAACTTGGGACCTTGCGCTTGCGAGACAGGCAGCAGCACCACTGAGCTAAATCCCTGGCCCTGTTTAGTAAGTTTAAATCATGGTTTTAGTAATGTCACCTTTTCTTTGGCAATTTGTATGTGTCTAGGAATCTGTCCATTTCTTCTGTGTTTTCCATTTTATTAGAGTACAGGTTCTCGAAGTAGGTATTGATGATCCTCTGGATTTCTGCTGAGTCTGTTGTGACTTCACCTTTTTTGTTCTGAATTGCATGGATTTGAGCCTTTTCTTTCCTTTTTTTGATAAGGTTGGCTAAAGGTTTATTGATTTTATTTATTCTTTCGAAAAACCAACTCTTTGATTCATTAATTTTTTGTATCGTTCTCTTAGTCTCCATTGCATTGATTTCTGCCCTGATCTTTATAATTTCCTCTTGTACGAGCTTTGGGTTTATTATGCTTTTCTTTTTCTAGGAGCTTGAGGTTCTACATTAGGTTATTTATTTGAGTTCTCTCTGTTTTCCTAATATGGGCATCCACTGCTATGAATTTCCCACGTAGAACTGCTTTCATTGTGTCCCATATATTCTTGTATGTTGTAGTGGCATTGTCATTTACTTGTAGAAACTGTCTAATTTCTTCTTTAATTTCCTCTGTGACCCATTGGTTGTTCAGGAGGGTGGTATTCGATTTCCATGTGTTTGTGGGAGTTTTGGGGTTTCTTATGTTATTGACCTCCAATTTTATTGCACTATGGTCTGATAATATACAGGGGATAACTTCAATTCTTTTACATTGACTTAGACATGTCCTATGAGCTAGCATGTGGTCTATTTTGGAGAATGACCCGTGTGCAGCTGAAAAGAATGTGTATTCTGATTTTGTGGGGTGGAACACTGTAAACATCTATTAAGTCCATTTGTTGAATAGCTTGGTTTAGGTGTAGAATTTTGTTGTTAATTTTTTGTCTAGATGATCTGTCTATTTATGATAGAGGGGTGTTGAGGTCCCCCACTACAGTTGTATTAGTGCTTATTTGATTTTTCATGTCCATTAATATTTGTTTTGTATAGTTGGGGGCATTCGTATTTGGTGCATATATATTTAGGATTGTCACCTCTTCCTCTTGGATTGTTCCCTTCACAAGGATGTAGTGACCATCTTTGTCTCTCTTAATTAGTTTTGGTTTGAAATCTACCTTGTCTGCAAGTAAGATTGCTACCCTTGGTTTTCTCTGGGTTCCTGTTGTGTGGAGAACTGTTTCCATCCTTTTACTTTCAGTCTGTGAATTTCTTTTTGAGTTAGGTGTGTTTCTTGTATACAGCATATTGTTGGATTTTGTTTCTTAATCCATTTTGTCAGTCTATTTCTTTTGATTGGTGAATTGCGGCCATTAATATTAACATGATTGATAGATATTGAGTCATCCTTGTCATGATGTCTTACTATTGTTGGCTCTTTTATTTTTTATTTTTCCTCCTTTCCCTTTAGTTTCTTGCCTTGCCTGGTGGCTTCGCTCTGTTGGGGCTCATGGAGTTGTGACCCTCATTGTCTTTTTCTAGAATATTGCTTAGAATTGTTTGGAGTGCTGGTTTGGTGTTCATGAAATTTCTCAGGTGTTCTTTGTTGTGGAAGTATCTAATTTCCCCATCAATTTTGAAAGATAATTTTGCAGGATACAATAGTCTAGGTTAGAAGTTATTTTCTTTTAGGGCTTGAAATACTTCACTCCAGGCTCTCCTTGACTTGAGGGTTTGTGTTGAGAAGTCTGCCGTGATTCTTATGGGCTTTCCTTTGTAGGTGATTTGTTTCTTTTCTCTAACTGCTTGTAGGATTTTGTTTTTCTGTTTGGTTTCTGGGATCTTGACTACTATATGTCGATTTGTAGATTTTTTTTTGAACATGGCTTTTTGGAGTTCTATATGCCTCACTTATCTGTATGTCCAATTCTCTACCTCTGTCTGGGAAGTTTTCTACTATTACTTCTGTGAACAATTTTTTTTGCATCAGTTGTACTTTCTCCTGCTTTTTTCATGGACTCCTATCAGTCTTATGTTATTCTTCTTTGCATCATCTAGCAGCTGCTGGCTTGATTTCTCATGGTCCCTTACTATTTTGAAGAGATCTCTGTTTTCATGGTCCTTAATTGCAATCCTGTCTTCTATATCTGATATTCTGTCTTCAGATTCCCTTAGTCTGCTCTGCATGCTTTCAGTGGAGTTTTTAATCTCCAGAATGTCTGTTTGAATCTGTTTCATGGATTCCATTTCTTTTTTATGCTGGGTATTCATGGCTTCCAACATGTTTCTGAGCTCATCTATTTTTTTTAATCTGTTTCTGTTCTAGAGCCTCTAATCATGTCTTTCACTCTGCCCACCATCTCTGTAGTTATCTGGGAAATTATTTGTTTTGAATTTTTCTAGACCCTCATTCATCTGTTTTGTTACTTCCTGTCGTATCAGTTCTGGGTGTCCAGGTGGTTGATTATCAGACTTTTCCACCTTGTTTCCTCCAGAATTTGTCTTTTGTGGGGTGGAAGTCTGAGTTTGTGCCTTACTTAAATGTCTTCTCATTTTTGTTTTTGGTACTGTCCTTGTTTTAATTCCTGGGTTGATACTTTAAAGTTGTTTATTGTAAGTATCTTTTTTGATAATCCTCTCATCTCAGCCTTGTTCTATTTTTTACATATCTTATAGTTCTTTTTGGAACATTTCCTAATTAAATGGCACATATGCCCATGTTTGCCAGCCTCCAGCAGTATCTGCTGGCTCTGTTGTAAAGATGGAAAATGCACAGCCATTGTTGGTATCCTTGGGAGCCTGGTTCACCCCCAGTCCAGCCCACCCCCTCGGTATCTGCATGTGCTCAAGTCCTGTAGATAAAATGGTGTAGTTTTTGCACATAACCTATGTACATCCTTCCATATACATTAAATTATCTCTACTTTTAGTACCTAGGGTAAGGCAAATGTTGTGTAAATAGTTGTTATACTATAATACTTACAAAATGACAAGAAAACTGTCTCACCATGTGCAGTACAGTTGTATTATAATTTCTTTTCCTGTGTTTGATGCAGTTTGGCAGATCCAGAATCCATAGATGTGGCTGCCCAACTAATTCATGATACTCGTCTCCTATGCCCTTGCCCCATGACTGTTGGTACCACTTTTCTTTCTTTTTGGGTGGCTTAGACCCTGCCCATTACTCTTTTTCCTATTCTCTTACCTGCAGACATCACTTTCTGTTGGCTCTGCCCAGCTTGTGCCGGTAGCTCTGTGGCAACGCCTCAGCAGCCCCTCTCCCACCTTGGTCCTTGTCTCACATCTAGCGAATTCAGCAGTCTCATAGGTCCTGTTAAGGTATCAGCAGCCCAGGTCTGTTGTGCTGATACTTAAGTACCACGACTGCCCCCTCCTTTGACCTTATAAGCTGAAGCTCTTAACTAACGGCTCCGGGTGACCTTTGGTTGTATGTTCTCCAACCTCTTCCCTGCCATGGCACTCTCTCACCTTCACTTGGCCACACCGGCTCCTTGCTTTTCTTCAAACATGTCAGGCTGTTTCTTTCCTTTCCTCTTTGTGTGTTTGTTTGGTTTTTTTGAGACCAGGATCTCACTATAAATGTAGTTCAGGCTGGTGTTGAACTCACCATGTAGCCTAGGCTACATTGAACTAGTGCCTTGAACTGCCCAGCCTCAGCCTCCTGAGTGCTGAGATTAACAGGCATATACCACCATGCCCAGCTCTTTCTTTGAGGGTTCATTTGGAGGTAACCGTCTCAATAAAGCTTTCCCTGGCTGCTCTAAAATTTCACCCACACCTCAAATATCACATTCCTCTTCCCTCCCTTTTTTTCCCTCTTCAGTTCTCATTGCTATCTAATATACGGTGTAATTAAAAATATATGTCTTGTTCCTGGTCTTTTTTTTCTACAAATAACTTTTGTAAATATCCTGAGCTCAGCAATTTTCACGTGTTTTGTTTAGTATAGTGTCCTCAGCTTAGCATATGCCTTTAGGATGTGCAGACCCTTTCTGTTCTGAGTGCCACAGCCCCTTGGGGAAGTGCTGGCTGTAGTGGCTCCCCTGCCTTTGTGCCTGACTGGCGCTCTGGTGGCTGAGTGTGGCTTGCCCACTTCAGTGCTGTCCCTGGCTTGTGGCTGGTTCTCGGTGACTCTCCATGGCTGGGTGCAGTGACTTTCATCCTGGGCAGAAGGTCAGCACAAGCCCAGTTTGTTGTCCCTGAGGGTCAGTAGCCTCAGGTTAGACAGCAGGTGACCTGTGCAGCTGAGCTGTAGACTCCGTCAGCCTGCGGAGGGCAGCACTCTTCAGAGTTGGTGTTTGGGTGATGTTATCAGGTGTTGCCTGTCAGAGGGAGTCTTGGAATCCAGGCACTCCAGGCTGTGCAACTGCCCGTGCTGCCTGGAGGAGGAGAGAGGCTGGCGTGAGGGTCTGACCTGGGGGCAGTTTGACTCTCAGGATGCCAGGGACAGACAAACCCTGGAGCCTGTGTGGCCCAGGAGCTGACTGCAGGCCTGGAATGCAGCGAACCTGACCTGGCCTTTTCCTCCCTGCAGGGATGGGGCTGGCAACTCCTTCGACCTCTCGCCCCTGTCACGCTACAGCGACAACTGGGAGGCTGTGACCAGGACAGGGGCCACGGAGCACTACCTCATCAATGTGTGCAAGTCTCTGGCCCCGCAGGCCGGCAGTGGTAAGAGGCTCTTCATGGGGCCAGGCCTGGGGGGAGCTGTTGGGAGGGCATTGGAGTGGGGTCCAGGGCCCTTCTGGTGAGTGTGGTTTGGCCAGGAAGCTGCAGGAGGACTTTAGAGTCTTAATGCTTAGTGGCTGATCCCTGCTGTGGCCCAAGCTCAGCCAGAGCCGAAGGCTCTGCTGGGAATGTGGTACCTTTTTGAATATGAGAAGGTGCAGTAGGTAGAAATGGGATGGCAAGTCATTGTGAGGAGGGCGGGAGGCAGGAGGGTGACACGAGGATCCTGTTGTGTGCCCACTGTGGTTGCTGTGGGGGTCCTACTATAATGCAGGAACCAGTTCACCCTATGGATGAGGGACCAGTTCACTCTGTGGATGCATAGAGCCAGGTGGATGTGTTGGACCCAGAGCTGTCCCAGGGAGCTTCATACCACCCATGGCCTCTTGCAGTCCCAAGGGTGAATCTTGGCCTGTTTTCCTGGAGTGTGACTCGACGTTCCCAGGTTGCAGGTGGCTCAGTGCAGGGCTGCACTGACTTTAGAAAGTGGTTTTCATCCTCATCTTGGTTCAAGGCTGTGACCCACTTCCCCTTGCTATGTTGTTCTGGCTGAGAAGCTGTGACTCTGTGGTTCCACTCTGTGGTGTGAGGTTGGTTCTTCACCGGGGACAGATGGCACAGATGTTTGGGGGACTAGAAAGTGGGTAGAGTTCTTGATAATTTCTTTTTATTGGTAATTTCTTAAGTAACGAGCATGAACTTAGTCTGGTAAGGGTCCCATTCATTAGCTTACTGTAGGAATTTTGGCATCATTACACATGGGGTTCAGACATGTCTCCTCTTGTGTCTTGGGGCCCCTACTCCCACACACCTCACACCTGCTCCAGCCCATGTGTGGGAAAACAACTTTTCAGTGAGTGAGAAACTAATACAATGTCATCACCGATTGTGAAAGAAATAGTGGATATTTTGGAGTGACTATTAGGCCAAAAAGTAGCAGCCAGCCATTGCTTGCAGGTGCTGTGTCTAGGCTGCAGTCACTGAAGTACCTTCTCCTTTTACGTTGTCACTTTCCAGAGGTATGCCCTCCAGAGTCGGCTGTGTGTCTGTTGGACGGCTCCAAACCCATGAACCTGGGCAGGGTAGGGGACGGTCCTCATCGGATTGATGGAGTGACTGTCCTGACATATGTGGACGGAGACTTGTGTCCTGACAAGGTTCGGAGAAAGTCTACCACCATCCGGTTCAGCTGCAGTGAGAGCCAAGTGGTGAGTGACAGGGCTTCTGGAGAGTGCAGATCTGTGGGCCAGAGTGACCAGCACCCTTGATCCTTATAGAAACAAATCAGAGCATAGAGTGGCACCACTGGAGCAGGAGAGCTGGGGACCTGGTACCCAGGGAACATGCATCCTTTCTGGCTCTCTGAGTGATTGGCCTGACAATTCCAGGCTTGAAATTAGTTGATTCTTTAGTTGGACTTGGATCCCCAAAAAGGCCTAGAGAAGCTGGTGCTTGATAGCATGTTCTGTCTGTCTGGAGGCAGCCGGTGGCTTTTCCACTTCCACCTGCAAACCTGGGTCATGACTTGGGCCCATTGTACCCCAGGGGAGGCTTGTGGTGCTGATGGTTATAAGGCGTGTAGAGAAGTAAGAAGGGCCAGATATCACTGCATATGGTAGCACTGTAGATGGGACTGGCTGTCCTGAGTACGATTCTGTCCCTTGCTGTCTGGTGTGTACAGCAGATGCTGGCTGCATTGGTGGCTACCTGTTGGTGATGTTGAGGGGGTCTTATGTGCTGCAGGGTGAGGGGGTGGCTTTAGCTGTATGGGGCAGCAGGAAATGTGGAAACAGCTCCCCTAGGTGTGGCAGGGGCAGTGGTGGGAGGAGCCAACTACTGTCTGAGCAAAGCTGGAAGGGAGCAGAGCCTAACCAGGCTCCCGGCTGCTGCACGCTCCACATTCCAGCCTGCAGATCATCTCTCTGCCTGAGCAGGGCGGTCCTGGTTCAGGGACACCTGAGAGGTAAAGTGGGCACCATAGACTCTTTGCACCCTGGTGCTGGGAAGGAGGATGCTGCTGAATGAGCCATCCAGTTCTCTGGTGGGCAGGAAACATCTTGGACAAGCTGTGAGCCATGGCCATCACCTGGGGAAGGGTTTATAGGGTTAACAACTGGTTTTCTTTATGGATCTTTATGTTTTGACTGTAATAGATGTCAGTTCATATGTTCACAATTGCACCAGTTGTAGACTTATTTGGGCCACCCAGGTCCTTGGAGCCTCCCTTGCCTGTTGACCCCAGGGCTGTTCTTTATCTTCTTGGTTCCCTCCACTGGTCCCTGGGCCTGGGTATGTCAGACCCACCTGGTGGGAGGGCACAGGGTTCAAAGACCTACCTTCATCCCACAGTGATGCCGAGTGAGTGGGGCTTCCGGGTGCATGGGGTGTGCAGAGGTGCTTTCCTGGCATGTGGTGGGGGGATGGGCCCACAGCAGCATGTGCCATGTGGGAACTGTTATGTTGCACAGAACTCCAGGCCACTCTTCATTAGTGCTGTGGAGGACTGCGAGTACACCTTCTCCTGGCCCACAGCTGCTGCCTGTCCTGTACAGAGAGGCGTGCATGACGACTGCCAGGTCACCAACCCCAGCACAGGTGAGGGGTGGGGCTGTCACTGACCCTGGCACAGTTGAGCAGTTTGACTGCCATCAGCCCAACAGCAGTAAGGTCTCAAGGTGAAGTGTGGCAGCTAGGCACCTGCACAGGAGCGTTCTGTGGCATATGGGGACATTTGGCCTTTTGTCTGGACTGGCCCTTTGTGTTCACTCCTAGTTCCCTTCAGCAGAAGAGAGGCCACCATTCTCTGAAAGTGTGTCTCTGTCATCCTGGCCACACCAACTTCATGCTGTGCAAAGCTGGCTGTCTTTCTCTGCCAGCCTGGTAGGAAACCAGGAGGTATCACTCTGTGACCAGAAAGGCACAGGTGGCTCCATGGGCAGTTAGGGAGATGTCCCCAGGTCCATGAGAATCCCAGTGGCTGCTGTGGAAGAAGCCCAGGAGGAGTGGACACAGTGACCCTTGGTCTTTGGGAGGAAAAAAATGGGACATCTTTCATCTGTTTTAAATTTGGAGACTGGTGTCACATGATATGTACTTGCTGTCAGGGAGCAGGGGACCTGAGGGGCAGCAAGGAACTGAAGTCCTGACACTGGGGTGAACTCACTGGTGACAGGCCACTCCGCCCCTTCCACCTTGCAGGACACTTGTTTGACTTGAGTTCGCTAAGTGGCAGAGCTGGCTTCACAGCAGCTTACAGCGAGAATGGGCTCGTCTACATGAGCATCTGTGGGGAGAATGAAAACTGTGCTCCTGGCATGGGTAAGTGCTGTGATCTCCTGTCCCTGGAGTTGTCCTCAGCCTGACTGCTGCGTCCCGGTGGCAGAGATGAGAGCCAGGAGCCACACCGTCCTCTCCTGCAGTGGTCAAGAGACTGGTGGCCAAACAATAAAGCAGTGCATGTGAAATTGAATGGGGCTAAGACCAGATTATTTGACACTCACAGTGACATGTTTTACCTGTGGCCTGGCAGAAAGTTTTCCTCAGGTAATTGGCAGTGATCCCCTAACTGCTTTCCTCGGCTTCTCATGTGGTGCAGGGGCCTGCTTTGGACAGACTCGGATCAGCGTGGGCAAGGCTAGCAAGAAGCTCAGCTATGTGGATCAGGTCTTGCAGCTGGTGTATGAGGACGGATTCCCGTGTCCCTCCAAATCTGGCCTGAGATACAAGAGCGTCATCAGCTTTGTGTGCAGGCCTGAGGCTGGGCCGACCAGTAGGCCCGTGCTCATCTCCCTGGATAAGCAGACATGCACGCTCTTCTTCTCCTGGCACACTCCCCTGGCCTGTGAGCAGGCGGTGAGTCCAGAAACAGGACTGCCCACCCCCACGGGTACCCAGTCAGACTGTCCACTCCCGACTGTCACAGTCAGAGTGATTAAAAGTGCCCAAAGCTGGGTAATGCAGCGTTTTGAGACCTTATTCCCTCCTTTATGCTTTTGTGTTTGTTCAGCTTTTAAATTCTTATGGGGGCAAAGCTCAGTGGTAGAGAGCACTTGCCTAGCATGTGTAAGGCCTGAGCTTGATCCGCTGCACTAAAAAAATGTAAATTCCTATGGATGATAACTTCAGTGATCATTAGAAAAAACTTTTGTACCAAAATGTAATCTTTCCTATTCAATAGACGGAATGTACCGTGAGGAATGGGAGTTCTATTATTGACTTGTCCCCTCTCATCCACCGCACCGGCGGTTATGAAGCCTATGATGAAAGTGAGGTCGACACCTCTGACACCAACCCTGATTTCTACATCAATATTTGCCAGCCACTCAATCCCATGCATGGAGTCCCCTGTCCTGCTGGAGCTGCAGTGTGCAAAGTCCCTGTCAATGGTCCCCCTATAGTAAGTGTGGAAAGTTGAAGGGTGGGAATAATTTCTGCAAAACTTCTGTTGTTTCTTGTGTTCAGTGGAGAATGAATAAAGAAAAAAAGAATATGCAAAAAGAGTAAAGAAATGTGCTGGGACAGTGTGTGTTCTGGGTCCAGTAAGGGAAGATAAAGTTTTGTGTAGTATAGTAGCCAGAAAGTTTTTAAGCTGTCAGGAATATATGAACACACTTTTTTTTTTTAAATCATGTCAGCAGCCTCAGAGTTGACCCTGATCCAAAGACGTTTTTAGGTAAAGTGGCAAGAAAGAACATTGGCATAGCTTGGTGTTTTTTAATTTGAAGTGCTTGTCTTATTAGCCAGCTTTCCTATTGCCGGACACAATACTTGACACCCTTAACTTGAAGCAGAGAGAGGGCTGGGGACATAGCTCAGTGGTGCCCCACCTGCCTGGCAAGTGTGAGGTCCTGAGTTTGATCCCTGGTACCACCAAAAAAAAATTGTTAAAAACTTGAAACAGAGAGATTTTATTTGGCTTCTGTTTTAAGAGGATTCAGTCCAACATCAGCTGGCAGGAGCATCATTATGGAAGAGGGTGTTGGAACAAAGCTGCTTAGTTAATGGCTTCCAAGAAACAGAGCAGGAAACAGTGCCAAGAGAGGAAGGGATGGGGTAAGGTACTAGACATACACCCAAGGTTACACCTCCATGACACACAGAAGTTTGTTTCACCTGTCTCCTGGGTGGATCCCTAGCCCATTAAACTGACACAATTAAGCTTAACCGTCTCATCTGTGTAATTGAAATACCAGAACTTTCTTTGGTAATGAGTTATAATTAAGGGCAAGAGCAGATTGGCTAAGAGCTAAATACTCTGCTTTGAAAGCTTTGATTTTTCTACTAGCATTTTTTTAGTATGGATTTAGATCGTTAAAAATTGTCTCCATGAGTTATGTTCATATTTTGCCAAACTCTTGGGGTGTATTAATACTTGAAATGTATCTTCAAAGTTGTCTATTTGTGTACCTGCTTCTGTATTATTTATGTGTGTTACCAGATGAGTCCTGTTGTAGGACATGCACATGTTATTTTCAAAGATGGACATTATATGTAGCATTGGGCAAAGAAGTATTGGGAGTTGATAGGGAAAATGGCCATAATAGGAATTTAACAGAGGTATAGCTAGCTATAAGAGAAATGAGGGTCAGGCTGACCCAACTCTTCATAGAAAACACTTTAGTCACATCTTGACTGGGGAGGTGAGGGAGCTTTGACTGTATATCTTTTTCTGAGAGGTCTGGTCTGCTGAATTCTCCTGCTTGGCCACCCTTCATCGAATTTTTAAAACCTCTAAATGGAGCAGGTGTTAAGGCATGTGGTCTAAACTAGCTGTAGAGTAATGAAGGAAGAACATGGCAGCTGTGTACAAAATCATGGGGCAGTAGCATATATATACACATCTATATACCTGTATGCTCACACCAACATACACTCATACATATACACTCATTCTCTCTCACACACACACTTAGCACATATACCTTTCCTGGCTATTCACTTTTCATTCATTTACTGAGAAATACTGAGCAGCCACTGTGTGTCAGAAGCAGCTGGGCTAAGCAATAAAAAGTAATGGATGGGTCAGTCCCCTCCTCTAAGGACATACTCAGCAGGTACTGCCAAGTTGCATACCCGGGCAGTCCCAACGCAGCATGGGACAGGGAGGAGACAAATAAGCATTGGGGAACTGTGAGTGTGGGGCATTGTCTGACTCCTTTGTCCCAGGTTGGAAGGCCTGGTGACATCCTGGATATGACTGGAGAGAGACGTTCTTGTTGCTTAGAATAATTGAATATTATAATAGGATAATTGAATATGAAGTTCCTCTGTCGCATCACTGTGTCCAAACATCCTATTTGAGTTGGCGTTCACTCAGCTTCTTTAGATGCTTCTTGTTTTCAGAGCTAATGATTCTGTTGTAGCTCTTCTTCCACTAACCCTGGGAACAGTTTCCTGAAATGCTATTTGCTTTGTTTTTGTTTAGGATATTGGCCGGGTCACAGGCCCTCCAAAGCTCAATCCAGGAGGAACTGAAATTTACCTGACTCTTGAAAGCAGTACTCCTTGCTTGGCGGATAGCCATTTCAATTACACCTCGATCATCACATTCCACTGCAAGAGAGGTGTCAGCATGGTGAGTGGGCTGCCTGTCACAATTTAGACTACTGCAGGCTGGTTGGCCATAAAGCGTGCTTCAAGTTGAAGAGTGCCCTGATCCAAAATTCTTCCCCTGGGTAATATATACCTCCATGGTGCATCTGGAAAATTCACAGACAGTGATTGAGGAATGGGTAAGCTCACCCTAAGTTAACAGCACAGAGGCTGGCTGTAACTCAAGAGCATGAGCATTTGGATATAGAAGTGACATTAAGTATAGTGCTGTTGCTGTATAAAAGGGTGATAACATTTTTTTTTCTGTAACATTGATTTTCTTCTTATTGGGAAGTCAGACTTTTGGTAGCTACCATCATAGCCTAAATTTAGAAGCCAGCAAAGAACAAAAGATACCTAGAGTCAGTGTATCTACTGCAGGATGGAACATTTTTACTGATAAAGAGGTATTAACTGCTACTTTCTGTACATTAAAAAAAAAACAAAACCAGCTTCTTTTATAATGTTTGTGATAAAGCGGTCTGGCCTGTGCTGTCTTGATACCCTCCCCACCATTGTGAACAGGAGATAAGGTGAGGGGTTAGAGCCCTGCTTCTCAGTGGCCGTGGGTGACTCTGTCCCTGGTAGGTACACAGTGCAATTTCTAACTTTCAGAGGTTAGGTAGGGTCTATATTTGTTCTACCTAATGTGAATATTCATGCATCCTGCTGCAGAAATATTAATGTGTCTTGATTATAAGGTCGGCGGGTGTGTATGTCATATAATAGGAATAATATCCCGAGTTGCCTCTTACAATTCTAGACATACCAAGTTCTGACCCACAGGTTCATCAGACCCACAGGAGTTCAGGTGACAGGTTATGGCCCTGTTAGGTGTCCTTTCATTTCAATAAAGGTGACCTTAATTTCTTGGCCTGGACAAGTTTGTAAAGGAAAAGGTCCCTGTGACTGCTAAATATGCAAGTGCCCATGATGGGAGGAAGCGACTTGGCAGCTGTGACAGGAGGATGATACTGTACAGTCACTGAGAAAGGGGAACACAGACCATTGCTGCATAAGGTCACTCCACAGAGAGGTCCAGAGCACCTCAGAGCCTTTGGGCCTGTTGCTATTCCTGAGTCCTTGGTGAATAGCAGTCCTGCGATATGGAAGGAGAGTGGCGCTATGACTGGGCAGTCTGCATCCCCCTGTGAGCTTGCCCGTCAGAGGGGCGTTGTAAGTGTGGGCCTGGCCTGCAGCAGGCTCAAGAGCTCAGCAGTGCTTTGTCTTTCACGTGGCTACCTGGGTTCTCTCACGCCTCCACCTTCTCATGAGGGATGCTGGGTTGTCTCACGACCAGATGGTCAGTGTGGCTGCCCTCACCTGCAGCTCCTCAGATGGAATTCGCTGACGTGGCTAAGGTGACTCAGAGCAGCTACACCTTGAGAGTGCCTAGGTCTTGATTTTAGAAATGGCAAACTGACTGTATATCCAGTGTGGGGAAGAGGTAGAGATTTTCTTTGTGTTTTCCATCTTGAGTGAAAGTACTTTTCCCCCTTAAGTCCTAGGAAAAAAGATTGCCAGCAGCAATTATAAATGGAATTCTGGCTAGGTGCAGTGACTCATGTTTGTAACTCCAGCACTCTGGGAGCTGAGACAGGAGGATTACAAGTTCAAACCCACCCTGGGTAACTTAGCTATTTAGTGAGAGCCTGTCTCAGAATAAAAAATTTAAAAAGGACTGGGGCTGTAGCTCTGTGCAGAGGCCCTGAGTTCAAGCATCAGTACCACAAAAAAAATAAAACAACAAAAAAGAAACAAATTGAATTCCTGACTGGTGCCCTCACACATTCTTGTTGCTCTTGAGTGAAAAAGGTATAAATAAATGGAAGAAAACTGGCCTATGGAACATCTGGCCATGTCACATCTTGCTGTCCCTCATAAATATCCCCAGCGTCTAGACTTGGTGGATGGAGACCCTGGTTGTGAGCATAGGGACGCACTTGCTGTGCTCTGCAGTTGCAGTTGTCGCTCTCACAGGTGTGTCTGGTGACATTTACGGACCCCTTTCTTCCCATGACCCTGTAGCACAGAGCATCTGGGTGCTGTCATCTTTTGTTTTAAGTAGAGGATGGAGGTTTTAAGTAGAGTAGTGAGGGAGTTAACAGAGATGTGGGCACAGTCAGCTGCCATGAGGAGAGTTGGTTTCTGTTCAAGGTCCCTTCCTATCATGAGTAGCTGCTGTGGGGTCCAGGGTCCCTGGAGCCACTTGACCACTGTCACAGCCCCATTCTCCAGGGTGTGGCATGTGGCCTTCATGCTTGTCTCTGGCACTTGGGTGGGAGTATGGTGTGTGGCTGTGCTGTGCTTGTGCCTATGGTTTTTATGACCCTTGATTTTTCCAACCCCAGGGAACTCCGAAGCTGATAAGGACCAGTGAGTGCGACTTTGTGTTTGAGTGGCAGACTCCAGTTGTCTGTCCTGATGAGGTGAAGATGGAGGGCTGTGCCCTGACAGATGATCAGCTGCTCTACAGCTTCAACCTGACAAGCCTTTCCAAGAGCACCTTCAAGGTACCACCACCCTCTCCAGGGCCTGAGTGGCACCCGATGACAGCACATTTTCTAGTGCTCTCTGGGACAATCTGAGGGTGGGTGGTCATTGTAGCAGCACCTGGAGGGGTGGTTCTCATGCCAGACATCCAGGATCAGTGTGACTCATTGTTGTGTTGTAGTCTCTACCCTGTGTGTGGACTGTTGGCCATGAAGCCTGACAATCTAGATACTGCCAAGTCATCTGGTGCATGGAGTGAGCCCCAGGGCCCCAGCATTTGGCTTTGGAGAGCTCTGAATTCTGTGCTCAGGGCCCTCCTGCAGGTGTACTGCTGATGTGATCATGCTGGGCAAGGGCATAGTGGGGGCGGAGAGCAAGGTACATGTCATTGAAGTATCTGCTCAGCTCATCAACTTGGCATCCATAGTACCCCTATGCCTGGGTGAGGAAACACAGGCTTTTAGGAAGGCTGAGAAAGGGGAGGAAGGAAGGAAGCTGGCCTGGCGGGAAGAGAATTATGACACTTTCTAGTGGCCAGAGGGCAGTTCCCAGAGAGCCAGCAGGTGGTGTTTGCCTTCTGGAAGTGGCCCTGGGCCTGGGGAGAAGGCAAGAGAGCCTTCTGCCCTGACAGACTGTAGTACAGTCTCTGGAGCTCCAGTGCCACTGCTCTGTTCACAGCCACGTATGTGTCTATGCAGGTGACTCGAGACTCACACACATACAGTGTGGGGGTGTGCACCGCGGCAGCTGGCCTGGACCAAGGAGGCTGCAAGGATGGTGGCGTCTGTCTGCTCTCGGGGAGCAAAGGGGTGTCCTTTGGACGGTTAGCGTCGATGCAGCTGGATTACAGGCACCAAGATGAAGCGGTCATTCTGAGCTATGTTAATGGTGATATTTGCCCTTCAGGTAAATCTTTGCAGTGCAGTACATTTTAAGTTCCTAGCTTTAGCAGCAAGAAAAAAATCCCCTAGAAATGCAATTTCAGATCCTGTGAGTGCTGCAGCCTCAAAGTTGAAGGTGACTCATTCTGTCCTTTCTCTCCTGGGCTTGAACACTTTGTCCTCTCAAGTACTTTGCTGAGTCTTGGCAGGTGAATGCTGGTGTCACACAAATAGCCTAGAGTGGACCGCTTCCTTAGAGGCTCCTTTTTGGGTTTCCTGATGAGGCACAGCTGATGTAATTACTGGATCTGGATCATTCAGATGTTCTTTTTGCATTGCAGAAACAGAAGAAGGTGACACCTGTGTCTTCCCCTTCATACTCAACAGGAAGAGCTATGATGATTGTGTCCTGGATGGAAGGGCAAAGCTTTGGTGCAGCAAGACAGCGAACTACGACAGGGATCATGAGTGGGGGTTCTGCAGGCAGAGTGAGTGGGGAGCCCTGTGGCCTGTTGCAGCCCTTGAGACCCTCAAGGCTCTGCTCATACTGAGACCTTTGGGGATGTTGAGTTACTAGGCAGTAATTCTGCTACATAACTGTTTGACCTTGGGATCATTGGGCAGTTCTGTGTGCAGACCGAAGTAGAGTTGTGTTGAGATGTGGCTCTGCGTGGCCACTAGCTGGAAAGAATTGTGTCTGCATACCACTTTTCAGCCCTAGTGGTTCAGATTCATGCCTCTGCAAAAATGCTGCCGGTCATAGTTTTTTTGGTAGCTAGGGAAGTATTCAGGAAAGCAAGGACTCACTTCATTGACTTTCTACCCTGAGGCAGGCATGAGGGTGAATAGTGTGGGTAGGATGGGATGGAACTTCCATAGTCAGCCAGACTTAGCACCTTGATCCTGCAGTGCTTAGAGAGTGCTCTCATGAGAAGCTCCTCCTAATCCGATGCAAATTTCCAAGGAGAGCAAGACAGGATGAAAACATGAAAAATCCTCATTCTCATAAATGATTGAGGACAAAGTAGGACATATTAGGAACACAGATGTTAAATTTACAAGGCACTGTAGTTTTTAAGGCTTGTTTTAAAAGAATGTTACTTCTGTGTATCAGAGGACACTGAAGTTTCTAGGTAGATATTTCACTGCTATTGTTTTGTGTTATTATCAGTATGTAATTAGATGCTGCACTATGAGGACTCGAGCTCCTGCTGTGAGTCCTGAGGAATTGGGGCTGTTTAGGGCTGAGACTACATGAGTGGAACAAATCAAGCCTGGCCTGGGCAGTGTATGGGGAATGGCCAGGTGCTTGACAGTCAGGAGCACCAGCTGTGGCGGGTTGGGAAAGGAGATGAGGTGGGTGCCAGGCACAGGCTGGGTTTCACTGTTTCCACGCCTGCTGCTCCCCAGGCAATAGCCACCGGACATCTACCATCACATTTAAGTGCGATGAAGATGAGGATATCGGGAGACCAGAGGTCTTCAGTGAAGTTCGTGGGTGCGAAGTGGCATTTGAGTGGAGAACAAAAGTTGTCTGCCCTCCGAAGAAGATGGAGTGCAAATTCATCCAGAACCACAAAACCTATGACTTGCGGCTATTGTCCTCTCTCACCGGGTCTTGGTCTTTCGTGCACGAAGGAGCCTCGTGAGTACCCTGCCCACTGGCCAGTTGTGCTGCACTCTCAGGAGGCGGGCAGGAACTGAGGTTCCTTGGCAGTACTTGGCTCATCATGGTTTGCTCCATGGTTGGCAAAGATGGGAATTCCACAGGCATGTGGGGCTTGGGATGATCCTGAGTGTGATTGTGCTTCTGGGAACCAGCTCAAGTTACTCAGGGTCACTCTGAAGTCAGGATGGGTGCAGGAGCTCTGATGAGCAGAGACGAAACCTTCAGCACCCAGAGAAGCTGGCCTGGCTGGATTGGGCTAGGCTTGGTTTGCATTGTGAAGGTTTGTGCCTTGCTCAAGTTTGCGGGTGCGTGAGGACTTTCTCAGATTTTTGGCAAAAGGCTCTTAGTTCTAAGTTTTTGCTGGCCTTTGCTGACTCAGTTGTCCTAAGTGTTCCATGTGCAGAGTGCCCACTTTGCCAGGTACCCTTAGCTCCCCAGGGCCTCTCTACAGAGTAGATATGTGAATAGGAGGATTTAAATAGCCTTAAGTACAGTAAGCAACTTGCCAGGGTGTGAACTTCTGCTTCTCCTTGCTCTACAACCCTTCTTTCCCTGACCCACATTGCATAGGGCTTGTGTAGGGTAGGAGCTCTGCCCATGATGCTGCATGGTTGGCTCCCTTTTTCCGTGCTGACCTGCTTTGTGGCCTTGTCTCCTATAAAGCTGCTCCAAGGGCTGTGTTTGGCCCTGGAGCGAACACTTGGCTGTCCTGTATGTGTCAGGCCAGGGATGAGACTTACATTCGTCATTCCTCTCTGTGTGTTGTTCTGCAGGTACTTCATAAATCTGTGTCAGAGAATATACAAAGGGCCCCTGGACTGCTCCGAAAGAGCCAGCATTTGCAAAAAGAGTGCATCCGGCCAAGTCCAAGTCTTGGGACTGGTTCACACGCAAAAGCTGGATGTCTTAGGTAAGGCTGTAAGTCCTTGCCGTACTTGGCTCCAGGCAATGGGTCAGAGATGGGAGGGCGAGCCATCCTTGCTGTGATGGAGAGGTCATATGGGCTTTGGTGGGAACCTCCAGGTTTTACTACTGGTGATAGTCTCTTGGGCATTTCGACAGTTCCTGAAAACAGTTGCCCGCTGTGTTATCTAGATGACAGATCCCAGTCTGGATTAGAGTTCCTCTGAAGCTCATGTTCTGGCTATAGGTTAAGCATCTAAATCTGTCTCTCTGCACACATTTGTTTAGGAAAGCCAGATAAGTGCATAAGGACTTGATAAAGATAATTCAGGATTATATTTTCATAACAATTTGGAAAATAATAATGATGCTTTTTAGTACTTTCAGTAGAAAGTTCATCTTGCAATTGGTATTGAGTGAAAGGTGTTCTTTTTCATTATTTAAAGAAAAAAGATAGTGATTTCTTAGTGGAGAATGACTTGGATGTTTTAGAGGTACTCAAAAAATATTCCTCTTTGCCCATGAGGATAAGATGGGATTCCCTCTTTGTTGATTAAGCCACTGGATGATGTAAGTCAGCTCCAGGTATCAAAGTGAAGAAAGGAAATTCTGAGGAAACCTCTGTAACCTCTGATAAAAATCAAACGCTGAGGTTTAGGGGAGTAGCTCAGTGGTACAGTGCTTACCTCGTATGAGTGAGTTCCTGGGTTCAGTTCCCTAGTACTACCACAAAAAACAAAACAAAAGGGCCAAGGATTTAGCTCAGTGGTTCTGCCACCTGCCTCACAAAAAACGAAACAAAACCTTAAATTCTGGAGATTGGTAGTGGAAGGGGAGTTGATTTACAAGAAGTAGTGGCCAGGTCTGCCACTGAGATTTGCCCTCCCTTTGGGGAATCTGATTCACTATTGCTGCTTTTTCTGCATTGCTGAGGAAAGGCTAAGTGTGGGAGGGGCTTCTTAAAAGTCCACCCCCAAGTACTGCTATATTTTTGGCAATTAAGTTTCCAACACATGAACTTTGGGGGACACATTCACACCATAGCATTTTTCCCATGGTCCCCAAATTTATGTCTTCCACATAAAATACACGTATTCTATTCCAGTAACCCGTAAGTGGTGTTCCAGCATCAACTCAAAAGCCTAATGTCCAGAGTCTCATCTAAATCAGGTATGGGAGAACTGAAGGCAAACTCCCCCTCAGCTGTAAGCCTATGAAATCAAAACAAAGTCACATGTTTTCAAAACAGAATGGCAGATAGGGGTGAGCTAGACTTTCCCATACCAAAAAAAAAAGGCAAGAAGAAAAGGATAACTAGTTCTAAGTAAGTTCAGAATTCAACAGGGCAGACAGTCTTAAATCTTAATTTAATGTTTGCTCTGCTTCCTGCTTGAAAAGTCCAGTGACTTAAGGTCACCTTGTTGGGTTAAGGAGAGGAAAGACCTGTGTTTGGAAAGCTGGCAACTAAAGCGGTAGAGGTTATTGCTGACAAAGGCTATCTTGGGTTGCTAGGGAGCACAAAGGGCTTTTTAATGGAGCTGGGGGAGCAGGGGCAGTGGGCACAAAGGGTACACTGTATACAGGTCTTCATCATCTAGGGCCTGTATTTTTTTTCTGTTAGAATATTCTTGAGATCAGTCCCAGTAATTCTTCTAGAGAAAACAGGTTATTTCCCTGCAAGTTAAACATTATATTATCTTTAAATAAAGAACGAGATTAGCAAATCCTTCACCCATGCTTTGATGTTATCTGCATATAATCAGACGTTCTGTAAATCTAGAGAAAAGGTAGTGATTAGTAAGTTTTAGGGCTTACATCCTTTTAGTCTCCTGGGAATAGCTAACCTGGAAGTTAATCATTAAGATACAGAAGGCATCTTTCCTTGGAGACAGAATGGGAGAGAGAGTGGAAGGCTACAGTTATAACTTATTAGGCAGCTTTAGTCAGAGGTATCACCTGCAGCCAGGCTAGTGGAAGACTCAGAAGATATTGCTTAGCTGTGTGGCCTCCAAGATGAGTGAGCTTTCTCCCTTCCCCACCCGTACTAGGGATTGAACCCAGTACCTTTGCATCAGGCTACATCTTCAGCCCTTATTTATTTTGAGACAAGGTCTTCCTAAGTCCCTGAGTGCTCAGGCTGAACTCATATCTGGCCTGCCTGCATCTCTGAATGCCTTCCCAAATAGCACCTGGTTCCCACCGAGCCTGGTGATCTCTATAGCAAAGATTACTTGGACACACTCAATGTCTTCTCCTAAACATGCCTTTTCATTCTGTATGTGGTCAGGCTGTTTTCAAAAGTTTCACTTTTTGCTTTCCTCTTAATTATAAATTCTGTCTTTAAATCATTTCTCTCTTTCCTTATTTTGCTGTAAACACCCAAAGGAAGCCTCGCAGCTCCCTGAATCCATAGCAGTTTAGATGTGGCTTCTGCCAGATATCCTGGCCCATTGGTCTGAGAGTCAGTTTGCCTTGCATGAAGCCCTAGGACTTGGACACAAATCTGCCAAGTTCTTTTAAGAGAAAGGTGGCCTTTACTGTTATTTCCAATGCAACATTCCTAATTTCCATCTTAGACTTGTCAAAAAGGCCTTTGCTGGCTACATTCTATCAATATCCTGTCACAACCACTTTGAATAGTCAGTCTCTGTGCAGTTATTATATATATGGTTTATGTACTACTCTTCTGAGCCCTTGCTAGTGTTGCCTTTAATGTTTTCTGCCCACTATTAGGGCATTTCTAGCCATTCCTTCACACTCTCCTGACTTCCTCATCACCTAGATCTGAACCCCCTTGTCATGGCAACACACATGCCACCACCCCTGTGCCAGTATTCTGCTAATCCATCTTGCGCTGCAGTATCAGAATGCCTGATTTTGGGAAATTTTATTTCTCACAGTTCTGGAAACAGAAGTCTAGGATTGAGGGGCTAGCATCTGTTGAGGGTCTTCTTGCTGTGTCATCCCGTGGCAAAGGACAATAAGAAGGAGAGATAAAGGAAAGGGACCAAACTTGTTTATTCTCAGGAACCTTCTCTGATGATGGCATTATCCGTTCACAAGGACACATATCTCATAACCTACCTCTTCTGTGTTGGGGGTTAAATTTCAAACCATGAGTTCTGGGGAGCAGACTCATAACCACAGTAGTCTGAACTCCCCGAGGCAGACAAGATGGGCTGTTCACACAAGGACAGCTGAGGCGTGGAAGCATGTGTGTACTGCTCATGTGGTATGAGACATCTGTACTATTAAGACCTGTGAGTGTTTGATTCTGTTGTCCGGGGGCTTAAGCTTACTTAAAACTGGAAATTTTCTTAAAATTTAACACAGAAACATAGTATTTAAAATTAATGCTTTTTTTTTTCTGGTACTGAGGATCAAACTCAGGATCTTGTGCTTGGCAGGCAGGCACAGTGCCACTGAGCTACATCCTGGCCCTGGCAGTATTTAAAACATTGAACAGGAGCAGCTTTGAATTTGTGCCAGAGCTGAGAGCCTGGAGTCACTCCCTTGTCCAGCAGACTTTGTTGCTCTGGCCTGTATCCTGTAGGGAATATGTGGGAAGTAAGGGCTGTTCCCATCCTTCCTCCACATGCTCTTTCCTCTAACGGTTTAAGGCTTAAGGACATGTGCTTCTCCTAAAGGTGCCACACTGTGCCCTGAAGATGTCGTTGAGCCAGGGTGGCTCAGGCTGTCCTCTCCATGGTAGCTGGAACAGCCACTGGTAGGCTCTCAGCAGGGACATGAGAGTTGGTACGCAGTTACTGTGCTGCCGTAGATATTGAAACTTAGGGCATGTGCTGACAGCTGCTGTTATTGAGGTTCTTGCACACCCCTTCTCTGCACCCGTCACACCTGAGTCCATACACTTGTGAGGCAGTAGAGGCTCAGAAAGTCAACATCTTGGAGCCATGAAATTTTTGAGCAGAAGGGCTGAGGTTCGAACCGAAGTTTACTGTTGCTGGTGGTGGGGGCGGCGCAGGACAGAGGCTGCCACTGCACTAGGTGGTGGTGAGAACAACTCAATAGAACACACTTGTCCTGGCCCCTTCAAGTTGATTTTGACTTCTGACATCAGGCTTTTAGTGCACACTAGAAATAACTTCAATTTAATCACTTTTGTGTTTTAGATGACAGAGTTATTGTTACTTACTCAAAAGGCTATCCCTGTGGTGAAAATAAGACTGCGTCCTCTGTTATAGAGCTGACCTGTGCAAAGACTGTGGGCAGGCCTTCGTTCAAGAGGTGAGGGATGCCAGAGCGTTCTTAAGCTCTGCAAGGCCTCTCGGGGCCAAGGGGGCAGGGAAGGTGGACACCGGGGAGAGGATGCTTAGGGTATTGGCACAGGCAAGGGCTGGGGCCTGGGGACCACAGGGAGGAGTCCCTGGGTAGGGTGCAGAGACATTCCATTGGTAGGCTGATGCAACTTCTTCAGCCTCACTTACCTGAGACATTAAGGTCCCGAACTGGGTAGTGCTGAGTGTACTGGTTGACAGTGTTGGATTGGCCTCTGTCTTTCAATATCATGGTAGAGCCAAGGGGGCATTGGTTATATCACCCAGCAACCTGTCGGAGATCCAGGAGCAGGTGGGACCTGCACCAGAGAGGCTCTTGGATTATTTTTGAATTCTCCTGGCAGAGTTTTATGGTACTAGGGGACGTATGGCCAGCAGGGGGAGCACGTGAACTGTTTGGGAACAGATTCCTTCTGGAAGCTGGGCTTGGAAAAAGGAGTTCCAGAAATTGCCTGAGAACTTTTCTGTCTCTGAGTCTGAGCTTTTAAGTCAGAAATTTAGAAATCTAGGAGCAAGTATTTTCAACTCTCAATGTACATTTTCCAAAATTTAAAACATTTGCATCCAATACTTGTCTTCTTTTTTTACATTACTGACATGCTACACAGTGATCTTCCACAGTGCTAGAAAAAGGTGAATGACATTTCCCTCCCACCCTGGAGCTCTTTGTGCTGTGCAGTGTGGGGACTGCCTAGAGTCCCTGTGAAGCCATGGGGCTGTCAGGGAGGCCTTGAAAACCCAGCTAGCCAGTGAGCCAGTGAGGGCCAGTGAGCTCTTTCCGGGCCCTGGCCAGGGTCTCTTTATACCCACCTGGGAGGTGACCTGTCTGTGCATCCTCTCAGGTTTGACATCGACAGCTGTACCTACTATTTCCGCTGGGACTCTCGGGCAGCATGCGCCGTGCGGCCTCAAGAGGTGCAGATGGTGAATGGGACCCTCACCAACCCTGTGAATGGCAAGAGCTTCAGCCTTGGGGATATTTATTTTAAGTAAGTGAAACATTTTCCTTATGAGCATGAGGCATATTAAAAAATAAACCAGTAATTCCGGTCTTTTCTTAGTGAGAGCTCCATAACAGAAATAGGTTTGTATGTTTTAGTTACTGTTGCTGGAAGAGTCATATTTTACTTAAACCAAAAGAAAAGCGTTACTCAGCTACTAATGTTTAACACCAAAAATGGTTAATTCTTGTTCAAAATAGCCTCCTGTCCCCACCTCCTGATGAACCTGGGGTAGAAGCCAAAGCCCTCTGGAAGCAGGGTTGGGTGAGACTCCTCTGGGATTCCCAGCTGTGGGTCATAGCCTTGGAGAAAGATGCTTTCACACCAGAACATGGAGCCTTAGTGCAGTAGGACAACTGAGGCAGAAGCTGGTGCTCTAGAGACTCTGGGGTCATGGAAGCACTGCCCTGGCTTCAGGATGCAGGGGAAAGGAAACATCTGGACTCCACAGTCCCTCCAAGAACTAGGGGTGAGGTGGTTCTGTTTAAACCCAACCTGAAAGACTGTGCTCTTTCTACTGCCTCTCAGACTGTTCAGTGCCTCTGGGGACATGAGAACCAATGGGGACAGCTACCTGTATGAAATCCAGCTCTCCTCCATCACCAGTTCTTCCAACCCAGCCTGCTTCGGAGCCAACATCTGCCAGATGAAGCTGAATGGCGAGCACTTCATCAGGAAAGTGGGCACCTCGGACAGGACCAAGTACTACATCCAGGGTAACTCTCCACCCCCATCAGCCTTCTGTGCTTAACTCCCTCGGAGAAAGGGCTTTAACATTTCCATCAGCAAACTCATCACAGTTTTCAAATAAAAGCCCTGTTGTGATTCTAAGATATGCTCTGAAGGGAAGTGCACAGTCTGTTAAGGCCTGAACATCTGGCTGCAGGTGAATCCTGCCTCAGTGAACACAGGGCTAGTATGGCACCTTTGTGAGCCAGAGCTGCTCACGGGACAGGGGCAGGCAGAATTACTGAACTTGAGTTAAGCCTGATGGTGTCCTTATTTTGAAACTTAAATCAGTGTTAGAGAAGGCTAAGAATTTCATACTCACCAAAAAGATCCAAGATGCAGGCTGACTCTTACTGCCGGCCCACTTGTGAGAGAAGAGCATGAGGAGGTTTGATAGGGTCTCTGAGGAAGGGGTTGCCCTCACCTTTGTCATGAGAGTCATGAGAGAATCTTCCTGCCCTTTTGTCAAACAGCTTGTCTTTCATTGTGTGCCTTTCATTATTTGATTTTTGAACTGTGTGGCTATATTAAATTTTTAAGGGTGTGTTGGGAACCTCAGCCTTTCTGATAGGAAAGGCTGTTGAGAACCCTGAGCGGGGAAGAGAATGGAGTCTGGGAGGAAGCATGAGCTCCATGCTCAGGAACCTGGGGCCCAGTAGCAACAGGCCTACAGTAGTGCCTAATGGAGGGTCACCAGGAGACGGGCTAACCTTTTGGATCCTGGCCCCAGAGCTATGGCTGGGCCCTGGGCACCATGAGCACTATAGCCCCTGGATAGAAATGAAGTGCTTGTTCTGCCTTTGGGCCTGTGAGGCAGTAGGAAATTTGATCAACTCATTCATTCTCATAATTCCACTTCATAGAAAAACTACCTGTTTCCCTGTTCTTTTGCTTTCTTGTCACTTTAGTGACACCTCCAGTAACTTGGGGTCAGATGCACACATCACAAGCACCTCTTGTCCTGCCTTGCTGTCCTGTCTCCTCAAGGCCTGGCCCTGAGGGGCTAATGGGTAAATAGTGGTTGATGCTAAAGGATTGCTTTTAGAGCCTTCAGCATGCACAGAGGAAAGGCCAAGTTCTTTTCCATACAACTTGAAGATCTTTGACAGATTGCACTCAGTTCTACTGGCTGCAAGCATGGCTCCAGCCATTGTGTATCTATAAGCTTGCAGTCCTTCTGCAACCTGCTTTATATGGGTCACCTTTGCTGTCATGCCTTGGCCGCCCACCTCCCCAACCTGAGGAAGTCTGCTTTCACACACCCAGGGTTTCTATGTTCTTTGAATGTGTGGGAGTGTTCAGGTTCCACAGCACCATGCTGGTTATGAGTAAAGCCTTTACTTTTGTGTCCACACGACTATACTGGGTAGACTTTTAGAACCTCCAGCTTTCAGGACATCCATGTGAGGCACGGTGGTGTGTGTGTATGTATACATGTGCCTTTATTCTTAGGTAAGGAAATCCCTTCCAGACTTTTCTGCTTTCTTCATTCACCAGCACCAAAAAAGTAGCTCTTGTACTCATGAGTCTTTGATCATTCCTGAGGGTAGGAAGAAGAACCTGCAGGGCCCTGTCTCTAGGTGTAGAGCTGCCGCCTCGGCTCCTCACCTCCTTGGTGATATGCTGCCACACTGCCCTGCAGTGCCTTGGTCAGTTCCTGCCTTGGCCCATTGTACCCCACCTCTTCCCTGGGTTCCTATGGACAGCTCCATCCCATACTGAAATGCCTTTGCTCACAGAGAGTGTGAGCCAGCCAGAGTTAAGCAGAGAGCACACAGAGACCTCTCACATCTGACACCAGTGGCAAGTTCTCAGAACCTCTCTCCCAGTTAGTAATGTAATAGAAGAACTCACAGGTCTCACTGGAAGCTGCTGTATTTGGGTTTATGGTGGCAGCAGAAGGATGTAGATTACAGTCCACCATAAGAACGGGTTGAGGGAGGATAGGGTGGGTGGGTGGGTGAGGCAGGGTCCAGGAGGACTCAGATGCAAAGCTTCTGCTGGCCTCTCCCTGATGGGACCAGATACCATGTGTGGAGTAGTGTAGCCAGAATGCTTGCTGAGCTTGGTGTCCAGAATTTTTGCTGGGGTACCATTGTGCAGGCCCGATTGATTGATTGACTGATTGTCCATATAGTTGGTTTCTCTCCCCAAGTGGGCTGATGCCATCTTCAGCCCCATTCCTTGCCATGTTGTGAGCCAAAGTCAGAGGTCTGGCCTCTTTGGTGAGGTGTGCTTACTTAGGGCAAGGGCTCTCTGAATGTCCTTGGGTGAGCTTGTTTAAACTATGAAAGCTGACCATACGTGGGACATTGCACATTATATCGTTACATCTGATTTTGAGTCTGCCTATGAGGTCTGTGCCCGGGAGGCTGGTGGTAACTGCTTTGGCTGTGTGTGCTGCTTCCTGCTTCACAGATGGCGATCTCGATGTTGTATTTGCCTCTTCCTCCAAGTGTGGGAAAGATAAGACAAAGTCAGTCTCCTCCACCATCTTCTTCCACTGTGACCCTCTGGTAAAGGAAGGGATACCTGAGTTCAGTCATGAGACCGCCGACTGCCAGTACCTCTTCTCCTGGTACACCTCTGCTGTGTGCCCCCTGGGGTAAGTACAGTGTCCTGGATGCTCAGCACTTTGCCCTGTGCCCTCTCAAAAACTGTTCTAGAGGGCAGGAAGAGAAACCCGCAGGGCCATGTCTCTAGGTGTAGAGCTGCCGCTCGGGCTCCTCAGCTCCTTGGCAATTCGCTCCCACACTGCCCTGCAGAGCCTTGGTGTGGTCCCTGCCTTGGCCATCCCCAGGGGCCTGTGGGGCCTTCCTGAGCCCATTATACCCCACACAAGTTGATGTGTTCATGTTTTCCCTAGTGTTTTATTGTAAAGTATTCAGACCTGCACAAAAAATAGAGATGGTTCTATCCCCTCAAGCCAGCACCCTGCCCCCATGATTGTCAGCATGCTGCTGTAACCCATCACTCCAGCAGCATTAGCTGTGCTTCCTTCATGCACACAGTGTCCCAAGCTGGGTCCCACCTGAGCACTCCATGCTGTTCATCTGCACCTCCTTGGCCTCAGCTGCTGGGGCAAGCACTAGCCAGGCTTTGTCTTTGATTCTCAGCACATCTTCTCTTTGTATCTGGTGCAGGTTTTATATGGTAAAATTTCACTTTGACTGGGATGAGGTATTTTCTGTGTTTGAATGAGTGAAAAACATGTTCTATGGAACTTGAAAATGAACCATAGGCCGGGTTCCCCTGGGCAGCAAGGTGGGGTCACTTTGACCCTGAGCTACCCAGGCAGGGAGAGGTATGCTGCTATGGGCCACATTCTCCTCTTTGGGAGCTGGTGCTCCTTGGCTCAGAACCACTGGGGCTCACACAGTATTCATCTTGGATTTACTTTCTTCTTACTTCACCCAGGCTAACATTTCTCATAAGCTTTCCATTCTCTGTCCAGTGATTTTAATATCAAGAGAAAAATGAATTCTTACCATGTCATTTCCTGAGAAAGGAACCTACCAGTGGCAGACAGCAGTGGTAGGGATGATGGGAAAATTCCAGTCATATTTCTTAGATCTTAGATCCTTTTTTCACTTACAGGTGCTACCTCAGCAAAAAATAGCTTTGTCCTAAATTGTTCTAGGGACACGGGCATAAGGACTTTTAGCTTCATAATCATGAAAAGAGGCTTTAGGTTGTCATTTCACTTATGGTACTTCAGCTTTTGCACACACCTGTAGTGTTTTGTTTTTTTTTCTTCAGAGGAGACTATGGCTTCCTTTTTTTTAAATAGTAAAATATTTATTGGTACATTTTAGACATACATAATGATAACACTCATTGTAGGGAATTTGCACCTGTACACGATATATCCCACCTCTTTCTTTCCCATTACCCCCCTTCCTTCCCTATATACAAAAGCTTTGTTTCCAATTTTTCCTTCTATTTTCACTTTTTTTTCTTGTCCTTTCTTTCCTTTCTCCCTCTCCGCTCCCTTGTTTCCCTTCCCATTTGATTAACATTTTAGTCCTCATTTCCACTTTCGGTTTCTCACACCAGAGAAACAAAGCAGTATTTAAACACACATGTCTGATTTATTTCACTTAAGAGTATGCTCTCAAGGTCCATCCATGTAGCTGTAATTGTTTTATACTCATCCTTCTTTATGGCAGAGTAATACTCCGTTGTGTGAAAAAACCACATCTTCTTTATCCATTCATCAGTTGATGGGCTTTTGGGCTGTTTCCAAGATTTAGCTATTACAAACTGTGCTGCTGTAAACATGAATGTGCATATATTGCTTTGGTAGGGTGCTTTTAATTCTTTCAAGAAGATAACAAGAAAGGGAATAGCTGGGTCGAATGGAACCTCTAGTTTTAGTTTTTTGAGGAATCTCCACGCTGATTTCTACAGTGTTTGCACCAGTCTGCACTTCCATTAACAGTGGAAAAGGTTTCCTTTTTCCCCACAGTCCTGCCAGCATTTGTTATTGGTTGTTTTCTTGATGATAGCCATTCTTTCTGGAGTGAGATGGAATCTCAGAGTTGTTTTAATTTGCATCTCTCAAATAACCAGTGATGTTGAACAATTTTCATATATTTATTTGCTGTTTCTACTTCTTCATCTGAGAAATGTCTGTTCATTTCTGATGCCCATTTTTGGATTGGGTATTTAAATTTGGGGGTTCTGATTTTTTTGAGGTCTTTATATATTCTAGATAGTAGTCCTTTGTCTGAGCTGGCAAAATATTTTCCCACTCTGAGAGTTGTCTCTTCACTCTGTTAGTGGTTTCTCTTGTTGTGCAAAAGCTTTTTAGTAAGATGAGAGCCCAGTTCTTGATTCTTTGTGCTAGTTCCCGTGTGACTGAGGTTTTGTTCATGAAGTCTTTGCCTCCTTCTATGTCCTCAGGCATTCTACCTCTTTTATCTTCTAGCAGATTTAGTGTTTCTGTTTTAATATTTAGATCTTTGATCCATTTCAATTTTAGGTTAGTGCATAATGAAATATATGGGTCTAGTTTTCATCTTCAGCATGTGGAAAGCCAGTTTTTTCAGCACCATTTATTAAAGAGGCTATCTTTCTTCCAGTGAAGGTGTTTGGCTCCTTTGTCAAAGATGAGGTGGCTGAATATGTCTGAAGTTGTTTCTGCATCTTCTAATCTGTTCCATTGATCCTTGGGCCTGTTCTTTTGCCAGTATCATGCTGTTTTTATCACAGATTTGTAGTATAATTTGAGGTCCGGGATTGTGATGCCCCCTGCCTTCCCTTTGTTGCCTAGAATTGCCTTTGCTATTCTAGGTCTCTGGTTCCAAATGAATTTTAGGATCGTGTTTTCTAATTCTGTGAGATAAAAATGCTGTTGGAATTTTGATTTGAATTGAATTAAATCTGTGTAACAATTTTGGAAATATGGCCATTTTCACTATTTTGGTTCTTCCTATCCAAGAACAAGGGATATCTTTCCATTTTCTGATATCCTCTTTGATTTCCTTTTTCAGAATACTGTAGATTTCAATGTAGAGGGCTTTTACTTCCTTCGTTAGATTGATTCCTAGGTATTTAATTTTTTTGGATGCTATTGTGAAAGGTATTTCCCTAATTTCTCTTTCAGTGAGTTTGTTATTTGTGTACAGGAACGCTATTGATTTTTGAGTGTTGACTTTGTATCCAGCTATGCTACTGAGTTTGGTTGTCAAATCTAGAAGTCTTTTGGTGGAGTTTTTAGGGTCTTATACGTAAAATATCATGTCATCTGCAAACACATGTAGTGTTCTGAAGAAGTTACTACAAAATGAAAAAGGATTAAAACTAGATGTTCTTTGTGAAAGAAGGAAAATGTGAATTAAAAAATTAATAAAATTTCAAGAGTACACTTTCTTGACACTGAGAGATTAAAATACCGTAGGCTAAATCCTTCCTTAAGGTTTTCTGTGTATGTTTAGAGGTTCTGTCAGGCTGGGCACATAGAAGTCAGGTTGCTGTGAGTGGGAAAAGGAGATGCATCTTGAGGGCCCAGTTCATGGGACTTTGGGGTCCCACTTCAGAACCAGAGAGGAAGGTTCCAAGGAAAAGCTGCTTTTTATGACATTCATAGTATCGGGAACTGGAGGTGCTTACATCTCTTAACACATTGATAAAGCAGTAAAGACTTCAAGGGAAATAAAAAACAGAAGTTAAAAGCAGTAGTGTACAGTGCTCAAACAAGGCACTCCCAATGTCTTTACTCACACCAGGGTGGATGGCTGAAGTGTTACAGGTGTGGTCACAAGGCAGGATACTCCCTGTTTAGGTTTTTTCATTTTATCGAAGTATCAGTTGGATATGTTTAAATCAAATGTAAATATAAAAAAAAAACAAGTGACAGCTATCATTCTAATGAAAATTGAGATATCACCCTTTTTAGTTTCTTTTAGCTATTTCTTCTAGAATTTATGTCAGTGCTTTCTTGGTACTGGGAATTGAACCCAGGGTCTTGACACTGAGCTTACGTCCCCAGCCTTTTTAAACATTTTTTACTTTGAGATAGAGTCTCAGTAAGCTACTACGTTGCCTAGAACAGGCTTAAGCTTGGTGATCTTCCTGTCTCAGCCTCCCATAGCTCTGGAATTACAGGTGAACACCACCATGTTCAGCTACCTTGTTGTTTTTGATGAATATTTTATATTCTCTTTGTTGACTTCCTGCAGATAACTCTTTTATGCCCTTCCTTACTTTCCAGAATTGGGTACTTCACAATGTGGGTACAGCAGTAGTCAGTGCTTATGTATTTATGCTTTTTTTTTTGTGGTACCAGCAATCAAACTTGGGACCTTGCGCTTACCAGGCAGACAATAGAACCACTGAGCTAAATCCCCGGCCCAGTATTTTTGTTTTTATTAAATTATTTTTCAAAGGTTAATAAACCTGCATCTGGAGATGGAAGGGGCTCTTGTGTGCCCAGCACAGTTAGTAGCAGTGACAGGAAGGCCCACACAGTTGTGAAGCATCAGAATAGCAGGTGTACAAAAGACTCTACAAGTGCAGGGGAAGCTAAATTATTGAATTAAAGAATCATGTAAAAGTGAAAATACTGGGCAGCAGTAGTTTGTAAGCTGCATAGAAGAAATAGTTTCTTACTGATTAATTTTAACCTTTTTGTTTTGTATGCATGCCAATTTTTTAAGAACAATCACTAAAATAAAAATATGTAATATAATTTCTAATGCAGTAGTGAAGAAAAGAAAAATAAATTCAGGTTCCCCAGAGAAGACAAAAAAGGGAAGAGAAGCAGAAACAAAATCAAAGGCATGTAGGAATAGCCTAAGATGGTAGAAATAAATCTAAATATATCAGTGATCATTTTAAATATAAATAAACTGCTGGGGATTTAGCTCAGTGGTTCCACTGCCTGCCTCGCAAACGCAAGGTCCCTAGTTTGATCCCTGGTACCAAAAAACACCCCCCAAAACCCAACAAGAAATATAAATAAACTTCTAATTAAAAGACCAATTGTCAAAGTTGAATTTTAAAAACACCTGTGTTTACAGGGAATACAATATGCCTAAAACAAGGACACAGAAAAGCTCAGAGTTCAAAGTGATAAGAAAAAAAAAGTGCCAGGAAAATAACAGTCTGAAGGAAAGATGGAGTGGTTGTGGTAACATTGGATAAAGCGAGACACTGTCAGAAAATGCAGGGGAACCGTAGAAGGGTGAGTTCATTAGGAAGACCCAGGAGACCCGAACGCCTGTCAGCCTGAGCAGGCAGCTTCTGCATGTGAAGCAGAACCCACAGGCCACACACAGGCAGAAGTGCCAACTCACCTTAGCTCGGTGATAGCTGGGCCACATCCGCAAAGAGTAACTGGGAGGCTGGGGTGACTCTGAGGAGAGCTGGATAGAATAGACATACGGAGAGCACTGTTCAACGCTTGGAGAATTACTCATTCTTTCACTCACTCAGAACATTTGCTAAGCTTTGGAAAAACCAGGGAGTGGACAAGTCTTTGTGAATATCTAAACATAGGCACCATATAAACGGTATGTATGTTGGAATTAAGTGAGGAACCAAGAACAAAAAATAACTAAAATCTATAAATACATTAAAAAACAAAAACCCACTTCTAAGTAAGCCGTGACTTAAAAAAAAAATCAACAGTAGAAATTAAACCAAATTAATAAAGTGAAAATGTCCTGATACAGCTAATGGGTTTCTAAGCAGTCCATGCCAGTTTTGACTGGGTCGGTTTCTGGGTTTGAAGGGAGAAGTCTGCGGGGTTCTAAGTGTCTGTCAGGTGTGGTGACATCCCCCTCCTGCAGAGATAACCAGCTGTAGGCCAGGATAGGGGTGAATGCCAAGCTCTTCCTGTTGTTTCTTGTCTTTCTGATCTTTTAGTTGTTTGACTTACACTGAACTTTGACACAGACCACCTGACCTTATGTGGCCAAGCCTTTGGTTGGTTTCCTACAGCCTAATTTGAATTATTTTGGAGCCAGATGATCTATACTTACTTTCTAAATGAATAGCCTGCAGCCTCGGTGTCTGACTTCTGTGTGTGGCTTCTCTTTTATCCTGAGCGGTCCAGATACTTTGGTTTTTTTTGTCCTGGGGATTGAACTGGGGACCTTGCGCTTTCAAGGCAGGCGCTGGAACCACTGAGCTAAATCCTTGGCCCACTTTGTTTGTTTTTTGAGTCAAGATCTCGCTGTGTATTCAGACTGTCCTTAAACTCAGTATGTAGCCCGGGTGGCCTCAAACTAGCATGATCCTCGTGCCTCAGACTCTTCAGTGCTGGGATTACAGGCGTGTGCCAGCATGTCTGGTATGAGTGGTCGAGATACTTCTTATTGCTGTGCTTAGCCTCCTGTTGTGGGGGACATGCATGTGGTGGCCCTGAATGACAGGAGGCCAGACAGATCAGAAGCATCAGGTTGTAGTACAAACATTGTTTTCTGACAGAGAGGGATAGCAGCCCAGTTCTTTCACCTTTTATAATACCCGTTTTCCCTCTTCCCTTGAATGTGTAATGTCATGGAAGTACATTACCTGTCCTTGAAGGTCTGAATGTTGGCCTGTTGGGGAGGCTGTGGAAAGGCTGGCAAGTGTCACTAGCACTGTCCATGCCCAGGTCAGGTGTCCTGAGTGTTTCTTCTACTCTGGAAAGCGCCAGGACTGGATTGCAAGGTGGCGCTATTGCAGAAGCCCCTTCCTGGATGATGGCCAATGTTTGCCCAGAATCAGTGCAGTGTGCAGATGGCTCCTTCTTTTTTTAGTTTCTGTTCTGCAGTACTGGGAGTTGAACCCAGAGTCTTGACACTGGGCTCTATCCCCAGACTTTTAAAATTTTGAGACAGGGTCTTGCTTTGTTTCCCAGGCTGGGCTGGAACTTTTTATCTTACTTACCAGAGTCCTGAGATTATGGGCAAGTGCCCCCATACCTGGCTTGGAGGGATGGCATCTTTAACTCCTCCGGTTCCAACATCTTCAGTGCTTGACATTTCATGACACTTAAAACAGTGTTTTCTATTGGTGTGTCCATCCTCCTTCCTTAAACTCCTTCACAGGAAGTTTCTGCTGCCATATCCCATATCAGGTGGATTGGGCTTATTGGGCTGGGGGTAGGAGTGGTTTGTTTAATTAGTCCACTGAGGGCCATTCCCTGGGCTGGGAATCTCAAGTGATTTGGCTCCCTTTCTTGTGATATCTAGGGTGGGCTTTGACAGAGAGCGCACCAAAGAGGACATACAGAGCCACAAGGGGCTCTCGGAGCGGAGCCAGGCTGTCGGGGCAATCCTCAGCCTGCTCCTGGTGGCGCTCACTGGCTGCTTGCTGGCCCTGCTGCTTCACAAGAAGGAACGGAGGTAAGGCGGGCCCCTGGGGGAGCCACACGTGAGGGCCAGGTATATATATGGGTCAGCATCCTACCTGGGTCAGGCTCCGTTATGAGCCCAGTCACAGCAAACATCTTTCAGTTCTTAGTTCAGAAACTCCCTATGGCAGCAGAAACCACAATTTCTTAAATGTCTGCATTTCAGAGCTGTGGCACCATGCACAAGTTCTGACTTTGTGTCACACCTGGTCATGGCATGGGCTCCTTAGCCATTCCCTCTGGGTGTTTAGGACATTGGTCTCTTGATGTATCCAAAGATTGATAGAAAATTAAACATCATTCATGAGTAGACTTCCTACTGATCAGCTGACCTCTGTGCCTTTCTCTCATTATAAAAAGTGAGCATTTATTAAGCCCCCACTGTGTCAGGTGTGTGCCATCTGATCAGCTCCTCTTTGCTCCACTTCTCATGTGACTGTCAGGCAGGTTTTCAGGTAGGGCTCTGGGGAGAGATCTACTGACTGGGACAGTCCACTCCCAGAAGGCAGGGTGGGGACAGTCGAGGCCCCGTGCATTCTGCATTGCGTGGGCTCGCAGCAGGGAGTGTTATCCTGTTATGCTCCTGGATGGATGGAAACCTGGAAGCGAACTGGTGAATGACCTTGTGACTACCAAGAGGTGAAACAGGAGTCCTCTCCGGTCTGATTTCAGACCCCATGTTTTTTCTGCTGAATCATGACAGATAGTTTGTTGCCCTGCTGTCACAATGGGTCATTTGTCATTCTCAACTTCTCTGCCTTGGGAAGGGGGAAACATTTGTAGAGGACATGCAGCCACCATTATCCAGCCCTTGCGGGCTGCAAAACTGGGCTTGCCTTTGACTCCCCTGCCCCTGGTTCTACAGTGGACTAATTATGGTCTCCTTTTTTTACAGGGAAATTATGATAAACAAGCTGACCAATTGCTGTCGAAGAAGCTCCAACGTGTCCTACAAATACTCAAAGGTACTTGTCCGCTGAGTCTCTGGGGTGTCCTCATTCCCACCCCTGCAGCAGTGCTGTGTGGTCTGTGGCAGTAGAGCAGCATGGGCAGCTTGCAGCCTGTGAGGAAAACTGTTAGTTATGGCCTTAACCTGTCATCCTAACATGGTTTTGTCTTGTTTTCCTTCAAGTTTCTCCTATTGTGGTTGTGACTGATTTGCTTAGGAGTATTTGCTGTTTAGGTGGTTTCCACTTTTTTGCTATTGTCTAAAAACCATGATGATGAAAATCTCTGTGCATCTAGCATTTGGCTGAGTTCCTTCAGATAAACTTCCAGAAAAGGCCTTGTCTAGGTCAAAGGGCATAAATAAGTGTGTGGCTTGTTATAGATATTGCCAAATCCCTTTTTAAAATTAGACTCCCAACACAAGTCCTTCCTGTGAGTTCTCCTGCATACCAGATGTTGTCCCCTCCTCAGCCGCACAGTTGTGGGGAAAGCCCTTGTCCCCCAGCACTGCCTTCGGCTTGGCCCTGCCCCCTTGGTAACCATCCAGAAGCCCTCCTGTTGGGTCGCCCTTACTAGGAGCAAGAGGCTGTTGTCAGCTCTGGTGGTGACTTGAGAACGAGAGAAGTAGGGATTATGACTGGTGGGTAGTGAGTTCTGTCCTCAGCTCATGCCAGTAGGGAGGGCCCCTGCTCAGGAGTAAGTCAGGCAATGACAGGAGCAAGAGCAGATGGGCATTTCCACCGGGGCTCATGTGGTCTCTGCTGTTGCTCCCTGGCAGGTGAACAAGGAGGAAGAGGCAGATGAGAACGAAACAGAGTGGCTGATGGAAGAAATCCAGATGCCACCTCCAAGACTGGTGAAGGAAGGACAGGAAAATGGCCACATTACCACCAAGTCTATGAAAGCAGAGGCCCTCACATCCCTGCATGGGGATGACCAGGACAGTGAGGACGAGGTCTTGACCATCCCAGAGGTGAAAGTTCACGCGGGCAGAGGAGCCAGAGTGGACAGTTCACACCCTGTGAGAAACCCACAGCGGAAGGCCCTTCAGGAGAGGAAGGATGATAGGGCAAGGCTGGTCCCTGGGGAGAAGACCTGGAAAGGGAAGCCCAGGTCTGGACAGCACAAGATGGTGACATCCACCAAGCTGGTGTCCTTCCACGACGACAGTGACGAGGACCTCTTACACATCTAACACCATGGTGCCTACAGGAGAATGTGGAGCCATGGGACAGCCAAGCACCTCCAACCAAATAAGACTTCAACTTGATGATGCTTCTATAATTTTGCCTTTAACAAAAACTGCTTCAAAAGGGAAGAGTTTTTGTGGTGGGGGAGAGGGTGAAGGAAGTCAGGTGCTGCTTCTTCAAGGCATTGCTCACATTGGCCAAAGGGCGGTAGCTCGTGCCCAGGGTTTGCCCCAAGTCCTCATTTACATGCAGAGCTCCTCTGTGCGCCTACCAGGTGCCAGGCTGGGCACATCAGAACAGAGGGCTGTGTTTGAAAAAATCCTTGCTGCTTTAGACCCTCTAGGGTATTTGACCATTATATTTTAGCATCTTAATTCTCTCCCCCTATTTATTGACTTTGACGATTACTCAGGTTTGCGAAAAAGGAAAAAAAAAACAGCCACCGTTTCTTCTTATCAGCAGAATGCAGTGCACCAGGTGGTGTGGAAGGGAAGCTGTTGGGTTGCTGGGGTGGTTTCTCATGACGTTTTGAACTGGTCATTAATGTGTCCCCTGAGTTGGAGGACTTCATTCTGTCTCTTCTCTTTTGCTTTCCATTTTTAAGGGCATCGCACACACATGCACAGGGTCCCTGAGTGCCTAGGTTTGGGAGGCTCTGCCTGCTCTGTGCCTTTCATCAGTGACAGCTGCAGCCCTTTGCATGACATCTTCAGACCTAGATGTACAGAGCACATTGGTCAGTATTGTATTGCTTTTGCCAGCTGGTGAACTCATACAGTCCACCCAAAGATTGACTTTGTTTTTGTTTGTTGACATGGAATTGAGGTGTCTGAGAAAGTAGCTTCTTTCCTGGTTTGGGCTGTAGGTCTCATCTCTTCAGGTTCTCATGATACCACCTTTACTGTGCTTATTTTTTTTAAGAAACAAAAGTATTTATCAACCATTCAACCTATAAGAAGCCTTAATTTGCACAGAGTATGACTTTCTGAGCTGGTGGGAAGCATGGTGGGCCTCAATCTTATTGTAGCCTTGGGCAAGAAGGAGGACCTGGCCCATATCCTCCACTGGCTGTCGACTCCTTTCTTAAAGTGTTTCGTGAATGACTTTTTTCACGTTGCAGAGTTGTACATAGACTCAGTGGTATTCCTATTGGAAAAGCAAACCACCCTACAGAATCTCTTGGTTTGTGCCCTGTTTGGCTGGCTTATTTGATTTCAACATGAGTGTATTTTTTAAAATTGATTTTTCTCTTCATTTTTTTTCCAATCAACTTTATTGTAAGATAAAGTATTCAATAATTTCAATAAAAGATAAATTATTAATTGAGTGTATTTTTCCCCCCTGGACAGTGAAAACTTGCAGGGCCAATGGCCTATCTAACCACCTGGCTTTTCTTTCTATTGATGAGGCAAGGCTTCAGTTTTTCCTTGCAGTGTTCCCAGTTACCCATGTTAACTCCAGGTCCATCTACCTCCCCTTGCCTTTAGACCTTGAGTGGTTCCTGTTTACCAAAACAGCAACTATGGAGATTAGATTTCAGGATACAATAAAGGATCTTGTATGTCTTAACACTGGGGTTTTCTTCTGAGTAAGTTTATGAGTCTTCTGTCACAAATGAGGAATTAAGAGCTACCTACATGTTTATATGAAAGCAGGAAGTTATTATAGTTGTCTTCCCCTATCTGCAGTTTCATTTTTTGCAGTATATTACCTGCGGTCAGTTTCAGTCCAAAGATACTACACGGAGAATTCCAGAAATGAAATTGTAAGTTTTAAATTGTGCATTGTTGTGAGTAGGTGAAATATTGTGTGTCCCACTCCACTTGCTCAGCTTGTGAATTTCCCTCTGTTCTGCAGGTCCTGCTTTGTATAGGCTCACCACTGAATAATGAAGGTGGTAATTCAGATATGCCAAAGAGCAACCGGAAAGTGCTTCCTTTAGGAGAAATGGTAGAAGTTCTTAAGAAACACACACACACACACACACACACACCCCTCCCCAAATTACTAAGATCTATGGTTAAATTATCTTTTATTGAAGCAATGTATGTGTAGGCAAAAGGACAGCATACATAAGCTCTGCTTGAAATTGCAGGTGTTCATCTACTGGGGGTCTTGGGATGTGTGCCCTATGGGTTAGAGGACACTGTTGCAGTGTTAAAATCACACTTCTTAGATTCTGTATTCTCTCCTTCCAATTTTTAAAATTTAACTTTATTTTATCTTATCCCCCCTTTATTTTTAAATTGTAAATTGGCATTCTTTTTTCCTTGAAGTTTTTATAGCATTTCCTGAGATTGGTAGGGGCTTATAGAGGTTTACATTATATCCTATGTCACTGGTCCTCAGGCATAGGAGGAAGTTGTCTTCCAAGCAATTCCCACCTCCAAAGAAATCAGGAAGCCGTCAGTAAAGGGACATTTGCAAGGACCTGCTGCCCCTTGGTAAACTGGGCAGGGGAGTGTGTTTTCAGCTTGCTCCTGATCCAGTAATCTGCCTACGTCTGGCCCTCAGAGGGAAAGGAAAGGGACAACTGTGTGAGCTTGTTTGACTCTGAGGTACGGGGATTGAAGCCGGTGCCTTTGCATTGAACTACATCCCCAGCCTGTTTTATTTTTTATTTATTTTTGGTTTTTGCTCCAGGGTTTCACAGAGTTGATAAATATCTCAGGCTGGGTTTGAACTTGGGAGACCTCCTGCCTCATCTTTCAGAGTGTTGGGATTACAGGCATGTGTCGCCATACTCAGCTTGTTTGCTTTGACTCTTGATATGTAGTCGGTGTGGCTTTGAACTTACTATGTACCCCAGGCTGGCCTTGAACTTGCTGTGATCTACTTCACCCCTCTGAGTGCTGGGATTATAGGTGTGCACCACCCACCATGCCGGCTTGCTTTGACTCTTCTTAAGAATCTATATGGTCTCTACTCCAAGCCTCTGAAAAAAAAAGAGCAGCCATCCTTGCCGCTGTTATTACGGGTGTTTTTAGGAAAACCTACCTTCATAACAAGTAGAAATTACAGTCTTCTCAGACAAATGATTTTACTGATAAGAGTATGAAAATTTTTTTAAATCAGTGACAAAGTTTATTTGAAAAAATAAAAGTGAACAGGAAAACTGGCTCTGCAGAGTGAGCTTGGGCGGAGTAAAAGAGGAAAAAGCAAGATAAAAGTACACCCTGGAGAAAGCAGGGCAGGCTACCATGAGGAAAGCCATGATAGCAAGCTCTTCTTAGCATCTGTGACCTTTTATACTGTCCACATCTTGAGGAAACCCATGAGAAGTTCTACATATGGGTCTTAAGAGGCTGTGCTGGGATCCCATACTTCAGGCTGATATCAAGTCTAGGCAATCCTATTGAAAACCTGCTTGAGTTCTCACAAGAAGTCCCAAGTGCAGGGCTTTGGGAACTGTACAGTGAATGTGTTCTGGGATCTTGTAATTATCACACCTACTTCCCCAGCCAGTTTTGCCTCACGCTAATCTGTTGTTTCCTCCTGAGAGACACAAATCCCCGTAATTCTTTATGGGGTTTGAGGAGATAGAAATTTCTGTCTTCTATAGCTTCTTCAAGCTGGAGGGGGCTGTACACCCTATGTACTAGGGATTGTGTGCTCTCCAACTACTTTGGGGTACTGTGGCTCACTGGATGAGTTAAAGGAGGTAAAACCTGTTGGAGAATGAGAAAAGAGTTAATGACCATTGACCTTCACTATTAGCCCAAATATGAAGAGCAGATCAGATTTCCACGCTTCCTGTAGCACCACTGAAGTCTTGCATTTTGAAGAGAAATCTCAAGTCTTCCAGAGGCTCACAGGAGTAGCTTTCTCCTTTTGGGTGAACTTGTTCTTCAGACGGTTCAGGTGTGACTGGCTTTATTCTAGAAAAATAAATCTATCTCCGCCACCTTTACTGATGTGAATGTGGCAAGGATTACTGGAAGGGGCCCTTCTCTTTTGGCTTTTAATTGGTCAGTGAGTGCCCCCTCCAAGTTTTTATGAGTACTTGGTCTCTAGGACAGACAGTAGGTGGTCAGACTGGGCCAGGGGCTGGCACGACTCTGTTCCCATACATTTAGATAGCCTGTTGTACTTGGCCTAGATTAATGAGATGTTGTAAGAGTCTTGTGGTCTCTGGGTCTACTATTATATCGGACGACAGAAATAGCCTCCCATATAACATCTCAAATGGACTGAAGCTTAGCTCAGTTTGGGACGTGTTACAAACCCTCTAAAGTGCTATTGGCAGCAATTGGAGCCAGGATTCAGACACCTCTTGGGAGAGTTTTGCTAGAACTTGATTTAGCATCTAGTTGGTTTTTTCTACCTTTCCAGAAGATTGAGGGCCACTTCTCATGTAGGATTTTTATAGCTTGTCACTATGTTCCTTGAGAAAGGAACAGATGGTACCTCAGGAACTGGGAATAAGGCTAGGGCCTTGCGGGGTTGTAGGGCTGTCCTCCTTGCTTTCCTATCAACCTTTTGATTTCTCAAGGAGAATTCAGACATGTCTCTTTGGTGCCCTTTACTACATGACTGCAACCAGCTTGGAAAGATGGACTGCCTCTAGGATTTGTGGCATTTCCTGCTTGTCCTTTTTAGATGATTGACAAAGCTACTTTCATTAGTGAACCACACTTCCTCAGGGTTTTGGAGGGGCAGGTCCTTGATGTCCTGCCTGCTTGCAGAGGTCTGGGAGATTACTTGTTCATAAGAATGGCTAACTTCTGGACCTGTAGGCAACAAAGAAGCAGAGTTAATAGTAGTAACCTCAGGGTTGTCTAAGAGCATGGCCTGATACTTAGTAAGCCATTCTTCTGTTAACCACAAGTAACTGTTTGTTTCTAGAATAGCCTTGGCCTGAGGGGGAGTCAAGACTTCTAGTCTGTGTCCCAAAGTTAACTTTTCAGTTTCTTCTGCAAAAAAAATATCTCTGATTAGGGGTCCCTTTGACTGCATCTATGGCTATAGATCCAGAGGAGGGTTTTCTAGAGTAGTAAGTCAAAACAGAATGAAGTAAGTGAACGGGCTCACTCATGACGTCTGAGATTACCCAGGGCTCCTTGAAGGAGTTGGTGATGTCCGTGAACAGGGGCACTGCAGGTTCTCCTGAGCCTCTTCAATCATCAGAGTAGGAAATGAGGGTTCTGGCTGGTGTAGCCCCTCTCTGGGAGCAGCAACAGTCAAACCTCTGGTGCCATGAGTCAGGCACATCAGTTGTCTCACAGAGTAGAGCTCAGGCAGAGACTTGGTGAAGACATGTGCCCAGGGAATAGTCTTCTTACCCTTGAAACAGGAACTTCAGTTGTCCTTGGCTTTTTCCTTAGATGACCTGGGTGGGCTTAAAGCATTGCCAACTGGGACAGGTACAATTTTAGTCTCTCTTTTTGTCCCTCCTCTGGGTCCTGATTGTTGAAAACAGAAAAGGCTGTGACCAGCAATTGGGCCATTTCTTGAGAGAAATCTCAAATCTTCCAGAGGCTCACAGGAGTAGCCTGTGGGCCCTTCTGAAGTTTTAGTAGCTTTCATTGAATATCTGGAGGTGACTGAAAAAGGAAGTGGTGTCCCACTAGTGCTTCTCCCTCCCTGGGAGATGGATCTATATTAGTATATTTACAAAAGACTTGATACACCTCTTTACCTAAACGGTAAGAGCAACTAGCATGTTAGACATCATTCTTAGTCCCCCACTAATATTACAGTCCCAGTTTGGTTCTTTTGAAGGGAGAATAACCTTTCCAGAGAGATTTCTTTCCCTTTTTAAACCACATTGTTCATTTGCATAGTTCCTAGCCTTTGTACATCTGTAATTGAAAAAGGGACCTGCCCTAGAATATTCCCTTCCACCCATGGGACCTCTCTTAGAGACAGGATAAGTTGTGTATTAGAGTAGCAAGTGGCAACACTTCAGGTTCTACCTGGGGAGCTGAAAGCTGAGAAGTATGATGAGGCTGAGGAATGCTGGGTTCCCCTGGAGCACTAAGCTCTAACGGGGTTTCTGAATCACTTGGAGGGGATGGACTTGATTTATTAGCCTGAGGACTATAAAGAAGGGGTCAAAGACACCTCCCAGTCCAATCAAACAGGCCAGGGAGACTCACATCCCTCTGAGAGACAAGTGTATGTGGAGGGGAGTCTCAGGACAGGGTCATCCAAAATATTGTTCTCCTCGAAGGCCACTCTATAAACACCATAGTTCCTGAGCATTCTCTGTGATAGTCACAAAAAGTTGAACATAAGGCATTTCACTCTACCTTGTATGTTTTAAGCAGAAGTGCCGTAACTGGAGAATAGTCTCATAGTACCATCCTGTACCTATCTCTTGTCACCTCACCACCTTGTCACCCTTCTCATTCATCAAGAATATGGCTTAGAGGTGATGTTGGTGGAATCCATGTGGTGGTGAGGTCCAAGAGGTTTCCCATTGGCTTGGTTTGGGGCCAACAGAGAGGAGACAACTAGGTCTTGACTCCTTAAGGTGGTATCCCATGCAGAAGGTGGAGACCTGAGGGTTCCACAAAGTCCCTTGTGAAACCCTAACAGACCAGATAGATGTCCCTGTCTGAGTGATGCTGGCATCATTAAGCACAGAGGACCCCACCCACCCACCCAGAGCTTTTGTCTCCATATTTGTACCTATTAACTCAGGGAGGAGATGAAGCCACTTGCTGGCCTTACCGAGTCCTTCAGCTCCCATGAAGTAAGGGCAAAACTTCCCCAAGCAAAATTCACTTAGCCTCTTAGTTGAACATCTTGATGGTCCAACTTGCATTTCTGATCCTTTGATGAGTACTTGTACTGTGAGCTTCTTGATGGCTTACCTGCTATTTTGAGTCCCTTGATGACTCTACTTAACCACAGTGGAGCCAATTGGGAAAATTGTTTCTTACATTTACTCCAATAGTAAAAAATAAGAATGGAGATGGCTCTGCTTTTGTATACTCAGTCTCTAATTAAATTTTAAACGCTATTTCTTCGCTCAGGTTGTCAGGCATAGGGTTTTAAATTATCTGCACTTAAATAAGCAAGAAAGCTATAACCCCAGGAGGGATTTAAGGCAAGAAAGAAGCAGGTCAGGTAGAACTGGCTTGAACAGGCCCTCCCAGCATTCTCCTGCACAGGCAAAAAGCCTTGGGCTCTTTCTTTTTAAACGGACAATTTTTTTTTCTTCCATGTGGGGAGGAGCCACTGTGCTAGTTAATATAATTCAAAAAGAAAAGAGATTCCTCCCTCTCATCCAAAATCAGGTTTAGTTCACAAGGCCAGTTATAAAAACAGAAAAAAAGATGGAGGCAGTTGACATAAGTCTATGTCTAGCTGAGTGATTCCATGCAGACTGTAAGCCTATTTACTGATGCCACCCATGCTCGGGGTGGGGATTCCTAATCCTAGCATCTCACCCTTAATCCCAGCATTACATAAACAGAGACCAAGAGAAAAAAAGCCATTTACAAAACGGGTAAGTAGAGACCAGGTTAATTGAAAAAAGAAAAAAAAAGCAAACAAATGCAACACAAATTGAGAAAGAAAATTCATTTACAAAACTGGAGTAAGTGGAGACCAAGTTAATTTCCAAAAAGAATATCAAAGTACAACAAATAATCCTTGGAGTGAGTACAAGCAGCTAGAAAGAAAAATAAAAGCCTACATTCCCTTGTACTATTCTCATGGCCAGACCAGGAATCCCCTCCCTGGTGCCTTGAGAAGAGCCCCAATTCCTGGCTTAGGGAAAAGAGTGAAGAAAGAAGGACAGAAGAAAAAAAAAGACAAAAATTGTGCCCAACATGAGCCTTGCCTTGGTCTCTGGTACCTGAGCTTTATTCCTGGCTGGTATGCCAAAATGTTACTGGGTTCTTCTAGCTCTTGATTCTCCTGGCTGGCTGTGGCAAAATGTTATCTGGTAGCTTCTTCTAAAAGTGGCTCACCAAATAAATGCTACTGGGTTGTGGGTTGCTTGCTTCTACTTCTGGAATTAGATCCCAGGTTCTTTTCATTGAGCAAAGAACTGAATGAAAGGAACAAAATCAGTGGCAAAGTTTCTTTGAAAAAGTAAAAGTAAAGACAGAGAAACTGGCTCTGCAGAGTGAGCTTGGGCTGAGTAAAAGAGGAAAAAGCAAGATAAAGTGCACCCTGGAGAAAGCAGGATGGGCTATTGTGAGGAAAGCCATGATAGCCAAGTGTACAGCCTTACACTTGGCTTTCTTTTTACCATATTCTCTGTGCCTATTTTGAGCCTATACACTGAATGGCAGAGAGAATTCTGGGCTAAGGATGATACAGACAAACCCATTCCCAGGACATCATGGTCAAAAGGAAATCTGGCTTTAACCATGAATATTTCACATTTGAAATCATACTTTGCCAACCAGTGAATAACAAACACATTACAGAAGATTAGATTCTAAGGATGAACAGTGAACACTAATCCTTAGCATACTTTGGGACAGTCTGATCCTTTGAATACATTGAAAGTCTCCTGGCCTCGTAGGTATCCCCTCTTGGGGGTCAGATCATACAAATTGGCCAGTGTTTAAGTTGGGGAATTCTGGGACTCAGTAAAATACACGATTTTATATTCTTCCATCTCTGCCCTGGAGCTAACCTGGCTGTGCCTGTGTTCTGGGCTTTGATCTGTCAGAATCAGGTGAATGCAAAGTCAGGGCCAGCAGGCAGAAAGTGCAGGTGAGGTAAGCATAGGTGGGAACAGGTGTCCTGCCGAGGCCCAGAGGCACCATGGTTATGTGCAGTTTGAGAACAAGTGGCCAGAGAGGTACACTGAAGCCAGCCCAGTGCTTGAGCCCTCTGTAAGTCACAGAGGGGAGTTTGGACTTGTCCGGAAAGCCCTGAGCTGCCACATAAGAGCCGAATTTGCTTTAGAAGAGACAGTAAGAGAACAGAGACTCTTGGCATCCTGATGGGAGGTTGGGCACAGGAGGGCCTGGCTGCAACACTGAAATCACTGGGCTCAGGCTGGAAAGAAATCCTCACCTGGAGAGAAGTATATGCTTTCCTTAGGGAAAGCCGAAGTTGGGCTTGGCAAGCTTGTATTTCTTTACCTTTTCCTTTATTTCATATTTTGACCAGTTTGTATGAGAGCTCTCAGAGTCTTTAAAAGGAAAGTCTCCTGAAAACACATGAAATCGTAACAGGAAATATGCCAGTGAGCCTCCAAGAAAGGGTATAGTATGAACACTTTCTAAGTGTTTGCCTGCCTCTCCGTGGGAAGCCCAGTGCTCTGGGGACCATCACTAGGGAATGTTTATCGGGACAAAGGTCTATTGTTACCCAAAGGGTCACACAGGCCAGGTGGGGTGGGTGATCTGTATGAGAACACACTGTCCGTATAGAATAAAGCCAATGGATATATGAAAAAATGGTGCTCAGCATCACCTGTCATGAAGGAAATGAAATCAGAATCACAGATCTACAGCCCCATGTTTATTGCAGCCCTACCCACCATAGCTAAACATGGAAGCAAGCTAGGTGCCAGTTGATGGATGAATGCCGTGGTGGCAAACCTGTGGCTTACATGTTATTGTGTTTTTCTTTTTAAGATAAAAGATGTTAATGTATGAGTTGTTTTTTCTAAACTAAAACCTCAGTATTCAGGTCTAATTGCAGTGTTGGCACTTTGCAATAAATAAGTGGGTTTTGGGTTACAGTTTGGCACTTGGTCTTTAAAAGGCTCATCCTCACTGGATGAATGGATGAAAAATGTGGTATATTTTATATTTAGTAGAATACTATATTCCACAATACACTATTTAGTGGAATATATAGAGGAATACTATTTAGCCTTTAAAAAGCAGATTCTGTCATTTGTGACAGTGAATGAACCTAGGGGACATTAAGTGAAATAAGCCAGATTTAGACTCAGACATTAAGTGAAATAAAGTCAGACTCAGACAAATACCACATGAACTCACTCCTATGTAGAATATAAAAAAGCTGAACTCAGTAGAGAGTAGAATAGTGGTAACCAGAGGCTCAGAGTGGAGGAAATGGGAGAGACAGGTAAAAAAAAAAAAGCACAAAGGTTCAGTTATGTGAGGCAGGTATAACTACAGTTGGTAGTACTGTACTGTGCATTTACAATTGGCCAGGAGTGTAGATCTTGTGTTTTCATCATACAAAAGAAAAAGATAATTATGTGAGAGGATGGGTAAATTAACTAGCTTGGCTGGGGGAACTGTTCCACAATGATACATATGTCAAATGATCACATTATACACCATAAATACAAGGTGTGACCAAAAAATACACTAAACATTTAATTAAAATTTATTAAAATAAAAGACATTGCCATTAATGTTCCTCAAAATATTCACCTTCTTTTGAACATACTTATCCTATTGCTTTTGCCACCTTCTGAAGCAGTTCTTGAAATCCTTTCTTGAGTGTTTCTACAAGATGTAAGGCTACTACCAAGTGCCATCCAATGGAAAGATAGGACCCTAAAAACATTACAGCATGTCCTCCATCTTATTCACTGGATCTGACCCTATGGGACTTCTGACTTTTCCCCAAAGTCAAAATGACTATGAAAGATAAATGTTTTGGATCAATTCAGGACATTGAGGCAGCTACAGCAGCACAACTAAAGACACATGAAAGGACTTCTTGAACTGCTTCAGAAAGTGGCAAGAACCATTGTTCGAAGTGTGTTTGAAGAAAGGGGAATATTCTGAGGGCAATTAATGGTAATATGTCTTAATGTAATAAACTTTTAAAAAATTTAAATTTTCACTGTATTTTAAAAATCACATCTTGTAAGTTCAATTTTTATCTGTCCCTATATCTCAGTAAAGCTGGAAAAACCAAGAACCAAAAGATGACAAGGGTTGAGAGAATATCAGTACCTGCTACTTCAGAACACTCCTCAGAAGGGAGCACCCCCAATGGAGTCCTTCTCCTCTGGGTCAAATTTTGCGAGAGTTGAGCTTGGCATCAACACCAGAAGTACTGGAACCATCGAACTTACACTTTTATGTATCCCCCACATTTGAAAGGGGAAATTAGAACAAACAAGCAGAAGGCAGGTACTGTGCAGAGACCAGGGGAGAAGACTGGCATCTCCAAGCCAAGCAGAGAGGTCTGGATGGACCCTCTGTCATGGCCCTTGAGGGGAACCAATCCGCTGACACTTCCACTTTGGATTTCCAGCTGCCAGGACCACGAGGCAGCACATTTGTGGAATCCTCCAGTCTGAAAGCAGCTCAAGGAGGTGATGAAAAGCTCAGAGCCTGCCCTGCAGGGCTCACACTGTGAGCTCTGGGCCGTGGTCTCAGATCCAGTCCACCTCTACCATATCTATTCACTGCTTTCTGTGCCCCTCATGGTCCATTACAATAGCCCTTTGGGGATTTACTGAAAATGTGACGTAGAAAATAAATTCATTTTCTTTTTTGGTACAGGGATTGAACTTGGGACCTTGTGCTTACGAGAAAGGCGGCAGAAACACTGAGCTAAATCCCTTTCCCCATAAATTCATTTTCTTATCCATTCATCCATTCATAAAGATGGTCCTGAATATCTGTTTTAGACCAGGCATGTGATAGACACTTGTGATAGGAAAAGAGATGCAATCATCCCTTCCCACTTGGGGCTTCATAGAGGAGGGGAAAATCTCATTTCTTCTGTTCTTCTAAATTCTCAGCAGGGCCCCTGTAACAATACACAGATTAACAACAGAAAAATAATTTTATTAACATGAGCATGTCGTATATACATAGGAGACACTCAGGGCAAGAGTAACAAAGGGGTGGTTAGAGCACTGGCTGATGTAGCATCTTCGGCAAGCAAATTTGTAGGAGATGGATGATAGGACACAGAAAAATGGCTTTAGTCTTCCAAGGGTGGAAAACTGGAGGAAATCTGGGGATTTAGCTCAGTGGTTCCGGCGCCTGCCTTCCAAGCACAAGGTCTGGAGTTTGATCCCTGGTACCCCCCCCCCAAAAAAAACTGGGGAAATCAAATATGCAGTAGTTCCTCCTTATCTACAGTTTTCCTTTCTGGGGTCTCTGTTTAATTGAAGTCTTCTTCTACTGGCCAAAAATATTAAATGGAACACTCTACAAGTAATTCTTAATTTTAAATAACTTTTATGACAGCTTGTTGTTACAACTATTCTATTTTACTGTTGTTAATCTCACACTGTTTGTTATAGGTATGGAGGAGTAGAAAAAAACATAGTATCTGTCACGTTAGTACTCAGTGGCTTTGGGCATTTTCAGAGCCTCCTTGGACTGTGTCCTCCATGGATGGGGAGGAGGGATGTCTGTATTGGAACCGAAGGGCAGATGCAGGCCAGTCAGTAAAGTGTGCTGAACAGATTCCTCGGCTGCACTTTCCAGGCTGGTAAGGTCTAGAGGGGTCTCTAGAGATTATCTCTTGGCTGTCCTGTCGAGAGGTGAGAAGGGATGACTTTGAAAATGTGTGTGCCACTTGTAGGCGAATAGGGGGAGTGCAGGGAGATTTTCTTACATCTCCTTCAGCTCTAAACAACCCTCATGCCAAAGTGCCACATTCTAGGATGGTGTGTTTTGGTCTCCTTCACTGCCTAGTGATGAAGAAGTCACGATCCAGCAGACCTGGGCTGTCCCAGAGGCTGGATACTCCTTGTGTGGCTGGTGGTTTGGATTTTCTGAGGTTTATTTTTTCTGTTTGTCTTTTTGTGTGTTTGTTATTTGATTTTTGAGATGAAGTCTCTCTCTGTTGCCCATGCTGGGCTTGAATTTGCAATCCTCCTGCCTCAGCCTCCTGAGTAACTGGGATTACAGGTGTGTGTTGCAGCTCCTGACTAGAAATTTCTATAGGTGTGTCTGTGTTAGTTTGCTTGGGCTGTCGTAACAAAATGGCACAGACTGACTGGATGGCTGAAACAGCAGACATTTATTCCCTCACTGTTCCAGAAACTAGAAGCCCAACATCAAGGTGTGGGCAGGACTCTTGCTCCTCTGTCTTTGCCTTGCAGATGTGTCTTCACATGGTGGTCCCTCTGTGTGTGTCTGTGTCCTAATCTCTTCTTATAAAGACCAATCAGACTGGATTAGGGTCCACCCATGTGACCTCATCTTAATCACCTCTATAAAGACCCTGTCACCAAAACAAGGCTACACCATGAGGTCCCGGGGTTAGGACTTCAACATGTGAGCTGGGCAGAGCGCACAAAACAGCCCAGGGCAGGGAACTGCAGGAGTCCAGCCCCCAGGCTCTGTTGTGCTCTCTGGAGGCAGGGATATAGGTTCTCTTCAGGCAGGACTCCTAAGGATGCCCTGCCCCGGCACCACTGCACACACGTGCACACACGCACACACACACATGCGCACGTGCACACATACCTACACTGCTTTCACATCCACGCAAATGACTCATTCATGGACTTGAGAGCTATTTATGTGAGCCAAATAGAGAATTTCCAGGCCTCTTGGTCCTCAGTCTTTAACTTTTTCTTTTTGTTTTTGGATTTTCATCAGAAACCGGTCTGGGAAGTACTTTACTCCAAGATGGGGAGGAGAAGCAGCCAGGACATGCAATATTTGAGTCCCTTGCCCTGCTTCAGGAGCTGTAGTCATCACTCGCCTTGATCTTTCACCCTATGCCTGATTCTGAGCTAAAGTAATCTTGCTCAGGGACCCCGCGTCACCCACCTGAACACACCCCACAGCTAAGAATGAGCTTTACATTTTCAAGTGGTCTAAAAAATAAGAAGAGAAACAGTATGTGTCATCTGAAAATTGGAGGAAATTCTAGTGTCAGTGTAGAGTAGAGCGGCCCTGACCTGGTCCCATCATTCCCTTACATCTCATCTGCAGCTGCTAAGCTGAGTACTTGCCGCAGAGCCATGTGGCCCACAAAGGGTGAAAAGCCTACTGCATTGACTTTACAGGAATGTATGTAGGCCCCAATTATTCCTGATCCACACAACAATGCCAGGAGAACCTCTGGGGACCCACTTTGCAGGCAACAATACTGAGGCTTAGAAGATGCACAGCCTGTTACAGGGTAATGGTGACAAGTGTGTCCCTTCTCCTTCAGGGTGAGGCTCTGTTCCAGCAGAGCCCTCAGAGCCTCACTGGCCTTCCCACCACCTCTTTGATCTGTCTGCCCTCTGCTCTCCTGGCTGGCTCCGAACCCTGGCCTCTTTGCCAGCTGGGTTCAGGGCTTCCATGCTGTGGTTCCTTCTCTGTAGAACACACTTCCTGCAAACACCTGTGAGGCTCACCTTCCTACCTTCTGCCGGCTCAGTGCCACCCCAAGAGGCTGGCCCTGACTGCTGGCTTTGAGATGAAGCATCCTCCTACATCTCTTCCCTGAGGAATGTTCTGACTGGGGTGCTTTGTTCTTTGTCCAGCCTGCTCTGATAGTCAGCTCTCTTCTCGTTTCTCTTGGTCCTGCTGCATTCTCAGTACTGCCACATGTGGGGCATGGCAGACACTGCACATCAGTGGAATGAGTGAGTGAGTGATAGGTGGTCCTGTGGGTGCCTGTGGCGAGTAGAGTGGGCAGGAGGAAAAGGTAGCTGAGCCCCAAGCTGGCCTGCAGCAAGGCGGCCACATGGGCGTCAAGGCCTTGAGTATGGCTGGCCAGGTGCCAGCAAGGTAAGCCTCTAACTGGCATGGAACCAAGACTGGGAACCAAGTGCAGGTGTTGGCCCTACCACCAACTGCGAGTTGCCTGCATTCTCTGGTGCTGGCCTAGCCAAGTCCCAGGGATCCCCCCAACCCCCCACTAAGAGTGAACTCTCTTGGTGCAGCAAGAGGGAAGCGGGGATGTTTCTTGTGGCTTCTGGTTCACATGTGTCCTGGGCAAGCCCTGGATCTGGCCTGTCCAGCACCCGGAGAAGAAATAGAAGCAGAGGTTGCCAGCAATCTCCACCTGCAACTGTGCCTGGCAGAGAAGGCCCACCGGACAGGAGGGCCCTGTTGGCCTTCTGTGTCATTGTACCAGTCGGGGCCAGGGTGGGGAAATTTAGGCATCAGAAAAGGGATGTCTGTGCTCTGAGGAGGGCAGAACCTGAGGATCCTGGCTGAGGCCCTCAAAGATATGCCACATTCTTTGCCAGAGTAAGTTAACGACTCTTCCTGGAAGCCTGGGAAGTACGGTGCTACTTTGGAAGAAGGTGCTGGAGGCTAGGGTGTGGCCCACCATGGTGTCCTCTTCTGACAGGCATGGGGAGATACAGCCAATTGCAGGCCCAGTGAGGAGGCTCAAGTCTGGGGCACCTGCAGGGACTGAGCACCATCCTGGCGCCAGCAGCTGCCTGTACCTCAGGACCATGGGGAGCTCAAAAGGCCTAGGCCCTAGGCAGTGACTCAGAATCATGGCTGTTATTTCCAGAATATCTGTATCCCCAGGCTCTGCCCCATCTTAGTCCTTCAGGCAGGGACTCAGCAATCTTTACAGTCACTTCCCTGAGACAGCCCCCTGGATTCTACAAGCAACTCCTGGAGCACTCTGGAGACTGGGTGCAGATCTGGGCTTGCTCTTGAACTGGGCTCTCTCCTCTCTTTCCAGGTGAGTCCAGTGTTCTTGCTACTGTACATGGTTCTACATCTGTCTCCTCTCTGGCCCCAGGATACTAAGGCCCGGGGTCAACTGTCCTAGACCAAAGAGAGTGCCCACCTGGAATTTGTGTCTAGGTGGACACTGCCATTTCTGGCTGGCTGCTGGGCAGATGAGGCCAGGAGGGGCACTGCTTTCTCCCCACTGTAGGTTGAAAGCTGGACCTTTGTACACTGGCTGCTTCCCAAACACCTGTAGGGCACCCTGGTTCAGGGCAATGGGTATTTAGGATGTTGACAGAAAAGGGCAAACATCCAGCTCTGAGAGTACTCTGTGACCTTGTGTTTCAGGGGTGGGGAGGCTTGCCTTCTTCCCGCCAGGTGTGTTCAGCCTCCTGGAGCAGTCGGCACTTTTGAAGAAGAAAACGCCTGGGAGGGGGAATTTCAGACCTGCAGCTTCCCCCACCTCATGCGGTGCATGCTTGTGACCAAGGCAGCCAGTGGGCTGCTGGGCTAGAGGTGACAGCTCTGAGTGCGTACCCTACAAAGAAACAAGAATCTCAGAAATGGATGGGCTGAGCCTGTGTGTCTGTTTACTGTCGCTCTTGCTCCTGTGTTCATGTGGAAGGACCCACCCCTGGTGGCATGTGCCCTCCTAGAGCTGAAAAGCAGGCAGGGCAAGGTGTTTTCTGCCTGTGGCACTTTGGTGTCTCTCACTGCAAGGCAGGGCCAAAGCCCATGGAGGTCTCACACCTGTGCAGAGCTGCCCCTGCCATTTCCTGGAGCTCAGGCTACTTCACAGCCAGGCAGCTTGGAGCCTGCTCAGAGGAGGTAGTGGCACCTGCTGAAGTCCCACATGGGTTTGGGGAGGCCTTGTTCTGCTGGACGGTGCAGGGCTTCTTTGTGGGGCATCATGGAGAGAGCCTCATGACTCAGAGAGCCCCATGTTAACCAGCATGGGATGTTTCTGGGATGGAAGCCAGAGGATTTGACCACCTGGCTCCCATCTCTGTCCTGTAGAGAGCAGCCCCTTCCTGGGGGTTGCCCTGGAGCTGGGGGCCTGACACATGCAGGTTGTCCTACATTCCCAGCAGACTGAAGGGTGAAAGGAGGGCGTGCCCAAACTGGCCTCTAGTTGCCCTGCCTCACAGGCCCTGGTCAAAGATGGCCACAGGTACAATGGAGCCTGAGCACATAGCACAGAAGGCAGAGCAGTAGGCAGAGCCTAGCTCACCCCTCCCAGCTGCACATGCATTCTGAGGCTAGAGCTGAGGGCTGTGCCATTACTGCATAATCATCTTGCCACAAACATGTCAGTGGAAAGTTACACACTCCTGTCTAGCACTGTCTGTGGGTCAGGTTGGGAGGGTAGCTGCATTGTCATCCATGACTATAGCCTCATTGTAAGACTTGTCTGGAGAAAGAAGCTCTTCTAAGCCCAGGTGGTTGTGGGCAGATCCAGTCCCTGCAGTGGAGGAACTGAGGGTCTCAGCTTCTTGATGGTGACCTGCTGGGGCACCCTTAGCTCCTTGCCACATGGGCCTCCCAATAGGGCCACTGCCTTCATCAAGCCTGCATGGGAGAGAGACTCCCAGAAGGTGTATGTTACAATCTTATGTGACACAATTGTGGATGTGTTAAGATGATATTTGTTGTTTTCAAGAAAATGACAAGTTCTCACACTCAAGGGTGTGAACACTTGGAGGTGGGGTGTTTGGGGCCACTGATAGTACGTGTTGTACCTTGCCTGTCTCTCTCTCATCTGCTCTGTCCCACTCATCTGTAGGACAAATATTGGGCTGGGGGGCCAGTGTTAGGTTCCCTAGGGCCTTGTGCTGGCTACTGTGACCACTCCAGTGATTGTTCCTTTGCAAGCCTGACTCATCTGCTGGGCTATAAACTGCTTGAAGGTGGGAACTCTCCCATTTCTATGGCCCAGAGCCTAACATAGTGCCTGAAATGTGTAAGGCACTCAGAATATTTGTGGAATGGGCAAAGGAACCAGCAAATGAACTGGTGAGGTGTCTCCAGGGCAGCCAGGGGCCCTCGCTCTGAAGTGGGAAAGATTTAAGTTCTGCAACACTGGGTGGTGACAGTGGGTTTTACCTCTCCAGCCTTTGTCCCCCAAGGTGTGGAATGGGAACAATGACAGCATCCGCTTCGAAGGCTGGGGTGAGAATGAGTTAGAATAAACATCTTATCCTGGGTCCATGGTCCAAAAACACAGGTTGATATTTCTGTTGGGGTAGTCACTGAGTGGCCTGTGGTCCTTTAATGCCCCCTTTTCCATGAGTTTTGGATCTAAATCCTTCTGGATTGACAGACCAGGGTCCAGAGAGGCAACAAACTGCTGAAAGCCCAGCTGTGCAGGGGCATAGACCTACTCTAGTCAGGAACAATAAGCTGCTGTGTGAGTAGTTGGTTTGCTACCTTTGATTCATCTGGGTTATAAAAAACTCCTTATTGTGCAAATAGTCAATTTGCTACCTTTGATTTATCTGGGTTATAAAAAGCTTTTTGCTGTGTGAATAGTTTGCTACCTTTGATTTATCTGGGCTATAAAAGTTCCTTTCCCAGATCCTCTCTTCAGAAGAGCCCTGTGCGATGGCAGAGAGTTACAGGCTCTCTTCTCGCCGTGTGGAGGAACTCACTGCTCTCAGCCCTCAGCTTCTCAACAAAGCAAATAAAACAACCAGTCAGCCTCGTGCTTTCTGCCCTTGGCCTCATCCAGGCACCACGGGATAAAAGGTTATCTCTGGCTGGTTGCTTTCCTGATATATCATGCTTGGTCAACAACTTGATTTCAAACTACTCTGTTCCATAGAGCCTCAAATGAGACCTTGAATGTGGCCACTGCAGCCTGGAACACATCTGGCCAGGTTGATAAGGGTGCTGTCCAAACATGCCCACTGTGGATGATGTTCTGGAGCAGGTTGGGGAATTTGGCTGGTTCCAGAAGACAATTTTTCTGAGCCTGTCCCTGGTCTCGATTGCCTTAGCCCCCATCTACTTGGGCATTGTCTTTCTGGGCTTCACCCCGGACCACTGGTGCTGGAACCCAGGGGTGGCTGAGCTGAGCCAGCGATGTGGCTGGAGCCTGGCCGAGGAGCTCAACTATACAGTGCCAGGCCTGGCGGCTGAGAACAAGGCCTTTCTCCACCAGTGCATGCAGTATGAGGTGGACTGGAACCAGAGCACCCTCAGCTGCATAGATCCTCTGTCCAGCCTGCCTTACAATAGGAGCCGCCTGCCACTGGTCCCCTGTCAGCACGGCTGGGTGTATGACATACCTGGCTCCTCCATCGTCACTGAGGTAAGACCAAGATTTCCATTTTGGATGATGTGGGTGTTTGAAGAATAGGGTGGACAAAGAGCAAATCCTATGCTTCAGGGAAGAAGTAAGGTTCCTACTTACAGTGTACTTGGCAGGTGCCAGGCTTAGGTCTCTTCCCTCCTTTCTCCCCTTCCCTTAGTGGTTTCAGGGTTGTCACTGGAGGAGCCCAGCATCCCCTCCCCTCAGCCTGAGCATCAGCAATCTACCTGTTTTCTGGGCAGAGCAGGTGCTGAGACCTCTGGCTTTACATGCTGTGAATGGACATCTGGTCTCCATGGAATCCTTTAACAATGACTAACAACAGACTCACCTTCCAGGGATGCCCAGCTCTGTTGGAATCTAGACCCGGGCCAAGCTTGGGGCTCTCTCTGGAAATGAGACATCCTCTCTTTGAAATAATCTGATGCAACCATTCATCCATCCATTCACACATCCATGTGTTCATTAAGGATGTCCCAGCTCCCCTTCTGCCCTAGCATTCTGGGTGATACTGTGAGTGACAGAGCAAAAAGCTGCAAGGTACCCTCCAGGAGGCTGCAGTCTTGCAATGAGAGAGGAAGGGTCGTAAGAGGAGTGGTAAGAGTACCAGAACTCACAGCGGCAGCCCAAGGCCATGTGGCAAAGCTGTGAGCAGAGCATGGAGGGGCTGGTGGGCTCTGAGGTGGGGGCAGCTTTCAGATGAGCTGATCATGGGTGTCTTTTTGAGGAGGTGCATTTGAACTGAATCTTGGGTGTATTTTGACCACCAAGGAGAGGGAACAGATGGGAAGGGGGAGTAAATCCCAAGCCCAGGCCCAGGCTTGGGGAGAGTGAACTTTTGCCTCTGTTAGAAGTTGCTAAAATGATTCAAATTCAGGGTCCTGTAGAGGAGTCACATGGGAGACTGTTCATGGTCTCTCACCTTGGGGTCAAAATATGGAATCCTTAGCGTCACCAGATAAAGAACAGGATCCCAGTTAAATTTGAATTTCAGAAAATACAATTTTAACAGGGTAATTATGTCCCAGATATTATATGATATTATATGCTGATAGCTAGGCCTGGCTTTAGGAATACAAATATTACATGGGATATACCTATACTAAAAATTGTTTACCTGAAATTCAAATTTACATGAATATATATATGTAATCCATGTATATATATTCTGGTACTGGGGATCGAACCCAGGACCTTGCACTTGCAAGGCAGGTGCAGTGCTACTGAGCTAAATCCCCGGCTCCAGTACTTTATATTTTTATTTACTAAATGTGGTAACCCTACCTTAGTGCCATATGAAAGTTTGGTCTTATCTAAGCAGAGGAGCAAGGCAATTCTAACCGAACCTGGTGAGTGGTCCAGAAGCAGGATTATGGTGGGAGTGGAGGCTTCATAAGAGGTAAGAAGAGACATGAGGTGGCCAAGAAAAGAGGCCAGGTGAGAAATGTCAGTCAACATGGTTGTCATGGGAACAAAGGCATCATGATGTAAGAGGTCTGAGTATTGCATGGGTTAGGGAGAAAGAGGGCCCAGTTTGGCCGAGGGTTCACAGCCAAACTGGGGGGGCAGTGTGCAGGCAAAGGGAGCTAATGAGCACTGGGTGGGGACCCAGAAAAAGTAGCAGCCTGGAGAGGTGGCGAGGTGGTAACCTATGGCAGAAGAAATGGAAAGGAGGGGGCACATACAAGAAGACAGAAGTGTTTTAGAAGGGATTGGCTATGAACAAATGACCCCAAGAGTTAGAACTTTGTTGAAGATTCTGGGAGTCCTGGAACTGTTCTTGGCAGGCCCAATGAGGGGCAGCTGGTTATAGGAGAAAAAGGTTCCACTGGCTGTGTTGGGTTTGAAAAACAGTAGGATGCATTTGGAAATATTTAGAAGTAAATAGAAGTGTGGGATGAGGTAGGGTGGAAGGGCAGTAGAAGTTGGCTCCTGGACAGATGTTATCTTGCACTTTAATTCTTGCTTCCAACTGCTTTCAAACTGCCTTTGCCCTACTCCTTATCCTAAACTGAAGATTACTATTGGAGAATGAACTATAGTTATTTATTTTTGCAGGACTAATTTTTAACTTAGCATTGCCTTGGACATTGGAACTTGCTTTAGGAAGGAAGATGAACACCATTGTTTCAACACCAAATTCACCCTCCACCCCCACACACACTCCAAGGCTTAGGGACTGGGATTGAGTGGCCCCCTCAAGAAGAAACGTGGTGTTTGATGGATTTTGACTCCCCTCATGTGGAAGTCCTGCTCTAATTGCCATGACATCAGCCACAGCCCCATACCAGGCTAGAGAGCCACTGGTTTCCAAAGATTGCAAGTGTTGAGCAAGAGGGAGAGGTCTCAGGGATAGGTGAGGTAAGGTCACATCCATGTTTTTCCTAACTTGCCTGGTCCCAGGAGTCACTTGGATCCCCATTCATGACTTACTGAGCAGAATCCTCTGAAAACAAGGGTTCTCGGTGATTCTTGGGGTGAGGCAAGTTGGTAAATATTGGTCCCATTGCCTTATATACTGGGAGTTGCCTCAGCCCTGGCGAAATCCTGGCAGAAACAGTAAAGTAGTCCAGGAAACTCCTCTCTCCCTTCCCTTGGGCAGCCCAGCTTCTCTGTGGGGTCAAGCCTGTTTTCTCGGGGTGCACATTTCTGCTAAGGATGTAGTGGCTGGGCTGAACTTGGGATCAGGAAGGCATACCAGGGTTGCAAGCCATGCAGTTAGTCCTCTATGAATGGTGATAGTGGAAAGTGAGGCAGAAATGAGATGCATGTCCTCTAGTTCAGTGCCTGGCTCCAAACACCATTCCCAGACAAGGTGGACACCAGGGCCTCACAGGAAGGGGCAGAACAACGTGTGGTGACCCTGACTTGAAGGACTAGAGTGAAAAACTGAAAGAACAACAGCGAAGGAGGGGACAAGCTGAGGCCCAGGGATAACAGTTCCGTGTACCTCCCCACACCCAGTGACTTTGGTGATATACAGGACATTATCCTGGGTGATATGAGCAGACATTACACAGAGACAATTGGAGACAAACCCTGGGAGAGACAGATAATACCCTGGAATGATCTGTCCCCACATGTCCTAATTACAGAGCACAGCAGAGGCAGGAAAACCACAGGTCTACAGGCTACGCAGGGGCTTGCTGAGTTGTCGCCTGGACAACACTCACCAGGAAGGTGTGTTTCTAGCTGAATTTTATAGGAAATGAACTTCAGGATTGGTGGAGGGGATCAGAGTGACACTGAGCAATAGCTTGTCACCTGCCTGGGGTTTGCAGTGGGGTCTGGGCTTGAGACAGTTGCTCCTATTCATTCCTAAAAGTCAGGGGTGATGCAGTCACCCACCAGTGTTTCAGGAAAACAAGGTGGTCCTTTCAAGCAACTCAGCAGCAAATCAGACACCAGGCTGGCAGAGATCAGAGTCTCTGAGGCTGCAGGGATTTGACTCCAGGTCCCAGGACAAGGGCAAGGCTCAAACTGGCAATGTTAGGGATCTGGAGGTGAGGACATAAACCTGTTTTTAAAATCAAATGGCTCATTATTTAGCAAAATCGTCTTCACATGATTTCTCACCATCAATATTCACAACAGCTCTGGAATGTGACGGGACAGGCACAGGATGCATGCGCCAGACTGGGAATCTAAAGCTTAACGTTGCTAAATGACTTGCTGATGGTGTCCTCCTGGTTAGGTAGAATCCAGAGCAAAGAGAGCAGAGCAGAGAGACAGGAAGGGAAGGAAGCCCAGGATGGGCTGTGCCCAAAGAGGGGAGGGGGTGAGAGGCCCCGGCCTGCCCACCCTCTGCCCCCCAGAGTCTTCTGTCTGCCTTGCTCAGCTCTACAGAAGTGACCTTGCTGGGCACAGGCCTTGCATCGTGCCTGGGCATGTGCTAGTGTCACCCTGTGCTTTGGGCCAGGGAACCCCCCCGGCCTGCTTGTCTTCCTCCAGGCCTCTGCTTTTCCCAACCCCAAACTGAACAGGCCCTACTCCCAGTCCGCGTGCTCATCTTCTTGCCTGTCTCCCCCCTAGGACCCCTCCCCTCTCTCAGCTCTTGGCACCTGGGACCTCTGAGTCTCTTCCTGTCTCTCAGGCCCCCACTCCATGCTGCTGGAGGGCCAGCCGCCTCCAAGATGCCCCCTGTGTCACATCTGCCTCTGCCCCTGCCACTCACAGCTCTACTACTCATGACAGAATATCTCCAATTTTTGGTGAAATCAATTTAATTAAATTATTATTAATTATATTTATTTAATTATATAATTACTCATTTAGCCACTAAATTATTATTTAATTAAATGCATAATAACTAATATGTAACTAATGAAGGATCTTTGACCAACCCCGAAGAAGGTGTTGTAGTTCTTAGTTTTTGGAAAAGTACTTGGCTGTATTTGTTTTTAGTTAACTTGCCTGGCAGCCATGTCTCCTTTGAGAAGATTCGTCTAAGCTCATGCTCCCTTCACCAATGACATTTCTTCCTGTGACAGCCAGCTGCCAAGGACAAAGCACTTGACAACAGCTGCTTTAATTAACACCTAAAGAGGGTGTCACAAAGGTGTTAGAAATATGTTTCTATTTACTGAGAGTCACCAGCAACCTTAAATTGGGTCTTAGGAAAATGTAATAAAAGAGGGTGAAACTGCTGGGAGAGACCAGGTGTTGTGTCAAGCGTTTGCCTTGTCTGTGGGTGGGGGGGAGAAGCATAGGGTCCCTGCTAATACACGGTTCTATGTTCTTGCCCCTCCGTGGCGGGCAGTTTAACTTGGTGTGTGCAGACGCCTGGAAAGTGGACCTCTTTCAGTCATGCGTGAACTTGGGCTTCTTCCTCGGCTCCCTGGGCATTGGCTACATTGCAGACAGGTATGCGAAGGCCAGGCCCGTCAAACGTACCTTCCGTGATGTGAGGACCATGGGCGCTGGGTCAAAGGTGGAGGACATGGTGGGGGGAATCCACTGCAGAAGGTGGTGGGGATGAGACATGGTGGCTGCTGTTGGGACTGCTGTGGGCTACAGGGCAGAGACAGGTGGAGAACATGGATCGTACAATGGGGCGGGGGAGAGAGACTGGGGAGTAAAACCACAATTTGGGGAGCAGGATCATTTTGAGAAGGGACAGATGGGGTGGGAGCAGCTTGTGTCACAGCTGTTCATGGGAAAGGACTTGTGGAGGAAGCAGGGCCTCCATCCCAGATGAGGGCCGTTCGGAGATGTGTCAGAGTAGCCTCGCACCCACATGACAATGGTGGGGGTGCAGAGGGATGTGCACATCCGACCCCCATTCCCTGCTCTTGCCTCCTTCTCTCTGCAGGTTCGGCCGTAAGCTGTGTCTCCTGGGGACAGCCCTGGTCACTGCTGTGTCAGGTGTACTGACAGCAGTGGCTCCAGACTACATATCCATGGTTCTCTTCCGCCTGGTGCAGGGAATGGTCAGCAAGGGCGTCTGGATGTCGGGCTACACCCTGAGTAATTACACATGGGGCTGAGATTTCCCGGATAAATACAGAACAGAAGTCAGGTGGCAGGGTGAGAGGGGACAAGCTGAACATGGAGGTGAGGCTTTTGGAGTTCAGGGAGGTTTGCGGTGTCTACAGAAATGGGAATAATTAGCCAGGTATGGTGCCACACACCTGTAATCCTGCACTCTGGGGGACTAGGGCAGGAGGATCACAAGTTTGAGCCCAGTGTGGGCAACTTAGTGATTTAGTGAGACTGTCTCAAAATAAAAAAAAATACAAAAGGCTGGGAGATGTAGCTCAGTGCAAAAGTCCTAGGTTCAATTTTCAGTACCAAGAAGAAAGAGAGAGAGAGAGAGAGAGAGAGAGAGAGAGAGAGAGAGAGAGAGAGAGAGAGAGAGAGAGAGAGAGAAAAGAAAGAAAAAGAAAGAAAGGAAGAAGGAAAGAAAGAAAGAAAAGATAATAGTTAATTGTATGTGTGTGGTCAGGGCCCACATGAGGCAGGCATGGCTTCCTTTTCTCAATACCACAGTTAGGAGAGTCAGGAGGTAGTGTGGGACATGCAGACACTGGGGAAGTATTTTAACTTTTTTAAGTATGAAAGAACCAGAAACTTCTTCAATAAATTAAAAAAAAAAAGGACAGCCAGTTTGAATGACATTCCAGAGTTAGGAGAGAGAACAAAAGTGGAAAAAGAGAACAGATAGACATCATGATTTTTAAAAAGTTGAGGTGTAAACCAACATGGTAGCCTACTTTTTAGTCTTTTTCATTTTTCACATACTCTCTGAAGGGTAAGAATCAAAACTGCAAAAACTCCCTTCCTGGAGAAAAGTAGTGTAAGAGAGTTATGTATACTTTCCACAATCCATGAATGGGGCACAACAGAGCATGGAGGAGAAGCTACATTTTTGCTTTTTTGAGAAGAGAAAAGAAACAGCTTTACTGGTCATTTCTGAAAACAATGTCCTACTGCTTGGCTCTCTGAGAATAGTTTACAAGGGCCAAGGGAAACTGTGTTCCTGCCTTGAGGAATGAGAAGAGAAACCTGTTCACCTGCAGATCCCAGGTGAGGACAGAGCCCTCCTGTCAGCTGCTCAGGATCAATGTCTTGAAATCAGCATCACCGCCACCTCTTTCCTTTACACACTATCTCCAATCCACCACCGATTACCTTTATTTTCCATGCACACAGAATCCCACTCCTTCCCTAACCTCTGCTGGTCCAAGCCCCTACCATTGCTTCATCCCCAAATGGACCCTCCAGGTGCATCTGATGTACATTCTTGACTCAGCAGCAAAGTGAGCCTTTGGAAGCAGAAATGGCAAGTGTCTCTCCCCTGCCCACAGTGGCTCTGTTTCATATGGGAAAAGACAAAGTTCTCGTAATGTCCTCTAATCCCTGCAGGGTCACGTCCCTGTTGCCCCTCTGAACTCAGCCCCACTCATTTTGCATTCCACAGCCACACGGGCCTCCTTACAGTCCCCCAACCTGGAGCACACTTCTTGTCACCTGTGAGCCAACTCCCTGACTCTTCCATCTTTGCTCCATTCCATCCATTTGCCCCACCAGCCCGGTGCAGAATGGCAACCCCTCTAACCCCCAAGCTCTTGATTTCCTCACCTGATCTGAGCTTTGGTTTCTCACAGAATGGAGTACATTCCAATAGCATATGACTTAGAGGGTGTGATCAATAACTATGGTGGCTGTTTAATTAAAACTTTATTACAATAAAAGACACATTGACATTAATCCTCCCTGAGATACTCCCCCTCCTTTGAATACAATTATCCCATCATTCTTACCACTTTCTGAAGCAGTTCTAGAAGTCCTCTTTTAAGGGTGTCTTTAGTTGTGCTGTCCTGGGTGCCTTGATGTCCTGAATTGATTTAAAAGATTCATCTTTCAAGGTCATTTTGATTTTGGGAAAGAGCTAGAAGTCACATGGTACCAAATTGAGTGTCTAAGGTGGAAGAGGACACATTGTTTTTATTTGACAGAAATTACTGTAAATGGTTGTTCAACACAGAGTGATCCCAAAATATGCTGTTTAAATTAAGAAATTTTATTACAGTAAAAGATATTGCCATTAATTCCCCTCGGAATACTCAAAATAGTCCCCCCTTGCTTTGAACACTCTTACCCCATTGTTCTTGGAAATGTGTCTTTTACTATAGGTTAAAAAAAAAAAAAATTTAAGCATTCACTGTATTTTCTGATCACCTGTCTGTATCCATTACACAGCCTGCCTGCCATCTGTCAGAATGTGAGGGCCCCTATGTCTTCAATGTGTCAGGAACACAAGAGCAGTGGGAGGGCCCCAGCAGGGGCTTGGAGATGCGGTCACTCTGCAAGGGCCCTGGAGCTTCTCAGGCAGGGTTGGGGAGGAGAGGCTGGGCCCTGAATCAGGACGAGGGGAAACATGGATGGCATGATAGGAGACAGAGAGAGGGCAGGTAGAGGAAGCCAGGTAACAGTACAGTTTGAGTCTGGGGGTCTGTGCTGACTGGTATTAAGGGTGTGGGGGAGCCAGGTGCCAGCAGGTATGGTCTGGGGGAGGATGCATAGGAGAAGTGAGCATGGGTGGCCAGTCTGGGCGCTGGTGGGGGCAGAGGATGGATGGACATGCATCCCTCCCTGGACCTCACATCTGCTGGGAGCTGCATGGTGACCATATTTCTTTTTCAGTCACAGAATTTGTTGGCTCAGGCTACAGAAGGATGGTGTCGATCTTGTACCAGGTGGCCTTCACAGTGGGGCTGGTGGGGCTTGCTGGGGTGGCATATGCCATTCCACACTGGCGCTGGCTCCAGCTGGCTGTGTCCCTGCCAACCTTCCTGTTCCTGCTCTACTACTGGTAATACTACCTTCCTGTTCCCTGCCTGCCATTTATGGGACCAGGTTCTATGGCTCTGTACCCCATAACAGCCACCTCAAGGGGCCTCAGCATGCACATACATGTGGTACAGAGCTGCTTCCAAAGCCGTGCCTGCCACTAGGTCATTCTGATGTTGCCCAGAGACCCTCCTGATGGAGGGAGCATCCTCAGACACAAACTGCTCAGATTCACATGTGCCAGTCTGCCTAGATCGAGTTTTGCTAGAAGTTGGACCAAAGCCCATGCATGACAGGGCTGGCTGTCCATCCCAAAGCCTGAAATGTGCACCTTCCAGAAACAGGAGGCCAAGGTGACCACAGAGATGCTGGCCTCAGTGGCAGCCTCATGCCTGGGTGTAGGAGACAGCTTTCCAGGTGTTGCCAATGACTTTGGGAAATCTTGGAGCTAATCCAAGTGTCCAGTACAGACAAGAGGTTCAAGAGGGTTTTTTTTTTTTTTTTTTTTTTTTTTTTTACCACACTGGCCGCCAGAGTCTCCTCAGTGGTGAAAGCATAAAGTCAGATCTCACTTTGTTGCCTACTTAATTCTCTCCCACTCTTCTCTCTTTTCTCTTCCTCTCTGCCCCCTCTCCTCCCAGTTCATTTTTAGGGTAATATTGCTATTATTAACAAGAGTCAGATATACCTGTCATTTAGCCACATATTTGGTATTTGGTTGAATGAATTTATGAATGAAAGGGCTTCTCATATTCCTTAGAGACTAGGCGCATGGAGCCATTATGGAACAGAACCACCCAACTGAAGTGTTAATCTTAGTAGCTGTGAGCTCTTTGCAGAGTTTGAAGGGCTAAGCAATTTCGCAGATAAATTTTATTGTGGAGGGAAGAGGGGGCAGCAGAGAGAAATATCTTATCCATGCACCGTTTACCACAGTTATACTGGGGCAAACATTATCTGTGGGTGACACTAGGGTAGACTTGGGCTCTCTGAAGGAAAGCTGGCCTCTGAGTGTGCATGTTCACAGCCTGCAAGTTCAGGAGGAGCCTGCCCTTCCTGGTGAAACAGAGGGGTCTCCTGAAGAAAGGACACTCAGGCTAAGTCTGAGTTTCCAGAAGACGCTTGTGTCAAAGTCCCGGTCTCTAAGTTGCAAAAATCCCTGCCTCATTTGAAATAGACAGCATGGTGTCTGGTTTTAAAGGGAAGAGAATATATTGTATTTTGCTTGGTGGGGGGGTTGTGAGAATGGGGGATGGTACCTCGAGCAGCTACTCTGTGTGGGTGTATTTCCAGGGGACAGGGGCCACCAGCTTCCGGGAAACATGGGCCCCTGCTCCATAGAAAGAAGACAACAAGGGAAGCTGTTGTTTCCTCTTCTCTGTACATCTTAACAGGTGGCCCTGAGTACGAGTGACAGCAGAGAGCTCTTGAGGGCCACCCAGGTGAGGTCACACTGAACTTGGACCTTGTTCACCAGCTGCTTGAGGAATAAGTCCCAGGCTCCATGTGACTAAGCGCTGGTCAGGATTTAATGTCAGATGCCTTCTGGGGAAGATGCCTTCTGGTGATGAGCTGTGTCTACAGGTGTGTGCCGGAGTCGCCCCGATGGCTGTTATCGCAAAGGAGAAACACTCAAGCGGTAAAGATCATGGACTACATTGCCCAGAAGAACGGAAAACTGCCTCCTGCTGATTTAAAGGTGACAGAGCTAGGACAGGGGTCCTCATGTCATGGGTTTGGGGTTGGGTGTGTGTTTCGAAAAGTGTCTCAGGGGCTGCCATGGGAAGCAGTAGAGCTCTGCTCACCTATGGCTGTGAAGCCTGGTGGTGGCTATGGCCCACCAGGGGTCCTCCCCAAGGGATTGTCCCCACAATTGGATGAGGTGTTGACCTGACTCCCTCTCAGATGCTCTCTGTCGAGGAGGATGTGACGGAAAAGCTGAGCCCTTCGTTTGTGGACCTGTTCCGCTCGCCGGCCCTGCGGAAGTACAGCTTGGTCCTGATGTACCTGTGGTGAGGGACCTTCCCTGTGTGCTCACAGACCTTCCTCCCGATGTACCTGGGTGAAGGGCCCATCCTACATGCTCTCACACCTTGGCACCCCACCTGTGGAGAGGGCTCCTTCTCTGCACACTGGCATAAGCTGGGCCCGTGTACTGCCAAACATGGGTGCAAATGAAAATCCACAAATGAGGAATTGTAGCATTGTTGTTGAGTACTCAAAGAGCACTAAAAAAAAATCTTATTTCTTCCTTGAGGATAGAATACTGGGGAAAGGTTCATTTTAGTGGTTATTTGTTACCTGTAAAAGGTCAACAGTAACAGGATTGCAAAGAGCCATGTCTTGACTTACTGTCCCCATGGCTCCTGAGGCTCTCAATGCAGAAATCTCCTTTCTTAATCCGAAAACCCAATGGAACCACTGGGAGTATCTGTTCATCCCTGATCCGTTGACTGGAAACCTCCTATGTGGTATGGATTCACCCACACCCTTGCCCACTCCAGAGTTCTGTGCCCTCCTCCTGCTCTGATAGAAGGAATCCCTCTCCTGATCCTCAGGACAGTGGATCAACTCCTCCATACAGGCTGTGTCCCCAAAATAAAGCTATTCTGAGATGATTCTCCCAACACCCAACGGATTTGGCAGCTGGACCCTGTGCCTCCCCCAAGGATGAGTCAGCTCTGCTTCCCAGTGATAGGCATTTATGCCAACATGTAAGGTTTCATTAGAACAGAGTTGAACTAGGAGGGTGGTGCCCAGCACAGAGCAGACCCTCAGTAAATATTTGCTGACAGTTGAATGAATAACCACTGTTCCACAGAATCCATCCAAGTTCTTTAGGCACCAGGTTTGGTGTGCTCTGTCCTGCCTCATTAGTTGCCTACCCCACGACTCTGTTTGCACCCTGCCACAGGATGATCCTTTGAAAACCCTTCATGTAGCTGGTGGCTTTCTAATGACCCTCAGCGTTCGGCCCAGCAACAACTCCACAGAGGGCCTGGGGCCTCTGCCACAGAGAGAAATGATTGGTCACCTTTCTGTAGGGCTTGGTTTCCCTTTCCACCCCAACACACTCCCCCAAGAGGGCATTTTCACTCTTCTGTCCTCTTACTGATCCTTCAGCAAGTCCTGTCAGCTCGATCTTGAAAGTGTCTCAGAATCTGCCTCTCATCATGTGCACTTAGTTTCCCCTGGAGCATCTGGGCAATTTCTCCAGCCTGCATTACTGCAGGAGCCTCTGAGATGGTCTCTGTGTGCAGTGCTGCCTCCAGGCCGAGCTCACAAGGGAGGCAAAGCCTGTCACTCCCTGCCCATCCCTCCGATGAAAATAAGCCCAGTTCCTTTCTGGGGCCTGCAGGACTTTACGTGAGCTGGCCTTGGACACCTCCTTCTGTCCCCCTCCCCTTCTACCTGCTTCTTCTTGTTCCTGGAACCCAAGGGACCTGCCCATTGCTTGCTGATGGTGACCTTCAGAAAGTGCCATGTTCCTTATTAATCAAAATCTCATTATGCAATGTAAACATTAATATGATTATGAAATGTTTGTAGCTTCCAAAATAATAGAGCATCACATCCCCAAAAGAGATACACAGAGCCCTCTACTTATTTTTTGGCATCATTGAGAATTGAACCCAGAACCTATGCCTGGTAAGCAAGCTACACCCTCAGTCCAGGAACCTCTAAAATTTGTTTTTAGAGGGATTAAATCCAGGGGCTTCACACTGAGGTACTCCCCTATCCCGCACTCCCTTATTATTTTGAAACAGGCTTTGCTAAATTGCCCAGGCTGGGCTGGAACTTGCTATCATCCTGCCTTAGCCTCTCAGAATGCTAGGACTACAGGCATGCACCACCAAGCCTAGCATTTTTTACTTGACTGATAGTGATTTAGGTCTGTGTGTCATATTCTGTAACATTGCTATGTTTTCCTTAAAAACGGGGTGGAGGATGGTGCAGTGAAAGAAGAAAGTAAGAGAACAGTTCTGGTTAAAGACAGCATTATAAGGTGGAAGGCACCACTGTGGAGTCCAGGAGACTTGGCCAACATCTGCTGTGCTCTGCAGAAAAAATGATGATCATGAAGACCGTAAAAGCTTATCTTTACTGAGTGCATACTGTGTGCTGGGATGCATAACAGACACTTTTGTCCATTAACTCAGTGAATACTTAAGACAACCAGTGTGGTATGTACTGTTAATATCTCGGTTACAATGAGAGCCCAAAGGCCTAGAGAGAGGTTAGTTAACTTCCTGAATGTCACACAGCTTATAAAGCACCCTGACACCTAATCCTTCTCACTCCCCTACTGCCTTCTCCTGCCTCCCTCCTTAGGGGACTGTTGGCATGGAGAGGAGGTTCTGCCAAGTGCCAGACACCTAAGCATGCAATGCACAATAGCAGCCGTTGTTTTCCATCTGCAGGAGTCTGTGGAACTGTCCTCTAAGGCATACTCTCACCTCTATTGTGAAAGAAATTTCTCATCAAGGTCCCTCCTAGGACCCCCTTCCTGATTCTTAGCTCTCCCTTTTTGTACTGCTCTAGGACATTGTGTGTTTGTCACTTCTGCTTCTGTTCCTGTCCCCCCAGCTGGCTTATGACCCACATTCTCTTCCTGGCTCAGGTTCTCCTGCGCTGTGCTCTACCAGGGCCTCATCTTGCATGTTGGGGCCACTGGCGAGAACCACTACCTGGATTTCTTTTACTCCTCACTGGTCGAATTCCCTGCGGCCTTCATCATGCTTGTGACCATTGACCGAGTGGGCCGAATCTATCCGTTGGCTGTGTCTAGTCTGGTGGCAGGAGCGGCCTGTTTAATCATGATTTTTATTCCACATGGTGAGTTATACATTTTCCAGGGAATTGAATTGTGGGAAAAGTGTTGTAACTCATTTCAGCTTTCATTGATAAGTTTTTAGAATGAAGAACAAAGACATGGTGTCGCCTTTATATATATATATATTATAGATATATTATATATAATATATATTATATATTATATATAATATATATATATATAACTTTTTTTCCCCCAGTACTGGGGATTGAACCCAAGGTCTTCACACTGAGTTATATCCTCAGCTCTCTCAGCCCTCCTTTTTGAAATTTTTAAAGACAGGATGTGGCTAAGTTGCCCAGGCTGGACTTGAACTTTTAATACTCCTGCCTTACCCTTAGAATGCTGTGATTACAGGTGTGCACCACTATGTTTGGCTATTTAAAAATTTAAATTGAGGTATAACAAACATGATGAGCAAGTTGTGAGTGTGTGGCTCAATGAGTTTTGACACGCGTAAATACTTGCATAGCCTGATGTAAAGAGAGGGCAGTTCCAGCACTTCAGATAGCACTTTTGACCCTTCACAATCGATACCCACCCCCAACCACAGCTCCTCTGACCTGTTTCCGCAAATCAGTTCTGCATGTTCCTGAACTGCACGCTCCTGAACTGCACATAAATGGAGCCCCACTGAATGTCCTCTTTCTTTCTGCCTCTCATCATTATGAGAGCCTGTGAAGTTTACACACATTGTCCAGTGAGAATGAAAGTTGTTCCTTAAAAGGAAAATTATTGTGTGGCCTTCAGCGAATGAATATCACACTGTGTGCCCATTCCACCGTGTTGTCCTTTATGTTGTTCCCAGTGTTTATCATCAGGAGTGAAGCTATGGATAACATCCTGTGTGTGTCTTTGGTGGCCACGTATTCTTGCTTCCCTTGGGAACCCACGGATGAGTGCACTTTCTGGGTCCCTGGGAGTACATAAGTTTGGCTTTATTTTTTAACTTGATTTAATTTTTTTAAACTTACTTTAATTCTTTTTCAATAGTCACTGCCTGACAGTTTTCCCAAAGCAGTTGGGCTGTTTCACGCCCCTCCCCCAGTGACACACGAGTATTCCAACAGCCTCACCAACACTGGGTATGGCAAGTTTTTTTAATACCAGCCATTTGGTGAATGTGTAAGCTGGTCTGTAATTCTTACAATCCAAGAGAATCCAAGCTATGTGTAAAGTTAACGCAGATTCCCTTTTGTCAGTTTTCATTTGGGTACATAATTGCCTTTCATGTTTATTGCCTTTGGAAATGTTCGATAAATACCAGGCAGATTTGCTGTTTTCTCCTTTTTTTTTTTATCGCTGTGCTTTGCACTTGTTGGGTTAATGAGTCATTTTGGCAGGCATATGTGCAAGGGACTGTGGAAAATGTCCTGTGAGACCTGTGTTCTCCAGAGCTGGGCTGGAAATAAACTGGGGGCAGGGAGAAGAAAGCTCAGTGTGGGAGGACTGAGCAGACAGGAAAAGGGGCAGAGTGAGTCTGGAATAGATTCTCCCTATTTTGCCTCCAATCCCATTTCTGGACGCCCAGGGAAGATGTCACGAACAGCTGATTTCAGAAATCAACAGCACTAATGCTGGGTAAGAGGGTGCCCTGGCCAGCAGAGCTCAGGCATTGTCCTCCAGCACCCTACATCGCTCCTGCACCCACCACCAGCCCTGGCCCAGTTCTTCTCACATTCTGCCACTGTTGCTCATTCCTTCCAGCAGTGCCCACGGGGACAGGGCTGCCTGGGCCTCCAGCTAGATAAGACCCTCACAGCAGCCTGTGGCCTCACTCCCTGACTCTCCCTCTCTGAAACTATGATGTTTTGGTTGGAAATGAACAGTAGACTGAGGAGTAGGTCAAGGACTACTGCAGAAGGGAGCTGTGTTTGCTATCATACCTCTTATGTTTCAGGCACTGTGCTGGCAATGACACAATTGTATCATCATTAAAACACCAGCTTTTAAATTCTGTGATCCCAGGGGGCTTTTGATGAATATCATTTCTAAATTTCACAGCACCCTATAAGCTGGGTATGATTATTTCCACTTGACAGTTTAGCAAACCAAGGCACAAAGAAGTAGACAGCTTCTGTATGTCTGAACAGCTGGCAGGAGGCAGAGCAGAGATTTAAAAAGTCCGTTCTTTCCTGAGAGGCCGAGGCAGGAGGATCCAAAGTTTTGAGCCCAGCTTGTGCAACTTAGTGACTTAGCAAGACCCTGTCTCAAAATAAAAAGTATAAAAGGGTGGGGCAGGTAGCTCAGTGCAAAGGCCCCAGGTGCCATCTCCAGTATCACCCTCTCCCTTCTGCACAAGGGAGCTTTATCAGGCCCCAAATCTCTTGGGAGTTTACTTATCCAGAAAAGAAAAGATTAGAGAGGAAAATCTTTTAGGCCTTTCCAGCTCTGGCAGTGCAAGCACAATCCTTGGAGCTTCTCTCTGCCCTGGGGAGCAAGGTCCCCTCCCCATGCTCACTGTCCTAGTGCCCCTCTGCAGATCTGCGCTGGCTACAAATCTTGGTGGCTTGTGTTGGCCGGATGGGAACCACCATCATGTTGCAAATGATCTGCCTGGTGAACACCGAGCTGTATCCCACCTTTATCAGGTGAGTGCCTGAATGGGCCTCAGACAGGAAAAGACATTAAAATGTGTTATACATATGTATTGATTCTCCTCAATGAATGTAATCCTCATGTACTAAAGGAGAAGGAAAGAAAAGGCAATGGCCACCAGGCTCAGTGAGGACCAGTGTTTGCAAGATATTTCCTCTAGATACCCTCAGGGAGGATGAACTTGGACATTTGGTATTGTTAAGAACTCTTGCTCAAAGAGGTGGGGCTGGGTATCAAAGAGCTAGGGGACCTGAATTTTAACTATGTGTCTTTAACTAGCACTAACTAGTTGTACCAACTTCAGCGGCTCTGTTGACATCCCTGGCCATCATTTTCTTCAACAGCTGACATTTTGTATAGGGAGAAGCAGTGTTTCCATACACGTGATTCAGGTTAGCCCTTAGATTTGGTACTGAGAATTACTATCCCTGTTTCATGGAAGAAGATGAGGTTTAGAGACCTCATCCAGCTAGAGAGTGGCAGAGCCAGGGCCAGAACTGTATTATTGTTTTGTAATGGAGGAACTTTGTAAAACACTGTGGTAAAATTATGCATAGTACAAAATTTACCATCTTGAACCTTTTAAAACGAATAGTTCAGGAGTATTAGGTACATTCACATTGTATGCCCAATCTCCAGAACTCTTTCATCTTGCAAAACAGAAATTCCGCACGTTCATGTGTTCAACAGCCTCTCACTCCTTCTTCCCCACCAGCCCCAGGCAGTCACCATTTTACTTTCTGCCTCTATGACTTTGACTACTCTAAGAACCTCATGTAAGTGGAATCATACAATATCTGTCTTTTTGTGACTAGCTTATTTTATTTAGCATGATGTCTTCAAGGTTCATCCATGTTGTAGCCTATGACAGAATCACTTTTTGTTAAGTCTGAATAATATTCCACTGTGTGCATATGCCACATTTGTTCAACCACTCATCTGTCTATGGACATTTGGGTTGCTTCCCACTTTTGCCTGTTGTGGACAATGCTACTCTGAACATGGCTGTACATAGATCTCTTGCAAACTCTGTTTTATTTCAGGGATATATCCAGCACTGGAACTGCTGGATCATATGCTAATTCTATTTTTAATTTTTTAAGGAGCCTCCATACTGTTTTCCATAGCAATTGCACCATATTACATTCCCACCAACATTGCATGAGAGTTTCAATTTCTCCACATTCTCATCAACACTTATTTTCTTTTTCTTTCCTCTTTTCAAAGTAGTCATTCAAATGGGTATGAAGTATATCTCATTATGGTTTTCACAATTCTTTTTTTTTTTTTTCAGTACCGGGGATCTAACTCAGGACCTTGTGCTTGCGAGGCAGGCATGGTGCCACTGAGCTAAATCCCTGGCCCATTATGGTTTTGATTTCTGTAATAATTAGTGATGTTGAGCATCTTTTCATGTTTTTGTAGGCCATTTGTGTGTCTTCTTTGGTGAAATGTCTAAGAAAAAAATTTCCCGTTCTTGTGCTGGGTCACATGGGTCATTTGTGGTTGTTGTTGAGTTGTAATACTTTATAAATTCTAGATAATAACACCTTATCAGATATAGAATTTGAAAATATTTTTCTTTCATTCTTTAGGTTGCCTTTTCACTCTCTTGTGTCCTTTGATTTGTAGACATTTTTAACTTTTATATTTTCAATTCATCTCCTTTTACTTTTGTTTTCTATGGTTTTGATATAAAGAACTAATTTTTAAAAGACAAGTATGATAGAGTAAAATCTTTTTCCAAAATGTAGTTTGATGAGTTTTGATGATAAATATATTTAATTCTTTAAGCACTGCCATGATCAGAATAGAGACTATTTCTATTACCCCCAACAAGTTTCTTCATATCTCTTTGCAGTAAGTATCCATCTCTCTACTTCCATCCAGCTCCCAGTAGCCATGCATTTTTATTTCTGTCCCTATAGGTTTGTCTTTTCCAGGCTGTTAATGTAAATTAAATAGACTTAGTGTCTGACTTCTTTCACTTAGCATGATGGGATTTACTTGTCTCATTGCATTTATCAATGGTTAGTTCCTTTTCATTGCAGCATAGTATTTCAAGGCAGAGATATACCACCATGTTTTTCCATTCACTTTTTGAACAATTTCCAGTTTGGGGTGGTTATGATACAGCTGCTATAAATGTTCATATACAGGTCTTTGATTGGACATGTATTAATCTCAGTTGAGTGAAAATTTAGGAGTAAGATTACAGGGGTCATATGATGAGTGTCTGCTTAACTTTACATGAAGCTGTCAAATTGTTTTCCAAAGTAGCTGGATGATTTTCTGTTCCCACCATGTGTGAGGGGTCTAACAGCTCCACATCCTCAGCAGTGTTTGGTATTATTTGTTTTGAGTCATTCTAGAAGATATTTTTATGGCTTTTGTTTATCCTAATCTCTAACAACCTCATGCATCTTTGTATGCATTTCCTGCCATCAGAATCTTAGAAGTCTTGGTGTTCAATGAAGAATGTGTTAATTATAAAAGTAACCACATTATTTGGAGTTTTAAAAATTGCCATTATTTTAATCTGGCCTTTATTAAAATTTGATATATATTACCTTAAATTCTTTTTTTCCTTTATATAAGTTATCTCTTCTCCCTTTGACATTATACCAATGGCTTCTAAGGAACATTTCAGCTCTCCAGTCTCATTTTATACCAGCACAGTACTCTGAGCCCATCAGTAAGCCAGAAGACTCATGACTCTGAGTCACCCTTTCCGTTCTTCTGCCAATTCTTTTATTAAAAGGACATATCTTAGACTCTCATCTGTAAAATAGTTGTTTGGACTGAATACAAAGGGATGAAGGCATTTAGAGAGAAAATCTTTTGCATTGGCAGCTTTGAGGGCATAGTCTAAAATAGCTAGGGTAAACAATTTCATTGTCATGGCCACCAGACCCAGGGGACTGACTCAAACTGACAAAGGTTAGTCAGCTTTGTGTTGCTATAACAAAATACCTGAGATAATCAACTCAATGAGGTGAAAGGTTTATTTTGACTTAAAGGTTTCAGAGGCTTCAGCCCATGGTCACTTGGTGCTCTTGCTTTGGGCCTGTGACAGCACAGTACATCACGGTGGGAGTGTGTGCAGAGGAGGTCTGTTCACCTCATTGTAGCCAGGAAGCAGGGGGGGGGGCGAGGGTGTGGTCCCAATTTTTACTTTAAGGGCACTTCCTCCCTTTAGGTCCCACCTCTTAAAAGTTCACCATCACCCTATAGTGCCATAGGTTGGTGATTAAGCCTTCAATTCCTTGGCCTTTGGGGGACACTGATCCAGACCATAGCAGGTACTAAATGCCTGGTCTTCTATGGTAAAGGCCAAGTAAGCCACCTCTGAGGGGCCCTTGACTTCTCTACAGACAGCATAGGTGATGAGGATTCTCAGGAAGTAGGAAGTAAAGCTGGGTGTTCACAAGTAACTTTAAACCACACCCGCCAACCCACAATTAAGATAGTCAGGCAAGTTCCAGTATTTTAGTCAGTTGAATCAAATGGAAATCACAAAAAGGGAAATAATTTTTGTTACTTTTGAAACACTGCAAATTCAAACAAATACTATTTGAACAATTTTGGCCCTGGTTCTTAGTCACAGGAGGCTTCTGAGTTGAGCAGCTCTCTTCCCTCTAACTCCAGGTAGCACATTTTGTGAGAACACTTGTTTGACTTTCATGCACACTACCCTGTTTGGAAAACTACCTTCCATTTCTATATCCTCATTGTATTATGAGCTCCTTGAAAACAGGAGTCATTCCTCACACTTCTCCACATCTGACAAAACTGTCCTACAGTGGTGCTAACTAGTCCCCAAATGCTTGGAGAATGCATGAATCAATAAAGTGTCCCAAAAGTCTGAATTATAAATAAGGGGTCTACCATTATATCCAAGATCCATTTAAGATACTATAAGTCTGTAAATTAGCTTAGTTGATAATACTTTTTTTTTTTTTTTTTTTGGTACTGGGGATTGAATTTGGGTCCTTGAGCTTCCGAGGCAAATGACAGAACTACTGAGCTAAATCCCCAGGCCAGTTGATAATACTTTATTTTGTTTGGTACCGGGGATTGAACCCGGTCCTTGTGCTTGTGAGGCAGGCAGCAGAACCACTGAGCCAAATCCCCGGCCCCCCAGTTGATAATAATTTAAAAGAAATAGATTCAAAGATTTCAAAGAAGTTTTTAAGGCAAAACATCTTATATTACCCATCTTAAAAAAAATAGACTGGGCTCCTCCAGGTAAAATGAACCATTACCTTTCTACCTATTGGTGGGCCATTGTTTCTTCCTGTAAACCAAGCCCATATTTTCCATAGATTCACAAATTCCCACTACCAAAATCATAAACATTCCAAGCTGCAGACTATAGTATGCCTCTCTTTTATAGACCCTGTCTCTGTTTCTTTGAATGTGTACTTTAAAAATTGTCTAACAAATCCCTTTATGCTTCTTAAAAATATATAAGGAGCCTAGTTCCCTACTTTTTCCAGCTTCTGTGTACTTATCCAACATTTTTCTTTTTTAACATCCACTTTCTTAAAATAGCAAAAATAATCAGGATGTCTTTTTGTTTTGCTCCTTTTGGAAATCCCAAAAAAGCTATTGGAAGAGTAAGGGAGAATGCAAATGTTATATTTAAAATCAGGGTCACCCTAAAAAGACAGTGTTTAAGAAGAAGGGCTTCCTAACACATTGAAGCCTCAGAGGAGGTGAGAGAACTGCAAGAGAGGATGCCTGTGACAGCTAACCTGAGAGAAAGCAGACTACATCTCAGACAGTGTGACCACACTGTAGTGCAGAGTAACAATGGGCATATGAGCTTGGACATTATGAAGCTGTAGTAAAACAGATAGTCAAGGCTGTCAGAGTAATCATGTAAGAATTGCTTGTGTAGCATCACATAGAGAAGTGGGGGCAGTGCTGAGGGTGCATAGTGAAGATTCTGCATTGTCAATCCCATAGATTAGGAATATGAGTGCTTAAAGCATCTAATCACATTCAACCCTAGCTGAAAAGATTATTTCTACTATCTCAGAACATGTCCTGGCCCCTCTCCCACAAACTTCTGAAAGTGGTTGATATGGGAAGAAATCGCAGTATTAAAAGATGAATAATTAAAAAGAAAACCTCAGGAGCCATGCAAACATCATGAAAAAAGGGGGGGAAGGAGAAGGAAAGGCAAATGGCAAAGGAAGACTATTCACTAGAAAAGTACTATCACAATGCAGATGAAAATTGTAATCAAGTATACTACCACAAAATGCAAAGTATTAATGAATCAGTCATGTCTATAAAGTAAGAATTTAAAGCAGAGATACAAGTTCTTGCTTGAAGACTATGTGGCAAGGCAATAGAAGAAATTGAAATTGGCTCAGGAAAGAAACAAAAATGAAAATTTAAAACATTTGGGAAGTGAAAACCAATTTGAAAGCAGTACAAATGAAAACAGATATAGCTAAAAAATAAAAGCAAGATATTTGTTGAACTCCAAGGATGGATTGATCCTTTGTTCTCATTAGTCTCCTTTCCCTTTGTTCTCTGTGTGCCTCCTCTTTCTGGCTATTGAGGTCCTGACATTGCTAGTCAGAGTCTCCAATACAGATTTTTCAAGACTTCCCTCCTGGTTTGACCCCACTTCCAAGGGCCCAGGACTCATATAAGCCAAGATCTTTCTAGACCTACTCCCCTGAAGATGTGTTCTCCTCACAAGTGACAACAGACATGACCCTGGGAGAGGAGAAGTAGAATTGAGATTTAGTGCAGGGAGAACATGTGCTGTTATTTTCATCATTCTTCTAGCAATTCTTTAGGAATTACATGGTTGAAAGCTAAATATCTGACTGTATAATTTCAAAGAGGCATTCTTCATTTACCTGGGCAATGGACATCTCAAACCTATTTCCTCTCTTAGCTCAAGGCTTCTGCTCAGTACCTTGTGAGCTGGTCCATATGTCTCCTCCTGATCCTCCCTGCAGTTTTCACATGGAGTGCTGAGCACTGTACACCCCCTGTTATCTGTAGGTGCTGGTATTTTGTTTATTCTAGGATAAAGTTAGCATTTAGAAAATCGAATTGCTGGTACAATGTCTTAGTTACTTTTCTTGTTGCTGAGACAAGATACCCTACACCCAAAGTTAAAGGAGGAAAGGTTCATTGTAGTTCATAGTTTGTAGAGGTTTCAGTCCATAGTTGACTGGCTCCAAGGCAGAGCGGCATAGCAGAGGGACATCACAAGAGAAACAGTTAATTGTGGGAGGAAATCAGCAAATCAGCAAAGTAGTGAGGAAGCAAGTGACTAGCAGCAAGCAGGAACAGCATCCCTCTTTCTGTCCTTTATATTCTATTCAGGCCACATGCCCTTAGGCTGGGTAGCACTCACACCCAGGGTGGGCCTTCCCATTATCCACACTCAGAACTATGCCAAACCAGGGTTGGAGATTTAGCTCAGTGGTGCTGCTGCCTGCCTTGCAAGGGCAAGGTCCTGGTACCAAAAAAAAAAAAAAGCTGTGTCAAACCCATCACTAGACTAACTTACTAATCACATAGCATTGATCCCAGCATCACACACTTAATGCCAGCACCACACACTCTAGATCCAGCGACCTCTGAAAAACCCCACCTATGACTGCCTGAGGCTTTGGAGGGTATCTAGGAACAAGCCATAACATCCAACCACTATGGAAATCAGTATGGAGATTCCTCAAGAAACTAAAACTAGAAATTCCATTTGATCCAGTTATTCCACTTCTAGATATCTTCCCCAAAGAGTTAAAGACATCACATTTCAGTGATAACATGCATACCTATGCTTATAGCAGCACAATTCATGATAGCTAAATCTTGGAAGCAGTTTGTAAGTCCTTCAGCAGATGAGTAGATGAAGATGTGGTATTTACACACAATGGAGTACTATTCTACAATAAAGAAAGATAAATTTGAATAACTGGTAGGAAAATGGATGCACCTTAAGACCATAATGTTAAGTGAAATAAATCAGTCACACATGCTTAAACATTGCATGGTTTCTCTTACTTGAGGGGGAGAGAAAGGGGATGAAAAAAGGAATTAACATGTATTATTTACATGTAGCATCTCCATATAAGGAATGTAAGCCTTACGTATTGCAAACATGTACTGATAAAAAATAAATTAAATAATACTTTTCAAATGTAAAAAAAATGGAATCATAGAATGTAATCTTTTGGTTGTCTGTATTTTATTAGGGGCCTTGGGATGATGATGTGTTCTTCTCTCTGTGACTTGGGTGGGATCATCACACCCTTCATAGTCTACAGGCTGATGGAAGTTTGGCAAGCCTTGCCCCTCATTTTGTTTGGTAAGACTTCAAGAGAATTGACTATGTCTTCTTTCCAGCCTGGTGGTGGGTATGGTGTGAGAACTCAACAGCTGCTTGTTGAATGAATGTTGAGGAAGGAGCACGCTCTCCACTTGTCTCCTGGCTCAGTCTGTCTTGTTCCTTGGGAAAGACATAATGCCATGCCTAGGAAGTAGTCAGAGATTTACATCCTCTAGCTTCAGAATCCAACAATTCATCCTACAGGATAGAATCAGACAGACATTTGGGCACAGCCTATTTTCTTATGTATTTGATTGCTAACTCTGGTACATCCAGCTGGAGGTGTAAAGATGCTGAATTATCACCTGTCTTCTGCTTCTGGATCTCAAATATTGAGGACAGACCCAGGAAACAATGGAAATCCAAGTTCTGTATCAGATTTATTTCTGTCAAAGCTAGTGAAAGAGAAGAGGACTGCTATTTCTTTCTCTAAACCTAGATTGTGGGACCTCTATGTCCATCTTTCCCACTTGGTAGAGGGTAAAATGAATGGTTCTGTGTAGGAATCTGCCATGGATGGTACAGGTGAATGCTAGAGGAAGAAGAGGGTGGGAGGAAGAGAGGAAGAGAGAAAGGAAGGATGGACTGTGGGGAGAAAGATAGGGGAAAGAAGTTGGGGGAGGACAGCAGGAGAAAGTGAGGGAGGGGTGAAATAAGAGCGATCCTCACTGCCCACATGTATATTGGCTGTGCTCTATATTTACCTGTGTGTCTACATCAATATCTACCTATTGTAACTAGCCAAAATTTTGTTTCATATTGTTCTTGAGGTACCTGAATCAACTTCCCCTAATTCTTTTCTTTGGGGGAGGTACTTGAGTTCAAACCAGTGCTTTTGCATTGAACTACATCCCCAGCCCTTTTCTTTTCTTCCTTCCTTCCTTCCTTTCTTTCTTTTCTTTCTTTCTCTCTCTCTCTCTCTCTCTCTCTCTCTCTCTCTCTCTCTCTCTCTCTCTCTCTCACCAGGGATCGAACTCAGGACCTTCTGTTTGTAAGGCAGGTGGTGGCACCACTGAGCTAAATCCCCGGCCCCCCACCCCTTTTCTTATTTTTATTTTGAGTCAGAGTTTCACTAAGTTGCTAAATTTCCCAGCTGGGCTCAAATTTGTGATCCTCCTGCCTCAGCCTCCCAGAGTGCTGGGATTGTAGGTATGTGCTACCATGCCCAGCTTACATCCCTTAATTCTTAAACATTTGTAGAAGTAAAATGAAAGCAATGTTTTCTTATGCTGGCATTTCCCCAGTTGTTCCATTGGTTTCATTTTCTACCTAAATGTTCCTGATAATTAAAAAAATTTCTCCCATCTTCCATATGTTATCTGGACGCTCACTGCAGTCACTTCTGCACACGGTATTGGCCATGCTCTGATGGCTCTGTGTGCAATCTGTTTCATTTGAAGGGGTGCTGAGCCTGACTGCTGGAGGAATGACGCTGCTTCTTCCAGAGACCAAGGGGGTCTCTCTGCCTGAGACCATTGAGGATGCTGAGAATCTCCAGAGGTGAAGCCCTGGGTGCTGGGGTGGGCACCCCAGGCTCCCCATTTCCCCAATTTCAAGGTTTAGGAGAGCATTATAAATATTTGTATATCTTGGTCTTACTGCCAGACAGCTGTGAATGGAAACAAAATTCAATAGCCCTTGACTATATGTCAAAGAAGAAGATGGTAGGAACCTGTGTGCATCTGTCAGCGATGTGGCGGTTGGGCACCAAGACCACAGAGAATTAAAAACTGAGTTGACAGCATCTTAAAATCCACCTCCTGACCTGCTAGTAATGGTTGGTTCAGATTCTTTAGTGACTTTCTTCATAAAGAATGGCTTAATATCACCATTCTTGTGACAGAGAGTATGCTTTAGTGGGGTTTCAGGTTCTACAAAGTGCCTGTGAGGCCACCTCTGCAGCCCTTTCCAGGCTCAGTTCTTTAGTTCCAGTGTGCATGTCCCTGTGCATAAACAGAATGACCTTCAGGGTCACAAAGACCTGGGTTTAAATTCACACATGGCCCAGTGATTTGGGGAATGTTATGAATCCTTCATAGACTCTATTTCCTTGTCTTTATGTAGCCACAGTAAAATTTAATTTAGAAGGTTGCTGTGAAAGTTCCTTGAACTCACATGGGTGACTGTTATTAATCCATTGCTAGGCACCTAGTAGGTGCTCAGTCCATCTCAGATTTCTCCGTTCTTCTTGCAAATTCTTTGGTTTCCTCAGTGATTCTCAAAATTTAGTGTTCAGAAGAATCACAAAGGAAACTGGCAAAACTGTAGATTCCTTGGTTTTTTAATTAGTTAATGAAAGTGGTACCCAGGAATCTGTTTGAAAAAGTTTGGCCAGTGATGGTTATAAAGATAGGTGTTCTATGAGGCTCACTTTGAGAAATTCTTTGTGTCTCGGGACACGTTAGGGACACTAACTATACACATATTTTCCAGTTGTTGATTTCCTTGTTTTGGGTTCCAAATGATAGAAATATGTAGCTAATGTACTATCTAATTTACATTTATTTCTTTGTACTTTGTTAATATGCACTTGATGATCTTTTAAGATGCTTTGTTTAATACTTCATAACCACCCCTGCCCTGCTCAGGGAGGCCAGATGCTCCTGTTCTGAGCCTGATGCCCAAGATCCTCTGCTCTCAACAGAACTCTTCATGTTGTATTATAATCGATTGTTTCATCATCTTTACCACTATATGAAGTGTGATAAAAAATACAGTGCATGTTTAAATTTTAAAAAATATTACAATAGAAGACACATTGCCTTTAATCCCCCTTTAAATACTCTCCCTCATTTGAAACATTTACCCAATCGTTCTTGCCACTCTCTGAGGCAGTTCTGGAAGTCCTCTTTCATGAATGTCAGTCACACTGTTGCGGCTTCCTCAGTGACCTCAATAATTCAAAATGTTGATCTTTCATGGTCATTTTGACTTTGGGGAAGAGCGAGAAGTCACATAGTGTCAGACTCAGTGAACAGAGTGAGTGAGTACATACTCTAATGTTTTTATGAGTCTGCCTTTCCATTGGATAGCATTTGGCAGCAGCATTCACTGTATTTTTCAGTATAGCTTGTAAAGATGCTTATGAAAGGAGACTCCCAGGACTGCATCAGAAAGTGGCAAGAATGATGGGATATAAGTATGGTTGAACTGAAGAGTGTTTTGAGGGGGATTACTGTTTGAGTGTCTTACTGTTATAAACTTAAAATTTAAACATTTATTGTGTATTCGGATCACACCTCGTAATATTCCTTAAGTAGCAAGCTGTCCATGGCCACAGAGATAATTTCTATCACTCCTTCTTCCCTATTTTCTGAGGAAACAATGGGGAAATGGGACAATGGGATATAGTCTGGACACTGGCCAGCCTTTATGGAACACTTGCTCTGTGCTTCCTCACTGCACCTTCTCACCTCAGCCTCTCAAAACACCATGCAGCAGCTACTATTGTTATTGTACCCATTCTACAAATTAAGGAAATGATGACAGGTTCCCTGAAAGTCACCAGATTCAAAATGGAATGTTGACTATAAAATTCCTGAGTTAGGAAGCAACTGGATATGTGTGCCACCTCAGGGGTCTGCAAAGCAGAGTAAATATATCTGGCCCTGGGGCTTGATGGTCTCTCTTGCCACCACAATTCTGCCCCCATTGCAGAAAATAGCCCAAGCCAATAAGCGGATGAGTGTGTCTGGACTCTAGTAAAATTTTATTTATTTACATCGAAGTTTGATTTGATTTGATTTTTCAAGTGTCATGAAATATTTTAATTTTTTCACCTATTTAAATATTTTTAAAAGTTCTCATAGATCATATGAGAATAGGCCATAACCCAGAGGTGGACATGGGCTGTGGTTTGCTCACCCCTATTACCCCTATTTTTCCTTGTTCTTTGCTATCTTTGCTCTCTGTTTTGGGATACTTCTGCATAAAAATTTGTAACAAGTTTCTCAGTTAAAGTGTTGATTGCTTACTGACTGATGTCAACTAAAATTTTTATTCCTGGTTGCTACAGGAAAGCGAAGCCCAAAGAAAACACAATTTACCTCCAGGCCCAAACATCTGAATGCAAAGGCACCTGAGAGCTGCTTTACTAGGAGCTGAACAGAAGAGATGAAGAGGGATTTATCATTCAAAAAAACTCCCAGAGATCTTTGCTTTTCTGTATTCTTCCTCATACTTGCTTGCCCCAAATTAATCTCAATCCTAAAGAATTATCTGAATGTGCTTTGTCTTGACTTGTTTTATTTCTTAAGCGCCCCAAATCTCTATCTTTTATCTGCTCTAGTGAGAGCTGGTGTTTCCGTTGGTATCAAGTACAGTAATTAATTACATAAAGTACTTTGGAGATCAAATAGAAATTAAATACTGTTACCAAAAAGGTCCCCATAACTGTTTTCCTAAAATGGTCTTGTTAATTTACTGTCTGGAAGAAAATTCCTTTACATTTGCAGAAATCTGAGTTGGTAAAAGCATTTCAATTTGTAGATTGCTTGGTGGCCCTTGGTTTATAAACATGGTGGCTCTTCCAGCAAACTGTATTTCAGTTGAGTTTAAATAAAGTGATGGAAGAAAACATGATCCCCCTTTGAAGACCATTTTAGGAGGGATGTTTCATCCACCTATGTTCCAGGAGTATGTTACTCTATGTCACTCTTGGATTTGGTTCTTAATGGTGATTCTAGAAGATGAACTCATATGCTAACTGTGAAATATCATAATAAATACATCAAAAAATGTTCACTTTTACCATGAGTCATGTGCTTCTTGAACACCACATAGTGATCTTATTATTGAAGGAAACAAAAAACTTTTTTAAAAAAATTGCTTTACCTGTAAGATAAACCACAAAGACAACGTACCAGGCAGTCCTCAGAAGTTCCTACTGTGAATTGGAGGCCTGATCCAGCTAAGGTAAGTGATGAGCACAGGCTGAAGGGCCTGAGATGGAAAGCTGGAAGGGAGCAGCACTTTGGGCTTCCTTTGAGAAGGGACAGGGCCTGAGGTGGAGCTCAGTGGGAAAATGCTTGCCTGGAGAGAGGGAGGAAAAGCCGGAGGGAGAGGGAGAGAGAATAGGTATTGCAACTTGGAAAACAAGTAATCCTTGAAAAAGAAAAAGAAAAGAAAAAGAAAAAGAAAGGACCTTGTCTTCTTAATCTTCTTAATTCTGGACACACAGTGAATCTAGTGCTTCCCTTCAGCTTCTCTGTAGCAAAACTTTCAACTGTGTCTAACACTTTTGATCATAACAATGACACCTTGCTGGTAAAAAGTATGCAAATTACAGTCTTTGAAGAGTGTTTTTCAAATATGCACTAAAATGTTCTATCTAACCTTTCTTAGCATCACCTGAGAAACGCTTTTACCAAAGATCATTAGCAGCACCATCCTCCCCACCCCCAACTTCTTTCTGTTCTACAGACCCGTAGGAACAGTGCAGAGCATGCAGGTTCTTGTGAGTATGGTGGAGGGCAGTGATACTGACTTAGAAAACACAGTAGGTTGGGTCTCAGCAAGGTCCATCTGAACAGTTGAATGGTGGGTCTCAGGAGGCAGTGTCCACCAGGAAGGTCTGTCCATGGCATGGTCTCTAGGGGAAGATAGCCTGTGATCCCAGCAGCCTGGGAGGCTGAGGCAGAGGATAGCAAAGTGACTTAGTGAGATCTTGTTTCAAAAAAAATTTTTTTTTTTGGTATTAAATTCTTTTATGGGTACATTGTAGGTATACAACACAATTACATTTCTCATTGGGAATTGTACCTTTACATAAAGCATCTTGGTTCTTCATTTTCCCCATTCCTAGCCCTCCCTTCACCCCCTCCACCCTTCCCTATTTATAAAGACTTTATTTCCATTTGTTCCATTTCTCATCATTTTTCCTTTCCCTTCTTTCCTTTCCCCTGCCCCTCCCACTACCCCTAACCCTTTGGACCTCTTCTTCCTATTTTACATTATCGATTATTCATTCTAATCATTGGTACATTTTAGGTATACAATATAATGACAGTCATCATTGGAAATCTGCACCTTTACATAGTCTCTCTTGGTTCTTATTTTTTACCCTTGCCCAGCCCTCCCTTCAACCCCTCCAGTCCTCCCTATTTACAAAGATTTTTTTCCTATTTTTCCATTTTCTCATATTAATCCCATTCCCTTCTATCCTTTCCCCTAGCCCTCCCACTTCCTTCCCCTTTGCCCCTTTTCTTCCTATTTCACATGACCTATTATACATTTAGTCCTTATTTACACTGTCAGTTTCTCACACCAGAGAAACTATTTGGTATTTACACATGTGTGTCCTATTTATTTCACTTAAGAGTATCACCTCAATGTGCATCCACTTAGCTATAAATGTCTCTAATTTCTCATTTTTTATGGCTGAGTAGTACTCCATTTTATAAAAAAACCCCAAATTTTCTTTATGCAGTCTCCAGTTGATGGGCATTTGGGCTGTTTCCAAGTTTTAGCTATTACAAACTGTGCTGCTATGAACATGGGTGCACATATATCGCTGTGGTATGATTCTTTTAATTCTTTGGGGAAGATCCCCAGCAGTGGAATAGTGGGGTCAAATGGGACTTCCAGTCCTAGTTCTTTGAGGTATCTCCATACTGATTTCCACAGTGGTTGCATCAGTCTACACTCCCACCAGCTGTGGAGCAGGGTTCCTCTTTCCCCACAGCCCCGCCAGCATTTGTTATTGGTTGATTTCATGATAGCAGCCATTCTTTCTGGAGTGAAGTGGAATCTCAGCATTGTTTTCATTTGCATCTCTCGAATGACCAGTGATGTTGAACATTTTTTCATGTATTTATTTGCTATTTCTACTTCTTTATCTGAGAAATGTCTGTTCATTTCAGCTGCCCATTTTTGGATTGGGTCTTTAAATTTGGGAGGTCTGATCTTTTTAAGTTCTTTATAGATTCAAGATAGTAGACCTTTGTCTGAGGAAGAGCAGGTGAAGATTTTTTCCCACATTGTGGGTTGTCTCTTCACACTGCTGGTGGTTTCTTTTGCTGTGCACAAGCCTTTTAATAAGAAGAGATCTCATTTGTTGATTGTTTGTGCTAGTTCACATGCAACTGAGGTTTTGTTCATAAAATCTTTTCCTACACCAATGTCTTCAAGGGTTCTACTTAACCTCTGTTCCAACTGGTTCAGAGTTTCTATTTTAATATTTAGATCTTTAATCCATTTTGATTTTAGTTTAGTGCATGGTGAGAGATATAGGTGTAGTTTTAATCTTTGGCAAGTTGAAGCCCAATTTTTCCAGCTCCATTTATTAAAGAGGCTATCTTTCCTCCAGTGAGGGTGTTTGGCTCCTTTGTTGAAGATGAGATGGCTGAGTGTGTCTGGCGTTGTTTCTGCATCTTCTAGTCTGTTCCACTGGTCCTCAAGTCTGTTTCTTTGCCAGTACCATGCTGTTTTTATCACAGTAGCTTTGTAGTATAGTTGCAGGTTGGGGATTGTGATACCCCCTGCCATGCCTCTGTTACCTAGAATTGGTTTTGCTATTCTGGGTCTCTTCTTGCTCCAAATGAATTTTTGGATTGTTTTCTTGAGGTCTATGAAGTATGCTGCTGGGATCTCAAGTGGAATTGCATTAAATCTATATAGCAGTTTTGGAAGTATGGCCATTTTCACTATATTAATCCTTCCTACCCAGGAGCATGGGATGTCTGTCCATTTTCTGATATCATCTTCAATCTCTCTTTTCAGAATCACATAGTTTTCAGAGAAGAGGTCCTTGATTTCTTTCGTTAGGATGATTCCTAGGTACTTCAGTTTTTTGGATGCTATTGTGAAAGGAATTATTTGCCCTATTTCTCTCTCAATGAGTCTGTCATTGGTGTAGAGGAAAGCTATTGATTTTTGTGTGTTAACCTTGTAACCAGCTACTTGACTGAATTTGGTTATTAAGTCTAGAAGACTTTTGGTGGAGTTCTTGGGGTCTTCTATATAGAGTATCATGTCATCTGCAAATAATGACAATTTGACTTCTTCATTTCCTATCTTTATTCCTTTTATTTCTTTCTCTTGTCTAATTGCCGTGGCTAATGTTTCCAGAACTATATTGAACAAGAGTGGTGATAGTGGACATCCTTGTCTTATTCCTGATTTTAGTGTGAAGGATTTCAGTTTTTGACCATTTAGTATGATACTGGCTGTTGGTTTTTCATGATGGCTTCTATCAGTTTGAGGTAGAGACCATCTATTCCAATTTTTTGTAGGGTTTTTATCATAAATGCATATTGGATTTTGTCACATGCTTTTTCTGCCTCTATGGAGATAATCATATGGTTTTTGTCCTTGGCTCTATTGATATAGTGTATTACATTAATTGATTTTCATATATTGAACCATCCCTGCATCCCTGGGATGAATCCCACTTGATGAGGGTGTATGATCTTCTTGATGATCTTCTGCATTCTGTTTGCCAGTATCTTATTAAGGATTTTTGCATCTATGTTCATTAGTGAGATTGGCCTATAGTTCTCCTTTTCAGTTGGGTCTTTCTCTGCTTTGGGGATCAAGGTGATGCTTGCTTCCAGGAATGAATTTGGGAGTGTTGCTTCCCTTTCAATTTCACTGAAGTGTTTAAACAGTAGTGGCAGCAGTTCCCCTCTAAATGTCTTGTAGAATTCAGCAGTGAAGCCATCGGGCCCAGGCTTTTCTTAGTTGATAAGTTTTTAATTACATTTTCAATTTCATTGGTTGATATTGGGTTGTTCAGAATTTTTAGGTCTTCTTCGTTCAACTTTGGTAATTCATATGTATCTAGGAATCTGTCCATTTCTTCTGTGTTGTCCATCTTATTGGTGTATAGGCTCTGGAAGTAGGTATTGATGATCCTCTGGATTTCTGCTGGATCTGTTGTAATTTTGCCCTTTTCATTCCTAATTGCATGGATTTGGGCCTTTTCTTTCCTTTTTCTGACAAGGCTGGCTAAAGGCTTGTCAATTTTGTTGATTCTTTTGAAGAACCAACTCTTGGCTTCATTGATTTTTTGTATCGTTCTCTTAGTCTCCATTGCATTGATTTCTCCTCTGATCTTTATAATTTCCTCCCTTGTATGAGCTTTGAGGTTGTCCTGCTCTTCTTTTTCTAGAAGCTTGAGGTTCAGCATCAGGTTGTTTAATTGGGCTCGTTCTGTTTTCCTAATATGTGTATTCACTGCTATGAATTTCCCTCGTAAGACTGCTTTCATTGTGTCCCATAGATTCCGATATGTTGTATTGTCATTGTCATTGAATTGAAGGAACTATCTGATTTCTTCTTTAATTTCCTCAGTGACCCATTGGTTATTCAGAAGTGTTTTGTTCAATTTCCACGTGTTTATGAAAGTTTTTGAGTTTGTTTTGCTATGGAGCTCCAATTTCATCGCACTATGGTCTGATAATATACAGGGGATAACTTCAATTCCTTTGCACTTACTTAAACATATTCTATGTGTGAGTATGTGGTCTATTTTGGAGAATGACCCAAGTGCAGCTGAGAAGAATGTGTATTCTGATTTTGTGGGGTGGAAGACTCTGTAAACATCTGTTAAGTTCATTTGTTCAAGAGTTCGATTGAGTTGTAGTATTTCATTACTTATTTTTAGTCTAGTTGATCTATCTAATTGTGACAGTGGGGTGTTGAGGTCCCCCACTACAATTGTATTAGTGCATATATGACTTTTCATGTCCTTTAGTATTTGTTTTATATAGTTGGGTGCACTAGTGTTTGGTGCATAGATATTTATGATTGTCATCTCTTCCTCTTGGATTCTTCCCTTTACAAGGATGTAGTGTCCTTCTTCATCTCTCTTAATCAGTGTTGGTTTGAAATCTACTTGATCTGCCAAGAGGATAGATACTCCTGCTTTTTTTTTGGTTCCTGTCACATGGAGTATTGTTTTCCACCCTTTAACTTTCAGTCTATGAGTTTCCTTTTGAATGAAGTGTGTTTCTTGTATGCAGCATATTGTTGGATTTTGCTTCTTGACCCATTCTGCCAGTCTATTTCTTTTGATTGGTGAATTGAGACCATTAATGTTGATGATTATAACAGAAGCGTATTGACATGTCATTGCCATGACTTTTTCTTTTTGTTGGGTTCTCCCCCTTTCCATTTAATTTCTTGTCATGCCAGATAGGTTCATTCTGCTTTGCTTCCTGGGGTTGTGATCCTCCATGTCTGTTCCTAGGATATTGTGTGAAATTCTTTGGAGTGCTGGTTTGGTATTCACGAAGTTCCTAAGGTGCTCTTTGTCATGAAAGTATCTTATTTCTCCATCCATTTTGAAAGATAGTTTTGCAGGGTACATCAATCTGGGTTGGAGGCTGTTTTCTTTTAGGGCTTGGAATATGTCACTCCAAGCTCTTCTTGTCTTGATGGTTTGTGTTGAGAAGTCTGCTGTGATTCTGATGGGCTTTCCTTTGTATGTGATTTGTTTCTTTTCTCTGACTGCTTGGAGAACTTTGTTCTTCTGTAGTGTTTCTGGAATCTTAACAATTATATGCCTATGTGTAGATTTTTTGTTTTTTGATCAAGGCTATTTGGAGTCCTATATGCCTCACTTATCTGTATGTCAAGCTCTTTTCCCCTGCTTGGGAAGTTTTCTGCCATTATTTCTGTGAAGAGATTTTTTTATGTCATCTCCACTCTCTCCTGTTTCTTCATTGAGCCCAATCAGTCTTATGTTATTCTTTTTTGCATCGTCTAGCAGCTGCTGGTTTGATTTCTCATGTTCCCTTATAATTTTGAAGCAATTTTTCTTTTCCTGGTCACTAATTGCAATCTTATCTTCTATATCTGAAATTCTGTCCTCACATTGGCTCATTCTGCTGTGTAGACTTTCAGTGGAGTTTTTCATGTCCTGGAAATCTATTTGCATCTGTTTTATGGATTCCATTTGTTTTTTATGTTGGGATTCCATCATGTTCCTGAGCTCCTCTCTAGATTTATTAATCATGTCTTGCACTAGGGGCACAATTTCTCCTGTTATCTGAGAAATTATTTCTGATTTCATTTTTTCCAGATCCCCTTTTGTTGCCAGTTCAGTGTGTCCAGGTGGTTGAGTATCAGAGTGTTCCATCTCATTTCCCTTTGGAGTTGGTGTAGGTGATCTGGTAGTCTGGTTTTGAGACTTATGTAAGTGTTTTCTCATTTCAACTGGGGCAGGAGGCTGTTAGTGCCTGCATGGATTACCTCCTCTAAGCTGGGTGAGGTGGGCCAGGGGCTGCGAGCGGTGGTAGGGATGGTGACCCAAAAGCCCTTTCCTGTGGGCTGGGAGCAGCAGGAGGGATGGTGGCTGGGAAGCCCCTTCCTCTGGACCAGGAGCAGTGGGATTGTGGGTCAGAAGCCCCTCTCTCTGGGCCGGGAGTGGTTGGAGGGATGGTGGCCTGGAAGCCCCTTCCTCTGGGCCAGGAGCAGTGGGACAACGGCTCAGAAGCCCCTACCTCTGGGCTGGGAACAGCGGGACTCAGTACCTTGGTCTGGTGGTCTGGTGTCCTCTGCATCTTTGCAGTCATCAAAAATTTTTTTAAAGGGCTGGTGATGTAGCTTAATGCAAATGCCCTGGGTTCAAATCTGCAGTACAGGAAAAAAAAAAGGAAACAAAACATACCTTAAATTTGCCTGATGTGTCATGGAGGTGACGCTGGAGACCCATCCCATTTTGCTTTTATTACTGTCACCATCCTGGAGCCAAAGTCAATGTAAGAAAAGTGGGGGTGAAAGGGGGCATCTGGCAGTGTCAAAGCAGAAATGAATTGGTCAGGGGAACTGTCTAGCACTGAACACTCGGCAAGCTAGTGGATGCAACTCAGACACTGGGAAACATTCAAGGTGCCTGGTGAGGGCACTCTCTCAGGACAACACAGTGTGGTCATCTATTTATTCAGCAAACATGTGGTGTGCCTGAGAAGCTGAAAGCAGTATAACAAATAGCAATGCTGGCCTAAGGCTGTATCGTCATGGGAATCTGAGATCCAGCTTGGAGAAGCAGCACAACCATCCCCAAAAGAACATAGAGGGAGTGAGGGATCTTGACAATTCTTTCACCAGTCCAGGCCCAAACATTTCTTTCATGCCTACAACTCAGCCTTCAGAGATGGCTTCCTGTGAACCACTGAGCTGCTCCATGTTCAGCAAGCAAGGGGTAAGGGGTTTTCTGGCCAGGTCGAGGCAGGATGAGGTGGCACTGGGGGTCTGGAGGTACAGAGACGGGTGTCTGCAGAGGGGTGGAGTGATGTAGTGGGGAGGAAGCTACCAGTCTCAGCCTTGCTGTCAGATACTGTGTAGACTTAGGGAGGCACTGTTGTCCTGGAAAGAAAGGACTCTGGGCTAGGCAGACAGGGTTCAATGCCTCCACCATCTCTTTGTGGTTGGAAGCAAGTGCCTCAGCCATGGAGATTCTGTCTCCTCATGTCAGAAGATGCCGAGATTCAGAGAGAAGTACTATATGCAGAGACAGGGAGCCACAGATGAAGGCACAAGGCCAGCCTGTGCTGGCCTCTGGGGTGTCATGCACCTCCATGCCATGTGGCTCCTGCTTCTGTTGCAGATAGTGGGTCTAGCATCTCCAGCTGGAGAAAGAGCAGGGCCACCTGACAAAGCTCACTCTCTGTACTTCACTGCTAAGGGCAATGGGTCCAACCACCCATCTCACCTATACCTCATCTCTGCAGGTGCAGTTGCATGTCTGATTATTGAGATGTCAACAGAGCATGCGAATTAAAGATGAATTTGCAATTAAAAAGATGTCTTATATAAGATCGTTTATGAGACAGCTTTGTAAACATTAACTCATGAGGCCACTGCATCAAGATTTTAAGAAGATAGTTTTATCTCCATTTGAAGTTGAGAAGCTACATTAAGAGATGTTACCTGAGAATACAGGGACCCGGGCCTTGAATTTAGCTCTCTTGGATCAGATAGTGGGGAGACTAAACAAGAAGAGGGGATGGAAGGCACCTGCTCTAAGGGGCCATGTTCCCTCTAGGAGCTTGGTCCTGGCACCTGGCAGTTCCGATTGTGCCTTTGTCCCTTGCCCAGGCCTGTGGGTGGCACAAAGGACAGAGGGCATCCCCGAGCTGTGACGTCTCAGTATCCTGTGCTCACTTGTCAAGTCTGCTCGCTGCCAGGCTGAGAGGTATTCACAGGTTCCTGTCTAGTATTATTCTCTTTTCATGCCGTTCATAAAAAGAACATGTTAGGAAAAATAAGGAAAAGAAACAAAGGTACAAGCTCAACAGGACAGGTTTATTTTATCCTGAGAGGGACTGCCTGACACAGCAACCGGAGCTGATCTTCTCATACAGGCTATGGGGTCTTTTATAGGGTCATGGGGGTAGGGTTCAGTGAAAGGGTGTGTGGCTCCCCACCAAGAACAAGGCTTGAGAGAGCACAATGGTAAGTTGCTCAAGGACGAGGCTTGGGAAAGCACAGGGAGAGTGGCTGTTATCAGTAGCAAATCTGCTAATGATGAGTCACCGAGTGCAGCTGTGCGGGCCAGGGGTTTAGAGAGGTCTCTGGTCTGCCTGGGATGGTTGGATTCCTTCAGAACAGGCACACTTACACAGCACATACACTTCCATTTCCACATACTGCACACCCACACACAACTACACACTTCCTTAAGGCCACTATGGGGACACAGAAAATGAGACCCAGAATAGGACTGGGACACACTAAGCGCTTTCAACGGAATAAAGGAGTGTCATGGTCTCTCGGGCTCTCCTGTCTCTTGCCCCCTTTTCTCCCCTGATGTACAAAGAAGGGTTTCCCTGACTCTCCCTTATCTGTCTGAAAGCAGTTCCTATGGCGGCATGAATCATGAGCCCTCTTCCCGGAGTCCTGCCCACAGGGATTCGAGGTCAAGGCTGACCTCCCCAGAAACTGTCACCTGTCCTCCTGAGGGCTGCCGGTGAGAGGGGCTGTGTCTGCATAACCAGACAGCGTTTGCTCTGGTGCCCTCCCACAACTGGTCACCCTTCTCTACCGAAGCCTCATCCTCTCTTTCTTTCTGGAGCCCAGGGTATGATATATGCTGGAGCCACCTGGGATTTCTTCCTGTCACATTCTGTGAGGCTCCCATGCATGTGCACATAATAAATGTGTGTGTGTCTTTTCTTCAGTTCATCTATCTACTTCGACTTATTCCAGAGGCTCAAATGATCAGGGCTTCAGAGAGTAAAGGGAAAGTTGTAGCACCCCTCCACTGGGTTATGGAGCTATTAGATTAATCCCAAACCCCTCACAGGAGGGAACATGCTGCTTTCTTGGACTAATCTAACACTTTAATTAAAATAAATTCAAGAATCTGGTTGCCTCTGAGTTTCAGGAATAGCAAGGTTGTAACCCTAGAGCAATAACAGCTCAGAATCATTCAGAGATTGCTTTGTATGTATCAGGTGCTGCCCTAAACACCTTTTTTTTTCTCCCTTTGGTATGAGAATTGAAATAAGGGCCTTCACACTGAGCTCCATCCCCAGCCCTTTCTTGTTTTTTACTTTGATATAGGATTTTCCTAAGTCATTAAGTCTCTTAGGCTGAGCTTGAATTTGGGACCCTCCTGCCTCAGCCTCCCAGAATGTGTAAGCATTTTATACTGTTTCCTCTTACACTTTATGATATGTGTAACATCACCTAACTAGAAAGAAAAGAAGCCTGAGGTATAGAGCAGTTTCAGGTGATGAGTGGAAGACCGGCGCTCTCTCTCCAAATACACATTTCCAGCCAAGGTGCTGTACTTCCTACCGAGATCTGGGCATTAGTGGCCTTATGTTTTATTATAAGGAAAGAAAACAAACAAAAACAAGCCTTTCTTTAGTAGAGAAGACAGAGAAGCCTTTCCTGATTGGTGTGAGCAAGGGGTTCTCGTGGGTGATCCCAGAGGCACATTCTCCTTAGAACTGCAATCATTCAGCAGCTATTCTGAACCAGAGCTAGGAGAGCTCCACAGTTATTCTTAAATTGCACTTTTCTGATTGCTACCTTTTGATTTTTTTAAAATTTAAAAATATCAAGAAACATACAAAGAAGTAAAAATCACTTTACACCCCAGAACTTGAAAGAATTCTGTAGAAAAGGAATGAAAGCCAGTCACTGTGACACCACACATGTGTCCCACCCCTACCTCCACCCCAGAAACCCTAGAGAGTTGCAGTACAAACAATGTGGGAGTTTCCATTCTTCTTCTAGTCAGATGGAGCCATGTGTGTAAATGCCCGGCAGGAGGGTACTCGAAGACACTAAGAATGTGCAGATCCTCACACTGCATGGGCAGTGGCCATGGGCCCATGTCGAGCTGTCACAGAGAATCAGAGAACAAAGAGTGCAGGCCAGGTGTGACTGAGCCTCAGAACAAGAGGAGAGGGCATGGCTTTTCCAACCAACACAGGAGACACAGTTGCTCTGGGCTGGGAAAACAGCAGAAAAGTGAGGGAAGAACTAAGGAGTTACGTACTGGCTTCAGGAAAGAACCCTGAGTCTGTCTTCTCCCCACTCTGCACTGTCTCTCTAGGGCTGCATTAGTCTGTGCATAAGTGAATGCATCTCTAAGAACCAGAAATGCAAGAACAAACTAAACTTAAATATAGTAAAAGGAAATAAATAAAGATCAGAGCAGAAACATATGAAATAGACTAAGAAGATACAAAGATAAATGAAATAAAAAGTTGCATCTGTGAAAAGATAAACAAAATCAACAAACAGACTAAGAAGGCAAGGCTTAAGACAAAGACAAAGCTTAGACAAAGACTAAGAAAAAAACCCAGACAAAACCCAAATAAAATGAGACAAGAAAAGGAGACATTCCAACTGATACCGCAGAAATACAAAAGACAATATTCACTACTATGAGCAATTATATGCTAACAAATTGGGAAACCTAGAAGAAATGGATAAATTCCCAAGCACACTTAACATAACAAGATCGAGTCCAGAAGAAATAGAAAATCTAAACAGTCCAGTAACAAGTAAAGAGATTTCAGTTGTGATAAAGTCTCCCTTCAAAGAAAACCTTCACAACAGGGGAAAGAAGGGGAAAGGAAAGGAACATAAAAAGAACTGAGATGAGTTATGTACATGTATCTACTCTACATAATGAATATAGTCATTGTGTACTACAAACATGTGCTAATAAAAATAAAAATTAAAAAAAGAAAACAGATGGCTTCACCACTCAATTCTACTGAACTTAAAAAGGAAGTAATTTTATTTTTGGTAATGGTGACTTTTTCCAAACTATTTCAAAAAGTTAAAAATGAAGAGAGAGAGAGAGAGAGAGAGAGCCTTCCAAGCTCATACTGCAGCTAGTATTACCCTGATACAGAAACCAGACACAGACACAACAAAAAAAGAAAACTATAGGCCAATATTGCTAATGAATATAGATGCAAAACTCTTCAACAAAATAGCAAATGGAATACAACAACACATCAAAAAGAGTATACATTGTAATCAAATGACATTTACAGAGATGCAAGTATAGTTCAATCTCTGCAAATCAATCAACACGATACATGACATCAACAGAATGAAGGACAAAAGCCATATGGTTATATCCATAAACAGAGAAAAAGCATTTCATAAAATTCACTATGATAGAAACTTCATGAGGCAGATGTGATGGCACAAGCCTGTAATCCCAGTACTTGGGTGGCTGAGGTAGGAGGATCACCATGAATTTGAAGTAAGTCTGGGTTACATAGCGAGTTCGAGGCCAGCCTGAACTACATGGCAAGATATTGTCTCAAAAAAAAATCAACAAACCAAATAAACCAAAAAACAAAACAAAACAAAAAACTTCATGAAAACCTTTCAACAAATTAGATTTAGAAGGAATGTACCTCAACATAAGGCTATATATGACAAACATACAGTCAATATCACACTGAAAAATTGAAAGTTTTTCTTCTAGGATCTGAACAGGACAAGAATATACACGTTCACCACTTTTATTCAACAGAGTACTGGAAGTTCTAGCAAAAGCAGTTAGGCAATATCAGAAAAATAAAATACACCCAAGTTGGAAAGAAGGAAGTTAAACTGTTCTTGTGTGCAGACAGCATGCTCTAATGTATACGGAAAAAATCTAAACATTCTACGAAAACACTATTAGACATGATGAACAAAATTAGTAAAGCTATAGAAAACAAAATCAACATAAAAACCAGTAGCATGTCTATACACCAATAATTACCTAGTTTAAGAAAAGTTCCACTTATAACTAAAAAATGAAATAAAATACTTAGGAATAAATTTAACCAAGGAGATAAAAAATCTCTACAATGAACTCTATAAAATACTGATGAAAGAAATTGAAGAACACACAAACAAAATGGAAAAACATCCATGTTAAGCTATTAGAAGAATTAATGTTGTTAAATGGCCATACTAGGCAAAGCAATCTACAGATTCAATGCAATCTCTGTAAAAATTCCAGTGCCATTTTTCTCAGAAATAAAAAGTATGTCAACTTTGTATGGAACCACCAAGATCTCAAATAGTTAAAGTAATTTTGAGCAAAATGTATACCACTTGAGATATCACAACACCTGACTTCATATTACAAAGTGATATTAAAGAAAACAACATGGTACTTGCATGAAAACAGACACACAGACCAACAAAACAGAATACAGAACCCAGAATTAAATCTGCATTTTTACAGCCAAATGGTTTTCAACAAAGTTACTAAGTACATAGAAAGGGCAGTTTTTTCAATAGATGGTTCTGGGAAAACTGGATATCTACATAGAAGAATAATGAAACTAGACTCCTATCTCTCGGCAAATATAAAAAAAACTCAAAATGGATCAAAGATATAAATATAAGACCCAAAACTATGAAACTAACAGAAGAAAATATAGGGGAAACACTTTAGGACATTGGTATGGGCAAGAACTTTTTGGATAAGATCTTAACAGCACAAGTGAAAAAACCAAAAATAGACAAATAGGACTGTATTAAACTAAAACACCCTTTTGCACAGAAAAGGGAACAGACTGAAGGGAACATTTACCAAATGGAAGAGTAGATTTGCAAACTATTCATCTGATAAGGGATTAGTATCTAGAACATATAAGGAACTCAAGCTCAATAGCAAAAAAAAAAATCCAATTAAAATGGGCAAATGATCTGTATAGAATTTTCTCTAAAGAAGATATAGAAATGGACAACAGGTGCGTGAAAAATGCCCAACATCACTAATCATGAAGGAAATGCAAATCAAAACTACAATGAGTTATTATCTTGTCCCAGTTAGAAAGGCTATCATCAGACCCCCCCCCCCCCGCCAAAATACTGTTGAGAATATGGAGAAAGAGAAACTATCATATGCTATTAGTGGGAATTAAAATTAGTTTAGCCATTATAAAAAAAGGTATGGAGATTCCTCAAAAAATTAAAAATAAAACTAATATCTAATCCAACAACTCTATAACTGGTGTATATTTAAAAGAATTGAGATCCATATGCTGAAGAGATGTATGTATTCTTGTATTCACTGCAGCCCAGTTCACAATAGCCAAGGAATGAACCTACGTGTCTATTGATGGGTGCAGGATAAGGTATGTACTCACAATGGAATACAGCTTAGACATAAAAAGAGTTAAATCCTGTCATTTTCAGGCAGATAGATGGACACGGAGGGCGTTAAGCGAATAAGGCAGACCCAGAGAGACAAACACTGTGTGTTCTCACTCAGATGTGGAAAAAAGCAAAAAAAGTTGATCTCATAAAAGTAGGGAGTAGAACAGTCAATCAGTGAGTGGGCTGAGTAGGGGAGAAGGAGGGTGGGAGGTCCAGTTAGACAGGAGGAATAAGTTCTAATGTTCTGTAGCACAGCAAGGTGGCTAGGTTAACAATAATTTTTGTACATTTCAATACAGCTAGAAGAGAGAATTTTGTATATCAAGTGGAGCAGATATTTTTCTGACAAGAGAATTCAAGGAGCCATGCCATAAACACTGGTCATGGCTTGCTTTTTCCCATTAATGCCTTTCCTCAGTACACAAGGATCTGATTCTCTTCAAGGACTGCACAGTAATGCATTGGGTACTGGTTCTTATTTAACTATTTCTGTTTTCTATTTCTAGGACTTGATCTCCTTTACTTGAATATAAATGATGGAGTGGTTGTAGTTTCCTACCTCTCCTGCTGGTTGAGAGAGCAGTCAGGACACAGACTGTCCCCTTGCTAGTTATCCAGCCCCCTTGACAGAACCTCCAGCCACATCTCAGGTGGGTTTTCCTCTGCAGCACTCCCTCACCTCAGCAGAACTTGGCGGTTGGAAGCGGGTCCCCTCACATCTGTGTACCCATGGTACCTGCCCACTCACAGACAGCAGTTGGGATGCTGTTCTGTGGTCCAAAACCCCTGCTAGCCAGTCTCCAAACAAGCTGCTCTGCAACTCCATCTCAGTGCCTTCTGTGTTCTTGTGTTCATCGGTGTTGACGCTGTATAGAATCTCTGCACATCCAACTATTTTGTATGCAAGATATATTTTTCTTGTTCTACCAAATCCTCTATGTCTCATATCACAAATTTATTTGGTTTTATTTCCATATAGATGACATTTTACATAGCATATTATATCATATGTAAAATAATCCCACACATGTATGACTGATAGCCACTATTCTGAACTTCCATTGTAAGAGAAAGTGTTTAGATTCCCATCTTTGAGGAATGTATACTGAGGGTAATAATTGATCTCAGGGACTAGATGGCCTTGGCTAGTGAGAGATCACAATAGCCCAATGGGACATAAAAAATTTACTCATGTTTTTGGACTGTCATGTAGACCTTGGATAGTGACATCATATGGTTCTTTGCTGGTCCTAGCAGGGTAATAATGGGCTCTTCTATGCACAGAAGAGCACCTGAGACAAGAAATTAGTGATACAGGATCCCAGTTTCCTACTCTTCACACCAGATTCTAGTTTTGGGTCTGGAGGGTCTGAATTGTTCAAAAGATTATGGTTGTTCATTCAACTACCCCAGTTTAGAGAGACCCTTTCAGTTTACTATAAACCTATTAAGGGACCCCACCTGTGATTTAAATTCTCCCCATTCCTGTCCTGGTGGAGAATGTCAGCCCTCCCTTTCCTTCCTCATTCCCATGACATCTTTCCCAAGTGCTGACAACATTTCCTTCCTGACCCTAAACATGGACCTCTATAAAACCAGTCCCTGGGGCTGAGGATTAGCTCAGAGGCCTGATCTCTGTCTAACTATTCAAAGAGTGGGTTCTATCTGCTCTAAAATCATAGTCCTGGTCTATTAGTAATAAAATCTAGAATTGCTCTTGCTAAAAAGAACTCTGTAAACACCTGGTGGTTCACTCTGAGGCTCTGTGGCTTCATTTCAGTGTCAGTCCTAATGACTGAAAATACAAGATGAACATCCATAACCTGAAAATGCAAAACCCGAGTGGCCCATAGTCTGAAACTTTTTGAGCTCCAACATGATGCCACAGGTGAAAAATTTCTAAGCTAGCACATTATGTGTATGCAGATATACAAAATCCCAAATCTCAAAGAACCTGAGACTTGAAACACTTCCAGTCCTAAGTTTTTCACATAAGGAATGCTCAATTAGTTTTTCTGCAAGTTCACTCTCATTTGGTTATCATAAAAAACCAGGTGTTTTTTTTGACACTTAACTGTGGTCCCTTCCAATTTAGGAAGGAGAAGAGTCTTGTTTTGACTGTGACTGTGGCCCTCATGGGCCTCTGGCAGTTCATCTATGCCTCGCTAATATAACGATTCCAAACTTCACCTCTTTCCCTAAACTCAAGTATGAAATCCCTCTCACCTAAGGACTCATTGATGTCTTTACAAAATACTCATTAAGCACCTACTATGTGCCGGGGACTCTCTTAGATAGTAGGGATTAAAGAAGGAATTAAAAACAAAGGCAAACACACACACACACACACACACACAAACCCTCCCTTAGGAAAATTACTTTCTAGTATGGAAAAACAAAACAAATAAAAGCACAGTAAGACAATGTTACATTTTTTAAGATGAATTTTATTAGTACATTTTAGGTATATAATATAATGACATTCATGATTGGAAATTTGCACCTTTAAATAATGCATCTTGGTTCTTATTTTTTTCCCATCCCCCTGCCCTCCCTTCAACCCCTCCATCCCTCCCCATTTACAAAGATTTTGTTTCCATTTTTCCATTTTCTCATATTAATTCCATTCTCTTTTTTCCTTTCCTCTACCCCTCCCACTTCCCCTTCCCCTTTGCCCCTTTTCTTCCTATTTCACATTATCTATTATACCTTTTAGTCCTTATTTACACTTTCAGTTTCTCACACTAGAGAAACTATTCAGTATTTACACGTGTCTTATTTATTTCACTTAAGAGTATCGCCTCTCTGTGCATCCATTTAGCTATAATTTCTCATTTTTTATGGCTGAGTAGTACTCCATTTTATTAAAGAAAAAACACATTTTCTTTATCCAGAACCTAGTTGATGGGCAATTGGGCTGCTTCCAAGTTTTAGCTATTACAAACTGTGCTGCTATGAACATGGGTACACATATATCACTATGGTATGATTCTTTTAATTCTTTGGGGAAGATACCCAGCAGGGGAATAGCTGGGTCAAAGGGGACTTCCAGTCCTAGTTCTCTGAGGTATCTCCATTATGATTTCTACAGTGGTTGCCCCAGTCGACATACCCACCAGCAGTGGAGCAGTGTTCTTTTTCCCCACAGCCACAACAGCATTTGTTTTTGGTTGATTTCATGATAGCAGCCATTCTTTCTGGGGTGAGGTGGAATCTCAGCATTGTTTTCATTTGCATCTCTTGAATGACCAGTGGTGTTGAACATGTTTTCATATTTATTTGCTAATTCTACTTCTTTGTCTGAGAAATATCTGTTCATTTCAAATGCCCATTTTTTCATTGGGTCTTTAAATTTGGGAATCTGATTTTTTCAAGTTCTTTATAGATTCTAGATAGTAGACCATTGTCTGAGGAAGAGCAGTTGAAAATTTTTTCCCACATTGTGGGTTGTCTCTTAGCTCTGTTGGTGGTTTCTCCTGCTGTGCAGAAGCTTTTTAATAAGAAGAGATCCCACTTGTTGATTGTGCTAGTTCATGGGCAACTGAGGTTTTGTTCATAAAATCTTTTCCTATACCAATGTCTTCAAGAGTTCTACCTAACCTCTGTTCCAGCTGGTTTAGCATTTCTGTTTTAATATTTAGATTTTTAATCTATTTTGAATTTAGTTTAGTGCATGGTGATAGATTTAGATCTAGTTTTTGTTTTTGTTTTTGTTTTGCTTAAATTCTCCCCCCCCCCCCCCATTAAGTTTACTGGTACATTTTAGGTATAAAATACAGTTACATTCATCATTGGGATCTTGTACCTTTACATGAGTATCTTGGTTCTTATTTTTTCCCTTTTCCCTGCCCTCCCTTCACCCCCTCTACCCTTCCCTATTTGTGAAGAATTTGTTTCCATTTTTTTTCTTTTCTCATATTTTTTCTTTTCGCTTCTTTCCTTTCCCCTACCCCTCCCACTTCCCCTACTCCATTAGACCTTTTCTTCCTATTACACAATATCAATTCTACATTTTAAAAATTACAATATCAAGATCTAGAAGACATTACCATAGATTTTACAGAATTTAAAAGGATATAGAAAGCATATTACAAAAATCTTTTTTGAAATAAATTTGACAACTTCTAAGAAGTACCTTGGAAGACTAATTAATGAAACTGACTCTGGAGGAAATTTAAAATTTGAATAGCACCTATTAAAGAAAGTATACTCCTAGCTTGAAAACCTACCTATATGACAACAGCAGGCTCATATACATTTTAACTGATAAATTATATCAAACATTTAAAGCAGAAAGAAAAAGCCATATGATCCTCTCAGTATTTGGAGAAAAAGTATTGGACTAAATTCTACAGCTGTTCATGGTAAAGCTATCAGGAGACTAGAAGTAGAACAAAAGCTTCTCAACAGATAAAAGACATGTACTCCATACTTCCAGGAAAAATGCCTTATATGAATGGAGAAGATACAATGCTTTCTCCTTAAGGTGGGGAACAAAGGCAGATATGCCTACTCTTCATCTGTCCATTAAACTTTCAAACATAGGCCCAAACTAAAATAATCTGGGAATAAAATGACACAATTAGGTTACGATTGGCAAGGTAGAGGTAAAATCTTTATATGAAGATGAAATGATCATCTACAGAGAAACTACTAAGAAATCTTGAACTTATATTTGAATTTAGCAGGATCAGAAAACACAAGGTATATATAAAAATTCAGGTCTATGTATACTTGCTATAAATGAAGAATTGGATATTGAAATTTAAAAGTTATGTAGGAGTACAAAGGACCTAGAAAAGTAAAAAGAAAAAGAAAACAGTGTTGGAAGACATTTAGTACTTAATTTTAAGGCTTCCTCTAAAGCTACAGTAATCAAGGCAGTCTTGGTGTAAGGAAAGACATATAGATTGTTGGAATAAAACAGAAAATTTAGACATAGAACCACACATATATGGTCCACTGAGTTTCAAAAGATTATTTAACATTAACATTTTATAGAACATAAACTCAATTCAAGAACAGAGGGAAAGATAGTGTTTTCAGCAGATGGCACTAGAACACCTGGTATCCGTATATAAGAAATGAACCTCAATCCTTTATTTCCATACATAAAATAACTTGAAAGGATCTATGAACCTAAATATGAAAGACTAAAACTATAAAACTTTAAGAAGAAATTATAAGGGAAAATATTTATGGATTTAGGGTAGGCAAGAATTTCCTAGGATATAAAAAACATGATGTATAAAAGAAAAAAGTTGATAAATGAGGTTCCATCAAATTTAGAACTTTAAATGACATCATTAAGAAAATGAAAAGTAGTCCTTAAACAGACCATATTTATGATGCATATAACCTATGACCAGAATATATAAAGAACTCTTACAGCTCATTAATAGACAACTCAATTAAAAAGTAGACACAAGAAGGTGATAAATAGACAGTGCAGCACAAGGAAAGGTGTGCAAGACCAGAATCAGAAAAATACTAATCAGTACAATAACAAGATTGAATTATACACTCATTAGGGAGATGAAGTTCATGACTTTTTCTTTTTGTTGGATTCTCCCTGTTTACATTTAATTTCTTGTGATCCTCATTGTCTATTCCTAGGACATTATCTAAAATTTTTTGGAGTGCTGGTTTGGTATTCATGAAGTTCCTATGGTGCTCTTTGTCATAAAAGTATCTTATTTCTCCATTAATTTTGAAAAATAGTTTTTCAGGACGCATCAATCTGGGTTGGAGGCTGTTTTCCTTTAGGGTTCCTTTAAGTCACTCCAAGATTTTCTTGCCTTGGTGTTTGTGTTGAGACACCTGCTGTGATTCTGATGGGCTTTCTTTTGTATGTGATTTGTTTCTTTTCTCTAACTGCTTGTAGAACTTTGTTCTTCTCTTGGGTTTCTGGAATCTTAACAATTATATGCCTATATGTAGATTTTTTTTTTATCAAGACTAGTTGGAGTCCTATATGCCTCGCTTATCTGTATGTCAAGTTCTTTTCCCCTGCTTGGGAAGTTTTCTGCCATCACTTCTGTGAACAGTTTTTTTTATGTCATCTGCACTCTCTCCTGTTTCTTCATTGACTCAGATCAGTCTTATGTTATTCTTCTTTGCATCGTCTAGCAGCTGCTGGATTGATTTCTCATGGTCCCTTACAATTTTGAAGCAATTTTTCTTTTCCTGGTCACTAAATGCAATCTTATCTTCTTTTTTTTTTTGTCACATAAGGAAGCATTTATTTGGGGTTTAACCTGAAGTCATACAGATAACATTTGTATAACCACACTGAGTCATAACACATAGCAAAGGACAAAATAAAAACAAAGAAAACTAATTGGCAGCTATATATAGTTGGACACAGTTGTGTCTTGTACACTAGAAAGTCTTTTACAAAATAATCATTAGAGCAACAGAAGACCAATCTTCAATGTGGTCCTGCAAGATTTCTTTAGCATCTCCTGTTTTCTCCAATGTCTTCCTCTTTAGTATGGCTGGTAATTATTTTGGTGATTGCCACCCCCTCGAGATGCCTTGCTGTAAGTGCTCTGTTGACCACTGTAGTCTGTATATCCCTGTCCATATCCATAGTTCCCATAGTTATACCCAGTATAATCATATCTGCCATAGCCACTATAGATTTGGTCACCACCATAGCACTATTATAATTTCTATATCCTTGATCATAATAGTTATTAAATCCTTGGTTCCAGTTTTGGCCCTGACCTCCACCTTGACCCCTAGTATCACCTCGCCCACCAGCTGCAGCACCTCTTCCTCCTTTTTGTTGTTGCTGTTGCTGCTGATATACCTCTTTGGGTTGTGCAACTTTGATTTCACACTTTCCAGAACCAATTTGATGGTATCTACTTTCTAACAATTTCTTGACTGGCTTTTCATCTGTGTATGTGATAAAACAAAATCCTCTCCTTTCATTTATTTTTGTATCCATGGCAAGTTCAATATGTTCAATCTCGCCAAAGGCTCCGAAATATTCTTTAATTTGTTCTTCAGAAGTATCTGGGCTCAATCCACCCATAAAAACCTTTTTAGGGAGTTCTTTCCCTTTTAAAGATTTGGCCCTCTTGGGGTCTATCAATTTCCTACCCAGTTTATGTTCTTTTAGCTCCAAAACCTTATCAACGCTAGCAGCATTTTTGAAAAGCACAAATCCAAACCCTCTTGATCTTCCAGTGACTGGGTCTGCTTTAATTGTGCAGTCTACCACTTCCCCAAATAGAAACAAATATTCTGTCAGGTCTTTCTTGCTTGTATACCACCTCAAGCCTCCAATAAACATTTTACTGTCATCCTGCCAGTTCTTGCTCGTGTTGATCTTGGACCCCTTGGCGAACTCCTCTATATTGCTGTACTCGTTCACATCCTCCATGGTGGTGGAACAATTGGCAGGGGCCATGGGGGTGCTGGCAGTGGCAGAGCATTGTATGCAGCTAGATTTAAAATGGTGGCAGAAGAGGCAATCTTATCTTCTGTATCTGAAATCTGTCCTCACATTGGCTCATTCTGCTGTGTAGACTTTCAATGGAGTTTTTAATCTCCTGGAAATCTGTTTGTATCTGTTTTATGGATTCCATTTGTTTCCTATGTTGAGATTCCATTGTGTTCCTCAGCTCCTCTATTTTTTTTTTGTCTGTGTCCTCTCTAGATTCATTAATCATGTCTTGCACTATGGGCACAATCTCTGCTCTTATCAGAGAAATTATTTCTCATTTCATTTTTTCCAGATCCTCTTTTGTTGCCAGTTCAGGGAGTCCAGGTGGTTGAGTATCAACATGTTCCATCTCATTTCCCTTTGAGGTTGCTGTAGGTGATCTGGAAGTCTGGTTTTGAGACTTATTTACGTGTCTTCTCATTTCAACCAGGGAGAGGTGGTTCTGTTGGTGACTGCGTGGCTCACCTCCTCTGGGCTGGGAGCAGTGGAACCTAGGTCTAATTTTAATCTTTGGCAAGTTGAAACCCAATTTTTCCAGCACCATTTATTAAAGAGACTATCTTTCCTCTAGTGAGGGTGTTTGGCTCCTTTGTCAAAGATGAGGTGGCTGAGTGTGTCTGGAGTTGTTTCTGCATCTTCTAATCTGTTCCACTGGTCCTCAGATCTGTTTCTTTGCCAGGACCATGGTGTTTTATCACAGTAACTTTGTAGTATAGTTTCAAGTTGGGGGTTGTGATACCCTCTGCCATGTCTCTGTTGCTTTTGCTCTTCTGGGTCTCTTCTTGTTCCAAATGAATTTTTGGATTGTTTTTTCAAGGTCTGTGGAGTATGCTGCTGGGATTTCAATTGGGATTGCCCTGAATCTATATAGCAGTTTTGGAAGTATGGCCATTTTCACTATGTTGATTCTTCCTATCCAGGAGCAAGGGATGTCTTTCCATTTTCTGATATTGTCTGCAATCTCTCTTTTCAGAGTGCTATAGTTTTCAGAGAAGAGGTCTTTGATTTGTTTTGTTAGGTTGATTCCTACATATTTCAGTTTTTTGGATGCTATTATGGAAAGAATTGTTTGCCCTATTTCTCTCTCAGTGAGTCTGTTGTTCGTGTAGAGGAAAGTTATTGATTTTTGTGTGTTGACCTTGTATCCAGCTACTTACTGAATTTGGTTATTAAGTTTAGAAGACTTTTGGTGTAGTTCTTGAGGTCTTCTATATAGAGTACATGTCATCTGCAAATAATGACAATTTGACTTCTTCATTTCCTATGCCTTTTATTTCTTTCTCTCTCTCTTCTTTTTTTTTTCTTTTTGGTACCAGGGATCGAACTCAGGTCCTTGTGCTTGCACAGCAGGCAGCAAAGCCACTGAGCTAAATCCCCGTCCCAATATTTCTTTCTCTTGTCTAATTGCTGTGGCTAATGATTCCAAGACTATATTGAACAGGAGTAGTGACAGTGGACATGCTTGTCTAGTTCCTGATTTTAGTGTTAAGGATTTCGGTTTTTGACTCTTTAGTATGAGATTGGCTGTTGGTTTTTCATAGATGGCTTTTATCAGATTGAGGTAGAGACCATCTATTCCAATTTTTTGTAGGATTTTAATCATAAATGGGTGTTGGCTTTTGGCGAATGCTTTTTCTGCATCTATTGAGGTGATCATATGTTTTTTTTGGGGGGGTACCGGGGATCAAACTCAGGACCTTGCACTTGCAAGGCAGGCACCAGAACTACTGAGCTAAATCCCCAGCCCAATCATATAGTCTTTGTCCTTGGCTCTATTGATATAGTGTATTACATTGATTGATTTGCATATGTTGAACCATCCTTGCATGCCTGGGATGAATCCCACTTGGTCAGGGTGTATGATCTTCTTGACAATCTTCTGCATTCTATTTGCCAGTATTTTGTTAAGGATTTTTGCATCTAAGTTCATTAGTGAGACTGGCCTATAGTTCTCCTTTTCGGTTGGGTCTTTCTCTGCTTTGGGGTGAAGGTGATGCTTGCTTCCAGGAATAAATTTGGGAGTATTGCTTCCCTTTCAATTTCATTGAAGAGTATAAACAGTAGTGGCAGTAGTTCCTCTATAAATGTCTCGTAGAATTCAGCAGTGAAGCCATTAGGACCCAGGCTTTTCTTAGTAGGTAAGTTTTTACTTACACTTTCAATTTCATTGATTGATAATGGGTTGTTTAGAATTTTTAGGTCTTCTTCATTCAACTTTGGTAATTCATATGTATCTAGGAATCTGTCAATTTCTTCTGTGTTTTCCATTTTATTGGCATGTAGGTTCTCAAAGTAGGTATTGATGATCCTCTGGATTTCTTCTGGGTCCATTGTAATTTCATCCTTTTCATTCCTAATTACATTGATTTGGGCCTTTTCTTTCCTTTTTTCTGATAAGGTTGGCTAAGGGTTTGTCAATTTTGCTGATTCTTTCGAAGAACTAACTCTTGGCTTCATTGATTTTTTGTATTGTTCTCTTAGTCTCCATTGCATTGATTTCTGCTCTGATCTTTATAATTTCCTCCTTGTATGAGCTTTGGGTTTGTCCTGCTCTTCTTTGCTAGAAGCTTGAGGTTCAGCATCAGGTTGTTTAACTGGGCTCACTCAGTTTTTCTAATATAAGTATTCATTGCTATCAATTTCCCTTGTAAGACTGCTTTCATTGTGTCCCATAGATTCTAATATGTCTTGTCATTGTCATTTAATTGAATGAACTGTCTGATTTCTTCTTTAATTTCCTGTGACCCATTAGGTATTCAGAATTGTGTTGTTCAATTTCCATGTGTTTATGAAATTCTTGTGGTTTCTTTTGCTATTGATCTCCAATTTCATCACACTATGGTCTGACAATATACAGGTGATAACTTCAATTCCATTGTACTTACTTAAACATGTTCTATGCATGAGTATGTGGTCTATTTTGGAGAGTGACCCATGTGCAGCTGAAAAGAATGTGTATTCTGATTTTGTGGTGTGGACCACTCTGTAAACATGTTAAGTTCATTTGTTCAAAAGTTTGATTGAGTTCTAGTATATCGTTGCTTATTTTTTGTCTAGTTGATCTATCTATTTGTGACAGTGGGGTATTGAGTGGGGTATTGGGTATTGAGTCGGGTATTGGGTATTGAGGTTCCCCCCTATAATTGTAGTAGTGCATATATGACTTTTCATATCCATTAGTATTTGTTTTATATAGTTGGACGCACTAGTGTTTGGTGCATATATGTTTATGATTGTCATCTTTTCCTCTTGGATTGTTCCCTATACAAGGATGTAGTATCCTCCTTTGTCTCTCTTAATCATTGTTGGTTTGAAATCCACTTGATCTGCAAAGTGGATAGCTACTCCTGCTTTTTCTCAGGTTCCTGTTGCATGGAGTACTGTTTTCTACCCTTTAACTTTCAGTCTATGAGTTTCTTTTTAATTAAGTGTGTTTCTTGTATGCAGCATATTGTTGGATCTTGCTTCTTGACCCATTCTGCCAGTCCATTTCTTTTGACTGTTGAATTGAGACCATCAACATTGATGGTTATAACTTATACATATTGACTTATCCTTGTCATGACTTTTTCTTTTTGTTGGATTCTCCCCCTTTGCATTTAATTTCTTGTCATGCCTGATGGATTCATTCTGCTATGCTTCCTGGGGTTGTGATGCTTGTTGTCTTTTCCTAGGATATTGTCTAAAATTTTTGGAGTGCTGGTTTGGTATTCATGAAGTTCCTAAGGTGCTCTTTGTCATGAAAGTATCTTATTTCTCCATCAATTTTGAAAGATAGTTTTGCAGGGTTCATCAATCTGGGTTGGAGACTGTTTTCCTTTAGGGCTTGAAATACCTCACTCCAAGCTCTTCTTGCCTTGAGGATTTGCACTGAGAAGTCTGCTGTGACTCTGAAGGTCTTTCCTTTGCATGTGATTTGTTTCTTTTCTCTAATTGCTTGTACAATTTTGTTCTTCTGTTGGGTTTCTGGAATCTTAACTACTATATGCCTATGTGTAGATTTTTTTTCTTTTTGATCAAGGCTAATTGGAGTCCTATATGCCTCACTTATCTGTATGTCAAGTTCTTTTCCCCTCCTTGGGAAGTTTTCTGCCATCACTTCTGTGAACAGTTTTTAATGTCATCTGCACTCTCTCCTGTTTCTTCATTGACTCAGATCAGTCTTATGTTACTCTTCTTTGCATTGTCTAGTAGCTGCTGGATTGCTTTCTTGTGGTCTCTTACTATTTTAGAGAAATTTTTCTTTTCCTGGTCACTAATTGCAATCTTATTCTATATGTGAAATTCTGTCCTCACATTGGTTCATTCTGCTGTGTAAACTTTCTTTTTTTCCCTGAATAAGTTTATTCATACATTTTAGATATAAAATACAGTTACAGTCATCTTTGGGATCTTGTATCTTTACATGGTGCATCTTGGTTCTTATTTTTTCCCCCTTCCCCTGCCCTCCCTTCACCCCTCCACCCTTCTCTATTTGCAAAGACTTTGTTTCCTATTTTTTCTCATATTTTTTCTTTTCCTTTTTTTCCTTTCCCCTACCCTTCTCACTTCCCCTAGTCCTTTAGACCTTTTTTATTCCTATTTCACAATATCAATTATACACTTTAAATTACAATATCAAAATTTAGAGCACATTACCTCATATTTTGCAGAATTTAAAATGATATAGAAAACATATTACAAAAATCCTTTTTGAAATAAATTTGACAACTTCTAAGAAGTACCTTGGAAGACAAATTAATGGAACTAACTGTGGAGGAAATGTAAAATTTTCATAGCATCTATTAAAGAAAGTATATTTCTAGCTTGAAAACCTACCCATATAACAACAACAGGCTCATATACATTTTAACTGATGAATTATATCAAACATTTAAAGCAGAAAAAAGAAACAACACGTCTCCCCTCATTTCAGGAAATTAACATTGTGGTAATACTGAAACTGGATAAAGGTAATAGAAGAAAAATGTATGAACATAGATAAAAATTTGTTTAACAAAACAAACTGTTAGAAGTTAGATCTGGCAGGATGTAGAAAGTGGTTTTATTATAGGGATGGCAGTGTTGGTTCAGCATTGGAAGATCTACCCCCATAAGTCATCACTTTAACAGAGGAAAGGAAAAAGTCATATGATTTTGTCAGTAGTTACAGAAAAAGTATTGGACTAAATTCTACAACTGTTCGTGGTAAAAGCTATCAGGAGACTAGAAGTTGAACAGAACCTTCTCAATGGATAAGACATGTACTCCACACTTCAGCAAAAAGTGCCTTATATGAATGGAAAATATACAATGCTTTCTCCCTAAGGTGGGGAACAAGGGCAGATATGCCTACTCTTCATCTGTTCATTAAACTTTGAAACATGGGCCCAAATCAAAATAGTCTGGCAATAAAAAGAAACCATTAGCATACGATTGGCAAGGTATAAGTAAAATATTAGTATGTAGATATAATGATCATCTACAGAGAAAATACTAAGAAATCTCTAGGAGCCCCTAGAACTTGTATATGAATTTAGCAGGATTAGAAAACACAAAGTATATATAAAAATTCAGGTCTATGTATACTTGCTATAAATGAGGAATCAGATATTGAAATTTAAAAGTTATGTAGGAGTACAAAGGACCTAGAAAAGTTAAAAGAAAAAAATAATGTTGGAAGACATTTATTATCTAATTATTTTTTTGGTATCAGGTATCACACTCAGGACCTTGTGCTTGTGAGGCAGATGGTGGAAACACTGAGCTAAATCCCTGGCCCTTATTACCTAATTTTAAGTCTTCCTCTAAAGCTAGAGTAATCAAGGCAGTGTTGGCATAAGGAAAGACATACAGATCTGCTGTGTAAACTTTCAATGGAGTTTTTAATCTCCTGGAAATCTGTTTCCATCTGTTTTATGGATTCCATTTGTTTCCTATGTTGGGATTCCATCATGTTCCTCAGCTCCTCTATTTTTTTATCTGTGTCCTCTCTAGACTTATTAATCATGTCTTGCACTATGGGCAAAATCTCTGCTGTTATCTGAGAAATTACTTCTGATTTCATTTTTTCCAGATCCTCTTTTGTTGCAAGTTCAGGGAGTCGAGGTGGTTCAGTAGCAGATTGTTCCATCTCGTTTCCTTTTAGGGTTCCTTTAGGTGATCTGGGAGTCTGGTTTTGAGACTTGTTTATGTATCTTCTCATTTCAATGCAGTGTGTGGCGGGGAGTGGGGAGGGATGTGTGCCTGTGCAGCTCACCTCCTTGGCGCTGGGGGTGGTGGTACTGCAGCCCAGAAAATTCACCTCCTCTGTGCTGGGGGCAGTGATTGACAGTGCTATAATTCAGAAAATGATTGGACTTGCAGATAAGAATAAAAAAGAAGACCATAGCATTGGTAGAGGGGAAAATCTTGAAAGAAATAAATGGCATATTTTGATTAGATCTTTTTGAATTTGGGTTGCTCATGAGACATCTAGGCTGCCATTTCCAGTGGGAGCTGCCTTGGGATCTCAGCGCTCATGTCCAGGGTGGGTAATACTGGATAGAGACTACAGACAGGAAAATGGACAACCCATCAGGAAGGAGACGAGATTAGGGCTCAGATCAAAACCCAGAGTGGAAAGAAATAAGAGGGAGACTTCATAATGAAGACTTGGGAGATTGCTGACAAAAGATGGTACCATGGGGCCTAAGTCAGCCAGCAGTCATCACTTAGCTCCTCCTGGGATAAAACAGTGTGTTCACTGGTTGGTCCCAACTTAGGAATCAAGTAGAAAAAATGTTGGCACCTGGGAGGTAGTTCAATTCTGTTTAGTAATAAGTGGCTAAAATGTATCAGACAGCAGAGAAGGCTTTGTTTTGCCATCTGTCATTTTCAAAGCTGTGTTGGGTCTCTGTCTTTTTTGTGGAGGTGGTGAGGAGGAGGATATTTATTTAAAATTTCTCATGTTTACATAAAAGGAAAGAAATTTCCATCTCAGTCTCAGAGAGAAAATTACAGGAAGAATTATACTAACATTCCTTGACTATCTTGTGTCTTACATGTATGTGCTAAGCAGGCAGTTTAAGCCATCTTCAGAAAGAAAAATTGTCTTTGACATTGCTGTCCCATTTCTATGCACAACTGCTACCACCTAGTGATAGTTACATCTCTGTACCACAAATGACCAAATTTCTCATGACCATGTCTTCGGTACTTTTTAAAATTGTTGAATAATATCTTGTTTAAAAAAAAGAAAAATGATTTATAAAGCTTTGATTAATATTATCACTTAGGATATGGCCTTGTGGGAGAAAGTCAAGCAAAATTAATTTAAAAAGTTCTTTCATATAAGAGTATTACACACATAGAAAAAAAGCTGGTAGTTCAGATAAAGAAATGAATTTCTCTTCATAGGAGAACATGATACCCACAGACCTGGTAAAATCAGTCTGATGGGAAAGTCAGTACCTGCTTGACGTGAAGACTCCCCAGCTCCTTTTTACTCTGGTGCTGAGGTGGCCTCTGATAAGGCCATATCTATCCCAAGCCCAAGCACACTTAGATCTTAGCTGCTAAGGCATAATTTGCTCTAATGAAAAATTTGCTTTAAAAAAAAGAGGGAGAGATTCCAAGAACAGTTACTGCGACTAGGCCTAGAGACAAGAAAAAATTGGAAAGTTCAAGAAGAGAGGAAAGGGAGGGAAGGAGGGGGAAGGGAAGGGGAAGTAAAAAGAATTAAGATGTGTTATATACATGTGCCAAATCTCCACAATGAATGTAATCACTATGTGCTGAAAACACGTACTAATAAAAATAAAGAATTTAATAATAATAATAATAAAGAAGGCAGGCAAGGACTGCTAGGAGCCAGGACTCAGGGATGTCCAAAGTCATGTTCAAAAGACAAAGATGCCTATATATGGCGGGTTCCCAAAGGACAAGCAGGGACAATTTCTACATCAAAAAAACAGTGATTATGGTCAATTGGAACAGCTTGAACTTATAAAAAGAATCACAAGTCCACAACACTCAAATGGTACAAATAATAGGACATATGCCAAGGAAAAATACTCATGAATTTTCAATAAAGTTTATAAGCCTCTCAGCTAATTCAACAGAACTAATGTGAATTCTCCTTTCTTGAAGGTAAATTAACACCAAAGTTAATAATCCTAAATTTGAAACAGATGAAGAAAAGAAATAACCAAAGCATGCTTAAAATATAATTGTCTTATGGGTTTGTCATTTTATATTAAAATATGTTGGTCACCTAGAATTAGGGACTCAATCTGAATCAAAGATGATGCTTTTAGAGTAGAGCATGTAGACCTGCTTGGTCCACTTGTAAAGATGGGCTGTGGAGTGGGGGTCAGGTACAGACAGAGGGACTCCTGGGGCCCCAGGCATCATTCTAACTGTGACTCAGTGCTCACGTGCAGTGGCACAGAGTTGTGCCTTGAGCAGAAATAGTGATAGAGATGTATACCTCATCTAAAGGTTAAAAAATAAATAAAAATTGTATTTTTAAATGGCACAATTTCTTAGGTCATTTTGAAATGCTTGAAATTACCAGACAGCTTCTTCTACCTTCTCTGTCACACTCTTAACAGTTGGTGCAGTCACCCTGCAATACTCACAGAGGGTTGGATCCAGGACCTCTCTCATCTTGGATACCAGAATCTACCAGGTGCTCAAGTTCCTTATATGAAGTGGCATAGTATTAGCTGGGCATGGTGGTGCATGCCTGTATACCCAGCACTCTGGGAAGCTGAGGCAAGAGGATTGCAAGTTCAAATCCAGCCCAGGCAATTTTGTGATTCTGTCTTAAAACTAAGAAAAAAAAGGACTGGGGATGTAGCTCAGTTTGAAGGCCCTGGGTTCAATCCCCAGTACTGCATTAAATTTTTAAAAAGGCATAGTATTTGCATAGAAACTATGCACATTCTCCTATACACTTTAAATCTCTATTGCTTATAATATCTAATACTATGTAAGTGTTTTGTAAGTAGTTATACTGTGGCAGGGCCCCTCCAAAGGAATGTGGTGAGGGCCTCTTAGAACAAAAAAAAGCATCATGGCACAATTAGTTCCTAGATATGCACATATAGCTCTAGTACAGCTCTGTGACATAGACTGTACCCAATCAGGCTTTAATATGTTAGTGTGCTACCATTTAAGGGAGACAAAGACACAAAAATTGGATAAAAGGCAAAACACCATGAATGGGGCTCAGCCTTTTGGGTATTAGCCCACTGAGCCGGTGCTGGCATGAATACAGTTGCTTCCTGGAAAGATAAGCCTTGGTGTCCCATCTCTCTTCAAGAATCCTGCTACAATACTGTACAGTAATACTGTACAGTAATACTGTACTGTACAATACCGTACTATGACAAGGAAAAAAGTCTACCCATGTTCAGTACAAGGGCAACCAAAAGCCTAACTACATAGCACACAGCAGCAACAATGCAACGTTTCCCACTGGGTGCTGGTTGAATCCACAGACGGAGCAGATACAGAGGGTTGACACTAGAGTCAAGCCTTCAAATAACACTACGACTCCCAAGCTCGAATTGCTGAAACTCTGAAGATTCTGCAGCCACAAGCCCCTTTACCCTGTCTTCTGCTCAGGGAGGGCAGGAGTAGGTGATGGCTCAGGGTGAAAGGACCACAGCCCTGATAGAAAGTCACCATGATAGCAGGCCATTGAGTAAGGTGCAAAGGTTGCCTTAATTATTGAATTGGAAAATAATTATTGGGCATATACATTTAAAACAAAATATATTCATGTTTAAACAAAATTTGAGGGACTCTTTTCATGCTAATCCATTGATTATACTTAGCCAAAAAGGTTAATGGAAGGCACAACCCCCTACCTATCAGTGGCTACTGGTGAAGGGATGGGGAGCCAGCGAAGTGTCTATGAACCACACCAAGAGCACAGAGAAGCACTGCCTGGGGACTTGGGAAATACACCGTCAGACCCACAGTCATGGGAAGCTGGGAGGTACCATGAGACTTTCCTTTTCCAGTGTGGTCTCCATGAACCAGCTGCTCCTGACATGGATGCTGTTGTTCAAAGCTGAAGACAGAATGTACTGAGCTCTGACCATGTGGCCTCTGGCTACTTTCTCTGAATGAAAAACACGTTTCTAGGATAAATTTCTAGGCCTGATACCCCACCCCAGAACCTGATGGGAAACATACAGCCCTTGAAATGTTTTCTCTGCTTAGGTAATATGGACCAGTCCCATTTAGAGGAAAAGACTGGGTAATCCTAACATTTGGAGAAGGAAATCAGCTTAAATTTGGTTCAAGTAGCACCTTTTCAGCCAGTGCCTCTGTGAGAATCAATGCTTCAAGGAAGCAAAGATCCCAATGAACACTAAGTTAGGGAAAATGATGCACTTGGTGATTACAAAAAAAGAGGCAAATACAATCAATGAATTAATGCCTTATTTGAGACTAATGAATGGAGGTTTCTTGATAGCAATAATGGAAATTGCTCTTGTTTGGATATTGTTGGATGTGTGAACAAGAGAATCAAAGAGAATTCTGCCACACAGATGGGTGACAAACTCAATTTGCAATTGGTCTCAAGATATGTGGCAAAGGAAAACTACAACAAATCTAAATTTTTATATTTTCCATGGGTCTGTGCCTAGATTTGAAGGGCCCCACACATGTGTGTGACTGTGGTGGTGACCTCCACTCATATATGTCAAGAAACACACTGTACAAAGTCAATTCATTTTCTAATTCTGAAAAAAATTAATGTAGATTTCACTTGCAAAAAAAGAAAAATGTAGATTTCATCTGCAAAAATTCAAACATCAAAAATATCAGGAATGGAAAGAAGGGACAAGGGAAAAAAAAGGAGAATAGAAGGAAAAATTGGAAAATAATAAAGAAGGGAAGAGGGATTGAAAGGGGGATGGGAAAAAATGAAGAAAGCAAGATATATCATGTACAGATACAAATTCCCTATGATGAATGTTATCATTATGCTTATCTACAATGTACCAATAAAGGTTTTACTTAAAAAAAACCCAAAAGCAAAAAAAAAAAAAAATTCAGAGTTCAAAACAAAGTGACAAACCTGAGATATCATAGCAAATATTTTCTTTCTTTCTTTCTTTCTTTCTTTCTTTCTTTCTTTCTTTCTTTCTTTCTTTCTTTCTTTCTTTCTTTTGTACCAGGGATTGAACTCAGGACCTTGTGCTTTCAAGGAAGGTGGCAGAACCACTCATCTAAATGCCCAGCCAGCAAATATTTCCATATAAAAGTTCCCCCAAGAGAAAGAGGAAAACTTTAGAAAAAAAATCTCTCACTCATGTTTTTCAAGACTCTAGAAGGAAATAAAGTAATGAAATGGGAAGTATTTATTAATAGATACATTGCTTTAAAGGTAAAGATAATCTGGAAAAGCAACAGAGGCACCAAAGAGCAGATTGAATATCACAGAAACCAAATTAGGGAGTAAGAAGATGGGCCTGAGAAATTCTGCTAGAATGCAGAGAAAAAGGTAAAGGTGAATATGATGAAGAAAAGAGAAAAGGTAAGGAATTCTGATATAATAAAACACCATGGGAGGAGCAGACCCCTCCCCCCCCAGTGCTGAAGAGCTGAGCCTTTGAGACCACTGTACTACTACCCCCAGTGCCAAGGAGCAGAGCCCAGCCACCCAGTGCCAAGAAGGTGAGCTGTGAAGGCACCAGCAGCACCCTCCACCCTGACACCCTGTTGAAATGAGAAGACATGTAAACAAGTCTCAAAACCAGACTTCCAGATCACCTAAAGCAACCCCAAAGGGAAATGAGATGGAACAATCTGATACTCAACCACCAGGACTCCCTGAACTGGCAATAAAAGAGGATCTGGGAAAATGAAATCAGAAATAATTTCTCAGATAACAGCAGAGATTGTGCCCATAGTCCAAGACATGATTAATAAGTCTAGAGAGGACACAGATTAAAAAAAAATAGAGGATCTGAGGAACATGATGAAATCCCAACACAGGAAACAAATGGAATCCAAAAACAGATGCAAACAGATTTCCAGGAGATTAAAAACTCCATTGAAAGTTTGCACAGCAGAATGAGCCAATGCGAGGATAGAATTTCAGTTATAGAAGATAAGATTGCAATTAGTGAACAGGAAAATAAAAATTTCTTTAAAATAGTAAGGAACCACAAGAAATCAATCCAGCAGCTGCTAGATGATGCAAAGAAGAATGACATAAGATTGATCAGAGTCAATGAAGACACAGGAGAGAGTGCAGATGACATAAAATCCTGTTCACAGAAGCAATGGCAGAAAACTTCCCAAGGAGGGGAAAACAACTTGACATACAGATAAGTGAGGCATATAGGATTCCTACTAGCCTTGATAAAAAAAATCTACACAAAGTCATATAATAGTTAAGATTCCAGAAACCCAACAGAAGAACAAAATTCTACATGCAGTAAGAGAAAAGAAACAAATCACATACAAAGGAAAGCCCATCAGAATCACAGCAGACTTTTCAACACAAACCCTCAAGGCAAGAAGAGCTTAGAGTGATGTATTTGAAGTCCTAAAGGAAAATAGCCTCTAACCCAAATTGATGTACCCTGCAAAACTATCTTTCAAAATTGATGGAGAAATAAGATACTTTCATGATAAAGAGCACCACAGGAACTTCATGAGTACCAAACCAGCACTCTGAAAAATTTTAGACACTATTCTAGGAAAAGACAACTAGGATCACAACCCCAGGAAGCCTAGCAGAATGAATCCATTGGGCATGACAAGAAATTAAATGCTACGCAGTGCTCTAGTGAGTTTTCTCTTTACATGGCAAAATAGTCTCAAGGAATAGGTAAGTCACATTATTGTGCACACGCCTGGCTTCCATCTAGTTGATTCCCATTCATACACAGAGCTCAGCAGAGACATGAGTTCCTCTAGGAAGTCTGCCTCTGTGACCTCTGCTTCTCCTCTAGGCTGCCATTATTAAGTGCTTCTCTGTGGCAGTCATTGCTCTAGAGGGGAGGGGGACAATTACAGTTTAAAACTGGAACTGTAATTCCTTTGTAAAGTTTTTGTTCTGCTATAACTTGAGTTCTATCATCCAGGAACAGACCTGGTCTCGTTCTGTGCCTTATTAGACACTTCATTATTTTATCAGACAGAGAAACTGTACTGTGAAGGTCAGCAAAATGTCTATTTTTGCTTTTACTTTGTCAGTTTCAATACTGTTTTTTCTTTGTATGTTGTGATTGGCACAGGTTTTTCTACAAGACTGATAATATTGAGGGTAGAAGTTCTAAAACCAGAAGCTCTTGAAGATATTCATGATGAATCCCCTTTAGCCCTTTCTGTAGCTACCAGAATCCCTCAAACACATGGCTAGTAGGTTTTTGTGTTCTTGGTAACTGGACCTGTTGTTTCTTCTGGGCTTGTAGAGAATCTAAATAAATAGGAGTGAGGCACTAGCGTCATTGCAGATGCTTTCTTACAATATCCTTTAATTTTCCAGGAAGGGAAGAGGTTCAAACCTTTGATTGCATGATAGCCACAGGTAGGTCATCTCAAATTAGCCTGATGTTCACCAAGTCTGGGGCTCACTGAAGATCTGTAGATCCAGCAGAATTATGTTTCTTCTTCTTCTGCTTTTTTTTACTCTATCTTACAGTGGTTCCATCTGCTTCCATTCTGATGACACCGTATCCCATAACCACACTAGCATTGTAATACATCAAATATTTAAAGGGTGTTTATCTTACTGTAGCTTTAATCTCAGAATCAGCTGTCAGAGTAGTTCCTAATTTAGTTCATCAAAGCTGGCCATTTAAAATGTTGTTGATGAATGCTTGTTTTTTTTATAGATTCTGAGATTAGCAGAAGTCCTCTTGGTTTCTTTTAAAATCCTATTGATGTAGTAAAATTGCAACATATACAAGTTGGAGTTCCATTCCATTGTAAAGACTGAAATATTTGCTTTTTACAAGTATGTCATAGAAAAAGGATAAGTTATTTTGTGTTTCACTATCAAGTAATTATTATGAGATTTTTATTTTCTTATTTATTTGAATGAATACAAACAAATATTCAATTTTGTCTGCTTCTTTTACAATTTTTAAAGATCATTTGGGTTGTTGGAGCAACGGAATTAGCCTTGTTTTCTAACATATCAGAAGAGCTTGAATCTTCAATAACCAGAGAAACCTCAAGTAAACACCCATGTGTCTTTTCTTTTCCCACATAAGTGTTTATTAAATTATTGTAGTTCATTTGCTCTTATTAAGTGAGAATTTGTAACAACTTCCCTTTGTTACTCACTTGATTAGTAAATTGTACCTTTCTTCTGTTTACTGAGGAATGTTTTGTTTCAACAAGATGGCATAATAACTTGCTGCAATTGCTTGCTGTAATTACTGAGGGAAATATGTTCAAGAAAACCTCAGAATTATATATAAATATAATGGCACAGATGCTACAAAGAATGTAACCTGAAAAATAGAGCTTCTGGGATTTAAATCCCCAAGTGATGAATTATAAGAGAAAGATAAATTTAGTAAATGACAGTGATAGTGAATTAAAAACCAAATCTTTCTCGTGTATTATATTTTTTCTCATCATAGAAATCTGATACATAGGAAGACTTCCACTTCTGCCATCATGGAGTAGATAATTTAAAAAATGAACCACAGAATAACCAAAGTAAAGTGCAGAAAATAATGAAATGCAAAACAAAGAAAAAAAAGTATTAAGAAAACCAAAAGTTGGCTCCTGGAAAAGATGAATGAAATAGACAAATTTCTGATGAGATTAATGAATAGACAGAGGGGTATGAATAAATAATATCACAGTTGACAAAGGGGGATGATTACAGATCTGAGAGAGATTAAAAAGATATGACTCCACACAAGCTCATGCTAATGCATAAGACAACCTAATGGAAGGGAAAAATTCCTAGAAAGTCTATCAAAATTGGTTCAAGAAGAAGTAGAAAACCTATATAATACTATAGCAGTAAAGTACAATAAATGAGTGAATTAATGCTTTAGAAAATACAAGAAGGGCTGGGTGCACATGCCTATAATCCCAGCACTCAGGAGGCTAAGTCAAGAGGATTGCTATGAGTTTGAGGCCAGCCTGGGCTACATAGTGAGTTTAAGATCATCCTGAGCTACATAGTGAGGTCCTGCCTCAAAAAACCAAAACCAACCCAACAAAGAAACCCTCAAAACACCAGTGTAGTGCCAGTGTGATGCTGCCAAGAGGTGGTGCAACCTCGAAGTGGTGGGGTCCATCAGGTCATAGGGGCGCTGCTCTCTGAAGGAATTAATGCTGGTGTTGCAGAGTGAGTTAGTTCTCTCAAGAGCAGTCTGTTATAAAGCAAGGCCATGCCAAGTGTTTGACTCCTCTGCATATGCTTGGTTTCCTTTTTCTTTCTCTACCACATTGTGATGCAGTGAAGGGTCCCTTGCTAGAACTCTAGTGCCATGCACCTTCCAGCCATCAGAATTGTGAGCTAAATAAGTCTCATTACTTTATAAAGTGTCCAGCCTTTCTTTTTTTTTTCCCATTAAGTTTATTGGTACATTTTAGGTATAAAATACAGTTACATTCATCATTGGGATCTTGTACCTTTACATGAGTATCTTGGTTCTTATTTTTTTCCCCTTCCCTTGCCCTCCCTTCACACACTCCACCCTTCCCTATTTGCAAAGAACTTGTTTCCATTTTTTTTCCTCTTTTCATATTTTCTCCTTTCCCTTTTGTCCCTTCCTCTACCTCTCCCAATTCCCCTACTCTTTTAGACCTTTTCTTCTTGTTACACAATATCAGTTATACATTTTTTAAATTACAATATTAAGATCTAGGAGACATTACCACAGATTTTACAGAATTTAAAAGGATATAGAAAGCATATTACAAAAATCTTTTTTGAAATAAATTTGACAACTTCTAAGAAGTACCTTGGAAGACAAATTAATGAAACTAACTCTGGAGGAAATATAAAATTTGAATAGCACCTATTAAAGAAAGTATATTCCTAGCTTGAAAACCTACCTATATGACAACAGCAGGCTCATAAACATTTTAACTGATAAATTACATCAAACAATTAAAGCAGAAAAAAGAAGGAACACTTCTCCCCTCATTTTAGGAACTCAGCATTGTGCTAATCCTATAACTGGATAAAGATAATAGAAAAAAATGTAGGAACATAGAAATTTGTTTAACAAAACCACCTATTGGAAGTCAGATCTGGTCGGACGTAGAAAGTGGTTTTGTTATAGGGATGGCAGTGTTGGTTCAGCATTGGAAGATCCACCCCCAAAAGTCATCATTTAAACAGAGGAAAGGAAAAAGCCATATGATCCTGTCACTAGTTGGAAAAAAAGTATCGGACTAAATTTTACAGCTGTTCATGGTAAAAGCTATCAGAAAGCTAGAAGTAGAACAGAAACTTCTCAACAGATTAAAGACATGTACTCCATACTTCCAGCGAGAATGCCTTATATAAATGGAGAAGATACAATGCTTTCTCCTTAAGGTGGGGAACAAGGGCAGATATGTTTACTCTTCATCTGTCCATTAAACTTTGAAACCTGGTCCCTACCAAAATAGTCTGGCAATAAAATGACACAACTAGGATAGGACTGGCACGGCAGAAGCAAAATCTTTATATGAAGATGAAATGATCATCTACAGAGAAAATACTAAGAAATCTCTAGGAGCCCCTAGAACTTGTACTTGAGTTTAGCAGGATTAGAAAACACAAAGTATATATAAAAATTCAGGTCTGTGTATACTTGCTATAAATGAAGAATTGGGTATTGAAATTTAAAAGTTATGTAGGAGTACAAAGGACCTAGAAAAGTTAAAAACAAAAACAAAAACAGTGTTGGAAGACGTTTAGTACCTAATTTTAAGACTTCTTCTAAAGCTACAGTAATCAAGGCAGTGTTGGTGTAAGGAAAGACATAGAGATCATTTGAAGAAAACAGAGAATCTAGAAGTAGAACCACACATATATGATCCACTGAGTTTTGAAAGATTATATAGCATTAGCATTTTATAGAATATAAACTCAATTCAAGAGCCGAGGAAGAGATAGTGTTTTCAGCAAATGGCACTAGAACACCTGGTATCTGTATATAAAAAATTAACCTCAGCTCTTTTATTCCATACATGAAAATAACTTGAAGGGATCTATGAACCTAAATAAGAAAGCCTAAAAGTATAAAACTTTAAGAAGAAATTATAAGAGAAAATATTTATGAATTCAGGGTAGGCAAGAACTACCTAGGATACAAAAACATGATGTATAAAAGAAAAAAAATTGATAAATGGGATTCCATCAAAATTTAGAACTTTAAATGACATCATTAAAATGAAAAGTAGTCCTTAAACAGACCATATTTACAATACATATAACCTATGACCAGAATATATAAAGAATTCTTCGAACTCATTAATAGACAACTCAATTAAAATGTAGATATAAGAAGATGATAAATAGCCAGTACAGCACAAGGAATGGTGTGCAACTCTAGAATCAGAAAAATACTAATCAGTACAATAATAAGATTGAATTATACACTCATTAGGGAGATGAAGTTCAAAGTTTTAAAAGCCTTGTCATGACTTTTTCTTTGTGTTGGATTCTCCCCCTTTGCATTTAACTTGTCATGCCCAATGGATTCATTCTGCCGGGTTTCCTGGGGTTGTAATCCTCATTGTCTTTTCCTAGGGTATTGTCTAAAATTTTTTGGTGTGCTGGTTTGGTATTCATGAAGTTCCTGAGGTGATCTTTGTCATGAAAGTATCTTATTTCTCCATCAATTTTGAAAGATAGTTTTGCAGGGTACATCAATCTGGGTTAGAGGCTGTTTTCCTTTAGGGCTTGAAATACATCACTCCAAGCTCTTCTTGCCTTGAGGGTTTGCCTTGAGAAGTCTGCTGTGATTCTGATGGGCTTTCCTTTGTATGTGATTTGTTTCTTTTCTCTCACTGCTTATAGAATTTTGTTCTTCTGTTGGATTTCTGGAATTCTAACATATGCCTATGTGTAGATTTTTTTTGATCAAGGCTAGCTGTAGTCCTATATGCCTCACTTATCTGTATGTCAAGTTGTTTTCCCCTCCTTGGGAAGTTTTCTGCCATCACTTCTGTGAACAGTTTTTTAATGTCATCTGCACTCTCTCCTGTTTCTTCATTGACTCCAATCAGTCTTATGTTATTCTTCTTTGCATCATCTAGCAGCTGCTGGATTGATTTCTCGTGTTCCCTTACAATTTTAAAGCAATTTTCCTTTTCCTGGCCACTAACTGCAATCTTATCTTCTATATCTGAAATTCTATCCTCACATTGGTTCATTCTGCTGCGCAGACTTTCGATGGAGTTTTTAATCTCTTGGAAATCTGTTTGTATCTGTTTTATGGATTCCATTTGTTTCCTGTGTTGGGATTTCATCATGTTCCTCAGATCCTCTATTTTTTTTTATCTGTGTCCTCTCTAGATTTATTAGTCATGTCTTGCACCATGAGCAAAATCTTTGCTGTTATCTGAGTAATTATTTCTGATTTCATTTTTCCCAGATCCTCTTTTGTTGCCAGTTCAGAGAGTCCAGGTGGTTGAGTATCAGAGCGTTCCATCTCGTTTCCCTTTGGGGTTGCTGTAAGTGATCCAGAAGTCTGTTTTTGAGACTTATTTACGTGTCTTCTCATTTCCACGGGAGGAGGTGCTTCTGACGCCCACACGGCTCACCTTCTCTTCCCTAGGAGCTTGGGATGGCAGCAGGGGAGCTTCCTTCCTGGTGCTGGGACCGGCTGAGCTTCTTTGCCCTAGGAGCCTGGGATAGAGGCGGGGAGCTTCCTTTTGGGTTCCCAGCCTTTCTTGTAGCAAAATAGACTAAGACAACCAGCTGGATGGTTATGCAGGCAAGGCCAGCAAACATTTACTCAGATGATTTTTCACCCTTTGCTAATATTTTCCTACCAAGCCACAGTGTCTTGGTTTCTTTTTTAAACTGAGTTCTCTGAGAAGCGAATGCCAAGTCAAAATTAAAAGTGTACAAATTTTACTGGGGAGACATCCATGATATAAAATGGGGCAGAGCTGGAAAGCCATTAGGCAGTGATGCTGGGAAGGGAGAGAGGGAGATAAGGTGGGTAGAAGCATCCTGGATTCCCAGGCAGTCTGAGAGGTTTGGCAGGGACTTTGGACAGTCAGCGGTCAGATGAGCTGCTCAGCAATGGAGTGCCTGTGCACCTCTGCAAGCTCAGTCACCGCCTGGAAGCAGGGCTTTGGACATCCACAGCTGTGGGTCTCAGAGTCTGGCCATGGCCTTGACTGGCTCCACTTCCTGTTGCTAGAGACCTGTGAGTCCTCGAGACAGCCACAATTCCAAAAGCAGCTGGGGGCAAGATGAGAAAGTGAGCCTGGAAGTCTGTTCAACCACATAGACTGAAATGTTTTAAACAAATACTAGCAAATCAAACTCTCTCTCTCTCTCCATATATATATTATTTATATATAATATACTATACATATATCATTCAAAAAGTGTCCTATTAATGAACTTAAACCTATTTTATGCTGATTATTGCATGTACAAAAGTTATTCTATCGTGCTGAGAATCTCAAGATGAATAGAACTGCTTCTGGATGTTTGCCTCTTACTAAATGTCACCAGGATGCTGAGTATTTGGGACTAGTTCCTAGTTTGTTTTCTAGAAGATTGTTATGGAATCACTCTCATTGATATACTTGTCTTGAATTCCTCATTTAACCTCTCAACACACATCTAATCAATCATCACTTTTTACCTCCCTAAATCTATCCCTTCTCTCCCCACCTCCCCCCATCCTGTCCCTACCATGACCCACGTTCAGATCTTTTACTTGGCAGATCCTGCTGATGTTTAGCATCATAGCTAAATGTCAGCTCCCAGGGCAGACTTGCCCCAGCTCAGTGGGCAGGACCCACCTTTGACTCTGGGAGCCCCAGGCTTTTTCTCCTCTTCCTAGGGAGCTTTGATCATACAGTTAACATCATTCATTTCCCTTTATCTGTCCCCCTGTGAAAACAAAACTCATTTCCAAATTGTTTATCATGTCCCAGGGCCTAGTGAAATGCTAGCATTATTTATTATTCCACATTATTATGCGTTATAACAGGGTAGAAAAGATCCATACAACACTCATCCTGGCCTGTGCTCAGAGTGTGATGTGACAGCAACATAGCTCTAGTTCAGCCTTTTGGTGTACAGTGTTAGAATTGTGTCCCCTTGGACTGAGCTCTGGGAGCTCAGGGAGTCTGCCTTGCTCTTCCTGGTGTCCCTGGGCCTGATATAAAAATGGTCACTGAACATGCACTTTATGGGTAGCTTGTGATTTTTCTGGGGATGGGAGATGCCTTACAAAACAGGCAAGGAAAATATGAACATGGGCTTTTTCAGACTTCTTCTTATCAATACATCATAATAATCATTTTGTCATTGAAGTACAATTCCATTGACAGATGTGTCCACAAGATCTAAGGATCCAGACTCAGAGCAGGTGCCTAGCACTAAGAACTGTTGCTTTTTAGGAACCTCTAACACACCTGCCCTAAGTCCCTGGAGCCCTGGCTTTTTGATCTGCAACATTCCATCTCTCTACAGAGTCACAATCCTCCAGTTATTGAAGATCAAACAGTTTGAAAGCTCTGAAATAAAAATTTTGCTTTTCTGGAGAACTTCAATTCACATTTATTATGTAACCAGATGAAATATAAATGCAATTGTAATTTAAGTAAACTAAATACTTTCTTAATGTCCAATAAATATGAACCATTCAAAATTATTGAATTAAATGTGAACAGATCAAATATGAAAGTAAAAGTCTGAAGTTTTGGATTTAGATTGTGTTTAAGTGGTTTTTTTGGGGGGTGGTGGTGTTTTTTTTTAAACATTTACTGGTACATTTAATTAATTAATTAATTAATTTATTTATTTATTGGTACCTGGGATCAAACTCAGGACCTTGCGCTTGCCAGGCAGGCACAGCACCACTGAGCTACATCCCCTGCCCCAGGGGGATTACTTTATTGAGATAGGGTCTTGCGGTGTAGTTCAGGTTGGCCTTGAAGTCATTACATAGTCCAGGCTGGCCTCAAACTCATAGTAATCCTCTTGCCTCAGTCTGCCAAGTGCTGGGATTACAGGGATGCGCCACCACATCCAGTGGTTCAAGCTTTTGAGTTCTAGCTTTGCTTTAAAGGAACCATAATTGTAAAACAAAACAAAATGAACAAAACCCAAAATGAACCAAAAAAACCTTTTCAGATTGGCCATTATCACTCAGGATAACATCCTTGAGATCCATTCTGTGTATGTTTTCTATAATTTGCCTCTTTTTCTTTCCAGTAGTATCGTTGGTTTAGATACACCAGTTTCTTTGCCACTCACCTTGTTACAAGGTAAAGCAAGGCACATTAAAATGTTAGAGTCAATTTGAGCAAACAATGATTTACGGATTGGGCAGCTCCAATTTAGGTCTTGGGTTCCATGAACGAAGCATAAGGGACAGGTTTTCGTAGTGTGAATGCAGAAGTAATAAAAAATTTTTTTGGTTAGTCACAGTTACTACAGTGGCCTATGCAGTCTATTCTGTTGAAAGACCCTAGTGACATAGTTACAAATTTGTTGGCTGCTTCTGATTGATTGCACCTAAATTCTGTTTTCATACTTTATAGGCATTTACAAGAAATAGCTCAGTTTAAGTTTGATTTATGCTTCCAAACTGAGCAAGGTTCAGTGAGAAGTGACTTTGCTCAGAAATTCCTCAAGCCTGCTTTATATTTTACTTTACTTTGAAACCTACTGAAGGATATTTTGGTTCTTTTCAGTTTTCAGCTATCACAGATAAGCTGCCACAAACGATTGTTTACAGGATTTTTGTGGACACATTTTTTTCATTTCTGTGGGATAAATGCTGACAAGTAAAATTGCTGGGTTATATGGTAAGAGCTTAGTTTTAAAAGATACTGCAGAACTATTTTCCAGGGTTAATCATTTATTTTCAAAGATAACATGAACATGGGATGTGAACATGCACATGAAAACATAAAAATGCAATGACTACAAAACATTTTTTAAAGTCCCTTCATATCTGCTATCTAGGCCCTGACCTCTTCTCTGTTGGCTATCAGTTAGATAAGCATCACATGGTTCCTGCATTATTATTCTAAAACTCATCTTAAAAGGTTTTTATGATGCATCTATAAATATTTTCCTTCCCTCTAAACTGATGAGTGGATAGACCATGGTTTATGTACGCATTCCTCATATTTGCAGACTTTTGTTATTCCTTATTTTTGCTGTCGTCCATAAGTGATGGAACAAAGACCTCTCAAATGGCTTATGTGTGTATTTCTGTCTTTTAAAGAGAAATACCAGGGATGAAATTACTGGGTTACAGACATGCATATGTGTGATACCGACATTGACAAACTGTCTTCTTAAAAGAATGAGTCAATCCATACTCCTGCCAGAAATGTATGAAAGTTTCTTCACACCCTTGTTCATACTTGTTATTATCAATTTTATTAATCCTATGAGTGAAAATTTTCAGTGTTATTATAATTTGTATTTCCTTGATTAACGAGAATGCACATCTTTTAAATAATATGATTGGCTATTTTTATGTTATCTTTGATAAATAACTATTTGTATTTCTGGACTGTTCCCCTCCCCTCACTTGACTATATTTTCCTTATTGAATTTTAGTAGCTCTTTATTTTTAAAATAAATTTTAAGAAATGTTAATAGTCTTTTGGATTTTATATATGTAGTAAAAATATTTTTCCATATCTGTTGCTCATGTCAAATTTCCACTTGGAGTGTGTGTATGTGTGTGTATGTGTGTGAGAGAGAGACACTGTTAGCTTTATTTAATCTAGTCCTGTTTTGTGTATGTGCTGCCAAAGTGAGCACAATTTATTCTTGTTTTTTTAATTCTTGTTTTGTGTAGTCAAATTGATCAGTCTTTTGCTTTACGTCTCCTGGATTTTATTCTTGCTTAATGTTCCCCTATGTTTTTGAAAGTTGTTGGTTTAACTACAAATTACCAGTGATCCTTGACTAATAATGGTTTAATTAATTTTTCAGCTTTTTGCTGGGTTGAGAGTGATACACATTCAGTAGAGATCATACTTGTAACTCTGAGCAGCAGCAGCAGCAGCAAGCCACAGCTCCCAGTCAGCCCCAAGATCTTCAAAGGAAGAAACCCAGTACTCTACAGTGTGCTGTGCTGGTGAGCTATGGTGTAGTTGACACTTTTTTTTTAATGATAGTTCAATTTACAATGAGTCTATCAGGAGGTAACTTCATGAGTAAGGGGCACCTGCACTGGAGCTGATGCCGGTTGCTTCAGCTACCATATTAAATCTAGATTCTTGGGTCAGGAGGCTTGTCAATAAACCTGACCCTCTGTGGTCTAGCCGTATTATTATTTACCCCCAAATGTTGCCTGCCTGCTTTGTTTGAGGTACTGAGGATTGAAAATCCCCCGCTCTTTTTATTTATTGTTTTGAGATAGGGTCTCTCTGAGCTGCTAAATTGACCAGTGTTATGGCTTGTGTTTAGGTGACCCCCCCAGGTCTCATGCAAATGAGTGGGGCTATTTTGGAGGTGTCTGAATCTAGAGTGTGTGATTGATTCATATTGGGACTAGACCTGAGGGAAGTAGGATTAGAGCTACACATCCTAAGTAGTCTGAATGAGATAAAAAGAGCAGAAAGACACTGTTAAGATTCTTTCTTGCTTGCTTTTGCTGTCTTCCACTGCCATGAACTGTTGCTCCTCTGCCACTCTGCCTTGGAGCCAGCTGATTATGGACTGAAACCTCTATGTACTATAAGCCAAATAAACCTTTCACTCTTTAACTTTGGATGTTTCGTATTTTGTCTCAGCAACAAGAGAAGAGTAACTAACACACCCAGGATGGGCTCAAACTTTCAATCCTTCTGCCTCAGTCTCCCAAAGTGCTAGAAATAGAGGTGTGAGCCACCATGCTCAGGTTCCTCTCTCTTGATTTCTGCTGATATAAGTTACAATATCTTAAAATTCTTTTAATGTGTCAGTAGTATCTTCCCTATCAGATTTTTGACTTTTCCCCTTGAGATAGATGCAGGGACCCACTCCAAACACTGGGAGGCCATACTGAGTGATGTGGCCGAGTAGGAGGTCTTGGGGAGTCCTGGCACCTTCTCTCCAAGTACCTACCTTAGATGAGGTTATTAAAAGTGTTCAAGCCATGAAAGATTTTTATTTTCTCAAACAGAAAAAGAAAAAGGAAGGGAAAAAGAAAAAGAAAGGCTGCATCTTTTGGCAGAGAAGGCTCAGAGCATGTGGAAGTTCAAGATTTGTGTGTTCATTTGAATCCATCCAATGCCTTGATTTCAATTCTCAGGAGTCCTATCCTCCCTATCCATTTAAAAGACCAAATTATTCTATGAATTAAACCTGTGATGAGATTCTATAGCCCAGTGGATCAAATCTAGAGCCAGCTTTTCAACTTTGCCCCCACAAAACTCAGGAATTTCTTTTACTACCATGATAAGGAGCTCTCTTTTTCTCTAACAGTGCCTGACTTGATATTACAAAGTTTTAAAGTTTCCATTTTTTAAAATAAATTCTCCAGTACAATCAGAAGTAACAAGCCTTACTGTATGCTAGTTTTTGTTGTCATAATTCCCACGCTGGTGGTCAAATTTGACATCACTTTGGCCTCCTAACATCTGCTTCTGTATCATTGCTTCATTGCAGGTAATCACAGCTAATAATTTAAATAGTATTTTGCCTGTAATAGATGCCATCAGTATTGGCACTTAATCCAGTGTTGCCTTCTTTTCCCATTCACAATAAGGCTATCAGTATGTTCAGTCCAATCACATCTAACCAGGTTCTCATATTCAGATATCTATTTCCTGGACTACCATGGTACCAAGTAGAGCAATGTGATCAGTAATTAATCATCCGAAGAGCACAATCAATTGGTATTTCAAGTAAAGGTCATTTAATACAGATACTTGTTTACAAAACAATTGTTTGAGAAGAAGAGAGAAAGATGCGCTGGAGAGAGAAAAGGGAAGACCACACAAAGACCAGAGAGTGGCAGTTTTTCCTGGCTGGAGCCCAAGGGCCTGTTCATATTGTGATGTAGGCAGGGACACTTTTGCTGCCACTGGTGCTGCTGCTACAACTGTAGAACTGCCACTGAGGATTGGGGACCTCCATCCCACTAGCTGTGGTGACCAGCAATGGTCACAGCAGCTGCTAAGCTTCCTTCATGGCGTAAAGAAAATGGTGCTATTCCTTGATAGAGCCTTAGAAGAAGCCAAGGGATAAAGAGCCTGGGAAATGTAGTTTAGAGGTTTTAACACCCAGTGTTACAGAAGAGAATACAGAGACAGGTGTGGACTCTTGCTATGATTTGAGTGAATCCCAAACTTTCACATGTTACAATCTTGGTCCCCAGTGTAGTGGTGTTAGAGGGGACCCCACACCTAAAAGTTGGGTGTGGGAGCTTGTAAGAAGTAATTAGGACACTAGGGTTGCTGCCTTCAGAAGAAATTAGGGTAGTTCTCTTGGGACAGTGGTTAGTTCTAATGGGAGCATTGCTATAAAAGAGAAAGACCGCTTTCCCTGCTCTCTCACTGTGTGCTCTGTCCCTCTCACCTATGTATGTGGCATGATGCCATCTACCATGATGTGATGTAATCAGGAGAGTCCTTGCCAGACTGGTGATGTGCTGCTTGGATTTTTAGTCTTCCAAACTGTGAGTAAAATAAACTTTCTTTGTTTATAAAGTATTCAGCTTAACTATTTTCTTATAGCAATGGAAAAATGGACAAAAAGACAGTAGATGTGTTTTTTTAAAATGATGGAGAAAACCAAGAAAGAAGGTGGTTTGGGGTCCAGCAGACAGAGGATTCAACACCAGAAAGAGGCAATCAGCATGCTCAGGAAGAGGGAAAGGAGAACTCAGGCCAGTTGCTGCTCAGGCAGCATGGAGATCCGCCAGGCCAAACTAGTGTGGGCAGACTGGTGGCTCCAGATGTGAGATCTCCAGGGGAAAAGGAAAGAAAATGAGCCAGTGTGTGAGTGTGCTTGAATATACTGAGGGCACATTTATTGTTTTGTCAGAGAGTTTGGGGAGGAATGAATGAAATGAGGACTATATAGAAAGTGAGGCAATAAAAAATAAGATTCTGGAAAAGCAAAATGTCATGACAGAAAGGCAGCATAATCATAAGAATACTATGTGGCTCAGGCTTCATTAACAGTTACATACTATGATGATGCCAGTGTTGATTATTTGATTTAATTAGTATGTTACAAAACAAAGTTCAAAGGGAAGAGAAGAGTTGTGTTTTTGGATTATTCAAGAGGTGAAGAGAGATAAATCTGCATCTTTTGCACTAGAAAGTCAATAAGGAAATATTAAAACTGAAAAATAAAAAACATCAATAGAAAGGGGTTATTTGGGTACTTTATATGGAATAGATTTCAGTTTGAAAATTTCGTAGTTGCAAGCTTTTTCAGAAGGGGTGGTAGAAGTAGAATATGTCAAAGAAATTTTGCTTTTTATACAGGTCTAATAGTTTTTAGCTTTCAGAGCTATATTTACTATATTACTTTGATAAAATATTAATATATTTTTTGAAGTTCAAATATTACTTCAGTGAATATTACTTCAGTGAAAAATTACTGCCTATGCTTTAATAATGCCAACAATGTTCTTTGTTTAACTTTTCTCAAGATCTTTTATAGAAAGCACACATTTGTAGTTATCCATCCAAATATAAAAGGACTTTGCGATTCCTCAAGCTGTACTCTAATGCTTTTGACATTCCCTTCAAGTCTAACTCATGTAATGATCAGTGTATTTAAAATTTATTACCTATCACTGAAAGACCCCATTCAAAGGCCTTGATATACATTCTGGACTTTGGGTCTTTTATTGCATAAAGGAAATAGACTCTTTTCTCCTAACTTTATTTTTTTTTCAGATCTTTTCTATTTGGTTTCCCTCACCCACAGTTCCCCTATGTATTCTGGTTTGATGTCATTGTGGGAAAGGAAACAAATAAAGAAATACAAATATGTGAAAAAATTCAAGCAATCCAATGGCCTTGGAGTTCCAAGGACAGTGTGAACTGGAAGGGCTTGGCAGTATCCAGTCTGTAGAGTGATTTTTACAGAGCAGTGCAAAAAAGTCAATTGGCTATTGCTCTAGGTTGAGAGAGCTCAAGGGTAAGTATGGGTGAATTGCATGGGCTTTGTGATGAGTGAAGAAATCTCTGCTTCTGGTCTTGGCAGCATCAAAGCAAGGTTGTAGCAGGAGTCAAGGTCTTTCTCCTTAGTTTAGTGGAATGTCTGGTTTCTTGACTTGGAGGTAAATCATATTTTCTTTATATTTTCTTGGTCTGCCATAAGAAATGAAATTGAAGAGGAGATAAAGGAATTATGGGGAGGTTGAAAATCAAAGTAAAATGGATATAAATTAAACAAAACATAGTTATAAATTTTTCTCAGGATTAGTTTTGAAAAACATGTTCTGAATGGTGAGTTTCATAAAGAAAATGGACAGAGCTTGGTATAGTACAATGAGGTGTACCTAAAACTCTTCTCTAGAAGTAGAACTGGCATAACTAAGGCCCCTTCTTAGGGTATTTCACTATCTTGTAGCAGATAATGTGGCTAAAGATTAAATTCAATTTTATATTAGTTAGATGATGGTTTCCAAAATCCATTACTATTAGTTGTCAAATAAAATTTGATAACCAACATTCATTTACTTTTTGATAGTTCTATGAGTGAGAATGCAATTAAGATTTTTCTCAGTGTTTTTTTTAACCATTTTACCTCTATACATTTCAGTATTTGCTGATACTCATTGGAAAAATGTTGTTTTCTTCAGTGTATTGTTCTCATCTATGTCCTCTGGATATGCTACTGTTCATAGTAATATTGAATCAGGTGTGGGCCATCCTAGGCACCCAGCTCCCCACAGAATTCCCCCATCTGGACAGGGTCAGTCCTGCCTCAGTGTTTAGACCAGTCCAATCTAAGATGAAGTTAGCAGAAACCCACCAAATCATCCAGAAACACTGCAGTCCTCTCAGACTCCAGGTGGAGGGGCAATCAAATCTGCCAAGCTTTCAGAGTTTCTGTACCCATAATGGTGGCGGCAGCAGCACCAGCAACAACAACAACAGCAGCAGCATCACTGACAAGAACAGCAGCACCAGAAGCAACAATAGCATCACCAAAAGCAGCAGCAACATCAGAAGCAATAACAGCAGCATAATCAGCAATGATAGCAGCAACAAAGGCAGCAGCACCACCAACAGCATTAACGATAGCAGTAACATCAAAAGCATCCACATCAATGGCAGCCATAGCATCAGCAACAGCACCATCACTGAGAGCAGCACCACAGACAACAGGACCATCACCAACAGCAGCAACAATAGCAGAATCAACAACAACAGCAGCAATAACAAGACTACCAACAGCAATAGCATCACTAACAGCACCAGAAACAATAGCAACAGTGGCAACAAGAGCAACAGTAGCACTACCAAGAGTATTATCATCAGCATCATTAGCAGCAACAGTAGCAGCAGCAGGAGGAAAAGTAGGAGCAACAATGGCAGCAGCAGCAAAAGCAGCAACAACAGCAGCAGCAGCAATGATAGCAGCAGCAATAGCAGTAATACTAGCAATACAATAAGGAAAACTAGTAGCAAGAACAACAGCAGTGTAGACAATAGCAGTAACAACAGCATCATCAACAAAAACAGAATCAACAGCAGCAACAGCACCACCAAGAGTTGCACACATGGCAGTCACAATAATGGCAGTAACAGCAGCAACAACAATAGTACCAGTACCACCAACATCAATATCACCACCAGCAGCAGTAATATTTGCAGCAAAAGCAGCAGCCACCATGTTATCATCAGCAATAGCAGTAACAACAGCAGCAATAACAACAGCACCACTAACGACAGCACCACCTCTACCATCAATAACAGCAGCAGCAGCAGCAGCAGCTGCCACAGGAACAACTGTAGCAGTACCACCAACAGTAATACTATCAGCAGCAGTGCCAGTAGTGTCAGCAGCACTACTACCAGCAGCAATAGCAGTAGTAACATGAGCAACATAATCAGCAACATTAGCAGAAGTAACAACAGCAGAAACAACAGCAGCATCAATAACAATGGCAGAAACATCAGCATCGGCAAGAGCACTACCACCCAGAGCACCAATGGCACCACTAACAGTGGCTGCAACAATAGCACCACTAGAAGCAGCAGCACCAGCACCATCAAGAATAGCAGCAACAACAGCAATATTGACAATGACCGCAATGGCAATAACAGCAACACCACTAACAGTAGAAGCAACAGCACCAGCAGCAGCACCACCACCAGTGGCAATAGCAACACGAGCAGCAGCATCAACAGCAGCAACATCACTACCACCACTAACAGCAACAATAGTAGTAGCATCAACAGTAGCAATAACAACAACTGTAGCAGCACTATTACCAGTGGTGACAGCAGCAGAAGCACCACCAATAGAATCAATAACAGCAACACCAGTGTTATAATCAGCAACATGAGCAGCAGCAAAAACAGTAGTACCAACCATAGTGGTAACAACAGCAGTACCACCATCACCACCAACAGCAGGAACAACAGTAGCATTGACAATAGCAGTGACAACAGCAGAAAAAACAATAGCATCATCAGCAACAACAGTGCCACCAATGGTTGTGCCAATGACAGCATCAAGAGTAACAGCAACAACAATACCACCAGCAGCAGTATCAAGAACAATAGCAACAACATCAGCATGAACAACAGCAGCAACAGCAGCAGCAGCAGCAACACCAACAGTAGCAGCAGTGGTGGTGGTGGCAATAACAGCAACAGCAGGTGCAGCAGCAGCAGCAGCAGCAGCAGTAGCACCACCACCAACAATAACAATTGTAACAGCAGCAGCAGCACCATCACCACCACTACCAACAGCAGCACCTCCAACAGTAGCAGCAGCACCACCATCACCAACTACAACATCAGCATCTCCAACAGCAGCAGCAGCAGCACCACCACTAACAACATCAGTACCTCCAACATTAGCAGCACCACCACCAGCAACAACAGCACCTCCAACAACAGCATCAGAAACAACAGCAGCAACAACAGTAGCAGCACCAACAGCTCTGACAAAAGCAAAATCATCAGTAACATTAGTAGCAACAGTATTACCACCAACAGTAGCATCAACAATAGTAGCAACCACAGCGGCAGCAGCACTGCTACCAACAGCAGCAGGAATAGGAACATCCACAGCAGCAACAACAGTGATAGCAGTGTCAGTGGTGGTGGCAACAACAGTAGAATCAACAACAACAACAGCAACAGCAGCAGCAACACCACCAACAACACCAGCTGTAGCAGCAGCAGCACCACAAGCAACAACTACAATAATAACAGCAGCAGCAGCACCACCACCAACTACTACAACAGAACCTCTAACAACAGAACACCAACCAACAATAGCACCAGCAACAGCACCACCAACAGCAGCAGCAATAATAGCAGAACAACACCAACAAAAACAAAAACATCAGCAACATTAGTAGCAACAGCAGCAGCAATACTACTACCACCAATAGTAGCATCAACAATAGCAGCAACAACAGCTGCAGCAGCACTGCTTCCAGCAACATCAGGAATAGAATCACTAGCAACAGTAGCAGCAGCAGTAGCAGTAGCAGTAGCACCTGCAGCACCAACAATAGCACTAATACCAGCAACAACAGTAGCAGTAGCAACAGTAGTACCAACAATAGTAGCAACAATAGCAGCACTGTCATCACCAACAATAACAGGAACAACAATAGCACTGACAATAGCAGTAACAATAGTAGCAGCAACAACAACAGCACTACTAACCATGACATAAATAATAGCATCAACAATGGCAGCAACAACAATACCACCAGCAGCACCAAGAAGAGCAACAACAACAGTAGCATCAACAATAGCAGTTACAGCAACAACTGCAACATCACCAGCAGCAACATCACCATCAACAGTAGTGGCAACAATAGTAAAGTCAACAATAGCAGTAACAACAGTAACATCAACAATAGCGGCATCACCACCACCACCAGCAGCAACAGCAGCAACAATGATATAATCAACAATGGTAACAACAGCAGCAGCACAACTACTACTACCAGCAACAACAACAATTCTAACATAAACAATAGTAGGAACAACAGCAGCATCAATAATGGCAGCAACCACAGCATCAATAGCAACAGCATCAATAATAGCAGCAGCTATAATACCACCAAGAGCCAGAATGGCAGCAGCAACACCAGCAACAGCAACATCACCATCAGCAGCAACAATAATAGCAGCAACACCAAAAGCAGCAGTAGCAACAATAGCAACACCACCAGCATAATCAACAATAGCAGCAACAGCAGAAACAGAAACAGCTTCAGCAGCAGCGGCACCAACAATAGTAATTATAACAGCAATATCAATAATGGCCATAACAGCAGCAGCAACGATAACATCAACAACAATGTCAACAACAGCATCAGCAGCAACAGCAGGAGCAGTCATAGAACCATCAACAGCAGCCAGAACAGCAGCATCACCAACAAAGGCAGCAACAGCAGGAGCAGCAGCAATAGCATCAGCAACAGCAACAGCAGCACCAACAATAGCAATTATAACAGGAGCATCAATAGTGGTCATAAGAGCAAAAGCAATGACAGCATCGAAAACAATGTCAATAACAGCATCAGCAACAACAGCAGCTATAGAACCACCATTCAGAACAGCAGCATCAACAACAATGGCAATAGCAGCAGTAGCAGCAGCAGCAGCTGTAGCACCACCAAAAGCAGCCAGAACAGCAGCAGCAACAACATCAGCAACGGCAGCAGCAGTAACAGCAATGATAACAACAACATAAATAATGACCATAAGAGCAGCAGCAACAACATTAACAACAATGTCAGCAGAATCAGCAACAGCAGCAACTATAGAACCACAAATAGCAGCCAGCATAGAAGGATCATCAATGGCAGTAACAGCAGCAGCAACAGAAATGGCAGCAACAGCAGCAACAGCACCATCAACAACAGCAGTAACGGAAGCGTTGACAACAGCACCAACAATAGTCACAATGGCAACAATAGCAGTAAGGGCATAAATAACAGCAGCTGGAACAGCAGCAGGTGGAACAGAAGCAACAACAATGGCAGCAACAGCAGCAGCAGCAACAGTAACATTAACAGTAGCAGTAACAACAGCATCATCAACAACAATAGTAGCAAAACAGCAGCATCAACTATAACAGTAATGGCAGCATTAACAATGGCCAGAACAGCAGAAGGAAAAGCAGCTTCATCAACAGCATCATCAAAAACAGCAGCAGCAGCAGCAGCAGCAGCTATTGAACTAACACCACCAGACAGAACGGTACTATCAATAGCAATAATAGCAGCAGCATTAACAACTGCAACAACAGCAGCGACAGTAACAGCAACAACAGCAGTATTACCACCACTGCTACCACCACAATTACTGCCATCAGCAATGGTAGCAATAACACCAGGAATAGCAGTAACAACAGCAGCATGAACAATGGCAGCAGCAAGTGTACCACCACCAACAGCAATATCAACAACAAGAGCAGCAGTGACAATAACAGTAACAGTAGCAATGATACCAGTAACAGCAACAGTAGCAGTAGCACCAGGGAAGACAGCAGCAATAATAATGGAGGCAACAACAGCATCAACAGTATCAACAAAAATAGCACTATCACTAATAGCATAAAAAACAAAAGCAGCAGCAACAATAAGCAACAACAATATCAGGAATATCAGCAACAGCAACAACAGCATCAATAATAGTTTCAGGAACAATAGCACCACCAATAGTTGTATTAACAATAGTACACCACCAACAGCATCAACAACTGCAACAGTACCAGCATCACCAACAATAGTAGCAATAACAGCATAGCACCAACCAAAGCAGCATCAACAATAGCAGCACTAGTTACAGCATCAACAATAGCAGCACCAGCAATAGCATCAGCGGCAACAGCAATGAAACAGCAGCAACAGAAACATCAACAACACAACAGTAGCAGTAGCAGTAGCAACAGCTACAGCCTAGAAGCTCCTTGTTATGGCTTGTGTCTAAAGGTCCCCCAAATCCTCATGCAGTTGTAGGTGGGGCTTTTTCAGAGTGGTTGAATCTAGAGTGTGTGACTGATTCATGGTGGAGTGCTAGGCTCAGGGGCAGTAGGATTAAGGGTGTGAGTCCTACCTGCCCTAAGTAGTCTGGATAAGATTAAAGGGGCAGAAAGATACTGTTAAATTCCCTTGTTGTTTTGCTACCCCTGTCAGCTTCCATGAATTGTTGCCCCTCTGTGATGTGCCACTCTGCCCTGGAGGCAGCCGATTATGAGCTGAAACCTCTGCAAACTTCGAGCTAAAAAAACCCTTTCCTCTTTTAACCTTAGATGTCAGGTATTTTGTCTCAGCAATGAGAGAAAAGTAAGTAAGATGCTCTGCACTGTATAAGTACTTGGCTGCTTGCTCCATGTGTGGACCTAGCCTTCACAGTGTGAGGAGGTTGTGTGGGCCATGGAATGTGTCAGGCTGGATTGGATCCTTGGCTTCGTCACTTACTGATGATGTGATTCCAGACAAGTCCCTTAATCTCTCCATGCCTGCATTGGTTGCAGCTGTCAGTAGGGTTACTAATAACACCTATTTCTTAGGGTTGTAGCAAGGACTAAGCAAGGAAATGAGTGTGAGGGGAGAAGGCCTTGGAGAATAGTAGTTGAGTAGAGCTCAGCCATTGTTCTCATTTCACAGAAAAGGGAATAGGGTCAGAGGGGAGACCAGGGCACGTTACTAACCACACAGGGTGTGTTTGTAACTAGACTGGGCCTAGTATTCTCAGGAGCCACACACCCTGGGTGTGCAGGAGAGAGACCCCAGACTGCCCTGTTCTCTGTCCCTGGGGCATTGAACCTGGCGTCTGCTCTCAGTGCCAACCATGGTTTGCCTCTTGCCTGCAATCTGCAGGTGAACCCTCCCACAGCTGTTTTGGCCCATACTTTGCACACTCTTCCTGCAGTCCCCAGGCCTCTCACAGAGCTGTCTCAGTGACCAGCAAATTGGGTTATATGATATAGAAAAAGTAAAGTGAAAATCTTTATAGGCATATTATTTGTAGCTACCTTAGCTAGAAAGCACTCAAAATAACAATAGCTGCAATTCTTGGGAATGTCTCTTCAGCCTGTTTTAAGCCAGCCTGGTGGGAACTGAGAACTCTGACACATGTAGGTGTGTGTGTACATGTCACTGAGCTGCATTGTTTGTCTCAAAACAACACCCTTAAAATTCAATTTTTTTTTTTTTTTTTGGTGCTGGGGATTGAACTCGGGACCTTGTGCTTGCAAGGCAGGCCGCGGCACCACTGAGCTAAAGCCCCGGCCCCTAAAATTCAATTTCTAAGGAATAGTCTCAGTATGTGTTTTGTTATTTTATAGAACAGCTATCAAAACTTCACTGAAGAATAGCAGTGGCTCTTGGACATTTATTAAGTACCAGGAACTGTACATGCATTGTCTCATTTAATGGTTATGAAAATCCAAGGAGTGGTACTCTTGTCCCCATTTACAGTACACATGAAGACTCTGAGGCAGGCCCCACAGATGGAAAATGTGAGCGTGGATGGTTAGACTCTATGGTCGTGCTCCTCCTCGCCAGGTGGGACTGCCTGCCTGACATCAGAGCTGCTGGGGAAAACTCAGAAGGACTTTAATTCTCAATGCCAAGCAAGGCTGCAAGATTCATTCTACAGCTATCTGGGAAGCTTCTGCTCTGGGTGTGACACGACATACACAGGACAGAATCTCTGTCCTCAGAACTAGGTGCTCACATGCACAGGAAGGTACGTTGAGATAAGAGAGAGGAGAGGTAGTCTAGATTAAGGGCTTCAAACTCAGATGTCCTTCTCAGCCAGGCAAGTAATATAGATATACCCGGCCCAGGACAATAAGAGAATGGTAGGGGTTGTAGCCTACCTCAGAGGGCAAGTTCTTCAAAGAGCAGAGCCACTGCTCAGCTCCCACAAATTGTCAGCAAGAGGAAATGCCTGCTCAGTATTCCCAAATCCATTTTCTAACAGATCCTGGAAGTCCCCTTTATGTGGAATTTTCCACTTCAAAAAATATTGTGTTGGCCAAACAAAGCATTTGAGTACTTGGTGTTCTATGGGCTAACTCAGGCTGAGTTAAAAGGCCTCTTTTAATTCAAAGATCAGTTCTAGGAAAAGCCTCAGAGCACTGCAATTCAGCAACATTTTGCTGAAGTACCCAATGTGTTAAATGCGAAGGGTTTGTAGAATGATGAAATTCAGTTTAGCTCATGGCATCAATGGATCCAAAGTGGAGATGACAAAGTTTAAAAAAACAAAGATTTAAGTAGATCATATAAACAAACTCATGGAGAGAGTGTGATATAGGTTTCTATATTTAGATTTTTTAGTTCACTTTTTGAAAAGGTTTCTTGTGTTTCAAAATTCAGAGTATACAAAAATTTATGTCTAGAAAAGTCTTCCTGTTGTCTATATCCTATAGTCACCAAGTTCCAGACAGCCAGTGTTATGGTTCTTGCACATTTTTAAGAGATAGGCACACATGTGAGCGCACAAACACACACACACACACACACACACACACAGAGTAGTTCCCTTAAACCTTGGGGAGACACATTCCATGACCCCAGTGGATGCCTGGTAATATTGCATCCCATAAATGCATGCTATGTTCTCATACACACATTCCTATGTTAAAGTTTAACTTATAAATTAGGTATAGTGGGAGATGCATTCTTACTGAAGCTCTTCACAACTGCGGCATAAATATTTTTTTCCTTTCTTTACTATATTAAGAGCTTTCACCTTTTCACTTAAAAGAAATACTTTGTAGTTTCTTTTTGGCATGTCTCAGTTACCAGCAGTACTACTCTTGTACTTCGTGATCATTTTTAAGTAAAATAAAGATTATTTGGATAAGAGTATGGTGTGACCTTGACAATCCATTTGAGAATTGAGAGTACATTTTTTCAGTGCTGGGGATTGAACCCAGGGCCTCATGTCTGCTACTCAAGTGCTCTACCCCTGAGCTATACCCTCAGCCCTCCGTTTGATAACTGATATGCCTGCTGAGTTACTAACGGGAGGGTAGACTATGTAGCACAGATACTCTAAGGGGTGATTAGCATAATGGTGCAATACTTCATCATGAGAAGTGTGGTACAAGATTTTATAGTGCTACTCAAAACAGTACAATATGAAATTCATAAATTATTTATTTCTGCAATTTTCCATTTAATATTTTCACACTGCAATAGATGAGCCATGGGTAACTGCAACTGTATAAAGCAAAGCTATGGATAAGTGAGGATTACTATATCTATATCAGTTTTATTTTTTTACCATTTTATTTTCAATTATTTTTTATGTTTATGTATTTTAAGTATATTTACAAGTGGTAGAACACATATTTTTTCATGTTTTGCCTTTTTTTCCATTAACAATACATCTTGGAGAACTTTCCTTATCAGTGTACCTAAAACTGACTCATTTTTCAAAATGGCTGTGTAGTATTTCATTGAATGGCATATCATATTTAACTGCTCTCTCAACTGATGGGCACTTGGGTTGTTCCCAATCTTTTGTTACATAATAATGCTTTAATGATCAATTCTCTACACATGTATTTTGCACATGTAAATTCCTAGAAGTGTAGAATTGCTAGGTGAAAGGATATATGCATTTATTATATGACCTTATCATCACATTGAGCATGATGGATGTATCAAGTTTGTTTTCTTACTGGCAATGTAGGAGGCTGCTGGTTTCCCACATTCTTTCCCAACACAGTTTATAGTCCAGGTACTTTGATCTTTGGCAATAAAGTAAATATTAATGCAGTGTTAATTTGTACATCTCTGATTATGGAGGAGGTTGAGCATATTTTCTTATATTTAAGAGTTGTTTTTATTTCCTTTTCACTGAATTAGTTGCTTAAGTCCTTTGTCTACCTTTTCTTTTTTGTGGCTGTCTTCATGGAATGGTTAGGAGTCTTTGTACTTTTAGGAAATTAGCCCTTTATAGAGGCTTAAATACTTTCTGTAAGTTTGTCATTTTAATTTTAACTTGCTCTAGGTTTTCAATGCAGATTTTGAAAAAATTTGTGAATGCAAACTATTGATCCTTCTTTTATGAGTTTGAATTTTTTTAGACATATATACAAAGACCTTTCTCATTATGAAGGTATAAAGGTATCTTCATTATTTTACTGTTTCTTTTTTCCAATTTCATCTTTGATTTAGCTTGAATTTATCTCATTGTATGATACAAGGTTTGAATTCAACCTCATCTTTCTCTCCAACTGGATACAGAGTTCTCCCAAAACATTTACTGAGTGTTTCATTTAGGAATCTCAACTCCCTACCTCTGCATGGTTTCAGCGTCCTCAATGGTCTCAGGCAGAGCCTTCCCTTTGGTCTCTGGGAGCAACAACACTAGTCCACCGGCCACCAAGCCAACCACAGCTGCAAAGACAAACGGATGCAAATCACATTAGAAAGCAAGCTCTATAATCAGAGCTCCCTCCCACCCTCCTATTTTCCTATACTTATTTATAGATTCTTTGGCCATCTCTGCCCTATTTTCCATCATAAATATTATGCCAATTCCAAACACCATTGGATTACAATTCCTTTTAGAGAAATGAAATACTTAACATTTTGAGTCAAGGTTATTCTAGACTAGAGGACATTGCCACAATATTAAGACACTTTGGAGTTAGAAAAGAACTGAAAAAAAACCTAACTGTATGAAAAGGCAGAATATAATCCTGCCAACATAAAGCACTTAGTAATGAAAATATGTCAGAAAACTAGGACCTTTACTAGCAAATTAATGAAAGTATTATTCCATAATAGTATTAAAAACTATAGTGAGGCCATTTAGTTCAAATATAGGTGCTTGCCAAATCCCTGTTGTTCCTTTTTCTTTGTCTCTAGTTATAATTTTTAATAACAACTGTGTTGACATTTTTATTTCTTTATATTCTGATAAATTTTTGGTCTTTTAAAGTTAAATCTTGATATGTTGTTTCCATAATGGAATGCAGGAAGTGGGGCTTGGGATTTCCAAGCACTGCGTGCTGGACTCCGTCTGTGCCCTCAAGAAATGGTGGCAATAACTAGATGACACAAAGCAGGGTGTCTCAGGCACAAGCCCCAGCACTGAACGCCTGAGTCTGACTCTGGCTTCTTCCCTGGCCTGACAGCCTTGGGAGGTTGGGCAGTGGCCTTGCCTCTCTGATTCCCTTCTGCCACATTGGCCAATATACTACCTTACAAGCTTGTGGGGGCTGGAATGAGTATTTGTAAAGCACTTAGGATAATGCCTGGCTCATGATATGAACCACAGACATGGTTACTAAATAATTTGCTGCTATAAGTCTTTCAAACCTTCCAGATTCACTTGGCGATTGCATTGTAATTAAATGATTGTATTGTAATGTAATGAAGCTCTGAAATGAATGAACTTTGATGAATAGACTCATCAAATTATCACCTATTTACCATTTTACATTTGCAAATATAAGCCTAACTACCCGGGATAACCATTAGCCATTTTTCCAGTGTTCTTTGAAGCAGAATTTTCTGATGTGTTGATTTTTAGGCTTCTTAGATCTCTCTCTCTCCTTTTTTTTTTTTTTTGAGGTAGAATCTCACTTTGTAGTCTAGATAGGCCTTGAGCTTACTATGTAGCTCAGGCTAGCCTCAAACTTATGGCAACCCTTTTGTCTCAGCTTCTTGCATGCTGGGATTACAGATGTGCACCACCACGCCCAGCTCCTATAACTATTTCAAGTCCACAGTTCACTGGTCTGAGAACCATGGGAGGTCCTGTTGTTGTCCTGCCCCTCTGAATCCCTTCTGCCACATGGGACAGTATACTAGTACCTCACAAGCTTGTTAGGAGGTACCTCACAAGCTTGTTAGGAGTATTGCATGGAAAAGAGAAAGAAGCTCAAATGCAAAACTATTAGTTGTGCTTCCTACTGCTCCCAGAGTGAAGTTGATAAGGGAAGAAGATAAAACTACTTGCAAAAATAAAGTTGGGATTGTCTTTGAGTTAATGTTGACTGTTGAAATGCTGCTATAATCTCTTAGCTGGGCTTGGCGTTGCTCTGTTAAATAGTGGGCATGAAAACATGAGGTAGCTATTTACTACCCAGAAATACCCTGCTGAGCCCTCAGTAACTGGGTGCCCCTAAGGGTGCAGCCGAGGTTGAGATGTCCCTAACTTCCTCCCACAAGGTTGGAGTTCAGAGCAGCTCCAGGTACTTCCTTAAGAGGAAAGGGCTGGGGACAGGTTCCCCCTGCTGGGGTTGGGGGAGAGTGAACTTTGGGAAACAAGTCCCCATCAGCAGTGCCAGCAACTCTGGGAACAAAACCCTGACAACCTCGGGATAAAAAGTTTGTGTATTACTATTTGACCATCTGTTAGAGTAGGATGTAGAAGAATTCACTGGGTCTGCTTAGAACTTTTGCTGGCAGATCTACGACAGTGGAAAATTTCTACCTCACGAATTCCTCGAGAAGAAGAGGGAAGGAATGAACTGAGCTGGGTGTGGGGCCAACATGCAGCAGGGGTGGCAGAAGTGGGTGCTTCCGGTGTGCACCTGTAGCACAGATCCTCTGATCCTGTCCTCCTCCCAGTGGTGTCAGTGCTGCACACACCAGGAAAAGTGGTGTCTATTCAAATGGAAAGTGGCTCAGAGGGAGTCTTACAGGAGACTAAACTGGGTGCACTGAGGGGTTCAGTTACCTGGAACAGGCAAATATGTGTGCATAAATCTGAACCAGCAGTCACACCTCAGGTGTCTGGGACACCCAGCAGAACACCTGTCCCAGTGGGAAAAGACAAGGGATGGAGTGGAATGGAAGTGCCCAGTGGGTCCCTTCAGACTTCTCGCTCAGTGGTAGAGAGACAGTACCCGTTGCCTCTGTCCTGCAGGTGGGGAAGGGTGGAGTAGACTCAGGGCTTTTACATTGAATCCTGTCCTTGACACTGCTAGCAGTGGCAGAAGAGGAACTGCTGCACCACTCTCCTGGAATCCAATAACCCTGAGTAATTGGGGCTGGGACCACTGCTACATAGTTGCCACAAGTGCCCCATTACACTGATGCATTTTTTCTTTTCTTTCATTCTTTTTTTGGGGGGGGGTGCTGGGACTTCATACTGAGCTACATCCCCAGACCCTTTTTTATTTTGAGACAGGGTCTTGCTAAATGAATAAGTTGCCTGGGCTCAGCTTGAACTTGCAAACCTCCCGCCTCAGCCTCCCAGAGTGCTGGGATTACAGGAAAGTGCCACTGTACCTGGCTTGGTGCATTTTCTTAATTGTGGATTTTGTTTCCTCTGGGTTCTGAAATGGACTTTTGCAAAAATTTAACCACCTTCCTTTGGAGTAATGAAACAAAAAGTTTGTGTATTTTAGTGCCTTTGAGCTGGAGATGGGTCGGGGTGGACATCTAGAAAGAGGGGACTGGAGAGAAACGTCCTTCCCACTCACTCTCCTTGAACTCTGTCCTTGTGAAACATGAGTTCATACTTGGGTATCAATAGAGACTAGTAGTATTAGAAATACTAGTGTTACTAAGTAGTACTATCAATAATATTGCTACCTACTAGTAATTAGTAGTTACCAATGAGCATGCTATCTATTTTGAGGTGGAGAAATGGAGGTTTCAAAAAGATAGTGTTCTGTTCAGAGGCTGTTGATGGGATTTCTCACCGAACACCACAAGTGGGAGCTCCAGCCAGACATCCGTGAGGCGGTAGACCAGGAAAGGCGTGAGGATGCCACCAATGTCACACATTGAGGAACAGACAAGCACGCCAAGATTCCTAAAACGTAGGAACTCAATATGACTTTTGACTTACCACAAGGCAGCAGTTATCTCCCACCTCCAAATAAATATTTCCTCAAGCTGGGCCAGGTGGTTTATGACTGTAACCCCAACACTCTGAGTGGTGGAGACTGGAGGATCACAAGTTTGAGCCCAGCCTGGGCAACTTAGTAAGACCTTATCTCAAAATCCCATCACCTGGCCTCTCAGTGACATTTCTAGGGACCCACTTGTGCTGTTCCAGTCACTGTCTCATGGAGCGCCTGGAGGTCCCTCTCCTGTGATTCCATGTCTTCTGTTCCCACTAAAGCCTCTGGACTTTGCCCCTTCACTGAAAGCATGAGGTGTGAGTCACTGGCCCCAGCTGCTGCCTCTGAGCATCCTCCCTTTTCCTACTGTGCTTGGAAATTGGGGTGCCATTATAGTTTAGATCTAAAATGTCCCCCAAAGTCTCATGCACATGGAAGGTAACTAATCTTGGGGGTGCCGTATTCATCAGTGAATCTACCCCTTGATGAGTTCATAGGTGAGTATGCTGTTAGAAGGTTGGGCCTGTTGGAGGTGGCCCACTGGGGGTGTGACCTGGTGTGTCCCTGGCTCCTCACTTCTCTCTCTGCTTCCTGGGTGTCATGGGCTGAGCACCTTTTCCTCTGCCCTGCCCCTCTTCCATCCTGTTTCTGCCTTGGGGCCTGGCAACCATGGACTGAAACTGTGAGTCCAAACAAATCTGTCTTACTTTAAGTTTCAGGTGAGTATTTTGTCTCAACAACAGGAAAATAGCTAAGACAGGTGCCTCTGCCTGCACTGCAGTGGTTCTAGCCCCAAAACAAGGGTTCCAGCCGCCCCTCATACTCACCTAATGAATGTAGGGTACAATTCAGCACTGACTAGGCAAACCATTTCGAAGGCCATCGTGATTCCCATCCTACCTAAGCACGCGATGGTGACTTTTAGCCACTGCAGATCTGAGGGGGAAAAGCACAGCTCTTCTGTAGGTGGCACGCGATCCCTCATTTTCAAACAGCGTTCCTGAGTGGGCTTTGTTCAGAGAAAATCTGGGTTCCAGGATGAAATGGGAAGCCAGAGCAGTACTGCTACAGATGCAAGGCAACAGCAGCAAATATTCTGTCTGTTTTAGTCTCCCAGGGGATCCTAATATCTTGTCCCTTTTAAAAAATACTTCATTTTAATCTATTTATTTATTTATGTTTTTCTGGTAATGGGGATTGAACTCAGGACCTTGTGCTTAAGAGGCAGGTGCAGTGTGACTGAGCTAAACCCCAGGCCCAAGGCTTCATTTTTAAAAAAGTAGTTTTAGGTTCTTAGCAAAAATAAGATTAAATTATGGTGATTCCTCATTTCCCTCCGGCCCTAACATGTATGCTCCCTCTCCCATTATCAATACACCTCTCATAGTGGCACATTTGTTACAATCGTGATCTGATAATGATACATCCTAGTCACCCACAGTCCACAATTTACATTAGGAGTCACTTTTGGTAGTGACCATTCTATGGTTTGGACCAATGTATGATGAAATGTATCCACCACTGTGATATCACACAGAATTTTTACTGCCTTCAAAATCCTCTGTTCTCCACTTGTTCAACTCCCCACCAATTCCCAGCAACCATTGATTTTTCCCTGCCTCCATAGTTTTGCTTCAAAGACTCCCTTATCTTTAGGCCTCAGTTGTTAACTACACAAAATTATAATATTTCCTAAGCTAGGATAACCTTATAGAGGTCACCCCAGAGGAACACCAAAATATGAGCATACTTTCAGTAATTGCTATGCAATGAAGTGTTTGGACAAAGCTCCACATAGCTGAAAGGATTCTATTTCATAGGCTTTTGCTCCCTGCCATCAGAATCATTTCATACAGAAAGAATAATTGTTTATTGATGGCATATAAGTTTTCTGATTTATTTTGCAGGACGATGCACAGAAGTGAAGAGACTTTCCTGGAAAATTCTACAATGATACTTAAGCTCTACAGTGTTCTCCCCAGAACCCATGCTCTATGCTCTAGGCTGGCTCTATGGCCTGTATTCAGATTTTCACAGCTGCTTTTGTGCTGTCATACTGGGGCACAATTGTGTATATGTAATTGTTGAGGACATGTTTGCTCAGGATGATCCTAGACATTATGCTGTCTTTCCAAATCATCTGGATGAGAAATTGCATGGTTTTTCTATTAAAAGGTTCTGATACTTCCTCTAAAGGCCTTTGGGACAAGACCCCCACTTGGCCAGAAACTTACCATCAGGGATAAAAACTGAAGCTAGGCAGGCCACCCCTGCTGCCATATTTGCCACAGCCCAGGGATAACGGCGACCAATTCGGTCAATGGTGAAGATGATGATGAAGGCTGCTGGGAATTCAACCAAGGCAGAATAGAAGAAATCCAGGTAGATATTGCCCCCTGCGAGGCCCATGTGCATGATAAGGCCCTGGTAAAGAACAGAGCTCGTGAACCTGAGCGGAGAGAGAGCCAAGGTCAAGTGGAGGACCGAACATACACCACCCAAAAAAGAGGCTTCTGACAGAAATGGAGTTGATGGTAGATGACCCTTCCCTGTGACCTCACTGCTGTCCTCTCTGTTCCATCACTTAAACATTAGCTGGTTCACTTCGATGGCTGGCTATGACCCAAGACCCAGGCACACAGAAACAATTAGGACAGCATTCCCTGGATAAACAGAAAGCCAAGAAGAATGTCTTCACAGAGCGATTTACTCAGAAAACTATGTCAAGGTATTAGTGACTGTGAATTGTTTGTAGTCTTCTAAAGCATTGGATCAAATGGATTCATACATAATTCAAATTTCAGGAAACAAGACCAAAGAGGTACCAATTTCCTTCTTGATAATTTTTCTTCTGGCCTGATGCAAACATTCTGACAATGTCTCCCTCCAGTTTTGATTACCTAAGACAGTCATTATATGTAATGGGAAAATATGAGGATGATCAGAAAGAGTCACAGTTATTCCGAAAAGGAAAGAGAGTGAGGCCAGATCTCAAGGCTGCCTTTTCCACGCAGAATTGTGATGAGCTTCGCCTTTGTCAGCAAGATCAGCGGTTTGTGTGGCCTATTCGTGATGCCAGGCTCGCCAAGCTAATGCTACCTCACCAGGAAGGGACGACTTGTGGTGAGTGAGCAGCTCTGGGCTCTGGGCTCTGGGAGTGACCGTGAGCAGCCAGGGTGGCACAGTGAAGCTCACGGTGCTGGGCTGTGCAGCTACTGGAGTACTGGTGTTCATCAGTCTGTTTTTTTCTCCAGGTATAAAATAAAAAGGAAAGGCCCTTTTCTTGTTAGCCCTGTGCCATTCATCATATTAATCCATGATGAATGGAGTTAATGTATCTTTTACTGTAATAAATTTTTAAATTTAAACATTCACCATAGTTTTGACCATATCTCATAAGTTTATTTTTTTCTTCCTTTCCTATCAGACCTGTTATTTATTGCAGAGATTTATGCTTATCTTCAACTAATGTATACCAATAGTTCTCATGTATGTATACCAATAGTGCCTAAATATTAGAATCACCAGAATTCAAAAATTTTTTGGTTACTGAGCCTTACTCTAGACCACTTAAATGAGTTTTATAATCTCCTGTGTTATTCTATGTCTTTTTTTTTTTTGGTACCAGGGATCAAACTTGGGTCTTTGGTCTTACGGGGCAGGTGGTGGAACCATTGAGTTAAATCCTCAGCCCTCCTGTGTGATTCTAAAGGGAAACTGAGGTCAAGACCACTGTGATCTTCATGTAGGGACTGTGAGCTGACTGCCACGTCTGTCTGAGAGAAATGTGATCAAGGAAACCTGCTACCACTGCTGTCCTCTGTCATTGCCAAGTCTGGCATTAGATTGTTTTGAGGCACCCTTGTTCATTCCCTGAATGTGGATGACTGTGAATAAATAAATTCGGAGTGATTTTAAAGCAAAATCAAACAATGACTTACCAGTTGTACATCAAGATCAAAGTGTGTTTCCTTATCTGAGGGGTTCTGACCAAGTCAAGAAATGAAGGATTCAACTTCTCAACAGCTTCTTCATCTGCTCTGAGGCTCTGAGAAAAGACACAGCAAGAGTGGCTTTGTCTATGGAGCAGTGGTACCAGGGTCTTATGGGGTACAGCAAGAACACCTCATACTTACCAAGTGCCCATTGTGTGCCCTGCCTGACACTAACCACATACTTCATTTTTACAAAAATCCCAGAAGTTAGGATCTACTTTTTTCACCTCATTTTACAGAACAGGAGCTTGAATATGGAAAGTTTGGGTAGTTCATGGCACATGTCTAAAGTAGGGTGGCACAGTGTGGTGTCACTGAGGCACAGACACAGGACCTTGGAGGCTAAGGATGAAACAGCTGGTCCCCAACCTCCCACCAGATAGCCCCTTTTGAGGCCCATCAGGCCGGAGGATTAGGCCTGGGCCCTTGATTTCAGACCAGCATGGGCACTGCCCAGAGGTTGTTAGAAATAAAGTATCAGAGACAGACTGATTGGAATTTGCATTTTCACAAAGTCCCCATGTGACATGGGCATGGACAGTAACATCTGAGGAGTCTTGCTCTGGAAGGATGCAGTCACTAGGTGGTGAAGTTGTAACAGGTGATGGTGTTCAAATGAATGGGGCACAAACAAGACTGTGGAAATAGCAGGTTGTTCGCATAGCTGAAACTTCAGGTCCTTTCCTTTGGCAAAATAATGATTCACCTGTAACTGAGGTCCTAGCCATTCACTGCAAGAATCCAAAACCCAAGAGTCAGAGCCATCCTAAGTCTTTATTGACAAAGAAAATATCATTCAGAAGTGTGAAGTGAAGAAAAGGCCTGTGAGTCCAAAGCCCTCATCCTAAGTACTGTGAAAACCTCAAGTTCTTACAGCTAACCTATCTTAGATCCTCATTCACAAGAAATTTACTCTTACCGTCCCATAATTTTCTAATATGCTTCATTTTCTCCTTTCTAGCTCCTGTCAGATGAAAACTTTTGAGTTCAAAGTGATGAGATCTACTAAAGGCAGAACACAAACCCTAGCATAAAAGGATACCTCCGTAGCTCACTTCTGTTTAAGAAGGTAGGTGATCACTTAGAACATTTTGAAACAATTCCTACCCAAAATATTTAAAGTGCTAAGAAATTACTTGTGTTCAATTGTGTTATGGATACAGGATTCTGACCTGAGAGTACATGGGCTGTGAGAAACAGTGGTCAGCAAAATCTCAAGTTGCAGAAGGTTTTTGGTTCTCTCTGAGTTCAATGTTTGACACATGAGGAAAATATTCTCCCAGGAACAACAAATCTTGCATTTATCCCATTTATTAAATCTCCCCACTGGTAGGCGGAGCGGTGGGGAGGTGGCCCCTCTGCTGGCATTACTGGTGTGCCCTACTTTCCCCACAGCTGCTCTCTGATTTGATACCTGAGACCCTGGGCTCACCTGAAGAGAAGCTGGCATTGATTTTCCATTTTTCTTAGCGATGTGCTTAATGATCCTCATGGCTTTCTTGGTTTTGTTTTGGGAGATCAACCACCTTGGAGACTCAGGGATGCACCTAGGTCACAGCATTAGTGAGGTGAAAATCTTCCTGGAAGCCCCCAGCAACCCACACTTTTATGATGGGATTTCTGTAAGGATCATGCACAATGCGGTTTGGTTAGATCAACAAAGGGGAAAAAAGTGACTTGGGGACTCATGGTGCACTCCTTCCTCAAACACTGACTTTAGTCAACCTTGTCCAAGAAGTCCTCAGGCTCCCTCTGCAGAGGTTGCTAGAGGGAGGAAGCTGGAAAGCCGGGTACACCTCACTCTGCGGCTGTGCCACAGGGAGGAGAGGCAGGACTTCAGGCTTTGCAAGGCTTTGCAAGGGCAGAAGGGATCTCAGTGTGGAGGTAGGGGTGTGGAAACCATCAAGGAAGAAAGTCAGTATATAGAAAGTGGGACCAAAATGTATGACCATGAATTTTGTTTTGTTTTGTTTTTTGAGATAGGGTCTCACTATGTAGTTCAGGCTGGCCTTGAACTTAGTATATAGCCCAGGCTGGCCTGGAACTCACTGTAATCCTCCTGCCTCAGCCTCCCAAGTGCTGGGATTACAAGCCTGTGGCACCACGGCCTGCAATGAATGTTTAAAATTTAAAAATTTATTACAGTGAAAGATAAGTGGTCATTAATCTCCCTCAAATATTCTCCCTTGCTTATCTAAATATTCTTGCCACTTTCTGAAGCAGTTCTGGCAGCCCTCTTTCATGACTATAGTTGCACTGTTGTGGCTGTCTTGATGTCCTGAATTGATCAAAATGTTTATCTTTCACGGTCATTTTGACTTTGGGAAAGATTCAGAAGTTGCATGGTGCTTGATGTGGGGAATAAGGTAAATGAAGACACACTGTAATGTTTTTACAAGTCTGCCTAGGGCCAGGGATTTAGCTCAGTGGTGCTGCCTCCTGCCTGGCAAGTGAAAAGTCCTGAGCTTGATCCCCACTAGCAAAAAAACCCACCAAAAAACCGTCAAGTATAAGTCTGCCTTGCTGTTAGATGCCACTCAACATCAACATTCACCATATTTTTGATCACACCTAGTAAAGACACTCAGAAAAGAAGACTTCCAAAACTGCTTCAGAAAGTGGCAAGAAGGATGAGATAAGTGTGTTTAAAGTGAAGGAGTGAAAGGGAGAATATTCTGGAGGATTAGGGACGATGCATCTTTTACTATAATAGATTTTTTGTTATTTTTGTTTTGTTTTGTTTTGTTTTTTTGAGACAAGTTCTTGCTATGCAATTCAGGCTGGCCTTGAACTCACTATGTAGCCTAGGTTGACCTCAAACTCCCAGTGATCCTCCTGCCTCAGCCTCCAGAGTGCTGGGATTACAGGTGTGTACCACCAAACCCAGCAATAAACTTTTAAATTTAAGCATTCACAGTATATTTTGATCACACCTCATAGATATACATATTGCACCAAAAGCTGATTTCTCAAAGAAAGAGGTAAGAATATGAGGCCAAATGGTGGGAGGACATAAAAGCCAGACAGCGTGATTTGAGCTAGAATCTACAGGGATCAGGGAGCCCTTTCAAGGCCTTGACTGGACTCCAAGCATCAGCTCTGGACTGGGCACTTGAAATAGCCAGGTGCGGAGTGGCAGGAGGTGGAGGAGTGGGAAGAAGGAGCTGGCAGGTCAGTCTCACAGCCCTGTGGTATAAGGGGCGGGGCGGGGGGGGAGCCCTGGCTGGGATCCTGGCTTAGGAGAGAAGTTGCTGAAAGGTGGGCTCAGCAGCACCCGCGTGGGTGTTTCTATGGAATAACATGGAGAGATAGCCAGGAAAACGTCTCGGCTAAGACTCAGGCCAGGACCAGGAGCATACTGTGCTCAGCTGCAGCCAATCCATAACATACTGTGACACTAGAGGGCCATTTTTCCAGGTGACATCAGGTGCTCATTAGCAGCTCCATTGCCCATCCTTTAGGAAGCACAGGGTCAGCTTGGCCACTGATGCCTGGGTGGGGGTGGGGCGGCTAAGGAGGTAGGCACTTGGGAAGCAGGTCTGGGTAGGTAAGAACCCAAGTGGCCTACAGATGGGGAGTCAGGGTGGACTCTGAGCTAACACAAATCACTAAAGAAATGTTTGATAGAATAAAAATTAAAATAACTTTTTGGAGAATTAGCAACATTGGGTAAAAATGACAGGGGTGGAAACATAGGCTCAATCCAAAGTATTCTGAATATAAGCTTTGGGTTTGTTCTATAGTAAAGTTGCTTGCTTAGTAAAATAAAAATTATCCTAGTTCAAGCAAAGTCCAGACAGTCATCTACTGGAGCCTGAGATAGAAAGCTGGACCCCAGGGCCCCAGTGGTACCTGACCTCAAAAAGCTGACAGCATACTGTGCCAGTCAGGTAACAAAATGGCAGGCAAACAGTTGGTTACAAGAATTGGTGATGCACGAGGGTTACAGAGATGAATGCACAGCTTAGGCGCATTCCCACCACATCCCGGGCCTGAGCAGGCACTGGAGGAGGCTTTGGGGGTTGCGGATTGGCTGGAGCCTCCATCACCTGTGGCTTCCATTCCCGCCTCTGTATCTGTACATTCTCCTTTCCTCTTTGGATGGTGCCACCTTGCTCTTCTTTGGTCTCAGTTCCTGTTCCTTTGCTCAGCTTTCAAAGCTTGGTGATTTCTTGGATTCTGGTCCTATCCCCTTTCTCTCCCAACTCTATTCATTTCTTCTGAATGAGCTCATCTGTCCCCATAGCAACAGCAAATATATATATATATATATATATATATATATATATATGAAATTTACTGTGATTCCAGATCCTTAAATTTCACTGGCTTCTGGATATCTGCACATGACTTCCTTTCAGCACCTCAAATTTGGTGTGTTCAAAGCTCAGTTCATCAACATTCCTTCCAACTTGCTCCACCTTCTGGACACCCAACCCAATATGCAGGCACTCAGCCCTCTACTGGATACCACCTCCTGTTAGACTTCCATGTGTGGTCTGCCACCAAACTCCACCATTGCCACCTTATTAGAAATATATATATATATATATATATATATATATATATATGTATATATACACATATATATATATCCCCTTTTTCTACACACAGCCTCTTAGTTCAGGCCCTTATCTTCTCTTGCTAAGAAGATTGCAATAGTTTCTAACTGACCTCTTCCTCCCTCCATTCTTTCTTCCAGAAGCCTGTTTCCTGCTCTACATCTCAAATAGCCTTTCAAGAATGCACCCCTGTCATGAAGCTTGCAGTACTGTATATAAAATTTCAACTTGATTTCATTGAGTACAAGTGGTAAAAAGTGCTCGAAGGTGGCCAGAACTTGAATAACAGGCAGGCTTGTCTGGCAGGCTGAAACATTAGGCCTTTATTCACAGGGGAATGAAATTTTGAGACTTTTAAACAGGGTGGTGACATGGAGAAACTGGTTTTTAAAATTTCTATGTGAAGATTGATCAGAGGACAGTAAGCAGATGTCTAGAAGAGCAGCTGGGACTCTACTGGAGCAATTTAGCTGAGAAATAAGAATTCCTAATGGGAATAGGACAAAAGGGTGGATTTAGAGGAGTAAAAATGAGCATAGAGAGACAAGGAAGATGAGAATTTTAATCTCAGAGCACAATGGACATATTCACTGAGGGTTGCAGGAGTTGAAGCCCTAACCTCCAGTGTGGAACATGGAGGTGGGACCTTTGGGAGGTAATTGAGTTTAGATGAAGCTTTGAGATGAGGTGATACTAATGATGAGATTAGTGTCCTTAAAAGAAAAGGAAGTGAGATCAGAGCTTTCCTCACTCAATTTCTGTCATGTGAGGACACAGGAGAAGGAGGCTTTCTGCAAGGGTGAAGTGGGACAGAAATTGGCCATCACCTTGCCCTTTGACTTCCTAACCCTGATAACTGTGGGAAATAAGTGTTCATTGTTTAAGCACCCAGTATGTGGTTTGTTGTAGCATCTTGAGCTAGGACACAATTTTACTGGCTTTGGGACAAGAAACAGGCCTCTTGGGAAGGGTTGAGATGTTTAATTTTTAGGCAAGACAATTACAGGAAAAATAAGCTGATATATCCAGGAGGAAAAAAAATAAGTGGATTTCCTGCACAGGAGAGGGATATGGTCTGGTAACCCAGCATGTTGTCTGCCTTATTTCAGGTAACCTCATGCCATGGTTTTCTAATAGTTTCTGCCATATTCTGTGTGTTTCCCTTGGGAAATATATTTAACTTGTTTTGGTAATGGTGATTGATTGGTATGGTCCTGGAGTGCCGTGTGGGCCTTACTGGAATAATGAATTCTGTGATTGATTTAGAATGTCTGTTTTGGGGATGGGTGTGGAGAAGTGGTGGCATGAGTGCCATGCTGGGCTTTCTCTATCCTAAAGCTTCCACCAAGGAGGAATAGAATAGCAAGAGCAAGATTGCTGATCTCTTAAGGGTTTGCAGTCTAAGTTATACCACAGTTGCTGGAAGCAAATTTAAACACCAAATAAATGATCTGAAATGTAAGATCCAGGCCACAAAAATCTTCTGCCCAAAGTAAAAAGACATTTGATTCCCAATGGGGGAGCATATGATTTTTATCTCTGAAACTTGGAATTAGGGTTCCTGTGAAACAGGCCTGAAATATGAAGGAAACCCTGGAATTTAGAAGCAGAGTGTACAGATTTTAACAAAATAAATGACTTTAATATATTTCCTTTTCATTCCAAATGGACTTACCAGTAATAGAGCAGGAAGCAGAAGTTGGGCAGAGTGACGGCAAGCTGCAGCCACCTCCAGTGAGGAATGGCATATGCCACTCCTGCTAGCACCAGGAGCCCAATGGTAAAAGAGACTTGGTAAAAAATCCCCACTGTTCTCCGATAGCTCAGCCCAACAAATTCTGTAACTGCAGAGAGAATACAAAAGGTCAACACATTTCAGCACCACTATGAGTGGCTGTCCAGCTATATGGAAACCAGAATGCCAGACTCAAAAGTATGGGGCAAGCGCTAGGATTTTCTATACAACTTCATGAAATTTTAAAAATGTTCTTTGAGGCTTATTTTGTTAAAGTTATTGCTGTTGTATTAGTTAATAGAAATCCTGTAACCCCATACTAGATTTAAAATTAAAGACTTGACAAGATGAACAAAAATGTACGATTTATAGAATAAGTTCAGTCAAATGTAATTGTATTTCAGCTAAGTGCAAAATTTTCATCTAGAATAATAAGACAGTAATAACTCAAGATCAAAATAAATGTATCAAACATTAAATTTACACTGTAGACAACTTTTATATAAATGAACATCTTTTTATAACTTGTTCTCTTCCAGGGTAAACATTTCCTTTGCAATCCTGTTTATTTGCATTAAAGGCTGGAAAGTGAAAAGTGGGCTGGAAACAGGAAGTACTGGCTGCAAAAGCACATTTTCAAATTCTCAGGAATTTTGGAAACTGGTTGTTAAACTTGTTATTGTCTTGAAATCAGCCATGGTGGAAGTATTTAAACCTGGGAAGTTGGAAAACACTGCAAATCAGGGCTTTTTACTTTCCAAGAGCCAATTCACCAGCACAACACTCACTCACATGGTATAACTATCAGCTTTTTCCCATCCCATGACTGCACTCTGGCAGATGTATGAGGTCCATGTACATGGAAGGAGGGGATAGTTGTTTTTATAAGACAGACATAGTAGCACTGAAGTTCCAGATGTTCCACAAATCACAATTTTGGCTTTAAATGTTTGGCAAATATGCTAAAGTCTTCAACTATTTATAAACCAAACAGAAATGTACCCTAAAATAGTTCCATAAATAACTGACTTATTTGAAGTATTTAAAAACAGCTTAATAAATTGATAGAAAGGAAGGAAGAAAGAAAGCAAGCCAGTGCTCAATAATACAAATGTCTTTCAAAGTGGTTGCGGTCATGGACAAGTTTTGGAGAAGGTTGGTAGGAGGAGGAGGGGGAATAACAAGGTACACGTCAAAGACTCGAGGACATTCAGGGGGACTAGAGAGGAAATGAATGGGAGGAGGCTGAGATTAACTTTTGCTGAACTATACATGTACACAATTAAATTCTATATACTGCACATTCTAGAAACCAAATTATTGTTTGAATAACTGCATACATGAACTCCTTCATTGACCAAAGTTGTTTTTAGATGCCTGCCCTGGCAGGAATAGTATTAGGAATCATCTCCTTTTCCTGTCACAAAATTTGTAAGCACATACATATTCTAGTTCTTTCATGTCTAAAGAGAGTTTCATTATTGTTATTGTAAGTAGTATAACTTCAAAATGTCCCTTTCCCTATGTGTAGATGCTATTCAAATGTAACCAAAGAGAAAGTAATGATGAGAGTTAATTTCCAAGCCCTAATTATGGCCTTGATTTTTCTGAATATTGCTCAAAAGATGCTTTGTTGTTGGAATTCAGATATGCTCTCACAGTCCATGGATTTTAACCATACTCCGGCTACTAATGAGTAGTATGTAAATTATATTCCTGATTCTACAAATGGCTTGCTGAGGTGCTGGACCTATCTATGTCCATCAGTTATTTGTATGCCATTTCTTTGTACACAAATTGAGGATTATTGTGGTTTACTAGAATGGATGAATGTAGAGCAATAAAGTCCTTTATACACCAAACATATCTCTCATCACTGCATCTTCTATCTGAATGGGCCTGGTGGGCTAGATTTCCTCTCTACATAACACTCCAGGGTACAGGAAACAAAAATTCCAAAAGAGTTATGTAGGAATCTGGGAGGCATGATGTTTACCCTTGTTTCTGCCTTCATTGTTTTCTTTTCATAGGAGGAATGCAGAGTGAGTTGATTAGACAATTTAAAAGAATTCATTGGATACAGAATAAATCTCCCAACATTGTCTTGAAGCTGTGTCCTTGTTTCCACCCCCACCTGACTCTACTTTGGCAGCCAAGTCCCTGTGCTCCCGCAGCTCCAACTGCAAGCATTCTTACTCAGGATGTAGCTGATTAACCAGCCCGCTTTGCTGACCAGTCCTTGGATCAAGCGAAACAGTAACATCCATGTATAGTTTGGAGAAATGGCCATGAGAACCCCAGATGAAGCATTTATGAGAATTGTTATCAAGAAGCAGATTTTACGGCCAAACCTGTGGAGAGATAAACAGCAAAAGCAAATACAATTAAATTTGATTCATAAAAGTTGTAGAAAATTCATAGAAGTTATGGAAAATCTAATCAAAAGCAGAAATTAACTCTAAATTTCAGTCAGCAGTTTTATCCACAAAAAGAGTTCCTGACTTTGGTTTCGTTTAGGAGCTTTTGTTGGTATCCTAAGTATAAAATTGAGTACAATGAGTTTTGTTCTCTCCAGGGCTGAAGATTCTTCTCAGCTCCACACTGTGGCAGTCATTCAAGAAGGGTTTGTTACCCAATGCTAATACCCCAAGGGCCTAGTTAGGTCTTACATCATCCTATGAGCTGGGTTTTTTGGATTAACAGTCTCAACTAACTGCCCACCTTTGCTTTAGGAAAAGCAAAATTTGCTATTCAGTATACATGCCCATTCATTTTCAACAGTACTTTTGAAATTTTGTGCTCTTTGCCTGTCTATGTCTTTGATTTCACATATTGATATTCCAAAGTGCTTTTGTTATGGAGCATCCTGGTATGACAAACTCCATACTTTAGATTTAAGGAAACTTAGCTTTCACTGGTTTAGGGACTTTGGAGAGTTGTCCTAGAGTAGAGCAAGAAATTGGCAACCTGGGTTTAATCATGGTCTTACCACTTACTATGGTGTTGGGCAAGTTATTCAACCATACTTAATTTCTTCATGTGGAAAAGCCTTATCTGACCTGAAAAGGGATTAAGTAAGTTTTTAGGGACAAGGAGCTCAGCATAGTCTTCCTTGCTTTCTTCCTGTTTGCAAAGCTAGTGCTAAGGTTTGGATGTTTTGTCCCCCAAGGATACATGTCTTGGAAACTTAGTCTTCATTGTGGGAGTGTTAGGAGATGGGGAACTGCTTAGAGGTGGAGCCTAGTGGGAGATCCTTAGGTTTTTAGGGGCCCTGCCCTCACAGGGGATTAAGGAGGTTCTCAAGAGATTGAGTTGTATAAGAGCAAGTTGATCCTTGAATCACTCCCTGGCTTCCTGTCTTGTGACGTGATCTCTTCCTTTCATACATGTTCCCAACATTTTTTTTTGAGCTTTAAAAATAATCTTTAGTTTTGAAAAGTTAACATGTACATTATAGGAAACAAAAACACAAGAAGCAAAGAATAAAGTCATTTGCAGTGTTAAACAGCTGTTTTGGATGTGTACTTCTAGGTTCTGTGAGGGCATACATAACATGGCTGAGATTGTACAGCATGGTGTGCTTTTCCACTCACCATAAATATTCATCAAGTCAAAGTCCCAAAGCTATAAGAATATTTTTGATAACCAAGAAACTGCACCAACTCAATCTGTTAGAAAAATTGTAATCCTGTCTTTCTTGGGGACAAAAATTTCACTGAAGACAAAAATGGCAACAGATCTCTAGATTGAAGTACTGTCAGAGTTACAATTAAAATACTGGATTCTCTTAATGCTCAACTTAAAATGTGACATAAAGCAACAAAGTACACTACACATGTTTGTAAGAGTTACTAGAGCTCTATTATTAAATGCTTCCACCATATAATACCATCTACTAGGAGATCCTCACCAGAGCTGAGGTGATGTGGTACCATACAATCAAACCTCCAGAATTATGGGCTAAATAAACTTCTTTTCTTTGTAGAGTTACTCAACATCAGGTATTACATCACAGTAACAGAACATGGACTGAAACAGCTGGCTGTCAGAGAATGCACCTGGGACCCACTTACATTCTCATCATGTCTTCCTAGTTGTGTTCTAAAAGACATCCTAATTTGCTCTCTGGGTATTCTGAAAATATTTCACAGAAAATAACATTATATCTAGTCTTCATTTTACCCACTTCAATTAGAAGAAATATTTATTACTAGTATTGTCTATCTTAATGGTGGATGAGGGTTTTATAATTGCTACTTTTGTGAATAGACAAGAATGTTCTGGTTACTATTTCAAATACTAATTAATCATTTGAATTACCCATAACGTAATTGTTATGGCTTGTTAGATGTCCCCTCAAAGCCTCATGTGGTCATAGGTGAGGCTTTTCAGGGTGGCTGGATCTGGAGTGTGTGATGCTGGGACCAAGGGTATATGATTACTGACTTAGTCCATTGATGAGTTGGGATGATTCTGAGAGTAGATAATGGGAAGGCCCTGCCTGGGTGTGTGCTACCTGCCCTAAGGGTGGGTAGTCTGGACAGAATACAAAGGACAGAAAGAGGGCTGCCGTGGTCACTTGTTACTTGCTGCTTGCTATTTCACTGCTTTGCTGCCTTCCTGCCTTCTGCCTGTCACGAACTGTTTCTCCTCTGCAATGCCCTTCTGCCACGCCACCCTCCCTTGGAGTCAGCTGACTTTGAACTGAAACCTCTACAAACTGTGAACTGAAATAAACCTTTCCTCCTTTAACTAACTTTAGGTGTCAGGCATCTTATCTCAGCAAAGTAATTAAGATAATCATTAATAATTATTTTAGATTGTTAATGTTTTAAGCCTGAAATTTAAAGTTCAAGCAGTCACATTGATAATTAACATAAACTACTAAACTTAAAACTCTTTGGCCATGTCATTTCCTGATTCTCTGTTAATTGCTCTCTGTTGTAAATATATAACCCCTTGGCTTTTAATTCAAAATCTTCCATAGTCACATGTCACTTAATTTAAACCCCCTTAACATTGTCCTGCCTTAAATCCTTCCTTCCTTCCTTCCTTCCTTCCTTCCTTCCTTCCTTTCTTTCTTTCTTTCTTTCTTTCTTTCTTTCTTTCTTTCTTTCTTTCTTTTTCTTTTTTGGTACTGGAGATGGAACTTGGGACCTTGCACTTGTGAGGCAGGTGCCGGAACCACTGAGCTAAATCCCTGGCCCTTAAACCCTTTCTTTTATCCTTAGATTTTATAATCTATAAATATTAGCTCAAGTGGTAATTCTTCAGCATTCATGGCTGATTTAGGCACTCAAGATAGCAGTGATGCTCCTGTAATGAATGAAATTCTTGGATAAGGAAGAAGAAATATTTATCATTGGGGAATTTAAGCAATGAAACACAATCCAGGATGTAGAGCAAATTCACTGGGGAACATGTTTCAATTAAGGATACAATACTATTTAAAACAAAAAACTAAGGCATTACTAGAAGAAATTTTGGTGGTCTAGGATAGTGGTTGGAGACCCCTTCCCTCCAATAGATCAATTTAAATGATTACATGAAAAACAGATAAAACAGGAAAGGAGGGGTGGACACCCAGTACGGCCAATGTTATAATTCCTTTTGGTGCTCGCTACTTGATATGTGGCCCAGAACTCTCAGTGAAGTGGGAGGGCATGGACAAGCATCATTTAGGGGCTGGTTAAAGATGTGCACTATCTGGCCTATCAGAGTAACTGAATCCCACCCTGACTTCTAACAGGGACCCCGGGTGATTTGTAGGCACATTAGTATCTAGGAAGCAGTGCTTTAATTTCACTGTACCTTAGTTTCTTCCTCTGTAAGTGATGGATAATAAAATCTACCTTAAAAGCTGCTGTAATCCTAAATGAAATAGTGACAAGTGAGGATGCTCAATGAAACAACTTGCCCATAGTAGTCAGTGGAAAACTTGGTTTGGAAGATCCTGTGCTGTTGGATATATTGGGATACAAACTACTGGGACTTTGCTTCTGCTTTGATCTGGGTCCAACAAGACATAGAAACAGTGAATATTGGCTCATGGGAGATAATTATTAGACTCAGAAAATTTGCAAGCTACTTGTTAAACACAGCCATTATTGAAAATTAAATTATATATACTTACAACAAAATACGTTACATTAAAAACAAGTGTTACTAAATATGCAAAATGTACTGCTTCCTAATTATTTGACTACATTTGACCATCTGTGCTCTTGATATTTGTGTCTACTGTAGTGGGGTGGTGGAAATGCTGTGTAACAGTGCAAATTTCTAACCACCTCTGTCCAGTGACTTTACTTCAGTAGGTTGCAATGGATCATGGCCCTGCAGAGATCCAGTTGTTAAACATCTATGGACATGCCACTAAATCTAGCACTTATTAGCACTTATCATGAGAATGAAAAACCCAGAAGTGAGGAAGGATTGCTTTTTTGTGTATCAGGTGATATGCAAAAATCCTTTCTTAGGAGGTATAGATGAAGGAATAAGTTAGCTATCTTATGAAAGTTTTATTTTCAAATTCTCTATCATGTGACCTTCCTTTTTTTGCAAAGACAGCCCTTGAGAAGTAGACTTGCTGTTAAGACTCATTTTTAAATCCTTCCTTCCTCCTTCCCTTTCTTCCTTCCTTCCTTCCTTCCTTCCTTCCTTCCTTCCTTCCTTCCTTCCTTCCTTCCTTCCTAGCTTCCCAGTATTCTTATTTACATCCTATTCACTGTCTTCCTGATTTTCTTAAAAAAGACACCATAATTAGCTATTAGAGTATATTTTAAAAGTCCTTCATGGAACACAATATATTTTATGGAATAATTATTTGATGTGTGGATAAAATGGGTTTCCATGAGATTCTTGTACCAAATTCTTAAATAAAACCTGAAACTTACAGGTATTAAGTATGCAAAAGATAAATTCCTTCATATTTTTCGAACCCCATGAAGACTCTTACTTTCCTGGTCCCCTTGTGGCCTCTTACATGCGTGCACAAATAGAACAGAAGGGTCCATGATCAAAAAAAACCTCCAAACAGCTTAAGAAAAAGAAGTTGAGCACGGTGCCACATGCCTGTAATCCTAACACTCTGAGAGGCTGAAGCAGAAAGATTGCAAATTGGATCGCAGACTGGGAAATATAGCCACTTAACCAGACTGTCTTAAAATAAAAATAAAAATGGGATGGGAATATAGCTCACTGCAAAGACTCTGGGTTCAATCTGGGGGGGAGGGAGGGAGGGAGGGAGAGAGAGAGAGAAAGAGAAAATGAAGACAGTGCACTGTGTTTTGGGTAGGAATACTGAATGATCAGTTTTCCAGGGGAGAATTCCCCTGCAAGAGCAGAACAATGAAGTCATTTAAGAAGGAGAATAATTGACTTGGCATTATCACTCAGGAATGTACCCTCAGGAGAGAGTTGAAATCTGCCTCCTACTCTTTGAGTGGGATGAGAATAATTAACTGATGTCTGCAGCCTACCTTCTGAGCTCCTGTGCTTCCCTGGAGTGGGGTAGGTTTGTGAGACTTCAGCTCACAGGGCACAAGAAGCTGCCAGCCAGCTGCCTCAGGGAGCAAGGCTGGACCCTGAGTGTCCTTTGTCAATGAATCTGTCTTGACTTACTGTACCAACTCCAAACAGCTGCCCTTGGTTCTGGGGCAATAACAGTTAAAAAAAATGACCTTTCTGTCCACCTCACAAGCCTCCCACAGCAAGCCCCAGGGAGGGCCCTGTCAGGAAGGCTGAGCAGATGGTTACCAAGCACAGTGATGGTGATGATAGAGTAGCCCTTTAGCCTAGAGTCTCAGCTACAACCCTTCCTCCTGGGCTGCCAGGTGGGCCCAAGCCCTGTAATGGCATTGAGCTCTCCTTGTGGACTGCTAATACATTTGATGCTTTTAGTAGGCCTGAGAATATCATACAAGCAGAGAAAATATTTGCCTACCTTTTTAATTATACTCACAGGTCTGATCATATCATAGTTGCAGTTGAGGAGGGTACAGGAGGGTAATGAGTACAAAGTATATTTACATTTATTTCAAAGTTAAATATGTATTTTATGCATAAATATATAATTAAGTCATATAGTTACATACTATATATAACTAGGTCAAAAATAATGTATGCTGAGATTTTCAAAAATTTATTTCACTAAAAATCACATTGCCATGAATCCCTCTCAAAACATCCCCCCTCACTTTAAACACATTTATCTCATCAGTCTTCTCACTTTCTGAAGCAGCATTGGAAGGAGTCCTTTCTGAAGTAGACATTCTTTCCTGATTGCCGTTACCCAGTCTGATAAAAAGAAATATAGTGACTTCTACTGATGAATGCCATCCAACAGAAAAGCAGTTTTGTGAAGACATCACCATGTGTCCTCATCTACCTTATTCACTGGATCTGTCACTGGTGATGTTTGGCTCTTTCCCAAAGCCAAAATGACCATGAAAGATAAATGTTTTAAATCAATTCAAGATACCCAGGCAGCCATGATGGTGCAACTAAAGACTCTCAGGAGAGAAGACTTCCAGAACTGTTTCAGAATGTGGCAAGAACCATGGGATAAGCATGTTTGAGTGAGGGGGAGTGTTTTGGGGAGGCTTCATGGAAATGATTCTTTTACTGCAATAAATTTATTTTTAATTAAAGTATTCATCATATTGTTTGATCATACTGTCTGTATACTTGCATATATATATTTCTATCTTATCAGGTGGCTGATGATTAAAGAGAATTGTCTGTCCAAAATCTCCATGCAGTGCCCAGCACCTAGCAAACACTCAGTACATACATAGTCAGGGTTATGAATATTAAGTAATTGGCCTGAGTGGCCAAGTTAGCTAAAGTGCTTATCTGGGATAAAGCAAATGATTCTTTTCCTTTCCCTTTTGGGGACTCCCCAAAATATCAAGTTTGTCATCAATAGATCAGAGACTCATGTTCTAGGGAAATATAAGTGAGTGTGGGATTCTAAAATGTTGGGTGACTCAGATACAGGGCTGGCTTGGTTAGTGTGAACACTGAATATGGAGACATGGAGACATGTCCTCTGAAAGGACAATTGGTGTATGGCTTCTTTTCTTCTCTGCAGGGATGCTGGCTTTGTGGAAGAGTCTGCACCTCTCCTGGTGTACACAGGCCAGTTCCACTTTCATTAGACTCATTATATGCAAGATTCTGTACACACAATCCCATGTGGCCCCAGGAACCCAATTCAGGAAGTCTGCAGGCTGATAGGCAATGTGGATATTCTATGCTTGGCCTGGTGTTGAGGGCCCTGGTGCATGAGGGATAGCAGAGGATGGGAAGAAGTTCATAGGCCCTAAAGGCTCATGACCAAGTTGGGGGCAATGAGGGCAAAGAATAAAATGGGAATTACAAAAGGGATTAAATCATCTTTTACTTTCCTTCCTGGCTCTTAACTGTTGGATAGCCTACAGGAAAAAAATTGTTGCTTAGTGCTGAAACATCTCTTTCTGACCCTAGAGCATTTGAAAATAAAGGCATGAGTCATTATTATCAAAGTTGTGGAAGAAATCTAAGACTTCAAAGTTGCCCTACAGGTGTTTCACCTACCTGTCTGCTAGGTAGCCGATGCCCACAGCACCAATAAAAAACCCTACATTCACAGCTGACTGAAACAGGTCCAGCATCCAGGAGTTGGCACACACTAGGTTGAACTGTCCAGATGTGAGACATGTTCCAGCCCAGGAGGGAAAGAAAGCATAATCCTGTTAGACACAACTCAGCCAGGGAGCTCACTAAATATTCTTCAAACTGAACTGGTGTGGCTCAGTGACAACATCCCAACTGTTTCTTGACTATGTTAGTGTTCTTTATGCCACCAGAACACTTGGTCCAAAAATCCATCTAGCATCCCACCTTGCAGCATGTCATTTGGCTAAATTAGAGTGGCCGCCAATCAGCTGAACACACAGAATGATCCCACCTATAAATGAGTCCATTTTTCCTTCCTAATTTTAATAAAAAGAGGTAAATAGCTGTGTGGACATAACACATGTGCAGCCAGGAGGAAACTGGGTTGTTGAGCATTTCTTAGCCAACTTTTTCACAGTAAGGGATTCAGAGTGTTCTGCTCATGGCTGTTGCATTTGTTTTCATCTGGAATAAGATAAGTAGCAGGGTCAGTAGGTGCTGGCTCAGAAATCAGAACATTTAGCTTCTAGAGTTAATCCTGCTGTCACTCAATCTGTGGCTGGCACAAAACTCTGTTCCACTCTGGGGCTCAATTTCCTCTTCTCTGTACAAAGAGATGAGATTAGTCATACTGTAGAGCCTCTTAGACTTATATGGTGTTAAGTCCATGAACCTCTATATTGCACACAACTACTCCAATCTTTCACATGAGACTCCTCTGCCCCAATGTTCATATGCATAGCACATCTTCACATTACACAAGTGGTCCTTTCAATTAACAGGGAGAGCTCACTTTATTTTCAAGATAGTTTTTACTCTTCCATTTTTCTTTGCCTCCAATAAACATGTCCATGAATTCTTTTCTCTTAATGGAATAAAGCTTCACAATTAGATTTTGCTATGATTTTAATTTTTGATAAAAATAATTGTGCCATAGCATAATCCCCAGTCCAAATGGTTTCACTTAGACATCGAGCAAATTAAAGAGGAAAAAACAGTCATCAAGAGAAAAGCACAGTGATTCACACAGTAAAGAACCATTCAAGTGAATGCCACATGCTTTCCAGTGTCACTTGTGTGATGGCAGAATAGAGGGAGAGGTAAGGCTTCCAGAAAAAGAGAAAGCTTGAAAACATTCCCTTTCCTGGCATCAAGTCTTTTGCTTGTTTCTTACTGTTGAGACTTGTACGAACTAGAATCATTGTCAGAATCTGAGGCAGTTTTAACTAATCCACTCATACCCTACACAAATTAGAAGCTGCATATTTTCACTTGGAATCTAACATTTTATAACATACATTAAGTCCAAAGAGCATGTCTAGGCAATTGTAAGAATGAAGGCTTTCCTGGTTTTTTCCTTAAGAAAAGCTCAGTTATTTGTCTTTTTTTGTTCCAAAACCTGAACTCACTTACCTCAGTGACGATGGAGGAGCCAGGTGTGTCATACACCCAGCCGTGCTGACAGGGGACTAGTGGCAGGTGGCTCCTGTTGTCAGGCAGGCTGGACAGAGGGTCCATGCAGCTGAGGGTGCTCTGGTTCCAGTCCACCTCATACTCCATGCACTGCTGAAGGAAGGCTTTGTCCGCAGCCCCCAGGCCCGGCATTGTGTAGTTGAGCTCCTCGGCCAGGCTCCAGCCACATCGCTGGCTCAGCTCAGCCACTCCAGGGCTCCAGCAGCGGTGGTTGGGGATAAAGCCCAGGAAGACAATGCCCACGTAGATGGGGGTGAAGGCTGCTGAGAACAGAGCTAAGAGGAAAAATGTTTGTTTCTGGAAAAAGTGAAATTCCCCTATGTGCTCTAAAATGTCATCCACCGAGGGCATGATTCTGGAGACTGCAGCCCTGGTAAGTCCAGTGCAATGTCCCAAGTGCTGTTGAGAGTGTCTGCAGCCAGCTCAGCACAACTCAGGACCAAGAGTCAAAGGGTGAGAGTTAGTTAACTTTAGAAAGGGACCAACCTATGGGTCAGGCTTCTCCTTGGTTGCGCCAACTTCGAACTGTGCCCCTCTCCAGTGAGGAAATGTCCTGCTGCTGCCCTGAAATACTCAAGCAGGCCCCCGGGGCTCGATGTTGTGTTTATTGTAACATCATTCTCTCTGAGTTTGACTCTACCTCTTACCAGCATGTAAACAAGCCTTCTCTGTACCTCACAGAGAGAAATTTGAGTCCCTTCACATATTGTCGTGTGTTAATCTTTCTCTAGCACACCAGGTGTCCAGGAAATTAATATATTCCTATCTCACCAGCACAGCTGGCCTTGGCGTCAGGTGCAATGCAGAGGGCACATGCTTTGGGCTGTGCTTGCCCAGCGCAATATGCACTAAGGTCTCAGGTCCCACTCCAGTTCTGCCACTGGGCTCCTTCTACAAACAAGTGGGCTCGGAAGGCATGCGGTTGTTGCTTGCTTTGATTTCTCCAGATGTTATCATTCTGCCCTTCCCCTCGTCCATGTCAGCAGAAAGAACAAAATGTTTGCTTCACACATAGGTCAACTGCAAATGCAGATAGGAGTGGTTTGTGCCATTGTCATTTTTTTTTTTTTGTCCTAGACATTTCTGAGGTTAGAGTTGTCTCTTTAGGATGGTGATCAGGGCATCCAAATGCTAAAGAAACAGGCAGGCCATCTTTCCTGCTGGACGGGAGGACCCTCAGGGCATATGACACTGCCAAGCAGAGGTGTTTCTCTGATACATTTGGATGATCCAGCCACAGAAATTTCATCCAGCTTGCTTTCTTCTTGTCCTCCTCCCCCCTCCTTCTCCTCTGTTGAATATTCACTGAGTTTAAAGCATGGTGTGAAGGTAGTGACCTGCTGGCTGCTCCATGATCTTGTCTGGCTCACACAGGGCTTCTGTACATGGTGCTAAGCCACTTCGGTCCACTGGTCATTTGCTAAGTGGTAGATAGGTTTGGAGCAGTTCAGGGGCTGCCTTGGAAGTGGCCAGAGTCCTACTGTATGAGTCAGAAGCTGTGGCTATGTTTCTCTGCTATCAGATCTTCTGTTATTCACTGGAAGGCTGTGGGAGTGGCCAAGTTAAAAAATGACTATGGTTGTCCAAGCTTACTCTGCTTCCAGGGATTCGAGAAATTTATAAACTCTCACCTAGATTTAACTCATTGACACAGTCCATGTCTAAATATCAGATCTTTACACCATGAGCAAGAGGGCTCCAGGTGAGAGGAAGGAGGATATCGTGTGCCAAGAGGAAGTGATGTTGAAACTCATATAAATTGCTTAGAGGAAATGATCAGATAAGGCAAAGGTAAGGTATCAGATCACTTACAGCACTGAGTTTAAGCAGTCATTTGACACTTTTCCACCAAGGCCCTAACCTGGGAGTGGGTCCTATTGCAAGGCTGTGGTAAAATCAATCCTATAAAGTCTCAGGCTCGATTCTACAGCAGAGCCTCCCAGCTGGTGGGCACCTACCACACTTTCCCAGCAAATAAGATCTAGCTAGAAAATAATCAGCCTTGAAAACTGGAGATCAAAAATGATCAATCAGCCTATCCTTGCCGTTCTTGTCCTAAGCATGTCATAGATCTACAACTGAGAGGTGCCTTCCCTGTGCAGGGAGGAAAGGAACGTCCTTGGCTCTGAAGACAAAGGGACACAGAGCAAGCTGAGTTCTCCCAGGTGCTACCATTGTACACCCCTTTATCCAATCATATTTCTCCATGGTTCTCCACATTCCCTCACTTTGAAGAATAAAAATGCATGAATTTCCCTGTATCTTTGGGTATTTATTTCTGAAGACTCTCATATCATGCAGAGCTAATATTAAACGCATTGGCATTCTTTTCTCTTATCAATCTATATTTTGTTATAAGGGCCTCAGCTATGAACTTGGCAGTGGGTGAAGAAATCTCTTCTTGTCCTATATATTAGGTTAGATCTGCAGCTTGGCCATATGGGCAGAACATTGTCACAGAGCTCTTTGGTTGTGCAGAGCTGGACCTCACAGTTTACCTGTACTGGGGATTGAACCCAGGCCTTTGCACTGAGCTACATTCCCAGTCCTCTTTTTATTTTAAGACAGGGCCTCACTAAGTCACTAAAGTTTCCCAAGCTGTACTCAAACGTACAATCTTCCTGCCTGAGCCTTCCAGAGTGCTGGGATTACAGGCATGTGCCACAATGCCTCGCTTTTCTCACAGTTTGGTTCACCAAAGTGAACTCCTAATTAAAATCCAAACAGAATTGGAATTTCTTGGGCATTTGACCTATCTAGAATCCCAGAAGCAAGTCAACTTATTGGCATTTCTTTCTTTAAAGAGAGAGGAACTACAACAGGGATGGAAAGAAGGTTCTATAAATGTGAAATGACATACTATTGGAGAATGACAGGAGAGAGTCTTTTAAAATTTTCATTGCCATAATTATCAGCTTTCATTTGTTAAATGTATAGAGTGGCAACCAATTTCCTCCTTGATCAAGTTATTATTTCCTAAGACTGTTTTTCCACAGAATTGTGGAAAACTGTGCATTTTATCCTGCCATCTGTCTTTTTGGTACTGGGGATCGAACTCGAGTCCTTCCACTTGCGAGGCAGGCGGTGGAACCACTGAGCTAAATCCCCAGCCCTGCCATCTGTTTTTGATAAGGAGACTTCAAAACAGGTGTGGGTTGTGTGTTGGTGTCAAAGGAATATCTTAATTTCAGAGTGCTTTGAAAATACAAAGCACCTGCTTGAAACAGACCTTTAAATTTCCAATAAAGCTGTCAGCCCATCACTGGAAATGTAGTTGTGAGAGTCAAAGAAACCTGGCTAGAAGGAAGGCTCATTCCCTGTTTATTTTGTTAAGACTTCAGCCCAGAGAAGGGGCACAGTTCATGAGAGAGAAAACACCTCCTTGGGAAATGTGCTGATTCTAGATGAGTGGCAGGAGTCAGTATGAGCCAGTGGCATTCTGTGGAGCCAGGAAATTAGAAAGCTGAGACTATTGGTGCTGTCAAGAGGACTGAAGGACCATCTGAAGATGCTCCCATTGGAGCATGGTTCCAAATGGAACAATTTGGACATCAAAAAGAATAACTGCAGCACACTGAGACACATGAGGTATATTTTTAAATGTATGGGTTCATAGTGATTTTTTAAAATCCCATAAAAAATTAATCTTGGTGTCTGTCTTCAATAGATGTGAAATCCAATAAATGATGTGCTAATGAAGAATTTCACAGTGGAGGGCTCAGGCTGACACTATCTGAAGCCATGGACCAATCATAGCATCAAAAAAAGTTGGAAAAAGTTTCAATTAGAAAGATAGAATAAGTTCTAACCTTCCATTACACAGCAGGCTGACTATCTTAATCATAATACATTGTATATTTCAAAATAGCTAACAGTGTTTTGAATGCTCTCACCAGAAAGAAAAGATAAACGTTTGAAGTGATGGATATAGTGATTACCCCAATGTGATTATTGCATAATACATATATTAAAAGAGCACATGTATCCCATAAATATGTACAATTATTGTGTGTGAGGTCCCAGTGCTGAGGAACAAAGCCACCCCCAGTGCCAAGGAGGAGGTGAGCCGTCTGGGGCACTGCACCACTACCCCCCAGCACTGAAGAGCAGAGCCACCCACAGCGATGAGGAGGTGAGCTGCATGGGCACCAGCACCACAGTCCACCTCCCAGTGAAATGACAAGACACATAAACAAGTCTCAAAACTAGATTTCCAGATCACCTAAAGCAACCCCAAAGGGAAATGAGATGGAATATTCTGATACTCAACCACCTGGACCCCCTGAACTGGCAGTGAAAGAGGATCTGGAAAAAATGAAATCAGAAATAATTTCTCAGATAACAGCAGAGATTGTGCCCATAGTGAAAGACATGATTAATAAATCTAGAGAGGAGCTGAGGAACATAATGGAATCCCAACATAGGAAACAAATGGAATCCATAAAACAGATGCAAATAGATTTCCAGGACATGAAAAACTCCACTGAATGTCTACACAGTGGAATGAGCCAATGTGAGAACAGAATTTCAGATATAGAAGATAAGATTGCAATTAGTGCCCAGGAAAAGAAAAATCACTTCAAAATTGTAAGGGAACACGAGAAATCAATCCAGCAGTTGCTAGATGATACAAAGAAGAATAACATAAGACTGATTGGAGTCAATGAAGAAACAGGAGAGAGTGCAGATGACATAAAAAAAAACTCTTCACAGAAGTGATGGCAGAAAACTTCCCAAGGAGGGGAAAAGAACTTGACATACAGATAAGTGAGGCATATAGGACTCCAAATAGCCTTGATCAAAAAAAAATCTACACATAGGCATATAATAGTTAAGATTCCAGAAATGCAACAGAAGAACAAAATTCTACAAGCAATTAGAGAAAAGAAACAAATCACATACAAAGGAAAGCCCATCAGAATAACAGCAGACTTCTCAATGCAAATCTTCAAGGCAAGAAGAGCTTGGAGTGAGGTATTTCAAGTCCTAAAGGAAAACAGCCTCCAACCCAGATTGATGTACCCTGCAAAACTATCTTTCAAAATGGATGGAGAAATAAGATACTTTCATGACAAAGAGCACCTTAGGAACTTCATGAATACGAAACCAGCACTCCAAAAAATTTTAGACAATATCCTAGGAAAAGACAACAAGCATCATAACTCCAGGAAGCCTAGAAGAATGAATCCATCAGGCATGACAAGAAATTAAATGCAAAGGGGGAGAATCCAACAAAAAGAAAAAGTCATGACTAGGATAAGTCAATACGTATCACTTATAACCATCAATGTTAATGGCCTCAATTCACCAATGAAAAGAAATAGACTAGCAGAATGGTTCAAGAAGCAAGATCCAACAATATTCTGCATACAAGAAACACACTTAATTCAAAAAGAAACTCTTAGACTTAAAGTTAAAGGGTGGAAGACAATACTACATGTGACAGGAACCTGAAAAAAAGCAGGAGTAGCTATCCTCTTTGCAGATCAAGTGGATTTCAAACCAATACTGATTAAGAAAGATGAAGAAGGACACTACATCTTGCCAAGAGGAAGAGATGACAGTCATAAACATATATGCACCAAACACTAGTGTGCCCAACTACATAAAATACATACTAATGGACATGAAAAATCAAATAAGCACTAATGTAATAGTAGTGGGGGACCTAAATACCCCACTGTCACAAATAGATAGATCAACTAGACAAAAATAAGCAACAAAATACTAGAACTCAATCAAACTGTTGAACAAATGAACTTAACAGATGTCGACAGAGTATTCCACCCCACAAAATCAGAATACACATTGTTTTCTGCTGCACACAGATCATTCTCCAAAATAGACCACATACTCGCTCATAGAACATATTTAAATATGTGCAAAGGAATTGAAGTTATCCCCTGTATATTATCAGATCTTAGTGCGATGAAATTGGAGATCCATAGCAAAAGAAACTGCAAGAATTTCATAAACACATGGAAATTGAACAACACACTTCTGAATAACCAATGGGCCACAGAGGAAATTAAAGAAGAAATCAGACAGATCCTACAATTAAATGACAAGGCCAAGACAACATATGAGAATCTATAGGACACAGTGAAAGCAGTCTTACGAGGGAAATTCATAGCAGTGAATCCTTATATTAGAAAAACAGAGCAAGCCCAATTAAACAACCTGATGCTGAACCTCAAACTCCTAGAAAAAGAAGAGCAGGACAAACCCAAAGCTCATACAAGGGAGGAAATTATAAAGATCAGAGCAAAAATCAATGCAATGGATACTAAGAGAACAATACAAAAAATCAATGAAGCCAAGAGTTGGTTCCTTGAGAGAATAAACAAAATGGAAAAACCCTTAGTCAACCTTATCAGAAAAAGGAAAGAAAAGGCCCAAATCCATGCAATTCAGAATGAAAAGGATGACATTACAATGGACCCAGCAGAAATCCAGAGGATCATCAATACCTACTTCCAGAACCTATATGCTAATAAGATGGAAAACACAGAAGAAATGGACAGATTCCTAGATAGGTATGAATAATCAAAGTTGAACAAAGAAGACCTAAAAATTCTAAATGTTATTAAAAATTTACCAACTAAGAAAAGCCTGGGTCCTGATGGCTTCTCTGCTGAATTCTACAAGACATTTAGAGAGGAACTACTGCCATTACTGTTTATACTCTTCAATGAAATTGAAAGGGAAGCAATACTCCCAAATTCATTCCTGGAAGCAAGCATCACCTTGATCCCCAAAGCAGAGAAAGACCCAACCAAAAAAGTGAACTATAGGCCAATCTCACTAATAAACATAGATGCAAAAATCCTTAACAAGATACTGGCAAATAGAATGCAGAAAATCATCAAGAAGATCATACACCGTGACAAGCGGGATTCATCCCAGGAATGCAGGGATGGTTCAACATGTGCAAATCAATGAATGTAATACACTATATCAATAGAGCCAAGGACAAAAACCATATGATCATCTCAATAGATACAGAAAAAGCATTTGACAAAATCCAACATGTATTTATGATAAAAGCTCTACAAAAATTTGAATAGACAGTCTCTACCTCAATCTGATAAAAGCCATGTATGAAAAACCAACAGCCAATCTCATATTGAATGGTCAAAAACTGAAATCCTTCACATTAAAACCAGGAGCAAGACAAGGATGTACACTATCACCACTCCCGTTCAATACAGTCTTGGAAACATTAGCCAAGGCAATTAGACAAGAAAAAGAAATAAAAGGAATAAAGATAGGAAATGCAGAAGTCAAATTGTCATTATTTGCAGATGACGTGATACTCTATATAGGAGACCCAAGAACTCCACCAAAAGTCTTCTAAACTTAATAACCAAATTCAGTAGAGTAGCTGGATACAAGGTCAACATGAAAAGATCAATAGCTTTCCTCTACAGGAACAACAGACTCACTGAGAGAGAAATAGGGCAAACAATTCCTTTCACAATAGCATCCAACAAACTGAAATGTCTAGGAATCAACCTAACAAAAGAAATCAAAGACCACTTCTCTGAAAACTAAAGCATTCTGAAAAGAGAGATTGAAGATGATATCAGAAAATGGAAAGATATCCCTTGCTCCTGGATAGGAAGGATCAACACAGTGAAAATGGCCATATTTCCAAAACTGCTATATAGATTCAATGCAATCCCAATTGAAATTCCAGCAGCATACTTCATGGACCTTGAGAAAACAATACAAAAATTCATTTGGAACAAGAAGAGGCCTAGAATAGCAAAAGCAATACTAGGCAATAAAGACAAGGTAGGGGGTATCCCTAGCTCCAACTTGAAACTATACTACAAAGCTACTATGATAAAACCAGCATGGTACTGGCAAAGAAACAGACCTGAGGACCAGTGGAACAGATTAGAAGATGCAGAAACAACTCCAGACACACTTAGCCACCTCATCTTCAACAAAGGAGCCAAACACCCTCACTGGAGGAAAGATAGCCTCTTTAATAAATGGTGCTGGAAAAATTGGGTGTCAACATGCCAAAGATTAAAACTAGACCTAAATCTCTCACCATGTGATAAACTAAAATCAAAATGGATTAAAGGTCTTAATATTAAAACAGAAACGTTGAAGCAGCTGAACAGACATTAGGTGGAACTCTTGAAGACACTGGTGTAGGAAAAGATTTTATGAACAAAACCTCAGTTGCCCATGAACTAGCCCAAACAATCAACAAGTGGGATCTCTTCTTATTGAAAAGCTTCTGTACAGCAAGAGAAACCACCAACAGTGTGTATAGACAACCTATAATGTGGGGAAAAAATCTTCACCTGCACTTCCTCAGACAAAGGTCTACTATCTAAAATCTATAAGGAACTTTAAAAAAATCAGACCTCCCAAATTTAAAGATCCAATCCAAAATTGGTCATCTGAAATGAACAGATATTTCTCAGACAAAGAAAGAGAAACAGCAAAGAAATGTATAAAAAAATGTTCAACATCATTGGTCATTTGAGAGATGCAAATGAAAACAACACTAAGATTTCATGTCACCCCAGAAAGAATGGCTGCTATCATGAAATCAACCAATAACAATTGTTTTTGGGACTGTGGGGGAAGAGGAACACTGTTCCACTGCTGGTGGGAGTGTCGACTGGGGCAATCACTGTGGAAATCTGTATGGAGATACCTCAAAGAACTAGGACTGGAAGTCCTCTTTGACCCAGCTATTCCCCTGCTGAGTATATTCCCCAAAGAATTAAAAGAATCATACCACAGTGATATATGTGCACCCATGTTCATAGCAGCACAGTTTGTAATAGCTAAAACTTGGAAGCAGCTCAATTGCCCTTCAACTGGAGACTGGATAAAGAAAATGTGGGGTCTTAAAAAATAAAATGGAGTAATACTCAGCCATAAAAAATGAGAAATTACAGACATTTAAAGCTAAATTGATTCACATTGAGGCAATACTCTTAAGTTAAATAAATAAAACATGTAAATACCAAACAGTTTCTCTGATGTGAGAAACTGAAAGTGTAAAAAAGGGTTAAAAGTTATAATAGGTAATGTGAAATAGGAAGAAAAGGGGCAAAGGGGAAGGGGAAGTGTGAGGGGTAGGGGAAAGGAAAGGAGGGAATGGACTTAATAGGAGAAAATGAAAAAATGGAAACAAAGTCTTTGTAAATAGGGAGGGGTGGAGGGGTTGAAGGGAGGGCAAGGGAATGGGGAAAAAATAACCACGAGAGATTATGTAAAGGTGCAAATTTCCAATGATGAATGTCATTATACTGTATACCTAAAATGTACCAATAAAATTCATTTAAAAAAAAAGAATACAGTGCAAGATATAAGTGGCCACTTTAGTAATGAAAAAAAAATATTGTGTGTGAGTTAACAATTTAAAAAATTATACAACTTAACTTTATAGGCCACATGTTGTAATATAATAGGTAATACACAGCATACAACCTAAAAGATACCTTTGAATTGAATTAAGTCTCTAAAGCTGTCAGTTTATTGGACATGTTGGGGATAAAGTTAACAAGTGATAGTATATGAACGCAATTAACCAAATCCAGACTCGGGATATTCTCCTGACAACTCAGTTTTTCTATGGAATCAGTAAGTCATCAGGATGTAAAACCAAATGCAATTAAGAGAGCACATTTGGATCCAATTCCCAAAATAATCTTTGAGACAGTTAGGGAAAATTTAATATGGAAAGAAGAGCAAATGGTATTAAAGAGTTATTTTTAATTTCAACGGTGGGATCATAGCATTGTGGCCATGATTGAAAAAAAGGATAATCAATTGAAGCATATCATATTGAAGTAGGTATGAATGAAATGGCAAATAGTCTGTTATTCTCTTTAAAATACTTTTTAAAAAAGAGAATGCAGATAGAGGAAACAAAAACAGCAAAATGAAAGCCACAAAATTGTAGTTGCTGATGTGAAGAACATAACAATGAACTGTCTAGGGCCTCCGGATTCTTATGCCTCAGGCAAATTCCCTGGCAACCTTTCAATGGCTTTTCTGTTTTATTTTCAAAAGACCTTTCTAAGTCTAGCCCCTTTCCTTTATTTTTCTACAACCTGATTTGGTTGGTGAAGTTGGTTTCAGTGGAGTGGGATTTGGTAGAATGGCCTTGGCTCCAGAAACATGTGGTTTGGGAAGAGAAAGGCTGAAAGAACCCTTGCTTCTTGGTGGCCATGTGGTCAGCAATGGTGTGGAGCCACGCTGAGCTGTGCTTAGTTACTAAAGGTGAAAGTTACCAGTAGAGTTTAGAGGTGGATTCAACTCCTGAGGAATTGGCTCTGTAGATGTATATGGGAATACAAATTAATAAGAAAAAATTGAAATATTCAATTCTTTGGTAATTCTTATCTATAAAAGCTAAAGTGAAAAGACAGTGCTGGTCAAATTTTGGAACTAGGCCAAGCTCAGATTTCAGTGAATCTGAACTTTGCTTCCTAGCTTCTATTAAAGAAAAAGAATCATTTATTGACATTTGCTAAAGAAAAGAAAAGAAAAGAATACTTTTTTTCCCAAAACTACCTTCATAGGTACAGTGGACAGGGCAATAAAGTTTTGCAGTGGGGAAAGAGATTGAACTCAACTCTAAATACAACATGGGCAAGTTGGAATTTATAGCCAAGAAGCAGGGCAGGGTCTGTGGACAGAATGTTCCTGAGAAGTAGCATCAAGTGTCAGAAGGATTCTGGCTAAATAGACCTAACAATTCATGCTGAAGACAGGCCTGGGTGATCAGACATTAATATTGAGCAAGGACTTGCTGCCCACCACACATAGCAGCCAATACTGTGGCACCAGGTTTTTGCAAAAAGAAAAGGCTTTGTTGTGTGGTACATGGCAGGGAGGCAAAGGCCTAGTAAACGCTCAAATCTGCCTTCCCCGTCAGTTGATAGTAGGGGAATTTACAGGAAGGAAAAGGGGAGAAGTTGCTTGTTGATTGATTACATGATGACAAGGGAGAGTTTTAGGGTTCTTTTGTACAGATACAGATGGTAATGTCATGATACCTCTTCATAGGTCACATGTTTCTTTTGGGGTAAGTTATTATAATGGGCAGGGGGCATTTTAAGTTTATGATGTCGAAAAGTTACTGATTGCAAGAGCTGGCTTCAGCACATGTCCATTCTTGAGAAGCCAGCTCCAAATCATCCCTGAGTAAATTCTAGAGGCTTTTCTTGAGAAAATTTCATTTAAAGAATTTATCTCCTATCCTTAGCCAATTTCAATACTGCCTTGGGGATGGGGCAGGATGAAGAATCTGACTGTTATTGGACCCACACTTCTGCTCACCACCCAAGAGCCAATACTTGGGAGATGAAAGTTAGTGGGAAGAAACTGGATTTTACTCAAGGTCTCCTGCTTTGTGTTAGCATGCCCAGAACTAAAGAATAAGGGATGGTATTATACATTCTGATGTTATCTTAAAGTTACCAGGTGTTCTGGGTTCTGTAAATCTAAAGAAAAATTATTTAACAGTTAACATCTTAATTATTTAGATGCAGAGCCTCTTTAGAATATAGACTGCTGGCCAGGTGTGATGGTGCACGGCTGTAATCTCAGCTTTTGAGAGGCTGAGGCAGGAGGAGCACCATGAATTCAAAGCCAGCCTGGTCTACATAGTGAATTCAAAGACAACCTGAACTACATACATAGTGAGACCCTGTTTCAAAATTTTTTTTTTAAATTTTCAAAAAGAAAAGAAAATGATATAGGATGTTGACCAAAAGGGAGGGGATATAACATTACAAAGGACAATTCACAAAGGAGTGTCTACTGTTACATGACCAGCTATTGATGATCAGATATTGATGCTGGGGTTCTTGCTAAACTGACTTAGCAGAGTTCTTTGCTATTACTAAATTTTGTAAGGAAATATAAAAATGGTCTAGTAGATCATTCAGAAAGCTAAAGTCTAGCCAAGCAAATAATCTTTGCATCTCAAAGCTACCCCTTAAAAAGAAAACTTCTGCAGAAATACAGAAAGCACCTCTAAGACCTTGATAGCTCATGTAGAGGACAGCAAAACCAAGATACTATTGACACCAGAAAGTATAGGGGAAGGACTGTCCATTTTGTAGATTGGTATCATCAGTTTCCCAAGGTCCCTTTACAAACATGGATTCTGAAGTTAACCAATTTAGGGACACCATCTTTGGTTTTAATACTGCAGAATGGAAGAGCACATGGGATGATGCAGCCCAACTCACTTTGGAACAATCACAAGGGGTATTTATGATCCAGACACTTATGAGGTTATCCTTAAGGCAATGGCTAGCTTGGTAGACTGGATAGGCACCACTGTAAGGTCTGTTTACCCTGAGAAGGGGCTACCTGGCTTCCTCTGTGATGCCAAGCAGAACAGCCCAGAGAAAGCTGCTGATGTGCTTCATAGGCAAGCCAAGGAGAACTGGCTTTACACTGTCTGGGACATTCATCTGCTGACTATGCCCACTACTGGGGTCTTAATACATGCTTTGGTTAAGGAAGCCCCTTTTCCATGGACAATCCACATTGCCACCTTACTGCCACTAAACCCAAGGATAGTTTGGGAAGCCTTGTAGAATTTGCTCTCTCAGCTTCTCATGAGTCCTTTAGATGCTGAAAAAAGTATTAGGTTAATTAAAAAGAGAATGGGGAAAAGCAGAGGGGAAGGTCACAGGATTCTGCTCACCAATGTGGAAAATTTTAAATGTTTATTAAGAAACGAAGTGAACAGAGCAAATATTGATAGGCATGAAACAAAGAGGGAAAAAAAGAGATGAGTCCCAGGACTCAGCCCAGATGGGTGGAAATGTTTAGATGGTTATTAAGAAATGGCAGGAATAAATAGACATCAATAGGATTGAGACAAAGATTTTAATACATTACCAAAGATCAGGTGGGCCAAAGTTACCTCCTTCTGGTCCCCCAACTTTAAAGGGCCCCAAACCTGTCTCCTTTGTTTACCCTAGTTTGGAAAAAATCAGAACAGAGAATTTATGAGAAACTTGGTCAGCAATTTTTGTGGGCAACGGTCAGGCAGGTTAATCAAGGTAAAGATTGACAAAAGGGTCAAGGTCTATTAACATCTTTCTGGGAATCCCAAGCTTTATGTGCCATAGAATAGAGTGGGCAGGGATGGAGAAGAGAAGTTCTAAGACTCTTTGGCATGAGGAACCAACCCATCTACTGTGGTACCCAAACCTATTGGTGAAGCCCTGAATTGTGCTACAATTACAATGAGAGAACATAAAGATGTAAGAGTTGCCAGGTTTACGAAAGGTTTATGAAAGTTGAGATGTTTAAGGAATCTTCATGATGTAAAAAGTTAGGTTTCCTTTACCTAAATATTTATCTAAATACTTTATGGAAATAGGTATACATTTTTCTGGGGAGCATTTCCCCTATCTGGTATTGTAAGCCAAAACCTGTAGATAAAGTCCTAATAGAGCCTGCAGTTAGGAATGTAAGGGTTGATGGAATCAAGGTGCAAGCTTGTAGGGGAATTATGAGGTGTGATAAAAAAATGGTAAATGCTTGAAACCTATAAAATTTTATTACAGCAAAAGACCCATTGCCATTAATTGCCCCCAAAATACTTGCCTTTGCTTTGAACACACTTATCCCATCATTCTTGCCATTTTCGGAAGCAGTTCTGAAAGCCTTCCTTTGTGAGTGTCTTTAGTTACGTTATTATGGATGCATTGATGTTTTGAATCCATTCAAAAAGTGTATTTTTTATGGTCATTTTGATCTTGGGGAAAAGCCAGAAGTCCCATGGTGCCAGATCCAGTGAGTAAAGTAGATGAGGACACACTGTAATGTTTTTATTTGACAAGAACTGCTGCTAATGCTTTGAATCAATTCAAAGACTTCCAGAACTGCTTCACAAGGTGGCAAGAATGATTGGATAAGCGTGTTAAAAGAAAAGAGGAGTATTTTGAAGGGATTAATGGCAGTGTGTCTCATGTAATACTGTAGTTTTTAAAATCACATCTGGTTGGATGTTTGAACAGGCTTTATTTGAAGTGGTTGTGTCTCTTTAGCTGATTGTATATGGGAATGGACATTGTGTCTGACTAGGAATGGTTCTTTCTACCTCGTATTGAGAAACAGAAGGCCTGCAAATCCATCCCTCAAGCAATAATAATTGGATATCCTTAATGGGAACTTCCAGCTGCTAGATAGGTACTTTTAGGAGCAATCATCTATGCTGGCACGGATGGTGGTGGTGGAGGGTGCTGCCCCTCTGAAATGACTATTAATCACTTTCATTTCTGATAAGACCTTTCAGAGAAACTTACAAAACACCAGCCAAAATTTCTAAGTTACACTTTTAAGATGACTTAGAATAAACTTTGATTATTATAATACTAAATTCTCTACCCAGAGGTGGTCCTGTCTGCTAGTGGTTTTTGGACATGTATGGCCTTGAACTTAGCATGCTCAAGAATCTTCACCTCTAAATGTGAGGATGAGTCTTTCCTATGTAAATATGTATAAGTTTCCTCAAGAAAAACCTCCTGCTTTCTTTGATAAGGGAGACACTGCTTTGAGGATTCTCTGCAAGTGGACTTCTTACTTGTTATAAGTAATAAAAACTCTTTTTCACTCTTTAATATCATGGTTTTCCTGATCATATTTTTCACTTACCAAGGGACAAGCTATAGAACCAGTAAAACTGCCTGAGCCCCCACAGTGTAGACTACAAGCTGAAATGCTGGTGTAGACAATTCTCTGAATGGCCCTATGTGGAGTATAGACTGGGGCTTGTGGCCACATCCTGTGAGTGCCTCCCGGCAATTACTGGAAGAATTACTAACTTGCTGTGGGGTATGAATTGAAGCTACCCTTATGACTAAAAGACATGAAATGATTTAAAAACCTGAAATCACATGTCTTAGTGATGTCAAAGAACACACCTGTGTTAGTTACTTCTCTCGTTTGTCTCATTGCTGAGACAAAATACCCAACACCCAAAGTTAGAAGGGAAAGGGTTTACTTGGCTTACAGTTCATAGATGTTTCAGTCCATAATCAGCTGACTCCAAGGCAGGGATGACAAACAGGCATGGCAGAGCAGAAACAACATAGCACACACAGGGTAGCAAAGGCAACAAGAGAGTTTAACAACATCTGTCTGCCCCTTTTATCTTATTCAGGCTACTGGGATTAGGGCAGGGGCAAACCAATCGGCTCACGTGTAGCAATTTAGTAATGACATGCCCTTAACCCCAGCATCACACATTCCAGATTCAACTACCTCTGAAAAAGAAAGTCCCACCTCATCCACATGAGGCTTTGGGGAGACATCTAAACACAAACCATAGCAACACCCAATGGTGAAGGCAGTATCCCTCCTAATAAAATGGAAATGCTTTATGCCCCACCTCCTAAGTGTTCCATCACCTCTAGATAGCATTGCAGGCTGGCTGCCAGGTCTTCAGCACATGGTATTTGGGAGGGATATTTAAGATCTGAACCCTAAGAAAAGGTAAAGACAGATCAGCTCAATGGGTTGCATTCCAAGTTAAAGAATTGAAGGTTGGTTAAAAACTCCTATGTTTGAGTTTTTACTGACTTGTGGGCAGAGACCTGGCCCATTAAAAGGATGGCCATATAAAGCATAGCCTTATGGAAATTTTCTGGGTATATTAAAGTAGGATGTATAAATGCTCACCAGACACCCCTCCTTCCAGATTCAGAAGGTGACTTGAGTCCATGTGCAGATGTCCTTATATGCTTACTTACATGGACGGTTGTGTCCTAGAAGTGAATGGAGCTGCAGCAGTGCAGACAGGGCTGAATTTGAGCCTCTTCTGCTCATGAGGCACAAAATGCTGACAAAATGTTCTGTTTACCAGCAAGAGATGGAAGTTCCAATGGCTGTGTGCATATTCCCTGCAGGGAAGGCACTGAATATAGCTGTCAAGTCAGGCCGATGCTGGCATCACTGGGGACTACAAAGGGGTTTTGCCATGAACAGACAGTGGCTCTGGGATGGCTTTGTGTGCCTAGCAGAAGGCACAAGTGCTCAGAGTACTACAGAAGAACTACAGTGAGGGGCTGGGGATGTAGCTCAGTGGTACTGTGTCTGCCTGGCAAGCTCAAGGTCCTGAGTTCAATCCTCAGTACCGGAAAAAAGAAAAAGAAGGGCCACAGTGGGAGTAAGTAATTCTTAACTTTCTCCAAGTAAGAATTTGATAGAGAGGTGGAACAGGCAATCGAGACATTGGTTGTCTGGAAAAGGGAGGTAAGAGCATGAAGGGCTGGCTTGAAGAGACAAGAGCATGAAGTGTGTGCTTACATGGAGTATGAGTGAGTCCAAAGCAGAGTCCCCTCGAGATATTTCTGTTTCCCTGGGAGATCTGAGGGAGGGATGGGAGGGTGCTGTGTGACTAGGCAGATCTTGCCATGGGAAGAGTATGACGGTATAATAGTTGTAATTGTGTTTTACCCCAATCACTATCTCTATAGTGGTCACAAAACAAGCACTATAATAATGAATGATAGAATCAGGGATGGTTCCTAAGCAGGACACCATCACTCTCTTGAAACCTAAGTCAGAATTTCTAGAGGCTTGGTAGGGCTGGGTTGCAACTTAATCCCATCTAGCAAAATTGGAGGTAGCATTGTACATGGCTGTGTTGCTTGGTGGTGAACAGAATCCACTGGTTCTGCACCAGCAACCCCATCCTACGCGAATGGTGTGGGCTGAGGGGAGGGAGGCACCTGCCAGACCGGTATTGCTACCTGCAGTCCTGACCAGCACAGAGGCTGATCCTAATGTCCCTTTCATGGGTGGAGAAATTTGGGTATAAGTAAAGAGAAGGAAGCATAGCAGCAGAGGGCAAAGAAATGAATAAATGGGCTATATGAGGGAGAGCCAATGCTATAGTAACACCTCAAAAGAGGCTCAGAGCAAACGACATTGTCTCTTAGCTGAACCACACCAGATGCCTGAAAGGGGGAAGCTCCCTGCTTGCTGAAGCCAATCCTGCATTTGTAGCCTGACAAAATGGATTGGGCAGCTACAAACCTGAGAGGCCTCGGCAGACACTGTCGTTTGCAATGATGGGCTGGGCTAATTTTTAATGACAAAATGAGATTCTAATAAAGTGCCAGCAGAGATCAGGGGATGGGCTGTAATATTGTGATAGAATGGGAAATCTCTCTCTCTCTCTCTCTCTCTCTCTCTATATATATATATGTATACATATATATATACATATATATGTATACATATATATGTATATATATGTGTATATATATGTATATATATATATGTATATATATGTATACATATATGTGTATATATATGTGTATATATATATATATCCTAAAACCATTGTAATTTCCTAATTGACAGCTTTATTTTGTATTCTAATATTTGATCTTTAACCCTGGTTTCTGACACAGAGCTCCTAATCCTCTGTAATTTTCTGGGTGACAAAAACATCATTTGTTTCAATGAGGAGACTCACAGTGGGCTCTGGATGGGCTCTGGTCACCAGAAAGACTGAGCCATGATTAGAAGCTTAACTCCTCCAGTCCTAACCCCGTCTTCCAGGAAGGAAAGGTGAGCTAGAGGCTGAGTGAATCATCAGTCATAGTTCCATAAATAACGCTTGAACTCCAGGGTTCCGAGTGCTTCTGGGCAGGTGGACACTCCCAGGTGTAGAGGGAGGTGTGTCTGCACAGGGTGTGGGAGTTATGGACCCTCCTGGCCCTGCCTGCTGTGTCTCTTCACCTGGCTGTTTACTTGTATTCTTTTTACCAGTGAATGTGAGTAAACTGTTTCCCCAAATTTTGTGGGCTGCTCTAGAGAAATCGATCATGGGACTTCTCAATTTATGGTGGCTGTGTCAGAAGTTCCAGAGGCCTAGACTTGTGGTCAGCATTTGAAGAGGAGGCCTCCCCGTGGGATCTGATGCTAACTCCAGGTAGTCAGGGTCGGAACTGCTGTGTGGGAAAACTCCCACATCAGTCTCAGAAGTGTTCTGTGCTGTGGTGAGAGCACTGCAGGAGAAACTGTATTTGCTGCTTTTTTTCTCCTACATGATGCAGCCTCTGCCACCTGCTCAGTCATTTAGGATTCTCCTCTTTCAAGCCTGAAGGGGCAGGAAGTCTCTATTTCCTTAAGTCTTTCCTTCTACATGGGGATCTGAAGGATTTGGAGCATAATCACCATAACAAAGAAGACAGGTCACTATTATCCCCCAAATATATGTTAAACTCCTAGCCTCCAGTACTACAGGATATGACCTCATTTGGAAATGGAATTGGTACAGATGTAATTGTTAAGATGAACTCAGGCTTGAATAGGTGGCCCCTAGTGCCGCATGACTGGGTTCCTTACAGGAAGAGGAGCCAACACAGAGGCCTGTGATGGAGTGATGGAAGGAGAGGCCACAGTCTGTGGCTGCAAACCAAGGAACACCAGGGATCAACTACCACCGCCAGAAGCTGGCTGCACCAAGTCAAGCTTCCCTACAGTTTCAGAGGTGGGGAGGCCCTGTCAACATTTGACTTCAGATTTCCAGCCTCTGAAGCCATGAGAGAAAAATATGTCTGTTGCCTTAAGCTACCCAGTTTGTGTCATTTTGTTACGGCAGCCACAGAAAACTAAGACAACTACTGAAAAGGAGTTATCAAGTCTCAGACTTATTTCATGTAAATGAAGGGTGCTTCCTTTCAACTGGCTTCTCACCAACATTTTCTGGTTCCCTCATATTCTCAGGTCTGTGTTCCTGGTGATGGGAGAGCTGGGTCTGAATATTGGTGTTGCCCCCTAGTTCTTTGTTGGAGTTTACAGATGCTCCTTAACTTATGAAGGGGCTGCATCCAGGGCTGGTTAATTTTGGCTGTTGACTGGGTTGAGGGATGCCTAGAAAGGTGGTAAAGCAGACCTCTGAGTGTGGCTGTGAAGGTGTTCTCAGAGTAGATAGCTGGTGGGTGAGTGAACTGTGTGGGGAAGAGCTGCCCTGAATGCAGGCAGCAGCAGAGAGCCACACAGACAATGAAGCATCATGTATAATGAAACACAAGAAGCACCATGCTACAATGTCATAAGTTCTGGGGCCACCAGGGGAAGTGCGGGTGGGGAGGTCAGCAAAGAAAACGCAGTTTCTTTTAAACAAAGCCTCTATTGGAAAAGATGAATGTGAGGGGGCATTTCTGTGAGGAAAACATTTTCAGCTTTATTTTCTTTTCAAGGGCGGTGTGTAGGCCAAACAGCCGTGATCTCATGCAACACCCTCGCCTCCTGCTTCCCACAGTCTGGGGCTTCTATGAGCTATGTGTTGTCTTTCAGCACCAAAGAAATCATTTGATGAATCATTTATTTGGCAAACATCATTCCAACAATTATTAAAGTAGCTTCCCCCAAAAATTAATTTACTGCTCACAGGTAGGTTATACCCTGGAAAGCCAAATTATTGCCAATTGTCATTGTAAGTATTTTTTAGGAGTCTGTTCTCACTTAGGAAACTTTATTCTATTTGTTGTTTGTTTGGTTTTCTTAAGATGGTGCTTACCATCCACATATTTTTGGTAAAGTGAGAAAATTATTATTTATATTGAGAATAAATAATTTGGGACAATTTAAAAACCAGAGATTTGGAATGGAAGCAACATCGAGCTCTTGGTAGGACTGGACTGTAGAATGTTTGAGCTGGATGTTAGCTTATTGAAAATGTTATGACATAGTTGAAACCAGTCATCTCTCTGTTGCTGGGGGTATTCTGTGCTTTGAAGTACACTGGTCTCCAGCCATAGATACTGGTAGATGAGAATTACTGGTCCAAATCTTTATCTTAGAGATAAAGAATGAAGGTCCAGAGATGGTAGGTGACATGGGTTAAATGGCAGAGGCGCTGGATGAGCCCTTTTCACAAAAATAAACTGTGACAAACACTGCTGGCTAATGTTAGTCAGCCTCTCAATCCTATTTGCACTAGAGCGCTGGGCTCAGGCCTGCAGAATAACATAGCCTCTCTTGGAAAACTCAAATTTGGCCAGCTTGTGCTGTTGACTTGTCTCCTATTCACTCAAGAACCCAGATTTCTGTGAAATATCAATGATGCCATTGAGTCCATTCTACATAACCAGAATGTCCCTCCAAAGTGCATACTTTCTTTTGGGAAAGTGTCTGTTTCTCTTTTCATTTCCTTGTGAAACACACACACACACACACACACACACACACACACAAAACCTTTGGGCTAGTCCCAGAAATCTTTTATTTACCTGATTATTTTCCATGGTACTGGTGCTAATTAAGTGACCAAATACTTGCCAAGCAGTAAATAAACCCAAACACAGCCTTTGATCCTTTGATAATTGAGTGTAGTGTATGCAAAGTTTAAGTTAGCTTCATGAAAACATTTGGTTTTATTTGGGATCTATTTTTCTTGTCAGTACCTTCAGAGGCCTAGGGTAAAAAAAAAATCAATTCATGTATTTGAAACTCCATTTTCCTATCTTTTGCCTCTTAATAACCATGTTGACAGCATAAGAAAGAAAGCAGAGTACACAAGACCAGGCTCCAGAGTGCTTGTCCCCAGAGGTCAGTCTGTTGTGAGTGAGCCCTTTCTGGTCACCAACAGGTTACCTCCCCTACAGGTGGCTCCAGGTCACTTGGCAGACCTGTTTCAGATCATGACGCTTTGCAGGGCTGTTGTCATTGAGGCCAGAGGCTCATGGCTGGGAAAGACCACCGGAGCCAGCAAATACCTCAGGACATTCAAGCTCTGCTCAATTTATGTCAGCATGCCAATGACGAAATTCACAACTCAGGGCTGCGAGTGTCTGTCTGATAGGACAGATCCTCTCCCAGGCCAGTGCCAGGCCACAGCAGGTGCTTCTCCTTGCCTGTTGTTGTGATGATCTGCCACTCCAGGGGATAGCTCAGGAATGCTGCTGACGCCATCAGAAGGCTCAACACCCTTACCCACTTACGCCAGGACTAGCAAAACCAAAATCCTCCACTGCTTCCAGCCAGCAGAGAAACCATGTTTCTGTGTTGTGAATCTCTTCTTTCCTGACCACTGGTAGATTCGCTGCAGTGTTGCCAGAACTAGCTCTAGTCTTGGATTAGGAACAAAAATCAAATTGATGGATTAAACAAATTCTGGTCAAGATGTCTGGAGGTGTTACAGAGTTCTGATCTTGCCTCTGAATTACTACATGTTCTGCTTTCTTCCCAGAACTATGCTCATGACAAAGCAAGGCATTGCCACTGTAACTCCACAGAGGCAGTCTTATCCCTTAGTCCTTCTGACATGCACTACGATGTCCAAGAGAGTTGGAAGACATTTGGCTGCAAGGGTAAACATCTGGATTCCATTCATGGCTTTGATAGTCTTGATGAGTAAACGCAAGCAACTCAGTATGTACAGTCCTTGTTTTCCTCATGATTCCAAGGGATGGGAGACATGGTGCTCTCTACTTGTGCAGGCTGTATCTTCCTAGATTCACATGTGGAAGCTCAAGGAGCTTCTCTTCCTGGGCTGGGATGAGCTCCAGCACAGGTGTATGTTCCCTATGGAAACTCATCTGCTTTATTTATGGCTGAAGGAACTGGATCCCATAAAGCCCCAGCAGCCACACAGAGTTGTGCCACAAATGTCCTTGAGGTCCTTTCTGCCCTGTGGCCCCAGGCCTCCTCATGACCTTTCATTCTCCCTGGGACATGTACAGCCCAACCAAGGACTCAAGATCACAGCAGTGCTATCGAAACAGAAGCAATACTTTGTTCTAACAGGTTCACTGTGACTTCTTGGAATTGAGAAAGGTAAACACTGGGTAAAATGAAGTACTTCCTTGGGGCTCATCTGACCCCAATTTCTGTGAATGTATCCATGAGTGGTGTAGCGGAATGAGGCTTTGCTGATGGTCTGAAATTCGTGTGTCCCACAGTCTTTTTTTTTGAAGCAAGCTTTTGCTAAGTTGCTAACTTTCAAATTGCCATCCTCCTGCCTTAGCCTCCCAGGGTGCTGGGATTACTGATATGTGCCACCATGTGCAGCTCCCATGGTCCATCTTGATGTGCATCTCAAGTAGCCTAGGGGCCGGGGATTTAGCTCAGTGGCGCCTTGGGTTCCCTGCAAGTGCAAGGACCTGTTTTCAATCCCTGGTACCAGAAAAAAAAAAATCAAGTGGTCTAGAGATCAGAGGTGACTGCGGCCACTCAGACTCTTAGGGAGTGGAGCGCTGATCTCTGCCAGGCAGAGCTGGCAGCAGAAGTGCATACAACTGTCCAACAGACTCTTCTGCAGTGATTGATGTGCTCTGTATCTGCACTGCCAAGAGTAGCAGCATGTGGCCACAGGAGGTTATTGACCCTGGAAGTGTGGTCAGTGTCACCCAGGAACTGTATTTTGAAGTTATTTAATTTAATTTAATTTAATTTTTATTTTTTATTTTTTGGTACCAGGGATCGAACCAGGGTCCTTGCACTTGCACAGCCGGCGGTGAAACCACTGAGCTAAATCCCCAGCCCTTGAAGTTTAATTTTAACAAATTGACATTTAAAATTACACAGCCACATATAGATAGTGCAGACCCAATTCTGGGCTCCGCTTGGCTGAAGTATGCTTGTCCCTATACTGAAGAAGTCCTCTCCCTGGTAAAGTCCTGCTTCTTCCTGCACTAGGGCCACTGCTGTCTCCACAGCGCCCTCTCTTGGCAGCCGATGTCAGCACCCACAGCAGGGCCAGCTGGTGCTTCCACAGCTGTTTATAAGGTCAGAAGCCAGTGTGAAAGGATGCTAAATCACACAAGGCAGAGCTTACCAAGAGAATTCTTGCAAAGCACTGTTTTTGCACTAACTGAGTGCAAAATTTAGCTTCAGCTAAAACCTTACTGTCCCTCTCACGTTTCTGTATTTTAATTGCCAGGAAAAAAAAAATCTCAATTTTACATTTTTTCTCTTAAAAAAACCTTTTTTTTGGTAAACATTCTTTGGCTACTACCAATTTTCAGGCATATGACTAGCCACCAAGAACAACAAAAAAAGGGTTGTATTTTTAGGCTTTAATATCTCTAACAACAGTCATTTTAGAAGAAACTGTGCTTTTTGAGTTTCAACTCTTTGAAAGCTGTTTTGAAGCCCACTTGCAAGCTGGCGCAAATAAGTCGGAGTTAATTGCAACTCGAGTCTTCCAAATCTTGGATGTTAACCTTGAATCCTATTTATCTCACATACACATAAAGTCTGCCAGCTCCAACTTCACCAAATATGCAGGGTTGGACACCGGTCCCTGCCTTCACTACCATTGCCTGGTCCAAGGCACTGTGCTTTCTCACTGGGTTAATGCAAGAGATTCTGACCTGGACTCCCCACTTTACTCCTGTGCCTTTACAATCTGCTTCCCACCAGCAACCAAGGGGATCCACTCCTCTTCCATGGCTCTCCCTCTCACTCAAGAATAAGGCCTGAGTGGTTCAGAGCTCCTTCCTCACCACTACTCCTGCAGACTTACTCATCTGCATGCTCCCATTCCTTTTGCAGCTCCAGCCTCATTCCCATTATCCAGAGTACCCTGCAAGACCTCTGCTTTCATAGTTCCCTCTGGCAGAACCCTTTTCCCTGGCATCTTTGTAGCCAGCCCCTCAGTTCCTTCAGAAATGGAGTTGGTACTCACCTTGCCTTAATGTGCTGTTGTGTTAGCATTTCACTTTTTCAAGCATATTATGCAGTTCTGTTTATTTTCAATCTCCCTCCCATTGGAATGTAGGTTCCCAAGTTCGGGGACTTGGGTATCTTTTGTTCTCTGCTGTGTCTTCAGTGCTCAGGGAACACCTACTGCTAAGTAGGCACTTGTGACTATTTAAGTGACTTCATGAAGAAGTCTTCTCCAAGGCATGACCCACATTCTGTATTTTGGTATAAAAGGTGGTTTACTTCAAAATGACTGCATGCTGACATTGATAAGTCCTGCAATTTTGAATCAAATCACACTGCCTAATTAGACCATGGAGATAGGTTCTCAAACCTCATATGACAGTACTTTTTTTAAAAACCAGCCCTTGGATGTATAAATAGTGTAGAATAAATTGCACACATTTCAAGGTGAAATTTGGTAGCTTTGACATATGTGCACTCATGAAAATATTACCACAGTCAAGAACATGAATATACCCAATTCCTCCCCAGATTTCTACATACTCTTTGTGATGTCCTTCTGAGTCCTCCATTTACTCCACATAGGCCTCCATTTGCCCTCTGTCACATTAGTGTGCATGCTCTAGCGCTCACGTAAGGGAAACCATACATTCTGTACTTTCCCCCCTTGCTTTACCCTCTCAGCACAATTATTTTGAGAATCATCTATTTTTATTACATTTGTCCACTCATCTATTGTTAGACATTTGGATGAGTTCCAGTTTGAAAAGGTCACTAAAAAAGCTGCTTAGACACTTGAGTATACAAGCCCTTATATGGATATACACTTTTATTTCTTTTGGGTAGATACCTAGGAGTGGGAATGGTTGGATCATGTGGTAGGTATGTTTAACTTTTTAAGAAACTGCCAAACTGTTTTCAAAGTGGTTGTGTCATTTTGCATTTCTATAAGTAATGAATGAAAGTTCTGATTCCTCCCCATCTTTGCCAATGCTTGGTATGCTCAGTCTCTTTAATTTTAGTCATTCAAATAACTATATGGTAGCATTTCATTATGCATTTTTTTTCTGGTACCAGGAATTGAACTCAGGACCTTGAGCTTGCCAGGCAGGTTCAGTGCTACTGAGCTACATCCCTGGCCCTCATTATGCTTTTAATTTGCATTTCTGTAATTACTAACCTTTCTGAGACAAATTTACACCAAACAAATTTATATGCTCAGATTCTGTGATTTGATCTTACATATCTTTTTTAGTAGCCATCAATATCTTCCTTTTGAAGTTGTCTAATCAAACCATTTGCCTATCATTTATTATTTGTTTTCTTTTGTTGAATTTTGAAGTTCTTGGACTACTCTGGAAGAAAGTTCTTTATTAGCTATGTTATTTGTAAATACTTTCTCCCAGCCTATGATTTATCTTTTCATTCTTCTAAAGGTATCTTTTAAAGGTCACACTTTGTATTCTTAGTAAAGTCCAGTTTATCAACTTGTTCTTCCACAGAGTATGATTTTTATGTCACAGATAAATAAATTATCTACCTCAAGATCACAAAGATTTTTCTCTTATGATTTCTTCCATAAATTTTGTAGTCTTGTGTTTTGGTCTACACATATGCATACACACATCTATATACTGTATAATAATATATACACTGAATCTATGATCCATTTTGAGCTAATTTGTGTAAAAAATCAGTTATTCATATATGTATGTGTGAATTTATTTCTGGAATTTATTAACCTCCATTGATTTTTTGGCTAGCTTTATGCCAATATGATTATGCGTTGATTCCTATAGCTTTATAATAAATCTTGAAAATAAGTAGTATTAGTTCTCCACCTTTGTTCTTTTTCAAAATTACATGCTATTTTAGATCTTTTGCATTTCTTTAAAAATTTTAGAATTGGCTTATAGAATTGAATTCCACAGAGAAGCCTTCTGGGAATTTGTCGGAGAATGTGTTGAATTCATAACTCAATTTATTGAAAGTTAATATTTTAACAATATTAAATCCCCTGATGTATGAAAATAACATCTATTTACTTAGGTCTTCTTTTTTCTTTTTTCTGGTACCAGGGATCAAACTCAGGAGCTTGTGCTTGTGAGGCAGGCACAGCACCACTGAGCTAAATCCCCAGTCTTACTTCAGTCTTCTTAATTTCTCTCATCAAACTTCTATAAATTTCCAATGTAACAAAAATATGTGAGGCTTTGGATATCTTTCATAAGATATTCCTCTAAGTATCTCTTTCTTATATATGCTCTTAAAGTGAAGCTGCTTAATTTCAATTTTTAAAAATTAATTCTATTGGTACATTTTAGGTATACAATATAATGATATTCATCATTGGAAATTTGCACCTTTACATAATCTCTCTTGGTTCTTATTTTTCCCCCTTCCCCTGCCCTCTCTTCAATCCCTCCATCCATCCCTATTTACAAAGACTTTGTTTCCATCTTTTCATTTTCTCATATTAATTCCACTCCCTGCTTTCCTTTCCCCTACCCCTCACACTTCCCCTTCCCTTTTGCCCCTTTTCTTCCTATTTCACATTATCTATTATACCTTTTAGTCCTTATTTACACTTTCAGTTTCTCACATTAGAAAAACCATTCAGTATTTACACGTGCCCTATTTATATCATTTAAGAGTATCACCTCAATGTGCATCAATTTAGCTATAAATGTCTCTAATTTCTTATTTTTTATAGCTGAGTAGTACTCCATTTTATTAAAAAACCCACAGTTTCTTTATCCAGTCTCCAGTTGATGGGCAATTGGGCTGCTTCCAAGTTTTAGCTATTACAAACTGTGCTGCTATGAACATGGGTGCACATCTATTGCTGTGGTATGATTCTTTTAATTCTTTGGGGAAGATAACCAGCAGGGGAACAGCTGGGTCAAATGGGCCTTCCAGTCCTAGTTCTTTGAGGTATCTCCATACTGATTTCCACAGTGGTTGCACCAGTCTACACTCCCACCAGCAGTGGAGCAGGGTTCCTCTTTCCCCACAGCCCCGCCAGCATTTGCTATTGCTTGATTTCATAATAGCAACCATTCTGTCTGGGGAGAGGTGGAATCTCAGAGTTGTGTTCATTTGCATCTCTCCCATGAGCAGTGAGTTGAACATTTTTTAATATGTTTATTTGCTATTTCTACTTCTTTGTTTGAGAAATACCTGTTCATTTCAGATGCCCATTTTTGGATTGGGTCTTTAATTTGGGAGGTCTGATTTTTTTTAAGTTCTTTATAGATTCTAGATAGCAAACCTTTGTCTGAGGAACAGCAGGTGAAAATATTTTCCCACATTGTGGGTTGTTTCTTCACACTGCTGGTGGTTTCTCTTGCTGTACAGAAGCTTTTCAATAAGAAGAGATCCCACTTGTTGATTGTTTGGGCTAGTTCATGGGCAACTGAGGTTTTGTTCATAAAATCTTTTCCTACACTGATGTCTTCAAGAGTTCTACCTAACCTCTGTTCCAAATGCTTCAGCGTTTTTATTTTAATATTTAAATCTTTAATCCATTTTGATTTTAGTTGAGTGCATGGTGAGAGATATAGCTCTAGTTTTAATCTTTGGCAAGTTGAAACCCAATTTTTCCAGCACCATTTATTAAAGAGGCTATCTTTCCTCCAGTGAGGGTGTTTGGCTCCTTTGTTGAAGATGAGATGGCTGAGTGTGTCTGGAGTTGTTTCGGCATCTTCTAATCTGTTCCACTGGTCCTCAGGTCTGTTTCTTTGCCAGTACCATGCTGGTTTTATCATAGTAGCTTTGTAGTATAGTTTCAAGTTGGAGCTAGGGATACCCCCTACCTTGTCTTTATTGCCTAGTATTGCTTTTGCTATTCTAGGCCTCTTCTTGTTCCAAATGAATTTTTGTATTGTTTTCTCAAGGTCCATGAAGTATGCTGCTGGAATTTCAATTGGGATTGCATTGACTCTATATAGCAGTTTTGGAAATATGGCCATTTTCACTGTGTTGATCCTTCCTATCCAGGAGCAAGGGATATCTTTCCATTTTCTGATATCATCTTCAATCTCTCTTTTCAGAATGCTTTAGTTTTCAGAGAAGTGGTCTTTGATTTCTTTTGTTAGGTTGATTCCTAGACATTTCAGTTTGTTGGATGCTATTGTGAAAGGAATTGTTTGCCCTATTTCTCTCTCAGTGAGTCTGTTGTTCCTGTAGAGGAAAGCTATTGATCTTTTCATGTTGACCTTGTATCCAGCTACTCTACCGAATTTGGTTATTAAGTTTAGAAGACTTTTGGTGGAGTTCTTGGGTCTCCTATATAGAGTATCACGTCATCTGCAAATAATGACAATTTGACTTCTGCATTTCCTATCTTTATTCCTTTTATTTCTATTGTCTAATTGCTGTGGCTAATATTTCCAAGACTATATTGAACAGGAGTGGTGATAGCGGAAATTCTTGTCTTGTTCCTGATTTTAGTGTGAAGGATTTAAGTTTTTGACCATTTAGTATGATATTGCCTGTTGGCTTTTCATACATGGATTTTATCAGATTGAGGTAGAGACAATCTATTCCAATTTTTGTAGGATTTTTATCATAAATGAATGTTGAATTTTCTCAAATGCTTTTTCTGTATCTATTGAGATGATCATATAGTTTTTGTCTTGGCTCTATTGATATAGTGTATTACATTTCTTGATTTGCATATGTTGAACCATCCCTGCATCCCTGGGATGAATCCCACTTGGTCATGGTGTATGATCTTCTTGATGATCTTCTGCATTCTATTTGCCAGTATCTTGTTAAGGATTTTGGCATCTGTGTTCATTAGTGAGATTAGTAGCCTATAGTTCTCTTTTTTGGTTGGGTCTCCCTCTGCTTTTCAGATCAAGGTGATGCTTGCTTCCAGGAGTGAATTCAGGAGTACTGCTTCTCTTTCAATTTCACTGAAGTGTTTAAAGAGTTGTGGCAGTAGTTCCTCTCTAAATGTCTTGTAGAATTTAGCAGAGAAGCCATCAGGACCCGGGCTTTTCTTAGTTGGTACATTTTTAATTACATTTTCAATTTCATTGATTGATTTTGGGTTGTTTAGAATTTTTAGTTCTTCTTCGTTCAACTTTGGTAATTCATATGTATCTAGGAATCTGTTCATTTCTTCTGTGTTTTCCAACTTATTGGCATATAGGCAATCAAAGCAGGTATTGATGATCCTCTGTATTTCTGCTGGGTCTGCTGCAATTTCACACTTTTCATTTCTAATTGCATGGGTTTGGGCCTTTTCTTTCCTTTTTCTGATAAGGTTGGCTAAGGGTTTGTCAATTTTGTTTATTCCTTTGAACAACCAACTCTTGGCTTCATAGATTTTTTTTATACCATTCTCTCAGTCTCCATTGCATTGATTTCTCTTCTGATCTTTATAATTTCCTCCCTTGTATGAACTTTGGGTTTGTCCTGCTCTTCTTTTTCTAGGAGCTTGAGGTTCAGCATCAGGTTGTTTAATTGGGCTTGCTCTTTTTTCCCAATATGAATATTCACTGCTATGAATTTCCCTCATAAGACTGCCTTCATTGTGTCCCATAGATTCTGATATGTTGTATTGTCATTGTCACTTAATTGAAGGAACTGTCTGATTTCTTCTTTAATTTCCTCTGTGACCCATTGGTTATTCAGAAGTGTGTTGTTCAATTTCCACATGTTTATGAAATTTTTTGTGGTTTCTTTTGCTGTTGATCTCCAATTTCATCTCACTATGGTCTGATAATATACAGGGGACAACAGCAATTCCTTTGCAGTTACTTAAACATGTTCTATGAGAGAGTATGTGTTCTATTTAGGAGAACGACCCATGTGCAGCTGAGAAGAATGTGTATTCTGATTTGGTCAGGTGGAATACTCTGTAAACATGTTAAGTTCATTTGTTCAAGAGTTTGATTGAGTTCTAGTATTTAATTACTTATTTCTTGTCTAGTTGATCTATCTATTTGTGACAATGGGGTATGGAGGTCCCCCACTATTATTGTCTTAGTGCGTATATGACTTTTCATGTCCATTAGTATTTGTTTCATATAGTTGGGCACACTAGTGTTTGGTTCATAGATATTTATGATTGTCATCTCTTCCTCTTGGATTGCTCCCTTTACAAGGATGTAGTGTCCTTGTTTGTCTCTCTTAATCAGTGTTGGTTTGAAATCCACTTGATCTGCAAAGAGGATAGCTATTCCTGCTTTTTGGGGGGTTCCTGTTGCATGGAGTATTGTTTTCCACCCTTTAACTTTCAGTCTATGAGTTTCCTTCTGAATTGTATTTCTTGTATGCAGCATATTGTTGGATTTTGCTTCTTGACCCATTCTGCCAGTTCTATTTCTTTTGATTGGTGAGTTGAGACCATTAACATTGATGGTTATAAGTGATATATATTGACTTATCACTGTCATGACTTTTTGTTGGATTCTCCCCCTTTGCATTTAATTTCTTGTCACGCCCAATGGATTCATTCTTCTGTGTTTCCTATGGTTGTGATCTTTGTCATCTTTTCCTAGGATATTGTCTAAAGATTTTTGGAGTGCTGATTTGGTATTCATGATGTTCCTAAGGTGCTCTTTGTCATGAAAGTATCTTATTTCTCCATTCAGTTTGAAAGAGGTACATCAATCTGGGTTGGAGGATGTTTTCCTTTAGGGCTTGAAATACATCACTCCAAGCTTTTCTTGCCTTGAGAGTTTGGATTGAGGAGTCTGCTGTGATTCTGATGGGCTTTCCTTTGTATGTGATTTGTTTCTTTTCTCTAACTGCTTGTAGAATTTTGTTCCTCTGTTGGGTTTCTGGAATCTTAACTATTATATGCCTATGTGTAGATTTTTTTTTATCAAGGCTAGTTGGAATCCTATATGCCTCACTCATCTGTATGCCAAGTTCTTTTCCCCTGCCATCAAGTTTTCTCCCATCCCTTCTGTGAACAGTTTTTTTAATGTCATCTGCGCTCTTTCCTCTTTCTTCATTGACTCCAATCAGTCTTATGTTATTCTTCTTTGCATCATCTAGCAGCTGCTGGATTGATTTCTCATGGTCCCTTATAATTTTAAAGCAATTTTTCTTTTCCTGGTCACTAATTGCAATCTTATCTTCTATATCTGAAATTCTGTCCTCACATTGGTTCATTCTGCTGTGTAGACTTTCATTGGAGTTTTTAATCTCTTGGAAATCTGTTTGTATCTGTTTTATGAATTCCATTTGTTTCCTATGTTGGAATTCCATCATGTTCTTCAGGTCCTCTCTAGATTTATTAATCATGTTTTGCAGTATGAGCACAATCTCTGCTGTTATCTGAGAAATTATTTCTGATTTCATTTTTTCCAGATCCTCTTTTGTTACCAATTCAGGGAGTCCAGGTGGTTGAGTATCAGATTGTTCCATCTCGTTTCCCTTTGGGGTTGCTGTAGGTCATCTGGAAGTCTGGAAGTCTGGTTTTGAGACTTGTTTATGTGTCTTCTCATTTTGACGGGGGGGGGGGCTGTGTGTGTGTGTGTGTGTGTGTGCTGGCACCTGCGTGGCTCACCTCCTTTGCACTGGGAGTGGTGCTACAGCAGTCCAGAAGCCTCCTCTGCACTGGGAGCAGTGCTACAGTGGCCCAGAAGTCTCTGTCCTCTCACTTTCATCTGCAAACTCCAGGCCCTGTGGCTCCCACACTCTCAGCTCTCCTTCCCCCAGGGGACCCATTGAGTACTCCTAAATTCGTTTTCCCTCCACATGACCTGGAAACCCTCTCATGGCAATGAACTGACATAATCCCAGAGTGACTTTACTTATTTCCCATCTCCTGACATTACTGTGCTTCACTGTCTGGTGTCCAATGTCTTGGACACTGAGTTTTTGAGGGTTTTTTTGGTTTGGTTTTTATCATTATTTCAGCCAGAAGGTAAATCTGGTCTCTGTTACTCTACCTTGATCAAAAGCAGAAGTTGCAAATGAACTAGTTTTTATGACCCTCTAGTAAATGTGTATGTGTGTGGCTACTGCACATATTTCTGTAAGATTTTATGCTGGAACTGAACAAATGACTAGATTGTGGGTTTAGTTTTCTAGGTAATGCATACCTGTGGTACCACATAGTGAGCAATTTAAGGAATTTCTACCCTCACTTATCTCTCTTTCATGCACATTCAGAGACCTCTTTCCCTATCAAAGGAGTAATATTTCTTGACAGTGGGATTCTGTGTGTGTGTGTGTGTGTGTGTGTGTGTGTGTGTGTGTGTGTGTGTGCATGTGCACATACCTGTGTGTTGTACTTTGGATTGAACACAGGACCTTCACACTGAGCTATGTCTCCAGCCACCACACCCCTAAACATTTATTTCAAATTTTGAGATAGGGTCTTGCTAAATCAATAAGTTGCTCAACCTGGGCTTGCAATCTTCTTGCCTCAGTCACCCACAATACTGGGACTACAGGCATACACTACCATGCCTGGCTCACTGGAGTTCTTTATTGCTGCTATTAAGGATTCACATGAAATTTAGTTGACTTCACTCCTTGAAATTCCATTTCTTGCTCCCCTGAGAATTTTATGAACTAACTTCTTCTGCAGGAACCACATTACATTTCCAGTATTTAAAATCTAATCTTAAAGGACTACAACTTTTAAAAACACACTTAGCATGATACTTCTTTTGGCATTGAAAGATTTCAATATTTTTATAGATGTTCACTGAGGGCTCTAAGTAAGTGGCAGAATTTCTATACAAGGTCTTCTCATGTGTTTAGTGCCTGGGCACCAAAAGTTCAGGAAAACAGGAATAGGCACAAACAGAACCACATAGAAACAGCCTGTTCTCTGCAGACCAGAGAGCACCACAAAGACGGTACATTTTAGGAACCTGGAAATTTGTGCCAATAACTTTTTCCCAGTTTACTTTTGGTCTTTCGGTTATTAAGGAGTTTTGACCTACAAAGGTGCCCAAAATTTAGATTGATTTTTTTTCTTTCTTTCTTTGCTTTTATACTTTGGCACTCTTCTTACGGTGATGAGATACAATTTAAACACCTATTATTGTTTTTAAGGATTTTCTACATATTATTTAATTTACACAGCATTTATCATACGTGAAAGTTTAGAAATTAATGTTATTTCTTTTTTCAGTTCATTTTTATATTTTATTTTTGTCTTTTTCTTCTAAAAATGTATAATTTATGTGATTTATCCTTTCCTATATTATTAAAACATTATAAAAATATTTCCAGTGTAGTTTGGTGGCTTTATAATGAGAAATCCAGAGCACAGCTCCCCATCTACTCAGATATTTTTGATGATCACATATGTCTAGTGTACACTTCTAATGAGGAAAAACAACCATCTTTATTTTACAAATGCCCAAAGTCAATGTCTCCAGTTATGAATTCATCTCAAGTTACTTAAAAAAATGTCCAACAGGTATGAACAATTCCCTATCTAATACATAGTTAAGATTTTATCCATAAGATTTAATATTTGATGGAATCTAAATGATTACAGGAATTTATTTTTGGCCTACCATGACACTATATCCCTTTCAAGTGTGTATTTGATGATGACCTTTGATTTTAGACTTTTACTCATGCAAATTTACTTTCTAGGGGTCCTCTTCCATATGAATTTTATAATGATTAGTAAAGGATGACCTGTGGTTGAAAAGTTTCCCACATGTGTTACACTCATAGGGCTTCGCTCCTGTATGAATTCTCTGATGTGCAATACATGAGCTCTGTCTAAAAGTTTTCCCACATGTATTACATTTAAAGGGTTTCTCTTCTGTATGAATCCTTCGGTGTTGAATAAGAGCTGAACTTTGGCCAAATGACATCCCACATTCCTCACACCAATAAGGTTTCTCTCCAGTATCAATTCTTTGATGATTACTAAGGGATGAGTTACACCTGAATGTTTTCCCACACTCATTACACTTATAGGATTGTTCTCCAGTATGCATTCTTTGATGTTGAATGAGAGCTGAACTTTGTCTGAAGGCTTTCCCACACACTTTACATTTACATGGTTTCTTTCCAGTATGAATTCTCTCATGAATAATAAGGGTTGAATGGGAACTTAAAGCTTTGCCACATTCATTACTATTGTAAAATTTCTCTCCAGTATGAATTATTCTATGTCTATTGAGTGGTGAGATAGAAGTGAAGCCTTTTTCACATTCATTATACCTGTAGGGCTTTTCTCCAGGGTGAATTTGTTCATGCTGAATGAGTGAGGCACTCTGACTGAAGGCTCTCCCACATTCACTACATTTGAAAAGCTTCTCTTCAGTATGAATTCTCTGATGATAATGAAGAGATGAGCTGGACTTAAAGGTGTTACTACATTCATTACATAAGTAAGACATTTTTCTGAAATAAATTCTTTGACCAGGAAGGGCTGTGTTGCAACTAGATGCCTTCCTACTTGAATTATATTTACAAGGGTTTTCTCCAGCATGGATTTTCTGATGTATGAATAGGCCAGACCTTCAGCTGAAGGCTTTACCACATTCCTTACACCTATAGGATTTCTCTACAGTGTGGGTTCTTAAGTGTTTATAAAGGGATGTACTGAGAGTGAAGGCTTTCCCACACTCTTTACTTCCGTAGGGCTTCTCTCCAGTATGAATTATTTGATGTTGAATAAGAGCTGAACTTTGGCTAAAGGCTTTTAAACATTCCTTACATTTAAATATTTTCTCTCCACTATGGTTTTTCTCATGCTTTTGAAGGGATTAAGTGTTAATGAAGGTTTTGTCACACATATTACATTGATAGCATTTCTCTGTTGTGATTTTCAGTTGAGTAGGTAAATTTGAATTCTGTTTGAAAATGTTTCCTTGCTTTTCACATTTTGGTGGCGTTTTCTCTCTGGGAACAACTGACTTTGAGCTGAAGTTTTGTCTGGATTCAGAATTTTTATGGCTTCTTTCTACAGTCACAATATTTTTGTGGGTGATTGAAACCATCTGAGAACTTTCCTTTTTGTCTGGCTTCTTCTTGAATTTGTCTTCATATATACAAAGTTTTTCTGATTTCAAGTCCCAGGGTCCATTCTTTTTGAGGTTTTTCATTATCAGGTCCTGAAACAAAGAGTCTTGTGTTTGAGTTGATTTTATGGTTTTTATAATTGCTTTTCCATCCAAGAGAGTGGCCTCCAGGGTTATCTTTCTCAACCTTCCAGGGATCTTCTCCTTGCTGCAACAGGGAGATTGCCCTTGGTTTGGTAAAGGGGAATCCCAGGGAAGTCAGGTTCTTGTAGTTCTCCAGCATCACATTCCGGTACAAGCTTCTCTGCAGAGCATCCAGCTTCCTCCACTCCTCCCAAGTAAAGAGCACAGCCACATCCTCGAAGGTCACTGCCACCTGAGCCCTTGATTCCTTTTGCTTATTAGCCATGTCCTCTTTCTGGACTCTTCCCCCTGGATGGCTGTGGTCTCCAGAAGGTAGATCCCGAGCCTGTGCTCCCTCTGAGCATGGACTCCCTGATAACCTGAGTCCTGTCCTTGTGCTTTTCTGTGCCCAGTCGAGGACCTCAGCAGTGGGTGCGGTGGGCTGAAGTTCGTCTTTGGGTGCTCCTGGGACCCTCCCAGCTAGGTCCAGGCCTCGCCTCACCCGGATGCACTCCGCAGGGGGAGGAGCTGGCCTTCCCACCCGCAGCAGCCCAGTGTCGGGACCTCACCTGCCCAGCGACCTCTGCCTGGGAGCTGGGCACCATGAGGCCCTGATATTATTTCTTTCAAAATTTCAAATAGTTTTCTCAGATCATTTCTTTAAAACAAGACATCTCTATTAATTTATGATATCACTTTTCTAAAATTTGTACTACCAATGTATAATAAGATCTGTGTATGGGTTCTCAGTTCTGTTTTGTTTTCGATTTCATTTTATACCTCTATAATGCTACTCCAAATAATTTTAACTTCAAAATGTCTTTTCAAATGCAATAGAAGAGATCTTCTGTAGAAAAGATCAATATTTTCCCATTCACTGACTATTCTTATCCATGCAATCTTCCAAATAAACTTTATATTAACTTTCTTAAGTTCAAAAACCCCTACTAAAATTTTCTTTGGGATTCATAATACTTTAGTCTCAATCTTTCCAATTGGAAATATTTTACCTCTTGATTTTTGCAACTCAATTATGTCATTCCATAAATACATGCCTCCAAATGTATACATATGCATATGGTGTATGTGTGTGTATGTGTGTGTGTGTATTCTTTGCATTTTTAAATAAGATCTTTCTCAAGTTATCTATTATGTCATTTGTATTGTGGTTGGGCACTTTAGATTTTGTAACTGATATTTGCTGTTTAATAGAAAAAATATTAATGTCTATACATTTTCCGCCAGATCATCTTAATAGTTTCCTACAGTTTTCAATTGATTTTATATGGTGTTTTGTGCAATCAACAAATGACTTAAAATTGTTGCCTTTCTTTTGAGTTATGACTTGATTTACTGAATATGTGGCAGTCTTATGAAATGCTGAACAGAAAGGGAGAACATTAAACCCAAACTTCTAAGTATCCTTATTATGTGATTATATTTTTTTCTGTAAAAAATCCTAGAATTCCTTAGTCATGAGTAGAACTGTTAGATATACCAGATCTAACTCTCTCATTTTCAGAGAATGAAATAAAATATCTGACATGGACCTATTGTAATGTTAATTATTGAGGAGAGAAGGAAACATTAGTGACCATATTATACTAAACCATCATTGAAATTTCAGTATATTATAGTAACATCTCCTTTCTGTGACCTATAATTTTCTCCCTAAGTGATCTTACCAGAGCCCCCTTTGTCTTAGAAGGATACTTTATCAGAGCAGAGGTAGAAAGGAAGGATCTGCCAGCTCCCCAAGCTGTTTTTCTAAGTTGTTTCCTAAATGCATAGTTGTAGGGATGGGGTGCCACATTGCTGTTGCACTGGTTACCTCAGAGTGTCCATCATTGGCCAACACAAAAACACCACAAGTCTCCAAGTACACACTCTCTGCTCTAAAATCTAGGGGGTGGAGGTGCACTGTGGAGTGGCTGAAGTGCAGAGGACTCCACAGGAATAGACTCTGATGGGAACTTACTTTTCTAAGGCCACCAAAAAGGTTTTAACCAACCCTGCAAACATATACTGTTTATTTGCTACAGAAGATGGAGCTATAGTTCAAGTCCCCTGTAGGAAATCAGCTTTGCAGAGTAGCAGCTATGAGCCCAGAGACCAAAGACCCTCCTCCCCATCTCCACCAATCTGAATTACTTTTGCTTTCCTTGCCCCAGCTTTGTTTCTGGTGTGGCTTGAAAACCCACAGAGAGTAATGTCCTGGATAACAAGTGCAGCTCTGTCCTCCAGGCTCAGGTGCAGCCAATTATTGCAGCATAACCTCCAGAGCTCACATCAAAGGTGACAGGGGATAGAATCTTGATCTTCACAGAAAACATTCTTTAGGCTCATCAGTGAATGTGGAGGGAGCTTGGTATGTCCCCAAGACTTAGAGAATTACAAAGGACATGGAAAACTGGTCTTGAACTTGGGGTGATTTCACAATCAAAGTGTGGGCAGAGAAATTTGGAGAGGCTCCCATGCACAGCCACAGAATCTCTGTCATTTTACTTGTGAATATCAAGCATCAGCTATGTAAGAAATATTCAGAATCATCTGAAAGGCATATGTGGGTTATAATCAGTACAGTGGCATTTGCACATGTTGTGTGTGGACATTATGAAGAAATGGAGACCAATGGGTTGGATCAGAACATTGAGGTTGAATATCTTTAATCTTGAGCCTCCTGAGCTCATCCTCCCATCTATAAAATAGAAATGGCTATATCTATGTCATGTGTTATTGAGACACTTATTCAGAAAACATACGTGTAAGATTTGTGTAATCAGAAAATGCATTACAATATAGGTTTGAGTGATAAGTTCTGGTGGAAATAGTTTAGCTCAGATTCTCTACCTTTTGGTGTCACAGTGCTATGATGCTAACAGACAATTATAATGAGCAATTATTATGTGTTAGAGATTATTTGCCTAACTAAATAATCACATTAAGATTAAATATCTGTTTTTTTTGAGTCCACAAGGCATATAACCTAACTACTTCACTGCCAGGCGATACTCTTAAGTGAAATAAATAGGACACATATGTATAAATACTGAATAGTTTCTCTGGTGTGAGAAGCTGAATGTGTAAATAAGGACTGAAATATATAACAGATAATGATAAATAGGAAGAAAGGGGGCAAAGGGGAAGGGGAAGTGGGAGGGGTAGGGGAAAGGAAAGAAAGGAATGGAATTAATATGAGAAAATGGAAAAATGGAAACAAAATCTTTGTAAATATGGAGGGATGGAGAAGACATTTAAGCAAGGCACAAACTCAGACTTCCACCCCACCAAGGTTAAACCCTGGGGGAAACGAGGTTGAAAAGTCTAATAATCAACCACCTGGACACCATGAACTGATAGCACAGGAAGTAACAAAACAGATGAATGAGGTTCTAGAAAAATTCAAAGCAGAAATAATCTTCCAGATATCTACAGAGATGGTGAGCAGAGTGATAGACATGATTAGAGGCTCTAGAATAGAAACAGATAAAAAATAGATGAGCTCATAAACATACTGGAAGCCATGAATACCCACCATAAGAAAGAAATGGAAACCATGAAACAGATTCAAACAGATATTCAGGAGATTAAAAACTCCATTGAAAGTATCCACAGCAGATTAAGGGAATCTGAAGCTAGAATATCAGATATAGAAGACAGGATTGCAGTTAAGGACCAGGAAAACAGAGATTTCTTAAAAATAGTAAAGGACCATGAGAAATCAATCCAGCAGATGCTAGACGATGCAAAGAAGAATAACATAAGACTGATAGGAGTCCATGAAAAAACAGGGGAAAGCACAATTGACATAAAAAAAACTGTTCACAAAAGTAATAGTGGAAAATTTCCCAGACAGAGGTATACAATTGGACATACAGATAGGTGAGGCATATAGAACTCCAACTAGCCATGATCAAAAAATATCTACACATCAACATATAATAGTCAAGATCCCAGAAACCAAACAGAAGAACAAAATCCTACAAGCAATTAGAGAAAAGAAACAAATCACCTACAAAGGAAAGCCCATCAGAATCACAGCAGACTTCACAACACAAACCCTCAAATCAAGGAGAGCCTGGAGTGAAGTATTTCAAGCCCTAAAAGAAAATAACTTCCAACCTAGACTGTTGTATCCTGCAAAATTATCTTTCAGAATTGATGGGGAAATTAGATACTTCCACGACAAAGAACACCTGAGAGATTTCATGAACACTAAACCAGCACTACAAGCAATTCTAAACAATATCCTAGAAAAAAACAATGAAGGTCACAACTCCATGAGGCCCAACAGAGGGAAGTCACCAGGCAAGGTAAAGCACTAAAGAGAAAGGGGGAAAATTAAATAAAAGAGCCAACAAATGTAAAACATCATGACAAGGATGAATCAATATCTATCAATTATGACCATCAATGTTAATAGCTTCAATTCACCAATCAAAAGAAATAGACTGGCAGAATGGATTAAGCAGCAAAATCCAACAATATATAATATACAAGAAACACACCTAACTCAAAAAGAAATTCATAGACTGAAAGTAAAAGGATAGAAAACAGTTCTCCACACCACAGGAACCCAGAAAAAAGCAGGGGTAGCAATATTATTTGCAGACAAAGTAGATTTCAAACCAAAACTAATTAAGAGAGACAAAGATGGTTGCTACATCCTTGTGAAGGGAAAAATCCAAGAGGAAGAGATGACAATCCTAAATATATGTGCACCAAATATGAATGCCCCCAACTATATAAAACAAATATTAATGGACATGAAAAATCAAATAAGCACTAATACAATTGTAGTGGGAGACTTCAGTACCCCACTATCACAAATAGACAGATCATCTAGACAAAAAATTAACAACAAAATTTTAGAAATGAACCAAGCTATTGAACAAATGGACTTAATTGATGTTCACAGAGTGTTCCACCCCATAAAATCAGAATACAGATTCTTTTTGGCTGCACAGGGGTCATTCTCCAAAATAGATCACATGCTAGCTCATAGGACATGTCTAAGTAAATGTAAAAGAATTGAAGTTACTCCCTGTATTTTATCAGACCATAGTGCAATAAAATTGGAGATCAATAACATAAGAAACCACAAAACACCTAAAAACACATGGAAATTGTATAACACCCTCCTGAACAACCAATGGGTCACAGAGGAAATTAAAGAAGAAATTAGACAATTTCTACAAGTAAATGATAATGCCAGTACAACATACAGAAATCTATGGGACACAATGAAAGCAGTTCTACAAGGGAAATTCATAGCAGTGAATGCCCATATTAGGAAAACAGAGAGAACTCAGATAAATAACCTAATGCAGACCCTCAAGCTCTTAGAAAAAGAAGACAATAACAAACCCAAAGCTCGTACAAGCAAGGAAATTATAAAGATCAGAGCAGAATCAATGCAATGGAGACTAAGACAATGATACAAAAAATTAATGAAGCCTAGCATTGGTTTTTTGAAAGAATAAATGTAATCAACAAACCTTTAGCCAATCTTATCAAAAAAAGGAAAGAAAAGGCCCAAATCTATGCAATTCAGAATGAAAAAGGTGAAGTCACAACAGATGCAGCGGAAATGCAGAGGATCATCAATACCTACTTTAAGAACCTGTACTCTAATAAAATGGAAAACACAGAAGAAAGGGGCAGATTCCTAGATACATACAAATTGCCAAAGAAGAAGATATGATATAAATGAAGAAGATGTAGAAATTCTAAACACCCCAATTACAATGAGTGAAATTGAAAATGTAATAAAAAATTTACCAAGAAAGAAAAGCCCAGGTCCTGATGGCTTCACTGCTGAATTCTACAAGATATTTAAAGAAGAACTATTACCATTACTCTTTAAACTCATCAAGGAAATTGAAAGGGAAGAAAGGCTTCCAAATTCATTCCTGGAAGCAAGTCTTACTTTGATTCCAAAACCAGGGAAAGACGCAACCCAAAATGAGAACCACAAGCCAATCTCCCTAATGAACATAGATGCAAAAATTCTCAACAAGATACTGTTAAACAGAATACAGAGGGTCATCAAGAAGATTATACACTCTGACCAAGTTGGATTTATCCCAGGGATGCAAGGATGGTTCAACACTCATAAATCAATAAATGTAATACACTATATTAACAGAGTCAAGGACAAAAACCATATGATCATCTCAATAGAAGCAGAAAAGGCATTCGACAAAATCCAATGCCCATTCATGATAAAAACGCTACAGAAAATTGGAATAGAAGGTCTTTATCTCAACCTGATTAAGGCTATCTATGAAAAACCAACAAGCAACATCATACTAGATGGTCAAAAGCTGAAAACTTTCACCCTAAAATCAAGAACAAGACAAGGATGTGCACTATCACCACTCCTGTTCAATATAGTTCTGGAAACATTAGCCACATCAATTAGAAAAGAGAAAAAAAAATAAAAGGAATAAAGATAGGAAAGGAAGAAGATAAATTGTCATTATGCTGATGATATGATACTTTACATAGAAGACTCAAAAACTCCATCAAAAGACTTCTAGACTTAATTGACAAATTCAGTAGAGTAGCTGGATACAAGGTCAACACTCAAAAAACAAGAGCCTTCTTGTACACAAATAACAGACTCACTGAGAGAGAAATTAGGGAAACAATTCCTTTTATAATAGCATCCAAAAAAATGAAATATCTAGGAATCAATCTAATAAAGGAAGCAAAAGACTTCTACACTGAAAACTATAGCATTCTGAAAAAAGAGATTGAAGAGGATACAAGAAAATGGAAAGACATCCGTTGCTCCTGGGTAGGAAGAACCAATATATTGAAAATGGTCATACTTCTAAAACTACTATATAGATTTAATGCAATGCCGATTGAAATTCCAAAAATATACTTCAAAGAACTAGAGAAAACAATTTAAAAGTTCATTTGGAACCACAAGAGACCTAGAATAGCAATAGCAATTCTAAGCAACAGAGATATGGCAGGGGGTATCACAACCCCCAACTTGAAACTATACTACAAAGCTACTGTGATAAAAACAGTATGGCACTGGCAAAAGAACAGACCCGAGGATCAGTGGAATAGATTAGAAGATGCAGAAGCAATTCTACACATACTCCATCATCTCATCTTTACAAAGGATCCAACCACCCTCGTTGGAGGAACGATAGCCTATTTAATAAATGGTTGTTGGAAAAACTGGATTTCAACCTGCTAAAGATTAAAACTAGAGCCATACCTATCACCATGTACTAAACTAAGATGGAAGGGGATTAAAGATCTAAATATTAAAACAGAAACACTAAGCTTGCTGGACGATAGGTTAGGTAGAACTCTTGAAGACATTGGCATAGGAAAAGACTTTATGAACAAAACCGTAGCAGCATGGGAACTAGCACAAAGAATCAGCAACTGGGATCTCATCTTCTTAAAAAGCTTCTGCACTGCAAAAGAAACCACCAACAGAGCTAACAGACAACCTACAACGTGGGAAAAAAAATTTAGCAGCTGTACCTCAGACAAAGGACTACTATCTAGAATATAGAAAGAACTGAAAAAAATCAGACCCTCCCAAATTCAAGGACCCAATTCAAAAATGGGCATCTGAAATGAAGAGACATTTATCAGACAAAGAGGTAAAAACAGCAAATAAATATATGAAAAAATGTTCAACATCACTGGTCATTCAAGAGATGCAGATGAAAACAACCCTGAGATTCCACCTTACCCCAGAAAGAATGCCCGCTATCATGAAATCAACAAATAACAAATGCTGGTGGGGGTGTGGGGAGAAAGGAACCCTTTTCCATTGCTGATGGGAGTGCAGGCTGGTGAAACCACTGTGGAAATCAGTATGGAGATACCTCAAAGAACTAGGACTAGAGGTCCCATTTGACCCAGCTATTCCCCTGCTGGGTATCTTCCCCAAAGAATTAAAAGAATCATATCACAGCGATATATGTGCACCCATGTTTATAGCGGCACAGTTTGTAATAGCTAAAGCTTGGAAGCAGCCCAAGTGCCCATCAACTGGAAACTGGATAAAGAAGATGTGGTTTTCTTATAAAATGGAGTACTACTCAGCCATAAAGAACGAGAAACTAGAGTCATTTATAGCTAAATGGATGCATATTGAGGCCATACTCTTAAGTGAAATAAATAGGATACACATGTGTAAATACTGAATAGTTTCTCTAGTGTGAGAAACTGAAAGTGTAAATAAGGTTTAAAATGACTGAAATGAATAACTGATAATTTGAAATAGGAAAATAGGTCCAAAGAGGTAGAGGTGAAGGGAGGGGAAAGGGAAAGGAAAGAAGAGAAAGGAAAAATTATGAGAAAAGAAAAAAAATGGAAATGATGTCTATGTAAATAGGGAAGTGTCGAGGGGGTGAAGGGCTCACAGGTAATGGGGAAAAATAAGAATCAAGACACATCATGTACAGGTACAAACACTCAATGATAAATTAAACATGTTGTATACCTAAAATGTACCAATAAAAGAACTTAAGAAAAGAAGCAGAGTGGTATGGATCAAGCTAGGAGCTCCTTGAGCTACATCTCAGCAGCTAAACTTCAGGATCTATCAATCTCACTGCTTTGTGTCCTTGCAAAATATGTGTGCTCACAACTCTGGCAAATAACAAGAAGAATTATTGAAGAATAAAATATGCAACCAGTACAATTTGATCTACTTTATTGAGCTTTATTTCTGTCTTCTTGATTGATTAAAAAAAGGAGAGGGTGAAGATGTGAAAGTTTATCCAAGGCATTTTTAGAGTAAGTAAAACCCTTCCCACATCTCTGTGGTCCTGGCAAGATGGGCATCTAGATGCGACATGCCAAACCCACAGTGGGCATTCCAAAGAAAGCACAGTTGTTCTTTTCACAAGCAGGCTCTGGAGGTGGTATAGATTCTCTTTATTTAGGTTATGTTGGATTGTTCATTCAGCTAGGTCATGTGGGACTTCACTGTGGGAAAAGACAACGCCAGTTGTGTGGAACAGAGCAGGGGAAAACAAACAGTGTAAGGGGAAAGAAAAATAAGTGTGGGCAGGGGAAGAAACAGACTTGAAGAGGCCTCAGAGCTGTACAGGGTCAAAGAAATGACAGGGGCAAGGTGTGTCTTTCAAGAAAAGTGAACTCTCATTGAACAACCCAGATTATTACTTTGACCAAACCCAAAGGGGAAAAGAGCTCTGTGTTTGGGACAAGGGATGCAGCTCAGTGGGACACCACCTGCCTGGCAAGAGCAAGGCCCTGAGTTCGACTCCCAGTACCAAAAAACAAAAACAACAATAAAAACCCCTCTGTGTTAGTCAGAAAACATCCTGTTATCAGAGAGGACAACCATGACCTGCATCATTCACCAAGACTGAGTTAGCCTAACCAAGGAGCAAGAGTCATTGCTGTTTTTTATTGCAATGAAGAAAACTCAGGAAACATACAACCCTATACAAATATTTTTAAAGAAGAAAAGTCACTTCAAGATGTACAGAACAAGTAGTAATGGCTATAATCTATCCTTACCCAAGGAGGATAACATTCAGAAACCACCAGTGGAAGCCTGAAACCATGGACAGTACCATGTCCTATAATTTAATGCCTGTCTCATCTTAACACTAACTGTGTACTGTAGCGGTAATGTTTGCAATTTGAAGTGTGACAACAAGACTAGACTAAATTTGTTTTTCCTTCACAATTTCATAGGTAGAAGATTTGTTTTTATTGTAGATCTTAATAACTTCAGGTTCAATATTTTTTCTTTCCCTATTAAATAGAGAACTTCCAACTTTTTATTAAAGGAAGCACTTAATTGCTTCGCCATGACATATCCAAATTGACAGAATCACCACTCTTGTGCTTATTAGTAAAAATAAGGGTGATTTCAACAGAAGGCTTTGGATATCATGACAAGCAACCTGATATCTGAGACAGCTTCTAAATGACTAACAGGCTGGTAGCATATACTGCATGGATACACTGGTCAGAGAAGTGATTCACATCCCAGGTGGGTGAGTGAGAGAGTGAGAGATTTCATCATGTTATCCAGAATAGGATACAACTTAAAACTTACGAATTGTTTATTTTTGGAATTTTCTACTTAATATTCTTGGATGGCAGTTGATTGCAGAGGTAAAAATGAAGGTAAGGAGGATGACTGTATGCTAGTACTGGTGATGCCAGCACAGTCAGAGTCAAGGTGTGCACACACACGCGCGCGCGCGCGCACTCACACACACGGTTCTGGCTGGGCTGGCTGAATTGTATCTCCTCCCAAATTCATGTATTGGAGTCCTAACCTCAAGTATCTCAGAATGTGAATATAATTGAGATACAGCCTTTAGAGAGGGGATTAAATTAAAATGTTTGTGAGGGTAGGCCCCAATCCAATCTGACTGGTTTCCCCTAGGAAAGAGATGGAAGAGATGCACATGCACAGGGAGAAGACCAAGACTCAGCGTGAAGGCAGCCATCTATACAGCCAAGGAGAAATTGACTCTGTGGCCTCAAACTCAGACTTCCTGGCCCCAGAGCTACAAGAAAACAAATGCTGTTTTAACCACTCAGCCTGGTCTGTTTTGCTGTGGCAACCCAGGCAAACTCAGACACATGTAAGACTTTACATAAATGTGTGACAGTCATCAGTGGCACTGCAAACTTTTCATTTCTAATGTAGTCTTTTTCTTATTGAGCTTAGATGTGACTCCATTTTCCCCATTTCCTGCTGTCTGCATCCAGGGTAGCTGATGTTATCAACATGTCACATTGAGGTCCTCATTTTTCTATATATACATGTCATCAAGTACAGACATATACATGTGAGGTGTGATCAAATATATGCTTAAATTTAAAAAAAAACTTTATTAAAGTAGAAGTCATATTGCTATGGGTCTCCTTCAAAATAAGGCCACTCGCTTCAAACACACTTACTCCATTGTTCTTGCCACTTTCTGAAGCAGTTCTGTAACTCCTTTTTAATGAGTGTCTTTGTAAGATGTGATAAAAAATATAGTATAAAAAGGAAGAGGCTTAAGAGGTGGATGGAGGAGGGAGAAAGGGAAGGGAAAGGGGATAAAAAAATGAATTCAGATGTATTATGTTCATGCACCAATTCCCCACAAGGAATGTAAATATATACTAAAATATGTATAAATAAATCAATCAATTTTTAAAAATATGGTGACTGCTGCTCCTGAGTGTCATCCAATGGAAAGGCAGGCTCATTAAAACATTAAGGTGTGTCCTCATCCACCTTATTCACCAGACCTAGCACTGTGCTACTTCTGGCTCTCTCTCTCGAAGTCAAAATGATCATGAAAGGTAAATGTTTTGAACTCATTCAGGACATAGAGGCAGCTCAACTGAAAACACTCAGGAAAAAAACTTTTCAGAACTGCTTCAAAAAGTAGCAAGAATGATGAGATGAATGTGTTTGAGGTGAGGGGGAGCATTTTGAGGGGGATTAATGGAAATGTCTTACTGTAATACATTTTTAGATTTAATTGTTCCCTGTATTTTTGATCACACATGTACATGCACACACCTATAGAGATTTGGGGAAATCACTGTTTTTTAAATTAATTTTATTGGTACACTTTAGATATACATAATGATCACATTCATCCTAAGGAATTTGTACTTGTACATGATATATCTTGATTCTTCTTTTCTCCCCCATCCCTTCCTCTTCCTTCAACCCAAGCTCTTTCTCTCCTTATTTACAAAAGCTGTTTCCATTTTTCTTTTCTTCTCTTTTTCTCTTTTCCCTTCCTTTCTTTCATCCATTGTTCCCCTTCCCATTTGAACATTTTCTTCCTACTTCCCAATGTCTATTGTACATTTTGGTCTTAATTTACTCTTTTGGTTTCTCACACCAGAGAAATAATGAAATATTTAAACAAGTGTGATAGATTTATTTCACTTAAAAAAGAATATGGTCTCAAGATGCATCCATTTACTTAAAAATGTCTTAAGTTTATCCTTCTTTGTGGGTCATCAGTGTTTACCTATTTTTAAATATTTTGCTTTATATTATCTTTTACATATTTTTGAAACAACTTCAAACTTAACAAAAGAGTTGCAAATACAATACAAAATACCTGAATGTTTTTAAAAAATAAATCCCTGTTCATTTTGAGTCTAAGCTGCTGAACTGATGCTCCATTATCTCAAAATACTCTCATGTTCATTCCCTACAAATAGGTTGGTGTCCTGAGCAGGAGTGTTACAGAAATGATGCCAAGTTCTTTTCATTGAATTCTGTTGTTAGTGCAAACTTTCCTTCAGTTACTGATGATATTTGCTTTGATTGTTTGACTAAGGAGGCACCTACCAATTTTTTTATAGCACAATTGTTCTTTCATTCTTTGTAAATAATAAATAGTTTGTGGGGAAATTTTTGATGCTATGCAAATATCCTGTTCTTTATCAAAATTTAATTTACTCATTTATTTATATCATTATGAACTGTTCTGTGTTTAATAGGTTACTATCTGTTATTATCATTTAATTTTGATGCTTAAAGTGTCTCGTGTCTGTGTTCTTTTGCTACATTCCTATCATTATTGGAACATTTTTTTGCTTTTTTATTTAATATTTTTGGATGGTAGGAGTTGAACCCAGAACTTCATGAATGCTAAGAACATACTTTTCCACTGAGCTACACCCCTAGCCCAACTTCTTTGCTTTCTGAAACAAGAGTCATTGCTATCATTTGGGTATGGTTTAACTGTTTTATCCAAGGATTTATTATGATTAAAAATTTGATCTCCAAGTTGGTGCAATTGGGAGGTGGTAGAACCTTTTGAGGTAGGGCCAAGTAGGAAGTCATTAGGTCATTGGAAGGTGCTCTCAGGAGGGATTATGGACCCAGTCTCTCTCTCTCTCTCTCTCTCTCTCTCTCTCTCTCTCTCTCTCTCTCTGATTTCCTGCTGTTTGATAACTGAAACTATTCCACACACATGTGACCAGGTATGAAGTGACAGCAGTGGGGGACCTTTGACAGAACTGAGTGATTCCATACCCCTTGAACCTTCAAAACCATGAGCTAAATAACCCTTCTCCCCCTTTCTCTTTATAAAGTTAGCTACTTCAGGTATTTTCTTATAGTGTTACAAAGCTCCCTAATATGCTCATTTGTGCTTTCTGTGCCTCTACCCTGGATCAGCCATTTCTCTGAGGAGCCTGGTTTCCTTTAGTGGAAAATTATATTTACAAGAGAATATCAGGGGACCAGATGCCGGTTATGTTTTAGATGTAGAATGTCCTCCCAAAGTCTCATGTGTTCAGAGGTGGGGCTTTTAGAAAGTGATTGCATTATGGGGAGCTATACTCATCAGTGAATTAACCTCCTGAGGAATCTATAGTTGAAGATGCTCTTAGGAGATGGGGCCTCATTGGAAGGGATGGGTTATCTGGGGCATGACTTGGAAGGGTGTATCTTCATCCCCACCTCCTCTCTTCTCCCTGATTCCTGGCTGCAGTGATATGAGCAGCTTTCATCCACCTAGTTCTTTCCACTATGCAGTTTCTGCCTTGGAGCCAGCCAACCATAGTCTAAAACCTATGAGACAAAATAAATCTCTTTTTTAAGTTGTAGATATTGAGTATTTTGCTCCACTGATGAGGAAAGTGACTAAGACAATGCCCTCACTGCTACTGGTGGGTTGTTACTCTCAGGCTCTCCTAGTGAACAGAGTGAAGGAATATATGCATATAGCAACACATGCACACATGTGCACACACATATACACCTAAAACGTACATGCATTTGGATCTATATTTGTCATGTATATTGAATTCACAGTGAAACATCCACTTCCAGTTTACCACCACAGTGTATTTCCCTGTACTTCCCATCCAGCTATGAACCTGGCCCCCATTATTCTTAACCCATCTGCTCATTTGATGAACTCCTTGTTATACAAGCAATCTCCCTTGCATCCCCACCTCTCTTCTGTGTAGGTGCCTCCTGCCCTTGTCTGTAATCCCATGAGCTGCACCCCTGAATTCCCATCCCTCACGGCCTCGCCTCCCATGAGAGCTCCAGAACCCATGCTGGCTGTCCTCTGAGCTCAGACTTCTTTTTTTTTTTTTTGTATTAAATTATTTTATTGGTACATTGTAGGTATACAACACAATTACATTTCTCATTGGGAATTGTACCTTTATATAATGCATCTTGGCTCTTATTTTTTCCCCATTCCTAGCCTTCCCTTCACACCCTCCACCCTTCCCTATTTACAAAGACTTTATTTCCATTTCTCATCATTTTTTCCTTTCCCTTCTTTCCTTTCCCCTGCCCCTCCCACTACCCCTACCCCTTTGGACCTTTTATTCCTATTTTACATTATAGATTATTCATTCTAATCATTGGTACATTTTAGGTATACAATCTAATGACATTCATCATTGGAAATTTGCACCTTTCCATAGTCTCTCTTGGTTGTTTTTCACCCTTGCCCAGCCCTCCCTTCAACCCCTCCAGTCCTCCCTATTTACAAAGATTTTGGTCCTATTTTTCCATTTTCTCATATTAATCCCATTCCCTTCTATCCTTTCCCTTAGCCCTCCCACTTCCTTCCCCTTTGCCCCTTTTCTTCCTATTTCACATGACCTATTATACATTTAGTCCTTATTTACACTTTCAGTTTCTCACACCAGAGAAACTATTGGATATTTACACATGTGTGTCCTATTTATTTCACTTAAGAGTGTGGCCTCAATGTGCATCCACTTAGCTATAAATGTCTCTAATTTCTCATTTTTTATGGCTGTGAGCTCAGCCTTCTTAAATCCCTCCTCAAGTTTCCTGCCCCACAGGAAAGCCCTCCTAGGGCACCCTCCCAACCCTGCTAGGACCCTGAGACTCTGCCATCTTGCAGGACACCTCTCCTTCAGCTTCAGACACCACATACCATGCACATGTGTAAGCAGGTGCCCTTCAGTACCTCAGGATGTCACCCCAACTAGGTTTTTTGTTATGTTTTCACCCTTTCCATCCTGCTAGGTTCCCCCAAAAGCAGACATTCTCCCAACCCTGTTCAGGCTCCTACCAGGTGCCTTCCTTACCCTGAGGAGGCCTAAGCCCTTCCCCATGTCTTCCCCATGTAGACGCCTACCTGCTCAGCCCCTCCTGTGGCTCTAGGCCTGTTGCTCAGGAAGGGAGGCAAGGAAGAGGAAGAGCCACATCTTGCTACTCTCACTTGACAACACCTCTGGCAAAATTTTCCTAGTCATTTCACAGAGAAGACACCTTTCCCTCAGTGTGGCCGGGTCATAAGGCAGATGTCTAGTTCCTGTTTAGCGGCATTTCCTTTGTTTTCAGTATTTTGCTACAGTAAATGCCTTTGTGTAGGGCCTTATGTACCAGAACATACTTTTATTTTTATGGAACGGATACTCAGGGGTAAGAGTACTAGATCAAAGTTAAAGATTTTAATGATGTCTGGCAATTCAGTGACATCTCTGGAAAACTGAGTGCCTGTTTCTTCACGTGGGAAAACTGAGGTACTGAGTGTCTGATTCCTATAGTAGCCTAGAGTTTGGCAGCTTTCAGTAGGACTCAGAGAATACAGATGTCTAAGACCAAAGATAATGGGATCTTCTTTGGTACCCACTTCAGCCAGCAAAGCCTCCCTCTAATTCCTGTAGTTCTGTATCCTGGAGCACAGTACACACCATCCCAACCTTCAGAATTCACTAGCTCTGCCCTTCTTTCCCTGGCCCCTGACCCCCAGACTGTTATTTGAATACCAACTGTAAACTGGCACCAGCTTGGACCAGGGCTGCAAACCACTGCTAATGTTGCTGCATATGCCTACTGCTCAGGATAGTAGGACAGGGCACCTTGAAGAGGGGTGGAGGTAAAGCCAGGACTTCCCAAATGAGTGACACATGGCCCTGCTCTTGAAGGGCATCTAGGTGCCAGCCTGGCAAGGGAGAGGGCAGGGTGTGTGCCAACAGGAAACGGGAGAAGTGAGGCTCATTCTGGAAACACAAAGTCCATGCCCCTCCCCCAGGTTCCAGGTGCTGGAGATGGAGCCCCACCTCCCTCACCAGCTCCAAGGCTCCCCCACTTAAGTACCATCCTGCCTTTCTTTCCAGGTAAATCTGCTCTTGGAAGCCCTCCTTGGCTACTGCCACTTATCTCTTGCTCTCAGAATATGGAACTCAGTGCCAGGCACCTTGTTGGTGGTCACCGAGTCCTGCTCTGTGCACCATCAGGAACAGCCTCCTCAGTCTGTGATCCTCTGCTATGACGAGTGAGGTTTCACGTTCCCCCTTGGACCATGGCATTTGGTGAGGTGGGTTACTGCACTCACAGAGGCCCTTGCTGAGTACACACCACTGGGGCCCAGTGCTAGGAGATGTGAGCAGCATCTTCAATTGTCTGTAGTTATCCCCGGGCCTCCTCTCCTGAAAATCTTCCTCACCATCCTGTGGCTTCACTAGGAATGCAGATGTACAAAGACAATCATCTCCCATTTTAACTTTTTTCAAAATAATCAAATCTCTAGTTTTCTACCAAAAGGGTGGGAAGAGGTTCAGCATTAACCTAACTGTGAAAAAAGGAGGTATTCTACATGTTTCTCTTCCTTCCAAGGTGGAATGCAGTGCTGGTGAGCTGAACAATCCAGGAACTGTAGAGCTCTCACTCTGGTATTTGGCCTGGAGAGCTGTGGGGTGGGTCTGACGCACTTTAAAGAGGCTTTGGAGAGCTAGCACTGCTCTGGACAAGGAGGGCTCATGCGCAGCCCACTGTTGGCCCTCTGGGTGCGAGAGCCTTCCCCTGCTGTGTGGCCCATGCTTCCTGCATCTCACCTGTGCCTCACCATCGAGAACACAGCTGTCTCAGCAGCTACCACCCTGCCTGTGGCAGACGAGACACAATCATTAGCATTTCTGAGGGCTTTCCTTTTAAAGATGTATTGCTTTACCATTAAAGATGATTTCTAAAGACCATCCTTTTAGTTAGTTTCATGTGGTCAATACAAGAGTTGTATTTTATTTCAAATTGAAACAACAAAAATAAAATTCACTTTTAAGGGAAGTAATACATTAAGGAACAGGATGTTTATCCTAATATGTGCCTGGTGGGAAGGGGAGACTGCACTTTGAAATACATGCACAAGCCTGTTCTAAAATCACATCATTGGAGTCCTATTCTACTCAAGGGGCAGAAGCTGGTCTTCAAAGTGGGATAACTCCTATAGTCTAGCCAAGGACCCACCTTAGAAGAGGTCCAGATGATTTTGATCAATTCTGGGCAGAGGTTATTTCTAGGAAACTCTTACTGAAGGTAGCCAGTCTCTGAGAAGGCCCTCTGTCCAAGAGCTAAGTGTCACTTGGTAAGATTTTGAAACCACACAGCAGGAGTTATGTTGGTGTACCTCAATCAGCAGAAGTTCTCTTGAACTATGACAAGAGGACTGGGCAACCAGTGTCATCACCCCAGCAAGAAGAGACCAATGACAGTGAGCTGGCTCTTGCTCTTCCCTGAACCACTGAACCAGTTTTTTTTTTTTTTTTAGTATTTTTGCAGTACTAGGGATTGAACCCAGGGCCTTTGCACTAGCTCCATTCTCCAGCCTTTTAAAAAATGATTTTTATTTTGAGACAAGATCTTGCTGATTTGCTAAATTGTCCAGGCTGGGTTTGAACATGTATCTTCCTCCCTCAGCCTTCAAGAGAACAGGGATTAAAGGCTTGTACAATCATTTGTAACATCATGCCCGGCTCTGAATCAACTTTTCGACCTTGGGCAAATCACTTATCTTCCGAGGATGCTTTCAGTTCTAAATGTTCTGTTTGGTAACTTTGGGGGGATGGTTAGAGCCTTGTGCAGAGAAATGCACTGTGGATGAGAAAAGGAGAAACACGTATTTAATACAACCCACACTGTCTGATACAAGTTGATCCCATTTTTCTCACTAACGTTATCACATTATAATCATTTAGATTACACTGCCTGGAACAAGGTGGGACAATTTGGAAAGGCTGCAAAGGAGACAAACCTTCACTTGAGCTGGAAACAAGGAGGTGCCTGGTCTGGACAAGGAGAGACGTTCCAGGAAGGAGGGGATCAGCTTATCTGGTGCCTGAGGTCACAGTGCCAGGAATGGAGAGTGGCACTAGAGAAGGGTTGGGAAACTACGGTAATGATAAACATGTTTCCATTGATTGCTGCTGTACACAATGGGCAGGTTTGTTGGGACAAGAGCAGTAGACTCAAATAAGAAGTCCACTGATCAATTGGTTCCAGTTGCTTTGGCTTCATGGGCCAGGAAAATAAATTTTAAAATAGCATAACTGGCACTGAGTTGTCAGCAATATACTAAAAAGCATTAAACAAATCAAAACAATAACAAATCATCTTCTATTGCTTTGATTTTATTTTATTTTCCCCCCATTAACTTTATTGGTACATTTTAGGTGTAAAATACAGTTACATTCATCATTGGGATCTTGTACCATTACATGAGTCTCTTGGTTCTTATTTTTTTCCCCTTCCCTTGCCCTCCCTTCACCCCCTCCACCCTTCCCTATTTCCAAAGACTTTGTTTCCATTTTTTTTCCTCTTCTCATATTTTTTCCTTTCCCTTTTTTCCCTTCCCCTACCCCTCCCAATTCCCCTGCTCTTTTAGACCTTTTCTTCCTGTTACACAATATCAGTTATACATTTTTTAAATTACAATATTAAGATCTAGGAGACATTACCACAGATTTTACAGAATTTAAAAGGATATAGAAAGCATATTACAAAAATCTTTTTTGAAATAAATTTGACAACTTCTAAGAAGTACCTTGGAAGATAAATTAATGAAACTAACTCTGGGGGAAATATAAAATTTAAATAGCACCTATTAAAGAAAGTATATTCCTAGCTTGAAAACCTACCTATATGACAACAGCAGGCTCATAAACATTTTAACTGATAAATTACATCAAACAATTAAAGCAGAAAAAAGAAGGAACACTTCTCCCCTCATTTTAGGAACTCAACATTGTGCTAATCCTACAACTGGATAAAGATAATAGAAAAAAATGTAGGAACATAGAAATTTAACAAAACCACCTATTGGAAGTCAGATCTGGTCGGACGTAGAAAGTGGTTTTGTTATAGGGATGGCAGTGTTGGTTCAGCATTGGAAGATCCACCCCCAAAAGTCATCATTTAAACAGAGGAAAGGAAAAAGCCATATGATCCTGTCACTAGTTGGAGAAAAAGTATTGGACTAAATTTTACAGCTGTTCATGGTAAAAGCTATCAGGAACCTAGAAGTAGAACAGAAACTTCTCAACAGATTAAAGACATGTACTCCATACTTCCAGCGAGAATGCCTTATATAAATGGAGAAGATACAATGCTTTCTCCTTAAGGTGGGGAACAAGGGCAGATATGCTTACTCTTTATCTGTCCATTAAACTTTGAAACCTAGTCCCCACCAAAATAGTCTGGCAATAAAATGACACAACTAGGATAGGACTGGCACGGCAGAAGCAAAATCTTTATATGTAGATGAAACGATCATCTACAGAGAAAATACTAAGAAATCTCTAGGAGCCCCTAGAACTTGTACTTGAATTTAGCAGGATTAGAAAACACAAGGTATATATAAAAATTCAGGTCTGTGTATACTTGCTATAAATGAAGAATTGGGTATTGAAATTTAAAAGTTATGTAGGAGTACAAAGGACCCAGAAAAGCCAAAAACAAAAACAGTGTTGGAAGACGTTTAGCACCCAATTTTAAGACTTCTTCTAAAGCTACAGTAATCAAGGCAGTGTTGGTGTAAGGAAAGACATATAGATCATTGGAATAAAACAGAGAATCTAGAACTAGAACCACACATATATGGTCCACTGAGTTTTGAAAGATTATTTAACATTAGCATTTTATAGAATATAAACTCAATTCAAGAGCCGAGGAAGAGATAGTGTTTGCAGCAAGCGACACTAGAACACCTGGTATCCCTATATAAAAAGTTAACCTCAACTCTTTTTTTCCATACATGAAAATAACTTAAAGGGATCTACGAACCTAAATAAGAAAGGCTAAAAGTATAAAACTTTAAGAGGAAATTATAAGGGAAAGTGTTTATGGATTCAGGGTAGGGAAGAACTACCTAGGATACAAAAAACATGATGTATAAAAGAAAAAAATTGATAAATGGGATTCCATCAAAATTTAGAACTTTAAATGACATCATTAAAATGAAAAGTAGTCCTTAAACAGACCATATTTATAATGCATATAACCTATGACCAGAATATATAAAGAATTCTTAGAGCTCATTAATAGACAACCCAATTAAAATGTAGACATAAGAAGATGATAAATAGCCAGTATAGCAAAAGGAATGGTGTGCAACTCTAGAATCAGAAAAATATTAATCAGTACAATAAGATTGAATTATACACTCATTAGGGAGATGAAGTTAAAAGTTTTAAAAGCCTTGTCATGACTTTTTCTTTTTGTTGGATTCTCCCCCCTTTGCGCTTAATTTGTCACGCTCAATGGATTCATTCTGCTGGGTTTCCTGGGGTTGTGATCCTCATTGTCTTTTCCTAGGGTATTGTCTAAAATTTTTTAGAGCACTGGTTTAGTATTCATTAAGTTCCTGGGGTGCTATTTATCATGAAAGTATCTTATTTCTTCATCAATTTTAAAAGAGAGTTTTGCAGGGTACATCAATCTGGGTTGGAGGCTGTTTTCCTTTAGGGCTTGAAATACATCACTCCAAGCTCTTCTTGCCTTGAGGGTTTCCATTGAGAAGTCTGCTGTGATTCTGATGGGCTTTCTTTTGTATGTGATTTGTTTCTTTTCTCTCACTGCTTGTAGAATCTTATTCTTCTGTTGGGTTTCTATAATCCTAACTATTATATGCCTATGTGTAGATTTTTTTTTTTTATTAAGGCTAGCTGGAGTCCTATATGTCTCACTTATCTGTATGTCAAGCTCTTTTCCCCTCCTTGGGAAGTTTTCTGTCATCACTTCTGTGAACAGTTTTTTTTTGTCATCTGCACTCTCTCCTGTTTCTTCATTGACTCTGATCAGTCTTATGTTATTCTTCTTTGCGTTGTCTAGCAGCTGCTGGATTGATTTCTCATGGTCCCTTACAATTTTAAAGCAATTTTTCTTTTCCTCCTCACTAATTGCAATCTTATCTTCTATATGTGAAATTCTATCCTCACATTGGTTCATTCTGCTGTGCAGACTTTCCATGGAGTTTTTAATCTCTTGGAAATCTGTTTGCATCTGTTTTATGGATTCCATTTGTTTCCTACGTTGAGACTTCATCACATTCCTCAGCTTCTCTGTTTTTTTATCTATGTCCTCTCTATATTTATTAATCATGTCTTGCACCATGAGCAAAATCTTTGCTGTTATCTGAATAATTATTTCTGATTTCATTTTTCCCAGATCCTCTTTTGTTGCCAGTTCAGAGAGTCCAGGTGGTTGAGTATCAGATTGTTTCATCTCATTTCCCTTTGGAGTTGCTGTAGGTGATTTGGAAGTCTGTTTTTGAGGCTTGTTTATGTATCTTCTCATTTCCAAGGGTGGGGAGGGTTGTTTCTGCCTCCCACACAGCTCACCTTCTCTGCCCTAGGAGCTTGTGATGGCAGCAGAGGAGCTTCCTTCTGGATGCTGGGACTGACTCAGCTTCTTTGCCCTAGGAGCCTGAGATGGAGGCAGGGAGCTTCCTTCCGGGTGCTGGGACTGGCTCGCCTTCTCTGTCTGCTTTGATTTTAAAAAAGAGCATATGGGTACCATAAATTAAAGAAATAATCTCGTGGTACATGCCCTACCGAGGTCCTGAGTCACATGGAAGACACCGAATCACCCCGCTGCAGACAGGCAGCCACCTGGTTCCACACTGCAAAGATGCAGAGGACACCAGACCACTGGACCAAGGTACTGAGTCCCACTGTTCCCGGCCCAGAGGAAGGGGCTTCTGAGCCGTCATCCCACTGCTCCTGGTCGAGAGGAAGGGGCTTCTGGGCCACCATCACTCCCACTGCTCCCAGCCTACAGGAAAGGGCTTTTGGGTCACCATCCCTACTGCTGCTCCCGGCCCCTGTCCGACCTCACCCAGCTGAGAGGAGGTAATCCGTGCAGATGCTAACAGCCCCCCACCCCAGTCAAAATGAGAAAACACGTACATAAGTCTCAAAACCAGACTTCCAGATCACCTACAGCAACCCCAAAGGGAAATGAGATGGAATACTCTGATACTCAACCACCTGGACCCACTGAACTGGCAACAAAAGGGGATCTAGAAAAAATGAAATCAGAAATAATTTCTCAGATAACAGGAGAAATTGTGCCCCTAGTGCAAGACATGTTTAATAAATCTAGAGAAGAGCTCAGGAACATGATGGAATCTCAACATAAGAAACAAATGGAATCCATAAAACAGATGCAAATAGATTTCCAGGACATGAAAAACTCCATTGAAAGTCTACACAGCAGAATGAGCCAATGTGAGGACAGAATTTCAGATATAGAAGATAAGATTGCAATTAGTGAGGAGGAAAAGAAAAATTGCTTCAAAATTATAAGGGAACATGAGAAATCAATCCAGCAGCTGCTAGATGATGCAAAGAAGAATAACATAAGACTGACTGGGCTCAATGAAGAAACAGGAGAGAGTGCAGATGACATAAAAAATCTCTTCACATAAATAATGGCAGAAAACTTTCCAAGCAGGGGAAAAGAGCTTGACATACAGATAAGTGAGACATATAGGACTCCAAATAGCCTTGATCAAAAAAAATCTACACACAGTCATATAATTGTTAAGATTCCAGAAACACAACAGAAGAACAAAGTTCTCTAAGCAGTGAGAGAAAAGAAACAAATCACATACAAAGGAAAGCCCATCAGAATCACAGCAGACTTCTCAACACAAACCATCAAGGCAAGAAGAGCTTGGAGTGACATATTCCAAGCCCTAAAGGAAAACAGCCTCCAACCCAGATTGATGTACCCTGCAAAACTATCTTTCAAAATCGATGGAGAAATAAGACACTTTCATGACAAAGAGCACCTTAGGAACTTCGTGAATATCAAATCAGCACTCCAAAGAATTTTACACAATATCCTAGGAACAGACATTGAGGATCACAACCCCAGGAAGCAAAGCAGAATGAACCCATCTGGCATGGCAAGAAATTAAATGTAAAGGAGGAGAACCCAACAAAGAGAAAAAGTCATGACAATGACAAGGCAATATGTTTCAGTTATAACCATCAATGTTAATGGTCTCAATTCACCAATCAAAAGAAATAGACTGGCAGAATGGGTCAAGAAGCAAAATCCAACAATGTGCTGCATACAAGAAACACACTTCATTCAAAAGGAAACTCATAGACTGAAAGTTAAAGGGTGGAAAACAATACTCCATGTGACAGGAACCCAAAAAAAGCAGGAGTAGCTATCCTCTTGGCAGATCAAGTAGATTTCAAACCAACACTGATTAAGAGAGATGAAGAAGGACACTACATTCTTGTAAAGGGAAGAATCCAAGAGGAAGAGATGACAATCATAAATATCTATGCACCAAACACTAGTGCACCCAACTATGTAAAACAAGTACTAACAGACATGAAAAGTTCTATATGCACTAATACAATTATAGTGGGGGACCTCAACACCCCACTGTCCAAATAGATAAATCAACTAGACAAAAAATAAGTAATGAAATACTAGAACTCAATCGAACTCTTGAACAAATGAACTTAATAGATGTTTACAGAGTCTTCCACCCCACAAAATCAGAATACACATTCTTCTCAGCTGCATATGGGTCATTCTCTAAAATAGATCACATACTCACACATAGAACATGTTTAAGTAAGTGCAAAGGAATTGAAGTTATCCCTTGTACATTATCAGACCATAGTGTGATGAAATTGGAGATCCATAGCAAAAGAAACTCAAAAAATTTCATAAACATGTGGAAATTGAACAATACACTTCTGAATAATCAATGGGTCACAGAGGAAATTAAAGAAGAAATCAGACAGTTCCTTCAATTAAATGACAATGACAATACAAAATATGGGAATCTATGGGACACAATGAAAGCAGTCTTATGAAGGAAATTCATAGCAGTGAATATGCATATTAGGAAAACAGAACGAGCCCAATTAAACAACCTGATGCTGAACTTCAAGCTTCTAAAAAAAGAAGAGCAGGACAACCCCAAAGCTCATGCAAGGGAGGAAATTATAAAGATCAGAGGAGAAATCAATGCAATGGAGACTAAGAGAACGATACAAAAAATCAATGAAGCCAAGAGTTGGTTCTTCAAAAGAATCAACAAAATTGACAAACCTTTAGCCAACCTTGTCAGAAAAAGGAAAGAAAGGGCCCAAATCCATGCAATTAGGAATGAAAAGGGTGAAATGACAACAGACCCAGCAGAAATCCAGAGGATCATCAATACCTACTTCCAGAACCTAAACTCCAATAAGATGGACAACACAGAAGAAATGGACAGATTCCTAGATACATAGGAATTACCAAAGTTGAACGAAGAAGACCTAAAAATTCTGAACTACCCAATATCAACCAATGAAATTGAAAATGTAATTAAAAACTTATCAACTAAGAAAAGCCTGGGCCCTGATGGCTTCACTGCTGAATTCTACAAGACATTTAGAGAGGAACTGCTGCCACTCCTGTTTAAACTCCTCAATGAAATTGAAAGGGAAGCAATGCTCCCAAATTCATTCCTGGAAGAAAGCGTCACTTTGATCCCCAAAGCAGAGAAAGACCCAACTGAAAAAGAAAACTATAGGCCAATCTCACTAATGAACATAGATGCAAAAATCCTTAATAAGATACTGGCAAACAGAATGCAGAAGATCATCAAGAAGATCATACACCCTCATCAAGTGGGATCCATCCCAGGGATGCAGGGATGGTCCAATATATGAAAATCAATTAATGTAATACACTTTATCAATAGAGCCAAGGACAAAAACCATATGATTATCTCCATAGAGGCAGAAAAAGCATTTGACAAAATCCAACATGCATTTATGATAAAAACCCTACAAAAAATTGGAATAGATGGTCTCTACCTCAAACTGATAGAAGCCATCTATGAAAAACCAACAGCCAATATCATACCAAATGGTCAAAAACTGAAATCCTTCACACTACAATCAGGAACAAGACAAGGATGTCCACTATCACCACTCTTGTTCAATATAGTTCTGGAAACATTAGCCACAGCAATTAGACAAGAGAAAGAAATAAAAGGAATAAAGATCGGTAATGAAGAAGTCAAATTGTCATTATTTGCAGATGACATGATACTTTATATAGAAGACCCCAAGTACTCCACCAAAAGTCTTCTAGACTTAATAACCAAATTCAGTCAAGTAGCTGGTTACAAGGTCAACACACAAAAATCAATAGCTTTCCTCTACACCAATGACAGAATCACTGAGAGAGAAATAGGACAAATAATTCCTTTCACAATAGCATCCAAAAAACTGAAATACCTAGGAATCATCCTAACGAAAGAAATCAAAGACCTCTTCTCTGAAAACTATGGCACTCTGAAAAGAGAGATTGAAGATGATATCAGAAAATGGACAGAATGCCCTGCTCCTGGGTAGGAAGGATTAATATAGTGAAAATGGTCATACTTCCAAAACTGCTATATAGATTTAATGCAATTCCAATTGAGATCCCAGCAGCATACTTGATGGACCTTGAGAAAACAATCCAAAAATTCATTTGGAACAAGAAGAGACCCAGAATAGCTAAAGCAATTCTAGGTAACAGAGACATGGCTGGGGGTATCACAATCCCCAACCTGCAAATATACTACAAAGCTACTGTGATAAAAACAGCATGGTACTGGCAAAGAAATAGACTTGAGGACCAGTGGAACAGATCAGAAGATGCAGAAACAATGCCAGACACACTCAGCCATCTCATCTTCAATAAGGAAGCCAAACACCCTCACTGGAGGAAAGATAGCCTCTTTAATAAATGGTGCTGGAAAAATTGGGCTTCAACTTGCCAAAGATTAAAACTAGACCTATATCTCTCACCATGCACTAAACTAAAATCAAAATGGATTAAAGATCTAAATATTCAAATAGAAACTCTTAACCAGTTGGAACAGAGGTTAGGTAGAACTCTTGAAGACATTGGTGTAGGAAAAGATTTTATGAACAAAACCTCAGTTCCCCATGACCTAGCACAAACAATCAATAAATGGGATCTCTTCTTATTAAAAGGCTTCTGCATAGCAAGAGAAACCACCAGCAGTGTGAAGAGATAACCCACAATGTGGGAAAAAATCTTCACCTGCTCTTCCTCAGACAAAGGTCTACTATCTTGAATCTATAAAGAACTTAAAAAGATCAGACCTCCCAAATTTAAAGACCCAATTGAAAAATGGGCATCTGAAATGAACAGACATTTCTCAGACAAAGAAGTAGAAATAGCAAATCAATACATGAAAAAATGTTCAACATCACTGGTCATTCAAGAAATGTAAATGAAAACAATGCTGAGATTCCACTTCACTCCAGAAAGAATGGCTGCTATCATGAAATCCACCAATAACAAATGCTGGCGGGGCTGTGGGGAAAGAGGAACCCTGCTCCACTGCTGGTGGGAGTGTAGACTGGTGCAACCACTGTGGAAATCAGTATGGAGATACCTCAAAGAACTAGGACTGGAAGTCCCCTTTGACCCAGCTATTCCCCTGCTGGGGATCTTCCCCAAAGAATTTAAAGAATCATACCCCAGTGATATATGTGTGCCCATGTTCATAGCAGCACAGTTTGTAATAGCTAAAACTTGGAAACAGTCCAAATGCCCATCAACTGGAGACTGGATAAAGAAAATGTGTTTTTTTAATAAAACGGAGTACTACTCAGCCATAAAAAATGAGAAATTAGAGACATTTATAGCTAAGTGGATGCACATTGAGGCAATACTCTTAAGTGAAATAAATAGGACACACATGTGTAAATACCGAATAGTTTCTCTGGTGTGAGAAACTGACAGTGTAAATAAGGACTAAATATATAATAGGTAATGTGAAATAGGAAGAAAAGGGGCAAAGGGGAAGGAAGTGGGAGGGCTAGGGGAAAGGATAGAAGGGAATGGGATTAATATGAGAAAATGGAAAAATAGGAACAAAATCTTTGTAAATAGGGAGGACTGGAGGGGTTGAAGGGAGGGCTGGGCAACGGTGAAAAAATAAGAACCATGAGAGAGTATGTAAAGGTGCAAATTTCCAATGGTGAATGTCATTAGATTGTATACCTAAAATGTACCAATGATTAGAATGAATAATTGATAATGTAAAATAGGAATAAAAGGTCCAAAGGGGTAGGGGTAGTGGGAGGGGCAGGGGAAAGGAAAAAAGGGAAAGGAAAAATGATGAGAAATCAAAAAAATGGAAATAAAGTCTTTGTAAATAGGGAAGGGTGGAGGGGGTGAAGGGAGGGCTAGGAATGGGGAAAAAATAAGAACCAAGATGCATTATGTAAAGGTACAATTCCCAATGAGAAATGTAATTATGTTGTATACCTAAAATGTACCAATAATAGAATTTAATACAAAAAAAAAGAAATCATCTCAAAAATTAAAATAGAAGAACTTAAGTTTTCTAAAAATGTAATGATGCTATTCTTATAGTTCTCTCTAATTTTCACATAAATCAGCAAATGCTATCACACACCAGCACTGTTATCTAAATAACCCATGTTACAGAGAGGGAAACTGAGATCTTGGATAGAAACACAATATTCATGGGTTCTTTAGTTTACCAAGCACTTTAGGGAGGTCTTTGAAAATAAAGGATTTGTCTTGGTTTTAGTTGTGGAGTGTTGGAAAGTGGTCACAGAAATCAGAAAGGTAGTAGCAAGAGGCCTTTATTTTACTTTCTTGTTACCTTTCAATGCTATAAGGCTTAAACTCTTTAGAACTCAAAACTTTAGAACTATGAAACTGTTGAGGGTGAACAAATCTGGTCTGTCTCCTCGTTTAACAGATGAGTGCCCTGAAGCCATGGAGATCCTTCCTGATTTATTCAGTCCTGGTTCCTGGCACAGAACATAACCAGGTGGAACCTTAATAAGTTTGAAAGCTTGTGCTTACCACTAAGGTTGATGAATGAGATCAAAGTGATTAAGATGAATAATGGTAGTACTAAAGATAAGAAGATGCATATCTGATTGGAATGTTTTTATACAAACACTTTCAGTAAAAACGTGTTTAATAGGGGCTATTTTAAAATTGAACAGCACAGTGCTAACTGTGGAAGAAATCTAGTTAACTTCCCCAAGTATTTACGTACCTTGCTGATTTTGTAATGGAAGTTCAGAGGCTGCCTGGTTCACCTGCCTGCCTGCAGTGTAAATTCTGCTGGAGAGGAGGAAAGGGGTCAGGTGGTCATGGTGATTCTACCCAATGCCAGCCTGGATTGGTGCTTGCACATGGGACCAGCCAGCACAGGGTCCCATTCAGCTTTCTCCAGGACAAAATGCAGATGAGTTGTTCTGGGCTCCTCTGAAGACTGGCAATAATCACACCATATGCTGCTCCAGAAAGCCCTATCTTTAAAATAGGAATGCTTTAAAAAAAAAAAAAAAAAAGCAATCATAGTCAGATGTAGTGGTACACACCTATAATCCCAGCTACTCAGGAGACTGAGGCAGGAAGATCAAAATTTGAGGCCAGCTTGGACAGCTTACCAAGACCTTGTCTCAAAATTAAAAAGGGGCTAGAAATGTAGCTCAGTAGTAAAGGGCTCCTGGTTTGAATCCCACTACTGTGAAAACAAACAAAAAAACCACAAAAAAGCAATCATGTCCTGTGCCTGGAAACTTTCCTATCCAGAGCTCTGTCATTTGAGCCTCACAATGATCTCATAAAGTTGAGGGAGTATTAGTCATCTTTCTGTCACTATGATACAATACCTGAGAATGAACTCCGTAAGGAGAAAAGGTTGGTTTTACTCATGGTTTCAGTCCATGGTTAGCTGGCTCCATCACTTTCAGGCCCATGGCAAGACAGAAATATCATGGTGGAAGAGTGTGGGGGAGGAAAGTGGCTCTCTTCATGGCAGCCAGAGGGGGGAGAGAGAGAGAGAGAGAGAGAGAGAGAGAGCGCGAGAGAGACAAAGACTCTGTGGTAATGAGCTTCCTCCTCCTGCTTTTGTTCCATCTGGATCTCAACCTACTGAATAGTGCTGCCCACATTCAGGGTGGATCTCCCCATCAGTTTCCTTTCCCACATGCCAAGAGTCTCTGGAAGCACTCCACAGATACACCCAGAAGTGTGCCTCACTAATTCCCTAGGTGTTTTCCAATCCAATCAAGCTGACGATCAAGACTAACCATTACATGAATTGTGAAAACACTCCACCAGACAGACTAAGTCATTTCCCAGCCACCTTGACAGGCACCTGCTTGTTCAACTAGTGCTTCGATGAAGCAGAGAAAGGGTGAGAATGGGGGAGGGCAAATGGTATTTCTGTTTTACAGAAGAAGAAAGAGGTCCAAGATGAGAGTTTTTGTCCAAAGTGACACAAGAGTGCTAGTGAGAGTCACAGTTTAAGGCTCTTCTTCCCCAGTTTCTCTCTGGTGCCCTCACTTTTAAATTGAGAGACAAATAAAACTGTATACATTTGTCATGTACACATGGTGTTTTGAAATATGTACACATAATGGAATGGCCAAAGCAAGATAACTAACATGTGCATTACCTCACAAACTTCTTTTTTGTGGTAAGAATACTTAAAATCTAGTCTCTTAGCAACCTGTGAGAACACTACATTATTAACTACATTATTAACTATAATCAACACAATACTGACAATAACCTCTGAATTTTTTCTTCCTGTCTAACTGAAATTATGTACCCTTTGACCAACAGCTCTCCTACTCAGTCCTTGGCAACCACCACTCTATTCTCTGCTTCTCTGAGTTCATTTCTTTTAGGTTTCACATATTAAGAACATTCCACAGTATTTATCTTTCTGTGCCTGACTTATTTCACTTAACATGATGCTCTGCAGGTTCATCTGTGTTGTTACAAATGTCAGGAGTTCCTTTTTATTTTTTGAAGGCTAATTAGTAGTCCATTGTTCATATACACCACATTTTCCTTATCCATTCACTCATCAACAGGTACTTAGGTTGTTTCTATATGTGAATAATGCTGCAATGAGCACAAAAGTGTAGCTATCTCTTTGATTGTTGGTATACAAGTTGCTTATAGTAATCTCTTATAATCCTTTGTATTCCTGTAGTATCAATTGGGAAGTCCCTTCTTTTTTGTTTCTAATTTTAATTAATTTTTTCTTAGCTTAGTCTAGCTACAAGTTTGTTGATTTTATTTATTTTTCCAAACTCAACTTTTAGTTTTGTTATCTTTTTTAAGGTTTCCAAGTCTCCAGATGATTTATTTCTGCTCTGACTTTTACTATTTTCTTCCTTCTACCAACTTTGGTCTTAGTTTGTTCTTTTTCTCATTTTCTGAGGGGTGTAATATTAGGTTGTTTACTTGAAAGCTCTCGTTTTTTCTTGATGCATTTATTGCTATAAATGTCCCTCTTACAAACTGCTTTTGGTATATCCCATAAGTTTTAGTTGTAGGTCCATTTTCATGTCTCAGGATAGGTTTTAAGTTTTTCTTCAAAAATTTTTTTGACCCATTGGTTGTTCAAGAGCATTTGTTTAAATTACATGTATATGTAAATTTTCTGACATTCTCTTATTATTCACTTCTAATTCCATATCATTATGTTCCAAGAACCAATTAGTAGTTTTCAGTCTCCTTAAATTTGTTGAGACTTATTTTGTACTGTAATAAATGATTCATCATGGAGAATGTTCCAAGTGCACTTAAGAAAAATGTTTATTCTGCTGGTAAAATTGAGTAAAACATGGATCTGTATATATCTGTTAGGCTCCTTTGGTCTAAAGTATAGCTTAAATCTGATATTTTCTTAATGATTTTTTTTTTTTGGTACTGGGGATCCAACTCGGGACCTTGCGGTTGTGAGGCAGTGGAACCACTGAGCTAAATCTCCAGCCCAGTGATTTATTTTTTTATTTGGAAGATCAGTCCAGTGCTGGGGGTTTTGAAGTCCCTAAGTATTTTTATATTACAATCTATCTCTCCTTTCATATCTATTAATATTTGCTTTATACAGTTATAGGTTTCAATGTTGGATACATGTATATTTATAATTAAATCTAAATTGAAGAACTGACTCCTTTATCATTACATAATGAACTTCTTTGTCTTTTTAAATAGTTTTTTAAAATTTAAAGTCTATTTTTTCTAATGTGGCTGCTCTCATTTGGTTTCCATTTTCATGGAAAATCTTTTCATGTCCCTTTCCTTTCTTTCTATGTGTATCCTTTTAGGTGAATTGAATGTCTTATGAGCAGAATATAGTTGAAATTTATTTTTTCATACATTTAGAAGCTCTGTATCTTCTTATTGGAGAATTTAATGCATTTACATTCAAAATAATTATTGATAGGTAAACTTTTTACTGTCATTTTGTAACTGTTTTGGTTTTTGGTAGATCTTTTGTTCCTTTCTTTCTTTCAACTGTTTTCTTTTATGATTAAGTGATTTTTTTCTAGTGATATACTTTGACTCCTTTTTAATCTCATGTTTATCTGTTATAGGTTTTTTGCTTTGAGGTTACCTGAGGCATATAAAAATATTAATAGCTATAAAAGTCTATTTTAAGCTGATGACTTTTATTGCATAAACTCCATATTTTTGTTCTATGTTCCATGAATTTAAATTTTTTGATATTACAATTTGTATATTTTGTATTATGTATCCTTGACAAATCATTATAGATATTATTTTTTAATAATTTTGTCTTTAACCATCAGACTAAAGATATGTGATTTATACACCACAAGTGCAGTATTAGAGTATTCTTAATTTGACTGGGTACTTACTGTTACCAGTAAGTTTTATACTTTCATATATGTTTGTATTACTCTTTACTGCCCTTTTATCTCATTTTAAATTACTCCTGTTAGTATTTCTTGTTAAGACAGATCTGATAGCAAACTCTCTCAATTCTTGTTTGTCTGGGAAAGTCTTTCTCTCTCTCTCTTTATCTGAAGGACAGAATTAGAAAGTACACTATTCTTTATTAGAAAGGGTTTTTTTAGCATTTAAAACATATTATTCTACTCTTCCCTGGCTTTCAATGCTCCTGCTGATAAATCAGCTGCTAATATTATTGAAACTCTTTTGTATATAATTTGCCTCTTTTCTTTTGCTGATTTCAGGATCCTTTTTTATTTTTGACAGTTTGATTATGTCTTGTTTGGATTGAATCTGACTGAAGACCTTTGATCTTTCTGTACTTTGATATTTATAGTGTTCTCCATATTTCAAAAGTTTTTTGCTATTATTTCTTTAAATTAATCTTCTACCCTTTTCTCTCTTGAACTCTTATAACTTGAATATTTGCTCCTTTAATGGTATCTTATAAATCTTATAAGCTTTATTCATTCCTTTCATTCTTTTTTCTTATAATTTTGTATTTTCAAATAATCTGTTTTCAAGTTCACAGATTCTTTCTCCTACTTGATCAACTCTACTATTCATCCACTTTTTTGAATTTTAAATTTTATGAGTTGTATTTTTCAGCTCCAAAATTTCTGGTTGCTCTTTTTTAAAAATATATTTTCAATATTTCTGTTAAATTTCATACTTTAATCATTTACTATTGTTTTAATTTTATGGTTTCTTGAGCTTCTTTAAAACAATTATTTTGAATTATTTGTTAAGTAGTTCATTTGGTTCTCATTCTTTAGGTCAGCTATTTAGAGTTAATTGGATTCTTTTGAGTGTATATTTCATTGGCTTTTCATATTTCTTATTCCCTTGTATTAATGTCCTTGCATTTTAAGAAGCAGGAACTTATTGTAGCCTTTGAAAACTGGCCTCATCTGGACAAACCTTTTACCAGTTGCCCATCCAGAGACTCTTGGCAGATTGACTAATCTGGGTTGGAGGTGGGCTTGCTGCCTGAATCTGTGTGTTTGATTCTAGATCTTGGATCCACTAGGGTGGACATATTGCTTATGTCCCTAAAGGTAGACCTGGAGCCTAAATCTGCAAGGGAAGGCCTGAATCTTGTACCCACAGAGACTATAGATGAGTCTACGGGCAGACCTGGCACTGGGTAGACCTTGAGCCTGAGTCTACAGGGGTCAACAAGGTTCTGGGATGGGCCTAGGTCCTGGATCCACTGGGCCTGGCCTGGAGCTTGGATGCCTCTGAAGCCTTGGTCCACAAGGTCTTGTCTGGCAACAAGCTAGCTCTCTTTGGGTAGGCCAACACATTGGGTCTGCTTGAGCAGGCTTGAACCCCAATTCTACTGGAACCACAGGGACTAACTTCACATCTGAGGGTCCCCTTGTGCTGAGGCAGGCATGAAGCCTAGACCCATGGGGATTGGCCTGGAGCCTGAGTGTATAAGTACTAAACTAGAGGCTAGATCTGTGAGGGCTAACCTCAGTCCTGATGGGGCCAGACTAGAACCTGAGTTCTCAGGGTGGTCCTGGAGTTTGGAGCCATTAGGGCCAGCCCACCCCTGGGATCTAATGGGCCTGGCATAGATCCTGGATATGTTAGAGTTGGGTCATAGGGGCAGGACTAGAGAATGGGACTGCAGGAACTGGCCTGGTACTGGACATGCCTGAAGCCTATATCCATAGAAACTGGCCTAGAAACTGGATCTGTGGGTTTTAGCCTGATGCTGAGGCGAGTATTTAGCCCAGAGTTGCTGGATCTTCCCTAACCCTGGGGTAGGACTAAAGACTGAGTCTGTGGGTGTTAGGCTGACATAGCAATGGTCTGGCATCTTAGTCTTTCAGGCTTAGTCCATCAGGCAGTTTGAGACTGCAAGATACCACCTAGTTCCAAGGTGGGCCTGGAGGCCTAGTCCACTGTATTAGCCTCTGGCTTGGGGAGGTGGAGGTCTGCTTGTCATTTTATTTTAGTGAGGCAGGCATGGTGTTGGGGTCCGAGGCAAAGTCCAGTGACTACTTTCCTCTTCTTTCCCTTAAAGGACAGCATCTCTTTCCATGCTGGGCTGCTTGAGGTTGGGGTAGGATAAAATGAGTAATGCAAAATTGCTTTTTCTATCTTCCTCAATGTATCTTTTATTTCTGTGCTGCATTCCATTTCTCTCATCTCATCTGGTTCTTTAGCTCTAGAAAAAGTATTTTTAGTTCCAGATAGTTGTTTGAATTGATGTTTCTGTGGGTGGAATAGGCTCTAGAAAGTCCTATTCCACAATCTGGCTGATGGCCTAATCTTTCCATTTCAGTTGATCATTTTAAAGTCCCTGGAGGTCCTGTTCTTGATGGGTTCTCTGTAAAATTTTCAGGAGGAGGACATCAAACTATAGGAAATGACCCTTAAAAGGCAGCTGTGTAAGAGAGCAAAGGATTTCCAGGGAGTATTCATTTCAATACAAGCTCATGGTGTGTGTTTTCAATCCATGGCCTGTTCAGGTCAAATATTTCTCAGGGATAAAACAAGGGTTGTGGTGACCATTATGACCTCTCCTCTCCTCATCATTTGCATATAATGTCCATCTTCAGGGCCATCCAGAATTTTTCCATCTTGCTGGTGCCTGAATCCCCCTCACTCTTCAGGGTATCAGCCTCAGGACAATTGGAGGGGATGTTAATTAAGGAGTGAAGAAGTCAGGAACCTTGAGGACCCCCCCCCAACTATCCTGCTGTGTACCTCTTCTTCATGGCCTGTTTGGCACAGAAGAGATTCGGCACTCAACAGTTATCATGGGTGGTATTGGTCTCCAACAATAAGGAGGTTCAGCATTTTGACTTGTTGGCTTGTGTGAAACTTCATTATTAATAAATACTTCATTTTTATTTCAGACATTATCCTTTCAGAAGTCAGTTATGGTACAGACAATTTTTCTAGGCTCCAAGACATGAAAGGAAGGAAAGATCGAAGAAAGAAGGAGATATGTAAGAACAACCAAGTGCAGAAAACACTTGCCAGCTCCAACTGGGTCATGTGTGGCTGCCTGATTGGTGTAAATCAGATGCACTCATTCAGTAAAATGAACAGTGGTCAGAGCTCTGGATGGGTCCACAGAAAGCAGAGGTGAGCATGGCACAGTGTTCCCCTCATGAATCTATGGTCTAGTGTAGAGATGCATGAGATACACAATAAGTATGCATAAAACTTAACTTCTTTATTTTCTATAATTGATTGAAAATTTCTCCTTTGTCTATTTACTCTTCCTCTTTCTATTGGTAAGGAGACCTTAAATCTGCTAATTCAAAGTGACCTGATTTTTTCTTTTTGGTTCAATGTTTGGGGATTAGCTGAATCCCCTTGAGCAAGTGTACACTCTTGCAGGATTAGCCCCATGTGACACTTTCTGCTTCCAGGCCAGCAGCTGAGTGCAGGAGGACATGCCTTTCCTTCTCCTTTCAGATTCTTGTGCTGTGCTCAGGGTCTTCTCTTTTCTCCACTAAAGGGCAGAAGAATGGTCTAGAGGAATGTATTCTGACCCCAGTGGGGGAATCTGTAGCTTAAATCTATGTTCCTGACATCCATTGCTGATCTGGTGCCAGTCCTAGACTGCTGGCCCACTAGTCACCTTAGAACTTCAGGACCATTACTTAGCTGCATAAAAACACAATCCCATGCACAACAAGTGTGTATCTGGCTAGGAATCTCCCCTCCCACATACTCAGATATACACTCCCCTCTAGTTCTTCTAGTTCTCCATGCAGGTCTGGTATCAGGTGAGAAACTTGCCTTGCATATGTGTTCTTTTGGTCTGGGGCAGAAAGAAATCCCTACAAATGTGTCAGAAATTTCAGTTGGTTCTTGTTCCAATCAAATTGACTCTGTCATGCTTGAGAACCGCCAGAACCCTGGCCCCTCAAGTTTTTTCTCTGTTCTGCATCTCTCTCTACCTCCCTTGTGGAAAATCCATGATATGAATTTTCTGAACATATGGTAGTGTAGACTTAAGTAAAGAGTTATACAGTATTAAAGTTAAAAAGAAAAGTTTACAAATAGCAAGTTAAGCAATGATCTGAAGAAACTAGATTATAAAGGCAAAAATAAACCCAAAGAAAGTACAGGGAAAGAAGTAGTAAAATTTGGAGCAGGTTAGTCAGATAGGACTTTTCTGGTCATGATAAGTAACTGGCACCAGACAAGCTCTTCTACCATGTCTAAACATAAACTGGGAAAATACATGAGCCTACTTACTTTATTTGTGATATTAAAGCAGCTTGGTACTGTTACACCTAAAGGAGGGGTACACATGAGGCACTCCCACCACTGACGCAGCTTTTCAGGCTGGAGACACTTTCTAATGTGGAGAGAAGTTTCCAGTGAGCTGGAAGGCAGATAATAGACTTTGGGCAACTGAGGTGGCTGGTACCAGAAAGAAACATGTTATAGAAATCTGCACTGCTTGTGAAGACTTTGGCTGAACGTCACCTACTTCTGAATGGAGTGAGATTCTAGGAGGCCTGGCAGGGCAGCTGCCAAGGATAAGTGAGCTTATCATTGGTGGTAGGGGTGGGACAGTGCTAAGAAACAGGTCCGGCCACTAGAGTAGTGTGACCCCACAGAACAGATCACGTGGTTGCTGACACAGCAGAAAGAAAGCCCACACCTTGGAGATAAAGCTACTTTAGTCAGGGTGAGGGCTGTTCCTGCTTCATCCTGGTAAAGTTTACAAATAAGCCTCAAAAGAATAAAGCTGATCTACTGATAAATGAACTGTCCAGCAGCATAAAATTACATGGTTTCTAGGAGGAGGACATCAAAATGTGGACTCTTAACAATGTAGTATTCACAATATCCAACATTAGTTCATAAAGTGGTAGACAGGTGATAAAAGGAAAATGTAACCCCTAATCAAGGGGCAGTATCCAGTAGAAACTGACCCTGAAGCAATCCAAATGTAGTTATTAGAAATAGACCAGGAGTTTAAGATAGCCACTCTAAATATACTTGAGAAATGAAAGGGGAAAATGCTTACAATAAGGAAAAGCTGTAATAGTAGTAGTTCAGTTCAGAATAGTAGAAACATGAAGAAAAATAAATAGAAATTTTGAAACAATCCGCCATTAAAAATTAATTGTAAGGCCGGGGATTTAGCTCAGTGGTTCTGCCGTCTGCCTCGCAAGCGCAAGGTCCTGAGTTCAATCCCCAGTACAAAAAAAAAAAAAAATTAATTGTATATAAGCTCATATTCATTAAATGTGTGGCATTTTAAATTTTCTAATTCATGTCATCTTCTTTTAGAAGTCTATCTTGAGCACCATAGTCTAGTTTTTTGATCCAGTCTGAACTGAGTCTGTCTCTAACATGGACATTTAGCCCATTCATTTCAAATAAAGTAAAAACTGTGATGACAGAGTGCAAACAAGGACAGGTTACCTTCGGTTCAAAGAAAAGCAAATATGCCTGACTCCATCATAGTTCCCATTGCCAAGGTCAGTTCTCTTCCAGTCACAGACAGAGGTCCCAGTGCTTCATAAGTGAGAACAAGTAGTTATTTGAGCTCCAGCCTCTTCCCTGAGACAACTCCCTTCCTCAGTCTCTTCCTCCTCACTCCTGCCTCTCAGGGCTTTCCCGTTTCAGCCTTATCATAATGATGTGGTCAGACGTGAATATCATTTCCAAACACTCATTGTACCTGCCTTATCAACTATATTTTTCATGGTATTACAATTGGGCCACAGGGAATAATATGCATAATGTCCCCCAAAGGCCTCATGTGTTTAGAGGTGGGCCTTTTGGAAGATGAGTGGATCCCTGGGAGGCTGCACTCTTCAGTGGATTAATCAGAGGGTGAGTTCAGAGTTTAACGGTGCTATTGGGAGGCAGTCCTGGTGGGAGGAGGCAGGCCACTGGGAAAGTGACCTGGAAAGGCCTCTCCTCCCCAGGTCTTCCTTTCACTCTCCGCTTCCTGACCACCGTGATTCCAGCAGCTTTCTTCCATCAGGCCCTTCCAACTTGCTATTTCTGCCTTGGAGCCTACTGACTATGGGCTGAAACCTCTAAAAACCACGAGCCTTGATAAACCTCTCCTTTAAGTTGTGGGTATTGGGTATTGTGTCTCAGCAACAGAAAAGTGACTAAGATAGGGGTATTGCAGAATAAATACCTTTGTTTCCAAATAAAGAATTTTCAAGACCAAATAGGAGATATTTTGGAAACTAAACTGTAAATACAGCTGGGTATACTGATTTTTTTTTTAACAAAACCCATCTTGAGCATGTTGACACAATTACATATTTTTTTGAATGTAGAATTCCAGGCATCCATATTTTAATACCCCCCAGCAGATATTAATAAGAACCCATTTGACTGATCTCAAGAATGCAAATTCAGTTGTATTTTCCATCAACAAGACACATAGAGTCTGAAGAATGAAGCTATGCTTTAAAGAAGGCTTCATAGCACTGGTTAGCTCATTTGCTTATTACAAAGATACTCTCTCTTCCCAGATCCCTGAGCAAGACTTAGTTACAGAAATTACCAAAGGAAATTTCTCCTTTGTTACTTTTCAACAGAATGAAACACTTGATCTCTCTAATCAATTATTTATTCATAATTGGGGCAGGTTCAGGGCAGAGAGTGAGATATGTAATTCATTTTTGCTGTATACCTCAGCCAAGTTAGTATCTGGACAAAATGTATAGGCATTGTTAGATGATCCAGATTTTTGACAATCTTGAAATTATCAGAAAACAACAAACATTGTTATGTTACTGTTTTATATAACAATAAAATTATCAAAATGGATAACTGTAGAGTCAACAGCTGCAAAACAAAAAAGGAAAACAGAATCTAAGGTGAAGTAGTCCAGTCTATCATTGGAAATTTTTAATGTGCACATGACCTGAACATGCACTAATGGGTTTGTTAAACTACCAAAAAAAAAATCACAAAATAATTGATATCCTTAGCTGATGGTCAGGTTTATTCTCCTTTTGGTAGAGTCTCCATGTGGATTTAGGAATCTCCAGTTGTTGAATCCATAACTTACTTCTGTGTAGGTCAGCAATGCCACAAAAACAAGCTTTCTTAGGGTATTTGAGAATTGTGTTCCTAGTGAGAAATGAGAAACACAGACCTGCATGGAACTGGAAGGATGTGGGTAGAAAATAATTTGCTAAACTTCCTGGGGCTAAAAGGGAAAAAGAGCATGCAATTTCAGGCTTAACGTGTTTCTCAAATGGGGAGACAGGCTCAGGGTAGCCACTCTGGGCACTAGTCAACCCCGAGGGCTGGTGCTGCCCCTGCAGCCATGGCATGGAAGCATGGTGCAATGTTTTCCTATCTCCCACTGTAGCAGGATGTCCTAGCAGTGCCCAGGTTGGGGTTTTATTTGAGGAGTTTAGGGGCTTGAGGTTATGATTCAGAGAGGAGGATTTTGAGAAAGTGAATGTTTCAGTGCCTCCAAAAGAAGTCAGTAGAAACTAGGCATGATGGTACATGCCTGTAAACCTAGCACTCTGGGAGGCTGAGGCAGGAAGACTGCAAGTTAGAGCTTAGCCTGGGCAGTTGAGTGACTTAGTGAGACCTGCCTCAAATAAAAACAAAATAAAATATAATTTTAAAAGGACTGAGGATGTAACATAGTATGAAAGCTGTGGGTGCAATCCCTTGTACCACTGAGAGAGAGAGAGAGAGAGAGAGAGAGAGAGAGAGAGAGAGAGAGAGAGAATAAGGAGAAGAAAAGAAGCCAAAAGAAATGACCAATGATGTTGGGGGTTGGGACAGCAGACCCTTTATGACTGGCAGGAGGCTGGAGTGCCTGTGAGGAGAGATGTGGACCAGAATGGAAGGGTCTCTCCATGGGAGACCCTAAGATTTGGTGCAGAAGCTTTGAGGCAGAGGGATGTGGAGGCCAGCCTTGTCCTGTTGCCCCAGAGCCCAGGACCTGAGGATCAGGGCTTAGATGTCCTTGGAGCCCCTGCAGTATGGATCAAGGCAACAGCTCATGATGCCTTCACTGCAGGGGTGATGGAGAAGCACCCAGGATCCCAGAATACAGCCGCTCATCAGCACATTTCTGAAGGTAAAGAGAGGCCTCAGCACAGCAGGGAAGTCGGCTGGGGAGCTAGAGGCAATGCCTAGAGCCTGACTTAGAGGTAAGAGCTTAAAGGCATCAGAGCCAATAAATGACGAGTGTTTGAGAGTCACAGATGAGAGACACACAAGGAAAAGAGGGAAAGGGAGGCTATGTGGAGACAGAAGCAGAGACTGGAGGGATGCAGCCACAAGCCCAGATGTGTCTGCAGCCATCAAAAGGTGAAAGAAGTTTCCAGCACGCTAGGAGGCTGAGGTAGGAAGACTCCAAGTTCCAGCCCAACCTGGACAACTTAACAATTTAGATAGATTGTGCCTCAAAATAAAAAGGTCTGGGGATGTAGCTCAATGCGAAAGGCCCTGAGTAATGCAGGAGGACGAGGAGGAAGAGGAAGGGGAGAGGGAGGAGGAGGAAACCACAAAAAATGGGTTCTTCCCTAGAGTCTTGGGAGGTGCCCTGCCCTGCTGACAGCTTGATTTTGGACACCTGGCCTCTAGAACCATGAGAGAATAGATATATGTCTGTTGGTTTGAGTACTTCAGCTTGTGGGCCTCTGCTGTAGCAGCCCCAGGTCACTGATGTATTCTCTGGATTGGGCTTTCTTGACATTCTCTTAGTCCACATTTTTAGCCTTCTCTGTACTCAGCCCTGTTGAGTAGATGGCAAAAACTGTTCTGAAGTTTTTATTTATGGCTCTGCTCAAAGCAGAGGAGTGCAAAAGTGAACACTGAAACAACCATAGCTGGGCTGAGGATGTAGCTCAGTGGTACAATGTGTGACTAGCAGGTATGAGGACCTGGATTTGAACCTCAGAACACATGGGAGGAAGGGGGAAGGGAGGAAGGGAGGAAGGAAAAAAACATGACTGAACAAGTGATGTCAAATGAGAAAATTCTTATTTTCAAATGGTGGCACCCCCACCACTACCACAAAGGACTCAGCAGATGATAGACTTGTCTGGAAGTCAGTGAGATTTATTTCTGTGCTCAGGAATTCTCCACTCATTGCTCCCATGAGAAGTCTCATTGCTTTTGACAGAGGGGTATAAAGGGGGGAAGATCATGGATGGAGAAATACTAACATTCCCATCTTACATGGTAAATGGCATGGCTAAGTTTTCTAGAGCAGGAGATAGAGATTTAATAAATTTATTTAAATATAGAAGAACTCAAAATTAAACTGTAGTCATAAAATACTTAGAGGGTTGTGGGAAAGGAACACTTATATATGCAAAATTGTCACTAGATACTATGAAGGGCTGCCAAACCAGAAAGAGAAGCTCATGGCTCTATGTTCTGACAGTGACTGCCAGAAGACCCAAAATGGAAATTAAAAAAATACAATCTTGGGCCGGGGATTTAGTTCAGTGGTTTCTCCAGCTGCCTTGCAAGTGCAAGGTCCTGAGTTTGATGCCCGGTACCAATAAATAAATAAATAAATAAATAAATAAATAATAAAATAAAATCCTTAGCTCTTGGAAGTGGCATGAGAATGGGGAAGGGTTGTCTGGTAGATTGCGATTTTCCATATTTCCTCTGTATCATTTTATTTTTTCATATGCATGTATTACTTTAATTAAGTATTTTGAAATAAAATAACCCAATAGTAAAGGGCATTTTCAAAGTCAAGGTTAAGGGAGAATGGAGACAGAGCAGACCCTACAGCCTTGGAATGAGTCCCTCTGGCGAACTTCCTTCCTTGTCCTGAGTATCATGGCCCACCAGAGAGGACAACTTGTAAAGGCTGAAGGGTTCTTGGAAGGTGTCTGGAGTCTCAGAGCTCTGGTCATCCCTATGCTTGTGGCCCTAAGCATTTCAAAAAGTCACAGTGACAGCACCAGGGAACATTCGTGCCAAGCTAGGCTTAGATCACAAGTCTGTGTCAAAAGGAATGGTGGAGGGCGGAATTAAAGATCAATTTAAATCATCTGGAATGCTTTTTGTCCAGGAATAGATATACTAGTGACATATAGCCAATACAGGATTTGTTTGAGACGGTATCCTCTGCATTAGTATTTGTAGAAAGTAGTGTGACACGTTGCCAGCACTTTTGGTTTTACAAGACAGCCAGAAAATGTTAATTTTCTGGGGTTAATATTGGAGTTGGGAGAGTTTTAAAAAATTGCTAGAAAGGGATAATTATTTCCACCCAGCTTTACCCCATTTCTCTATCTCTCTCCCTCTCTTTCTCACACTTCCTCTTCCCTCTCTTCTCTCTCTGTCTTTTTAAAATTCATTTCAAAGATGAGTCTTGGATCAGCTCTAATTCTTTGGGGACCATGCAGCTGTGCTTATCACAGACAAAAATAAACGAGCCCTTTCACTAGGAAACGGAGAGAACTGTGCTCAGAAATGCATAACACTATCTACCATTCAAAAGCTCTGGGGGTAAAAAATCCCGTTTTTTGTATCCTTGACTATGTTGATTCAAGAATTTAGGCAGCAGTTATTTACCATGTATTGCTCATAGGAATAACAAGGAGGCCTTTTTTAGTAGACTTGGGAGGCAAGGAGAGCAAACAGTGTGGCAGCAATCTCATGGGTGGCCCTGAGTTCTACCTGGGTTCCTCTTAGGTAAATGTAAATTAATTTCCAAACATAGAGCAACTTGGGAAAGCCATCACTGCTGCCAATAAAGGCAAAAAATAACACAAAGAAAAAACCTAGAGCCTTAACTTGGGGGTCTAAACCCCAACTCTGCCTCCCACTGGTGGTTTATTAGTTTTTGTCTGAGTATCAGTTTCAGAAAAAAAAAAAAAAATGCAGCGTGACCAGGTAGAAAGTCCATGGGCTTTAGAATTTAGCAGACTTGAATGAATTCTTGCCTTGCTTCAGTTTGGGTGAGCTTGCAGTCTCTGAAAATGGGCATGATGGACAAAATGAGGAGTGTGAAAACACTTGGTCATTCTAGTGCATGTTCTACCCAAAGGGGAGAGGCGAGGGAGGAAAAGCAAAGTATAATTCCCAATGAAAATGAGATCAGAGAAAAAGGGAAGTAAGATGGGAAAGACTGGGTGAAAGAAAAGTCCAAACTGAGAGGGCTCTGAGTTGCTCTTTGTTTGAGCAAATACACATGTCAGTTGTCTTTGAGCCATTCTACATCTCAGGGTTCTTCTGCTATGGAAGCCATAGATACTCTGTACAACAACAGGAGCTGTGGGTGGTGGAGATTGCGGAGCAGAGGCTGGAGGAGGAGGGAGCAGAGGCTGGAGGAGGAGGGTGCCTTGGACTGTGCCCAGGAATTCTCATATGGGAAGAGTGGGTAGAGGGAGAGAAGCAACCAGGAAGTCTGAGGCATGGGTTTGGGAGCCAAGAGAAGAAATGCTCCAGAGGAAGAGCTCAACACCAGCCAGGGCTGCTCAAGAGTTCAAAAGAATTGAGTCTCAACCCTTGGACTTGGACTGCAGGAGGTCTCAAATGAGCCTGTGCAGGTAGCAGAGTGATGAGTGTGAGCCACCAGGCAGTGGTCTGCAGACAAAAGCAGGCAGCTCTGACTGAGCAGTGGTGGGCTGTGCCCTAAGGAGAAACAGCCACAGGAAGATGTGTTTTCTTCTTCCTCCTTTCTTTTACTTCTAGTTCTCCTGCCATTAATTCCTCTTCTCCTCCCTCCTCTTTTACTTTTTTGAGTAAAGAGCCAAACTTGCTTACATTCTAATGAAAAAAAGAAATTACAGATGCATTTTCCAAAACTTTCATCTACTGCCCAATTAATTGCCAACTAAATGGTTCTATTTACATTTCCCTCAAGTAATTAATGTTTAACATGCCTAAAACAACGTTTCCTGCCTTTCCTCCCAATCTCTTGCTTTTCATGTCTTCTTGCCTGGAAACACCCTCCAAGATCCCAGCATCCAAGTGGGACACCTATAAGCCAAGTAGCTCTCACCTCCTACCCTTCCTACCTTTCAGCCAGTCTCGTCTCCACTTGTCATCCTGGTAGACATCCTCACTTTCTTCTGACACTGAGAGGGTTCCTCTGAATAGTCAATTTGCCTCTAGTCTCCTATCATTTGTTATGAGACACTTCTCAAGTAAGCAACCTCAGCTTCTGAAAGAAGTCTCATTCTGCATCCAGGATGTAGGAACAGATTGGCAGCCTTCCAAATGTGCTATATGAATTTATTGTCTCTTCCTTTATTCATCCACCTTCCATAGTTTGGAATGCCTCTCATCCCTATGTTTCAGATCCATCTCAAGGGTTACTCAATTAGTTCCCAGGCAGAACTATGGCCACCTACTTTTTATCCCCAGTGTTTCTGATTGGCATCTTTCTTCTGCTTTCAAATGCCCCTCAACTCTTTCTTTAGTAGACACTAAGCTCTTTATGGGCAGGGACAGTATTTTATTCATCTCAACCTCCCATTCTGGCCTAATCACAGGAACTCAATGAATAATCTAAAAAATGAATGAAAGAATATGAACAAGACAAGAATGAATGCAGTTTTGTGACACAGATTCCTCATCTACTTTTGGAGTTCAGTTCTTTAGCCAGAAAGCCATCAAATCATCTCACCTCTATCTGGGTCACAATCCTCCATCACCCCTAGGATATGGTCATAGAAATCCTAAAACTACTTGCTATAGTGCCAATGGGGCCTCAAGTTTGCCTCCAAGAACCACTAGCCTTTTAAGACATTCTGTGAGGACTCTGGTGAGGGAGACACCTTGAGGATGACACCTGAGTCTCACAAGGAACCACATGAAGTCAAGGAAGAGAAGGCAGCTGTGCAGAGGCAGCCATGAGCCCATTTGCACATGCACAGTGGATGTCTCCTCTCTAGTCCTGCTCATTTTCAGCTATGCACCGGCTGAAATTTCTGAGCCACAGCCTGACCTTCAAGATGAACATGTCCCTGGCAGTGAGCACTGCCCTGTGGCCTGTCCCACACTCCACTGAGAAAAAAAATTTCCTGGATAGAAGGTACCTGAGGTCAAAATAAGTTTTGAAAGTGTACCACATTCTTCTCAAAGAGACATACAGTACATCTTGAAGGCTCAGAAAAGTTTTATAGCAAAAATGTTTAAGTTGCCCAAGGCTTCCCAAACTTATTGGAAGTGGAACCTTTTTTTTTTCCCTTCCAGTTATACTTTGAAGTTTCAATACTTCTTAAAGCTAGCAAACAGTGATTTATGATACTTTTCAGTTTACTTATCTAGTTCTCATATTCTATTTGAGTCCAATGTAGGGACAGTGCAGTCCTTGGAAAACAAATTGAAGAGCAGGACACAGTGGTGCATGCCTGGAATCCCAGAACTCAGAGGCTGAGGCAGAAGCTTCACAAGTTCTAGGCCAGTCTGGGGAACTTAATGAGACCTGGTCCCAAAAAAGGGTGGAGGGCTAAAGGGGTAGGAATGGTAGCTCAGTTGAGAAGGCCCTGGCCTCAATCCCCAGTACAGAAAAACAAACAAATAAGCAAAAAGGCATATAATGTTTTTTACAATATCTGACTTGCAAATGAGCAATGGATTTAAGTTTGAACTATTTTATTAATTAAGAACTTTTTTCTCAATTAAGAAAATCTATGCCTATCAAATATTCCCTTTTCTATGTTTATATTTTGTGGCTAATTTTAGTTCCATCCTAACTGTTTGAGGATTAAATGAAATAAGATAAAGAGTTGTTATTTTGGTTTATGAATTGAAATGTAAGTGAATTAAAGTCAGGTTTTGCTTCCTCTCTGGGCTTTGCTCCACTAATTATAAGGAGAAGCAAGTGACATTATTTTCTCACATGCTCTGGATGATGAATTTCAAACCTGATGATTTCATGTTTTAAAATTTGAGATTCCAGAGCATGAATTTTAAGGTCATTCCTAGACCTAGACACTTTGTCATGCAAGAAAGTTGATTTCTACAGGCAAGCTTGAATAATGTTAGTATTATAACACTGAATGATTTGTGACAAGAAGCCTTCAAAGAACCTGCAGTGTGAATCACAGCTGATTCTACCTGCATCTAAGACCAGTCCCACCATGACTCAAGCTTTAGTACTGCCTTTCCTGAAAGGATAATAACAATCTCAAATCTCAGGTTCACAGTTTTTCCAGATCAAATTTTCTAACTCTGTGGATTGAATCATGCTACAAACAATCCTACTTTCTGCCACTTGAGCCATCATTCCTCAGCTGTGACTCTCGAGGTCTTTGCATTGATTCACACATACAGTGAGGATTATGCTCATAGCCTCAGACATCACGTCTCTAGAAGGATGTGGAGAATATGCACTCATAAACTATCTAAGTGGAAAGATTTCTTTAGCTAGTCTGCCTGTCCCCATATCTGGGGTGCAAAATGCATTCCATTGAACGAATACCTGCCAACAACAAAAAATAAGGACCTTTGAAACAGTGCCTACCTAATACCTGCAGGGGACAATATGGGACAAACAGAGGCTGACCTGCCAAGTTTCCTTTGCGAACTGTTGTGTTGGCATCACCAGCTTATGATGGCCTGGTCAGCGGCACATCAGAAAACGTCAGAGGGGCAATAATTAGCAACTGCGTCAGACATCTGGGCCCATTTTGATGAGGTGAGATCATGGCTTTCTTGTTCTTGAACAGGAAGGAGTGATTACTGGGAACCATAGAAAACCTAATTTATTTTTTCTACTTGTGTATGGGGAAGGTATTATTAGAATAAAGCATTAAAAAGTTTATAAAATATGAATATTCTAAACTGATACACAAATCATAATCAAGTCATTGGGTTTTCCTAGAAGTGACCCAGAGAGTGAATAAATTATTTGTAGTATAGCTAGTGATATGTTCTTCACCTTGCACTTTGCATATGAGAGAAATGCATAACACGGTTCCTGTCATCAATAGAAAGATACCGAAGTCAGTAACAACTTGTGTGACATACGAGGTTAAAGAAAGTCCAGCTAAGGGGTATGATCCTGACTGCTCAGTGGTGTGACAGGGACATAAATATTTAGGAGTAAGAGAAATAAACAGAGTTTAGGAAAAAAGTGTAAGGAAGGTGGGACTATATACAATTTGGAAATGGACAGAATTTTGAAAAAGTAGTTAATATTAATTGAATGGTTTTTTGTCTGATACCACTTAAATAACTAATTTAGAGTGTTTCATTTATTTCTCTCTATAATCTTATGGAGTTGATCCTGCTATTCATCATTTTACAAAAGAGGAAACTAAGACTCCAAGAGGGTAAGTGATGTGTCTAAGACATAGAGCAAATAAGTTACAGAGGAGGAGGAATTCCAAAACAGTGTCTAGAGGGTGACTATTTAGCCACCTTGCCACAAGAGCTAGTTATGTTGATAACAAAGGTGTGAGGTGGGTGTGAATATGGATGTAAGTGCATATATATATTATATATTAGATTTAGTATAGGTAGAAAATAGTGATGAGACATTTCATATTTGACAGAAGGATTAAACATAAATATAGAAGTGGGAATGGCATAAGCTTGGGGGGTGGTGGTGATGAAGACACTTGACTGATAAAGAGAACTTATCTGGACAGGGTTTGATGGGATTATGATTATGGGATTATGGGATTATGGGATTATTATGATTATGGGATTATGTGAAACCTCAGTGCACAGGTTAGTGTTATATGTGAAAGTTGTAACTAGTCTGAAGGTGAGAGATGTGTATTAGCTAATCAAATAGGTGACCACTAGAATTCATATTTAGGGACATGAGTAGATGTCCAGGGATATTCCCTGATTTAATTGGTAGAAAAAGTTTGAACTCTGTGGGAAGAACTGAGACTCTGACTATACTTGGGTTCAGATATATATGCAGACTCAAGGGATAAGCTGGAGATGGAGGATAATGGAAGTCCTTGGGCTAAACTGAAAGGGAAGCTGTGTCCAGTCCTTCCCAACTCCCAGCCAGTGGACTGGGGCATCCAGGAAGTATGACCATTAGACAAGAATCTGCTGTTCCATCATTCCCAATCCACTCTCACAGGCTTGCAATAAGATGATCCCTCAGGTTGAGCCAATCACTGCATCTTGTCCCAACCCGGAGAATCCAAGATCCGTTCTCACTCTGAACTGTTGAAAAGACTTCCATGTATAATAATTGACCAAGTACTATTTCCTCCTTACATTCTGACTTGAAGACCTAGAAATAAGATGCAATTCCACAGTATACATGACTATCCACCATTGACTGAGAGTCCTGGGAAAGTACAAGGAAAAATTGCCAAAGTGGTAGTGGGGGGTACAAATAAAAGATAGAGCCAGGGATTTAGCTCGGTGGTTAAACTGCCTGTCTTGAAAGTGCAAGGACCTGAGTTTGATCCCTGGAACACACACACAAAAAAGATAGAAGTGCTTGGGCATGAAAACACTACAAGGGACATGTCTTCCTGCAGGTGAAGGCTGGGCTGAAAGTGATAGAGATTCACACAGGACTGTTGAAGGGGCTGTATTTGTGATATGGGCTGGTAATGCCCAGGAAAGCCAGGTTAGTAAATATAAACTGTTCTGATGCTTGCTGTGGGATATGGACAGACAAACCCTGTCTACTATGTGTGGTTGTATTCATTAAGAAAAGACAGCGAGCCTTTTGCAGTACAATCACTAATTAACACCAATGACTAAAACAGTAAAGGCAAAGAAGAAACAAATGTTTTTTGGGTTTTTTTCATCATAGCTTTCTTATAAGACTTAGGTTGGAGAACTATAATCGATCAACATATTAGTAAACCTGTTCCTTTCCCCACTGAAAGATGAATACTTATTCAAAACAGAAAAATCCATAGCTTGTGTTTCTGGTCTCACTTGCCCTAAACACAGGGTCATGTTTGTGGCAGCAAGCACACAGCCAACTTCAACCTACAAATAGGCTGGGCTCCAAGAGCACACTTAGAAATTGGTTCTCTGGAACACAGAAGCATTTCCCATAGAAACAATGCTCATGAGATTTCAACTCTCAGGCCAGTGTGTAAAACTTGCTAACACCCTGAACTCTGAAGTGCACCAAGGGCCAACCTGAGACTGCAAGGCTGAGGATGGAGAGAGACCAGGGATGTGGGCTACATTTGGACTTCTTTGGGGATCACTGTATCCTTCAAAGGAAGAGCTCAATGGTACAGTCATATTTTTCAGGGCTGGTTGTTCTAGCAATATATCATTACTTTAAAAACACACCTTTTTATTTTGAAATAGTTTAAGACATACAAAAAGTTGTAAAAATAGTACAGAGTTTTTGTGAACCCTTCACCCAGCTTTCCCAGTGATCATCTCTTATATAACCTAGCATACTTGCAAGGCCAGTGTTTTGAGGCAGTATGTCATTAGTGTGGATCTATGGATGTACAGGGATACAGTATCTAGGACCCATGGCAAAGTCGCCGGCATAGAGCCTCACACTGTGAATGTTGAGAGAGAACCACATGTTAGTGCTGTTCTTGGCTCTAGAATGGCACCCAAAGACCCGTGTGTTAAAAGCCTGGTCCTCAGCACTATTGGAAGATAGTGGAAACTTTAAAGAGATGGAGCCTACTGGAAGGTTTTAGGTTTTAGGACTGTAGGACACTAGTCTGTTCTTCTCTTTCAAGTCCTGGTCATGAAGTGAGCAGCTTCCTCCACCACATGCTCTTGCCATGACATGCCACCTCCCTACAGGCTCAGAATCAATGGGACCAAGAAACCATGGATGGAAACCTCTGAAACTGTGAGCCAAAATAAACCTTTCCTCTTTTAAGTTGATCATCTCTGGTATTTTGATATAGTAACAGAAAACTGACTAGCACAATTAGGTTTGAAGAGGAAGTGAAATAAAAGTGGAGAAGAGATTGCAGTTGGACGATTGGAAGTCATCCTGCCTTTAGCTTAGGTGGGAAGCCCCTGGTTTCCAAGGAAAGCTGTTGAAGAGAACATGATACAGCCTCAGATTTGGCCAGGAACCTGGGCACTGACTGATGTCCCTGCTGATTTGAGACAGGTGGCTGGACTTTCTCCCAAAGACAAGTGTCTCTGTCCCAAGACACTTGGGTCTCAGGCTCTAAATTGGCAGAGGGGCAAAAATGACTAAAATAAGGCTAATTTGCTTGTAGTAAAAGTAAATGTGTCCTACATACTTTTAGTCCCACTGTAAATTTGAGATCAGAATTTTGACTGTGGATTCCAGGGAGAGCCTTCCTATGACATCTTAATATGAAAACAAGACAATAACTTATTACCATCTTCTAATTTTGTTGTTCCTCCTAGTTTTTAACACACAAATGTCTTTTCTCCTGGCCTTTCTCTAAGTGTTTATTGTCCTGTCTTCACTTAGATATAGCCTCCCACTTGCTGTCACTCAAGATCATTGGATATTTAATATGCCAGCATTCTATATTCTGCTTTAGACACCTGCCTTAATAAATATGCACAAACTTCCCTAAAAATGACTCAGACTACCATAATTCATACATTTTGTCTTTGTATTTAAAGAACAAGAGAACTTGAACCTATTGCAATTTTTCAACCAGGAAATGGTCTAATGATTTTAATTTTATTGTATTTTGAGGAAAAAATTGTTTTTTGGTTTATAGCCAGAAGTAAAAATTTTGCTTTGACTCCAATATACAGTAAATGGGGAAAGAAATCACCTACAACTTTAGAAATACAAATAAAAATTAATTCTTTGGGGAAGATACCCAGCAGGGGAATAGCTGGGTCAAATGTGACTTCCAGTCCTAGTTCTTTGAGGTATCTCCATACTGATTTCCACAGTGGTTGCACCAGTCTACACTCCCACCAACAGTGGAGAAGGGTTCCTTTTTCCCCCCAACCCTGCCATTTGTTGTTGGTTGAGTTCTTGATAGCAGCCATTCTCTCTGGAGTGAGATGGAATCTTAGTGTTGCTTTCATTTGCATCTCTCCAATGACCAGTGGTGTTGAACATTTTTCCGTATGTTTATTTGCTCTTTCTACTTCTTCATCTGAGAAATGTCTGTTCATTTCAAATGCCTATTTTTGGATTGGATCTTTAAATTTGGGAGCAATATATGTGCACCTGTGTTTATAGTGGCACAGTTTGCAATAGCTAAAACTTGGAAACAGGCCAATTGCTCATCAGTTGGATACTGGATAAAAAAGAGAACAGACTGGATAAAGAAGATGTGGGGTTTGTTTTTATATAAAATGGAGTACTACCCAATTATAAAGAATGAGAAACTAGAGACATTTGTAGCTAAATGAATGAACATTGAGGCCATACTCTTTCTGGTTTTTTTAACTTAAATTCTTTTATTGGTACATTGTAGGTATACAACACATTTACATTTCTCATTGGGAGCTTGTACCTTTACATGATGCATCTTGGTTCTTATTTTTTCCCCATTCCTAGCCCTCCCTTCACCCCCTCCACCCTTCCCTATTTACAAAGACTTTATTTCCATTTTTTCCATTTCTCATCATTTTTCCTTTCCCTTCTTTCCTTTCCCCTGCCCCTCCCAATACCCCTACCCCTTTGGACCTTTTCTTCCTATTTTGCATTATCGATTATTCATTCTAATCATTGGTACATTTTAGGTATACAATATAATGACATTCATCATTGGAAATTTGCACCATTACCTAACCTCTCTTGGTTCTTATTTTTCACACTTTCCCTGCTCTCCCTTCAACCCCTCCATCCCTCCCTATTTACAAAGATTTTGTTTCCATTTTTCCATTTTCTCATATTAATTCCATTCCCTTCTTTCCTTTCCCCTACTCCTACCACTTCCCCTTCCCCTTTGCCCCATTTCTTCCTATTTCACATTCTCTATTATACATTTTAGTCCTTATTTACACTTTCAGTTTCTCACACTAGAGAAACTATTCGGTAGTTATACATGTGTGTCCTATTTATTTCAATTAAGAGGATCACCTCAAAGTGCATCCATTTAGCTATAAATGTCTCTAATTTTCATTTTTTATGGCCCAGTACTACTCCATTTTATGAAAAAAAAACACATTTTCTTTATCCAGTCTCCAGTTGATGGACATTTGGACTGTTTCCAAGTTTTAGCTATTACAAATTGTGCGGCTATGAACATGGGTGCACATATATCACTGTGGTATGATTCTTTTAATTCTTTGGGGAAGATACCCAACAGGGGAATAGCTGGGTCAAAGGGGACTTCCAGTCCTAGTTCTTTGAGGTATCTCCACACTGATTTCCACAGTGGTTGCACCAGTCTACACTCCCACCAGCAGTGGAGCAGGGTTCCTCTTTCCCCACAGCCCCACCAGCATTTGGTATTGGTGGATTTCATGATAGCAGCCATTCTTTCTGGAGTGAGATGGAATCTCATCATTGTTTTCATTTGCATCTCTCGAATGACTAGGGATGTTGAACATTTTTTCATGTATTTATTTGCTATTTCTACTGCTTTGTGTGAGAAATGTCTGTTCATTTCAGATGTCCATTTTCAGATTGGGTCTTTAAATTTGGGAGGTCTGATCTTTTTAAGTTCTTTATAGATTCGAGATAGTAGATCTTTGTCTGAGGAAGAGCAGGTGAAAATATTTTCCCACATTGTGGGTTATCTCTTCACACTGCTGGTGGTTTCTCTTGCTGTGCAGAAGCTTTTTAATAAGAAGAGATCCCACTTGTTGATTGTTAGTGCTAGTTCACGGGCAACTGAGGTTTTGTTCATAAAATCTTTTCCTACGCCAATGTCTTCAAGAGTTCTACCTAACCTCTCTTCTAGCCGGTTCAGCATTTCTATTTTAATATTTAGATCTTTAATCCATTTCAATTTTAGTTGAGTGCATGGTGAGAGATGTAGGTCTAGTTTTAATCTTTGGCAAGTTGAAACCCAACTTTTCCAGCACCATTTATTAAAGAGGCTATCTTTCCTCCAGTGAGGGTGTTTGGCTCCTTTATCAAAGATGAGATGGCTGAGTGTGTCTGGCATTGCCTCTGCATCTTCTAATCTGTTCCACTGGTCCTCAGGTCTGCTTCTTTGCCAGTACCATGCTGTTTTTATCACAGTAGCTTTGTAGTATAGTTGCAAGTTGGGGGTGGTAATACCCCTGCCATGTCTCTGTTATGTAGAATTGCTTTTGATATTCTGGGTCTCCTCTTGTTCCAAATGAATTTTTGGATTGTTTTCTCAAGGTCCTTGAAGTATGCTGCTGGGATCTCAATTGAAATTGCATTGAATCTATATAGCAGTTTTGGAAGTATGGCCACTTTCATATATTGATCCTTCCTACCCAGGAGCAGGGGATGTCTGTCCATTTTCTGATATCATCTTCAATCTCTCTTTTCAGAGGGCTATAGTTTTCAGAGAAGACGTTTTTGATTTCTTTTGTTAGGTTGATTCCTAGGTATTTCAGTTTTTTGGATACTCTTGTGAAAGGAATTATTTGCCCTATTTCTCTCTCAGTGAGTCTGTTATTCGTGTAGAGGAAAGCTATTAATTTTTGTGGGTTGACCTTGTATCCAGCTACTTATTGAATTTGGTTATTAAGTCTAGAAGACTTTTGGTGGAGTTCTTGGGGTCTTCTATATAGAGTATCATGTCATCTGCAAATAATGACAATTTGACTTCTTCATTTCCTATCTTACTTCCTTTTATTACTTTCTCTTGTCTAATTGCTGTGGCTAGAGTTTCCAAAACTATATTGAACAAGAGTGGTGATAGTGGACATCCTTGTCTTGTTCCGAATTTTAGTGTGAAGAATTTCAGTTTTTGACCATTTGGTATGATATTGGCTGTTGGTTTTTCATAGATGGCTTCTATCAGTTTGAGGTAGAGACCATCTATTCCAATTTTTTGTAGGGTTTTTTTTATCATAAATTTGTGTTGGATTTTGTCAAGTGCTTTTTCTGCATCTATGGAGATAATCATATGGTTTTTGTCCTTGGCTCTATTGATATAGTGTATTACATTGATTGATTTGCATATGTTGAACCATCCCTGCATCCCTGGGATGAGTCCCACTTGATAAGGGTGTATGATCTTCTTGATGATCTCCCGCATTCTATTTGCCAGTATCTTATTAAGGATTTTTGCATCTATGTTCATTAGTGATATTGGTTTATAGTTCTCCTTTTCGGTTGAGTCTTTCTCTGCTTTGGGGATCAAGGTGATGCTTGTTTCCAGGAATGAATTTGGGAGTATTGCTTCCCTTTCAATTTCATTGAGGAGTTTAAAGAGTTGTGGCAGTAGTTCCTCTCTAAATGTCTCGTGGAATTCAGCAGTGAAACCATCAGAGCCCGGGCTTTTCTTCATTGACAAGTTTTTAATTACATTTTCATTTTGTTGGTTGACATTCGGTTGTTTAGAATTTTTAGGTCTTCTTCATTCAACTTTGGTAATTCATATGTATCTAGGTATCTGTCCATTTCTTCTGTGTTTTCCATCTTATTGACGTTTAGGTTCTGGAAGTAGGTATTGGTGATCCTCTGGATTTGTGTTGGGTCTGTTGTCATTTCACCCTTTTCATACCTAATTGCATGGATTTGGGCCTTTTCTTTCCTTTTTCTGATAAGATTGGCTAAGGGTTTGTCAATTTTGTTGATTCTTTTGAAGAACCAACTCTTGGCTGCATTGATTTTTTTGTATCATGCTCTTAGTCTCCATTGCATTGATTTCTCCTCTGATCTTTATAATTTCCTCCCTTGCATGAGCTTTGCATTTGTCCAGCTCTTTTTTTTCTAGAATCTTGAGGTTCAGCATCAGGTTGTTTAATTGAGCTCATTCTGTTTTCCTAATATGCATACTCACTGCTATGAATTTCCCTCATAAGACTGCTTTCACTGTGTCCCATAGATACTCATGTGTTGTCTTGGCCTTGTCATTTAATTGTAGGAACTGTCTGATTTCTTCTTTATTTTCCTCTGTGGCCCATTGGTTATTCAGACGTGTGTTGTTTAATTTCCATGTGTTTATGAAATTTTTTGAGTTTCTTTTGCTATGTATCTCCAATTTCATCACACTATTGTCTGATAATATACAGGGGATAACTTCAATTCCTTTGCACTTACTTAAACATGTTCTATGTGTGAGTATATGGTCTATTTTAGAGAATGACCCATATGCAGCTGAGAAGAATGTGTATTCTGATTTTGTGGGGTGGAAGACTCTGTAAACATCTGTTAAGTTCATTTGTTCAAGAGTTCGATTGAGTTCTAGAATTTCATTACTTATTTTTTGTCTAGTTGATCTACCTATTTGTGAAGGTGGGGTATTTAGGTCTCCCCTACAATTGTATTAGTGTATATAAGACTTTTCATGTCTGTTAGTATTTGTTTTATATAGTTGGGTGCGCTAGTATTTGGTGCACAGATATTTATGATTGTCATCTCTTCCTCTTGGATTGTTCCCTTTACAAGAATGTAGTGTCCTTCTTCGTCTCTCTTAATCAGTGTTGGTTTGACATCTACTTGATCTGCCAAGAGGATAGCTACTCCTGCTTTTTTTCGGGTTCCTGTCACATGCAGTATTGTTTTCCACCCTTTAACTTTCAGTCTATGAGTTTCCTTTTGAATGAAGTGCATTTCTTGTATGCAGCATATTGTTGGATTTTGCTTCTTGACCCATTCTGCCAGTCTATTTCTTTTGATTGGTGAATTGAGACCATTAACATTGATGGTTATAACTGAAACGTATTGACTTGTCATTGCCATGACTTTTTCTTTTTGTTGGGTTCTCCCCCTTTACATTTAATTTCTTGCCATGCCAGATGGGTTCATTCTGCTTTGCTTCCTGGGGTTGTGATCCTCAATGTCTGTTCCTAGGATATTGTGTAAAATTTTTGGGGGTGCTGGTTTGGTATTCACGAAGTTCTTAAGGTGCTCTTTGTCATGAAAGTATATTATTTCTCCATCCATTTTGAAAGATAGTTTTGCAGGGTACATCAATCTGGCTTGGAGGGTGTTTTCCTTTAGGGGTTGGAATGTTTCACTCCAAGCTCTTCTTGCCTTGATGGTTTGTGTTGAGAAGTCTGCTGTGATTCTGATGGGCTTTCCTTTGTATGTGATTTCTTTCTATTCTCTAACTGCTTGGAGAACTTTGTTCTTCTGTTGAGTTTCTGGAATCCTAACAATTATATGTCTATGTGTAGATTTTTTTTTTTGATCAAGGCTTTTTGGAGTCCTATATGCCTCACTTATCTGTATGTCAATTCTTTTCCCCTGCTTGGGAAGTTTTCTGCAATTACTTCTGTGAAGAGCTTTTTTATGTCATCTGCACTCTCTCTTGTTTCTTCTTTGACCCTGATCAGTCTTATATTATTCTTCTTTGCATTGTCTAGCATCTGCTGGATTGCTTTCTCATGGTCCCTTACAATTTTAAAGCAGTTTTTCTTTTCCTGGTCACTAATTGCAATCTTATCTTCTATATCTGAAATTCTGTCCTCACATTGGCTCATTCCGCTGTGTAGACTTTCAATGGAGTTTTTAATCTCCTGGAAATCTGTTTGTATCTGTTTTATGGATTCCATTTGTTTCCTATATTGGGATTCCATCATGTTCCTCTGCTCCCCTCTAGATTTATTTTTTTATTTTTTGGGGGGTGAAATAAGTTTTATTTTTAAAAACTGATATAAAAATTGTATATATTTACTATGAACAACTTGATGTTTTCAAATATATACACACTATGGTATGGCTAGTCAAGCTAATTAGCATATGCATAACCTTGCATAGTTATCATTCTTTGTGACAAGAGTAATTATGTACTTTCTTGGCAATTTTCAAATATGCAACACATGTTGATATTAACATATAGTTACTATGTTGAACAACAAAGGAAATTGTATCCTTTGACCAACATTTTACCAATCTCTATTCCTTCTCCATCTCAGTCCCTGGTAACCTACTATTCTATTCAGCTTCTTTGGGTTCAACTTCTTTAGATTCCATGTATATGTGAGATTGCATGGTATTTATCTTTTTGTGCTTGATGTATTTCATTTAGCTTAATGGCCTCCATGTTCAATCTTCTGTTGATTATTTATTTAGATGTTTCATCTTGATGTGTATTCAGATTTTTTTGGTGGAAATGTTGTTACTCTGCCACTGCACTACGGGCCAGCCCATCCTATTTTCTTTTAAGACAGTGTCTTGTTAAATTGCCCAGGTACTTGTGATCCTCCTGATTCAGTCTCCCAACGTGCTGGGATTACAGGCATGCACCAGCACACCAATCTGAGAATTTAACTCTAACCTCTTCACATAACTGATAGGTTCCAGCCCAAATCCTACCAAAATAATAAGCTTTTAGATTCCTGAGCAGGTTTTTTTTCCCCACCACAATAGCCCTGACTATAGCTAATTGTTCTTGAAGTGTAGTTTGCTTTGTCTTTGTCGTTGTTGTTGTTGTCATCCTTCGGAAATTCCTTTTGCTAAAGAAACAGGAGTGTAGCATTGCCCAAACTTTTTTCTTGCTCACGTATCCAAGTCTGTCTCTGGATCTGATCCACTGAACTGACTGCTTCCCAGTATCATTGGTCTGGTTTTCCCACTATTAACAGGTGGGGAAAATATCGCACTGAAGTCCAGCAGGTTGCTCAGCTCCTTGTCAGTCCCTATCATGGCCATGCGCTGTTGTTGCGGGTTCATCTTTGGCCACTTCTCTCAGGTCCAGCCTCAGGCCGTGAGCGAGTGGGCTCAGCACTGCATTCCTCCGGGTGGGCTGTGGTCCCCCCACAGAACTTGTGGGTCTCCTCAGGCAGACATTTTTTTCGCTCCCCTCTAGATTTATTAATCATGTCTTGCACTAGGAGCACAATCTCTGCTGTTATCTGAGGAATTACTTCTGATTTCATTTTTTCCAGACCCTCTTTTTGGTTGAGTATCAGTGTTCCATCTCATTTCCCTTTGGGGTTGCTGTAGGAGATCTGGAAGTCTGGTTTTGAGACTTATTTACATGTCTTCTCCTTTCGACCGGGGGTGGGGGTGGGGGTGCCGTTGGCAGCCATGTGGCTCACCTCTTCTGAGCTGGGAGCAGTGGGACAGTGGCTCAGAAGCCCCTACCTTTGGGCTGCGAGAGATGGGACCTCTTTTTTTTTTTAAGAGTAGAAAAAATTTATTGGGAGAAAGAAAGCTTCTGCCTAAGAGAGACAGCAGGGCAACCAGAAGGTGGGTTGCTCACCCACCCACTTTTCAAAGATATTTTATACAGCAAAGCCATGTGATGAGGTGGGTACAAAGTGGGACAAAACTATCAGACCTAATGGAAATTTACAAAGTGGGCGTGAGTTGGGACAAAACCATAACCAATCAATAAGATTACAAGTACAGTCACCCAGGTAATATTGATTAAATGGGGGTCAAATGGGGGAGCAAGTCACATAGCAAGCATAAAAGGATTTTCAATAAGGGTAGGGGTCAGGGATATTTCCTGGAGAGGCTGGGTTAAGACCTTGGCCCCCTACCCAGGTGATTGATATCTGTTTAGAATATCGATCACTGCTGTTCATCCTACATGGGTGTGGTATTTTCTCTCCTTTTACAATGCTGGCCTTCAGTGAATGTGTCTTCACTGTCCTCCATGTTGGCTCCTTGCTGTGTTGGCTCCCGGAGGGAGGCCCTGTCTAACTGTTAACATTCTGCAGGGATTCAACTAAATGACCATGGTTGGTAAAATAACAGTCCTCTAACTGTGATTTGTACTTCAAAAATGCTTAATGTCCAGACAAAATTATAATAAGTTAAGCTCACTGCTCCTACTGCACTACTAATGTAACATATCTGATTAACTTACTTATCTGCAATATTCCCCTCTGAAGAAGTTCCCTTAACTGCTGTGAGGGGGCAAAGGGTGAAGATCATTCTGGCTACTTCCAGTGGAAGAGGGTTGTAGTTATGATCAGCAGTTAGAGTTACTCTACAGAGGGTCTATCTAAAGCCCTTTGATAGGCACCAGGCATTGTCATCTTGGTAGCCGTATAGATTTGAGCCTGGAGGAGACAAAGTCAAAGAAACAGTTAAGAATACATGGGCCAAATTATAAGAACAGCAGGATTGTTATGAATATAGCCAACAAGGGTTTTCACCAGGAGGAACTAGTAATAGCCTCCTGCAGATGATAAGGAGAAGGTTCAGGGGACTTCAGAATCAAACTAAGAAGTTGTATTGTATAGTGTACCAGTTATAAGCTGTTTACAAGGTCAATTTGGTGGATCCTTATAAAAGAAGTCTAGCACATTTGTCATTGGTTCCATTTGTGTAATTGCAGTTTGGCAGCCACTAGGCAAGAATAAGCAAAACTTTTAAGAAATTAGAGCATCATGCCCTGCCGAGGTCCTGAGTCACACAGAACACGCCGAATCAGCCCACTGCAGACAGGCAGGTCTGCCCATGCCCGACTGAGGTCCCCAGTCAAGCAGAATATCCTGAATCAGCCCGCCGCACACAGGAAGGTCTGTGTATGCCCTACCGAGGTCCTGAGTTACATGGAAGACACTGAATCACCCCTCTGCAGACAAGCAGCCACCTGGTTCCACACTACAAAGACATAGAGGACACCAGACCACCAGACCAAGGTACTGAGTCCTGCTGTTCCTGGCCCAGAGGTAGGGGCTTCTGAGCCATTGTCCCACTGCTCCTAGTCCAGAGGAAGGGGCTTCCCGTCACCATTCCTCCCACTGCTCCCAGCCCAGAGGAAAGGGCTTCTGGGCCACCTTCTGTCCCACCACTCCTGGCCCAGAGGAAGGGGCTTCTGAGCCACCATCCCACTGCTCCTGGTCCACAGGAAGGGACTTCCAGGAGACCAATCCTCCCACTGCTCCCAGCCCACACAAAAGGGCTTTTGGGAAACCATCCCTACGGCTGCTCCCAGCCCCTGTCCCACCTCAACCAGCTCAGAGGAGGTAATCCATGCAGGTGCTAACAGCCCCCCGCCCCAGTCGAAAGGAGAAAACAGGTAAATAAGTCTCAAAACCAGACTTCCAGATCATCTACAGCAACCCCAAAGGGAAATGAGATGGAATACTCTGATACTCAACCACCTGGACCCACTGAACTGGCAACAAAAGGGGATCTGGAAAAAATGAAATCAGAAATAATTTCTCAGATAACAGGAGAAATTGTGCCCCTACTGCAAGACATGATTAATAAATCTAGAGAGGAGCTCAGGAACATGATGGAATCCCAACATAGGAAACAAATGGAATTCATAAAACAGATGCAAATAGATTTCCAGGACATGAAAAACTCTACTGAAAGTCTACACAGCAGAATGAGCCAATGTGAGGACAGAATTTCAGATATAGAAGATAAGATTGCAATTAGTGACCAGGAAAAGAAAAATTGCTTCAAAATTATAAGGGAACATGAGAAATCAAACCAGCAGCTGCTAGATGATGCAAAGAAGAATAACATAAGACTGATTGGAGTCAATGAAGAAACAGGAGAGAGTGCAGATGACATAAAAAATCTCTTCACAGAAATAATGGCAGAAAACTTCCCAAGCAGGGGAAAAGAGCTTGACATACAGATAAGTGAAGCATATAGGACTCCAAATAGCCTTGATCAAAAAAAATCTACACATAGGCATATAATTGTTAAGATTCCAGAAACTCAACAGAAGAACAAAGTTCTCCAAGCAATCAGAGAAAAGAAAGAAATCACATACAAAGGAAAGCCCATCAGAATCACAGCAGACTTCTCAACACAAACCATCAAGGCAAGAAGAGCTTGGAGTGACATATTCCAAGCCCTAAAGGAAAACAGCCTCCAACCCAGATTGATATACCCTGCAAAACTATCTTTCAAAATGGATGGAGAAATAAGACACTTTCATGACAAAGAGCACCTTAGGAACTTCGTGAATACCAAACCAGCACTCCAAAGAATTTTACACAATATCCTAGGAACAGACATTGAGGATCACAACCCCAGGAAGCAAAGCAGAATGAACCCATCTGGCATGACAAGAAATTAAATGTCAAGCGGGAGAACCCAACAAAAAGAAAACGTCATGGCAATGACAAGTCAATACGTTTCAGTTATAACCATCAATGTTAATGGTCTCAATTCACCAATCAAAAGAAATAGACTGGCAGAATGGGTCAAGAAGCAAAATCCAACAATATGCTGCATACAAGAAACGCACTTCATTCAAAAGGAAACTCATAGACTGAAAGTTAAAGGGTGGAAAACAATACTGCATATGACAGGAACCCGAAAAAAAGCAGGAGTAGCTATCCTCTTGGCAGATCAAGTAGATGTCAAACCAACACTGATTAAGAGAGACGAAGAAGGACACTACATTCTTGTAAAGGGAACAATCCAAGAGGAAGAGATGACAATCATAAATATCTGTGCACCAAATACTAGCGCACCCAACTATATAAAACAAATACTAACAGACATGAAAAGTCTTATATACACTAATACAATTGTAGGGGAGACCTAAATACCCCACCATCACAAATAGGTAGATCAACTAGACAAAAAATAAGTAATGAAATTCTAGAACTCAATCGAACTCTTGAACAAATGAACTGAACAGATGTTTACAGAGTCTTCCACCCCACAAAATCAGAATACACATTCTTCTCAGCTGCATATGGGTCATTCTCTAAAATAGATCACATACTCACACACAGAACATGTTTAAGTAAGTGCAAAGGAATTGAAGTTATCCCCTGTATATTATCAGACCATAGTGTGATGAAATTGGAGATACATAGCAAAAGAAACTCAAAAAATTTCATAAACACATGGAAATTGAACAACACACTTCTGAATAACCAATGGGTCACAGAGGAAATTAAAGAAAAAATCAGGCAGTTCCTTCAATTAAATAACAAGGACAATACAACATATGAGAATCTATGGGACACAATGAAAGCTGTCTTACGAGGGAAATTCATAGCAGTAAATACGCATATTAGGAAAACAGAATGAGCCCAATTAAACAACCTGATGCTGAACCTCAAGCTTCTAGAAAAAGAAGAGCAGGACAACCCCAAAGCTCATGCAAGGGAGGAAATTATAAAGATCAGAGGAGAAATCAATGCAATGGAGACTAAGAGAACAATACAAAAAATCAATGCAGTGAAGAGTTGGTTCTTTGAAAGAATCAACAAAATTGACAAACCTTTAGCCAGCCTTGTCAGAAAAAGGAAAGAAAAGGCCCAAATCCATGCAATTAGGAATGAAAAGGGTGAAATGACAACAGACCCAGCAGAAAGCCAGAGGATCATCAATACCTACTTCCAGAACCTATATGCCAATAAGATGGACAACACAGAAGAAATGGACAGATTCCTAGATACATATGAATTACCAAAGTTGAACGAAAAAGACCTAAAAATTCTGAACAACCCAATATCAACCAATGAAATTGAAAATGTAATTAAAAACTTATCAACTAAGAAAAGCCCGGGCCCTGATGGCTTCACTGCTGAATTCTACAAGACATTTAGCAAGAAACTGCTGCCACTACTGTTTAAACTCTTCAATGAAATTGAAAGGGAAGCAATACTCCCAAATTCGTTCCTGGAAGCAAGCATCACCTTGATCCCCAAAGCAGAGAAAGACCCAACTGAAAAAGAGAACTATAGGCCAGTTGCACTAATGAACACAGATGCAAAAATCCTTAATAAGATAATGGCAAACAGAATGCAGAAGATCATCGAGAAAATCATACACCCTGATTGAGTGGAATTCATCCCAGGGATGCAGGGATGGTTCAATATATGAAAATCAATTAATGTAATACACTATATCAATAGAGCCAAGGACAAAAACCATATGATTATCTCCATAGATGCAGAAAAAGTGTTTGACAAAATCCAACATGCATTTATGATAAAAACCCTACAAAAAATTGGAATAGATGGTCTCTATCTCAAACTGCTAGAAGCCATCTATGAAAAACCAACAGCTAATATCATACCAAATGGTCAAAAACTGAAATCCTTCACACTACAATCAGGAACAAGACAAGGATGTCCACTATCACCACTCTTGTTCAATATAGTTCTGGAAACATTAGCCACGGCAATTAGACAAGAGAAAGAAATAAAAGAAATAAAGATCGGTAATGAAGAAGTCAAATTGTCATTATTTGCAGATGACATGATACTCTATATAGAAGACCCCAAGTACTCCACCAAAAGTCTTCTAGACTGAATAACCAAATTCAGTCAAGTAGCTGGTTACAAGGTCAACACACAAAAATCAATAGCTTTCCTCTACACCAATGACAGAATCACTGAGAGAGAAATAGGACAAATAATTCCTTTCACAATAGCATCCAAAAAACTGAAATACCTAGGATTCAACCTAACGAAAGAAATCAAAGACCTCTTCTCTGAAAACTATGGCACTCTGAAAAGAGAGATTGAAGATGATATCAGAAAATGGACAGACATCCCCTGTTCCTGGGTAGGAAGGATCAATATAGTGAAAATGGCCATACTTCCAAAACTGCTATATAGATTTAATGCATTTCCAGCTGAGATCCCAGCAGCATACTTGATGGACCTTGAGAAAACAATCCAAAAATTCATTTGGAACAAGAAGAGACCCAGAATAGCAAAAGCAATTCTAGGTAACAGAGACATGGCTGGGGGTATCACAATCCCCAACCTGCAACTATACTACAAAGCTACTGTGATAAAAACAGCATGGTACTGGCAAAGAAACAGACTTGAGGACCAGTGGAACAGATTAGAAGATGCCGAAACAACTCCAGACACACTCAGCCATCTCATCTTTGATAAAGGTGCCAAGCACCCTCACTGGAGGAAAGATAGCCTCTTTAATAAATGGTGCTGGAAAAATTGGGCTTCAATTTGCCAAAGATTAAAACTAGACCTATATCTCTCACCATGCACTAAACTAAAATCAAAATGGATTAAAGATCTAAATATTAAAATAGAAACTCTGAACCAGTTGGAACAGAGGTTAGGTAGAACCCTTGAAGACATCGGTGTAGGAAAAGATTTTATGAACAAAACCTCAGTTGCCCGTGAACTAGCATAAACAATCAACAAATGGGATCTCTTCTTATTAAAAGGCTTCTGCACAGCAAGAGAAACCACCAGCAGTGTGAAGAGACAGCTCACAATGAGGGAAAAAAATCTTCATCTGCTCTTCCTCAGACAAAGGTCTACTATCTTGAATCTATAAAGAACTTAAAAAGATCAGACCTCCCAAATTTAAAGACCCAATTGAAAAATGGGCATCTGAAATGAACAGACATTTCTCAGACAAAGAAGTAGAAATAGCAAATCAATACATGAAAAAACGTTCAACATCACTGGTCATTTGAGAGATGCAAATGAAAACAACAGTGAGATTCCACTTCACTCCAGAAAGAATGGCTGCTATCATGAAATCCACCAATACCAAATGCTGGTGGGGCTGTGGGGAAAGAGGAACCCTGCTCCACTGCTGGTGGGAGTGTAGACTGATGCAACCACTGTGGAAATCAGTATGGAGATACCTCAAAGAACTAGGACTGGAAGTCCTCTTTGACCCAGCTATTCCACTGCTGGGGATCTTCCCCAAAGAATTTAAAGAATCATACCCCAGTGATATATGTGTGCCCATGTTCATAGCAGCACAGTTTGTGATAGCTAAAACTTGGAAACAGTCCAAATGCCCATCAACTGGAGACTGGATAAAGAAAATGTGGTTTTTTAATAAAACGGAGTACTACTCAACCATAAAAAATGAGAAATTAGAGACATTTATAGCTAAGTGGATGCACATTGAGGCAATACTCTTAAGTGAAATAAATAGGATACACATGTGTAAATACAGAATAGTTTCTCTGGTGTGAGAAACTGAAAGTGTAAATAAGGACTAAATATATAATAGGTAATGTGAAATAGGAAGAAAAGGGGCAAAGGGGAAGGAAGTGGGAGGGCTAGGGGAAAGGATAGAAGGGAATGAGATTAATATGCGAAAATGGAAAAATGGAAACAAAATCTTTGTAAATAGGGAGGACTGGAGGGGTTGAAGGGAGGGCTGGGCAACGGTGAAAAATAAGAACCAAGAGAGACTATGTAAAGGTGCAAATTTCCAATGATGAATGTCATTATATTGTATACCTAAAATGTACCAATGATTAGAATGAATAATCAATAATGTAAAATAGAAAGAAAAGGTCCAAGGGGGTAGGGGTAGTGGGAAGGGCAGGGGAAATTAAAGAAGGGAAAGAAAAAATGATGAGAAATGGAAAAAATGGAAATAAAGTCTTTGTAAATAGGGAAGGGTGGAGGGCATGAAGGGAGGGCTAGGGATAGGGAAAAAATAAGAACCAAGATGCATTATGTAAAGGTACAATTCCCAATAAAAAATGTAATTATGTTGTATACCTACATTGTACTAATAAAAGAATTTAATACCAAAAAAGAAAGAAATTAGAGCATGAAAAATCTAAGCATGAACACACTAGAAGGAAGAGTAGATTGGCAAGAAAGTCACACTTAGATACTGAAATAGTGAGTGATTGTAACATGTTACCTCTTAGACTCTTATTGATGGAGGCTATCTGTAAGAGTGATACTTTGTCATAAGTCTCTCTATTTTTAGCTATAAGAAGATAAGACAATTTGAAGAACAAATCTCACTGAAAAATTTAGAACTCTAGCTGAGGTCTTATAGATTTTACCATAGTTTTTTGCTAATGATCCATAACTGTGGTCAGCTACTGGTGTAGCTAGAAACTGCCAGAAGGAGTCAGCAATTGGAGCCCCTTTTTACATCTAGCTTATTACTATGGCATTATTTTAAAACTTTTTTTTCTGCTGGGTGTTTCAGAAAACCTTAAAGTGAGACCTGTATCAATCAGTATGAACCTCTTACTCTCTATCAATGTCAGTTAAAGCTTCTCAGGCATTATTTTGGAACCATGCATAGAGCCTCTCAACTCCTCTGTCAGTGCCAGCCATCAGGATAGTTCACAGCCTTGCTTGACCATGTTGCTTTCAGTGAAAGTGTGGGAGACCTTTCCCTCTTGGTGGCCCTCCTTTGGCACACAGTACATTTGTTCTCTGGTGCCCTGCAATCTCCCTGGTCAGGAGGTTGAGTGATTAACCAAAGATGTAGAATCTTGTAGAAAAGGTTCCCTCATGTTCTGGATTCTTTGTTGACCTTGAGGGGCCAGGGCCAAAATATTGGCTGTCCTCATAGCCCAGTTACCTTTCTAGTTTTGGTCTCCAAACTTTAGTTGTTGAACACCCAGTGACATTAGTAGTGCAGTAGGAGCAATGAGCTTAACTTATTATAATTTTGTGTGGACATTAAGCATTTTCGAAGTATAAAGCACAGTTAGAGTACTGTTATTTTACCAACCATGGTCATTTAGTTGAATCCCTACAGAATGTTAACAGACAACAATTATATATTATAGAGAAACTTAAGATCAAGAGCTACACATAGTATTTTAGCATGATAATCATGATGATATTTTCTTTGTAGCACTTACATATCCATCTTAGTATGGAATAGCCTTTCAGTCAAACACCTCTATCTGATCACAAGACATTAAATGACATGAAGAAAACTCATATTTAATTCTTATTTGTTATCCTTTAGTAGGACGCCATCTAAAGAGAACATACATATTGGCCTATAATGTACCTTAGAAGTTCATAATGTCTAGCCCTTAATTTTTAGTATGTGACATTGTTTGGACTGTTTGGCCTCTGAGCATCCCTTAGTGTGGTGACACATATAATATATATCACATAAATTTTTAAGAAAACTATTATTTGATTGATTATCTTATGTTGGTTTGCTATATACCTCTTATCACAAGTAGCTGGAGTGCAAGAGGAAGGCAGATACCTGAGTCAAAAAAGATCATTACCATAAACAATATCCTAGAAGACTTGTACACCCAGAAGGCATGAATGATATTTAGTACACCATGAAATAACAATGAGTATCAGTTACATGAAACCCTTTGTCAGTTAATTTTGTTTTGTACCAAGAACATTTAAATAAAACCTTATTGTTTTCCCACAGAAAACTTAGCTGTTTGACCAATGTATACAAATCACAATGATATGTTTAGTGATGTATTTCCCACGAGGCTATGGAAATTATTGGGGTCTCCTTTGTGAACAAAGGCTGGAATAAATTTTTTCTGGGCAGCTTCTCCTTTATTCACCAAGAGGAGTCCTTTCCAGTAGTTTTCCTAAGTCCAAGAATTGTTATTTAATTATCTTAACAAATCTTTTGATGATCTATGAGAGCCAGATCATAACAATTAACACATTATTTTTGACCAATGAAAGATTCCTGAGTTATTATATATAGACAGCAATATCTACTGTATTTGTAAAAATCTGTTGACATTATTTGGATAATCTGGCAACCTGGGGGAAGCATGTCTTTAATTGCATTTATCTATAAGCCAACTTGAGTTACAGGCAAAAATCTTTAAAAATCCAAAATGCCAAAAGAAAAGAGTTCAAACAAAACAGCTGTACATATTGTAACAAATTGAACAGACATACAGACACATTCATAAGACAAATTGTTTATAAACCAGAGTGCACTCAGATGTATTTGGCCAAGTTTAATTATACTTTTTATCATTTTTAGGTTTATAACTATAAAAAAGACTAGTCAGAACTTTGTAGATAAATTAACAGAGATCTCCTTTAATAAGAATCAAAAGGAATAAAAATCTTCTACACCTGTGAAAGCAAAAACAGTTAATATGGGCTCTAAGCTAATGTTTATCTTACTGGAATACCCAGCTATATAGGATTCTCACTGTTGCTTTGATAACCATAGTTGTTTGGTAGCCACATGTGATTGTTAAAGGGACAGGCCATTAAAGGTAATTTTAACTATCTCCAGTGGGGATCTGCTCAGGCCAGGTTTGCATGTAGAAGAGACTAGGTGACACTCTTTGGAGCTGAGTATGAATTCCAAGTAATGAGGGACAAAGGCCTGCCAAGGCTCCAACCTGCTGTGCTGCAGATGTCTACCTATGACACTTTTTTCCATTTTGAAAAAAAAATACAAAGAAAAAGAAGGCATCCCAGTCTATCCCTCTTATTCTTTGCCCAATCTAAGGTGTTCCTTAGACTTTATCTTGTCCAGTGCTAGTGGCAGCAGACTAGAGGTGCAAGGAAGTTGAGACCATACTCTTAAGTGAAATAAATAGGACACACATGTGTAAATACCAAATAGTTTTTCTGGTGTGAGAAACTGAAAGTATAAATAAGGATCAAAATGCATAATAGATAATGTGAAACAGGAAGAAAAGGTCCAAAGGGGAAGGAGAAGTGGGAGGGGTAAGTAAAAGGAAAGAAGGGAAAGGAATAAATATGAGAAAAGGAAAAAAATTAATTCTTAAAGTAAAGTAATTTATAAGTAGGAAGATGATTTTAATTATAATTATTTTCATAGTATAAATTTTCCCATTGATACTTTTCACAAAGTGTCTACATCTGAACTAGATAGCTTGGTGTGGTGGTGCATGCCTATAATCCTGGGAGGCAGAAGGATGCAAATTCAAGGCAAACCTGGACGATGTAGTGAGACCATGTTTCAAAATAAATTTTTTTTAAAGGGCTGGGAATGTAGCTCAGTGATAGAGTGCTTGCCTACTATATGATTGACCCTGGGTTCAATCTCCAGTACCACACACAAAGCAAAACAAGAAAACCTACATAATGTTATAAGTAAATCTGCTTAATATAGTTGTGAAAGAAATAATGATCCTAGAAAAGAGAATTTACCATTTCCAATCTAATGGCTCCTGGGCCTAGACCACAGGCACAGACAACCTGAAGCTCCTGGGCTAGAATATGGAAGATAGGTCACCTGAGAGAAAGTAGTTTCATCCAAGCATCCAAGTCTCACGAACCCACGCATGATGTCATTCAGACAATAATCCACTGAGCATAGGGGTTAGGCTCCATATTTTGTTTGTGATTGCTGTAGCATAAACATAAAAAGTGCATTAACCCAGGTTTCCAAATTACTATAAATCTCATCTCTAGCCCATAACTGATACAAAGCTAAAAAAGAAACATTCTTTTTCTATTAACAATATCACTGTTTCCAAATGTTAAGGTGTTTCTCTTCAAAGCACAAATAACACTGGCAGGTTTTACACATTGGAAGTGGATCTTGAATGACTTTCTTCAGTTTCTTTTTCACTGGTCAGGGCTTTTTATGGAAATAACTCAACACCAAGTCTTAGTCTGCCTAGGTGGTTGTCTTAACAGAATATCACAGAGGGGCCCTGAACAATAAATACATGGTTTCTCACAGTTCTGGAGGCTGGAAGTCCATGGCCAGGGGGATGCATGGCTGATTTCTAGTGAGGGTCCCTTTCTGGCTTGCAGATGGTTGCCTTCTCACTGTGTGCTCACATGGTAGAGACAGCACTGATGTCCTTATAAAAAAGGACACTAATCTCATCATGAGAGCCCTATCATCATGACCTCTTTGTATACTAATTATCTTCTAAAGAGCTCACTGCTAAACACAATCATCTTGGGGTCTAAGGCTTCAATATATGAATGGGGGGTGCACAGTTTAGTTTATAGCAGCAACACTGGCTCAGTAAAAGAGCTGTATTGAGAAAATGAAGGGCTATAGCTTGTAGAAGCAACAGGAAGACTGGAGAAACAGGGTTAAGAAGTGTCAGTCTGGACAGAGGGAAAATCTAGGGGATGGAAGCCACCACCAAGTGCATATCCAGGGCTGGTTCCAGGAAGAGACCACCACTACTGATATCCCTACAACTAGGCTATAGACCATTGGCATTGATGCAATAGTTATTAAACACACTGCCCTTAATAACTCAGCTGCCACTATGTCCTTGCATCTGTCCTTCTCTCTCTCTCTCTCTCTCTCCCTCTCACTTCCTCCCTCCTTGCCTTTAGATTCAGACTCTGTGGTGAGGGCCTTCACATGGGGCTCACCCCTCGATCAGAGGTGACTAGGGCTGGGATTCACTTGAGTGTGGCCCCCAAAAGTTTATGTGCTGGCAGCTTGGCCCGCAGCGAGGCAGTGTTGAGTGGTAGAAACTTTTAAGAGGACTTGAGGCCTGGGGCAAGGCGATTGGGTCCCAAGGGTGCTGTCTCAGAAAGGATTCATGTTGATTTCATAGTGTGTCTTAGCTCTCAGGACAGCAAGTTATTATAAATAGAGCAAGCCTAACCTTTGAGTCCCTCCCACTTCTTGTCTCACCATGTGACTGTTCTCTCCTTGCATGTGTTCTGTCATGATGCCGTCCCCCAAGATATGATGTAGCTAGAAGGCCCTCACAGAGGCCAAACTCATGGGGCCACCTAATCTTGGGCTGTTGGTTCCCAAAAATGTGAGCTAAGTAAACCTCTGTAATGTATAAATTACTGAGCCTAGGTTATTTTGTTATAGCAACAGAAAATGCCCTAATACAGCACAAATGGCAGGGGAAGAAAACCATTCACTACTTATCATAATTTAAAAGTAAAGTATTTTACTCTGTACCAGTGTTTTGGTTTTTTTTTTTTTCTTTTGAACAGCAGGAACTGGGGATTGAACTGAGGGCCTTTGCACTAAGCAACACCCCTAGTCCTCCTCCTTTTTTACTTTTATTTTGATACGGAGTTTCATTAAGTCATTAAGTTTACCTAGGCTGGGTTCAAACTTGTAATTCTCCTACCTCCATCTCCCATAGTGCTGGGATTATAGGCATTTGCCATCCTGCCTGGCTTGATGCCACTAAGACACATTAGGTTATTCTTGAATCTCTCTTTAAACTTCATTTTCTCATCTATGAAATGGAGACAACAATCATACTTACCACATAGGGTTGTTGTAAGGATTATAGGAGTTAATTATGGAATTGTGTTACCTTATGAGAGACTGCCTAGAACATAGCAAGTGTCATTTAAGAATTTTTAAAAATAAATACATAGCTAGACAAAAAAGTTTTAAAGATGGATAAGCAAAAAAGCAAGACACTAAAATCATCACTATCATTTTCCAGGGTTCACCATTGCCAACAGTGAAAAGTTTCTCTCTCCAGGGGCCCCTTTCATGCATGTGTTGAGTCTAGAAATGCCATTCGTTCCACAAATTCTTGCTGACTGCCTTTATTGTTACATTTTCTTGTGCTTGGGGCATGATGAAAATATATGAATATACCAAGATATTTTAATTGTAGAAAATGAGCTAGAGACTGTGAATTATTGTTCTCTGTCTGCAATCACATAAGTGCAGAAATTGGGAGTAAGAACTTAGAAATTTTTTTTTTTTTTTTAGGTACTGGGGATCAAACTTGGGTCCTTGCGCTTGTGCAGCAGGTGATGAAACCACTGAGCTAAATCCCTGGCCCAAGAATTTAGAAATTTTAGTACCAATTGGACATCACCATGATAACCAGGTATGTGGCCACTGGCCAGATCTCCTTAAATGGGTTACAGAGCAGTTCTAGTGTTATGAATTCAGAACTGCATGTGATATGAACTGTACATTTTTTACGCCAAGTAAAAGCACACATTGGCCTGCCGCAGATTGGAGACTAACAGATAGACATGTCATCTTCCCCACAAATGGGATGAGAAGGGCTGACATTGCTCATTGTCTATGCAACCTTTTCCTTTCAAAGAACAGGTTGCAGAGGTCATTCCGTTTCAAGAACTGTATCTCTAAAGCATACTTTTCAACAAATGTGTTACTCTTCAGCCTTTAAGTTCAATTGATTAAGAGGTTTAAATCAAGTTTTAATTGATATCCACAGCTTTTCTGAGATTGCCTTCTTCCATTTGAAGATGACACTGATGTGATTTTATGAACTATGACATTGAGCTTTACAAACAGTGGATTGCTCTTAAATGCTCTTCCAAGAAGACTTTGCCAGACTATGGAAAGTACTTCACTAAAAGAAAATTTCATCTACAATGAAGTCTGTCAGCAGGAACTTTTGAGTGTTTTTTAAGGAGGGCTTTAATTAACAGCACAGTGGTGACTCTACCACATCCTCTAAAAATCCTCTACAAATGTTAGCGCAGCACGAGTAACTGTAACTCTTACTGCCCAAACTTTACAAAGAAAACAAATTTCCTTTTCCATTTTACCTCCTGATGACTGAAAACACCCAAAGCAAAGCTGTGTTGAGGTGCTGACTTTGGGGCTGGGTGGGCTCACTCACTAGCTAAGTGACTTGCTCCCACTCACCTCTCTTAAAGTATCTGCAAGTCAAGTTAGTGTTCCTCTGACATTACAAAGGATGTTTGCTAAACCCCCAAGACCACTCTAGAATGGACACATCTGTATACAAATGGACGATTCTAACAGAATTTCATTAGAAATTAGAATTTTATTTTCTAATAAAAAATGTCACTCATTAGGTGGGATGTTCTATGAAGAGACCATAGGCCGGAAGGGTGGTGGTGACTGAGAAGTTTGTAGCAGTCTGCCTCTTCCGAGGTTGCTCTGACCTGCAGAAGTACGACCTCTCTTTCCCATTGACTCTGCTGCTCCCCACTCCTCTCCACTTGTAGTCTGTTTTCCACCCAGCCTCAAAGTCATCTTAACACTGTGACCCAGTCATCTCCCACCAAATGACAAGAGTGGGACCTGAGAAGAAATCTCCTTGGCATCTAGTCCTAAACCATTGATGATGAACAGGTTTCCAAGGTCATGTGCCTCACTTTGGGGTTTTTATAATAGCACAAACCCCCAAGTATTGCAAAGGAAAGTGAATACTTGCTATTTTATACTTTAACAGAGTAAATGTGAACTCTAGAAATGTCTTCTGCTTAAGTAAATTTTCTACCTTTCATAATTCAATTCTAGACTATTTAGTCCTATTTAGCACTTTTTCCATTGGCTACAACCTTTTCCAAAGATAACTTTAAGTCTAAGATCCTCAATTCTTCAAGTACAGAGAAAGTAGGGTAGCAGATTTAGCTTAGTGATTCCACCGCCTGCCTCGGAAGCGGAGGGACCTGAGTTCAATCCCTGGTACCAAAAAAAAAAACGGAGAAAGTATCTATCTTAAAAGAATACAATATTTTCAATATTCCCCCTGAATATAAACTATCTTCTAGGGGTGTAATTGTAAACCAATTAGTAAGGAAAAGCTAATTATGAATATTGGTCTATTTAAACCAATGTTAGGGTCTAATTATAGGCATACAGGGATAGAAAAATAGACTCACATTAATGTGCTAAGGTGAAAAATAGGTACTCCATGACAAATAAAAAGAGAATGAGGGCCGGGGATTTGGCTCAGTGGTTTTGCTGCCTGCTGCCCAAGTGCAAGGACCTGAGTTCGATCCCCGGTACCAAAAAAAAAAAAAAAAAAAAAAAAAAATGAGTCTTCCAAACATTCTTACCCACTTGTTAAAAAAAAAGAATAAAAAAAACACGATTCTTGATTTTGTGTCTTAGGCCTGGGTACATTTATTTGCCAATTTTTCTTTCAAAAACTTTTTGAAAAAAAATGAACATGTCTTATTATATTTCAAAACAGACCAATCTTTCTTGCACAGTACTCTGCCCAAATGGCATATATGTCGTTTTGATGAATTTGGTAGCTCATTATGTGATGAATATACTCTAATATCTAATATATCCATTTCTAATATAATAAAAATACCAGCTATAAAATTTCAGATAAATAAATAGAAACAATCTTTTCAAAACAGTTAATGTCAGTATATTTTACAAAAGTTAAATGTTGTAGAGCAGCTGATTCTTATTATTCCTATCCAACTCAGTTATTTATTTTACTTTTCTAAATGATACATTTCATTCTTTTTCTGGCTAAATAATTGTATAAGCAACACATTCCCTTTATCCACCAATGAATACTTTGCTTGATTCTGTATCATGGCTTGGGGGAATAGTGTGGCAATAAATATGGGAGTACAGATGTCTTTTTTGTCTGATTTCATTTCCTTTGAACATATAGCCTGCAATGGGGTTGCTGGATCACATGGTAGTTCTATTTTTGTTCTTTTGGAGAAACTCCATACTTCAGCATTTGTGGATCACTGTGTCCAGGTCTCTGCTCTACACCAGAACTTCCTGTGATGATGAAAACATTCTCTATCTTCACAGATCATGTATTAGCCACTTGAATATATGTGGCTATTGGCCACTGGAAATGTTCCTCACAAGAAATAGAATTTGTCCTTTCATTTAATTTTACTTAGTATGAATTTAAATGGATATATGTGGCTGATGGGTAGCATGTTGGATGCTGCAGATACAGAACAGTAATCAGTATTTTGAAATTATAAAGATGAGTGTGACTTGGCTTCTCACTACTATCTCTGCAATGCAGCTGAAGAAAATCAAAATCTCAGTCAAATTTCTGTGAGGCTTAGTAAGTTGTCCCTTCAGATGTTAAAACTTATACAAGTGTAATAACAAATAGTAAAATATGAGCTTGGAGATGGACATACAGCAGTGGGACAGAAACAAGGCCTCATATAAGGTTCCAGCACATATAGTATCCTACCTCAAAGAAGATCAAGGCAGTATTGTAAAGCTAGGAGAAAGGGAAGATTCTTCAGTTAAGTGGCAGTTGCGTAACTGACTGACCATATGGGGAAATGAAGTAAAATTAGAACTCATCACATTCTGCACAAAATTAACTCCAGAGATACTAAAATTCAATTTGAAAAATATAATTTAATATGGACATGTAGTAGAAAGTATTTAGAATCACAGTAGAGCATGATTTTTATAGCAAGACTCAGAAGAAATTACAAAGGAGATAAACACATTCCATTATATCAGAATTTAAAATTTTTGTAGTTCCCAAGGCATTAGAAAGTTAAGTGTCTCTCTCTTGAAGGCCTGGCTTCTTTTTTTTTTTTTTTTTTTTTCAGTGTGTACTTTACATTCTGGCTAATAAATCTCTGGATGCCTCTTGCTGACAAGTCTTGAAAATTATTTTTCTGTGATGGATGAGAACCTGAAATCTGTCTTGTGGATGGGGTGTGTCCAGGTTTCCCAATCTCCACTTTAGAGGATGTCTTTCAACCCTGTCCAGTGGCATTTGTTTTTGCCAGGCAGGAAGTAAAGAGGATGATGGCTCACCAAATGACAAAACCATCTTCCTATGTCTCCTTTAGATCATTCAGAATGAGGCTTTTAATCCCTGGCTAGGCAGAGTCAGCACCCCACCCCTCAGCCTGAAGCTCCCATAAGATGATGAACCTTTAGCCCATCTGCATGCCTTAGGAATAAGGGAAGTCTGGGGAGAGAGAATGAGGTGGGAGAGAAGAAATAAAGAAGGTAGGAAGGAGACAAGGAAAATCATAATTTATAAATTGCACCTTTAAGAAGAATGCAACTTCAGAACAAAAAGTTACCCAAAGTTATCCATGTCTGTACTCCCTAGGCTTATTTATGCTTCTTTCTTCCAGATTCATCACCACCCAAAATCCTTTAAAGAATGTCCACATATTATCTTAGTTGATAAGGTAAAGGGTGGAAACCTGACTCTAGGAGAAACAGATTCAAAGGTTTCAAAGAGCATTTTTAGGCAAAACATCTTAGATCATCCATCTTTTAAAAATATAATAGACTGGGCCCTGCCTTTCTGCCTGTGGGTGGGCCATCACTTTTCTCCTTTAGATTAAACCAAAACTTTCTGTAGATTTTCAAATTGCACTGATTTCCACTCCCTAAAACACATAAATATCCCCATCTCCATACTATAAAGTGCTTTTCTCAAGAGCCTACACTCTATTTGCTTTGAGTGTATACTTTAAATTCAGCCTAATAAACTTCTTTTATACAAAAAGTTAAGATAAGCCACAGGCTGAGAATAGTAGATAATTGAAAAGGGAGCAAATTTCACAAATACAGAAATAATTTTCCCCAAATCCAATAAAACCTCTATAACAAAAAGAACATAAGAACAGGATAGAAGATGCAACTAGCAAAAAATAAAACTTGGATGATAAATACACAAAAAGCATGAAATCTGACTAAATCAGGGACATGTAAATAAGAATCGTGAGACTGCTTTTTCTACCCTTAGAATCTGCAAAAATATTTGGTCTAACAAGACCAAATGTTGGCATGGATGCAGACAATCTTTTATGTTGGTAGCAGAATGTAAGTTGGGTTCAACTGCTTGGAAAGCAATTTGACAATATTTAGTAACGTTGAAAGTGGATGCACTCTAGCTAGTCTACTTCTAGGCATTTACCTTAGATCAATTTTTGCACAATATAAGAGAATTTTTAATAGGTAATTATAATATGTCAACTACACAACTTATAATTGTGAAAAATTGAAACCAGCTGTATGTCCCTCAATGGAGTGGAAAAGTTGCACTGTAACCATTCAATAGAATGGCCAACTATTAGCAGTCTGAGTAAATCATCTGTCTCCTTATTTATCAAGACTAATAGGTTTCAAAAATGTACTGTGGAGTATAAAAAAGAAGTGACAGAAAAATACGTAGAATATGGTACCATTTATGTAAATTTTCAACACTCCAAATACTATCTACTCTTTGTCATAATTCCTATAAGTTAAAAGGATTAAAACACAGATACAAAGTAAGGCAAAAACATGCTAATTACACAGGATCAAGGCCTTCAGGTGTCCCGATTTGTCTGTTCCTCTCTCCCCAGAGCCAAAGGGTTGTGTCCACCCAAAGCTCATCACCCTCATCCCACCACCCCACTCCCAACCACACCGGGACCTCCAAGAATCCTTACTCAATGCCCTTGAGCCTACTCCCCAGGCTCTCGTTCTAAGAGAAGGGCCTAATGTCTTCCTTGAGAAGGAAGAGAAGAGACTGGAGTGTTATGGTTTGTACCTAGATGTCTCCTCAAAGCTTCGTGCACTCATAGATGGGGCTTTTCAGAAGTGGCTGGATCTAAGGTGTGTGAGGCTGGGATTAAGAATACAATGCTGGGATTAAGGATGCGTGATAACTAAATTAGTCCACTGATTGATTTAGCATAGTTCTGGGCGTGGCTAATGGGAAGGCCCATCTTGGGTATGGGTGACACCACCTGAAAGGTGGGTATCCTAAAAGAGAGAGGCAGGCTGCTGCTACTCTTGCTGCTTGCTGCTTCCTGCCTGCCACTCCATGAACTGTTTCTCTTCTGTGATGCCCCTCTGTCATGTCACTCTGCCTTGACACCAGCCAACTATAAACTGAAACCTCTACAAACTGTAGACCAAACTAAATCTCTCCTCCTTTAACTGGGTGACAGGTATCTTGTTTCAGCAATGAAAAAAGTGACTAAGGAGGAAGACTCCAATTATGTCTGATGTGGTACCACTTTGTAACAGCAATAATAGTAAGATGACACTTGTTAATTCTAGAAGTGGATGGTGTTTTAAAAAGCACTCTCTATTAATAGTTGACTTACATAGCATGCATGTTTCAAGGAATGATCTAAGTGATTTGCATTCAAATTGAGAAGGCCAGTCTGAGAGGCTGAGGCAGGAAAATTGCAAGTTTGAGCCCAGACTAGTCAATTTAATGAAACCTTGTTTCAAAAAAAAAAAAGTTCGGAGGATATAGCTCAGTGCTGTAAGTTCAATCTCCAGTACCAAGCTGAAGAGTGGAGGCATTACTGAGCTTTACAGAGAAGACCTAAATAAATTGCCCACAGTCACTCAATAATAAAGAGCAGTGTTTTGAACCCAGTGGGTCCAGCTCCAAAGTCTGGGTTCTTAGTATCTTTATAAACACCATCTACTCATCCACATGTTCAGATTACTTTTTTTTTAAGGCAAAAATGGAAATACCTGACAACCACAACACGGATAACAATGGAAAGAAATTCTGTAAGTAGACGCTTTGGTATGTTAAGAGTAGGGTGAAAGGCTACATTATGTAACAGTGGTTGGACGTATGAACAAATGCTGGTGAGGCTGCAGGGGTGGGAGGCTGTCTTTTACTTTGTTAGTGGGGATGTACACTGGTACAACAACTATGGAAATCAGTATGGAGAGCCCTCAAAAATAAAAAAATAAAAATTCCATTTGACCAAGCTATTCTTCTTCTACGTATCTTCCTGAAAGAGTTAAAAGTCATCATATTACAGTGAAACATGCATACCCATGTTTATAGCACCAAAATTCGTAATAGCTAAATCTTGGAAATGGCCTATATGCCCATCAACAGATGAATGGATAAAGAAATTATGGTATTTATACTCAATGGAATACTACTCCACCATAAAGAAGAATAGGATTGAGTCATCTGTACAGAAATGGATATACCTTGAGACCATAATGTTAAATGAAATAAATCAGGCACACAAGCTTAAGTATTGCACGGTTTCTCTTACATGAGAAACCCGTTATAAATAAAAAAGTAAAATAAAAGATAATAGGAAGTAGAGGTATAGACCTTTGCCCGATGGGAAGGGGATCAGCAGCTGGAGGGAGGGGTAAGGGAGGGGAGGGGAAGGAGATGTAAAAAGGAATTAAGATGTGTTATGCACATGCACCAACTCCATACAACGAATGCACATTATATACTGCAAACATGTACTACTAATAATAAAAAAAGTGGCTGGGCCAGGGAAAAGGCTTCCAGGAGAGATGCTGGCACCCGAACCAGGCCTTGCTGGAGTGAGCTGGCAGGGGTGGGAAGATGAGATTCCAGGAAGAGGGAACTTCACGTCCACTGGCACAGATTTAGGAAAATTCAAGAATTTGAGGATTAGCAAGTAATTCTGTTTGGCTGTCCACAAGGTGACAATTTGATGAGGGGCCCAGGTTAGACTTTGAAAGTGAGGTGAGAAATGAGGTTTAATTAGGAAAACAAGGTAAGTTGCGAAAGGCTGCATCTCTGAGCTGCTCTGAGGGAAAGCCAACTGTGAGGCAGTGGCTATAGGCAAGACCCTGAGGGCAGTCCAGGGCAGTCAGCCAGCTGGGAGGCACTGGGGGGCACTGACAGGTGGTAGAGGTACAGAAAGTGCAGGGGACATGTGTGAACGTATGTGTGTGGGGGGCTCAAAAAGCCTGCATTTATGGCCCAAGCATTTACTGAGCATGCACTGGGTACCAGGCAATGCTCTAGGTGGAGGCAATACAGAAGCGAACCAGTCCAAACCTGCCTCATGGCACCTGAGTTGGAGTAGAGACACACAGATAAGATAAATAAACAAGATGGATGAGTTAAAACTATGGATAAAAGAATGAATAAATACTTACAGATGTTAGCTGATGGTAAGGGCTTTGGAAACAAGGCAGGAAAGGGAGCTGGGGCTGTGCTTGTGAGTGTGTGCGTGAGCGAGGTGGAGGTGGTGGTAATGCTGGTGGAGGTGGAGGTGATGGGATGAGACCTCCCTCCCTGGGCGATGTTTGAGCGAAAGCCTGACGAGTGACAGAGCTGGGGATGATACTGAGATTCTGAATCTGGGGCCAGGAGGGACATTGTGACCCCAAAAGACAGCACAGGAGGAGAGCTGGTAGAGGAGGACAGATTGAGTCTGGAGTCCAGCAGACAGGTAAAAATCCTCATCATGGGGGTGATGAGTATTATCTAATGAGTCATACCATGTGTCCCACACCACCAGGGTTTTTATCCTGCACAGTATCCGTAATTCCTGAGCCAATCTCACAAGCCTGGTGTGAACTCCATAGCAAGAGTGACAGTAGTTAGAGCTGCCTCTTATAATGTGCACTGTGCGTGTGCGCTTTTCTGCCGTATTTTAGCTGCTACCTATTGAACTGTTCAGTACTCACAGTGACCCTATGAGGTGGGTACATTAGCTGGTTTGGGAGCTGGCAGCCCTGCCCCGCGTGCGCGGCTGAAGAGTTTAGACTGGAGGGAGTCTCCGGGGTCCGGGCCTGAGACCCTCGGCGCGCGCGTCCTGTCTTCTCGGGCTGCCCGCGAGACCACGGACCGACCGAGTCCGAGGAGCCCCAAGAGCGGCTGGGTGATCCTGGAACTTTCTTCCTGTGGAGCCTGACCCGGAGCGGATCGCAGGGCAGGCTGCAGGAAGGGACGGAAGGGAGCTCCGCGCCAGGCCAGAGGCAATGCCGGTCACCCGCGATCCCGGACCCAGTCCCCGCTCCGCCCTGTTCCCGCGTCGCTGTCTCTGGGGGCTCGCACCCGTGCCCCGGGCCAGCGGAGGGAGGGCGCCCGCGGGACGGAGGCGGGGGCAGGAGGAGCGGAGGGTGAGGGCGCGGCGCCAGGGAGAGCGAGGCGGGCGGCGCGGGGGAGGCGGCTGGTGAAGAGCAGCCGCCAGCCCTCCCGCGGGTCACTCGGAGGCCCGGCGGCGGGCGGAGGACGCACCATGCCCTCCTTCGACGAGGCGCTGCAGAGGGCCGGCGAGTTCGGGCGCTTCCAGCGGCGCGTGTTCCTGCTTCTGTGTCTGACGGGCGTCACCTTCGCCTTCCTCTTCGTCGGCGTGGTCTTCCTGGGCAGCTGGCCCGAGCACTATTGGTGCCGCGGGCCGAGCGCAGCGGCGCTGGCCGAGCGCTGCGGCTGGAGCCCGGAGGAGGAGTGGAACCGCACGGCGCCCGCACTCCGCGGCCCCGCGCCCCCCGAGCGCCGCGGCAACGGCCGCTGCCAGCGCTACCTCCTGGAGGCGGCCAACAGCAGCGCCGCCGTGGGTGCACTCAGCTGCGCCGACCCGCTCGCCGCCTTCCCCAACCGCTCTGCGCCCCTAGTGCAGTGCCACGGCGGCTGGCGCTACGCCCAGGCCCACTCCACCATCGTCACCGAGGTAAGGTGCGCCAGCCTGCTCTGTGCCCGGAACGCCGCGCGCCCGGCTTCTCACCCGGGAAAGCCGCGGGAGACGCCGCTGCTCAGGTTTCCCGTCGGACTCGGCAAGTGTAAGAAGCTGGCCACCAGGGAAGGTCCGTGGAGACGCGGACCTGTTGGCTACCTTTGGGGACCGACCAGGCTCACCCCCACATTCGGAAGTGCATCTTAACTACCCGGAAGACCTTTCATTTATTTTTCCCGCTCCAGTAAGCTAACTAGGAGGTGCTTTTGTTTCAAGTGTGAAGGAAAACTTTCATAGGAGCAAAGTTATAGATGCTTCTTGCGCACACCTGGCTAGCAAAGCACGCAGAACGATGCGCTTTGTCTTTGAGATGTGTTGACGCAATGATTGGAAGTAATCGGTCTAGACTCAACTTCTGCCTCTGGAGCGAGCGATGTCCGCAGGTTTGGACGGCTTGTGGTCCAGGGGTAAAGGAGAGGCGTAAATCCATCTTTGAAGGCCAGTGCTTTTGCAGTAGCCCAAATGATTATGCCAAGGGATAAAGGTCGAGGCTCTCCCGGGAAATGGTTGGTAAAACTGCTGTGGGGCAAAGAGCAACATCCAAAAGAAGTTGGGAAAGCCGAGATATTTGTAGAGCTTTTCCTGATAACAAATTACAGAAAGGCAGTAGGAGGGGCAAGGACTGGAGTGGGTGCGGGGGTCGGTCCCCACATTTGGTTAGGAGTATTTAGTGTGCAGCATCTTTGGAGGTGGGGTTGTCTCTGTCCCCCTTGGGTTCAGGGCTCTGTTCCTGCTGGGCAAGTAGTGTGCGTCTGTGTGGATTGCACGTGAATAGTTTTATTGATTTGTTAACAGTCGTAGCTCAACTTAATTTGTACAAAAATGATCGAAAGGACTCAGATAAATTGAGAAAGAAAATACCTACTTCGTGTCTTTACCTTGCTTTTTGTCATAAACACTTTCTGATCATCTGCTTGGATGATGGGGAAACCCTGTGTTAGGAGGTAGGAGTACCTTTCTGCTGCTGTCAGAGGTGACCTTTGGTGCGGTCACCTCCTGCCTCTGGAGTTGGCAAATAGCTCATTGAGGCTGTATGGATTCTAGTTGTTAACACACTGTGGATGGCACCATGCTTAGTGCTCTAGGGATAAAATCCATGGCACCCAGCTGGACAATGTGTGTGTTTCTGTGTCCATGGGTGGGCTGGGGACCTCTGTGTAAGCTGCGGTGTTAGGGATTCACAGTTGAATGGACAGGGCGAGGGCTTAGGTTAGAGGGAACACTGTCCCAGTGCTTCCCCAGAGCGTACCTGTTAGGTGGCTGCTTAGAGCTTACTTCTAGAACCAACAAGAAGAGCCTGATTTTTTAAAGACATTTGCAAATAAGCAACAACAAAAAAGCAAAATGCACACCCATTACAGTGTAGTTTCCGTGAGTGATGTTTTGGCTAACAAAGAAGAAAGATATAAAAATATGTAAACTAATTCCCTAACAGATACTTAAGAAATATTCTGGGGTGCCATGGTCACTAGCATTCTGGGGTTCTATAAAGATGGTCTTTTGACGTTCAGGGGCTTCTAAAATTCAGTGTGAAATGGTGGAAATTTGTGGGTCCTGTCATGGTCTCCAGGTAGCTGTATGGCTTGGGTAAGTCATTTAACCCCTCTGGGCTTAGGTTTCTCATTTGTAAATGTAAGCATTGGATTAAGCCCTTGACAACACTAAATGCTATCACTGTCACCAGCTGGTTATAGCTCAGTGTGCTTAGAACAATGACCAAATATCTTCAAGGAAAACTAAGGTGATATTCAGAATGTACTCCTTAAGGCCACAGAAATGTTTCTGAAATATGTTAAAGAAATTTCTTATTTATTTATTTATTTTCCTTTTGGGTACCGGGGATTGAACTCAGGACCTTGCACTTTTGAGGCAGACGTGGCCCCACTGAGCTAAATCCCTGCCCCAAGAGATGTCTTTTTTAAAATCCCAAATAGTTTTGTCTGGCATGTTTTGACTCAGAAGGAAACACTCTATCTATTCAGAAAGCTCAGCCATCCAAAATAATGCATTTTCTCTCAGGGCTAGTATTTTGTTGTCTTCAGTTCTAAATATCAACCCGTTCATTCTTGTTCTTTGAGATTCTGTCAGAGAGGTGAAAGAAGCTATATTCTGCCTTCAGCTAACTAACATTATGAACCCAAAGTATTTCCATAGACCCAAAGTCTAAGACATTAATCATGCAAAGAGGGTACATTGGGAGCATTTACAAAGGGGACAGACTACCCAGATTCCAGAATGCCTCTGTGTAGCTGTTAGGCTTAATCCTTGCAACATGGTGGGAAAGTATCATTGTTTTACTTTACAGAAGACCTGAGTTGCGAAATGTTAGAGGACTTGCCAGGGTCTCATGCCTTTAGCCAAATTGGATTAACACCCAGGGTCTTGATCATACATCTGTGCCCCTTTCCTCCAGTGTGCCCTGTGTCTCTCAAACAACCCTGTGAAACATGACACACAGATCCCTCACACTGTATAACTTACAGAAAACCTGTTGAACCTTTGTATCTAATTTGCTTTTAGTGATCCTATGGCCAATGCTATTTTATTTCATTTGGTGGTGTTGGGAACCACAGTCAGCCAGGCAGGCAGCTGGACAGGCTGTGCCTTCATTTGGTGGGAATGGTTCTCTCTCTTCTTGATGTAAATGTTGCAAGATGATCACTTAGCTCTCATCCACCTTACAACTGGAAGTAATTTCCAGGAGCTAAGGCCAAGTGTAGGGCTGTTTCAAGCCAGCTTCCCACTTGTGTCTCCTGCTCAAGTCACTGCAGTGGATTTCTCTCCTATGTTGAACTTCCTCAACATAGACCTAACTCCAAGTCTCAGCTTTATCTGGTTGTTTGACATTGGTCAGAATAAAACAGGATGTAATGCAGAGTTGGAGCCCTACCCTCTGAAGTTTGAATTCACTGCCCAGGGAGAGCCTTTTAAGATTGAGGTTAGAATTTTTAATGTTTTCTAGTAAACTAGTTCAAAAAAAAAAAAAAAAAAGAGCTTCTCCCTCATCTCTCACAGGCTTCAGAGAACCTTTAAAAATTGACTGAATCACAATGGCTTTTTCCTTTCTACATAATTCTTCTAGAATTAAAGGAAGGTCAATTTGAGAGACATGGCTATTCTTTTGAAGAAAGTTGTCTACACCCTTTATGTATCTCTGCTTTGCTTCCTGCACTTCTGTTCCAAGGGATAGGCCAACCTGGTGTGTCCCTCCTCTATTTTGGTGCCACTTTCACCCTGTCCTCACTGAGGATTTGTTAGGCATGTAATTACACTCTTGTAATTGCTGACAGGGGAGTTAGCCAGGCCCAATTTCTAGTCTGGGTGGTCTCTGATTTGCTGTGGGCACTTTAGAAACAACGTGCTTTTGTATTCTTTTTATTTCTAATAGCATTTGTTCCTTCCCTTTCCCCCTGAATTAATCTCACTATTAGAATGTCTTGCATTATTGTTTCAAATACCCAACTATGACACTGTTTTCTGTTTCATTAATTCTTTCTCTTTATTGTTCTAATTGTTTGGAGTTATACTAGGTGTGCTTTTCCTGTTTAAATTGGATGTTCAATTATTCCAGGCTTTCTTTCTTTCTACTGTAAACACTTAAAGCTATAAATTTGCTGAACTTCTTTGGCTGCATCTCAACATGTTTTGCTTTTTTTCAACATGTTTTGAAATGCATTATTATTTTTCTGTTCTTGGTGTTTTAAATTTCTGTTATTATTTTTTCTTTGACCAATGATTTATTTGGAGGTTTTGTTTTAAATTTCAAATGTATGCTGGTTTTTAAAATCTTTTTGTTGTTGGCTTTTTATCTAACTGTGGTGTGGTCAGAGAAGGTGGTTTGTATGATACTTTTTTTTTGAGTTTTATTGAAATTTGCTTTATGGTCTTACATATAAGAGGCAAATTTACTGGAAGTCTATACATACAAATTTAGAATTTAAAAAAAATCTTGAGTGAATTGAACTTTTTTAAAAATTAATTTTATTGGTACATTTTAGGTATCCAATATAATGACTTTCATCATTGGAAATTTGTACCTTTACATAATCTATCTTGGTTCTTATTTTTTCCCATTCCCCTTCCCTCCCTTCAACCCCTCCATCCCTCCCTATTTACAAAGACTTTGTTTCCATTTTTTCATTTTCTCATATTAATTCCATTCCCTTCTTTCCTTTCCCCTACCCCTCCCACTTGCCCTTCCCCTTTGGACCTTTTCTTCCTATTTCACAATGTCTATTATTACTTTTGACCCTTATTTATACTTCCAGTTTCTCACACCAGAAACACTATTTGATATGAACTTTTTATTATACTACAGGATTCTAACTAAAATCCATGATGTATTTTGTCTGATATTAATATAGACCATTCTGGCTTTTGGTGTGGGGGAGTAATGCTTACGTGGAACATTTTTGCTATCCTTGACTTTAAAATTTTGTTTTAATGGTATGACCCTCATAAAATGTATGCAATTTGATTTTGCTTTTTTCTAATGTGCTTAGTCTTCTTCTGTTAGCTTTCCATTGCTGTGACAAAATACCTGAGATAATCAATTTATAGGGAGAAAAGATTGGCTCATGGTTTTAGAGGTTTCAGTCCATGGTTGGTTGGCCCTGTTGCTTTGGGTCTGTGGCAATGCAGAATGTTATGGAGAAAGAAGCTGTTCACATAATGGTATTGGGAAACCAAAAGAGAGAGGAGAGGCTGGGGGTTCCGATATCCCCCTCAAGGCCACGTCCCCTGTGGCCCAATTTCCTCCCACTAGCCCTCACCTCTCATATAGTCCATTACTTCCCAGTCGTGCCAGGCTGGTGACTAAGCCTTCAGCACATAGGCCTTTGGGGCACATCTAAGATCCAAACCATAATACCACTTTAAACTGGTGCATGCAGTCACCTTAAATTCTTCAATTAATAGATTTGTACTTGTTATGCCATTCTTTTTTCCTGTCTTGTCCTTTCTGTGCTTGTCATCCTTTTTTCTTCCTTTAAAAGAGGAATTTTTTATATTCTGTCATGTTTATATTTCTTTATTTGTTTGAAATTTAGGTCCTCTATTTCAAATGCTTTAGTGATTACTCTTGGAATTATTACTAAGATTACTTAACAGAACTTAGATTTATTACTTTGACTTCCTCCTAAACCACTGGAGATTATTAAACACTTCCTACTGTCTTACAAATATTAGTAGCCAATATTCTAGATCTGTCCTTTTATTATTACTTCGTGGTGTTTATGTAGTTCATGTACACCCAGGTTTGTTTTTATACTGTATTTGCTTATCACTCCAAATAGTATCTCACCCCTGCTCCATCCTTTTGAAGTAAATCAATGTCTTTAGTGTGTATCTCTAGGTGATAAATGTTTTTTAGTTTTTGTTTATATGAAAATATCTTCCACTCTTATTCTTGACAGTTTTGCTAGGAAAATAGTTCTGTGTTGCCAGTTATTTTCCCTCTGTTCTTTGAAGAGGATATGTCATGTAGCTTTTGTTTTGTTTCTTTGAAGTCTGTTATCAGTCTGACTGTCTTACCATGGTAGGTGATACGCTTTTCTCTAAGTTGTTTCTGGGTAAAGTTTTTGGTTTTTGTTGTTGCTGTTTTTGTTCACTTTTTGCTTTTTCAAAAAAATTACATTGCCTCTAAAAATATGTGCCATGTAGTAGACAATAAATATATGTTGAGTGAATTAATATGTTTTCTCTAACTGTGGACTTTATTTTTTTTTTAAATTCTAAACTGTTTTGCCTTCAGTGTTGCCTTTCTGTAATCTTTCCTTTTGAGACTCTAATTAAACATAAGTTGGATCTTCTTTTTCTTTCCTTTCTAACTTTATCTCACATTTTCCATTTCTATTCTATTGGTATGATCTAGATATTTTTTTCAGGTCATTCTTCCAGATCAGTTTCTATTTAACAGTGGGAAATCTGCTATTTAATGAACCCAAAGAGATCTTTATTTTAACAAAAGTTAGAACTTTTTATTTAAAAATTTTTAAATTAAAATTATATTTGTTATTTTTCACATATACCTGGTCATTTATTGGTAGACTCTTATTTCTTACTCACTTTTGTGAGCAGTTTCCTCAAGTGTTTCATCCATGATTACTCTGTATTTTGCATCTGGTAACCATTTGACTTCCTTGGCATTCTAAGTCTACTGTTTGTAGTTTCATGATTATTTAGTGTGTGTTGATTGTGAACTCTGGGGTAACTGGCCCTCTCTGTGGGAGACCTTGCTGTCTCCAGCAAGGATTTACTCTTCCCTCTTTGGGATCTTGGGGACAGCACTGACCTGAAATCCTGTTGCCCTTCCAGACTGCCTGGCCTAACCTAGAACAACGAAATTTGTTGTTTGCTTTTATTAGAGGTATGTGGTTTCCTTTACTTCCTGAAACATCCAGTATTCAACAAAAGTTGTATTTTATGCCCTTTGCTTTCTGCTGATGGTAAAAATGATTCAATAGTTTAGTATTTTTTAATGAAGTAAAACATTTAATGGAGTAACTAATGAATGAAATTACCCCATTGTATATCTGCTCTTCAGTCTTGGCAGTAGGATGGACAAACAAATACATACGGTAGTGTTTTTGAACTCCGGAACATCAAGGAAACTGTGCACAAAAAGGAGTTTCATTAGGAGAATGTGTGAGAGCATCTTCTGCTTCTCTCTAACAGCTGATGTTTTGGATTATCTATAATAGCTCAGTGGAAATTTATTGGCGTTTATTGTACGTCAGGCACTCGGCTAAATTGGAGATACAAAAATGAGTGAGATTTTTTTCTCTAATCAACTCAAGGCTTGGTGTGGAAGACTGTGCTGAGACATAAGGTGTCAAGTGTGGTGGTGGGTGTGGTGGAGGGGTACATATCATGATGGCTCTATGAGTTGAACCAGGGCAGAATCCACATTGACCTTGAGCTCAGTCTCAGAGGACAGGGAGGAGCCCAAGGCAAGAATATGAGAAAAGGGATGTAGGGTTCTCACATTTCGTTGTTTTTATCATCTTTTTCTCTTGAGCCATTAAGTGTCCCTGGAACACTGGTTGCTGTGCATTCCTGGGTCCTGCCCACAGAGTTTGGAATCCAAGATGAGGGGTGGGTTTAGAAATCTTCCTTTTTTACATCCACTAGGGCCCATGCAGGCAGTCCATGGACCTCCCAAGGAGACATACTGGGGCTTCTTACTGAGGAGTGTGATGAGAATATCCTGACTGGAACAGAAGTGCCAATTCTGCAGACCCATCCCACAGGCTCTGGGATGGGTGCATTATCCCTTTATCTCAAGGAAAGAGACCCAGATCTTATCTCGTGAAGTGCTTCTGCTTGTTTCTGGAAAACTTTAAGCTCCCCAGAGATGTCCAACAGATAGTAAAATTCTGTAATTGATTGGGGTAGGAGACCCAAAGCTGAGTGACAATCTGTGAGAATCTTGGAAAAATCTGGAGAAAGCTTTGGGCAAAGGCAGAGGGGCACAACCAAATGGGACATCCAACAGATGTAGTATTATTATAGATAGCTAAATTAGGTAAAAATATTATAGGCAGTCATACAGGGCTAGGCCCTTGAGAGTCAGCGAAGAGGATGACAACACATAACAACTGTGGCTGAAGCCGTATCTGTTGGAGGCCAGCATAAAGATGGAATGACCAGGTGTGTTAGTTATTTTTCTCTCGTTGCTAAGACAAAATACCTGATACCCAAAGTTAAAGAGGGAAGGTTTATTTAGCTCACAGTTTTTAGAGGTTTCAGTCCATAATCACCCGGCTCCAAGGTAGGGTGGCATGGCAGACAGGCCTTACAGAGGAGAAACAGTTCATGGCAGCCAGAAGGTAGCAAAAGCGACAAGGGACCTTAACAGCATCTTTCTGCCCCTTTTATCTTGTCCAGACTACCAGGATATGGCAGTGCCAAACCAATCAGTGGACTGATTTAGTAATTACACACCCTTAATGCCAGCATCACACACTCTAGATTCAGTCACCTCTGAAAAATCCTATGAACACATGAGGCTCTCAGGGGACATCTAGACACAAAGTATAACACCAGGCCTACATAACTCCCCAGGGGATAAGATGCATGATATCACCTGATCTACTAAATTCTAGATAGTCATCAATCATCCAGGTGGGTGACCAAGATCTCCTAATCCATCCCTTCCTAAAAAGGTCTTTGATCTTTCCACATACACTTGCTACGTGACCTGCTTCCCCATTGGATCAATATTACCTAAGTGGGTATACTTCTAATCTTATTGGTTGATCATAATATTGACCCACATTGTACCCACCTCGTGATTTTGCTCTCTAAAACTTCCTTTGAGGAGTGGGCTTGTTGGCAACCCACTTTCTGGTCCCCTCCTGTCGCTCAGGAGCTATCTCTCAATAAAATTTTCCTACTCTTAACCTATGTTGTTCCTTGGAATTCATTCTTCGATTTTTCGGACCAGGAACTTGGCATATCATATCTAGCAGGTTGGGAGTTATATTTATTTTCCCTATACCAATATTCATGTCTACACTTTTTGATCTGCAGGTTAAAGATTCTTGGAATGAGCACTTTAGTGGAGTAGAAAGAACAGTGTCTTCTGGGGTCAGAAGGACCTGGCCTCAATCCTAGCTTCTTTGTCTATCAGTTTGAAGGGCAAATCACAGCAGTTCCCTAAGCCCCAGGCTCCTTAGCTCCAGATGGGTGAGCTAATGTCTGCCTGAATGATTGCTCTGGTGTATGCAAGCTAAGTGGCTATCTTTGAGGCTGGCCATCAGTGTGGCTCAAAATAATTGTTCTTGTGACCATGGAAAGACTGAAACTCAGTAGGAGCCTGGGGTGGGAGAAGAAACAAGCTGTGGGCTGTATTTGACTCTGGGGCTAGAGTTTTCTGACCCTGGCCTAATATAATAAAGCACTCATACATTTGCCTTAAATATAAAATAAAGATATCTTGGCCATTAATTTGTCCTTAAGACAGAGCATTCCAATGCTTTCCCTCAAGAACACACAGCTAGGTCACATTTTCTAGCTTCCCTTGCAGCCTGTGGGGGTCATATGTCTGAGATCTGGTTAATGACACTGGGGCAAGTGTCATGTGACACTGTAAGAGCCAAAGCCATAGTTAGATTTCTTGTTGTAACCCCCACCCCCACCCCGCCACTTCCTTTCTTCCTGCACCAGCCAACAGAGGACCCTGAAACCGTAGCAGCTGTGTCCAATATGTGGCCCACCTCCCCCATAACAAAAAATTTTGTTACTTACGTACATCATTTATATTCTATATCTCATGTGCAATCTAAGACAATCAGTCAAAAAAAAAAAGGGAGAAAAGGGGAGGAGGCAGTTTGGACATAGCTGCAGACCTAAAGGATGAAGTCCTTGGATGGAGAAAGATCAGTTTCCCCTCTTCACCCCTCCTCACCAGTTAGTCTGCATGAGACTGTGGGACTGTCAATCAAAAACAATCTCTTATGTTAAACCACTGAGCTTTGGGAAGGGAGTTTTTTATTATAGCTTTTAACTGTTAGCCTATCCTGACTAATACATTTTGGTGTGTTTCCTGGTAGGCAAAGATCATGAGCCTACCCGATAAAACAGAAGGGAAGCCGGCATGTTTAGGAAGCTCCTCTGCTTTGGAATCCAGGCCACGCATGATCCTGCCTGCCCACAGTCTGTACCTCTGGGGGTGCCTCTTCCTGCAGGATGTGGCTGTCAGCCCCAAATGCCAGCCTGTCCTACCTTGGGCCCCCACACATTCCCTCTCCATTTCTCAAAAGACCTTTCTTAGTTTAAGACGTTTTTTAGTGTTTCTTAGGCCCCAAATTCCTTCCCGAACTCCCACCTCCACCCTGGGGCTAGGTTTGGTTTCCTCTCTCTGCCTAACCACCCTAATGTGCTGATGGTGTGAGTGGCTGCCTCCCTCATCAGACTCTGAGTGCCCAGAGGACAGACTCACTGTCCTCCAATGCTTGGTGTAGAATTAGTAGATATTTGCAATTAGATTCATCAGTGGATGAGAAAATGACTGTGTGACAAATTTAACCTCTTTCTAACCACATTCAGGCCAGCCCTGAAATTGACTGTCACAGACTTGACAAAAGCCCCTTTCTCGAAACAGTGCCTCCTCTTCTTCTTCCTCCTCTTCCTCTTCTGTTTCTTCTTTGAAATACTGAGGACTGAACCCAAGGCCTTCTCATTGAGCCCTTTTTATTCTTTATTTTGAGATAGAGTCTTGCCACGTTGCTAAGTACCCCAGGCTGGGCTTGAACTTGCAGTCCTCCTGCCTCAGCCTTCAGAGTGCTGAGATTACAGGCACACACCACCACATCTGGCTCAGTGCTATTTCTTAGTGACTCACAATGCCAAATAGGCATGTCTCCCTTCTCCTTAGATGTCTGTCAAGTTGTGGCAGATCTGCAGGGAATGAGGGTCCTGCAAAATCTGCCCCCACAGGACTCTGGGCCAGGGAGAGGGCCAATTGTATCCCATTGGCCTCTATGCACATAGATGGTGTCACCTGCAGTAGCCTAATATGGAGAATGTGACGAGAAACAGAAAAGGCCAGGAAGGATGGAACTGTTGGCTCTTTTTTTGTTTTTTGGGTTTTTTTGGTACCGGAGATCGAACTTGGGTCCTTGCGCTTGCACAGCAGGCAGTGAAACCACTGAGCTAAATTCCCAGCTCATGCTCTTTGGTGCCATCATTTTTATGTGCTGATGTCTGTTCTGCAGAAGAGGCTTTTCTCAGTTGTATCAGTTTTGCTCTGGTGCCTGTGTAGTCTGCAGAGCCTGCTGCAGGGGTAGCTGGGTGCAAGTGTGGGGCTAGACACCAAGAGGCACCCAGTGCCAGGCACAGCCTTGAACCCTGCAATGCTAGAATCAGGACAGACTCTACCTAATTTCAAGCAAAGCAAAACCTTTCCAACATGCTTCTCCCCCCGCCCCCTTTCACCATAACCAAGAAGGGAGTTTATTTCTATTCTCGGAGGTAAAGTCAAAGTTCTTGATGTAGCTTCTAAAGATGATAAATGCCTGGTGAATGTGTCAAGTGATGGCTAACTCTCATCTAGATGAGAGATGAGAAACTGGCTTTTAAAAGACTACTGAGGGGCCGGGATGTAGCTCAGTGGCACGGCACCTGCTTGGCAAGCACAAGGTCCTGAGTTCAATAGTCCCTGGTACCAAAACAAAAAACAAAAAAACCCTACTGTTCTCTTGATTTTCCTCCCTTTGTTTGTAATACAACAAATTACATTAGGGCTTGTACTTGTGTAACCGTAGAGGAAAACCATGAGGGATGAGGTTTAGGGGTTTCAAAGCAAGTAGGTGAGTACAATTTTTAAGATTCTGATGTATATACTGTGCAGTAGTTTTAGTTGTGGGTAGTACAGCCCCAAGGTATACTGATTTGGCTCTTTAACTTTGAGACTATGTTGAGGGAAGTTAAAAACGAAAATGAGGGAAGAAGCATGGGGACTGTTGTTGGGTAGTTCCTCCTAAAGCCTGGATCTTAGTCTGCCTAGTCAGCAAGCTGATGCTGAGGTGGGAAGAATACAGGTCTCCAACTCAGCCCCCCTGTCACGGGATTACCTGTGTGTGATGGGGCAGGAGAGGGAGTCACCTCTCCTCACTTCTTTAAGTGAAGTAGTTCATTGTCAGCTAACCCGAAGTTCTTCCCTCTGTACCACTCTACAGCCAAGTCAGTGTTCAGGCCCCTGATGTATTTGGTTCCTGACCCTGAACTCATGATTGCCCTCTCTGTTCGAGGGTGGGAAGATGTCTCAGGATGAAGCTAATCTGAAACGTGGAGGTCCAGGTCTCTGACAGGAAAATGACCTCTTCCCTTTCCTCGGCTTCTCTTCTTGGTGGACTCACTGTGCTTCAGGAGATGAGACTGGACGAGGGTCAGGGTCCCTCTGGGGCCAGTGAGCACCCTTCCTAGTGCCCTGTAGAGAGTCAAGGAGGGGACCTCCATATTCCATGCATGAGATGGGAACTCTCAGGTGGAGGCAGGTGGGCAGAAGCCTGGACTTCAGAGATGTAGGTGCTTATTCTGTTGTCACTCCAGGCTGTGAGACAGGTGAGCACTCTTGTAGGACTGTTATAGGGGAAAGGAGATAGCTAAGTGACCTGTGGGGCTCTGACTTTCTCTTGTGACAATGACTGCTGGGCACTGACAATTGAGACAGCAACATAGAGAATGAACTGAAGTTTCAGGAGCCCACCCACTCGCATACCTTTGCCTCAATTATCTACCTGATATTAATACTTAAGCATTAAGCTTTCATTTAACCTACAAAGCAAGCATTTAAGTATCTTAAAGTAGTTCTGGTAAAATTACATCACTTAGGGGGTCTAGATGAAATTTGGGGGCTTCAAATAATGTCAGCTGCCCCTCCCGGCCCCCTGCCTAGGGAGATAGACAGTGATCCTTCGACCTCCCTCTCCCCACCCACAGGGGGCAGAGTTTTAGTCTTGTTGGTTTCAGCTGCTTTTACAGTGGCACAGTGAGTCACGGCTGCTTCATTGCTCTTGGTTTCACAATGCGGAAGTGCAGGACAGTCCATGGGTACCATTGTGTGCGATGCAGTTGTCCTCACTGCAGTTTCAGTGGGTCCTTTGAGAGTGCTTTTATTTTACCCCTGTGAAGTGGTTGTTTTCTGTGTCATACCTTCAGGACAGCAGGGTCCAGAACAAGACACCCAAATAAAGCCTCCATGAGACCTGGATAAGTCAGAGCCTTGGTGGTGGTAGTTGGTGGTGTCCTCTCCTGGCCAGAAGAAAGGAAGCAGGATGTCCTGATTCTCAGGACAAAAGGAATGGTGAGACAATTTGGGCTTAACAAGTCCTCTGGCTTGATGTGTCTGATGTCGAGTTTCTGGAGTTGGAACCCCAGTCCTCATGCTCTGGGGAGGTCGGAGACACGGCAGCCCTCCTGAGAGAAGATGGGAATTGTGTGAGTAGGATGTAGCCCACTCCAAGGTGTGTGATGCGGGCTTCTCACATGAGGACAACTCATCCTCTCCTGTGTGACGGCGTCCCAAGCCTCAGATGTCTTTTCCAGTTGTTGCTTAGCACAGCAGATGCACAGGATGGTTCTGATTTCATGACACTTCTGCCAACTAGAAGCACTGGGTGACTGACAGCTAGAGATGAAAGGTAACATGTGTGTCTGCAGCCTCCTAGGGAGGGATTTTGTAAGCTGATACCTCTGAGCCATAAAATAAACAGAGGAGACTGGATGCCAAGAGCTCCTGTTCTGAAGGTTGATTGTAGCACATTTATGGAGACATGATGATGTGACAAAACGTGTACTTTACTATCGATGAGTTGTTTTTGAAAGGGATGCTGTGTGTAGACACCAGTTTGGAAATGAGTTCCCTCTTATTGCTGTCAAGTGAATTTTCAGAGAAATACTCATAGGGAAGTCACATAAATAATTAAAAATATTAAATATCTTGGGCCTGGGAATGTAGCTTAGTGATAAAGTACTTGGCTAGCATGCATGGCTCTGGGTTTGATCCCTAGTACCACAAAATAAAAAATAAAAAACTCAGAGTAGAAAAGAAAAGTAGATTGAAACTAATTTGAGTTAATCTGATATCAACTTTTTAAAAAACTCAAGTAAAGAAGTAAATTTTTAATGTCTGGAGTATAAAACACTTTTCCAAGAACCTTTCTCATAAGAGTTCTTGATCTTTCTATGTGTCGTGTTTCAGTTACTTGGTAGCTCAGTTTATCTGAGACCTTCGCTGGTCAGCCCCTCAGCATCCTCATAGGATTGCTGCGATCCCCTGTCCAGCATGTATGTGGATTGCAGAAGAATTCCAATTTTAAATCTAAGCTAGTCAAATATATTACAATACTAAATAAAATCATCTTTGCATTGGTTAATTCCATGGATAAGTGGATAATGACAATTTATTGCTGCAAAATTTTGCAGAGAAATGATCAAATTTTAGATCTGAGTTGACACAGTGTATTCCATTACCAAGGCAAATAAATGGCTAAGAACACAGGCTTACTGGTTGTATGAATGGGAGCAACTTGCTCAATTTGAGATTTTTCTGACTTCTGGTTCTCACAAGCTGGGGATAGCCCTGTACGGAGTCCATTAATGGTGGCTTATTGTGTAATGTATGCAAAGTGCTTGTTATATCTTCCAGTGCACCTAAGTATTAAATAACTGGTGACAGTTGTTGTTGCTCATAACAGATACTGAGGAAATCAACTTAGAGAAGTGTCTAGGGTCTGGAAATCAGGGCCATATGGTAATCCTTAGGCCTGAGGGAAGTGTTTGTTAGGCAAGACACCAAGATATCAATATAATCATGTGACAGGAGTCTACTCTCTGGAGCTGGTAGAATCTGGAATTTAGTAACAAAGATGAAGGAAAGATCCAGGATAGAAAGTGAGAGCTGCATGTTTTTGTAGGATTTCCCAAGCCTCCATTTATTCAACTGTAGCATGGGACTAACAGTCTCTTCTGTCCAGGTGGCTATGAAGGCTAAAATGAGAAATGTGCATGAACTGGAGACCATGCAGAAGGCCCTTGGCACATGATTCCCTCCTTCTTGCTTTTTGTCACTAAAGTGGCACCTAAGTCCTCAGCTTGTACCCTAGTCTGCCCTAGGGCTGCTGGAAGCAGACTCATTTAGAGCCTCACATGTGTTTAGATCTCCCACAGACTGAGCGGGGGGTACTGGGAAGGAGCTCTGGACTTATTAGACTGGAGCTCAGTGGAGTCTGGGCTGAGAGCTGCAGGCTCAAGCAGGAGGCCTGGCAGCATGGGAAGATGCCTTCACTCCCAGGACACATGGGGCAAATGTCAGCTTTTAGCATCACAGTTGCTGCTGTTTGGGGTGAGTGGTGGCCTCAGTGTCCTAGAAGGTGATAAGCTTTTTGAGGACATGGTGGTGCTACCCAAATTTGTATTGCATCCCAGCCTGACCCTGCTTCCCAAAGCCACAGGCCCTTGCAAAGTACTGTAGATGTTTGACTCTTCATCTTCCTCAAGGATCCTCCTGACCCCATTGCCATTGTCCTAGGCTTCCCACTGTCTGACTGGGCTGAGCGGGGAGCCTGAACCTGCACTTTGAGCTCAGTCATGGGCTTGGCCTCCCTCTCGAGTTGCTTCTTCCCAGTTGGAGGGATCTGTCAGAAGTGGCTCTAGGAAGCAGATGACAAGGAAGGCAGCTGCTTTCAGCACAGTGAGTCTCCAGGGAGCCAAAAGAGAGGATGAGCCCAGGCATGATTGCTTGTGAGTAACAAGGGCCATGGCCTCAAAGTCTGGTGTGGACGTCACACCACAGTGAGCAGGCTACATCACCTGTCACCCTGAAGGACTCCTTGTGCCTGCATGGGCCTTCTGGAGTTGGAGTCAGCCTCAGCCCCAATTCTTCCTTGCCACAGCTGTGACACATCCAAGGAGAGGACTTGGTTCTGTACATGTACCAACTTCCCACAGTGAATGTAGTCATTATGTGTTGCAAATATGTACTAATAAAAATAAAACTTAAGAAAAGGAAAAGGATCCAAAAGCAGAATCTAAAGGAAGGAAGAAGCAAAGATAATATATGGTACAAACAGAACCCCCTCTTGTCAGAGCCCCCCTACCTGGGAGAAGAGACCTGCTCTGTCCTGGAGATGGTGCTGGTTGGCAACCAATCAACATCAGTACTATTGAACATTCCTTGATCTTCTCTTCCTGTTCCCTTGATTGTCCTTTTTCCTTTGCTTCTGATTCCCCTGAGAAAACCCCCATAGCCACATGAAATTGTTCTGCTCTTTTGATCCAGAAAGCTATTCCCACTTACAATCCTGTTTTTGCACATATAAAGATTTTTTGGAAAGGACTCCAATAACATTGCTAAACAAACTCCAAGAGAAATCCTGGCCTTTGTTCTAGATTTCACATGAGCACAGCCTAGCCTTTAATTCAGCATCTTATTACAACTATCAGAAGAACAATAAAAATATTTTTATTATATTTGTAAATTACAGTGTCAGTTCTTGCTTAATGGCATGGTATGAAATTAGATATTTTTTCTTAATAAACTTTTATAGACATTTAATTTAACTGATTTTTAAACTATATAACCTGTCATGGTATAAGAGATATACATAGGCTATAAATTGACTATCTTTATATTGACTGTTTTTTCCAGTCTTTTTAGTCTCTGTAAACTCTTTCATTAAGGAAATAAACAAACCACTACAAAAGCTCCAGAAATGCAGCAGTAATCGAATTGGAGTGCTGTCTCAAGCCACAATTTTTAAGCCAGGGCAAGAAAGACCACGTTCTCAGTTTCTGTTTCCAAAGTATTTGAATTAATGCTAATATGTGATTCATGTGTATAATTTATTACCTTGTTCCACAAAATATAGTCTTTTTATCTTATCTGCCTTTGGCTGCATAATAAAATATGGGGTAATTATGGAGCTGGGATCCACATTCCTATTTATCATCATTTTTAAAAAGAAGCAGATGTCATTAGTCTAACGTTTGTATGAAAGAATAAAGGTCTATAAATAGGTGGATCACTAAAAAATGGGGGAGAAGATGAGAGAGGAAAGGGCTTGTCAGACCAGAAATGAAGAGAAACTACAAGCTAAAGTGGCAAGAGCAGTATGGATTCAGAGCAAGGACAGACAGCAAACTGGTGAGGCAGAGCAGAGATCCCCAAGGAGGCCCTGTACCTCTTCAGGGAAAGGAAGGATTGTTTGGTAAATGAGATTGAGAAAAACCAAGTGACTCACTGGCTAGAGGGAACAATAAACAATAAACCTACCTGACCTCCCATTCAAAAGTAGACTCAAGGTAGACTGAAGATGTAAATGTCAAAGTAAATGGTAAAGTTAATGAAGGAAAATGTAGGGACACGTTGCAAGGTCAGGCAAAAGGTTTTAAACAAAATTTCCAAAGTACAAATTATAAACCAAAATCTGATCTAGATTATGTCAAAGTAGATTCTAATTGTTTAATGACAGACTTCCAACATTAACTGATTGATGATAGGATAATAGTGGGTGAAGCCATGACACTCTATATCGGTACCATTCGGTAGATGGTATTTATGGACACCCAACATTTCACCAACATTTCTGTAATGCCAGCTTTACCCTGCACTGTTCTAGGTACCTTATGTCTATTAACTCACTTAATCCTTATGCATTCTGTGAGATATGTGCTAGGGTCCCTATTTTGTAATATAATAATAATTATAATAATATAATTATATCCTCAGCATCTGGGAATGGTGGGTGTCAGAGATGCAGAATCTCAGGCCACACCCAGACCCTCTGAATCAGAAACTCGGGGGGGCACCCAGCAGTCTGTCTTCACAAGCCTTTTGGGTGATTCTGAGAGTTGCTGTGCTGAAGGCAGGTGGGTAAGGACAGGACAGTGGTTTGAGGTGAGGTCAGCTGGAAACCAATTCCCATGCTGTCCTATCTTAGGGGAGTCACAAAGTTGCTCCCAGACTCTATTCCATCCTTTAGAAAATGGAAGGTTATGACAACTTCTCACATAAGGCTACTGTAATGCTAAAGATTTAAAATACCTGGAATATATCTAGCTCTTTTGTTTTGGGGACTAAAAATTTTCAATAATCAAAGCAACACCAAATAGTGCATAATCTCATCAAGATAAATTAATGATTCATGAGTCGAATAAACATAGTTTGCTTTTGCTACATAGTAAAACAAAAATCACTGATGTAAAACAATACCGTCACTCTCTGCGAAATAGAAAGCTTGGAGTAAGAAGCTTCTCCTCTATCCTGTATGAAGATGATCAGCTTCCCATATCTGCTCTGCCATTTCTTTCTGTTGTCACAGTGGAAGGGCAGGAACACCTCCTCTACAGAGGCCCATTTCCCACCTGGGCTCTGGTGCCTGCCTCTCACCTTCTCAGTTGATTCCCACTTCCCTTCCACCACTTTAGCCCCCTTGCCCTCCGTCTATCCTCACAAGCATTTGCTGCCTATCTCATATTTGAACGTGCTTGAGTGTCCCTCAGTTTTAGAGCAATCGTCTTTATCCCTGTGTCCCCACAGCTGAGCACCCATGTTCCTCTGTCCTAGGCACTCACATGGACTGTGCATGCCCACCTTCCACTTGTCTCTCAGCCCAGTGTGGTCTCCTCTAGAGAATCAGCTTATTCTGGGGTCTCTGATGTCTTTCAGGATGCTTGTCACTCACCTCTCTGCTTCTGGTCTTGAATCACCTGTATGAGAGCAACAAATAGAGTCCATACCCTTGGGAACACTTCCAGGCAGCTGGCATGCTCACCACACCTTCCTGTTTTACTGTTCTGCTCATCTGGTGGTCTCTGTACACCTCCTGCTTCCCTTTTCCAAATTTTTCCTGATTCCTGCGGAAAACAAATGTACCTGAACAGACAGACGTGATTGCCATGTGCCTATCTGGTGATTCATGTCTACTTCCAGGAACCATGAATCTGAAATCTGCAGAGGTCTGTCAGAAGTATTCCAGTTATTAAGGTGAGAAAGTAACTTTTGGTTAACTGTTACATGTTTCATTATATCCAACACTGCTGAGATTTCCAAGTGCCCACTCAGAAAGTAGATGCTCTTCAGAGACTTTCATGTCAATGGTTTCATTTTTCTATTCTTAATTTTTTTCAGTAACATTCTATTGGTAAACAACTCAAACCTCAAAGCCTGACAAAATACACTGATAAATTATTCATGAATGCCTGTATTTATTTTAACTTCCTTAACATGCTGTTTCAACAAATCATGTAAGTAATGCATAATCATGATATCCTTTTCTGGACTGTTAGGAAAATTCTTATTTCATTTTGTAAATTCATTTTGTGAAATAATATCAAAATTTGCTATTGTTTAGAACAATTATTATAGCAATTATTATAGCAACATGATCTTGTGATCCTTATTGGCTACTTTATTGTATTTCCATCTCTATCTTTGAATCTTTAAATAAAGTAAAATACCATCTTTACCTGTGAATTTTTTGACATTAGCACTTATAAATGTACTAGAGATTTCAAAAATTTGTATTTCATGTTAGATCACAACTTTTTAATTAAAAATGTAAAATTTTCCAAGGAAAATTATGACAAATAATCATATACCTACCATCCAAAATGAACAAATGTGGGGATTTTCTCTTATGTACCTTAGATTTTTTTTTTTTACAAAAATAAATAAGCCATTACAGATCAAGTCAAAATTTCCCTTAGTATTACTGGTTAAAACATAACCCCCAAATTTGGTCACTTGAGACACTAAGCTATCAGTCTCACAGATTTATTTGGATCAGGAATTTAGAACAGCCCTAGCAGGGCATGAGCATGTCTTCTCCACAGTGGGAAGGCTCAGAGGCTGAGATGACCCAAACGCGTTGGCAGGAGGCATCTAGAGATATCTTCATTTAAATATTAGCAATTAGTACTGCTAGCAGCTGGGACCCTAGCTGGACCTGTCAACTATGACACCTGCATAGGACTCTCCATGTAGCTTGGGCTTCCTCCCAGCATGGCTACCTCACCTTCTCACCAGGCAGCTCAGAACCCCAAGATATGGTCTGATTCTCAAAGCAGTAGCACCATCCTCTTCCCTAACCCAGCTTTGGGCATTACATTTCATCCTTTCCACTCCATTTCATCAGTCCCAGGAGAGTCAAGGGTCCTTCATGGATTCAGGGGAAGAGGAATCAGACTGCAACTTCTGCAATGTTGTGCTAGAGTATGTGGTGGTGGGAATTCTAGTCATGGCATCTTTGGCTAGTTCACAGGTACAGGTCTCCCTCCGCAGGGACATCTGCTCCTGTGGTGGATATCTAGTCCAGTTTTACAGTTTTCCAACATTTGTCATGAGTGGTTTTTCATGACAACTTCATCTCCCTAAAAACTAATCACAGACAATGATGCAATCCAATTTTAGGACTAGGCATTGTTAATGCTCCCCTATTGTTATTTATCAAGCTAGGTTAGGGGAACATGGCATTAAGGAAGCAGTATGTACATTTATATATATACAATAATTTATATTTTCTAATAATTTGTAATCATTGGTACTAAGTAGTAAAACCTCACTTCATGAAACATTTTGCCATGTTTAAACTACATTCACATTTATTGACTCAGTTGAGCCTCCCTAAAAGTAAAATGATTAGTATTTTAAGACTTAAGATCATATTTTGTGAGACTCAAATAAGAGTGGGTAGTGAAATGCTTTATAAATTGTACAGAACTGTTAAAATGCCCCTTCCCATTAAATCTACCCATCAGATTTTTTAGTAAGCTAGTTAGATATTGTGATCCTCACCTGTTTTTCTCCTTTTGATCTTCTTATTGGCCCATGCCCTTTCCTTCTGCCTCATCTCCATATGTTGGGATATGACCAGTTCTTGGAAGCCAGGCTCAGATGTTGCCTCCTCCAAAAAGCCTTTCCTGACACATACCTCCCAGCTGGGACTCATCTCTCCCTCCTCTGTTCTTACAGAGTATTCTATATTTCTCTTACAATATTTAAGTGTGTTCCACTATGCATTCTATTTCACATACCACCTCCCTGGTGCTCAGCTGGAACCAGAGCTTCACCTGGATCCCCCTTCAGTGCATAGCAGTGTGCCTCCCATGAAGGAGCAATCTGTAAAAGTCTGAATGAATGAATGAATGAATGAACCATCTTTTCACCAAGGTTAGCTTGCTTATGACGCTCCCATTATGCAGAATGCGAGATCTGGAAGTACTTCAATGTGGCAATATCTTGTGAGACTGAAATCTTCCCTGCTAGACCATCGCACACGGAGAGGACTATAACCTCGCTTTGGGGGGGCTCATGCTTCTGTAGCAGCAGGGTGCTCATTTGTGGGGACTCAGCTCTCCACTTCAGAGCAGATTAAGGTGAAAAAGATCCAGGAGAGAGAGGCTGGGGGAAGAACCAGGGGAGGCTGGTCAGCTCTTTCCTAGAATGCTGCCAACCTCCAGGGTAAGCAGGAAGTTATTAAAAGAAGTTAACCTGTTGTCCTGTTTCCACCTTCAACTTGGAAACTCTACAATGACAGAGGGTGAAGTCTTTGCTTCCCAGTGTGCTCCGGAGGGATCAACTGAGTGGGTGCACTGATTGCTGAAGGAGGAGTTCCAGAAAGCTCTCCTTACTGTTTTCCCAAGAGGAAAGATGAGGAGCACTGCAAGGAAGACCACATGGTCACCCCAAACCAGATCTGGACCTTCAATGCCTTTGTTCCTGCATTTCTTCAGAGAGGTAGTATGAGAGGCTCACAGAAAGTCAGGTACTCAGTGCACACAACCAGAACCCACCTTTGTGCAGTACAGTCCCCGTTTTTCTGCAAAACTGAATCAATACAGTCTTAGGAATGGTCAGTTTTCCTGGTGTCTAGCCTAAGTCTGAGCTGAGAAAAAGACATATAAACTGCCAGGATGAGCCAGAAATCATGACACACATCTATAATCCTGGAACTCTGGGAGGCTGTGGATCATAAGTTCAAACCCAGCCTAAGCAACTTAGTGACTTAAGGTAACTGTCTCAAAATTAAAAATTTAAAAAGAGGTGCTGGGAATGTAACTCAATGTGAAAGCTTTGGGTTCAATCCCCAGTACTGCATATAAAACAAAACAAAACACTGCCAGAATGGCACTCCATTCTAGAATCTTCTTTTCTTTGCAAAGCAAGCATAATTTTAATACCAAGATACATAACTCTTGTATACTCAAAAGCCTACACCTTCCCTCTTGCCAATTGGTCCTAAGAGCAATATGAAGCTGCCAAAATGCAGGGAAAGAAAAAACAGGCTGTTAGGATGCCGATACTTTTTTGCACTTTACCAGTCATAGGACATTTTATTTCAAACACAAGGCAATAGTCAATTGGTGAAAATATGATGAAAGTGGCTCACATATGGAAAAGGGATACTTTAGTGAAGCGTTATATATTTAAAGAAGAATAACAAGGGCCTTAAAAATCTTGAAACAAGAGTGTTTGGCCATTTCCTGCACCGTACATTTATCCAAGCAAGATTATTTTAGAATGGTCTCTTAAACTTGGTTAAATGAAGAAAGTATATGTCAGTAATTTGAAAAAAGAAAACTGCATTCTTTGTTCGGCTGAAGGAACAGGTCAAAGCAGCCAAAGGTCAGGGTGGACTTGGGTGCTGCAGGGTGTGGACATAGGAGGCAGATGTCTGAGTTCAGGGCTCTTTCCCCCAAATGACTAGCGTGTAACCTCTGCTCAGTGTCCTGATTTCTCCAAGTCTCGGTTTCTTCATCTGTACAGTGAGGATAATAGTCTTCTTCACAGAGTGCTGGACTCAGTGAGGCAACATGTGTGTAAAACAACTTATTGAAACTCTGTCCAGTGGAGCATGAGGTGGGTGTTAATTGCCAATAAAAGTGAATTTCAGCTGCTCAGTTTCAGACTGAAAGCCTGCCATGGTGTGTCTTCACCAGAATGTGTAGAATTGAAATCACCCAGCTGTTGAAGGCTGTTGGCTGGTGGAGCCCAGCTTACTAGTTAGTGTGTGTTCAGAGAGGAAGTGCTAAATGCCATGGAGTCATTATGAAATCCATGTACATTTTCTTTGTTTTAATAATGCCAGACCATCATAATAAAAACAATTTGTATGTAAAATGCATTAAGAAGCAAATATTTTTGATCTAGGATCTTGCACAACTATTGGTGTTGTGATTGCAGGTCCCATGGCAAATTAGACAAAAAAACTGGATATTAAGTTAATTTTGCACACCAGATGTGGGAAAGATCAGCTCTTTCCTAATGTACGCCACATCTAGCCAAGGACAGTTCTGAGTATCCTAAGAGGAAAAGAGGAGACACTGTTGAGTGAGGTGAACTGCTAGCAAAAAGGTCTTTGCACATGTGGAACCAGTCAGAGTTTCTTGACAATGTTTGGTCTGCACTCCAGTCCAAATTATTAACTCTGCAGTTGTCATAGGGGAGTGTTTGCAAAGCTGAGATCTCCAGGTGGACTCAGTCAATAATTCTATTGTCCTGAGGCTGGACTGGACTTCCTTGAAGTTCTCCATCATAAAACCTGGCACAAACTGTCCTAAGGTTAAATGTTTGCCTTATTCCAATCAATTGGAAATGTTACGAAAACAATCCCATTGTCCAATCCCACTTACTCTTGCTCTCAAATACAAACCACCAAAAGAACAATAAACAAAGTAAAACTGAACACAAGACACAGAGAACAGAAGGAGCCATCCACATAGTCTGGTAAGAAAGCTGAGGGTGGACTGGAAATTTTTTGTTTGCTTAAATCAGTTCCCAGTTTTTAATCTTGAAGTAATTTGTCAACTACTTCTAACAATAGCTTCTGTCTGTCGTATTAGATTATTTGAAGTTATCTTTCCCCTCTAAAACGTTTATTGTTTTTTGTCACTTAATAGTAATCTTTGAGTGTTATGAGTGACCCCAGTGTTTGTATCTAATGCGCTTTCTGTGCATCAAGTCAGAACGTATCAGGCAGATCCCTGAGCTTCAAGATTATTCAGTGTTCTCTAATTTGACTTGAGAAGATTCTAGAAGGATCCTAGAGTTAGAAAAGTAGGAGTAAAATTATAATACATCCTTTTAATATTCATATCAAATTCAATCATTTCTAGAAGTTTAAAAAGACATGCATTAAGCTAGGAAAATAACAAAGATTTCAGTTCTGTCAGCTAGTTTTCATATTCTGGAAAAGTCATTTTCTACAGGGCATTGGTGTTGGTATTTCTTCAGCTTGTCTGTCATAAGAGTATGTTCATATTTGAAAATGTGGGCTCTGGCAAACTTTAAAAGGTGCACATGTTACTACATATTCTCGGGAGGTTCTGAAAATCATTGCCGGGTGTGGTTTCCAAGTAGAGAGAAAGAGCTTCCAATAATTCTGAAAGACAGAATCTGAAATCTGATAAGATGTGATGGTTCTTATTTTCCATGCTAGAACCCTTTCTCAAGGAATGTCTGGTGGGCAGTAATATAAATGAGGAAATCCTTGATATCTCAAGATGGTAGATTTTTAAAAGAGATTGGAGTCTGGATGTTCTAGAAGTAACCCAAAGAATTCAACATCATGCCCTCACATGGAGGCAGAGGAAGAGGACAGAGAGAAAAGACTTTACTTTTAATTTTCCTCAAAAGAGATGAACTTATTTAAGGATTTTTAAAACTTTTAAAAACTATTTAATGCATTTCCACTATCCACTTCATTATCCCTGTCACCCAACCCACCATCTGATGGCTTGTCCCGTGGGGTTTTAGAACTTGAAAAGCTATAGAACATCTTTTTGCAGTATCTGAAGAAAATTTATAGCAGCAAAAATATCTCTACTGGGGGCTGGGGATTTAGCCCAGTGGTTCCGCTGCCTGCCTCACAAGCGCAAGGTCCCGAGTTGGATCTCCGGTACCAAAAAAAAAAAAAAATCTCTATTACAGTTTTCAAAATGTCAATCACATGTGATAGAACTAAATTTTGCAAGAGTAAAATGCCAAAGTGTCTTTCTTTCTGGCAGGCTAATTTAGTATCTCTCTTTTTTCCAAACCAAAGAATTGTAAAAAGCAGCTAAGCTTTGTATGACTAGTATCAATTTTAACTATTATAATGGTGCTAAGGATCAATCCTATGTATTTTGTTCTACTGTATTGTATGTACAGTTATCAAACACTTGGCTCTGTTTTGTGCTGTTGTGTTATATCAGATACATATCAGCCTCTGGGGATAATTTCAGTCAGTGTCAGAGGAAAGCAAGAAGCTATGACTCAAGTTTTGTACTTCTTTCTGATTAGCATCTCATTTTTTATTACCTGCTCATATGCAGATAAATATATTATATATATATATATATCTACAAGCCAAATATGTCATTGGTTTTTATTCTTCTTATTTATCATTTCCTTCTTCCACATATCCTGAGTCATTTTCACATATTTATACCCTTTTAAAAGTTTTTAATTGGTCATTTTAAAACCACAGAGCTACCTGTGATAGGTGGCCACTAAACAATTGAGCAGTTCCTATGCTCTGCTAATGTATAATTAGCTCTGGACCAAGAGGCCATGTGGCCACCCCTATTCTTCTTCTTCATATTTCCAGTAAAACTCTCCCAACTTAAAAAACAAAAAAGCCTTTGTAGCTCTCACTTATTTCAAGAAATTTGTCCAGGGGATTATTACGTAAAGGCCACAAAATCAATTATGTACAAGAAAAGGTTTTTATCCCTATAATTAATTCAGGCTAATCTAAGCTATTCTGATATCTTATTTTTGAAAAATTGGAGTTGAAAAACTGGGGAAACAAATGGATATCTGTGGAATGTGCTCAAGCACATTTATTTGAGTAGATCTGTGTGTTTTACAAAAGGGCTTGTAATCTACATAAATTATTAAATTATGTTACATAATATTTTTAACATTTGTTTTAGAATAAGTTGGAATATGAGGTTTTAAAAACAACTAGAATAATTTTATTGAAGTTATAATTTAATTTTTGCATCCAGTACATTCATATGCTTGCTCTGATGTGACTATACTTCAAAATTCTTCTACAAAAATTCTTAGTATTCCCTTTTTAAAATATGACTTTGGTGTGTCTGTTTAATAAAGGTGAAAAAAGTCACATAATGCCTTATCCAAACTTAAGAGTTCATTTAAGAACCGTGGTCATGTATATAGTATATTTTGTGGCCATTCATGATAATAGCATAGAAGATTCGCATATTCATATGTCATGTGTAGATTTTATAAAATGAAAATAATTTCATCTTTATAAAACACACATAAGTACAAAGCATAGATAACAAAATCTAAAAGAATATGCATATCAGAGTAGAATTGCAGGTGACGATAAAGATTTTTGTTTTCTTCTAATTTCCATATAGTTACTGTATTACTTAAATTACAAAAAAATTTAAAACAATGCTTTTTAAAATAATTGATTAATTTTTTCAGCTTTTAAAACTGGTGGTACAGAATGAAAACATAGTAAATCCAAGCTTTTGAGCCAAAAAATAGGGATATATTATCTGAGTAAAATGTTCATTTTATTTTTATTTTTATTTTATTTTTGCTGCAGTACTGGGGATTGAACCCAAGGCCTCACATGTGCTAGGGAAGCATTCCAACACTGAGCTACACCCTCAGCCAAAAGTTCATTTTAGAGACAAAGAAAAACTTTAGAATTGAGATTTTCTGGCTAATCCAAGATATGTGGCCAAAATTCAGGGGCTTAACTTCTAGAGCTAACTGCAGTTGGCGTCTCTGAAGGCTCTGCTGGGCAGGGCATCTGCAGTCAGTGCCTACATTTCATCTAAGCTTTATGACTTTATCAGGCAGAGAAGGGACGGGAAAATGATGAGCCAGACAGAAAACAGTGGGAAGCTCAGGATGGGAAAGCCAATTTGAATGTGGGTAAATATGCCAGTGCAGCTGAGAGAGTGCAAAGTCATAGGTCATAAAGATTTAAAAATGTGTCAGGGCCTGATGGGAAGGGCCTAGAAATAAATATAAAAACCTGAACTTTATTCAAGTGGGAACCATTGAGTTGATTAGGCTTTATCTAAAGGAGGGATAACCTCATTTTCAAAGCAGAAACCAAAATAAAGACATTCCTCTCCAACACCACAGGTAGGAGCTGTTATTATTGTACAGTAGATTATTATTTTTCCAGTCATATATACAGCTGCTTAAAGGACCTTTATCCCTAATTTGATTTTTTAAAAATTAACTTTATTGGTATATTTTAGATATATATGATGATAACATTCATCCTAGGGAATTTATACCTGTAGATAATCTTGCTGCTTCTTTTTTTTTGGTACTGGGGATCGAACTCAGATCCTTGCGCTTGCGTGGCAGGTGGGCAGAACCACTGAGCTAAATCCCCGGCCCATTGCTTCTTCTTTTTTTTCCATTCCCCTCCCCTCCCTTCAACCTCTCTTCCTCTCCCTATTTAAAAAAGCTTTGTTTCCATTTTTTCCTTCTATTCTCTTTTTTTCTTTTGCCTTCCTTTCTTCTTTTTATCCTCCCCCACTCCGTTTCCCCTTCCCATTTGAACATTTTCCTCCTGTTTTGGTCCTTTGGTTTCTCACACCAGAGAAACAATGCAATATTTAAACATGTGTATCTGATTTATTTCACTTAAGAATATGGTCTCAAGGTGCACCCATTTACCTAGAAATGTCTCAAAGTTTTCTTTCTTTATGGCAGTATAGTACTCCATTGTATAAAAAACACATATTTATCCATTCATTGATTGATGGGAATTTGAGCTGTTTCCAATATTTAGGTATTACAAACTGTGCTGCTATGTACATGGGTGTGCATGTATCACTGTGGCATAATGCTAATATAATGTTTTTAAAGCCTATCAGCAAACATATTTTTGAAAGCATGTTCCCAGAAGCTTGAACTTTGGGTCTTAGGAATCATAGTGGATATAGGGGAACATAGTACTGTGGAATGCCTTTTCTCCATTGTTTAAGGTGACCTTGGTCCCTAGGACTGAGAATAGTGGTAAAAACATGAGCAGATACTGTGTACACCTTTAAATTAGCATTTTTCTAAAGGGGAAGTGAGTCAGGTATGGTGGCGAACACCTATAATTCATACACTCTGGTGGGCTGAGACAAAAGGATTCCAAGTTTGAGCACAGTCTGGGTAACTTAGCAAGTTAGTGAGACCCTGTCTTAAAGTAAAAAGTAAAAAAGGGCTGGGGAAATAACTCTGTGCCATGCTCCTAGATTCAGTCCCCAGGACACCAAATTAATCAATTAGCTAATTAATTAATTAATGGTGGATGAATAGCTTCAAAGTTTTACATATAAAACTTTAAGGCACACATTTAGACTTAGGAAAGAAGTGTTCTAAAGTAAATTTATTTTCTTAAATATTGGCTTTAAAGATATGGAGAGAGAAAAAGAGAGATGCCTTGTTAGCAAATAGAATATTGTACATGGGGTTATTTTGGTTTTTTGGAGACAGAGTCCTGCTATGTAACCCAGGGTGGCCTTGAACTCGCAACAATCCTCCTGCCTCAGCCTCCTGAGAGTATAGGCATGTACCACCACACCCGGCCACGCTAATAGAATATCGTGATGTCCATTTTTAGCCATGATTTTTCTACTGATCTGAAATGCTGAACTAAAACCCTGCTTATGATGTACTGGGGTCTGGAGCAAAGAGAGTACCAGCAATACCTTGCATCTAAGATTTCAGCATCAGATGTGGTGACAGTAACACTTCATTTCACTCTGTTATGAGTTCAGTGGAATAGAGAAAATTTTAAAAACTTGAAATTCCTAAAGTACACTTTCATAATAGTAGGAGCTGTTTAGTTTTCTTAATAAAACAAAACATTGATTTCCAAGTGATTTCTAGTCTGAAAGCACTTTTCGTGTGACTTTTAAGTGTGGAAAAGGGGCCGGGGATTTAGCTCAGTGGTTTCACCGCCTGCTGCGCAAGCTCAAGGACCCGAGTTCGATCCCCGGTACCCAAAAAATAAATGAATAAATAAATAAATAAAATAAAGTGTGGAAAAGGGAAATATTGTCATGTAGGTCTTGTGTTACAAGAGCCAAAAAATGCTGATGCCTAGTTTTATTAAATTTGATTTGTCTGAGAAAAACATAATAAAAATCCATATTTATTTATTCATCAGCTGAGTGAATTCCCCTACCCCATGCACAGCTTGAGTGAGGGAGAGCTCCAGCTCCCAAACTGGCAGACCAGCTGGAAATTTCATTTCTGATTTGAATCTTAAAATATGCCTTTTGACAGGATGCTCCCTTTCATGATAAATTGCCCTTATTTTATCAATACATGAGCTTATTGCATCTCACTGAAACTATGAATTCAAGCTTTTCAGTTCTTGTTTCTTGCAGTAACTGTTTCACTGGAATTGTTTTCTCTAAGTGTACAGATGGTTCTGCTCTTCTGAACTGCCGAGGCTTGCCCTTGCTTGGTTGTTTCCTCGCTCTACTGATGTTTACAGAGGGATGGAGTTTGTTGGGTTCTGGCAAGTGCCCTGAAATCTGTCAAGGGTGATATAGTGCCTGTTCGGACCTTTCAGAGTCCACTTATTGTCATTTTTCTGGTTTGTTTGGTATACTATTCACTTTCCTGTCACTGGGACAAAATACCCAACACCCACAGTGTAAAGGAGGAAAAGTTTATTTTGGCTCCCAGTTTCAGAAAGTTCTGTCTGTGACTGGCTAACTCCAAGGCAGAAATAGCATGGTAGAGGAGAGCTGCTTGACCCACAGCAGCTATGAAGCAGAAAGAGAAGGAAGGAGCCATTGTATACCCTTCTGAGTCACACCCCCAGTGACTCACCTCTTCCAGCCATCCCCAGCTCCTAATACCACATTCACAGTGAGTTAACCCACTGATGAGTATGGTGCACCATGATCCAATCACCATTCAAAAGCCTCACCTCTGAACACATAAGACCTTGTGGGGGGAGGCATTTAGATCTAAACTACAACATGTGGGATCAGGAGATGTCCATGGGATTTGGAGTTCTAGTGGCTTTTCCTTTTAGGGTTTGCTGTGGCCAGAAGTGGCAACTCTAGGTTTGTGTAGGGCCATGCTCTCCGTGCAGGCCCTAGGAGCACTCAGTCTGTTCCTCTCTCTTGGCTTCTGTAATTGCCCACACTCCTTGCCCCTCCCTCCTTGGTAGACACCAAACCCCTATCTCTGCCTTAGTCTCTACATACTTCCTTCTACTGCATGCCTTTTTCTCTGTTTTCTTATGTGAGTGATTATCATTAGGTGAACCAGTATGACCTCATTTTAATTGATTATATCCACAAAGACTTTATTTCCAAAGAAGTACACATTCTGAAATCCTAGAAATAAAATTTTTTGGTGGGGAAAGACATTATTCAACTCAGGTAGAACATGCCACAATTAATTATACCCAGAAGACATCTAAATAGCTGATAACCTTATCCAACACTTACATGTTAGGCTAGATTCTGATTTAATTGGTCTGAAGTGGAGCTCAGATGTTTTTCAGTTACCTTAAGTAATCTCTAAAGAGCAGCCAGTCTTGAAAATCTCTTTTTAAAACCATTAGTTATTATCATCATCATCATTATATGACTGATCATAAGGTAATTAGTAATATATTTATAGTACCTATGTCATCTCAGTAACACCATCAGTGCTGTTTTTTCATTTTCTAGATGGGGACACAGAAGGTCTGGTGTTAAGACAATCACCAAAGGGCACAGAGCTGGGGGCGGGGACACAGCCACAATCTCAGCTGAGTGATTCCAGCATCTCCACTCCTCTGCTCAGCTCTGCACACATGGAGCCTTTCATCTTCTGTCTTTCCACACGGTCAGTCATTTAGAGAAACTGTAAATGTGTTGAGATGCGTAACTACATGTCTTCACCACAGAGAAATGAAACAGCCTGAATGGAGGGGCTGATGTATCTAGTGTACCTTTTTTGATGTAGTGTAGTATTTTCATTTCTCCCAGTGTAACAAGTCAGACAAAAAGTCACGTATTTTAAGAGACCTTTCCATCCTCTTTCAAAGCTTATTTGCTTAACCATACCTTAAATCATGGCCATGAGAAGCCCTAGGAACTGGTGGCCAGGACAAGCGAGGATCAGGACCCTTTGTGTTCTAGGCAATGGTTATAAACTCTCAGTTCACTCTATCTCTCTGGCTAATTTCCTCTTCCCGTGCTCTTGCTCTGTGTGGAGGCCTTTCCAGGCTCATCCTCTATCCTTCTGAGCTTCACCCTCCTCCTGTCCTGATCTCTCCTATGCCTCTGGTTTCCTGTCTCACCATGGATTTGCACTCCCTTCAGCACTGAAGGTGGGAGACAGGTGGCTGCTCAGCTTAAAAGACTGATCTTCACATCTCCATACGCGGGGCGGGGGCAGAACCTCAGGCTGTCCACGTGTCTGTCTCTGTTTGGGCATCTCACCACATTGCCTCAAATGTCCTTTGTTCCCCTTTGCTTCCCACCTAAATTCAGCTCATTGTTGCAGTCTATTTACATCCCACCTTTCTCGTGATCTGCCTGCTTCTGCCCCCGCCAGTCATTTCTTTCCGTGCATCCCTCTCTTAGATATTCAGTCTCCATCTCAATTGCTAGAATACATAGATTGGCTTCGGCTCCCAAACTTTATAAAAAGCTCCTCACAGAAGCAGAAACCAGGTGTGCCTATCTCTGTTCTTTTCTTTGCCCTGTGTGAATAATGCCAAGCTCTCCAGACTGAAGTTAGCTAGAAATACCTGTGATTAGTTTTTTTTTTATTAGTACATGGTCACATTTCTTGTGTGTAGTTGGTGCATGTATACAACACATCTTAATCCCTTTGTTCTTTCCCTCTCCCTTCTCTCTCTCTCCTCTCCTTCCATCTCTTGATTTTCTTCCCATTTGAGAAAGATCTATCTCCCTACTTTATATTATCTATCTTTTATTTTACTCTTTATTTATAATTGGGGTTTTTCAAATAAGTGAAACTGTATGATATTTGAGCTTGTTTGTCTGATTCACTTAATGTTATGGTCTCCAGGTGCATCCATTTTCCTACAAATGACTCAAGTTTATCTTTCTTTATGGCAGACTAGTACTCCATTGTGTAAATGCCACATTTTCTTTTTCCATTCATCTGTTGATGGACATACAGACTGCTTCCAAGATTCAGCTATTGTATCATGACAATTCATATCTGTAAGGAAAGAATTATGTTTTGATATTAATCGAAGATGCCAAAATAATGTGACCAGATCAGGTTAAAATATTTCAATTATGAAGAGAATTAAAAATGATCATTTTTCTCCTCATGAATACTCCATCCAAATTATTTTATTTTTGAATACTATAATTTTTTTTTTTGGTACTGGGGATTGAACTCAGGACCTTGTGCTTGCTGGGCAGGTGGCAGAACCACTGAGCTAAATCCTCAGCACTAAATACTGTAATTTTTAACCATTATTAGGCTCAGTGGTGCCTTGCTGTTGATTTATAATGGAACCTGCCCATGGAAGTTAACATGTGATTCTTTGGCTAGTGCCAGATGTAGCCAGGGACACACCATACCTGGCAGTCAAGCCAAAGTGTCACTAATGATTTTAACTGATGAGAGTTTAATGGCTCCCAATTTTGAGCTAAGAGCTGATTAGGAATGTTTTTATTTATAACTTGTATTAGTCCATTTTCTGTTGCTGTAACAAAATTATAAAGCAAAGAGGTTTACTTAGCTCAGAGTTTTGCAGGCTGAATGTGTGAGATCAGGCAGCCACTTCTGTTTGGCCTTTGGTGTGGGCTTCATGGTAGATTGCAGCACAGCAGCTGCAATGACAAGACAGAAAGCCAGAGTTATTCTGGAATCAGGCTCACTCATTTTACATCAGTCCATTCTCAAGTGGACTAACTAGAGTCCTGAGAGAACAGTATTAATTTCCTACCTCTTTTTTTTTTAAATAAGTACTGGAGATTTAACTCAGGGCCTTTGGACTGAGATACATCCCCAACCCCTTTTTAAATTTTTCATTTTGAGACAGAGACCCTAAGTTGCACAGGCTGGCCTCAAACGTGGATCCTACTTCCTCAGCTTCCCAGATTTCAGGTTCTACCACCTCTTGAACACTGCCACACTGGAGACCAACTTCTAGCACATGAACCTTTGAGAAACAGAGCACATTTAATCATAATGGAGCTCATTTTTACAAAGTTGAAAAAGAGGCACATAGGCATTGTAAGTTGCCTTCAGAGACTTCTCTTTTTCCCAGAACAGTGCAAACAATGAATGGGCACTATTTCTCTTGCCTCATGAATGAATTCAAATACTGTTCTGTCTTCTAATGTTCAAATCTCAGGTCAGAGTCTAATCAGAGGGCTGCATAAACCTAAATGGAAAATCCAGCTGATGGCTGACCCTATGATTTAAAGGTCAGTCAAAGCCTTCTCCTGAGTTTCTAATTCTTTTGCATGTTGCATTATTGTTTTTACCTTACTTCTTACCTTTGGGCTTTGTATATTGCAGATATTTTGTCACTTTATTTTTAAGAATAATTTAAAAGTCAACAACTTTGACATATGTCTAATAATAACTTGCCTTGGCATTTTATAATTAATCTCAAATTAACATAATGTCTATGTTACGTTAAAAACAGCCCTAAGTTAGAAACCCTTCAGAGGCACCTAATTTGGCTGGAATTGCTTGTGCTTTCTGCACAACAAAGCAATGTAATCCTTTTGGCCTTATCAGATTGACTTTCTGCTCATGCCAAGGAGAGTTATTCTCTTTGTCCAAAAGTGACTTTGAAGATTAATAAGTAACAGGATAGGTACACATGTATGTATGAACATTAAAAACTTAAAACATTTTTTCATTTAAAAAGCACTTTAAAGAAAAAATCAGAGATGTCTAACTTGTTCTACATAAATTGTCTTAAAGGAAAGACTTAAATTCTTGTGCCTCTAATTCAGACTTAAGTAAATTTTTGGTGGTCTACAATGGCCTCCCATTGGCAAGAAGTGGGTTTAGGCCTTCTGAGAGACTACAAACACCTAGTGCTTATTTTAGGAGAGAAAAGCCTTGCCAATGCAGTCAGTCACCTGGATTCAGTGCCTGCTGACTTATGTTTAAACATATCTCAGGCCAAACAATTTCAGTTTCAGGCAGTGAGTTCAGAGAAGTTTGGGAAACACCAGCCCCAGGAGACAGAGGCAGGAGTCTGTCCCCCTAACTAGGAATCAGAGTCAAAACTTTGCCCTTGAGTCCTACATCTGCAGTATTCCCTGTACTGGAAACATACATGTGCATGTGTGTCTGTGTGCATTTTTAAAAGATATATACTTTGCCAGGGATTTAGCTCAGTGGTTCTGCCGCCTGCTTGCAAGCTCAAGGTCCCGAGTTTGATCCCTGGTACCAAAAAATAAAAAATAAAAATAAAAAATATATATATTTTTAAGTTTATTTATTTTGTACTCTTGAAAGCCATCAGGACCCTAGTCATAAAAACAGAAACCAGGCTAAGTATTTTAAGCAGAAAGAAATTTAATAAAAGGATTTGTATTTGAGCTGTTTTGGAAGGGCTAGAAAAGGAGAGAAAGGGACCAGGAAGAAGAGCTCTTGTAGTATCTTGAGAGTGTTGCTGGTCAGCCCATGTACTGGTGGATGGCCAATTGCTTTTTCCTTTTCCTTTTTCTTTTTTTAGTTTGCCACACTGGAGATTGAACCCAGGGAATTTTGTTTTATTTTTTTAATTTTTATTTTGAGACAGGATAACACTAACTTGCTAAGTTGTACAGGCTGGACTTGAACTTGAGATCTTCCTGCCTCAACCTCCTGGAGTCCTGGGGTTACAGGCATGCATCACCACATTGGGCTTGGACGGACAGTTTCAAAGCCTCCCACACCTTGGGGCCTATCCCTTTGCAGGGCAGTCGTTGTAAGCCCTGGCTGACTCCTAGAGCTACCAGCCACTGTTATCACTGCTAAGATTGGATCCAGAGCTGCTGACAGGTACAGATCTCCATCACCTCCCTCCTGCCTTCTGATCCCCACTGCTCCTTAAACCCAATCATGTCCTTTTGCAAAGCAGTCTGGGAAATGTAGACTTCCACCCCCTGAGATGCAGAAATGTAGAGGGGCAGGCAGTATCTGGGACAGGCTCTCAGAGTACTTTATTTCTTTTTCTTTTTAAAATTTTATTTAGTTTTTTATTAGTACATGTTTGCCATACACAATGATCACATGCATCACAGAGAACTTGTGCCTGTACATAATATATCTTTTTTTTTTTTTTTTTTTAACCAGGGCTTGAACTCGGGTCCTTGAGCTTGCACAGCAGGCTGCAAAACCACTGAGCTAAATCCCTGGCCCTACATAATATATCTTAATTCTTGTTTTTTCCAATTCTCAGAGTATTTTAGAAAATGTTATCACAGGACTCTAACCATTTTGACATTTAATTTTATTTAAATAAATCATTATTATTTCTGTTATGGGAGGAGAGTGGAAAAGACCATCAGTTTTATGTTGAAGGACACATTGTGGGTTTAAAGACTATCTGGTTTTAATTCACACAACTCAAATGCCAGCCAACCATTGAAAGGGTCACTCTTGCAGGGCTGTGTCATCTGTGAAAAGGATGGTTCATACCCTATGCTATGTAGCTAACCCAATGATTTGAAGTACAGCTGGATGAAGCAAATTCTATTGGATGGGTATTTGTATCAATGATAAAGCTACATGTTGCCTTTTCTCTGATAATCAAATAATCTGCTTGCTTTCTGAGATTTTTATGTACATTTTTTTCTAGGTATGTTCTTTTATATGCTTCACTCCAACAGGGAATTATTTCAGATAAAAAATTATTTACAGCTGCTTTTTGACCTTTTGGCTAAGATCAAGTGTAAAAATTATTTATAAACTTAAAATAAAATTGTGCCTTGAAAAAAATTGATAACAATCCCTGTAAGTTACCAGAATTAGATACTAGGGTTATGCATGTATGTCAGTCTCATTGCTTCTTTAATCTCAATGTACTTTTTCAGCCACTCTGAAGTGGGGCAGTTACTATTGCCAAAGCTTTGAATGTTAAGGAACAGGTCATCAGCTACAGAACCAAGACCAGAAGTTGGGTCTTGTGAATAAAGATTTGTTTGTATATGAAATATATGCATTGTGAACAAACAATATGGTGAATGTTTAAGTTTTTAAAAACTCATTGTAATAGAAACCACTTTGCCATTAATCCTCAAAATATTCCCTCTCACTTCAAACACCCTATCTCATTGTTCTTGACCCTTTGTGCAGCAGTTCTGGAAGTCATCTTCTGGCAGTGTCTTTAGTTACACTGTCACAGCTGCCTTGATGTCCTGTACTGAATAAAGACCTTTACCTTCCATGGTGATTTTAACTTAGGAAGAGCCAAAAGTTTCATGGTGCAAGTTCCAGTATCTAAGATAGCTGAGGACACACTATAATGATTTTATGAGCTTGCCTTTCCTTGGATGACCCTTGGCAGCAGCATTCACTGAAGTTTTGATCAAATTTCATAAAGACACTCAGGAAAGAGAACATCCCAAAATGCTTCAGAAAATGGCAAGAGTAATGAGATAAATGTGCTCGAAGCAAGGGGGAGTACTGTGAGGAGGATTAATGGCAATGTGTCTTTTACTGTAATAATTTTAGAATTTTAAACATTTACCATATTCTATGATCACACCTCATACCTTTGTGAGACATTTCACAATTCCTTTTCCAACAGCAGTAATTTCTCTTCATAGTACAGTCTACAGCAGAAGTTGTCAAGCTGATACACCCTTTGGGGATTTGCAGAGATAGTCACAGGTTGGAGGGCCTGGCTGTTTCCAAGGAATCTGTTTTCAGATCCTCAGCTTACTTATGTCCTCTTTCCCTCAAATGAATCTGCCCGAGAACAGGAATTGTCACCCTCTCCCATCTTGCAATGATGCTTTGACTGAAAGTTTAGCAACCTGTGGGGCACCAAATGATAGGGAAGTCTGAAATACTGGTTTTGGTTACAAGAAAGTGATTCGGTATAGTAACTACTGTTATTCTCTAATTGTTTTGTAATGAAGTTTTGTTTTATTTTTTCATAAAAGAGTGTTTTTGTATTTTCTTTATTAATATCTACTTGTATTAAATTAAAATAAAAAATTTAAATAAATAAAACTAAAAAAGAGAGAGAAAAGAAAGTGACTAATGACTAGATTAAATAACTTTCTGTAAGTCTGGTGGTTTCCATTTCTTTTCTTCTAGCAAAATTGCACCAGGACTTAAACAACATGTTGGCCATTAGAAAAATCAAAATAATTTAGATGTTAGATTAGAATGTGAATCTTGGTATATAACTGAGGAGGATGTCAAAGAATTGAGTAACACTACTAAAACAAAACTCTATTTCCATTAGTTTATTTTTACACATAAGCTTTCTTGGATAAGAAATTTATGAAACTAAAAAAAAAAGGAATAGACTAGATGTTGCACCATGGCTCATTCTAGGAATGAATTTTATTCATCCACAGATTTATTGACCTATCTGTGAAAGTTCCCCCTCTCTTAACCTTGAAATGGGCAGGTACATTTCCAGCAGAGCTTTACTCTTGTATAATAATTATTTCTCAAAATGCATGACCCATCATGTTTTTTTCAATCATACTCTGAAAGTAATAATAGTTATAACTCAGAAAATAAAATGAATATTTAGAGACTTACTGCCACTGGAAATTTTTAAAAATGAAATGTCAGTGAATATATAACTTATTGCACACAGAAGTATGGTAAACAATAAAAAATTTTCTACATAAAATATATTAAATTAGGATAAATGTATATGTGAATAAAAATAAGCACTCAAAGAACAAAAAGACTAATATCAAATTTTATACTGTTGGAGAACTCATTTCTATTGGATGAATGTGTAAGTGACCAATTGCTACTGTATTTACACTCTCCTGGATACACTTAAAAAATGATGTAACATTATTTTAAAACCGGACAGTATAGTAGAAATTACTTTTTTTTTTGGTACTGGGGATAGAACTCAGGACCTTCTGCTTGCAAGCCAGGCACTGAGATAAATCCCAGGCCCAGAAATTACATTTTTTGCAGTTATTTAAACTGACAAAATACTTCTGTATCGGTGTAAAAATTTATCAGTGATAAATTTTCAAAATTTAAGGAGTATATGAGCAAGTGTTTAAAGATCAGTGATCTATACAAGACATAAAGTACTTCAAAGGCATATACCCACGAGTCTTCAGGTGTGTTTTCTTTGTCTTCCCAGTTTGACCTTGTTTGTGTCAACGCATGGATGTTGGACTTCACCCAAGCCATCCTGAACCTAGGCTTCCTGGCTGGGGCGTTCACGTTGGGGTACGCAGCAGACAGGTAGGTACAGATGTGAAAACCAGTTTACATCAGGATAGCATCACGCACACATTGGAGAGGAGCATACTTTGTGTTAACTATTTAAAATATTTTTGCTAAATTTGGAATTCTACCACTCATGATGTTGATACTTATTTGATTTGACTAATTCTTCCCGGTCTCAAATTTCATCTCCTCACTCCTTGGACTAGATAATGGGTAAAGCTGTTACTGGTCAGTCTGAAAGTGTTCAAGGGAAAACACAGACCTGCAGACAGTGATATCGCAGCTGGGGTGCCAGGCAGTTGTGCTGGAGATAGGGATGTGGTTTGACTAATATAGTAATAAAATCAGCCCACTCCAAATTTTTCACTTTTTTAAAAAAGAATCACTGTAGATATTTTTCTACAAATTTAAAACTTTGTAAGAAATAAAAATTTCCAAAAACTCTTAAAAGACTTTTAGGTATTATTTTATGTTTATAAACAGAACTGACTGACTAATGGCAGATGGCAATTGAAGTGCATTGGCAAGCGCTTTCTATTTGAATATTCTTCTGACACTATTGTTATTGGCCATAATATTCATGTTTAACTCTATTATTTTATCCTAATTCTAACTACAAAAATATTTGCAGTGATTTAATAATTCCCTATACCTGTGAGAAGGGGTGCAGAATGGGAATCTTTGACCTTTGGCCATATCTGGCCTGACAATGCTCAGGTCACTCCAGCCCAGCCCTTGGTGCATCCTTGTGGTCACACTATTCATTGTGGGTAATGGTCATGGTCCATTTCAGAGAACTGCAAACAACAATTAATTAGCTAATTCAACAAAATGCCTTAAATCCCATACTGAAAATATGAGTTTGAAAATCTGTTTGACCAAACCAGTACTTCAAGAGGGGTAAACTCTCCAGTTTTTCCTTCTGTCACTTTCTCTTCCTTCTTCATTTTCCTCTACCCTCCCCTCAAACTGTCCTCCATGCCCAAATTTCTCCTTTACTCTTTGCAATTTGAAGCTCTTCCTTATCTGCCTTCTCTTTTATGTCTGTCCTTTTCTACTGTTTCTGTTAGTGGCCTTCCAAACTTCATCTTTGCTTTCCTAATCCCTCCACTACTACATCTCACTTTCCTGGATGGCTACAATTTGGAATTGGATTGTGTTATTGTTTTTGTTTTTTGTTTTTTTAAATTAAATTCTTTTATTGGTACATTGTAGGTATACAACACAATTACATTTCTCATTGGGAATTGTACCTTTACATAATGCATCTTGGTTCTTATTTTTTCCCCATTCCTAGCCCTCCCTTCACGCCCTCCACCCTTCCCTATTTACAAAGACTTTATTTCCATTTTTTCCATTTCTCATCATTTTTCCTTTCCCTTCTTTCCTTTCCCCTGCCCCTCCCACTACCCCTACCCCTTTGGACCTTTTCTTCCTATTTTGCATTATTGATTATTCATTCTAATAATTGGTACATTTTAGGTACACAATATAATGACATTCATCATTGGAAATTTGCACCTTTACATAGTCTCTCTTGGTTCTTATTTTTCACCCTTGCCCAGCCCTCCCTTCAACCCCTCCATTCCTTCCTATTTACAAAGATATTGTTCCTATTTTTCCATTTTCTCATATTAATCCCATTCCCTTCTATCCTTTCCCCTAGCCCTCCCACTTCCTTCCCCTTTGCCCCTTTTCTTCCTATTTCACATTACCTATTATACATTTAGTCCTTATTTACACTTTCAGTTTCTCACACCAGAGAAACTATTCTGTATTTATACATGTCTGTCCTATTTATTTTCACTTAAGAGTATTGCCTCAATGTGCATCCACTTAGCTATAAATGTCTCTAATTTCTCATTTTTTATGGCTAAGTAGTACTCCATTTTATAAAAAAACCACATTTTCATTATCCAGTCTCCAGTTGATGGGCATTTGGGCTGTTTCCAAGTTTTAGCTATTACAAACTGTGCTGCTATGAACATGGGTGCACATATATAACTGTGGTATGATTCTTTTAATTCTTTGGGGAAGATCCCCAGCAGGGGAATAGCAGGGTCAAATGGGACTTCCAGTCCTAGTTCTTTGAGGTATCTCCATATTGATTTCCACAGTGGTTGCACCAGTCTACACTCCCACCAGCAATGGAGCAGAGTTCCTCTTTCCCCACAGCCCTGCCAGCATTTGTTATTGGTGGATTTCATGATAGCAGCCATTCTTTCTGAAGTGAAGTGGAATCTCAGCGTTGTTTTCATTTGCATCTCTCAAATGACCAGTGATGTTGAACATTTTTTCATGTATTGATTTGCTATTTCTACTTCCTTGTCAGAAATGTCTGTCCATTTCAGATGCCCGTTTTTGGATTGGGTCTTTAAATTTGGGAGTTCTGATCTTTTTAAGTTCTTTATAGATTCGAGATAGTAGACCTTTGTCTGAGGAAGAGCAGATGAAGATTTTTTCCCTCATTGTGGGTTGTCTCTTCACACTGCTGGTGGTTTCTCTTGCTGTGCAGAAGCCTTTTAATAAGAAGAGATCTCACTTGTTGATTGTTTGTGCTAGTTCATGGGGAACTGAGGTTTTGTTCATAAAATCTTTTCCTACACCGATGTCTTCAAGGGTTCTACCTAACCTCTGTTCCAACTGGTTCAGAGTTTCTATTTTAATATTTAGATCTTTAATCCATTTTGATTTTAGTTTAGTGCCTGGTGAGAGATATAGGTCTAGTTTTAATCTTTGGCAAGTTGAAACCCAACTTTTCCAGCACCATTTATTAAAGAGGCTATCTTTCCTCCAGTGAGGGTGTTTGGCACCTTTATGGAAGATGAGATGGCTAAGTGTGTCTGGCGTTGTTTCTGCATCTTCTAATCTGTTCCACTGGTCCTCAGGTCTGTTTCTTTGCCAGCACCATGCTGTTTTTATCACAGTAGCTTTGTAGTATAGTTGCAAGTTGGGGGTGGTAACACCCTCTGCCATGTCTCTGTTATGTAGAATTGGTTTTGCTATTCTGGGTCTCTTCTTGTTCCAAATGAATTTTTGGATTTTTTTCTTGAGGTCTACGAAGTATGCTGCTGGGATCTCAATTGGAATTGCATTGAATCTATATAGCAGTTTTGGAAGTATGGCCATTTTCACTATATTGATCCTTCCTACCCAGGAACAGGGGATGTCTGTCCATTTTCTGATATCATCTTCAATCTCTCTTTTCAGAGTGCCATAGTTTTCAGAGAAGAGGTCTTTGATTTCTTTCGTTAAGATGATTCCTAGGTATTTCAGTTTTTTGGATGCTATTGTGAAAGGAATTATTTGTCCTGTTTCTCTCTCAGTGAGTCTGTCATTGGTGTAGAGGAAAGCTATTGATTTTTGTGTGTTGACCTTGTAACCAGCTACTTGACTGAATTTGGTTATTAAGTCTAGAAGACTTTTGGTGGAGTTCTTGGGGTCTTCTATATAGAGCATCATGTCATCTGCAAATAATGACAATTTGACTTCTTCATTACCGATCTTTATTCCTTTTACTTTTTTCTCTTGTCTAATTGCCGTGGCTAATGTTTCCAAAACTATATTGAACAAGAGTGGTGATAGTGGACATCCTTGTCTTGTTCCTGATTGTAGTGTGAAGGATTTCAGTTTTTGACCATTTAGTATGATATTGGCTGTTGGTTTTTCATAGATGGCTTCTATCAGTTTGAGGTAGAGACTATCTATTCCAATTTTTTGTAGGGTTTTTATCATAAATGCATGTTGGATTTTGTCAAATGCTTTTTCTGCATCTATGGAGATAATCATATGGTTTTTGTCCTTGGCTCTATTGATATAGTGTATTACATTGATTGATTTTCATATATTGAACCATCCCTGCATCCCTGGGATGAATCCCACTTGATCAGGGTGTATGATTTTCTTGATGATCTTCTGCATTCTGTTTTCCATTATCTTATTAAGGATTTTTGCATCTATGTTCATTAGTGAGATTGGCCTATAGTTCTCCTTTTCGGTTGAGTCTTTCTCTGCTTTGGCAAGGTGATGCTTGCTTCTAGGAATGAATTTGGGAGTACTGCTTCCCTTTCAATTTCATTGAAGAGTTTAAACAGTAGTGGCAGCAGTTCCTCTCTAAATGTCTTGTAGAATTCAGCAGTGAAGCCATCAGGGCCCGGGCTTTTCGCAGTTCATAAGTTTTTAATTACATTTTCAATTTCATTGGTTGATATTGGGTTGTTTAGAAGTTTTAGGTCTTCTTTGTTCAACTTTGGTAATTCATATGTGTCTAGGAATCTGTCCATTTCTTCTGTGTTGTCCATCTTATTGGTGTATAGGCTCTGGAAGTAGGTATTGATGATCCTCTGGATTTCTGCTGGGTCTGTTGTCATTTCACCCTTTTCATTCCTAATTGAATGGATTTGGGCCTTTTCTTTCCTTTTTCTGATAAGGTTGGCTAAGGGTTTATCAATTTTGTTGATTCTTTCAAAGAACCAACTCTTGGCTTCATTGATTTTTTTGTATCGTTCTCTTAGTCTCCATTGCATTGATTCCTCCTCTAATCTTTATAATTTCTTCCCTTGTATGAGCTTTGGGGTTGTCCTGCTCTTCTTTTTCTAGAAGCTTGAGGTTCAGCATCAGGTTGTTTAATTGGGATCATTCTGTTTTCCTAATATGCGTATTCACTGCTATGAATTTCCTTCATAAGACTGCTTTCATTGTGTACCATAGATTCCGATATGTTGTATTGTCATTGTCATTTAATTGAAGGAACTGTCTGATTTCTTCTTTAATTTTCTCTGTGACCCATTGGTTATTCAGAAGTGTGCTGTTCAATTTCCATGTGTTTATGAAATTTTTTGAGTTTCTTTTGCTATGGATCTCCAATTTCATCGCACTATGGTCTGATAATATACAGGGGATAACTTCAATTCCTTTGCACTTACTTAAACATGTTCTAGGTGTGAGTATGTGGTCTATTTAGGAGAACAACCCATGTGCAGCTGAGAAGAATGTGTATTCTGATTTTGTGAGGTGGAAGACTCTGTAAACATCTGTTAAGTTCATTTGTTCAAGAGTTCGATTGAGTTCTAGAATTTCATTACTTATTTTTAGTCTAGTTGATCTATCTATTTGTGACAGTGGGGTGTTGAGGTCCCCCACTACAATTGTATTAGTGCATATATGGCTTTTCATGTCCATTAGTATTTGTTTTACATAGTTGGGTGCACTAGTGTTTGGTGCATAGATATTTATGATTGTCATTTCTTCCTCTTGGATTTTTCCCTTTACAAGGATGTAGTGTCCTTCTTTGTCTCTCTTCATTTGTGTTGGTTTGAAATCTACTTGATCTGCCAAGAGGATAGCTGCTCGTGCTTTTTTCCAGGTTCCTGTCACATGGAGTATTGTTTTCCACCCTTTAACTTTCAGTCTATGAGTTTCCTTTTGAATGAAGTTTGTTTCTTGTCTGCAGCATAATGTTGAATTTTGCTTCTTGACCCATTCTGCCAGTCTATTTCTTTTGATTGGTGAATTGAGACCATTAACATTGATGGTTATAACTGAAACATATTGACTTGTCATTGCCATGACTTTTTCTTTTTGTTGGGTTCTCTCCCTTTACATTTAATTTCTTGCCATGCCAGATGGGTTCATTCTGCTGTGCTTCCTGGGGTTGTGATCCTCAATGTCTGTTCCTAGGCTATTGTGTAAAATTCTTTGGAGTGCTGGTTTGGTATTCACGAAGTTCCTAAGGTGCTCTTTGTCATGAAAGTATCTTATTTCTCCATCCATTTTGAAAGATAGTTTTGCAGGGTACATCAATCTGGGTTGGAGGCTGTTTTCTTTTAGGGCTTGGAATATGTCACTCCAAGCTCTTCTTGCCTTGATGGTTTGTGTTGAGAAGTCTGCTGTAATTCTGATGGGCTTTCCTTTGTATGTGATTTGTTTCTTTTCTCTAACTGCTTGTAGAACTTTGTTCTTCTGTTGAGTTTCTGGACTCTTAACAATTATATGCCTATGTGTAGATTTTTTTTGATCAAGGCTATTTGGAGTCCTATATGCCTCACTTATCTGTATGTCAAGCTCTTTTCCCCTGCCTGGGAAGTTTTCTGCCATTACTTCTGTGAAGAGATTTTTTTTATGTCATCTGCACTCTCTCCCGTTTCTTCATTGACTCCAATCAGCCTTATGTTATTCTTCTTTGAATCATCTAGCAGCTGCTGGATGGATTTCTCATGTTCCCTTATAATTTTGAAGCAATTTTTCTTTTCCTGGTCATTAATTTCAACCTTATCTTCTATATCTGAAATTCTGTCCTCACATTGGCTCATTCTGCTGTGTAGACTTTCAGTGGAGTTTTTCATGTCCTGGAAATCTATTTGCATCTGTTTTATGGATTCCATTTGTTTCCTATGTTGGGATTCCATCATGTTTCTGAGCTCCTCTCTAGATTTATTAATCATGTCTTGCAGTAGGGGCACAATTTCTCCTGTTATCTGAGAAATTATTTCTGATTTCATGTTTTCCAGATTCCCTTTTGTTGCCAGTTCAGTGGGTCCAGATGGTTGAGTATCAGAGTGTTCCATCTCATTTCCCTTTGGGGTTGCTGTAGGTGATCTGGAAGTCTGGTTTTGAGACTTATTTATGTGTTTTCTCACTTCAACTGGGGTGGGGGCTGTTAGTGCCTGCACGGATTACCTCCTCTGAGCTGGAAGAGGTGGGACAGGGGCCAGGAGCAGCAGTAGGGATGGTGGCCCAAAAGCCCTTTCCTGTGGGCTGGGAGCAGCAGGAGGGATGGTGGCCAAGGAGCCCCTTCCTCTGGTCCAGGAGCAGTGGGATGGTGGCTCAGAAGCCCCTACCTCTGGGCCGGGAGCAGTGGGAGGGATGGTGGCCCAGAAGCCCCTTCCCCTGGGCCAGGAGTGGTGGGACAAAAGGTGGCCCAAAAGCCCTATCCTCTGGGCTGGTAGCAGCGGGAGGGATGGTGGCAGAGAAGCCCCTTCCTCTGGATCAGGAGCAGTGGGACTGCGGCTCAGAAGCCCCTACCTCTGGGCCAGGAGCAGCGAGATTCAGTACCTTGGTCTAGTGGTCCCGTGTCCTCTGCGTCTTTGTAGTGTGGAACCATGTGACTGTACAGAGGAGCGGGGATGGGGTCCAGTGGATTGTTGCCGGGGCAAGGGCTGATTCTCCATCTTCCACGTGACTCAGGACCTCGGTAGGGTGTGCGCAGACCTGCCTGTCTGCAGCGGCCTGCTGGACTGTGTTTTTTAAATATGTATTTTCTTTTGCTTTTAGTCTTACTAATTTAAACTTTTTAAAATTAGGTTTTCCTTGCTCTGCATTTTTGTTCTTCACAAACAAAAGTAACTCAACAGAACAAGGAGACCTGCACGACCTCATCAGGGATTGAACATCTCTGAAGAGAATGAACCAGACCTTGGAGAAACAGAACCCTGAATAATTCTGCTTCCTGACAGTGCTGGCCACTTTTCAGTTTCTTTTCTTCTGTGTCTGTGATATTAATCTATGAAGAAAGGAATAAGAAATAATTTAATAGCCCATACATCTATGGGTAGACACTGTAGGAGATGCAGAGAGTGAATTTTAAAATGTAGGTTTGGACTTCCAGTTTTTTGTTCAGTATATGAGGAGAAGTCACCACTTAGTCCTAACAAATACAAAGCTGAAAAAACTGGAAAAAAATCAGCAAATCTGCTGACATCTGTAAGAGAAGTGAGGTCATAGGGAAAACTGCTGCCTGTAAAATTGGAGAGACAGATAGACAGATAAAGAGAATTGAAACTTAACCTAAGAGAAAGGGCTGGATAGGGAAACCTGAGCTGAACTAATGAATAGCTGGAGGCTTAGTGTGGACAAGTGTGAGAGTTAAAAACTCCAGGGAGTACAGACTTCTGGATCCATCCCCAGAATCACAAAAACATGTGGGGCTTCCCACATTTTTGTGATTTCTATCTCCTAGAGCCCTCTGGGGTTATCACAGTAATTATCAAGAGAAATCTTTCCACACTTCCAGCCAGAGGAGGGGGAGAGAGAAGAAATACAACCCTTTTGAAATATGCCAGAGCATTCTGTTTTTCTTAACAGAGTCTGCCCTTAGGAGAAACTAATTAACCAGAACCTAAAGTGGTGGAGTTTATTGGAACCTAAATGACCTGGGGAAAGGTTACACTTATCTAGAGAGCTTTTCCTGTGGGAGGAGGAAACTCCCCAAATCCAGTCCACTCTAACCATCCTGTCCTCCTATTTACAGAAAGAAAAACTGAGAAACGCTTGTTTTGCTCAAAGTCCAGAGGATCCCTAAAAGGTTGAGATCTAAGCATAGGACACTTCTCTCTGCATACCTCACTACCACATCATGAACACCATTTACAGCAGTCTTTTCTTACCCAGTAAGCCATGTCCAGCTATCAAGAAAAAGTCACAAATCATACTAAAAGGCAGAAAATAAACAAACAAAATCCCCACAGCTTGAAGAGAGATAGTAAGCATTAGAACCAGACTCAGATATGACAAGGATTTTGGAATTATCAGATCACAAAGTTAAAAACTGTGGTTAATATGCTAAGGAGTTAATGAATAAAATAGATGGTACAAAACCAGCTTCTCAATGTAAGCAAATAGAAGGAAATTCTAAGAATCAAAAAGAAATGCTAAATATAAAATACTGTGACAGAAATAAATGCCATTAATAGACTTATTAGCAGACTGGACATGGCTGAGAAAAGAATCTCTTGAGTTGAAGATATATCAATAGAAACTCTCAATGGAAAGCAGAAGAAAAAAAGACTAAAAAAATAAAACCTAGAAAAATATTTGGAAACTGAGACAACAAAATGGTGCACACATAATGGGAACATCAAAAGGAGAAGAGAACCAAAAATATTTGAAACAATGCCTTAAAATCTCCCCAAATTAATGTTAGATACTAACCCGTAGATCCAGTAAGCTCAGAAAACACCAAGCAGAGTGAATGCCTTCTGTAAAGTGCACAGGGTATATTACATTCAAACTATAGGAAATCAAAGCTAAGAAAAATGTACTGAAAGAAACCATAGTTGGGGGAAGGAACAAAGATAGAGAAGGAACAAAGATTAAAATTACACTTGACTTCTTAGAAACTATGCAAGCAAGAGGTAATAGAAGTGAAATATTTAGTGTTGAGAGAAAAAAATTTACCAACCTAGAATTCTGTATTCTGCAAAATTATCTTTCAAAAGTGAATGAGAAACTTTTACTTAGACAAGCAAAAATTTGTTGCCAGTAGACAGACCTTGCAAGAGATTTTAAAAGTTGTTCAGTGACCAGGAAAATGATATACAGAAATGATATAAAGAAAATGATATAAAGAAAGGAAAAGCACTGGGGAAGGAATGTGAAGATAAAATAATTTAGATTTTTAAAATTCTTAATTAGTTTAACAACAATTTACTCAAAATAATAATGACAACAATAGATTTGATTATGTACATTTATATATCATATATGTATATACTTATTTATGCTTATGTATAAGTGAAATGGCAGCAATTATACAAGGGAAAGGAGCAGAAATTAGAATTTTTTTCTTATAATCTATTTTCATTAGGTGTGAAGTGGTATAGTGTTTTTTTAAAGCAAATTTGGATTTGGCATAAATGTATATTGCAGACCCTATAGCAACTACCAAAAATAAGTAAAAAAAAAAAAAAAGGGAAAGATATAAATTCCATGTTAGGAGAAAATGAAATCATATAAAAAACTCAGTTAATATCATAAAAGGCAGAAAATGTAGAAGACAAAAATAGAAAATGGTTAACAAACATTGGCTATTAATCCAACTGTATCAGTACACCTAAACGGATCAATTAAAAGATAGATGGAAAGAATGGGCCAAAAACTAAGACCTAATGATATGTTTTCTCTAAGTAACTTAAATATAAAGATGCACATAGATGAAAAGTAAATGGATAGAGAAAAGTATACCATACTAACAATATCCAAAAAGAAAATGGAAACATCAGACAGAAAACTTCAGAACAAGGGAAATTGTCAGCGATAAAGAGGGTCCTTATATCATGATACAGCAATCAATTCTCCAATAAGACATAACCATCCTTATGTATGTACCTAATAACCGTGTCAATACTGCATGTGGCAAAACTGATTGAAATATAAAGAGAAATAAATTCCATCCATATTATAGTTAGAGATTGTACTACTTGTCCATCTGAAATGTAAAAATCTAACCAGCAGAAAATCATCTGGAACATAGATATACGCAACAACACTCATCACAAGTAATTGACATCTGTAGATTACTCTATCCTACAATGACAGAACACATGTTTCTCTCAAACTTATATGAAACATTCACCAAGATCAGAGTCTGGAACATAAAGCACATTTAAAAAAATTTAAAGGAATAGAAGTCATGGTATTCTGCTCTCAAATTACAATGGAATTGAACTAGAAATCTAAAACAAAACTTTGAGACATAACACTTCTAGTACAACATGGATCAAAAAAAAATCTCAGGAGAAATGTAAAAGTAGTTTGAACAAAATGAAAATGAGGGCCGGAGATTTAGCTCAGTGGGGCTGTCGCCAGCCTTGCAAGCACAAGGTCCTGAGCTTGACCCCCAGTACCAAAAAAAAAAAAAAAAAAAGAAAAGAAAAAAGAAAATGAAACTACAACTTACCAAATTTTGTGGCTGCAGCACTGGTTCATCTACTAGAGAAAAACATAGAGCTAAATTCAATTATCTAAACTGTCTTAGGAAACTAAAAAAAAAAGAGCAAATAAAATCTAAGCTAAGCAGAAAAGAGATGATACAAATTAAATAAAAATTATATAAATTGAAAAAAGTAAATCAATGAAAAAAATTAATAAAGTAAACATCTGGGTCTTTGAAAAAAAAAAACTCCTAAAATTGATAAGTCTCCAACCAGGATAAGAAAAGAAAAGGTGAATCCTTAAATTACTAACATTAGAAAAGAAAGAGAAGATATCACTCAGATACCATGTGCATTAAAATGATAATAAAGGCATGATATGAAAAACTCTATGCATGCAAATTTGACAATATAAATTTCTTGAAAAACATAGTCTGCCAAATCCAAACAAGAAGAAATAAATGATCTGAATAGGCTTTTATCTATTGAGTTAAATCAATGATTAGTGACTTTCCAAAACAAAATACCAGGCTTAGATGGTAGTTGAATTCTGCCAAATATCAGAGGAAGAAATTATACCAATTACTTTATAATTTCTTTCAGAAGATAAAAATAATTATTTTGTGAAAATATCATTACTAATGCCAAATTTAAAGACATTTTACAAATGAAAATCATAGAGCAATATTTCTCATGAGCATAGATGTAAAAACCCTAAACAAAATATTAGCAAATAAAACTTTTTAAATGTATAAAAATAATTAACTATACACCACAACCAAAGATATTTGTCTTAGGCATGCAAGACTAGTTCAACATTTGAAAATTGTCTTAATGTGCTCTATGTTACTATAACAAAATACTTGAAACCAGATTGTTAGTAAAGAAAAGTGATTCTTTTAGCTCTCAGTTCTGGAGGTTCAGTAGCATGGCACTGACATCTGCTTGGCTCTGATGAGGGTTTCATGGTAGGTGGCATCACAATACGAGTATGAGGAGAAGGGAAACAGCTGTAAAGAGAAGGGATCATGCCGTCTGCCTAAGTGCAAAGCCCCGAGTTCAATCCCTGGTCCAAAAAAAAAAAAAAAAAAAATAGAAGGGATCAAGCATATAGGATTGCCTCAGTTTAAAATAGCTGCATTAGCCCTCTGATGTCATTCCACCTCCCCTAGGGTATCAGAGGTGAGCCAATCCCAGCACCTAGGAGGAGGCTCCCTCGCCACCATTCCACCGCTCCTAGGGCAGAGGAGGTGAGCCAATCCCAGAGCCCTGGAGGCTCCCCTACCACCATTCCACTGCTCCTAGGGCAGAGGAGGTGAGCCACACGGGCTCCAGCAGCATCCCCCCCCACATGGAAATGAGAAGACACATAAACAAGCCTCAAAAACAAACTTTGAGATCACCTACAGCAACCCCAAAGGACAATGGGATGGAACACTCTGATACTCAATGACCTGGACTACCTGAACTGGCAACGAAAGAGATCTGCAAAAAATGAAATCAGAAATAATTTCTCAGATAACAGCAAAGATTGTGCTTGTAGTGCAAGACATGATTAATAAATCTAGAGAGGACACAGATAAAAAAAATAGAGGATCTGAGGAACATAATGGAATCCCAACATAGGAAACAAATGGAATCCATAAAACAAATGCAAACAGATTTCCAGGAGATTAAAAATTCCATCAAAAGTCTACACAGCAGAATAAACCAATGTGAGGACAGAATTTCACATATAGAAGATAAAATTGCAATTAGTGACCAGGAAAAGAAAAATTTCTTTAAAATAGTAAGGGACCACAAGAAATCAATCCAGCAGCTGCTAGATGATTCAAAGAAGAATAACATAAGACTGATTGGAGTCAATAAAGAAACAGAAGAGACTGCAAATGACATAAAAAAACTGTTCACAGAAGTGATGGCAGAAAACTTTCCAAGCAGGGGAAAAGAGCTTGACATACAGATAAGTGAGGCATATAGGACTCCAACTAGCCTTGATCAAAAAAAATCTACACATAGGCCTATAACTGTTAAGATTCCAGAAACACAACAGAAGAACAAAGTTCTACAAACAGTGAGAGAAAAGAAACAAATCACATACAAAGGAAAGCCCATCAGAATCACAGCAGACTTCTCAAGGCAAACCCTCAAGGAAAGAAGAGCTTGGAGTGACATATTTCAAGCCCTAAAGGAAAACAGCCTCCAACCCAGACTGATGTACCCTGCAAAACTATCTTTCAAAATTGATGGAGAAATAAGATACTTTCATGATAAAGAGAACCTTAGGAACTTCATGAATACCAAACCAACACTCCAAAAAATTTTAGACAATATCCTAGGAAAAGACAATGAGCATCACAACCCAGGAAGCCCAGCAGAATGAATCCATTGGGTGTGACAAATTAAATGCAAAGGGGAAGAATCCAACAAAAAGAAAAAGTCGTGACAAGGCTTTTAAAACTTTGAACTTCATCTCCCTAATGTGTGTATAATTCAATCTTGTTATTGTACTGATTAGTATTTTTCTGATTCTAGTGTTGCACACATTTCCTTGTGCTGTATTGGCTATTTATCATCTTCTTGTGTCTACTTTTTAATTGTGTTGTCTATTAATGAGCTCTAAGAATTCTTTATATATTCTGGTCATAGGTTATATGCATTGTAAATATGGTCTGTTTAAGGACTACTTTTCATTTTAATGATGTCATTTAAAGTTCTAAATTTTGATGGAATCTCATTTATCAGGGTTTTTTTATACATCATGTTTTTTGTATCCTAGGAAGTTCTTGCATACCCTAAATTCATAAACATTTTCCTGTATAATTTCTTCTTAAAGTTTCATAGTTTTAGTCTTTCATATTTAGGTTCATAGATCCTTTCAAGTTATTTTTATGTGTGGAAATAAAGGGTTGAGGTTAATTTTTTATATACGGATACCAGGTGTTCTAGTGCCATTTGCTGAAAACACTATCTTTTCCTCTCCTCTTGAGTTGAGCTTATGTTCTATAAAATGTTAATGTTAAATAATCTTTCAAAAGTCAGTGGACCATATATGTGTGGTTCTATTTCTAGATTGTCTGTTTTCTTCAAATGATCTATATGTCTTTCCTTACACCAACACTGCCTTGATTACTGTAGCTTTAGAGGAAGTCTTAAAATTAGGTTCTAAATGTCTTCCAACACTGTTTTTTTTTCTTTTTCTTTTTACTTTTCTAGGTCCTTTGTACTCCTACATAACTTTTAAATTTCAATACCCAATTCTTCATTTATAGCAAGTATACATAGACCTGAATTTTTATATATACCTTGTGTTTTCTAATCCTGCTAAATTCAAATACAAGTTCTAGGGGCTCCTAGAGATTTCTTATTATTTTCTCTGTAGATGATCATTTCATCTACATATAAAGATTTTGCTTCTACCTTGCCAATCCTATTGTAATTGTGTCATTTTATTGCCAGACTATTTTGGTTTAGGCCTATGTTGGAAAGTTTAATGGACAGATGAAGAGTAGGCATATCTGCCCTTGTTCCCCACCTTAGGGAGAAAGCATTGTATCTTCTCCATTCATATAAGGCATTTTTGCTGGAAGTGTGGATTACATGTCTTTAATCTGTTGAGAAGGTTCTGTTCTACTTCTAGTCTCCTGATAGCTTTTACCATGAACAGCTGTAGCATTTAATTCTATACTTTTTCTCCAACTAGTGACAGGATCATATGGCTTTTTATTTCCTCTGTTAAAATGATGACTCACTTCCAATGCTGAACCAACACTGCCATCTCTATAATAAAACCACTTTCTACATACTGCCAGATCTGACTTCTAATAGTTTGCTTTGTTAAATGAATTTCTATGTTCATACTTTTTTCTTCTATTATCTTTATCCAGTTTTAGGATTAGCACAATGTTGAGTTCCTAAAATTAGGAGAGAAGTGTTCCTTTTTTTTCTGCTTTAAATGTTTTATATAATTTACCAGTTAAAATGTATACCAGCCTGTTGTTGTCATATAGGTAGGTTTTCAAGCTAGGGATATACTTTCTTTAATAGGTGCTATTCAAATTTTATATTTCCTCCAGAGTTAGTTTCACTAATTTGTTTTCCAAGGTACTTCTTAGAAGTTGTCAAATTTATTTCAAAAAAGATTTTTGTAATATGCTTCCTATATCCTTTTAAATTCTGTGAAATCTGTGGTAACATCTCCTAGGTCTTGATATTGTAATTTTAAAAGTGTATGATCGATATTGTGTAATAGGAAGTAAAGGTCTGGCGGGGGGCGGGGGAGGTGGGGGAGGGGAAAGAGGGGAAAAAATATGAGAAAGGGAAAAAAATGCAAACAAAGTCTTGCAAATAGGGAAGGATGGAGGGGGTGAATGGAGGACAGGGGAAGGGGAAAAAATGAGAACCAAGATACTCATGTAATGGTACAAGATCCCAATGATGTATGTAACTGTATTTTATACCTAAAATGTACCAATAAACTTAATGGGGAAAAATAAAAAATAAAATAACTGCATTAGAAATAATTCGTTCCTGTGAGACCTGAACCACTTTGTGAGACTAGCATTAATTTATTCATGAGAGTGTAGACCCTGTGTTCCCCATGACGTCTATTAAAGATTGTACCACCTCAACACTGTCACGTTAGGGACCAGGCTTCCAGCACATGAAACTTTTGAGGGACAAACCATATCCAAATCATAGCAAAAACTTTAATGTGACCTATCACTTCAGTAGGCAAATGGATAATCCACAGTACATCCAGACAATGGACTCTTACTCTGCACTAAGCAGAAAGGAGCTACCAGCTATGAAAAGGCATGGAAGAACCTTAAAGGCACATTGCTAAGTGAAAAAAGCCAATCTAAAAAGGCTACATACTAAATGATTCCACCTATATGACATTTTGCAAAGGGCAAAACTATGGAGACAGTAAAAATTCAGTGATTTTCAGAGGTTACGTATAATCATTAATGATGAATAAGCAGAACACAGAATTACTTTAGGACAGTGAAACTATTCTGTGTGATACTGTAATGATGGATGCATGCCATTATATATTTGTCAAAACCCATACAATGTACCAGATCAAAAGTGAACATTCCTTTAAACTATGGACTTTGGGTAATGATATATCAATGTAGGCTCATTAACTGTTAACAAATGTACCATTTTGTGGGGCTGTCAGTAACAAGGGATGCTGTGTGTGTGTGTGTGTGTGTCTGTGTGTGTAGGCAGAGTGCACATAGAAATTCACTGTGCTTTCTGTTAAAATTTTGCTGTAAACCTAAAACTGCTCCAAAAAAATAGTCACTTAAAATACACCTAGATAAACTAAGGTTACTTCTGCCTCCATTTGGCTGGCTCAAACAAGATGCAGCATGTTTAAAGTTGTTGGTGGAAATTTCTGTGGAAAAATATCAGAATTAAATCTCTTAAAGGTCATTAACAACTAGCTTTCACCAGACAATAATTTGACGCAATATACTGAACAATTCACTCTAGACTAGAAACATTGTCTCACAATCATATGTGTTTAGTTTTGTGCACAATATCCTCAGTCCTTTTTTTTGAAGCTATTTAATAATAGTTACATAAATGGTGAAATACAATTGCAAAAATTAAGAACAATTCACATTGGTTGTGAACTTTACAGTTTATAAAGAGTTTCATCATTAGCATCTTACTTGATCCTCTGTACCACCTCAATGTAGAAAAGTGAAAAATAAATAAGCAAAGAAAATGTGACTATATGACTGGAAAATGATTGAAGAAACTGGCTGTAATGCACCACTGCTACTTCCTTCTACCTTATTCTTCTTGTAACTGGCCAAAAAATATTACAAGACATCCCATCTGTGCCACCAGACAGACATGTGAAACAATAATATTAGAAAGTAAGACCACTGCCCTCAATGCTGTGGAACGGAGCTGCCCCCTAGCACAGGGGAGGTCAACATTCTGGGCCACCGTACCACCACTCCCAGTGCTGAGGAGGTGAGCAGCATGGGCACCAGCAACACACATCCCTCCTCTCAACCTCCCCACCCCCATGGAAATGAGAAGACATGTAAACAAGTCTCAAAACCAGACTTCCAGATCACCTAAAGTAGTGCCAAATGGAAACTAAAAGGAACAATCTGATACTCAACAACCTGGACTCCCTGAACTGGCAACAAAATAGGATCTGGAAAAAATGAAATCAAAAATAGGGAGGGCTAGGAATGGGGAAAAAATAAGAACAAAGATGCATCATGTAAAGGTACAAGTTCCTAGTGAGAAATGTAAATGTGTTGTATACCTAAAATGCACCAATAAAAGAATTTAAGAAGGAAAAAAAAAGAAATAATTTCTCAGATAACAGCAGAGATTATGCCCACTGTGCAGGACATGATTAATAAGTCTAGAGGGGACACAGATAAATAAAAAGAGGAGCTAAGGAGCATGATGAAATCCCAACATAGGAAACAAATGGAATCCATAAAACAGATGCAAACAGATTCCAGGAGATTAAAAACTCCATTGAAAGTCTACACAGCAGAAGGAGCCAATGTGAGGAAAGAATTTCAGATATAGTAAAGATAAGACTGCAATTAGAGACCAGGAAAAGAACAATTTCTTTAAAATAGTAATGGACCACGAGAAATCAATCCAGCAGGTGCTAGAAGATGCAAAGAAGAATACCATAAGACTGATTGGAGTCAATGAAGAAACAGGAGAGAGTGCAGAAGACATAAAAAAACTGTTCACAGAAGGGATGGCAGAAAACTTCCCAAGCAGGGGAAAAGAGCTTGACATACAGATAAGTGAGGCATATAGGACTCCAACTAGCCTTGATCAATAAAAACCTACACATAGGCATATAATAGTTAAGATTCTAGAAACACAACAGAAGAACCAAATTCTGCAAGCAGTTAGAGAAAAGAAACAAATTACATACAAAGGAAAACCTATCAGAATCACAGCAGACTTCTCAAGGCAAACCCTCAAAGCAAGAAGACCTTGGAATGACATATTTCAATCCCAAGGGAAACCCCAGATTGATGTACCTCCAACCCAGATTGATGTATCCTGCAAAACTGTCTTTCAAAACTGAGGGAGAAATGAGATACTTTCATGACAAAGAGCACCTTAGGAACTTCATGAATACCAATCCAGCATTCCAAAAACTTTTACACAATATTCCTAGGAAAAGACAATAAGGATCACAACCCAGGAAGCCCAGCAGAATGAATCCATTGGGCACCACAAGAAATTAAACACAAAAGGGGATAATCCAATAAAATGAAAAAGTCATGACAATGTTAAGTCAATATGTATCAGTTATAATGATCAGTATTAATGGTCTCAGTTCACCAATCAAAAGAAATAGATTGGCAGAATGGGTCAAGAAGCAAGATCCAACAATATCCCACATACAAGAATCACTTAATTCAAAAAGAAACTCATAGACTGAACTTGAAAGGGTAGAAAACAATACTAGATGTGACAAGAACCTGAAAAAAAGCAGGAGTAGCTTTCCTCTGCAGATCAAGCATCTTTCAAACCAACATTGATTAAGAGAGACAAAGAAGGACACTACATCCTTGTAAAGGGAACAATCCAAGAAGAACAGATGACAATCATAAACATATATGCACCAAACATTAGTGCACCCAACTATATAAAACAAATACTAACAGACATGAAAAATCAAATAAGCACTAATACAATAGTGGTGGAAGACCTCGATACCCCATTGTCACAAATAGATCAACTAGACAAAAAAGAAGCAACAAAATACTAGAACTCAATCAAACTTTTGAACAAATGAACTGAACAGATGTGTACAGAGTGTTCCACCCTACAAAATCAGAATACACATTCTTTTCAGCTGCACACGGGTCATTCTCCAAAATAGACCACATACTCATTCATAAAACATGTTTAAGTAAGTGCAAAGGAATTGAAGTTATCCCTGTATATTATCAGACCATAGTACAATGAAATTGGAGATACATAGCAAAAAGAAACTGGAAAAATTTCATAAAAAACATGGAAACTGAACAACACACTTCAGAAAAACTAATGGGTCACAGAAGAAATCGAAGAAGAAATCAGACAGTTCCTACAATTAAATGAAAATGACAATACAACCTATCAGAATCCATGAGACACAATGAAAGCAATCTTACGAGGGAAATTCAGAGCAGTGAACACTCATTTTAGGAAAACAGAGCAAGCCCAATTAAACAACCTGATGCTGCACCTCAAGCTCTAGAAAAAGAAGGGCAGGACAAACTCAAAACTCATACAAGGAAGGAAATTATAAAGATCAGAGCAGAAATCAATGCAATGGAGACTAAGAGAATGATACAAAAAAAATCAATGAAGCCAAGAGTTGATTCTTCGAAAAACTAAAGAAAATTAACAAACCCTTAGCCAACCTTATCAGAAAAAGGAAAGAAATGGCCCAAATCCATGCAATTAGGAATGAAAAGGATAAAATTACAACGGACCCAGCAGAAATCCAGAGGATCATCAATTCGAGAACCTATACACCAATAAGATGGAAAACACAGAAGAAATGGACAGATTCCTAGATACATATGAATTACCAAAGTTGAACGAAGAAGACCTAAAAATTCTAAACAACGTAATATCAATCAATGAAATTGAAAGTGTAAGTAAAAACTTGCCAACTAAGAAAAGCCTGGGTCCTGATGTCTTCACTGCCGAATTCTACAAGACATTTAGAGAGAAACTACTGCCACTACTGTTTAAACTCTTCAATGAAATTGAAAGGGAAGCAATACTCCTGAATTTATTCCTGGAAACAAGCATCACCTTGATCCCCAAAGCAGAGAAAGACCCAACTGAAAAAGGGAACTATAGGCTACTAATCTCACTAATGAGCATTGATGCCAAATCCTTAACAAGATACTGGCAAACTGAATGCAGAAGATCATCAAGAAGATCATACACCCTGACCAAGTGGGATTTATCCCAGGGATGCAGGAATGGATTGTTCAGCATACGCAAATCAATAAATGTAATACACTACGTCAATAAAGCCAAGGGAAAAACCCATATGATCATCTCAATAGATGCAGAAAAAGCATTTGACAAAATTCAACATGTATTTATGATAAAAACTCTACAAAAAAATTGGAATGAATGGTCTCTACCTCAATCTGATAAAAGCCATCTATGAAAAGCCAACAGCCAATATCATACTAAATGGTCAAAAATTGAAATCCTTCACACTAAAATCAGGATCAAGACAAGGATGTCCACTATCACCATTCCTGTTCAATATAGTCTTGGAAACATTAGCCACAGCAATTAGACAAGGGAAAGAAATAAAAGAAGTAAAGACAGGAAATGAAGAAGTCAAATTGTCATTATTTGCAGATGACATGATACTGTATATAGAAGACCCAAAGAGCTCCACCAAAAGTCTTCTAGACTTAATAACCAACTTTAGTAAAGTAGCTGGATACAAGGCCAACACACAAAAATCAATAGCTTTCCTCTACATGAACAACAGACTCACTGAGAGAGAAATCAGGCAAACAATCCATTTAACAATAGCATCCAAAAAACTGAAATACCTAGGAATCAACCTAACAAAAGAAATCAAAGACCTCTTCTCTGAAAACTATGGCACTCTGAAAAGAGAGATTGAAGATGATATCAGAAAATGCAAAGATATCCCTTGCTCCTGCTTAGGAAGACTCAACATAGTGAAAATGGCCATACTTCCAAAACTGCTATGTAGATTCAACGCAATCCCAATTGAAATTTCAGCAACATACTTCATGGACCTTGAGAAAACAATCCAAAAGTTCATTTGGAACAAGAAGAGACCAAGAATAGCAAAAGGAATTCTAGGCAACAAAGACATGGCAGGGGTATCACAACCCCCAACTTGAAACTATACTACAAAGTTACTGTGATAAAAACAGCATGGTATTGGCTAAGAAACAGACCTGAGGAACAATGGAATAGATTAGAAGATGCAGAAACAACTCCAGACACACTCAGCCACCTCATCTTCAACAAAGGAGCCAAACACCCTCACTGGAAGAAAGATAGCCTCTTTAATAAATTGTGCTGGAAAAATTGGGTTTCAACATGCCAAGGATTTAAACTAGACCTATATCTCTCACCATGCACTAAACTAAAATCAAAATGGATTAAAAATCTAAATATTGAAACAAAAATGATGAAGCGGCTGGAACAGCGGTTAGGTAGAACTCTTGAAGACATTGGTGTAGGAAAAGATTTTATGAACAAAACCTCAGTTGCCCGTGAACTAGCACAAACAATCAACAAGTGGGATCTCTTCTTATCAAAAAGCTTCTGCTCAGCAAGAGAAACCACCAACAGAGTGGAGAGACAATCCACAATGTGGGAAAAAATTTTCACCTGCTGTTCCTCAGACAAAGATCTACTGTCTAGAATCTATAAAGAACTTTAAAAAATCAGACCTCCCAAATTTAAAGACCCAATCCAAAAATGGGCATCTGAAATGAACAGACATTTCTCACACAAAGAAGCAGAAATAGGATAGAAACATATGAAAAAATGTTCAACATCACTGGTCATTCAAGAGATGCAAATGAAAACAACGCTGAGATTCCACTTCACCCCAGAAAGAATGGCTGCTCTCAAGAAATGAACCAATAACAAATGTTGGTGGGGCTGTGGGAAAAGAGGAACCCTGCTCCACTGCTGGTGGGGGTGTAGACTGGTGCAACCACTGTGGAAATCAGTATGAAGACACCTCAAAGAACTAGGACTGGAAATCCCATTTGATCCAACTATTCCCCTGCTGGGTATCTTCCCCAAAGAATTAAAAGTATCATACCACAGTGATATATGTGCACCCATGTTCACAACAGCACAGTTTGTAATAGGTACAACTTGGAAGTAGCTCAAGTACCCATCAACTGGAGACTGGATAAAGAAAATGTGGGTTTTTTAAAATAAAATGGAGTTCTACTCAGGCATAAAAAATGAAAAATTATAGACATAGCTAAATGGATGCACATTGAGGCAATACTCTTAAGTGAAATAAATAGAACACACATTTGTAAATATAGAATAGTTTCTCTGATGTGAGAAACTGAAAGTGTAAAAAATGACTAAAAGGTATAATTGTTAATGTGAAATAGGAAGAAAAGAGGCAAAGGGGAAGGAGAAGTGGGAGGGGTAGTGGAAAGAAAAGAAGGGAATGGAATTAATATGAGAAAATGAAAAGATGGAAACAAAGTCTTTGTAAATAAGGAGGGATGGAGGGGTTGAAGGGAGGGCAAGGGAATGTGGGAAAAATAAGAACCAAGAGAGATTATGTAAAGGTGCAAATTTCCAATGATGAATGTCATTATATTGTATACCTAAAATGTACCAATAAAATTAATTTTAAAAATAAAAAGTCCAAATCAAAAAACAAAACAAAACAAAAAAGAAATTGAATCATATTTGGGGGAGCTGCAATTACAGTGAACATCGTTGTGATTTGTAATGTCATTTTAATTGCACGCATTTTATTTGCCTGAGTTTTGCCATAAAATAAAAGTTTTTCATAATCCTTTCCTTTTGTAATAATGAAGTTATAGAGAACACATTTTCTATATCTACAACTTCTCTTAGCAAACCTAAAGTGAAAGGTTTTTTTCCCCTTCATATTGAAGAAAAAATTTAAGGTCATCTCTTTTCCTGTCTTTTTCTCTAAAAGGTATGGCAGAATAGTCATTTACTTAATATCCTGTTTCGGTGTGGGCATTACCGGAGTTGTGGTGGCATTTGCACCAAATTTCCCTGTGTTTGTGATCTTCCGCTTCCTACAAGGTGTGTTTGGAAAGGGCACATGGATGACTTGCTACGTGATTGGTAAGACTTTGATATACCCTCTTCTCTGTTTGGGAACTGGGGTCAGGTGGCCAAGAAATGTTGCCAAGTGGGCCTTCCTTTAACAGTAATTACAAGAGACTTCCTTACAGTGACAGTAATTGCAAATAGAAGGGCTTGAGAGCAGGCTTCTGACTTCTCTGGAGACTGAAATGCTGTTTTAATTTGGGAACTAAATATAAACATCATAAAATACTGTGATAAACCACCTCTGAGCATTCCTGTCATAGTTATCACATTTTCCAGCTTTGCTTTACTGGGAATTAATTCCCATAAAAATTTCAGTATTTCCTTGAAACATTTTAAAAGTATTTTCTGTCCTTAAATATGATTTTTAATTCTCATATATATGAACTATTTACCATGTGGGAGATATGTTCTAAAAATGAAAAGTTTATGAGCCTTTGTTATCTCTCTCTCATACCTAGAAAGTTTGACCTTCTGTTTATGAAAGAAAGCCTTCCCTCTACTTTTTGCTCATATTATTGGAAAAGTCCAGCTGCTCCCTTTGGCTCAATTTCTAATATAAGACCATCCACCTACTACACTTCAATTCATTGTAGATTCATGACTAGGGTAATGGGAAGGCTCTTCTTGAATTATGGCTCTAGATTTTTGGAGGCCACTCTTTCATTACTGCTATACCCAAGCAATGCCTAATTTTAAAATCTTTTCAAAACCTTTTTATGGATGGGAAAAGGAGAGGGAATGCTAAGAGAAATTGTCATTGACTGGAGCAGAAGGGACAGCTTTGGAATGTGAGACATTTTTAAGGAGACCCACATATACATGAATGTTCCAAGTTGTGATCTTAGGACAGCATTAAGATAGTTTATCCCAGGATGACCAGAGCAGAATAAATCAATGAGTAGGAAGGGGCAGAGGAGGAAGGATTCTAGCAATAAAATTTCCCATATGATTTTAAAAAGAAATGTTACATAAATGAGAAGTCTAACACTGTGGCAAGAATTGTCACTTAATAAAAACTATCTTGTTATAATGAAAAGCATTTGTAGAATCTGATGTTCATAGTGAACCTCTGTAAACTATAATGTGTAAATCTTTAAAGACACAATGATAAAAATTTAGCAGTTTACTATATTGTTTTGACAATTACAATTACTTTCCAAAGTAATCATCATTGAAGTCTCCCTAAAGCCAGCGCATATTCTTTGTATTGCCCAACCATACCCAGGAGGGTACCAAGCTGGGTACCTAAGAGGAACATGGCAGAGGAGAGACTGAGACAGAGGCATTTAAGGAAAGTGGAAAGTGTATCTCCATCGTTTCAGCAAGTGTGGAAGCCTCAGTATCTTTGAGTTCTAGAGTGTTCTCAAAATGCTAATGGATAAACAGGTGTCACGTCTCTGTTTATTTTGGAGCTGATCTTGAGCTCCTCTAACCTCTTGTGTTTGTTTTCCTTCAGTGACAGAAATAGTAGGTTCAAAACAAAGGAGGATTGTGGGAATAGTGATTCAAATGTTCTTCACCCTTGGAATCATAATTCTCCCTGGAATTGCCTACTTTATCCCCAATTGGCAAGGGATGCAACTAGCCATAACGCTGCCCAACTTTCTCTTCCTCCTTTATTACTGGTAATGTGGTTTTGGTCATTATCATATTTATACTTATTCCACAGAAATGTAGAATCTAAGCCAACATGAAAATGAAAGAAATAAAGGAAATTTTCTAACATTTCCAGAAGGGATATGGACTTTGAAGATTTTCCAAGTACTTGAGAATTTATAGTGATTATTTATTCATTATAAGATTAATGGTTGTTACTAAAAGTGATAAAATACCAAAATGCAAAAATCTAGAGAATTGCGTTGTATTTTATTATTTTACAATATCTTAATGAAAACCATGAAGCAGCAAACTATATCTGCCAGTATTTCAGAAAGCAAATTGAATGTAATTAAATTAATTTGCTTCTCTGTATGCTTTATTGAGCGAATTAACATGACTCAAGAATTCTATGAGGAATAAGAAAATGTTAAGAGCATCAGAAATTAAATTATCAAGAAGGTACAGGTATATGCATTTGACTCTTATTAATGCAGACATGTTTTAATCATTCCTTTCATTTAATTTTAATCTGTCAGCAAATCAATTTACATAAATCAAGTTATTAACTTCTTCCTAATACTCACTAAACCCCAATTCTTTTCATATATGTGCTAGAGATACTATATTGTAGGACAGCCTGGTCTTGCAAAAGCAATGTAATATTATTTTTATGATCAGTGACCCAATTACAAAATTTACATTTTTTCATTCATTAAAATTTGCAAAGATAGTCTATGTTTCAGAGAGTTTACTGTCAGCTCATAGAATCATTGCAACCTGTACCTAACTGCAAGATGCATTTTGATAGAAAAATTCACGTCATAAACTTTTAGGTTTTGAAATTCCTGACATAACTCAAAAAAACCTCCTTCTTTACTAGGGTGGTTCCTGAATCTCCCCGCTGGCTGATTACTCGGAAGGAAGGAGACAAAGCATTAAAAATTTTGAGGCGCATTGCTAAATGCAATGGGAAATATCTCTCGCCAAGTTACTCAGAGGTAATTTTATTCATTAATAATAACAAATATTGTTAAAGTGGGGATGAATTTATTACTTATGTACTTAATTTTGCTCCTTAAAATTATAAATCTTACATAAAATCTTACCAAGTCATTTCTAGTTGAGGTTAATTGATCATTTCAGTCTGTATTTTAATAGTTGGACCAAGTTCCTTTAATTATTGTTCTTTATTTACTGTTGGTCTCATACCAATGATTCATTTTTACTGCCCAAACTATGAATCTTTCCTAATATTCATTTCACTTTGAAGATTCATTTTTAAATTCAGTCTCGGAAATACTATTTATTCAAATTAGAGCTCAACTAACAATGCAGTATTTCAGCTGTAGGCGCACATTGCTTTCTTCCCTCTCTGCCTTTCCTTTCTTCCTCCCTCCCTCCCTCTCTCCTTCCCTCCCTTCCTTCTTTCCTTCTTTTTTTCCTTCCTCTAGCAAAGGTTGTTTAGGAATCTCTGTATGGGGAAAATGAAAAGCTTATTCTTTGCCCTGTGGAAAATATGTTATGCAGTTGAGGATACAATACATATACTCAAAGTAACTGCTGAATAATTAGAGAACAGCATACAGAAAATATATGACAGTGCTTTAGCTGCAAAGATCAAGTGAATGCAGGGTAATGAAAGGATTATTATAAAAGGAATACTAGTGCTTGCTTTGGCAGCACATACAAAATTGGAACTATACAAAGAAGATTAGCGTGGTCTCTGCACAAGAGTGACATGCAAATTCATGAAGCATCCCATATTTTTTGTAGACTGTGATATTTAAGAATTATCTGGGCTGAGTGAGGGTCACTTATTCTCATTACATTATCATATAGACATTTAATCATGTAATAGTTCAGATATATTCCAGTAAGAGAATGCCAGTGCAGTCTATGTGTAGAGTAGTAATGAAGTTCCTTTTGAGTTAAAAAGTGTCACATTTTTTAATTGCAAGATTTCTTTTTAGAACACATAAGGCACAATCTGGTCTTTTGGCATGCACCCACTGCGGACTTTTGCCTCTTCTGTAATAGCTGACCGTGGCAGTGTAATAGTAAGACACTCATTAGAGATGTTGCCCACACCCTGTTGTCTCTACTTTTTCTTTTGCAGAACTCAGCAAAATTCTGATGATGTACAATATTCATACTTTAGGTTGAATACATTACTATTTGATTCCTGGCTGGTAGATCTTAGCTACTACACCTTAATGAGAGAGTGCTGCAGAGTGTAAATAAGATTCCTTCCCTTTATTACACTGGCTTTTAGCTTAGAAAACTGGTTTTAAAAAATGTTGGTTTCTCATCAAATGGGAGTGTTCTCTGTCCTACAGAAAGGAATCTTCTAGAACAGTGGTGGCAAACCTGCATGCCACAGTGGGCATGCAGAGTCCTCTCTGTCAGCATGCAAACAAGTTGCCCCAGCAGCTGATCATTGAAAAACAGGGTTTTTTTCCAAACTAAAACCTCAGCGTTCAGGTTTAATAGCAGTGTTGGCACTTTGGGATAAATAGGAGGGTTTTGGCTGCAGATTAGGCACTTGGTCTCTAAAAGGTTCACCAATCACTGTCCTAAAAAGATTTGTGCTGAGTTCTTTATGAGAGATCAAAAAGGTCCCATGCCTGTCCACACTTTGCACCTGAAAATGTGTGAATGTAAACGTGGTTTCAGGTGGGAGACTGAGATTTTCCATAATATTTTTACACTGGTCTTTGAAGTATGATAGTTTTCAGAACACAAATTGGTTTCATTCCACAGAAAATTGTCACACACTGTCATCTTGTAACTGTATAGTATTGAAGTTTGAAATGCATACTGAAGAATTGTGAGGGCTTAAAAAAATCCTTTTAAATATTTATATAGTTTTGCATGGTCTCATGTAGAGAGTTCTTCTAGCCATTGAGATGTATATTTAATGAGGAAATTCTACATGTTGTTCAATGCAACCTTCCTTACAAATCTGGTGAATTATGGTGTTAATCCTCATAAGTCTACACACTGCAGGTACCTGAAGATCACATGAGTGTGGCAGTTGTGGTGGTGAAGCTGGTTGTGAAAACTTCCTGTAAAGCCATGCCTCACAGGTCATTTTACCAGCCAGCCCGGACACCAAGTCACATGTGACAGTGTCTGATGGGTAGCAAGTAGCGGAGCCCTTGCAGGTGGCACTCAAGACACCCAACTCCACCAGACTGTGAACAGTCAGACTTTCTCTGCAGCTTAGAAAACAGACGTGCCACTGAAAACTCCAGACAGAGGAAGTGGACCTATGTGGACAATATTGTGCGTCTCCCTCCCTTTTTTTAAGTAGAGGACAAATGAATACAATTTTTTAAAAAAACTTTAATATGCACGGCCAACAAATAAATCAGTATAAATTACTTATGAATCCCCCTCCTATGTTCAGGTCTTTAATAGTTAAGATTTCTTCTCTCTCCTTTTTTAAAAGAGTAGCAATTATCTTTTGAGCCTATGAAATTTTTAAAGTTTAACAATGTTATGGTCCACCTTTTTCTTATTATAGAAACTAATGTGGCTTTTGTCATGTTCTTAATTCTTGGGACAAATTGCAAGACAGTGAGATAGTTTAAAATTACCTTTCATGTTGGAAAACATCTAAAAATGAGAATCCAGTGATATTTAAAAACAAATGCTACATAAAAGTTAAAAAAAAGGAATATTAACAATTGTGGCAGATATGGATCTTGACTTAAACCTTAAAATTATTAGACAAAAATATTGCTAAAATATCAGCATTGTTTTCTTTGTAGCATTCAGCTTGTTTTGATAGACATATTCTAAGAAGAATGTTCTGACAAGAAACGAGTTTTGTTGGTTTCATCATTCCTTTCCCTCCCACCCAACCACCCCTATGTTGATCAGATTTATGTGAAGTGAGAAACAGTAGTCTCTCTTTACAAAGGTTTCAACTGAGCAGTTGTCACGGTTGCAAGTAGTTTAATGATGATCCAACACTCACCAGCTTATGACCAATCTTATGTTTTCTGTACACCACTTACTCCCCTTACCTGATTAAGAATCATATGCCAGCCTTCAGGTCATTTCATTTTGCAATATTTTTCTCTAACATAGAAACACGTTCATATTTACTTGACTGTAGGACCATGTGTGCACTATCTTCAGGACATTGCTGAACGAACAGTAAAAAATATTCATTTGGCTCTCATAATTCATTGTAAGTAATCAGAACTTGGATCCAGCTGTGAAGACAGGTAGCTATGGTATGAGCAAATTGGAAGGGCAATGGTATATAGAAAATAATCCTAGCACCATTATTCTAATAAAAATAATTAAACATAATTTCTTAATATCAAATATCAAGTCAATGTTTCCAATTGCCTGATTGTCTTGCAATGTTTTACAGCTCTTTGTTGCCTTAGGCTCGTCATGAAGCTTGTATATTGTCTTGGTTGATACGCCTCTTTAGGTTTCTTTCATCTGTAAGCCCTTTTTCTTTTCCTTACAACTTTGAGGGTGAAGCATCTTGGATGTTTTTCCTGTAGAGTTTTCTGCAAACTAACTTCTCTTGGTTACATCTCTTAGGCTCCTTTAACACTTCCTCTGTCTTTGTAATTACCTGTAAGTTGGTAGTTAGAGTTCAATTTGGTCTGTGTTCATTATTTTTGGCATGACTACTTCATAAGTGGCTTCATACATTTCCATTAGACAGACCTAGTGTCTGCTTGTCTCTTCTTTGGGGACATTGATTGCCACTGATAATCATAGTCTGAATGAATTAAAAATGACAGTATTATCATTGTATCATTATTTCTTCATTTATTTCTGGTATACTTGTATAGAAACTAAATTTTTTAATCAACTCTTGGTTACCCTAGGAAATAGTTCATCTCAGAAATAAAATTTTCTTTTCAAATTAATGAATTTGTTCTTACATGCTCCAAAAGTGAACAGAGTTATGTGGCTTTTTAAACCTCATTATAAACTCCTGGATTTAAACAATCCTTTGTGGTTATTTCGGTAGTATCTTTATTGGTATTCAAATTGTCCCATCTTGGGGTAGATGCAGCTTAGCTGCCCTCATCTGGTAGTTTCTGAACACTTCCTTGCACTTCTAATACAGTGGATTTTTTAACCTCCCTTCTCCAGTTCCAGTCTCAAACTTGGAAATGTGTTTCTTCAGGAATGCTTTGGTTAACAAATGCCTTCCAACCTAAGCTATCCATCTCTAATTTTTTTTTATTGAGTTTATTGGTACATTTAGGAATACCTTATGATCACATTCATCATTGAGAATTTGTACCTATACATGATATATCTTGATTCTTATTTTTTCCCATAACCTTCCCTTCCCTTCAACCCCTCTGGCTCCCCATATACATAAGCTTTGTTTCCATTTTTTCCTTCTTCCCTTCAATATTTTTCTTTCCCTTCTCCCCACCCCCGAGTTCCGCTTCCCCTTTGAACATTTTCTTCCTATTTCACAATACCTGTTATACATTTTGGTCCTCATTTACACCTTCAGTTTCTCACATCAGAAAAATGATTCAGTATTTACACGTGTGTCCTATTTATTTCACTTAGGAGTATGGCCTCAGGGTGCATCCATTTAGCTGTAAATGTCTCAAGTTTATCTTTCTTTATGGCTGAGTAGTACTCCATTTTATAAACACACACGCACACACACACACACACACACACACACACACACCTTCTTTATCCACTCACCAGTTGATGGGCTTTTGGGCTGTTTCCAGGATTTAGCTGTTACAAATTGTGCCACTATAAACATAGGTGCACATATGTCGCAGTGGTATGATGCTTTTAATTCTTTTGGGAACATACCCAGCAGGGGAGTATCAGGGTCAAATGTGACCACTAATCCTAGTTTTTTGAGGAATCTCCACAATTTCCACAGTGGTTGCACCAGTTCACATTTCCACCAATAGTGGAGAAGGGTTCCTTTCTCCCCGCAGCCTTGCCAGCATTTGTTATTGATTGATTTCTTGATAGCAGCCATTCTTCCTGGAGTGAGATGGAATCTCAGTCTAGTTTTCATCTGCATCTCTGAAATGACCAGTGATGTTGAACATTTTTTCATATGTTTCTTTGCTATTTCTACTTCTTTGTCTGAGACATGTCTGTTCATTTCAGATGCCCATTTTTGGATTGGGTCTTTAAATTTGGGGGCAGGTGTCTGATTTTTTTAGTTTTTTTTAATATATTCTAGATAGTAGATCTTTGTCTGAGGAACAGCTGGTAAAAAATTTTTCCCACATTGTAGGTTGTCTCTTAGCTCTGTTGGTGGTTTCTCTGACTGTGCAGAAGCTTTTTAATAAGATGAGATCCCAGTTGATTCTTTTTGCTAGTTCCTGTGCTACTAAGGTTTTGTTCATAAAGTCTTTTCCTATGCCAATGTCTTCAAGAGTTCTACCAAACCTATCTTCCAGCAGGTCTATTGTTTCTGTTTTAATATTTAGGCCTTTGATCCACTTTGATTTTATTTAGTGCATGGTGAAAGATAGGCATCTAGTTTTAATCTTTGGCAGGTTGAAACCCAGTTTTTCTAGCAGCATTTATTAGAGGCTATCTTTCTTCCAGTGAGGGTGTTTGGCTCTTTTATCAAAGATGAGGTGGCTTAGTATGTCTGGAGTTGTTTCTGTGTCTTCTAATCCGTTCCATTGATCCTCAAGTCTTTTTCTTTGCCAGTCCCATGCTATTTTTATCACAGTGACTTTGTAGTATAGTTTCAAGTTGGGGATTGTGATACCCCCCTGTCATGTCTTTATTGCCTAGAATTGCCTTTGCTATTCTAGGTCTCTTCTTGTTGCAAATGAATTTTTGAATTGTTTTCTCTAGTTCTGTGAAGTATATTGTTGGAATTTTCAATCGAGATTACTTTGTATCTATATATCGCTTTTGGAAGTATGGCCATTTTCACTATATTGGTTCTTCCTACCCAGGAACAAGGAATGTCTTTCCATCTTCTGATATCCTCTTTGATCTCTTTTTTCAGAGTGCTGTAGTTTTCAAAGTAGAGGTCTTTTGCTTCCTTTGTTAGATTGATTCCTAGATATTTCAATTTTTTAGATGCTATTGAGAAAGGAATTGTTTCCCCAATTTGTCTCTCTGTGTGTCTTTTATTCATGTACAGGAAGGCTATTTATCTATGAGTGTTGGCCTTGTATCCAGCTACTCTACTGAATCTGGCAGTTAAGTCTAGAAGTCTTTTAGCGGAGTTTTGGGGTCCTCTATGTAGAGTATCATGTCATCCTAAAATAATGACAGTTTAACATCTTCCTTTCCTATCTTTATTCTATTTTTTTCTTTCTCTTATCTAATTGCTATGGCTAATGTTTCCAAGACTATATTGAACAGGAGTGGTGATAGTAGACATCCTTGTCTTGTTCCTGATTTTAGCGTGAAAGATTGAAGTTTTTAACTGTTTAGTATGATGTTGGCTGTTGGTTTTTCATAGATAGCTTTTATCATGTTGAGATAGAGACCATCTATTCTAATTTTCTGTAGAGTTTTTATCATGAATGCATGTTGGATTTTGTCAAATGATTTTTCTGCATCTATTGAGCCATGTCTAATCTTTTTAATTGTATAGCATGTAGAAAAAGCAAAGTATTGTCTTCAAAAAGAGAAGAATTTAGCATTTTCAGTTTAAAACACCTAATAACTGAGTTTAGTTATATTATAAGCCAAGCCATAGTTTTCTGTGTCAAAGATCCCTATGTTCCCACAAGACATAATAATGTGCAAAATATCTTTTATGATAACCCAGAAAAACTGGCCAGCAATAAGGCATTTTACTTGATCTCCAACACTAAAATCAAAGCAGGTAGTCTTACAGCATTTGTGCAATGATAAGCATGGCCTGTATTAATTACTCATATTTCAGTGACTCAAATAAATATTGTCCATGTCAATGTTAGGATCGCCTTGAAACCTCATGTTTACACAATTACTTCACATTATAGTACTAGCCTGCATCTGGCACTCTGGATACCAACTCAAGGACATTCAGGCCCAGAGGTGAACTGCCAAGTGCTCTCTGTTTTCCACAGAACCTCTTCCCAGTAAATTCTGACTTTCAAAATTTGTCATTGTATAAATTGCCTGATCTTTCAAGACCTTGCTCTAATGTCCGCCTTATCCTTGGGGTGCCCGTAGTAGGGAAAAGAGAAAGTTTGAATAGATTTTAAAGAGTCTGGTAAGATTTAAAGTAGCACTAGGAGATTTGACAGCTCTGTGCTCTCCTCTTCAAAAGTACCCCAGCTACCTGCTGGTTCCATCTCTGACAGCAGAGGTCCTGGGATGTTTTAGGGAATCCTAAGGACCTAGTTTAAAACTACCCAAAGCCTAAATTCACTATAAACTAGGATTATACCAGTCTCTGAGGTTTTAGTAACTGGAGGGGAGAAAATAGGTACAAGGCATTTGATTCCAGCATACAGCCAGGTGGATTAGTCCATCATTTGTCTGTTTTGTCAGTCATCTCAGTTGTATATCACATGGATGTTTCTCTTTTCATGGGTAGACAACTCTGTCTCTCTATCTCACTGGTCCTTAGGCTTCTATTTGCTGAAGATCCTGGGTAGCCTCTGGCTCTGTGACAGTGATAGCAAGAAGGTTAAAAAACAAATGGAAGTGACCAGAACTTCAGAATCTCTGAATATACCAACAATGTAACTATTATTCTCTGAGGAAGTCCAAAATCAAAACCCATTGCCAAACAGCCAAGTGGTTTGAGCTCATAGGAAGTTGTGTAGAAATTGGAATCAAAAATATGGGTAGGATTTTGAACAGTAGGTAATTATCTGATGCAGAAGAAGGACTAGTTTAGACAGCTAGGCCAATGATTCCTAAAGTCTTTTAGCCTATGAATATTCTAATTTTAAGGTATATTTGAGAAAATTAAAGCCAAATTATTGGTACATCTATAATAGTTACAGCACAAACAACTCCACAGCATGGCAGGATCTCACAATATATTTAAGGACATCCAGTCATCCACTGACCCACGGATGCACATCAGTGATGAGAGCTGTTCCTGCCTTGGCCACATCTTCTGTTTTGTTCATAAGGCAAATTCCTGGCATATTTTAGTAAATGTAAAATTTTTCCTGATATCGGTTTGGCATTACTTCCTAAATATTACTTGTAATATGCTATTTCTCTGCCCTATATCTGATCATTCATTCAACTTTCCAGTCCTATGTGACAGACATATAATTATACTGTGTTCAGGGATGAAAGACATGTAGGTGAATGATGTGTATGGGAGTATTGAATAACAATGCTCATCTGAGGATATAGCTGTGATCCCACAGGCTGAAAGATGCTGAATACTTGTGCTCATCAAAACAGAAAAAATGGGAACATATTTGAGATGTTTATACTTTTTGCTAATAGTAGGCTTGGTCTATTGATAACTAGTAGAGAGCTATGATTGTTTCTTGGTGAGCTTTTTTAATTTTAAATCAAGAAGTGGTGTTATCTGTAATAGATTGTATTGATGTTCCTAAATATTCACATACTCTGTAAGAGCATTATACATCCTTGTGATTTGCCATGTGACTTGCAGCAATACCTCTTCCAAGAAAATATATGTCCACACCCATCCACACCCAGTGTCAGTCTTGTCCACCTGACTTGACAGGTCTCTACCAATCCAGGACAAAGCTTTGATTTTTAATACAAGGTCTCATTGTGTAGTTCAGACTGGCCTTGAACTCACTGTGTAGTCTAGGCTGGTCTCGAACTGGTAGCGATCCTCCTGCCTCAGCCTCCCAAGTGCTAGGATTATGTGTGTGCCACCATGGCCAGCTCCAGGATGGAGTTTTAAAAGGCAAGTTTCTGGAAGCCTCCATGCTCTTACCTTCTGCCACATATGTAGCATACCTCAAGGGTATACCACAACAGCATATCCCAGCATGGGCTCATGACAGGCAGAGCTGCAGCTGGGAGCAGAGCTGCCACAGATGGGCTACAGCTGCGCTGGGGGACATGGTCAGGGAATCACTGTTTCCTCCTCACATTACTAGGGTATCTTGGCATGCTGCAGAGATGTGGAGTGTCTAAGCATGCAGCCAAACTGATCATAACAGTACTTGTTCATTGCTAGAGTCAGAGTTAATACGTGTTTGGTCATCCAGAGGACACCTGATTGAGGTAAATTAGATGAGTGTTTGGAAATAGTCACATTCTTCTCTTCAATTCCATGGGCTGAAAATACTTCTGGGTTCCATTGATGTTGGGTATGGCAATGTAAATTGCTTTGACCTCATTCATGATGTGTGAGATGTATTGTCTGCCCTCTGATACTGGGCATAACCATGTGGTGTGCTTTGCCTGGTACAAGATCTGACACAGGTAAGGCTTGCATGTGCTTGTGTGGCTCAGCCTTATTTCTGCATTTCATCCATTACCACGGGAGAATATTTCTAGACTCACTTGTTGGGAGAATTTAGAGCAGAGTTCTTCCAGGAAAGATTCCCCAAACCTAAATCAACAATTTCCCAACCCACCCATAAATCTGAGCTAAACTAATGTTTATTATTTTATGTTACTCCCAATTTCAGACCCCAACTGGGTCCTTTTTCCTTTTTGGAACTGTGGCACCAATAGCAAGACTGAGAACCAATTGAGCAGCAAAGGAGACTTTGATTCTTGTCTGAGAATAGAAGTGGGAGATAAATTTGCTAATTAACTTCTTGACCTATTGGGGGTTAGATTATAAATGTAAGGTAAAAGAAATGAGAGAGGGGAATAGGTTAACAAAGGGGCGGAATGTTCATGCTTTTCCTAGGACCTAATATACACTTTTCAAGGATTCAGGCACCACTTCTTTTTGTTTCTTTTATGGTTCTTTCCAGTCATCATCATGGCAATTGTCAGCTGTTATGCACTGGGGGACTAGCAATTTAGCAATGCAGATGGGATTACAGTGACATTTCAGGTTGTCTGGCAGTCACTGTGGCAGCTATCTTAGATCCTTCCTGAAGGGGAACCTCTGGCCTACAGAGATCCTGTCCTCAAGAATAAACAAGATTGGAGTACTACTCAGCCATAAAGAATGAGAAACTAGAGACATTTATAGCTAAATGGATGCATTTTGAGGCCATACTCTTGAATAAAATAAATAGGACACACAGGTGTAAATACTGAATAGTTTCTCTGATGTGAGAAACCGAAAGTGTAAATAAGGATCAAAATGAATAATAGATAATGTGAAATAGGAAGAAAAGGTTCAAAGGGGAAGAGGAAGGGAGAAGGATAGGGGAAAGGAAAGAAGGGAAAGGAATAAATGTGAGAAAAGGAAAAAATGGAAACAAAGACTTTGTAAATGGGGAGGGGTGGAGGGGTTGAACAGAGGGCAGGGGAATGGGGGAAAAAAATAAGAACCAAGATATATTATGTAAAGGTACAAATTCCCAATAATGTATGTCAGCATATTGTATACCTAAAATGCACCAATAAAATTAATGAATTTTTTAAAAAGAATAAACAAGATTAAGGTGGGGTAGAGATTCAGGTAGCTGACTAGGGCAGTACAAGATTAGGAGAGGGTAATGTTGCTACTAAGATTAATGGTTGTTAATCAGCTTTATTTAACAATAGCTGACTGATACATTGGTTGATCAGACATTCTCACTGGTTGATCAGCCATGTTCAGCCATACTGAACTGGATTCTACAATCTCATAGATCACAACTGTGGCAGCATTTTTGGTTTCATTTTTGTTCAAAGATTTTAAAGGCCTTTATCCTAAAAAAAAAAAAACCCTTTCTCTTTCTCACCTGCAAGCCCGTTCTGTATAGTGGAGAATAGTAGGTTAGTATACTATAGAGAATAGTAGGTTACAACTGTAACAAAAAGTCTCTGATAACTAAGGAGTATTCCAAATATATCCACATTCATTAATGGTATTTTTGTGCCATGTTAGCCCAATAAACTCATAAGGTTTGATTATAATTTTCTTATTTTTATGATATGCCTATATAGTTTATTGCTCATGTAAATAATCTCAGTTTATGGAGTTCCAGATATTATATCACTATCCATTTACTCATAGATATGCTCATGGGCAATTCTGATGCTATTATGTTTAGGTGATATGAAGATTAGATGTTGGAGCTTTTTGATCTCAGAGTAATTCTTTTGGGCCAGTTATCAATATGAACGATCCCACTCTGATATATCTCTAAAATAGGAAATGCGTAAACCTTGTTTAAAAGTGTTAATTTGTAGATTACCTCAGTTACCAGAAAGATTTCTAACTCTTGAGAGCCACCCTCTTTTCTATACTTTAATAAACTGTCACATAAACATTAATATTGCTACAGAAAGGGATTTTCTAGCTTTGGGAATATCAGACACTTCCTTTCAAAGGGGAATTTCTACAAACATAATTTTTGTTCTTTGGAAAGAGGAACTACATCATGATTCTGACTTTCATGGTAATTGTCAGGGTCATGTGGGATTTTGGTTCAATCATTGTGCTGTCTTTGTTAACTGTTGTTTTTAATTGTTAGCTCAGATTCAAGATTTGAAAACTCTCTGCATGGAATGCATTTCACAAGATCCATTTAAAGTGATCAAGGCCTAAGGAATACACAAGGGGTCTCCAGGTCAGTCTGGTGTCAAGAACCAGAATTCTGTAAGCCGTGAAAAAACTAAAAGATAGTAGGAAGAGAATTGCTGGAAATTTGTCCAGTCTGAAGTCTGCTTTCTTTCACTTCACACAGTGAATGCTGCCAAAAGCAAAGCCCTCATCCCTAAAATGATTCCTAAATATGATAACTATGGTATGTGTACCATCACATCAGCCTTCTATTTCCAAGTGAAAAAAAAGGGTCAGGACACTGGGTATACCCATGAAATGGACCTTTATAGCTAAGAATTAATTTAATAATACTTTATATTTTTGGAAATAAGCTGACTTTTATAAATGATATATGTAAATAAATTTCTTTAGTTTCCATGTCTTTAACTTTTTGAAAATAGGACTACATTACATAAAATGAGAAAACTGGTTATGCTACAATGAAATAGCCATAAAAATAGCACTGATGAACTGTGATACGCAAATAAGTCAAGGACCCTGAGCTCCGTTTCCAAGCATCATGAAAAGTTTCTTTCACAAATTGGAAATTTTGTCTAATAGCTTTCAGGTCAGTGTGCTGTCATTCAACCCATACAAACACTGAGGCAAGGATGCGCCAGAGCATTATATGGCTTTAATTAAATTAGAAATTCAGATGGCATATGCCTTAAAGAATGGGAGTGCAGACAGGCTAGGCAGACTTGTGAGATGCCTCACCAAAAAGCAGCACTTTGAGTGAGGAATCATGGAGAGATGGGGGCCTTCTCTCCCACTCTCACAAATCCATCTTTCCTTCTGAAATAATTAGACCAGGCTTTTGTCAAAATCTTAGCTTTTTTTTTTTTTTTTTTTTTTGCACAAGTTAAAGCTTGAGGAATACTCATCAGCGGTATGAAAGGAAAGCTCTCAGCATTACCACAGAGAACCTTCCTGTGTATGATAGCATCCACCAGTGCTGGTGGGTGGTGACACAGATGAAGAATAATGTATCACAGAACCCAGGTGTGGCTGAGTGGGATGCCCCCCTGTTGCTACTTGCCCAGGATCTGGATGCTCCTGGAACTAAAGACATTCAGAGCCAACACTGAGAATATCTGTGGCAGATGTCACCTTATGGCAAACTCAGTCCTCCCCTTCCAGGTTATCCTCAGAGGAACAGGCCAAAGATGTCCACTTGCAGACTTCCCCAGCCCCTGACCACCTCTCTCATGGTCCTTTCCCAGGAGAAACCATGAGATTCCTGGCCTGACTGGACAGTAGGGCTTGGAACCTGTTCACTTGGTGATTCCCTGTGCCCACAGCCTTTCTCTGTGTTCCTTAGCCCTTCCACCTCAGTGCCTCCTTTTTATTCTCATTCTTAATCTGGTTCAGAATCCTAAACTGTTTCACTGGGGCCCTGAACCCCTGCTTAATTCATGCCTTCCTCAGAAAGCAGAATCTGGTCACTTCCATCCTCACCCATTCATTGTCCCAGAGTGAAATGCCAGCACCATGTAGATGGCAGGACCTGCCCTTTCTGGAAACTGCTGCTGCTGAGGCTTCCTCTCCAGGCAAGTCCCCAGGCCATAGACAGCGGTGCCAGCCTGCAGAGGCCCAAGTGTGCGCCCTCCCCCACTAAGGGAAATCGTCCTGTTGCTTGACTGGGCTCAGGGCCAAACCCCTTTCCCTTCTCGGTTACTCTGCTCTCCCTGCTGAGATCCCTGAAGACCTCACTGGTAGGTCTGTGTAGGTTATGACAAAGGAGAAAAGTCCTTTGGAGAGTCAGTCATTTATTAGTTGTGTAGTATCTGGAAGTCAGTGGTGGTCACTGTCCCCTTCCTAGTGGCAGACCTTCCTTTTGCCCTTTAGGAATGTGCATCTTTTCCAGACCCAACACCCCCTGCTATGTAGAGACTCCCTTGCTTTCTTCTGGCCTAGCCCAAGCCCAGGGAGTATACACAAATAGGCTAAAATATAAAGCGAAATAAAGAAGCCACCCGGGCTTATTTCATCCCCTTAATATTAGGTGTACTCTTTGGTGGGAATTGTGAAAACATCTAATTCAATTATTTTAATTCTGGGCCTCTGTCTAATAGACTGGAGGAGTTAATTTGCTTTTGCTTTTTCTCTTTTGGGCAGGCACCAAGGGAACGGTCCTCCAATCCCTTTGATGAATCTTTGTGCTCCAAATGTGAGATGGAGAAAGATGTAGGCTTTTGCAAGTGTTTTGTTCCCGTGCCATTTGGCCCATTCTTGTGTTTTCTGCAGAACCAGTTCTTGCAGTCCAAATTACTATGCTTCCCTACTGTGAGTCAATAAGAAAATGCTCCTCTGTGTGACTGTGTTCCTCAGTGAGGGCCATGAGCACAGGGCCCACAGCCCTGTCCAGGAGCGTCGCTCACAGGTGATGCAGTGTCCTTCCTAATCCATAGCTGCTGTTGCATTGATAGCAGTGCTTGCTTAAGCTTTGACCCAGCAGGACAACTGTCTTTCTTCATAAAACTGTCTTTAAAAAAGAGATGTGGCCTGGTGACTAGGTGCAATCCATTTCAATTCTGCAGAGCTAGGTTGAGTGTTGGTGTGCACAAGTGTGCCCCTTGGATGTGTATAAATCCGGAGGAAATTGTACTAAATGATATTACATTACGTGATTGACATGTAGTGTCTCAAGCCCCCACCAAGATGGTAATCAAGGTATCAGGTGCTGAATTTTCATGGGATAAATCCTCATTTTCCCTAAAAATAACTAAAATCAAGAACCCTGTAACAGATGACTGGATGAAGAATATCTGGATTGTTTGGCAGAGCAATGCTTTTTCCTGTGGGTGCTGATGGTGGTCACACCCACTCATACAAATAGGACTCAGCCCATACAGTTCAGAGATCATCAGATCGCTCAGTTTGGAACTAATATTACAGACCTGTGCTGTTTTCTCTTTCTTACAATTTGATGCTGTTGGGGGGAAGGAAACATAATTTAACAAATATACAGAAAGGGCAACTGATTGAAAAGCCACTTGCCTTCTCCACATAGTAGATGGACCTCTTGGAAGGGGCCTGAGTACAGGAGGCCTTAAAGAGTGGAGACCTATGTGTTCTTTGCAAGAGAATTTAGAGAATGTTAGGGAAAATGGACAGAACTAAGGACTCTTTTTCTGCTAGAGGAATCTTTCACGTAATAACAAAGCTTTGTCACCTTCCCTAGTGATGAGTATAGAGGGTGACCAGAGAGGGAACCCTGAGCCAGAAGGTTAATTATTCTTGTTCACTGTCCTGCCTCCAAGCAGATCTGACCTCAGCTCCAGATTTTTTGGAATAATCACATCTGCAGTCTATTCCCAGATCACAGTTCACCAGTGGGCCATAGATCCTTAGGGACCATGAAGTTACTGCAAAGGACCACAAACCATTTGCAACCAAATCCTGTCTGTAGAATGAATTTATACTTCTTGGATAAATATGTTTTTTCAGATAAAAGTAAATGCAGTTGCAATTAATAATCACTAATGAATTAAAAGGCATTGTTAAATAATTAGGAAATTTGTGTCATTATGTGGTCTCAAAGAACAAGAATTAAATGCACAGTACCTATTACATGTTTAAATATTTTAACATTAAGCAGAAATCTTCATACTCAAAAAGGCCTGGAGCCACTGATCTGTGAGCTCAAACAGGGTTTATCTTCATCTGTTGCACTCTGTTGCAGGTATTTTCCAAGTCCAAATTATACCTATTCTTAGGAAAAACTGAGGAACCCAGTGGAGTCTTGGCATATATCAAGTTCCTGACATCTATGATCCCTTCACTTTTTGTGTTCCATAAAATAGACTCAAGTTCATTATATTCTGATCCTTTACTATATAGTATGATTAGGGTGGAGTGTCAAGTTGACTGGCTTTAGGATCCACCCAGGGGTTTATAGAGCACCTTTCGGCTACTAGACATGGTCCCTGGCCCTTTCCATTTTGGCACTGTTTCTCTGCTCTGCTTCCTGACTGCCATGAACTAAGAAGCTTTGCTGTGCCAGATCTTTCTGCTATGAGGCTACTGTCTTGGATCTAGCTGACCATAGACTGAGTCCCCTCAAAACATAAGCTAAATTAAACCTTCCATATGTTAAGTTGTGGATGTCAGGTATGGGTTCAGCAACAGGAAAGCTGACTATGTAATACACTGATTGACCTTAAGGATAAGTTCTCCAAGTAGGAGGAATTGAGTAATGGTTCAGAACTGCTTTGCTGTCTCTCAAAAGTGAATCTCTGCTTTCTTTTCTGACTTACATACAGAACCTACACACACAAACAGTTTAGATCTTAAAGGAAAAAAGGAAGGTTTACGTATGTCTCTGTGAGACCTGACCTAACCAAAGCTGACTAAAGACAATTCAAGGACTTTAAAGTTCGTCACAGTTAACATATTCTACTTATGCAGCCTGCTCTAAAATTAGCAGGGCACCAATTTTGATGTCAACTGAGTGAAATATAGGAACTGCTTCAGGTAGGGTTGTTTACAATCTCTTTTTTTCCGCACAATTCTGGAAATGGTTTAGTATGCTTTGCTGTCTAAAACTAACCAGCATCTCAAGTTCAACAAGCTAATTATTAATCATTGTAGTGAAAATATTTTTCACATTAAGAACTAAATCACAGAAGATATTATTTGTTTATCACATTTGAAGAAAATCCATTTTCCTGGGACATGAGATTATCCCAGAAACAAAAAATAGATTGCAATACACACACACTCCAGCAGTTATTTATCCTCATCTGCTCATTGTCTATTCAGCAAATAGTTACTGAGCTCTTTTTTTTGGTGGTATTTGGGGTTGAAAGCAGGGCCTTACCCGTGCTTAGCAAGCCTTCTACCATGGAATACATCCCCAGCCCTTTTTTTTTTTTTTTTTTTTGAGACAGATCTCACTAAGTGGCCCAAGCTAGCCTTGACCTTTTGATACTCCTACTTCAGCATGTCCAGTAGCTGGGATTACAGGAGTGTGCCACCATGCCCGACTCAATGCTTTTATTTTTTAATTTAATTTAATTTTTTTTTGGTACCAGGGATCGAACTCGGGTAGCCTCCATTCGATGTTTACTTTCAAAAATTTTTCCCCATATGCATTTGAGATTCCTTATATTTTTCTCTATAGTTGCTTTGCTTTTTTGATCTATTTGCAGTCTCCCCTTCTAATAATAGTTCTATATTCAACTCTACTTTTGTTGACCATATAGATATATTTAACAAAACTAAATGTAAATTTTTCCTTTCCTTTGAAGTTAGAGAACAGAGTAAAATCTGAGCATATTTTAATTTTGATTGTTTTGTGTATATGTAGACATTTGAGTTAAAGTCTAGGTTAGTACAGCTGTTAATGATGAAAATTCATCTATATGTTTGATGGAATACAATAAACCAAGTCATGGCTCAAAGTCGTATCATGTAGTGTACACAATATAACATTGATGCTCATGACTATAGTCCAGAGATCAGCAATGTGACTATAACACATTACACTATCAACAGCCTTTAGATTTGCAATTCCGGAGATGGTGTGTACCACCTACTAATGGCTTACACACAAAAGCATCTCACTTTTTTTCTAAAGAACATTTGCCTTAAGCAACAAAGGATATCCCAGTAAACAATAAAGTATCATACATAGAAAATATTCTGTGAATCAAGAACCAGAATGAGCAAATTGCACAGCTCATCAAAGGATTGTGATCTTTTTTTGAGGAGCACGTGTACTGATCTCTAAAATCTTCCACTGTTCCTAAGTTTCTTTGGAAATTTTCTCAACATTCTGAAATGAAACTGAAGGCCTTCTGAGCCACAGAAGGAAAGGAAAATGTAGTATTTGGAAAATGTAGAACCACTGAAAATGAAGGAGGTGCTGTAATAATTTCTAAGTTACTCCATGTGAGGTAATTTTTATTACTGTTGTTTGTTCTTGGGTGCAGAATTGGGTTCACCTGTCTCTCTGCACATGGATGGCACAGTCACCTGAGCCTACCACTCTCTTGGTCTTACTTGCTCCAACATGGAGCCAATTTTCTGAGTACCAGCTAACAAATAGACTCACCATTTTACCAAGTTATCATTTCTGAGTTTGAATTAGTTAACAGCCTAAAACCTGCCTACTACTTTTAAGGATCTAATATCAGGGACTTAAATATCTATTTCCATGAGGAGATTTCAGCTAGGGTACAGACAGGTTGCAGATGGTACCTGGGCATGGTGCTCATGGTTGCAGAGGTACAGTAAGTCCTTACAAATGAGTTCTGTTCAGGGATTTGTAAGTTGGACTCATTCGTAAGTCCAACAAAGTGAGTCTTATACACCTTTGACACAAATACACAATGTAAAGCATAAAAAAAAAAACACGCACCAAAAAAACTATAAATAAATGATTCTTACTTTTATAGTCTTTGTTCTTTAGAATCTTGCCAGTGTTTGAACAATTCATTTTATAAGAACAAATGACATCTAGCGTCTTCTCACCTCAGTCCATTCTCTCAATTATTTTCACTTTTCTTCCCATGGTTATTGCTTTGGTCATCCTAGAGGTCCCCTCCACATCACCACTGCATTTCCTCTTGCTTCTGGACATCCTGGGCTCTGATTGAGCACTGTCCTGCTATACACTATCACACTGTATAGTAAGCACACAGCAGCACAACTGTGACAATGTCCGGCAGACACATGAGCTACTTCTATGGTTTGCTCACATCTACAAATATTCAAATGAGAGGTCCATTCATATCTGTGAAAGTTCACAACTCGAATGTAGAAGGAGGTCATGAGATTTTAGTCACCCATCCTTTCATTAGATTTACCTGGGGGCTGAAATTTGACTTTGTCACCATTTTATGGCCAGGCAGAGGTATAGCTTTCAGCTGAAAAACTTCAGTGGTATGGTACTTTTGCCCAGGGTTCCTTCTCCTTTAGAGATACCCAGCTCATTTACGGCTTTGTGGCTTATTCCTGTGATAAACTGATTAGTCCCTATTAACTGAAATTACAGTATAAATACAATAGTTCTCATTCCTTTCTAGGAGTGTTAATGGTGTGATTATATAACAAGGACATTAACCATAAGAAACTAACCAAATCATAAAAATTGCAATTTTTCAAAATTTAAATTGAATAGCCTTTGTTTACTTAAAATAGAAACTTAGTACTTAACATAAATTTCTATCAGGAAGAAGATGGGGGCCATGGCCCCCAGTGTCCACAGCCTGGGACACTGTAGGAAAGGATCAACTCTCAGGCTCTTGTTTTAGCAATTCCATGTTCACAACTCATTTCAAGATTCAGGAAGTTGGCCTGACCCAATCATGAGGGAAGCAGACCAGCCATCATCATCCCATGTACCCCTCCTTGGGGGAAGGAGGAAGGGAACTTAAAATATTTGTCAAACAGTGTTACTGACTACTCCTAATCTCTTTTCAAAGAAAAAAACTTATTGAGAATACAGAATTAAGAAACAATGATTTAGGAAGATAAATACTTTCCAATTCAAATTATTACTGCCAAGGAGATTCACCTTTGTAACTACTAAAAGAATAATTGTTCAAAGTACCAATGCCTTTTTAAAAGTTCCTATGGAAGGGGATATGAAGTCCCTTTTCCCAGGCAGAGAAACCCCAGTCTCCTGACACACAGAGGGAAGAAGGAAGGCTGGGTCCAGGGAGTAGAGGTCATTGGAGAAGACAGAAGCAATTGCAGGGTATCAGGTCCCTGGGGCCAGGCACAGGCAGGGGCCAGCTTGGAGCTGGAGAGGACACAACACTCGAGTGGAGGGATTGGAGGAGATGCCTGGGAACCAAGTAGGTACAAGCTATAGGAAGGAAAAGAGGAGAGGGACCTGTCCCTGAAGGGAAAGACTGGCAGGAGTAGAGGAGGCAGCAGACCCCACTGCTGGCCTCCTGTGAACATTGTCCTGGACTAGCTCCAGTGCACTGCTCTGATCACTTGTGTGACCAGCCTGATGTCACCCTGGCTGTCCTTGGTCTGTGCAGAAAGTGGCAGCCTCCGAGAATAGGTATAGGAGAGTCCCATGTGCCCAGGTCGAGGCAGAAGACACTTTCTGGGAATCTGACTGCAAAATTGCCATTACTCTGGAATCCTGCTCACACCCAAGCCTTGGAGCAGCCTCCCTCACTATTAAGCAGAAAGTGATAGAAGTTTGCCTGCTTTTTTCCAGCATGTCAAATGCCATGGTTTTATGAAAGTGACCCTTGAGAAATGGGGTGATGTGAACTTTACAAGAGGCTTGATTTTGGTTTGTGATATGTCAGAGGTTTTGGTTTAATTCATTCACACTAGCTATTTCTCCCTCTACAAAAACAAAGAATCTTTGGCTAACTAATATCTTATATATGCTCAATTTGCCTATGTATAGAACTAAAAACTGAGTGTATCCATACAAGCTGCTGTAGTTGAAGACATTGGGCATTTTAAAATTTTGCTGTTGAGAACTTTCCTTTTTGCATAATGATTATGGCCACCTATTGGTGCTCCTGGAGTTGTCAATAACATGTCCAGTTCAGCCCACTGACCTTGAGCTCTGGTATTTTATCCCACATTATGAGTTTCCAGGAGTAGAGTTTTAGAACTGAGAGTGATTCTCTCCCTGTTCCTTCTCTTACCTAAATATCTGTCCTGCAAAAAGCGAAAATAAAACCTCTCTCAGCTTCTCAGCTTTGTTCTTAAGAAATGAGGTGTTCCCACACATGATCCCCAGCCACAGCGTCAGCCTTTGTTCATCCTGGGGTGGTGGACAGTCCCCTGGTGAGGACTGTTCTGCTGTGCTGGGCATGGCAAGTCACATGGATGGGGAGGAACTCCTACGGGCCATCCAGAACTCTGGAGTAGAGGCTCTTCTCTGCAGAGTATTTCAGGGAGCCCCCCGGGTGGCTGTAAGTTGTCTAGACCTGCCCTGGGCAGTATGGTAGCCCCTGGCCCTTGTGCCACAGCGCATGAAATGTTCTGTAAGAGCAAACTGCACAATGAATTGCAAAGATTTATTCTGACACAGACAATATAAATTACCTCATGAGCAGTCTCCTATGAATTACAAGAGGAAATGATAATATCTTGAATAGATTGGATTAAATGAAGCATGTTAAAATGTTTCTTTTTATCTTTTTAAACATGAACACTGGAAAATATAGAACTTGCCTATGTGGCTCACTTTTATTGCACAACACTGGTCCTAGGGAGTAGAATTTATTTTTAACTTTAATAAACATCAAACGTTTACAATAATTTTAATGCAAGTATTTCTTTATGAGTTTCTGCATTATAAATATTTTATCTACTCTTGTTTTAATATATAACAAAGTTTTCACAAAGTCCCAAAACACTACAGATAATTTGGCAAATTCTCTTTTGTGGACACCAGACAGTGCTATTTCTACCAGAAGCTAGCTAATGCTCTATAATGTCAGACATTTCTTCTGGCATTTCTGGGGCTGGCCTTTGGCTGACTTGTGGGGCCTTCCACTCAGTGGAGTTTGGAAGATCATGGCTGTACCTCTGCAGGCATTGGCAACCCTCCCAGGCCCACCAAGCCCTCCCATTCCTGGTGCTCATCTGTAAGGCCTTGTCTTTGAGGATGATTTCTGGTTCTCCAAATCAGTAAGCCCCAAATCCCCAAATAATATTTTATTCATAAAGACTTCTTAAAGATTAGAAGCTTCTAGAGGGCATAGCCTGCTGAGAACTTGCAAAGGCACAAACACCAAGTAAATCACAACTTTGGACTCTAGATTGACTGCTCTTCTCATCAACATCATCTTTCCCTGTGAAATGGGGCAACTGATGAAGAAATCACCTTCTCAGAACCACAGATAGATTTGTATAGAAATGCAGCTCCCTAGAACTGTCTCCTCCCTGCTGGTAGCAAATCATGCACCTAAGAGAGATAGGGTCAAGTTGCTAAGTTTCCCAGGCTGGACTCAAACTTTTGGTTCTCCTGACTCAGCCTCCCAGATTGCTGGGAGTACAGGCGCGTCTCAAAACTAAAATATAAAAAAGAGCAGGAAATGTAGCTTTGTGCAAAGGCCCAAATTCAGTCCCAAGTACAATTAAGAAAAAAAAAAGAGGATGCATCAACAGTTTTTCTTTAAAAAGGGTTCACGCTGGGGCACCTTTCACGGTATCTGCCTGTGTGTATTACAGCATTGGGTACAGAAAGTGCTGAGTGAATTATCACCTGAAAGTAAGTATCTCCCAGATATTTTTTAAATGTAATATTAATGCTGACAGCCTGCATTGTGGGACACTTACTCTGTGCTCTGTGTGTGTGTGTGCGTGCGTGCGTGCATGCACATACACTCATGCATTATCTAACTGAATCCTCCAAATGCCTGATTGCAGTATTAGTATTTCCATACTACTGAGGAAAAAAATCCAGGCTCATAGAATTTAAATAAGATGCCAGTAGAAAAAATAAAATACTATAGCTCTGGCATGGCCTTAAGCTATTTGTCTTTTTTTTTTCCTCTTTCAGATGTCTTATCTTTAATGAACTATGTTTAACATTTTACAAATCTTTAGACTGTTACAGTTTTCAGCAGTAAATACAGAAAGAGTGGCAATAAATACACTAAAATATGAGATTTCTCCGAAGAAAGAATACAAAGGATAGAAACACTTGGAAACAAGAGGGCAAAATGTAAACTCTAGATCTGGAATGGAAATGAATGCAGTCAAATTCCTTTATGATGTCAATGCATGGAGAAATGAGTAACTCATACTTTATAAACGAATGTATAACTTTGAGGTTCACCTTTCTGGGAAGTTTTGTGGGGCATTATGTGACCCACAGATCCGTAAAACCTTATACTATGTATAGATAACCGGAGGATTCGAACACATGGAAAGAGATCTGAAAGTGATTGCCAAAGAAAGTAAGTTCTTTTCTTCAACATTTGTGATCTTCATGGTACACTGTGTATTATAAAAGGGCATCATCCCCATACAACTGCATAAAGTCATAAAAATTGATTTTATAAAGTAACTGT